>NC_065581.1:165615851-167113351 GCF_024542745.1 Macaca thibetana thibetana | reverse complement strand
AAACGCAAACCTTGGGTGGAGATACAAGACCCTGAGACACGTGACATGTGAGCAAGCATGGACAGCTACCATGCGTGCACCCAGAGGACCATCCAGAACATGCCCCAAGCAGCATGTCTTCCCACCCCCTCCTGGGTAACCATGGAAGATTCCCACAGAGGGAGCCTCCCTCCTGCTGGTCTCTGCTGTCTCACCCCAGAGAGGACCCGCCCTGAATCCTCTCTCTCCCAAGTTCTCCTGTCTATTCTGCACCTAACTTTCAAAATATTATTTTTCCTTTGCAATAAATTACTTCACACTGCATCTCCTTTGCTGTGTGTCTCTTGCTTAAATCCTTTTAAACTAAGACCAGACCCAAAGTCTCACAACCTCCATCACCATCATCATTTTCAAGCAAAAATGATACAGCAGCCCCCTCTGTTCTGGTGTGGGTGAGTCGTGTAAGAAGGTCTGATGTCTGAATGCTCTGCGGATGGGGGAGCGGGGGACAAATGATCTGGGCACATTCAAGAACACACCACACCACGTGGGTGTCCATGGACCACCCTGCTTATTCCGTGTGGCAAAGTGTTTGGTGCCACTAGTTCCCACGCTGTAGTCACTGCCAACACCCCCTCTTCAGTGCTGGAAGTGTTGGTGTTTGGGGAGTGCTGATGACTCCTCTAAGGTCACACAGCACCAGACATGCAGTCGGATGACTCTGGCACAGGAGCTCCTCACCACTCGGTCCCAAGGGGCTTCACATCAGCCGCTGGTTTAAGACCACAGTTCAGATTCTCCCTTTGCCACAACAGGTGGACAAAAACTACGGAGATTGATCTGTGATTGTCAGGCTGTTGGGCCCCGAGTCCTGCAAATTTTCTTTTTGCCAACTATCATGCTCTAGTAAAGCCACACAATTTGTTCAAAAGTGCATTTTCTAGTCTGGGGAATTTGGAGATCTGTGATATAGAGTTGCTCTAAGCCAAGGATCACCAGGGACTCAGTAGAGAACTCTATAAAGGAGAAGAAAACCTCACGCTGAATAAAAAGAGGCACAGAAACTACAATCACCCTGTGGCCAGATGTCAAGCACTCACGAAAGCAGAGTTCACGGTGCCTGGCGGCTCCTGTGCGCACGTCTCTGTCCTGGGGAGCTGCCTGTAGTCACTGGATGGCTCCTCATGGTTGGCAGACATGGCGTTTCCCACTCTCCTCTGGATCTCCCCTGGGGTCCACCACACTCAGGTGTCTCCCCAAGTCACCACTCTTGGAGGGCAGGGCTTTGTGCAGTGGTTAGATGCAAGGGTCCTGCGGGCTGACCCTGCTTCCATCTGCCCAGACTTAGCAGTCCTGTGCTCTCAGGCAGGGCCTTCACCTCTGGAGCCCCCACTTCCTGTTTGTAATAGAAAATCTTTGTCACTAATTCATTACATAATCGGGCTTATGTGAGCATTAATGGGTTATTGCATGAAAAATGTTTACAATGTTGCTTAAACATTTGCTAATGAAAGAGGGGGCAGTCCCCTCAGCATTAAAACAGCACTGTGCCTCCCAGGACACCCATTCCCCAACTAACAAACACGCTTCTGAACAACGTGGGATAGGGAGTGGAAAGACACAGGGGCTTAGGGAGCTGGGGCTCAGTTCTCTGGCAGGACTAGCACTTCCCCTTGGATCACACAGACATAAACCTGGGGGGACTTTCCAGATTTCCTTGTCAGCAGATTGTGGATGGCATTAAGAATCTATGGGTGAGATGCACTGCATGGCATGTGGAAGGCCGGATGAAAGTAGACGCCCCCTCTGTCTTCCTGCAGCACAGGGTGCAGGTGGGCCTGAGCAGGTGTGGCTTTCAGCAGGTGACCTGAGCCGGTGTGGCTTTCAGCAGGTGGGCCTGAGCAGGTGTGACTTTCAGCAGGTGTGGCTTTCAGCAGGTGACCTGAGCCGGTGTGGCTTTCAGCAGAGATCCTACCCTCAGCACTGGGTGTGGAATGTAGGAATGTTTTCCGAAAATGTTAAACTGATTTCATTGAACAAATAGAAGTTGAAGCAAACTCAACGTGACAGGACATTGGGAAGTGCGCAAAGCCATCCAAGTGCAGGAGGGGCCTGTCCTGGGGGAAGACAGAGCCCCATCCATGTTTTCATTGAGTCAGAAGAAATGGAATTACTGAAAGTTGCAGGTTGATTTTGTTCTAGGCCAGTGCTGTAAGGAAATCCACGCTGGATAGGCAGGAACAAGAGGGTGGTGGGGCAAGGTGAATGTTCCAGGCAATAGGTGAGCATCGGGGTCCTTGGTGTGCAATGTGATTTGAGGATCGTGGAATCGTGCTGACTTTCAGAACAGATGAGAAGCCGGGAGGATCTGTGCAGAGGAGGAAGATCTATCTGGAAGAAGGCGAGGGTGTGAGGAGCAGCTGGGATAAGGCGCTAAGCAGGAGCGCACCCAATAATGGGAAGGAAGGGAACCTGGAGGAGGCTCAGGGCATGCTGGTCACAAGGGAGAAACTGAGGCAAGGAAGACAATTGCTAGCTGAGAGTTTCAGGATGTAAGCAGAAATGAAGTGTCATAGAGGGATATACATGGGAGGGGGCAGTGAAGACAGAAAAAGTGGGGTATAAGTTTAAGCCTTTGCCAGATTCAGTGGGCAGCATAAGATCATGTAATTGTAATTTACCTGTGTGCTACAGGGTGAGCCCGCCATGCCTTTGGTGCTGCAGGAGATGAGGGAATCTGAGCATGAATGAGAGAAGGAACTGGATTTCTCAGCTCCTGACATGAGTCAGTCTTTTGATTCTGTTATTTGACTTAATTCTCTCGATAACTCGCCAAGGTTGAGTGCATTAGTCAGGGTTCTCTAGAGGACTAGTATGAGAGATGTATACATGAAAGGGAGTTTATTAGGAGAATTCACTCACACCATCACAAGGTGAAGTCCCATAATAGGCCGTCTGCAAGCTGAGGAGCAAGGGAGCCAAACCAAGTCCCAAAACCTCAAAAGTAGGGAAGCTGACAGTGCAGCCTTTGGTCTGTGGCCAAAGGCCCGAGAGCCCCTGGCAAACTACTGGTGTAAGTCCGAGGTCCAAGGGTCCAAAAGCTGAAGAACTTGGAGTCTGATGTTTGAGGGCAGGAAGCAGCCAGCATGGGAGAAAAATAGAGGCAGGAAGACTCAGCCAGTCCTCTTTCCATGTTCCTCTGCCTGCTTTTATCCTAGCCAAGCCAGCAGCTGATTAGATGGTGGCCACCCAGACTGAGGGTGGGTCTGCCTCTCCCAGCCCACTGACTCAAGTATTAATCTCCTCTGGCAACACCCTCACGGACACAGCCAGGCAACACTTTGTGTCCTTCAATCCAGTCAAGTTGGCACCCAGTACTAATTATCACAATGAGTATTAGAAGCTTCTACATTTTTGACTCAAGGAAACCAAAGTTTATGGAATTTTGAAGATTTGGCTAAAAAAAAAAATTCTGAAATGGCACAACATGCTTGTGGTGGAGATAGTGTGAGGATATGCACTCCTGAGAAGGGGCAAGTCAGACAAAGGGAGAGGCAGGGAGAAGAAAAGAAGGAAGAGGAGAGAAGCAGGGAAGAAGAGGAGCACGTGAAAGCAGGAGAGGAGGAAAGGGGGGAGACGGAGACAGGAGGAGCTGCAGAGAGGACCCCGCTCCCCACCCGGGAGGCCAGAGAGGACCCCGCTCCCCACCCGGGAGGAGAGGACCCGCTCCCCACCCGGGAGGCCGGAGAGGACCCCACTCCCCACCCGGGAGGCCGGAGAGGACCCCACTCCCCACCCGGGAGGACGGAGAGGACCCCGCTCCCCACCCGGGAGGACGGAGAGGACCCCGCTCCCCACCCGGGAGGACGGAGAGGACCCGCTCCCCACCCGGGGACGGACTCCCCACCCGGGAGGACGGAGAGGACCCCGCTCCCCACCCGGGAGGACAGAGAGGACCCCGCTCCCCACCCGGGAGGACAGAGAGGACCCCGCTCCCCACCCGGGAGGCCGGAGAGGACCCCACTCCCCACCCGGGAGGACAGTGAGGACCCCGATTCTCACCCAGGAAGACAGAGGACTCTGCTCCTCACCCGGGAGGACCCCGCTCCTCACCCAGGAGGATCATCGCTGCTCTGTAACTTAAACAACCACAACAAGGGTTATAGATACGTGTCTGCTTTACAAAACAAAGTCAGATGGGACTCACGTTTTTCTTTGTTTCCTTGTTTCTTTCTCTTTCTTTCCTTCCTTCCTTCCTTCCTTCCTTCCTTCCTTCCTTCCTTCCTTCCTTCCCTCCTTCCTTCCTTTATTTCTTTTCTTTCTTTCCTTCTTTCTTTCTTTCCTTTCTTATTTATTTCTGAGACAAGGTCTTGCTCTGCTACCCAGGCTGGAGTACAGTGGTGCGATCCTGGCTCACTGCAGGCTCCACCTCCTGGGGCTCAAGCCATCCTCCCACCTCAGCCTCCTGAGTAGTTGGGGCCACGGCCTCAACAGCCTACACCACAATATCTTGTCAATTTTTATTTTGTAGAGATAAGGCCTCACTATGTTGCCCAGGTTGGTCTTGGACCCCTGGGCTTAAGTGAACCCAGCCTGCTTCAGCCTCCCAGGGTGCTGGGATCACAGGCATGAGCCACTGTGCCTGGCTATTTATTTCTTAAAGGGAGATTTAGAATTCCACTTTAGGTAATGGGCTTTTGGAATAATTAAGAAGAATCTTAAACACATTCTTCAAAAAGAGCACGTCAAACTGTCACAGAGCAGAGGAAGCTGCGGAGACGTGAGGACAGTGTTACGTGGGATCCTGGGCAGGAGGGAAGACTGAGGGGACACAGATGGAGGACGCCCTGAGCTGATGCTGATTATCAACACCGCCTCCACGACGCTGACTACCAACACTGCTTCTATGACTGAGGCAGACGCACCACACCAGGGAAAACAATCACAGCAGCAGAAAGCGGTGTGGGGCTCGTGGGATTCCAGTACTGCTTTCTCAATTTTTCTGTAAATGTAAAATAAAGCAGAGTTATGAGAAGTTTATTTTTAAAAACCACTTCCATGTCAGACGTTTCAGACATGTGGAAAGCCCCGACGCACCACATCCGACCTCTAAGATGGGGAGGGCGAAGGGCGAAGGGTGTATGATTCGTCTGACCTGTATTCAACCACTTCTGTCTCCAAACTTCTGTCTGACGCAGTGGAAACCACATGCAGAGATTTCAATCATATTTTAAGTTTATTTATGTGTAATAAGTGAGATTTATACACTGGGACATAGCTTACTTGATCCAATAGGAAAAAAATTAGAAACTTTTTTTTTTTTTTTTTTTGAGACAGAGTCTTGCGCTGTCACTCAGGCTGGAGTACAGTGGCGCGATCTCGGCTCACTGCAAGCTCCGCCTCCCGGGTTCACCCCATTCTCCTGCCTCAGCCTCCCGAGTAGCTGGGACTACAGGCGCCCGCCACCATGCCCGGCTCATTTTTTTGTGTGTGTATTTTTAGTAGAGACGGGGTTTCACTGTGTTAGCCATGATGGTCTCGATCTCCTGACCTCCTGATCCACCCGCCTCGGCCTCCCAAAGTACTGGGATTACAGGCTTGAGCCACCACGCCAGGCCAATTAGAAACATCTTAACTCTTGGGCATAGTGGAATAAAATCAAATGATCATGCCTAAGACATACTGGAATTAATCTTTTTCTAAGGACGCCTTTGAAGACCCTGCAGACCAAGTGGAAAGGAACTCTGAGTCCCACTTGGACAGCAATGAGGAGTGGTCATGGCCCACGAGGGAGAAACAATGAGCGGTGACAAATCCTGAGAATATTTCCATGACGTGGGACTTTGGACGTATTAGTAAGTTCACAATTTGAGCAGTCTCTGCTGGTCATAGGTACGCAAAGTGAAAACGTTTCTGGGAAAAATATTTTCTCTGATTCTGAGTTGTGTTTGATTATTAGTAAGAAAAAGATAAATAATGGCAATATTATAAATAAATAAAATAACAATATTATTAAATATTAAATCAATAGCAATATTATTCCATAACAGTTAACATTGTTAGAGCTCTTACTGTATAGGAGATTTACAAATTTTCTCAGTGTTTGCACCAGCCTCGCGTGGCAGGAAATACTGTTATATTTGCAGAAAAGAAGTGGAAGCTTATTGATGTTTTATGACTCCACCAAAATCCCACTTCACAGAATGAAGAGTTTGGGCCTAAATCTGGCCTGCTTGCCTCCACAACCTCCGCCATATGCCACAGGATTGGCACAAACCTCATATCCCAATGATAAATTCTGCATCACTTCCCAACCCTCTGCTTAAGACAGAGAAAGTCATTAAATGTTGTCGTAGTTTTAAACCTCCAGAAAAATAATTAGATGACTACTTGTAGGTTTGCCTTGTTGTTGTGATTGTGCTTGTGATTGTTAGCAACGTTTTGAGCAGTCTCTGCTGGTCGTAAAAGTAGAGCTGTGTTAACTTTAGACTTCTGAGGCCTTGTCTTTACCACTAACCTCATGTTGGCTGTGTGAGAACCTATTACGTGGCCGTTACTAAGTTCATGATTCACAATGTGTGAAAACTGGTAGCGAGTACAGATATGCAAACATATGCTAGTGGATAACTTCTGCTTCAAGTGTATGAAAGGGATCTAGTCCATCTCCTACCAAAAGAGGGATGGAATCTATTTAAAATGGCTTTTGAGACACTGGACATGGAGCAACAAAGGACAGTGACCCATGACAGAGTAAAGCAAAAAACACTGAGCCCCACAATGGCCCAAAGGTGCTGCTTTGAGGGGGTTCCAGGCCACAGCCCAGACGGGAGGAAACCGAGAAGAACCTGGTGACTCCCTGAGCGGAGGAGGCAGAGCTGAGGCCTCAGGAAGACCGAAGGGGCTATGCAGGCCACTGGAGTGAGTCTCTGAGATGAGAGAGCTGGAATGAGAACTCCACTGATCTGTCCTGATCTTCCCAGGGTAATCCTGCAGCATTCAATAGAATATTGATCAGCACATGCCTATGGGAAAAACCACCTGAGGCCAAGGTAGTTACTCCCAGGGAGGGAACCATATGGAAGGATTGAGAGAAACAGTGCCCACAGCTCACCCAGGCCTGGAATGGTGCCTTTTCCCACTAGTCAGAAAGGCCTCAGAAGCACAGCCCATTGGAGAGGTTGCACAAGGGGTTTGCCCAGCTGGGGGAAATATCGGGGCTGGACAAAGCACAGCTCTGGTCTCTCCTAAGATATATACAAAGCAAAACTCAAATGGCTCAGAATCAAATTGCTTTCAAGTAACTTACTGCCTCTCCCAGAAAAGCTCAAGAATAGGATGGCAAACATGTCCCCATACCCAATAAGAAAAATAACTATGTCTAGCACTGAGACAAAAATTACCAGACATCAAGAGAAGCAAGAAAATGTGTTTTATGATGCAGACAAAAGGCGATCAGAACTTCTCCACAATTGATAAAAATGTACAGATAGCAGATAAGATGATTAAAAACATTATCATAACTGTGCTCCATGTGTTCAAAAAGCTAAGAAGAGATATGGAGGATTTCAAAAAGGCCCAAATCAAATTTCCAGAAGAGAAAACAATATTTTGAGATGAAAACTCTGCTGGGTGGGATTTATGGAAGATCACACGTTACAGAAGAAAAAAAAACCTGATAAACATGGAGATATAGAAATATTCTCAAAGATAGATACATTTAGATAAGAAAAGTTTTGAAATATGCTAATGATTTAAAAAATGGGTAAAGAAATATGGCATGAGAACTAAAAATAAAATCCTCAGCCCCCTGCAACTAATCCACCCACTCTTGGCCAAGGGGACCCCAGAGAAAACTTTACATGTTAGTGCTCAGCCCTGGTGGTATGGGAGGTCAGACTTGCCTCCCTATACCCACTCCCTTTTGCGATTTAGACACAACAGCCAACCAGCACTAAGGTTAAAATAGAGGTCCTAAGATTGACAGGACTGATTCTTTGTGGCAATAAAACACCAAGTTATCAATAGGACCTAAAGCAATGCCAGGAAAGGGCAAAGTCACGCACCCTACACTTCCAGAGTAAACTATGTTCTTACCAACACAAGGCTTTTATTTTTCTCTAGCAGCTAAACAAGCACTGGCCAAGAGATAAGCAATGCTGAAGCAATTGCAGCTCACCAATCATGAAACGTGGACTGACCGCCTGCTCCACCAGCCATAACTATAACTTTGATTGACAAGAGGCTGATTTCAATACCTCTCTCCTGTTGAGAAGGTCACTGACCCTGGACTGGTTCCGGCTGGTTTACAGCATCTGTCCCCACTTCACACTGTGACATATAAGGCCTAATTGTAATGCATTTGAATGTTAAGTCTCCACCTCAAAGTAAACATGGGTCATATGTAATACACATGTTTGTTCAATAAACATGGGTCGGGACACCTTCATGAATATTCGTAGCTCCTCCTATAATCTGTTGAATATGTGTGTTGAGCCAACCCCTTCAGCATAAGTTCCTGTCTCACCTTTTCTCTTTTGAAATGCCTGCTAAAGGTCCCTGCCAGAGGCTATACTTCCCAGCCTGTCGCACCTCATAGGCTCTAACCCTCTGTAAGAAATAAAGTTGGCTTTCAAAATTTATAGACCTTATCATTCTGAAGTTGAAAGACATGTGGCAAAAGCATGGCTGTGGGAACTCACATGAGACAAAATTCTGAGATCCAGCAAGAGTGTCCCCAGATCTAGAGGTGTCCCCACTACTCTGACATGAGTTCTGTTTCATGTGATTAGTGACTTTAAAATGTCTTGACATAGCCAGGCAGAACGACATTTCTCTGAATCCACCTTTCGTATGCATCTTTTTAAGGTAGACCACAAGACAATGTTTGTTTGAGACTTGGAACAAAGACTGAAAAAATTTCAGTCTAAACAAACATTTAGAAGATGGAGCTACATTTAGTAGCTCACACGTGTTGCTGCTGATCCGCTGATTCACCGCATCAGTGTGAAGCAACAACTGGTCCTGCAACTGCTCTTTTTTTTTAAACTGGATTCTCTCTCACCTCTTCTGCCTTCAGGCTAGATATGTGTGTGGAATGCCCTAGCAAAGGGCAGCTTTTGCAGGAAGCTCAAGTCAGAGGCAACAGGAACGGACATGAGTTTCAGCTCATCCCAATGGGATTCCAGCTCAGGCCTGTGATCGTCCCTTCCTGAATGCCTAGCTTCTCAACTTCAAGACCCAGTGTCAGGTTCAGTCTGATAACAACAGCCTGACATAGGCTGCTTTAGGAGTTCCCACAGTTGTGTAATCCAAGTCCCTATAGCCAATCCCTATATACGTATATGTATATATAATGATATACACACACATGGACAAACACACACACACACACTGAATACATACCAACGTGGTTTTCTGGTCGAACCATTTGCGATGCATTCATTTTTTTAAATGCCTGGTGTTCTAACAGAATGCTTACAAGTGTGCATTCAACTTGGCTCCTGTATTAACTGACTGTGTGTCTTTGGCCAAGTGACTTGTCTTCTCTGAGTCTCAGTTTTCTCACCTGTAAAGTAGGAAGAATATTTTCTCCCATAGAGGTAATCATGAGATAATATAGGTAAAGTTGTTAATTTAGTAATTGACTTATGGTACCCAATTGGGTACATACTGTTTTCTTCAGTATCATTATCAATTCTTCTCCATTAGACACCAGAAAAGTATGACCTCAGAAAAAAATGCACGATGATGACACTTTAGAAAGCAGAAAATAAAATCCAAGACAGAGAGAGGAAAAAGGGCAGCCCAGAGTCTGAGACATGATTGCGGTCAGGGTCCCTCAGCCTTGGGAGGGGAGAGGCAGCAGAGTCAATGCTGGGTATGGGCAGCAGGGGAACACACAGGAGGAAAGGAAGGGAAACCTAGAAAAGGCCCGAAAAACAAAAAGAAATGCAAGGTGATTACACGTCTGCCTTAGGCTAGCCCAGAATACAAAAGCAAGCATGAGGCTGACCTCGTTATCGGATATTATTATTGATCATTGTCTATTACCTTCATTTCTTAATGGATGATAAAAAGTTTCTTAACAAAAGTTGAAATACTTAGTATTCATTCATAATGTATAGTTGTATTATGAACCCAAATTGTTTATGATAATTTTTATAAAGATTTACATTTGTCCTCATTTAGAATTCATACAGAGCTTCCTGATGTGCAGAGCTCATACTCCACTTAGGCCTCGTTTGTTAACTGACTAATAGTCATTTTCTGTTGCACAATAGTTAATTGCTAAGAAGAGGAGTCGTCAGGCTAATTCTTTGACTGTAGCTCTCTATTCATCTTATGGTCACATCTGTATTCCATGATCATCTGTTAGATTCAAAACATGAGGAACTCGAGGACCCAGTGAAAATTACCTTCCCATCCCTGGCCATAACCCAATATGACAGGACGTGTTTTCAACTGAATTATAAACCATCAAAATGGAACAGCCAAAAGTCAAGCTATTAAGAATGGGGCATTTTCCCCCTAAGAACAATATCTCCATTTACAGCTTGTTTTGTTAGTTTATTTAGAAAATACAAAAGTGCTTACCTGTGTATACTGCCGTTTGCTGGGGAAGGTTCCAATCTGGAGACCTTAGATCCTTTCTAATGGAAGCGAGTTATCTCATAGAGGAACTGAACTTTCCCTGCCACACGCCGTTCCTCCCAGTCAGTGGGGGTGCTGCAGGCCCTGAGTGCAGGAGGAGACCCTGGCCCTGCTCCCCTACCACAGCCCATGGTTAGCTCCTGTTCTGTCTCTAATCTCCTCCCTGTGGCTTCCCCCACCCCACTTCCTGTCCCATTCACTCATCCCTTTCCCCCGTCGCATTTCAGATGTGTGCTTGGAGATGCATATTTACAGGTGGGGGATCCAGTGCTGTTTATTGCGAGAGTGTTTTGATTTATTGATTTATAGAAACAACTTTGTGCTATGGGGTATATCCTGCTTTTTACTTTCTCACTCAAAGCTACGCTTCTGAGATGTGCCGCATCACTGCTGGGATTCGTCTCTCTGCTGTGTAGCATGTCATAGCAATGGCCGTGCCTGTGGCTTTGCCATGTACGTGACAGTGAAGACATGGCAGCCTCCACTCCCTGCACTACAGGTGCACGACACTGGCATTGTCACTGAGCTCCCAGCGTGGGGGTGCAACGGTGTCGCAGTGTGGGGCAGCGGAGTTAGTGTGGCAGTTTGTGATTCAATGAAGCACATCTATTGTCATATTCTGCTATGGCTGTGGATATGGAGGTGATTTTAAATGGGTCCTCAAGGCTCTCATAATATTTTGAATCTCATAAATGATAAAGAAATAAAATAAGAATGTGCCCATAAAATAAACTGAGAGTCATTGCCAAGGGATTAACCTAACAAATCAACTGCTTTTTTTTACCTGCTTAATTCTACTTAGCACTGCTACATTTCTTTCCACAAGGACTGCACTAATGACAGGATCGCCAAGGGCACCTGGAGTCCTACCTTCTTAGGTTAAATGATTATTCAGTCACCCCTTCATACATTTCATTGACCCAAATAGCAGCTGAGCTCCTAGCACAGGCTCAGTATTGTTTTAGACAGGAAGAAGCAGGGACTAACGAGATGGACAGGACCTTGTAAGTATAAAGTGTATGTCCTCGTGGGAGAGACAGATCATTCACCTAGACAACTAGTCAAGGTGATTTCAGATAGTGGTGATGCACTGTGAATAACTAAAATAGGCAAAAGATTAGAGAACACCTTAATATTTATTTAAAATAATGTGGGGGCTGCAATGATTTTGCTGATTAATTCATTCCAGGAGCAGGTGCTGGCCCCTACTGGACGTCAGTCCTCAAGTGCCCTGAGGGTTTCCGTGGTGTGTGGAAGGCAGGAGCCCCTGTCCTCAATGGAGGTAGGAAGGTTCCCCTTTTAACTCCATTGAAAGATGCAAAGAAAAATGAAAGGCTGGTCCATGTAGAGGGTCCTCAGAATCCCCCTCCTGCCATCCACATTGTGGAAGGAGGGAGCGCTGGGGCCCTGGAACGCTCCGTGCAGCTCCCTTGGGTCTTTGGTGAGTCCTGCCTGGGCCCGTTCTCTCCCCACTGCTACGCAAAGGCCCAGTGAGCAAGAACCCTGGATGATACCTCCCTAGTGCCTCCAGTTCCTCAACACTCATGTCTGGCCACCTGCCCTCAGAGATGGGGACTCGTAGAGCCTAGGACTCCTCACTTAGGGCACTTGGGCACAGGGCCAGGTCCCTGAATAAACCAATTCCCTGGGCTTCCGCACTTCCCAAAAGGCCAAGTGCACCAGGCCCCCCTAAGCCCACCCAAGCCTCCAGGCTCTCCGTGGGTCCTCCCCTCCCCGCCTCCTCTCCCTGCATCACCAAGCGTGAGATTCACCACAGGGTGGGAATGCAGTTAATACCACTGGATAAAGGCATTGAAGGATCTTATCACCTTCAATCATCATAGGTGAGGTTTGGTGCTGGGAATCCTGAGTTCTACAAAAGGCTTAAAACATCAAGAGAAAAAGAAAGAATGACACCGTCAAAAAATATGAGCCCAGGTATTATTAACGTCCAGCCTCCAACAGGATAGCAAATTAACACAGGTTACAGGGAAATTCCTCCAAGTTCAGTCCTGGAGACGTCAGATCGCTGAGAAGGAGGTTGATTGGTAAGGAACAAATGTCAAAACTATTAGAAACGGTCAGGGAAATTGAAGGTGGCTGAAACCTAGAATGTAAAAAAAAAATTGGATTCCCACTTCATAACACTTGGTGAATGCAGGTCCATGAAAGCCCTAAATGTGAAAGGTAAAAACGTTAAAGATGATATAAGAAGATGTATAAGAATATCTGTAAGTTTGGGATAAAAAGACTTTTAAAATCATATGCCAAAGAACAAACGTTAAAATAATCGATACCTCAAAATTAAGGATTTCTTTTAAGTGAAGGACAAAGTTAAGAACATTAAGAGAAGTAATGTACCAAGAGACCATTTTCCAATGTATAAAATCCACGAGGGGTTCACTACGGAGCAGATCGGTGCTTAACAGAGAGTGAAACTGACTGGCCAACCAGTCCTAGTCAGAGTAGGAGCTCCAGAAAAAGGAGGTTCCCGTCTTCCCTCTTGTTCCTCCCAAAGGCCAAAGTGCCTCAAGCATGACATTTTTCCAGGACAAAGATGAGCTGTTTCAGGAAGGAGGGCAGGGAGCATTGCTATGCAGTCCAGCTTGGATCCAGGGAAAATTTGAAGATAGAAGATTAAAGTCACCAGTCTCGCCCCCAACGAGGCATCGAGACAGTGAGCAGGTCACTTAGGGTGGGTGGTCCTGTCTGCCCCAGTGTTCCCCTGGTGTAGAAACTCAGGTCAAAGCCGCCAACTTTAGGGACAAGTCTTACTGGAGAGGCTACTCGTGTGGAAGGGTGAGAAGGTGAAACTATTGTAGTTTATTAAACAGAATTTCAGAGTGGGGGTTGGAATTTCAGAAAATCCTTTGAAGAAGCGGAAGGAATGGCTCCAGCTGTGAGGAAGCGCATGTTCCCAGCTTGAAAAAGAGCGTCCAAGTGGCAAGTGGGCCAAGGAGGGGCCGCGGTGTCACGTCGCGTGAGCTTGCGGGGCCAGAGTTTACTTCTTCCTTTGCCAGTTTGAGGATTCACCACGTTTGTCCTTTGAAGATCGTTTGGGTTTCAGTCCGTGTGACCGCTTTCACCTGCTGGTATTGTTTAGTTACAAATCCAGACAGAGTCAAAACGCTTGAAGAACAGAAAAACACGATGCAAACCCAGTCATTTCCAGACTGTTTTTCCAAGGGGCAATTATGTGGCTGGAGTCAGACAAAAACAGCCTAGGAGCCAAGTACTGTTTCTCTCTGTGTCTCATCTTGGGCCTCGCAAGTCCTGGAGCTGCTTTTTCTCTCCTCCTAAATGTTTAATTCTGATGCCCTTCAAAACTTAATCGTGTAGTATCTCCCTAGGTCAGCATTTCTTCAACGGTGATCCACTAACCAGTATCACCTGGGGTTCTGGTTTAAAATAAGGACTTCCAGACCCTACTTGGTAGCTGGTATATGAGTTTCTAGTATTGCCAAGAACAAATTACACAACTTTATTGGCTTAAACAACACAAATCCATTGCCTCGCCATTCTGGAGGGGGAAAGCCAGGGACAGAGGTGTCAGTCAGCATGGCCACACTACCCCCAGGGTCGGGAGAGAACCCATTCCTTCCTCTTCTCACCCCTGCTTCCCTCCTCTTCTCACCCCTGTGGCTTCCAGCAGGGCCGCACTCCCCCCGGGGTCAGGAGGGAGCCCCTTCCCTTCTCTTCTCACCCCTGCAGCTGCCAGCATTCTCCTGTGGGCTTTTCTCAGCACATGGCCTTTGTCCTCACATTCCCTCCACTTCTCTGGGTGTCTAAATGCCTGCCTCTCTTTTATAAGGACACTGCTCCTTGGATCTGAGGTCCAACAGATGACCCAGGATGACCTTATCTCAAGATCCCGAACTTAATCCCATCTTTCCAAGCAAACTCACATTCCCAGGTTCCAAGGATGCTGGCCTGCATGCATCTCTGGGGTCACTACTCAGCCAATTATACCTGGTGAATTGCAGATTGAAGTAAGGGAAAAGAAATCGCCAGAAATATGCATTAAATTGAGAAGACCACTACCAGGGTAATTTTACGGACCCCCACGGCTTTAAATCTCATCTGCATGCTGATTCCAAAAGTTCTCCCTCCAGGCTAGATCACACATTAGAGTTCCCAAATTATATATATTCAATCACCTACTTGGCATTTCCAACTAAAATATCTTACCAGCATTTGAAACTCAATACATAAAAAGTGTACATCTTCAGGTTGTTTTTCAGAAACCACTTTCTCTAAGAGTTCTAATTTCAATTCACCATCCTCCAGCAAGTCGCATGAGCTGGAAATCCTCATGGCATCCTCTGCCTTCCACTGTCCTGCAACCCACCATCAGATCACCAATGTTTCCTCCAGGACACCCAGCTGGAAATGAGGAAGAGGAGATGGCTCTGAAGCCGAGGACCTGTTTCCCTAACAGAGGAAGACGAGACAGCTCTGAAGCCAAGGACCTGTTTCCCTACCTTTCTATCTGCCCTTTCTATGCTGTCACAGCAAGCGTGTTGCCTTCTACCTGATCTTCACATTCAGACGTTTTTAAGGATTCAGCAAGTCATGCCTTCCCAGAGCACGTTTCTTTTCTTTTCTTTTCTTTTCTTTTCTTTTCTTTTATCCTTCCTTCCTTCCCTACCTCCCTCCCTCCCTTTTTTCCCCTCCCCTCCCCTCCCCTCCCCTCCCCTCCCTTCCCCTCCCCTCCCCTCCCCTTCCCTTCCCTTCCCTTCCCTTTCTTTTTCTTTCAGATGGAGTCTCACTTTGTCACCAGGCTGGAGTGCAGTGGCGCGATCTCAGTTCACTGCAACCTCTGCCTCCCGAGTTCACGCCATTCTCCTGCCTCAGCCTCCCGAGTAGCTGGGATTACAGGCGCCTGCCACCACGCCCGGCTCATTTTTGTTTTTTTTCAGTAGAGACAGAGTTTCACTGTATTGGTCAGTCTAGTCTTGAACTCCTGACCTGGTGATCTGAGTGCCTCAGCCTCCCAAAGTGCTGGGAATACAGGCATGAGCCACTGCGCCCAGCCTCCAGAACGTATTTCTTATGACACAGCCCACTGAGCCTGTCCAGGATCTTCAACTGTCAGGAATCTCCACATCTCCACTGCCCTAACCCGAGTCCAAGTCACGAAAACCTGCCACCTACACAGCCTTAGCTTCTCCCAGTGAGCCCCCTGGATTCTTCTTTTGCCCTCTCTTCCCCTCTTTAATCCGCTGGTAATTCAGGTCACAGTTATCTTTTTACCTATGAATTAGGTCTGCCACTCCTGACTATGCTGTTTCAATGTCTCCCCATTGCAATGTATAAAACACAGGCTCTTGGCTTAACTTGGTCTGCAGTACTCTATGTGGCACCCTTTCCTTTCCTGCTTTCACTCCTACCCCTTCCATATCACTATCACCTGATTACTAAAATCCATCCACACCAGCTTCTTTCAGTTACTTTGACATGCTGAAAAATTCTTTGTTATCCCAGGGAATTTGGCACAAGGTTCCTTACACCTGGAATGTTTACTTCTTTATTCTTCAGTTCCTTAGTGAACAATTTCTTCTCATCCTTTAAGTATTAGCTTAAATATTACTTGCACAGCCAGACCTTCTACAAACACACTCTCTAATGAGTTTCTCTGTTATTAGGGTAATTACATCACGCAGTTTCTTTACTTCATGACATACGAGTTCTTGTAATTATGAATATACTTGTTTACGTGGTTATTATCCAAGCAGCTAATAAATTGTTTTGAAGGAATGATTAAGTGGTATATTTGCCACGATGAGCTAAGCTTATGTTCAACAAAACATAAGAGTTGGTGAATAGCCTCTGGGATTAGAAAATGTGAAAGTGTTTCTTGTAACCAACGAGCTAGTGTTTGTAAAGAACGTGTAAGAAACTTCCCTCTCTATAGATGGGCACAAATGCATTTCAGTTTTAATAGATGTTTCAATATATTAATTGTGTTGTCACAAATTGATTATGAAAAGCCCTTATATGAGCATTAATGTTGATCAGGCCAAAAATTAACCTAAGGAATGAGTAGAGATGACTGGATCAGAAGAGTCTATCGTAGGAACAGAGATCACACGTTGTCTAAGAAAGAAGAGAGAGGATTTTTTTATTGAGGATACATTGAAACCATTTTTGTTTATACTAATGGCTGAAAGGCTCCCATCAGAGCCTATTCACCTCGTTTGAGATCACAGCTATGAGTTTTCCTTTGTAGTTGTTCTTTTGTAGAACTACTACCATACTCCTAACACACACACACACACACACACACACACACACACAGAGAGAGAGAGAGAGAGAGAGAGAGACATATAACAGTTATCTGGAGGAATAGAGAACAACCAGAAGCTGGCAAGTCCTGAATGGGAGTCAACATTTGAGGAAATAAAGTGGTATATGTCTTGGATAGTAGTGTACTCATTAATTGCCCTCCCCACAAAAAGAAAAGAGAGAGAGAGAGAGACCTGGTTTGTAGTTTGTCAAGTACCATGGTATAAATAGTCCCACCATGTTTAATGAATTTCTGGTTTCAAGCTACAAATGATTGAACAGCCCACTTGGAAATTGCAGAATGTTTAACAATGACTCTTGCAAATCAATGCAAGCTGGTCCCAGAACATCCTGGGGTGGGTGTCCCATTTCCGTGGCCTGTATGTAGCATGAAAGGAGGACAAGTTTACATCATGCTCCAAAGCAGGCAGATTCTGGGCCAGAATTAGCACTTGGAGGAGAGGAGCTGGCACTGAGTGAATATACCAGCTTCACAGCTTCTAGCCCAAGGCCAGGCTCCAGTGGGCCACGTGAGGCAGTAAAACTCCAGTAGGTAACTTGCAGTCTTTCTCATCTGAAGAACCAAAGGGTAAAATTGGGGGCAACCATAGACACAAAAACATTGAGGAGAAATCTGGGGAAAAAGAGACAGAGAGGGGCATCCACACATTTTGTGTATAAATTCTGCCCTAATACCTGATGACCCCTGAAACATGCACATGCCAGATAGACCTCCAGGAGCCCAGTGAAAGGTCTGAATTGAGATTTGACCTGCTGTCCAAAGACAAAGCCTGCAGTTTGCTTCCAGTCTAGTGAGTGTTGCTCTACCTACAACAGCAACAACACAGCTGAGCACTGTTCGGAGGAATATAACAGAACCCAGAGTCTGAACACATGACCGTCAGTGTCCAGGACGGTGGCAAAACCTTTATAACCTTCAACCGAGGAAACAGAAAAATAGGACCCAATCCCAGAAGAAAAGTCAATCAGTGGAGACCGACCTCCATGTTGTAATTAGTACACTATTCCTTTAAAGCAAGTGTTAATAGTAAGCTCTGTGACATAAAGAAACGCAGATTCATAACAAATTGAAATATGGGATCAGTTTTTTCCAGGGGACTTATTGGAGAGAGAGCACAAGAAGCTGGGGAGAGCTTCAGGCTCCTGGGGAGGGAGAAGGATCGGGGGAAGGGCCCCGGAGGGCAGCACGGTTCTGCAGAAACTTCAGCCAGGCTGGTGGAGGGTGGTTGTGTCTCGTCTTCAACACCAGAGTTCTGTCCTGCCAGGAAGGGTTCGCTGCGGTGTCTCTGCCTGAATTAGTTCCTGGTTGAAAGCAGATGGAGATGGGAGAGGACTGAGGCTGCCCACAGCCTCTCACTCTTGGAGCCTCAAGGAGGGTGTGCGGGGGCGGGGCAAGGGAAGGCAGGAGCCCAGCTTTGGGGGCCACACCACTGTCTCGGCAGGAGACAGGAAGGTCAGTGGAGCAGTGATGGGACACACCAAGCAATGTGGGGCTCAGGGCCAGTGTGGCTTCCTCTCTAAATGGAACGTGAACATGAGGGATGGGGCGCAAAGTTGAGTGGAAAGAAAACTCTGGGGGACATGTGAAGATGCCCGGGTCCTGGCTGCAGAGAAGAGATTCTAACGCGAGGTGAAGATAACTCTTCCTCTGAGAGTCTGAAGGTGAGAGTGGAGGGAAGGGTGCTGTCCTGACGTTGGAAAGTTTAAAAAGAGAGGGTGATGGAGGTGTCCAGTTCCTGCCTTCTTCCCATGGCAAGAATCAAGGCCAGTGAGCATGCAGGAGAAGGAATGGAGTGATTTCTTGTAGTTCTGAATACTCTCCCAAAGGACACAGGGAGCATGGTGTTGTGGTCGGTACCTCAGACACTTATTTAGGGAGTAAAGGGAAGGGGGAGAAAAAGGGAAAAGGGATGGTGGGATGGGGAGAGAAAAGAAAGAAGGGAGAGAAGCAAGCAGGGAGGGAAGAAGGAAGAGACAGGCCTAGAATTCCAGAGTTTCAGGGAATGGAGAGGGCAGCTAATCAAAACTTCACCCTCGTTCATCTGAGACGCAGACCTGCACAAGTGACGGCCCCGTCCTGCCACACCACTGCCAGCAGCAGACCCTAACATACGCGTGGACGAGCAGAAAGGTGATGGTGGTGACCTAACAACACATTTCTGTTTCTGCTGGTCAGTGCCAGTTGTGGAAAAGGCAGAAATCTAAAGGGAAGAATTATGGGCTCTGGACTCTGGCAGATATAAGGCAGGCCCTAGACAACGGCCAGCCTGTTTTCTTCTTAGTTGATGGCTTATCTGGGACACACATACACACACACAGACATGCAAGCACACAAAAACATGCACGCTATGCACGTGTACACACAGATACACGCACACACACATAGACGCACACACATATGGCTGTATACATACACACACATATGCACACACATACATGCACACACACGGATGCATACATACACACATGCACATACATGGATGCATACATGCATACACACATGCACACACAAGTATGGATGCATACATGCACACATGCACACATACACACACACACACGGATGCATACATGTGCACACACATGCATGCACACACACGGATGCATATATACATACACACACATGCACACACATATGGATGCATACATACATACACACATGCACACACACATACATGCACACACACTGATGCATGCATACATACACACGCACATATATATGCACACAGGTATGGATGCATACATACATACACGCATGCACATACACACACACATATGGATGCATACATGCACACACACACGCATGCACACACACGGATGCATACATACATACACACACGCACACACACATATGGATGCATACATACACACATGCACACACACATACATGAACACACACTGATGCATGCATACCTACACACACATGCACACATACATGCACACAGGTATGGATGCATACATACACACATGCACACACACGGATGTATACATATATGCACACGCACACACACACGTGCACACACATTTTCACTCGTAGAGGCAGTGAGTGTCATAACATTCTTTTTGGATGTTAAATACATTTTTGAAAACGTGCACAAAGGGGGTTTTTGCAGGGCTTATTACCCTTTTTAAAGTTCATAAGCTTCTGAGATCCGATAATGCAGCCACACAGCCCAGGAAGCAGACAAACAGGAAGGGAAATAACCGGAAGGGCAACTTTTCACTTCAGGGAACGACGACCAGGCACCGAAAGGCAGGCTTCAAGTGCCCCCTGGTGGCCAAACCTGGACGTTGTGCCAGGGCAGAAAGGCAGGCAGCGCCGCTTACAGAATGGGGTGAACATGGTTTAATTTGTTGTGTTATTAAAATTCATTAGATCGAACCGTCTGGTCTTTAAATGATGAATATTATTTTCTTTAACAAATGCTAAGAATAATTTTACTAAGACCCAATAAGAATAAATAATCAGCAATAACACAACACTTCACAACATGTAGGTGAATAATTTGCCCAACACGGCAGAATTTTGATTCCAACTTACTCATCTGACCCCATATTTTGCACCGGTAAGTTATTCTGTTTAAATTGAGTTCAAAAGCCTAGTGAGTAAAAAATGACCACAGCATAGTCACAAAGATGAAAACCTAGCATACTATGAAATCAAGACAAAATGCTATTAAACTGGTTAAGGGGGATACAAAGAAAAGAACTGAAATAAAATAGTCTTATCAGTGAAGACAAGGGTTTCTCCTCAAAAATTTTAGGATCTCAGGAAAAATCATGAACATCATGAACCAAAATACTTTATATTCAAAAGCAATTGTACTTGACAAGAATAATGTAAGAAGTAAATAAAATAAAGGGAGAAAGGCAAATTTTAGGAAATTGAAGGAAAATGGAAAACAGGGGGAAATATTATATGTATATGTATACGTATCCAAACACAGAAAACAGAAATATGGATACTTAAGTTTAGACAGGCCAAAGAAAACAGGAGAAAGCCGTTTTAAAAATATTACTGTAGGCTGGGTGCAGTGGCTCATGCCTGTAATCCCAACACTTCAGGAGGCCGAGGCAGGTGGATCACCTGAGGTCAGGAGTTCAACACCAGCCGGGCCAACATGGTGAAACCCCGTCTTTACTAAAAATACAAAAATTAGTTGGGCGTGGTGGTGGCGCCTGTAATCCCAGCTACTCAGGAGGCTGAGGCAGGAGAATGGCTTGAGCCGGGGAGGCGGAGGTTGCAGTGAGCTGAGATTGTGGCACTGCACTCCAGCCTGGGCAACTGAGCGGGACTCTGTCTCAAAAAAAAATAAAAATAAAAATAATTATGGTAAGAAAGCCAATTAGAGGCTCGATGCAGCCACGTCGCCTATTCCCAGGTCCACAGGCCATGGATGGAAGAATGAAAACCACACAGTGTACACTCAAGGAGACAGTGCCCGTCCACACATGGCCCAGGAAGCAGAGGTTTCAGAGCTATGAGTCAGGTCCTGTACACGGAAGGGCCTTGTCTCACTCGTCCTTCACACAGAGGAGGATGGGGCACGGGATAAAGGGACCGGCTCAGCATCGGAGGAGCATGGCTTTGACATGTGACTGCCTCTGCTCTGGACTTTATCAAAATGACCCCATCTCCAAGAAGGACTCCAACACAGACAAGGCAACTGCAGATGGGCAGGTTCTTGGAAAGGAGACTAAAACGTAAGATTAATGACGAAGTAAGCCAGTGTGACTCGCTGGGGGAAGTGAGTTCAAGTCCTTAAAGGGAAATCAAGCAAGTCTAATTGCTTAGAATTCTTTTAGGGGAGAAAGAGCAGTGCCAATAACTAAATGCACAAAAGGGAAGTCGTGGATAGAACCTTCCGGACACAGAGGAGGAGAGTTCGCAGCAGAATGTGAGATTTCAATTGTAAACAGCTGTCACTCCCAGGCATTAATGCACTAAAATCATGAAAAAAGGTATAGCTATAAAACATAAAAAGATAAAAAGTAATTTAGAAACCTAAGATAACTATTATAGACATGTATAAAATTAGAACAATTTGAAGACAGGATAAACATGAACTGACTAAAGCCTAAACTATCAGAATTGGAGTTGCCTTTGAGAGTGTGAAAACATGAACATGAAGAGCTTACCTGTATTTGCTTGAAGTAAACTCACAAATGCATGAAAGGAATAAAGTCACAGGCAACTGGCTCACGTTTTAACGTTGAAGGAAATTATGAGTCGGGAAGTACGTTCCCCAAGGGAGCTCAGTGCCTTCGAGAGAGCTGTACCTTCCTGCAGAGAAACCTTTGGCAATAAGCTCAAGTATCAAATGATAACAACAGTGAAGAGTCATGGTTTATTTTACATCACCAAGTGCCAAGAGCTGATACATTTGTTCCGACATAGTTATTATTCAATTAGTCTTCACAAAACTCCTATTGCACATGGGGAAACTGAGGCATGAAGACATTCAGGAAGTTACCTGGGCTCACATGGTGAGTGAGGAGAGACCAGGTAGGTGAGCTCAGAAAATCTGAGCGCACGTCCCGGGCTGCCCCCCCTCCTAGAAGCTGAGCTGTGTGATGTCTTCATTCCCAGATCCAGGTGGAAAAGCTGAGCCGGAGTCTCGGGCTGCCCCCCCTCCTAGAAGCTGAGCTGTGTGATGTCTTCATTCCCAGATCCAGGTGGAAAACCGGAGCCTGAGTCTCGGGCTGCCCCGCCTCCTGGACGCTGAGCTGTGTGATGTGTTCATTCCCAGATCCAGGTGGAAAACCGGAGCCTGAGTCTCGGGCTGCCCCGCCTCCTGGACGCTGAGCTGTGTGATGTGTTCATTCCCAGATCCAGGTGGAAAACCGGGGCCAGTGTCCCTGGTTATCCCCCCGGCATGTGTTCCTGGGATGAGGCCTTGACTTCCCACAGAGCTGCGTGGGGGCTCATGCCTAGAATCCCAGCACTTTGGGAGGCTGAGGAAGGATTGCTTGAGCCCAGGAGTTTAAGACTAGCCTAGGCAACATGGCAGGACCCCATCCCCATCTCTACAAAAACAAAAACAACAACAACAAAAAAACTTAAGCCAGGTGTGGTGCGGGCACATGCAGGCACATGGTTCCAGCCACTCAGGAGGCTGAGGTGGGAGGATCGCTTTAGCCCAGGAGTCTGAGGCTGCAGTGAGCCGTGACGGCATCATGGCACTCCAGCCTGGGTGACAGAGTGAGACCCTGTCTCAAAAACTTAAAAAAAAAAATCAATTGTTGGGTGGTCTTCAGTCAGGCTGTCCCCTCTCAGTGCTCTTTGATAAAAGTCAGATTATCATAGTAAAAGTCCGATTTGATATATTCTGCATGGCAGTGCACACAGATCTGGGGTTGGAGGAATGGGAGGGTTGAGACAGCGTTGTTTCTGATCTGAAAGTCTTTAAAAGATGTCCTTTTTGTTGAAAAGTGGCCTTAAAGTTTTGGTAACGATGATGTTTATGTCCCCAGAGGTCCCTCTTCTCTTCTGACACAAAGTTTATCGGGGAGAGATCCAGGCAGAAGCAAAGGAGTGGATGCAAGTGTCGCACTGGGAGTATCAGGCACCCGGCGCAGGAGCCCTTGTCCCGGACGGCACCAGGACGCACCTTGCACTGTCTCCAGAGAACGCTTGTAAATGTTGTCCCTTTCACTCCCAGCTGACGGAGACAGACCTTGAGATGAGACCAGAGGTGGAGGTGCCTTTCGTGGATGGTGTGCAGCTGCAGGACGCTGGCCAGCTGTGCTTGGTGTAATGAACTCCTCCCGCCACCATCTGTGAAACTTGATTCTCATCCCCAGGCCTGAGCCACTGGTTTTTGTTTCTAGCAGGAGAGGTCATTAAATGCAGTCATTGTCCTGAGCAGCCAAACTCTTTTCCTTGCTTCCTTCAGTCAGCAAAAGTCTGTTGTACTCAGCCAGCAACTTCTGGGACAGGTCCCCAGGTCACCATCAAAGCCCCGCGGGGCTGAGGGGAGCCAGGCCCTGAGGCCGTAGTTGGGTGAGGTTGCTGCATTCACCAAACAGTCCTAAAACCACCCTGAAACAAAGGTGCCTCTCCAGGAGCCCATTTTCCCCAGAGTCAGCCATTTCACCTCCTGAGCCCTTGAAGCTCTCAGCAGGAGCATTGCAGGCTCCCCGAGGACATCAATCTCTGATCGCCCAGCCGGGCTGTCCGCGTCCTGGAGCATGATGAGGTCAAATCAGGACAGAATCCAAGGAAAACTCACTTCCTCCATTACAACCAATGCACACTCGGAGAGATGGGCCTCAGAGACACCCTCGAGGTCCAGACCAGTGAGCTGTCTTGAACTTTGCAACAAACGTGGATTCCCCAACTTTCGATGCTGAACGTTAGTGGGAGACGTGTGAAGCCACGCCCACGGGGCTCTGCTAGGTCGGGGCAGTGATGGCCACGCAGGTCCAGCCACCAGCCCCTTGAGGTCAGCGTTAAAACGGCAGCATCTAAGTCAGGACGACAGGAGCCACGGCTTGGCAGAGACCTGTCCACGGCCAGCACACCAGCAGGCGGTGTTTGCAGAGATGGTTCTGACGATGCTGTTTAAAATAGCTCTGGACTCCTGGACAAGCCAAGAACAAAAGGATGAACAATTAGTGAATAAACTTACCTAGCTCCTTACCTGTTTTTGCTGGACTCCCTCCCAATCAAGTTTCAAAGCCAGCCTCGTGCCGACTCGTCCTCTTCCCTTCCTCTCTCTGTGGCCAGGTGTTCCCATCCTCCCCACCAGTGCAGGCGCTGGCTTCCCTCACTGAGGAGGCCTCCAGCGTCAGCATCTGAATGCCCTCGGCCTTTAGGACCCCAGCCCTGGGGCTGTTCCCATGGCGGATGCTTCATCCCATCTTTATTTCCCTTGTCACCAGGGGAAACTCGTCTTTCTCCACCAGTGTGGAGGCTCGCTGAGCACCAGAGGAGCCCATGTTCTTCCACAAACCCCACACTGCTTCAGGGCTCTTGTGCAGCTAAGCATAGAGTAAGTGCTCATTCAACATTCGCAAAGCAATGCTCAGCTCGGGGCAGCCCTCAGCAACCGGACAATTGTGTGCACAGAGGCCAGTCCAGATTGCACACTTTGCAGTGTTCTCAGGATGTCAGGTGCATTTTTCATAAATAGAATCAACTTCTGGGATACTGACAAACAGAATTATTAAAAAGTGAGCATTCAAAGTATAGAAATAGCTTTTCTTTTTTTTTTTTTTTTTTTTTTTTTTTTTGAGATGGAATCTCGCTCTGTCGCCAAGGCTAGAGTGCAGTGGCACGATCTCGGCTCACTACAACCTCCGCCTCCTGGGTTCAAGTGATTCTTCTGCCTCAGCCTCCTGAGTAGCTTGGACCACAGGCACACATCACCACACCTGACTAATGTTTTGTATTTTTAGTAGAGACAGGATTTCACTGTATTGACCAGGCTGGTCTTGCACTTCTGATCTCAGGTAATCTGCCTGCCTCGGCCTCTCAAAGTGCTGGGATTACAGGTGTGAGCCACTGCGCCTGGCCTAGAAATTACCTACAAACATTATTTTCGGTGTACTTTTCCCTTATCTGTGGATATGAAAGAAGGGAGTTACTAATCTCAGAGAACAGACACAGAACTTGTTTTCATAGAGTTTAAGTGTGTAGTCAAGTTTAAGTGTGTAGTCAAGACATAAAACAGAATATCCAGACCAGTGAGCTGTCTTGAACTTTGCAATAAATGTGGATTCCCCGACTTTCGATGCTGAACGTTAGTGGGAGACGCGTGCAGCCACGCCCACGGGGTTCTGCTGGGTTGGGGCAGTGACGGCCGCGCAGGTCCAGCCACCAGTCCCTTGAGGTCAGTGTTAAAACAGCAGCATCTAAGTCAGGATGACAGGAGCCACGACTTGGCGGAGACCTGTCCACGGCCAGCACACCAGAGGACAGTGTTTGCAGAGACGGTTCTAACGATGCTGTTTAAAATAGCTCTGGACTCCTGGATAAGCCAAGAATAAAAGGATGAACAATCCGTGAATAAAACTGCCTGGCTCTGTTTTTATCCTGGCATCTGGACATATCCTTTGTGGTCAGTTTTGATGAAAATAATTAGCAAGTCACTTGGGTGATTATAATCAGTATTAATCTTTCACAGCTGAAACACCTTTTTTAGTCTACCTTTAAAAAAAAAAAAGATCTACTGGTATTCCTAATCCGTCCTAGGCTGGCCATCTTCCTGATATTAGGTATCTTTGAATCCTTAATGCTGGGCACATTCGAAACCTTGGCATCTCACTCCTAGAGAACAGCCCACTCTGTGCCCAACAGCCTGCAGGTGGGCACCTGTCCGGCCTGGGGTCTCCCTGTCCCCAGCACCTCAGCGCATCCCCTGCTCTTTCTCTCCATACTCCCCACAACTGGGCCACAAACTCCCATCCATGGAGCACAGCCCCTGTCCTGGCCTCGCCCTCTGAGCAGCTGGAGAGCAGCACCACATCCATCATGTTGGAAGATGCCTAGTTAGGGGGCAGGTGAGCCAACCCCTCGTCTGGAACAGGGATCCTCAGAGGCCAGCAGAGACCCTGCAGGAGGGGGAGCGGGCCCCGCATCTCATCCTGAGACCCCAGGAGCCTCTGCGATCACGGTCCTAGGACTGTTCGTTTGTTTCCATTGCTGCTGTAACAAATCACTGCAAATCACTGCTTAAAACAACACAGATTGATACCCTCATAGTTCTGCAGGCCGCAAGTCTGAAATCCAGGCATCTGAAGTCCAGGTGTCGGAGCCTTCAGGGAGAATCCCTCTTACTGCCTTTCCCAGCGTGAGAGGCTCCCTCCATCCTGGGCTCCCGGCCCCTTCCCCATCACCACACCTCAGCCTCTGGTTCTGGGGTCACAGCTCCTTTTCCTAACTTGGATCCCCAACCTCTCTACTATGAGAAGCCTTGTGACTGTGTCAGCGTCCTCACCCCCAGATGGGCCAGGGTCACCTCCCCATCTCACCAGCAGATTCCCAGCTTGAAACAGTAATTTAATTGCACTGCAAAGTCCATTTTGCCAGGTAAGGAAAAATGCAGGTCTCTAGGTAGGTGGAGACAAACAGATCTTCAAGGGCCATCGTCCATCCTCCTATGGAGGGGCCAGAGACACTGGTGCGGTCAGCCACGGACAGCGGTGCAGGCACTACACACATGATTCTTTTGCTGCTACGAGCTCTTTAAGAGTCTACGGAAATGTTTCTGAACACAATTTTATTGGCTCCCGGACAGCAAAAGTGACTGCAAACTTTAAATTAATAAAGGTTTACTCATTCACCTACAAAAATTTCACTTGTGTACTCACAAACGATCATAACTTTTATTTATTTATGTATTTTTTTTGAGATGGAATCTTTGTCGCCCAGGCTGGAGTGCGGTGGCGAGATCTCAGCTCAGTGCCACCTCCACCTCCCGAGTGGAAGCAATTCTCCTGCTTCAGCCTCCCACGTAGCTGGGATTACAGGCGCCTGCCAGTGCGCCCAGATAATTTTTGTATTTTAGTAAAGACGAGGTTTCACCATGTTGGCCAGGCTGCTCTTGAACTCCTGACCTCAAGAGACCTGCCTGCCTCAGCCTCCCAAAGTGACGATCACAACATTTAAAAACATTTTGTAGATTGATTTTCTTACTTTTCAGTAGGTCCCAAATGGACCTTGTGTCATAGAAAATTATTAATTGAATGAGATATTATAGCCAATTATTTCAAATTTTTGTAAAATGTTTTATAATTTTTATAGAAAAAATTCAATATGGTATGTGGGTGAATTTTTAAATATTTGTTATACTGGGGAGGGAGGGGCACTGTCTGCGTGAGGGTGGCTGAGGACAGGATGAGTAACAGCAAATGTTTAGTTCTTGAAACAGAAGTTCCAAGTAATGAAAAGGTTATTCTCCATGACTTAGGGCCTGTTCCCTTCCCCATTTCCTGTTACACTTGCCCCAGAAACATTTACAGTCGAAAACGAGGACTGAGTGTGTCTCGTCAGAAGAACCACCTGGTTCTCCTGCAGAATCACAGCCCAGGATGAAACATTTCTCCCACTGAAAGTTGCATCCAAGGACCCAACATCTTTTCATCATATGGCACACCTCAGAAAACAAAAACAAAAAAATACAGACAGAAAAGCAAACCCAGCGTCACCCACCTCGCCCGAGAGTGGTGCTCACTGGAAGACAGGTGCCTCATTCCGTCGCTGGAAACAGCAGGAAGGTGCAGGGATCCTGGGGCTGTCTCCTGCGTGATGGGACTCTGGGGGCCGGGCCGTGCTTCTCCTGTCCTGATGGGCTTGGGGTCTGGAAGTTAGGTGTTTGGGCAGCTACGAGGAGATGTCTGTGAGTTGGAGAGGCAGCAGGTGAAGGGGATGGAGACCCTGCTGAGCCACCTGCGGCGAGGTGTCGTCTGCAGGTTTGCAAAAGCATCTTCTGCCCCAGTCCCCAGAAAACAGGCGCCCTGGGGAGGACCAAGGACCTACTGACTCCAGAAGGCAGAAGCTCCCGAGCAGGGTCGGCCTCCAGCCGGTGGTGGTGGCGGGTGCTTCCGGGCCGTATTTGGGAGCGAAATCTGTGAATGTGTTCAGGGCACCACCGTTCAAGTGAAAGTGCGGCACAAACAAAAAGCGTGTGGATTTTCTTTTAAAATAAATTAAGCAAAAGACACAAACGGGTAATCAGATGAAATCAGACCAAATGGCTTTGGCCAGTTAGGCTCCCACACTGTGCTTTACAGTGTTTTACATCAGACGTGAGAGCAGACCATACTGTTGTTGCCTGTTCACTCCCAGGGCAAGCGCTGTGCCTGTGCGCTTCCTGAGATAAGTCTCAGCGAGGACGCGCACAGCCTCATTTGACTCCGCAAATGCTGAGTGTGAGCAGGAACCGCTTTTTAAACATTAGCTGACTTTCAATTACATCAGTCCACTTTTCAGACTTTCAATTACATCAGTCCACTTTTCAGACTTTCAATTACATCAGTCCACTTTTCAGTGCAGTGAAATCCGCCAGGATGCAAACACAAAGATTCTTTTTATTAAAGAAAAAAAAAATCACAAATAGGAATACAGAAAGAACAGCTAACTACTATTTTTAGAATACTTCTTACACTTTTTACTTTCTCATTAACAACTGGTAGTATGTCATGCATTTTACATTTCTTTTTTTTAAAGAGGAAAAGGAAGAAAGAAAGAGAAAAAAGAAGATAAATAAGCCACAGAAGCTGACAAAAATCCATCGGCCCACAAAGATTAATATTTTATGGACTCCTAGTCTGTGTCCAGTGCTGGGCTGGGCTGAATATTCGTTCTGTCACAACCTGCTTTCACGTTTTTCCATTGATGGGCTGCCTGACATAACCTCTCAGTAGATACAGAAAAACAGAAATAGCCCTTGCATAATACATTCTGGAGGTGACGTGAGAACCCTCCGCTGTGCCATGTGGGGACGCTAATGACAAAGCTGAGCTGGTCTGTCGACTCTGTGGGTGCCGGTGATGTGTAAATCTTGTGCATGCCCTGCCAGGGTGGCCAGACTGCGGCCTGGGGATGGAGGGGCGCGGCTGCCCCAGATGCTGTTCGTGTGGCCCGGCCAGCACCGGGGCCACCTCCCGGCCACAGCCTCCGACGGCCACCGCCTGGGGAGGCCCTGCCAGTCCCAGCGCCCACTTACTGGAAACTGCGTGGCTATGTCTTGGGGTCAGTTCCTGAGCAGCCCATAAATAACGGTTTCCAGAGGTGCGTTTTCTATTTGCAGTAACCCCCTTCTCCTCCCACCTCCTCAAGTGATAAATCTAGCAACAAGCTCAACAGCGTCGTTGTTCCCGCAAGACTATGGTCAGAGGTGAATCAATGCCACAGTGTCGCTCAGCCGCAGACAGGCCATAAATATACCATTATTAATCTCTGCTTAATAAATGAAAAGGCGGGGCCGCATAGCTGCCGGCTGCCAGTGTCTGTGCGGCCGGGATCAGTGGCCTCTTTGTTTGGGGTGAGGTGGGCGGGGGACTGGTGTTGTCACCTGAAAACGGAGACACGGATCACACTCCTGTCCCGAGAAGGCCCCAGTGTTCACCATTGATGACTCACAAACACAACTGTGGGGCTCTGAATCCAGAAAGAATGCACACTCGCTGGGCGTGGGAACGGTGTTGCCTCTGGAATAAACATTTACCCTGGAGGTGTGTGTTTGCTTGCAACACAAACGTCTGTCCGCGCTGCAGTCTCTGTTCCCATCGCCCGGCATGATGCTGCCTCTTCATGGGGTCGACGGGAACGGCGCCTGTCTGAAGGGTGCAGGGAGAAGGAAGCAGCAGTTGTTGGCTCTAAGAGCAATTTTCCGTGTCCTTCCACAAAGCTCTCCCTCCTCATTTTCACAGTCACCTGCAGTGGTGGAATGTTTTTACCCTTATTTTAAAAATTAAAATGTACACACATGAAGGTTCCAACAGAATTCTTTACTTCCTCAAACTGCAGCAAATGGGGAAAGTCAGAGCAAGACCCAGATCTTTGGAATTCAGATCTACTGTTCACACGGCCAGACGAGGCTGGGATGGCCTGGGATTCAGGAGTGACAGTGAAGTTGGGGGTGGAGGGGCCAGCAGCCCTCATGGCTACGTCTGCAGGAGGACCCCCAGGGGCCAGGCCCTGCACTGGGTGAGCCTCCCTCCTCCTCTGCAGGAGGACCCCCAGGGGCCAGGCCCTGCACTGGGTGAGCCTCCCTCCTCCTCTGCAGGAGGACCCCCAGGGGCCAGGCCCTGCACTGGCTGAGCCTCCCTCCTCCCAGGCTCTGCAGGCCTCCCGGGCCTGGGCTCTCCATGGCCCCCACCCGAACCCCCGCTCTTCATACATTCGGCTTCCCAGCTTCTTCCCAGGTAACCTCACCATTGGTTTTACCCAAATCATCAGGATTCAGGAGGAAAGAGCAGGTGAGGCAAAAAGGAGAAACGGAAGCACAGAACACTATGAGGAAATAAATAATTAACAATCCGTCCATTTAACAATCCTTCCATGCTAGAAAGAGAAAAACGCACTCTTCCTTTTCCAGCCCCGCGAGGCGGTTCCCACCTGATAGAGTCAAGGTCCCCGTGGGTCTGGAACCCCAGGCAGGCCCGACTTGATGAGCCATGCACCGTCTGGAAGGTCTGGAACCCCGGGCAGGCCCGGCCTGATGAGTCTTGCACGGTCCTGCAGGTCTGCGGGTCTGGACCCCTGGACAGGCCCGGCCTGATGAGCCGTGCACAGTCCTGCAGGTCTGAGGGTCTGGACCCCTGGACAGGCCCGGCTGGTGAGCCGTGCACAGTCCTGCAGGTTGAGGGTTTGGACCCCTGGACAGGCCCAGGCCTGATGAGTCTTGCACGGTCCTGCAGGTCTGCGGGTCTGGACCACAGGACAGGCCTGGCCTGGTGAGCAATCCGTGCACAGTCCTGCAGGTCTGAGGGTCGGACCCCTGGACAGGCCCGGCCTGATGAGCCATGCACGATCCTGCAGGTCTGTGGGTCTGGACCCCCAGGACAGGCCCGGCCTGATGAGCCATGCACGGTCCTGCAGGTCTGAGGGTCTGGACCCCTAGACAGGCCCGGCCTGATGAGTCTTGCACGGTCCTGCAGGTCTGCGGGTCTGGACCCCTGGACAGGCCCGGCCTGATGAGCCGTGCACAGTCCTGCAGGTCTGGAACTCCGGGCAGGCCCCTGGGCAGGCCCGGCCCTTGGCGGCACCCGCGGAGCCGGCGCGCTGCGCAGCCTGAGCACCAGAGGGCGCTGGCGCGCTTTAAACGAGGACAGGACTTGGAAACCCCCTGGTTCTGCTCCTCCCACGTCCTTTTCTGCGTAGGAAGCCGGCCATGCAATAATTTGTGCACATAATTACGGCATAAAACGGCCGCACGGTGAGCCCTTTAACACACCCTGTCTAAATAGCTGATAATTTTCAGGTCCATGGACACATTCGGGTGGATTCAGGTTTTGATACTTCAATGATTTCGCAAGCCCTCTAAGAAAAGTAAAACCAAATTACAAATAGGAAGGACAGCAGGAAGCCCTCGCCTGCAGTGAGAAGAGAAACCTCAACACATTACGCATCTGAAAACCTAGCAAATCTTCTCTCACGAGGCCCATCTGAACGTGTTACAGCGTTTCCACTGAATAACGGCCTCACATGCACATTTCCCCCCAATTTTTCTGCATATTATTCAAACACCTTTTCATGTGCCAATGGTTATCTCTATTTTAATGTTGTTTTCCATAGACAGAACAGAAAGAAAACTCAGTTTCCAGAGATGCGGGAAATAGAGTTGTATCGTGACAGCACGGTGAGCCTAAACCCATGGCCCGCCACAGAAGCAGTTGCTTTTCCAGCTGCCAGTCCCGCTGGGCATCGCCGATGCTGGGGTTCTGAAAAGTTCTATCTTGCATATGTAATTGCCGTTGTGTTTGTGCCATACGTCTTTTCCTGTGTGTGATGTGTTTATCGCTGCATGTACTGCATTCTGGACAGGAGATGCTTGACACATGAGGACTTTTGTTTGGATGAGGTGAGGATGAACCTGCATATAATTTAGGGTGTGTAGATTGGAAGAATTTCCCACAGAGTAACTTCGGGGTCGAAGCCTTTGAGCCTTGTGTCTGCCTGGCTGCCCGTCCGCCTGGGCCCCGGAGGACACTTCTGCGTTGGAACTGACCTCTGGCCCTGCTCCTTGGTGTCACAGGCCGGGTGAGAGGCACGGTGGTTGCATGAATGTTCTAGAAGCCATTTCCACACTGGGAAGATCAGCAGTAATTCAACTATCCACAGAAGTGATGGTGAACCACGAGTGGATCCCACCATGCCAGAGTGAAATTATTGCAGTTCATCTCTTTTCAAATTGGATCTCAAAGTCCTCATGATCCCTTCAATGCCACCAGACACCAGGGAAGGGCGGCAGACAGGACATGGGATGGGACAGAGAGCTGTCCAGACTGTGAAGACAGACATATGTCCAGCTTCCCTCCTGAGTCCCTGCAAGAGATGGCCGCCGAGGGAGCTCACATTCAAGCTTCGTGGACTGCGCTGTAAATCTGTCTCTGAACACATTTGAAATGATTTAGAATCGATGAACCTAGAGTCACAGAACCACTGTTATTTGACACGTGAAGGGAACTTTGATGTACACTGTCTGGCCTGAGCCTCTGTCTGACGAAAGAGAAAACAGACCTAGAATCTCAGAGCAGGGGGATGATGGAGCCCCAGATCCCAGTTGGCCCTTTTTCACCTTATAGATGAAAGCTTTTCTCCCTTACTGGCAACCTACTTTAGAAGCCATTAAGTATCTATTGAGGAACTGCATGTGCTTCCAATGGTTAAGCCAAGGTTCGAAGTTAGGTGCTGCAGCAAAATCTTTAAAAAAATCCAAACTCTACATAGGCTGCTCTGTGCCCTATGAGTGCAATAGGAGTGTCCCTTCTAGTGCAAGTCAAGGCTTGACACGGTCAACTCCGAAACCAAGTACTTAGGGTGGGGTCGGGACAGTGAAAAGGGGAAGCGTGGATGTCCACCCAGCAGGATGCCGGGCACTGTGAGATGGATTTAACCTGGCTGCACAGCCAAGAGCATACTTCAGTCATGGGGCAGAATCCTCTGATTCCTGCGTCTTTTATTGCCATGTTCTTAAAGCTAGGGAAACAGTTCAAGCCTTGACAGGCTTTACAAGAAAAAAAGAGTAAATATGGGACAAAATAAGGAAAACTTTGATAGATTGTATTTGGAATATGCCACCCCCTTTTCCACTGTGCCATGATAAAATAAAAATGCGGAGCTCATGGTTTATGTTCTGGGAAATATTGATTGTTTTAGGAGCATGATAAATACTTTTCATTGGAGCCTAGGTTTGTTCCTATCAGACTCTTAGAACATTTTGCTACATAAAACTCTGGACTCCTACAAAAGGTTTTTTCTTGCATGTTTACATGAAATAAAGCATTATTACAACATCGTGAATTTTTTTACAATTAAAACTGAAGTATTTGATTGTTATAGATGGACCAATAAGTTTCTTATTGGATACTTGGAATTGTCCTTCTAGAAATCTTTAGTATTCCTGCAATATGTCATCATTGCAGACACCATCAACCTCATTTTCTACAATTTGTCTATATTCTACTATTTCTATATTAAATAATTTTATTTGCTTTAGGCCACCGTTCTGCGTTCTACACCATGGCAAAATGTGTGTGTCATGGGGCCCAGAACTGGACTCTAGGAAACGCAGAGCTTCCGCCTCCTTGCTGGGAGCTGTGGAAATGATTGGCTTATCAAGTGATGACTTCTGCTTCTCACACATCTTGCAACCCTGACCCCCTGCGTCACATCATGGGATATCATGGTCTCACACACAGACCATTCAAAGACTGGCATACCTGATGTTTCAGATTTCAGCTCTCTGTTCCCAAAAGCACATTCTACTTGTCTCCGGGATTTTCTTTATAAACACTCAAATCTGCTCAAGTCTGTAGTCTGGAGCCTGAACTCCTCCGTAGCTCGTAAGTCTCCATGGAATCCACCCGTCTCTGTCATCTTGTGCCCCCTTTCCTCTGTGAGCTCCAGGTTTAAGCTACAAAAGACTCTTCCTCGGCCGTCGGACACAGCTTGTCTTCTGAAGGCTCTGCGGCTCAGCTTTGCACGGCCTCCCTACGAAGGATTATTCAGTTAAAATGTCCTTGAAACTTGGATTACTTTGCTTGTCTCTCTGTTTGCAACGTTAAAGGCACATATTTTCTAACATAATGCAGTAATCTTATTTTAATGACATGTTTATCTCAAATTTTTGCATGGCAATGTGAGGTTCTTCAACTCTACCTTCTTTATGCGAATTCTGAGCACAGCGCCCAGCTTAGCTTATGGCTTCCGTTAAGAAATTGTCAAAGATATAAATGAATAAATGGGTGTGTATACATTAGTGGGCAACAGTAATTGTCAGGCTCAATTATAGACTATTCAGGACGATCAGCCAAAAACTAAGCTAGGAAAACACTAAGGGCATTCAAATATTTCAGGTTCTCCTCTAAAGGAACTCCTGGATAGCTAGGAAGTCCTCTGACCTTGAGTCTAGCTCCTAAGATCTTGCTAAGCCCTCAGTGGTCACTGAACTCAGACGGAACAACTCCCTCAATGAGTCTGAGCTGCGCTCTGCACGTCAACCGCCGCGCTGAACAGTGGATGTTTCACGGAAGAATAAGCGTTTGCTCTCAAAGAGGAAAGAAGCTCATATACACCCTCAGAAAGGCAAAAAGGAGCCCCCAAACGAGGAAACAGTCAAGACAAACTACCAGCAAATTTTAGGTCATTTAATAGCAAATACAACAGCTATGGGAGCTTAGAGAAGCGCTGAACGTTTGCAGACCACAGAGGAACATCCAGGCTCCACGTCTCAGCTTCTCTTCCTCAACGACTGCAGAGACGAGAAACGAATTCCCGAGACAACAGTTCTCTGCTCACCTGCACTCCCCCACATCTGTCTCCTGTAACACCCACATCATTTTTATATTAAAAATGAAAAGAGTAACTTTGACAACAGCCAGCACTTTTGAATGCTAGACACTATCCTGATTTCTTTATATATCCTTAATGTATTCATTTACATCTTTGACAAAACAATAAACCTATGACATAGGTAATATTGCAGAAACTGAAGTATACAATGATTAATTATCTTGCCTAAGGTCACCCAGCTCTCACAAGGCAGAAACCAGTGAGGTTCAACTAGCAATGGCTCTAGAATTTCAGTTGATAGGGAAGGGGCTTCATGGGCACTTTACTGAGGAGCGGACCAACGGACCTGCACAAAACTGAGATGGACTGCATAGCCACGTAGTGTGCAGCAATTTAGATACAATTGATCTAAATTGCACAGTGGCTCACACCTGTAATCCCAGCACTTTGGGAGGCAGAGGTGGGTGGATCACTTGAGGTCAGGAGTTTGAGACTTCGTCTCTATTAAAAATATAAAAATTAGCCGGGCATGGTGGCACATGTCTGTAATCCCAGCTACTTGGGAGGCTGAGGCTGGAGAATCACTCGAACCCGGGAGGTGGAAGTTGCAGTGAGCCGAGATCACCCCATTGCAGTCCAACCTGGGCAACAAGAGTAAGACTCCATCTCCAAAAAGAAAAAAAGAAAAGAAAAGAAAAATAGTTACTTGCTAAATTGTAACTGCAGGATGAACTATGACTGGGTTTGTGCTGCAGGATGGGCAGGAAATCCCCACTCCACGCAGGGAGTCCCCACTCCACGCAGGCCTGGCCAAGCAAACCGTGTCCAGTAGGCGTAGCAGCCCTGGAGGGAACCTGCAGGGACCAAGCTCCGGAAGCCATGGGACAGGCCTGAGGCCGGCCTGTCTGACTTTCCACCCGTCTTCTCACTTTTCCATCCGCTCTTCCGTCCCCACCATGCTTATCCACAAGAGGCTGGGCCACGTCCCGTAGGTGGAGAGGGGGCAATTCTGACCTGGGGAGGCAGTTCTCACCTGGGTGGGGGGACAGCTCTGACCTGGGGAGTTCTGACCTGGGGGGGTCAGTTCTGACCTGGGAGGGCCCTTCTGACCTCGGGGAACAACTCTGACCTAGGGAGTTCTGATGTGGGTGGGGGGGCAGTTCTGACCTGGGGGGACAGCTCTGACCTGGGGAGGCAGTTCTGACCTTGGGGGACCTTTCTGACCGCGGGGGACAGCTCTGACCTGAGGTGACAACTCTGACCTGGGTAGCCCTGCACCCTCTCATCTTTTCTGTCCCCAAAATGTTACTCTGGACAACACCTGGAGAGTTTCACCACTGAGAGAGAGATACAATGTTCCTCCTCAGTTGTACTGGAAATAGAATCCTTTCTGAAAGAGAAACACTGTCTAAGTGCTGTGTTAGTTTTATTTGTCACAGAGCGGGTTTTCAGTTTAGTGCAGAGGTTTGCGACTCCACCCCAAGCTAGGTGTGGACGTTTCCTTTAGTCCGAGGCAGCTTTGGCTTATGGTTACCTGCGTCAGCCACTCACAGCTGGGCAGTGCTTCGCTCACCGTGCAGGCCGCAGGTTCCTCCCGGTTCGCCGTCCGCTCCCTCCACTCCCAGACTGTGCATCCAGCCCATGCCTTACGCTGGCCCATGGCAGAGCCCTGAGCAGTTATGGTTTTCCACAGAACGGGGCCGGCGTCATGCCACAGAGTGAGCCCAGAGCGAGGCCGTGCCACACACAGCTGTGGGGACAGGGGACATACTCTCCTTGGCTGAGCACCAACAACTCAGCCACTGCCCGCCCTTAAAAAGCTTCTGCTTTCAGATGGCGTGTACCTGGAGGGGCCAGTCTCCTGTGATCTCACGGATCCAGCCGACTCTGCCAGCTGCACGTCCACAGCCTGCCTGGCAGAGACTTCCCAGCGCCCACGACCCCAGCCGTGCTGGAGAGCAAAGCCAAGCCCCTCCACGGCCAGCAAGAGGCTGAGCAGAATGAGGTGCACGGAGACGTTCAGAGATAAAGAACGCAGAGATCATCACAATGGTTTGCTCCATGTCAGTCCCTTTGGAGACAACTTAGTTCCTAAGCTCTCAAAAATACATGTGGATGTACAGGGAAAAAATTCCACTTAAGGTGTGATGTCGAGTTCCCACCCAGTTAGGTGTATTTTCTCAGAAAGAAAAGTCGGCAGATTATTTCATTACTACCAACAATTGTATCTTAAGTAACTTATTTCACACTTAACAGTGCTATCCAGCCACAGGGGTCAGTCTGTAGCTGTCCCCTCCAGGCAAGCTCAGTGCTTTTTGTGAAGAGAGCATTTTGTGAATTCGTTATCCCCAGGCAACACCCTGGGCAGGTAGAAGCTTCTGGGCGTCTCAGAGGGGAAATTTCTGCTTGTTCAGCGTGGCAAAGCCTGTCTGCCACTTAAGGAGCGATTATTGACTGGCGCTGGTGAGGCGAGGCAAAGGCTGTGGAACCATTGAGCGGCAATTCGTCACTGTCCTGTCCAGCCACTTTCCCCGCTCAGTGACGCCGTGTCTAGGAGGCCCTGTCTCAGGCCCCGACTGAAGTCCACAGGCCTCACGCTGTGCTCATCACACCTGCCCTCTGTCTCCAAGATTGCAGCACCCTCCACCGTCCAGGCCTTCCTCTGCCCTCTTGCACTGCCGTTCACCGGCCAACATCTCATGGCCAGATTCCTTACAAAAAGCAGATGTTTAGCTCACCTGGCAGACGGTTCTCCCCTCTTTAAAACCATCCCGTATTGAGTGCACACAATGTCATGAAAATTGCCTTTCAGCATACTCTGAGGTACTTCAACAATCACAACTCCCTCAACTCGGCATCCCCCTCTGGTTACCTGGAGTCTATGACTATCCTCTCCCAGGCACGCCTGTGGAGTCTCCTAAGCTTCTGCCCTATTCAGCTTTCCTAAGAGTCTCACCAAAGGACCAGCTCTTGGCGTCTGCAGGATTCACCCCTATCCTTGTCTAACTCCCCATTTTTCCTCTGGGCCCCGGCTCCGTGCTCCCATCCATGGCAAGCCTCATGGAGCTTGTGTCTCCGAGTTCCACGAGCACACGCGTGTAGCCTTTACCACCCCACACTGTCGCACATGCACCACACCACGGGGGAGCCACAGGTCCAGTTACAGCCTCAGCAGGAGCAGGGTTTCCGGGTTCTTCCCTGCACCGAGACGAGTTGCCCACACAGCAAACGCTTCCTAGGTAATCGACGGTTCGTTTGTTCCCTGTGAGAACTGCAACACGGACCGTGGCACAGTCCGCACCTGTGAAGAGGGACGTCCCTCACAACCACACGTGTGTGAACACACCACACAGCTCTACAGGCTGGAGGTTTATACGGAGGTCTGGCAGGCACAGCAGGTGTGCGTTCTCCTGGGGGAGTTCATCTTTAATCATCAGGGAAGGGTCCTTAATACCACAGACAGAGCACGTGATTCCAGGACATTTGGAGATGTGATGAGATGAATCCAAGCCCAGGCGACGTGACTCCTGGGGTTTCTCAGAGGAACTGAGGCTCGCGGGACCACACCGTCAGGCTTCGGTGAAAGTTGTAAATGGCTGGGGCCCTTTCATACCATCTGCACGTTGTAGATCATACAATCGGCTCACTCCCTCTTCTTTGAAGCCTCTGTAGCTGTCACTTTCTCGATGAGACAATGAGCCCTGCCCAGATGGAAGATCCAGTGTCAACAGCACAGAACCTGCCCCTGGCCCACCCCAGCACCTCCTAACATGCTTTATCACCACTGTTCACAGAGCCTGCCCTGATACACCCTCAGCACCGCCTAACACGCTCTGTCACCACTGTTCACAGAGCCTGCCCCTGCTACACCTCCAGCATCTACTAACACGCTCTGTCACCACTGTTCACAGAGCCTGCCCCAATACACCCCCAGCATCTCCTAACACTCTCTGTCCCCACTGTTCACAGAGCCTGCCCCAATACACCCCCAGCATCTCCTAACACTCTCTGTCCCCACTGTTCACAGAGCCTGCCCCTGGCCCACCCCAGCATCTACTAACACACTCTGTCACCACTGTTCACAGAGCCTGCCCCAATACACCCCCAGCATCTCCTAACATGATCTGTCACCACTGTTCACAGAGCCTGCCCCAATACACCCCCAGCATCTCCTAACATGCTCTGTCCCCACTGTTCACAGAGCCTGCCCCAATACACCCCCAGCATCTCCTAACACGCTCTGTCACCACTGTTCACAGCTCCCCAATGTCATGCTCTGTCCCCACTGTTCACAGAGCCTGCCCCAATACACCCCCAGCATCTCCTAACACGCTCTGTCACCACTGTTCACAGAGCCTGCCCCAATACATCCCCAGCATCTCCTAATATGCTCTGTCACTACTGTTCACAGAGCATGCCCCTGGCCCACCCCAGCATCTGCTAACACACTCTGTCCCCACAGTTCACAGAGCCTGCCCTGATACACCCCAGCACCTCCTAACATACTCTGTCACCACTGTTCACAGAACCTGCCCCTGACCCACCCCAGCATCTGCTAACACACTCTGTCACCACTGTTCACAGAGCCTGCCCCAATATACCCCCAGGATCTCCTAACACGTTCTGTCCCACTGTGCACAGAGCCTGCCCTGATATACCCCCAGCACCTTCTAACACGTTCTGTCACCACTGTTGACTGTGCCCGCCGTTGACCATTGGCCGTATGCACAGAAGGGCAGGGTCCTCACACTGGCTTGTTCAGGAGTGACTCGGCACCATGGCTGTGCTGCTGGCCCTCCATCCTCTATCCCTGCTCATTGAAGAGCCACTGAGCCTTAAATGAATTTAAAGGGTTTTCAAGGATCATTTTAAAATTTACAATATCCCATTATTTGCAGACTTTGGTTATGCACAGGTACATATATGCTTATGTGTACATAGCAACTCTCCCTGTATACACACATGTGCACGTTAGTACACACATGCATGTGTGTACATAGTGACTCCCTTGTATACATGCATGTTCATATTAGTACACACATCATATGGGTACTTAGCAACTCGCCTGTATACACACATGCTCACGTTAGTACATACATTCATGTGTGTACATCGAGACTTGCCTGTATACGCACATGCTCACATTAGTACTTGCATCACGTGTGTACATGATGACTTGCCTGTATACATGTATGCTCACGTTGGGACACATACACATGTGTGTACATCGGGACTTGCCTGTATACACACATGCTCACGTTAGTACTTGTATCATGTGTGTACGTAACGACTTGACCGTATACATGTATGCTCACGTTGGGACACATACACATGTGTGTACATCGGGACTTGCCTGTATACACACATGCTCACGTTAGTACTTGTATCATGTGTGTACGTGACGACTTGACTGTATACATGTATGCTCACGTTGGGACACATACACATGTGTGTACATAGGGACTTGCCCATATACACACATGCTCACGTTAGTACTTGTATCATGTGTGTACGTGACGACTTGCCTGTATACATGTATGCTCATGTTGGGACACATACACATGTGTGTACATCGAGACTTGCCTGTATACACACATGCTCACGTTAGTACTTGTATCATGTGTGTACATGACGACTTGCCTGTATACATGTATGCTCATGTTGGGACACATACACATGTGTGTACATAGGGACTTGCCTGTATACACACATGCTCACGTTAGTACTTGTATCATGTGTGTATGTGACGACTTGACCGTATACATGTATGCTCACATTAGGACATATACACATGTGTGTACATAGCAACTCACCTGTGTACACACATGCTCGTGTTAGCAGATGAGCTACTCGGTCTATTTCTCTGTCCTTTCCAGAGTAATGTTTAGTTACTTTGATTTCTTCCATTACTGTGATTATCTGTGTTATCTGTGATTCAAAGATCTAAATGCGAAAAAGCAAATCTGTAATACAAGGAAATAGAAAATATTTTATTATCTCTATATTTAGGAAACCAAAGTTAAAAGCTAAAACTCAGACTGGAATAACCCTCACATCCTTTAGAGCCATAATTTGAATACATTTGCCCTAACATCAAGTAAAAATCACACAAGACCACACTGTGAGTGTTTCTTCACTAAGACCCCCCAGAAGGGGGACAGGGATGCAGCAGGCAGTGCTTTGTCCTTGAGGGGGATGCGGCTGGCTCTTCCCTCTTCCATCTGAAGAGCGCCCCGCACCCCGTTCCGCAGCCTCCCAGCAGGATGGTCCCACAGCAGCCACAGAGCCACAAAACAGCAGTGTGGGAGTCTGAAGCCTCATGGAACACACCTGAGAGATGGGCCTCTGTGGAGAACTCCTTGGTGGCAGCAAAAAACACAAGAACAACAATTCTAGTTCCCTACAAATCAACTGGTTCAGAGCTGTCCCTCAAAATCCTGGCTGTCTCAGTGTTAAAGGAGCACGACCTTTCCCCGCCCCGAGTGGCACCATCTGGACGAGGTGGGGGAGACGGTGCCCTCTCTCCTCTCTGTGTCCCTCTCTCTGTCTCTCCTTCCCTCGTTCTCCAAGCCAAGCAGATCCATTTCTCCTCCCGGCTGTGATCATGACAAGTGTCCCCGTTTCTTCCTTCCCTCCCTGAGCGCCCCCCTTTAAAACGTGACCCACGTTGACCTCTACACCATTACATCTGAAAGGGTCTCCTGCAACTGATTAAAATCCGTGAGCACAGCACAGATGAAAGATGAAGCGGGTGAACCCGGGGCTCCGTAAGATTGACTCTTTGCTGTAGGCAACGGAATCTTTTCTTTTTTTCTTAACAATCAATCGAGAGTGAATTAAACAGAAGTGTTTCCGAAGTCACTCATTATCTCCATTCCTCGAAACACCCCCTCCCCATTGCTCCAGCCTCTGCCCCTCACAAGCCGGCTGTGCCATCCCTGCGTGTGGGCCTGCACCGGGCCATTCATTTTTCCTCGCCCCTGGGAAGAGTGGTGACCACCACTTGTTGGCGACGACCATGGGGCCCTCTCAATAGGCACAATCAGGAGTTGGCAATGCCCCATACCCAAGGCCCTTTCATGTCAGACGCAAACATTCACGTAGACTGCGACTCGCTGCAACCTGACGCCAGCGGCCGCCGGCTTGGGTTCTGTCACCAGGGCAGCGCTGGCCAGCAGCGAGGCAGGGGACGCTGCGTTCACAGGGAGACAGCTTTCATTTCTCTTCTGCTCACGTTTTTCTCATTAAAAATTTCAAAACCTCCCAAGACTCAGAAGTAATTGTAGCAGATTTCTAGTTCAAGCCCCTTTATTTGCTAGAAGAACCCAAAGGACAGGGGCATGAAGCGAACAGCCACGCGGCAGGCGTTGGATCTACGGGGTGCTTGACATGGAGGCCTGTCCTTCCCGCTCAGCACAAGGTTGGTAAGAAACCCAACTTCCCTCTGATAATAATACCTTGCTCGGAATCTTACTTGAATCATAGATGTTTTAGAGCTGAGAGGGAAACGTTTTAAATCCCATTCCTTATTTTTCAAATGAGGAAACTGAGGCCTACACAGTTTAAAAGACCTGCCCAAGGGTCCACTCACCCCTCCAGCCAGGTAGCCTGCTGTGTTGCGGTGTTGAAAAACCCTGGGTCCCATTGAATCATGGTGGAAGACTCACTGAGAGGCCTGATACTGTGGGCCTCTCTCAGCAGAGCCCAGGCTGATCTCACGACCGATGCATTCCCAAGCAGTTCAGAAAAGGCAGCCGGAGTTAAGGGCATGGACTGATGAGGTCTCCATGGCTGCGTCTCAGAGGAACTCTAGAGGCGCGTACCTACATTAATATGTATAAATTTACACTGTATTGATGCAAACATGGAATCCGTCACAGCAATACTTCCGTAAAATACAATAAAATTAAAATGTGAGAAAAATCAAGGTCACAAAAATTAAAATACTACAGAATAGAAGCCCATTTTAAATGTACCACATTCGATGATTGTCAAATTCTGGCAAAATTCCTACATCTTGTTCTGAATGTCTCCACCCACCTTAGTTTGCAGGGCACATCTCGCCCAGCCACTCGGCTCTCAACCCCACGTCAGTGAGGGAAACGGATGGAACAGTCAGATGATTTTTTAAAAAAACATATTTCCATTTCATAACATAGTTATTTTATGGAAATTAGAAAGACATAGACAATATTTAGCCACTTTGTTAAAATTAGAAAATAAGTGTAACAAATTACACCCCCCCCACACCCACCCCCCCCCCCCCCCCCCCCCGCTCTTTACATCTTAAGTGCTTAGAAATGTTTCTTGTTTCAGATGGGCTTTCAAGAAAGTTAAAGCTATGTTGAGGTCGCAACCACTTCCCTGTGCCTGTAGATTTTCTCTCTCTTCTTAGTGTGGATATTTTCCTTCTCTTGGAGAATTGCCCGCTCAGTGCTTCACTTAAAAACTTTGGTACAACATTCCATAATCAAATGGAAATAACTGAGTATGATGACGGTGAGGAACGTGCCCCAGGAGCTGAAAGTAAACATGATAGCTGTGCATGGTAAGCCCACGGAGACGTGGGGAGGACAGCCATGCAGAAATACATTGATGCCTGTTCTTACAAGAACACGTAGTCGGCTGCTCACTTAAGCACCTGCAGCTCAGGTGCTCTGTCCCTGCAAACGGAAGCGGAAAGCTGTGCTGGATGGAGCTGCTCGGACCCCACCGGGAACACAGCCTGGTCAGCGCAGAGCAACTGGTTGGGTGTTCTCCCTGGAGGCCTCTGGTCAGATCTCAAGGAAGTCAGGTTCTTATTGTTGCTTCCCCACCGGCTGGCTGCATGTCTGCGGGAGGGGCTGTGTATCCTCTGGGAATCCATGAGAAAACTGGGTTGGGGTTGGCTGTTCTACTGAAGCGCTCTCTCTCTCTCTCTCTCTCTCTCATTCTTTCTCTCTCTCTCTCTCTCTCTTTGCTTTCCTGAGCAGGTGCATGGCTTCCAGGATCTCTTTGCTCAATGCTCATTGGGTTTCACTTTCCAGGTTCGGGAAGACAATTTCGATAATAAAGCATATAATCTTTCGAATTGCCCCTACCTGGAGTTTTAAAAGGCTGTAGATAAGATTCCTTAGGCGTTAAGACATGAGAAAGCTGACTCTCATCACTGTTTCTGGCTAGGACAGCGCAGGTGAGGAACAGCCCACTGAAGAGTATGGAATGTAAAAGTGCATGCGTCATTTTTAAAATCCAGGTCTCACTACTTTATCACACTATAAAATTGGTTCCACATGAAAGATTTTCTGTAAGGCAGCAAATATCCCATTTACACCCAGTGATCGGAGCCCAGGCTTAGCTCCCTCATCCTCCTGCTCCACTTCCAGGAGGAGTGGTTGGCACGGGTGGCTGGCCGGCATCTGCGTGGGGCAGGCAGGTGGTGACCATGCCCCGTGTTTGCTGGACTGGATGCAGCAGGCAGACATTGGAGTCAGAAGCTGTGAGACTGAAGCTCCGCTTCCAACGTGGCCAGGCCCCCGGGGAGCTGAGGCCACCCAAAAACGGGGGGCACTTGTCAGGAGCAGCAAGTGTTTCATGGACAAGGCAGCTCCACCGGGGGCTCACAGGGTGAGTGCTCAGCCCGGAATTTGTAGAATGACAGCTAAGTGCACCAGGTCACACGCCGACCTCCAGCTGCCCTTAACAAAGGTGCTCGGATGAAGGAATGTTCTGGAAATCAGAAAAGCTGAGCATGAAGACAAAGAGCACAGGCACGGCCTAGAAGAAGATCGTCCTGGTGATGTTGCTGCTCTCCGCAAGGGGGCTAGAGGTGCAGCTGTCTGTCTCGGTCCCAGCAGCCCAGGCAGACAGCAGTGCCATTCCACCTGTTCAGAAACCAGAAGGCATCCGAGACAAGTCTCAGTGGATTCAGATATTTATTTTGCCAAGATTGAGGACATGCCCATGACAGCCTCAGGGGCACCTGACAACAAGCACCCCAGGAGATCAGGGTGCAGCTTGCTTTTTTATGGATTTTTGGGAGACATAAGTCATCCATCAAGACATGTATGTTGCATAGGGGTTTGGTCCAGGAAGGCAGGACAACTGGAAGTGGTGGTGGGGGCTTCCAGGTCATAGGTTTATTCAAAGATTTTCTGATTGGCAATCGGTTGAGAGTTAAGTTTTATCTAAAGGTCTGGAATCCATAGGAAGCAGAGCCTGGTTAAGGTAAGGGCTGTGGAGACCAAGGTTCTTATAATGCAGATTCAGCCTCCAGGATGCAGGTTCAGAGAGATCCCATGGCAAGTGTTTCTTATCAGACGTCTAAGGTGCCAGACTCTTCGTTAATTCTCTCCTAGATCACGGAAAAGGCCTGGAAAGGGAGAGGGATTCTCGACAGAATGTAGATTTTCCCACAACAGACAGCTTTGCAGGGACATTCCAAAATATGTCAACGAAATACATTTTAGGGTAAAATACTTCCATTTGCTTTAGGGCCTGCTGTCATGGGATGCTATACTAGACTCAGAACGGAATTCAGTGTCATTGCTACAAAAAGTCTTAAGATCTCTGTTTTAATGTGAATGCTGGTCAGTTGTGCCTGAACTCCAAAGGGAGGGGGGTATAAGGAGACCTGTCTGACACCCCCCACTTCCCACCATGGCCTAAGCTCAATTTTCAGCTTAACTTCAGAATGCCTTTCACTGAGACGAGGAGCCCATTCAGATTGTTGGGAGGTTTAGAATGTGACTTTCAGCTTACATGGTGAAGCAGCCTTGTCTTTATAAGACGCACGGAAGCCTCTGTGCCCTATATGTTTCCACACAGTTTCCAGGGAGACTTGGATCATCGAGCAATTCAGGGCTTCTCCTAAAGTTGCATCTGACTCATGATGCCAAGAGTCCCAAGGACCGAGTTACAGTGCAGGAGCTGCTCTATCACACCCACAGTGCAAACGCTTAGGAAAATAGAGCCTTTGAGGCTTCTATTCTGACGGATGACACATTTTCCTTTCTTTGTTTTGTTTGATTTCTTCTAAAAACAAAACAAAACAAAACAAACAAACAGGGTACATGTGCAGAACATGCAGGTTTCTTACATAGGTATATGTGTGCCATGGTGGTTTGCTGCACCTACTGACTCGTTCTCTAAGTTCCCTGCCCTCACCCCCCACCCCCCAATAGGCTGTGATGTGTATTGTTCCACTCTCTGTGTCTATGTGTTCTCAATGTTTAGCTCCCACTCATAAGTGAGAAGATGCAGTGTTTGGTTTTCTGTTCCTGTGTTAGTTTGCTGAGGATGATGACTTCTAGCTTCATCCATGACCCTGCAAAGGACATGAACTCATTTCTTTTTATGGCTGCATAGTATTCCATGGTGTATATGTGCCACATTTTCTTTATCCAGTCTATCATTGATGGGCATTTGGGTAGGTTCTGTGTCTTTGCTATTGTAAATAGTGCTGCAATAAACATACATGTGCATGTGTCTTTATAGTAGAATGATTTATATTCCTTTGGGTATATACCCAGTAATGAGATTGCCGGGTCCAATGATATTTCTGGTTCTAGATCCTTGAGGCATCGCCATACTGTCTGACAGCATTTTCACGGGTGTAATAAGCAGGCACTGCCTCCAGCATTATATTCACACCTATATGTGTATATTTGCTCACATTTGCATAGACATACATTTATATAGGCATTTATTTACATGTACACTTTTGTACATACCTAATTACGTAAATAGCTCAATTCCTTATGGCTTTGTCTACTGAGAAGTGTTCGTGTTTTCTTCACCTTAGGAATGTTTGCCATTGCACAGATCTACCCATCCAGTTTGGTATACTCAGTGGCTTCCTGATAAACTGAATGTAAAAGATTTGAGAGAAGAACTGGAGATGCATATTGCTCTTTAAAAAGCAGGATATGGGCTGGGTGCGGTGGCTCATGCCTATAATCTAGCACTTTGGGAGGCTGAGGCGGGCGGATCACATGAGGCCAGGAGTTTGAAACCAGCCTGGCCAACGTGGTGAAACCCCGTCTCTACTAAACAATACAAAAATTAGCTGGGCGTGGTGGTGGGCACCTGTAATCCCAGCTACTTGGGAGGCAGAGGCAGGAGAATCACTTGAACCCGGGAGGCAGAGGTTACAGTGAGCCGAGATCGCGCTATTTCTCTCCAGCCTGGAGGACAAGAATGAGACTTCATCTCAAAAAAAAAAAAAAAAAGCGGCCTATGGCAATGGATTTTGTTTGCTTGTTTTAAGGCTGCGCATTTGCCAAGTGCTCTGCATGGCACATCTGTGGTGTGGGGAGAGTCTTTAAGCGTAAATGAGAAAGTCTGAGAAGACTGCCCAGAAACATACAAATGGGTATTTCAGATAACCGGACCAAGTTTTGACCCACTGCTACTTCAGGTGGTTACAGCTTTCCAGCAATGGCTCCTACGTATCATCACCAATTCACAAAAGTTCCTTCCCTCTAAGCGTTCACTTGCCCATCTTTCTTAATTTCTGAAAAACACACAGGAAGTTTGCTCAGGGGCAGGAGTTAAGGACGTCAGGAAGAAGCACAGTGAGGAAGGCGGGAACACAGCGTCTAAACCTCCAGGGCTGGTTTTCACCTCTGTCCGGCCACCTTCCTGGCATCATGGGTCTCTTAGGGGATGGGGGGCTGATGCCTGCAAAAGGACTCAGCCCGGCTCACGGCTCAGAGCTAGGGCCGCAGCAGCCACAGGCCTGCAGAGGAGGGCAAGGCAGTCTGCCGGAGGGAGCACGCTGCCGTCCACAGCCCAGGCTGGCGGTAAGTCCAGGGCACATACAGAGGCCCGGAAGCATGGTGAACCCAGCTCTGAGTACAGGCAGTGAGGAGCCTGGCCACCATGAGCCTGTGACGCAGGCTCCAAGCAGCCCTCAGCCTGGTCGTGTGGTCACAGCGCGGCCAACCCCCACATGCACAGCCACCACTGCAAGGCCTGCCACTCAGCTTCTGACTCATGGTCCTTTGGGCCAGTTGCCTCCGTCCCCGTGCTACCCCTGCAGCTGAGACCACCTGTCCACCCCCATTGTGCTGGAGCTAACGGAGGATGAAAGCTGATGAGCCGGTTTCTTTTCTACACCCGGTATCCAGTCCCCACCTCTCCCGCTCCTGCTGTCTCTGAACTTCCCCACCCAGAGCTTGTCCTAGGATGCCCAGAGCCGTACCGTTTTGAGCCTTTCCTCAGCCGGGGGAAGAGGTGAAAGGTTGTGAGGCCATAGATACCTTGTCAGGTCATGTGGTGTCTGAGGGCAGGCCTCTGATGGGACTTGAAAGGGGACAGACAGAACCCCTGGGGAGTCCTGGCATCTGGAAAATGGAGCTCATCATGTATTTTTGAATATAACCAACCTGATGTTTGGGGGCAGATTAGGTGAGAAACAAGGGCTGGAAAACTGAGAGGTGTTGATGATTCTCGTTATCCTGAGCAGCCTCGAACGCTGGCCCCCAGGTACTCACAGTGATAGAGGACGCCTCCCAGGACACAGGTGAACCTTCATTTCCCTTTCTCCCTGTACAGTGGGACCCTGGGTGGCTCATTGTGTTCCCTGAGGCTCAGCTTCCCATCTGAAAATGGCATTGATGTCACCCCTGGCTGTGAGAGGTTGTGAAGTTAAGTGAGAAGCTGCATGAGAACACTCGTGTGCCCCTGGTAGTTGCCAGGTACTCACCCAATGGGCTTGCACCAACCACAGTGCTCACCCAACGGGCCTGCACCAACCTCAGTGCTCACCCAATGGGCCTGCACCGAGCCCAGTGTTCACCCAACGGCCGTGCACCGAGCCCAGTGCTCACCCAACGGGCCTGCACCGAGCCCAGTGCTCAGCCGAGGGCCCTGCACCAGCCTCTTGTGAACGTGCTTGGCCTGCACCAGCCTCTTGTGAACGTGCTTGGCCTGCACCAGCCTCTTGTGAATGTGCTTGGCCTGCACCGAGCTCAATGCTCAGCCGAGGGCCCTGCACCAGCCTCTTGTGAACGTGCTTGGCCTGCACCAGCCTCTTGTGAACGTGCTTGGCCTGAACCGAGCTCAGTGCTCAGCCGAGGGCCCTGCACCAGCCTGTTGTGAACGTGCTTGGCCTGCATCCTACACAAACCATGAAGAGTAAACCCCCTTTCCCTTAAGCCTATGCTGTCACCATACAAAGTCCTGCTGTGATGCCAGGCTTTTCACCCTGGGAAGAGGACCTATCCGATTGTAAGCTTGCGGCGTGCACAGTAATGTGTACACGATTTGTGTTGGTTACTTGCACAAGTAACCGGGTGCTTGGCCAGGTACCCACCTAGGGGTAAAAGCAAAGTCTAGACTCTGGCATTAAGATATCTTTTAGATGAGATTAGCATTTGAATCAATAAACTTTGAGCGAAGCAGGGGACCTCCATAACGTGGGTGGGCCTCATCCATGTGGTTGAAGACTTAAGATTAAAAAGTCGGTGATTCCTTGAGGAAGAAGGACTTCTGCCTCCAGACTCCCCGTGGGTGCAAGCTGCAGCATCAGCTCTCCCCGGCCTCCAGTCTGCAGCCTGTTCTGCAGATTTTGGACTTAACTCCACCAATCTCATGAGCCAATTCCTGGCAGCAGATTCCCACTATCTCTCTCTCTCTCCTTCCTGTTGCTTCTGTTTCTCCAGAGAACTCTGACTAATACATCCTATTAGTTAATTCTGACTCTATTATAGTTTCCTGTTTTCTGCTATCACACCATGCACGAACCATTCTGTCATTCATTCGGTGAGTATTTATTAATAATCTGTTGTTGCCTGGTGCTGCCCTGCCAGGTAACTAGACCACTTCCTATGCTATTAGAAGATTACCTGTCTGGTACACAGTCTGCCTGATAAAGAAGAAGCAGTAAATGGTGATGATGATGATGATTATATAAGTTATAATTAGCATGTAAAACATGAAGCATGACACCTGACCCTTCACAGCACAAATCAGTGTTTCTTGATGAAGGGAAAAAAATAGTAACTAGTGTGTAGCTTCATTGGGATCTTGATTCTTTACGTGAGTCATGGTCAACATGCTTTAATGTTTTCACTTTGCCCGCTGTGGTAACAAGCTTCTGGAAATAAATCACAGATTTCCAGTTTACATTTCTCAGATACATTTTTCCATCAACCTGGTACTCCCCTTGGAAAGGAATGTAATGTAAAATGTAATGTTAATGTAAAATGTAAAAACGCTGAATAGGTTGGGTCTCCTCTCAATGATTAGCTGTTCTGTGAATATTGGTGAGAAGACATTGCTGTGATGTTGAGCTCAGAAACCACGTCTGCATGTTGATGTTCTGAGTGTCCGGTCATTCTAGGTGCTAAATCAGTGTTTCTTCAGTGAAGGAGCAAGTGAATGAATTGTTTGAGATCCATTGATTGACTTTAAAGAGCTGGCGATGTATATGCAACTTATTTTTAGGTAAGACTTTCCAAAATTTAAAAATTACACGCGCGCGCACACACACACACTCTCTCTCTCTCTGTCTCTCTCTCTCTGTCCTTTTCTCTCTCTGCCTCTCTGTCTCTCCCTCTCTCTCTCTCTCTTTCTCTCTCTGTCTCTCTCTCCCTCTCTCTCTCCCTCTCTCTCTCCCTCTCTCTCTCTATCCCTTTCTCTTTCTCTCTCAGTCTTTCTCTCTCCCTCTCTCTCTCCCCCATCTCTTTCTCTCACTATCTCTGTCTCTCTTTCTCTCTCCCTCTCTGTGTCTCTCTCTCTCCCTCTCTCTCTCTCTGTCTTTCCCTCTCCCTCTCTCTCTCCCCCATCTCTTTCTCTCACTTTCTGTCTCTCTTTCTCTCTCTCTCTCTGTGTCTCTTTCTCTCTGTCTCTTTCTCTCTCTCTCTCTCTTCCTTTCTCTGTCTCTCTCCCTTTCTCTCTCTCTCTCTCTCTCTCTGTGTGTGTCTCTTTCTCTCTGTGTGTGTGTCTCTTTCTCTCTCTGTGTGTGTGTCTCTTTCTCTCTCTCTTTCAGTCTCTTTCTCTCTCTCCCTTTCTCTCTCTCTCTCCCCCCTTTCTCTCTCTCTCTCTCTCTCTCTGTGTCTCTTTCTCTCTCTGTGTGTGTGTCTCTTTCTCTCTCTCTCTCGGTCTCTTTCTCTCTCTCCCTTTCTCTCTCTCTCTCTCTCTAGGCAGCAGCAGCACAAGGTCAGTCGCTGAGCTTTTCTAACTGGATGACGTCCCTGATGAATAAAAAACACCCAGTGGGGTGGCGTCCACTGGCATCCTGAGGAATGGGGTTGTATACATTGTGCCCTTAATACACAAATTCTGAGAGAACAGAAACAGGCTTTCTTCTCTTCTGTCCATTACCCACCACACTATTCAAACTCCCAGTGGATAGAACAATGGGAAATATCTCTGCCAAATCATTCTTTAACTCTACAATCCCTTGCTGCTGGTCATAAGATCTTGAAATAATACTCCCCAGAGTGTTCCCATTCTAGAATCATGGGAACTGGAGAAATTAACATCCCTTTTCACTAAGTGAAATTTGAGTGTAACGCAATTTGTGATCACTGAGGAACAAAGCGAGACAAGGGAATTAATCATCACGTACGTGAAGAAGTTTGGGTGGAAGTGTTTGCAATAATCTTTGGTGTACTGAAATTTGAAAAATGAAAGAAAGCTGTTTGGGCTGACAGCTGGTTCAAGTTAAATTAAATTTGACTCAGAATATTAATTTTAAATACCATATAAATGAATGCAGGTTACACACCCTGCATTATTTCATAAAGTATTATGAGACTTAAAGTTTTAAGATGTGATTTTGCCCCTTCCCCGGGGTGGGGGCGCTTAGGAGCCTACTCAGCCCCTTACAAGGGGCCTTAGCAAACGTGCAGCCTCGTGGTTTAGGAAAAACCTATTAGAGTTTTACAAATGTCACTCATGGTGCAGATTATCTACTATAGTCTAAGGGAAGGGGAGGTGTTGAGCAATTCTGATTACAAATACAAAGACTGCTCATGTACAAGTTATGTACAAGTCCAACATCTAAACAGCCCACTGGGGTTCACTGACCACAGCGCCCAGGGAGGCACCGGAGCTGGAGTGGGGACTGAGAATTGTGGGCTCCGAAACACACACAGGCATTACACACCCCGCCATGCATGCAGGCCTGGGGTTCACTTCACAGGCTTGACGGAGTGGGTGTATTTAAACCCTTTAGCAATTCCAAGGTACGTGTTATTTTACTTTATAGGATCCTGGGCTCTGGAACAATTCATTTTCCCTAATGATGAAAGGCCTGATTCATTTCTGCATTTGTAAATATCTAAAGTGATTTCTTTTTCTAGATAACATTCACCTAAAACCTCCCAAAGATCGTATGACTAAGGCCAAGTAAAACTACAGCGAAGAGGTGAAGAGACGTCGGAATTAAGGTCCCTTCAGAGAATCAATGCAAATTAAAAGTTAGCAACTCACCCAAAGAGAGAGCGGCCTGTGGGGAAATCTAACAGTGTTCTTTACATTTCAGACCCAATGTTTAATCCAAGCTAAAATACAAGTCACCCCAAATTAATTGCAACAAACATACTGTGGTGGCAAATTAAGTGTTCTCAGTCATTTATATCTTGGAGACATTCTGCACATGGGCTGGTACACGAAGGAGCGTTTCATACCCCTCCTGGCCTTGGTGATTTCTTTTCAGAAAAGCACCAACGGGCCAATCAACTGTCAAATTATGTTTCCCTGGGCTGGGCTTATCCAAGAGTAATCTCCTGTCGACGTTATTGCACATTTTATAATTGTATCCTTTCTCAAGTCTTCCATGGATATTGTCATTACGATAATTTAGGGCTGTGGAAACTCGGGGATCCCAGGCAGTTCCTCCTATGGTTACTTAAGACCATGACCGACCTGCCAGCCCTGGTCGTTCAGACTCGGGAACTGGCAGACGTTTCTCAAAAATGAGGAAGTGAGTCTGTCTTTTCAAGGATGACGGCTGACAGTTTTTGTTGTCTATGATAAAAATTCAAGCATCACTGTGAAAGTGACAATTCAAAGACCTTGTATCTCCCTCTGTAAGCCTGTCAGTGGCTTAAAGGGTGTTCTGAGGAGATCTGTGGGGAAGTTAACAAAAATGCTTTTTATATTGTGTAGTGAGAAGTGTCAACATTTGGGAGATCTGCAGAACTCAGTAAGCTGATTGTTTCTACCACAGGATGGTACAAAGTGACGAGCAAGTGAAAACCACCATGGTGCCACGGGCCTGTGGATTTCGACGCAGGGGCAGGTGCGTGCCCAGGCAGGAGGGCTCAGATCCTACAAGACGACACACCTTTAAGAAGTTACCATCTTTGGGGCTTGGGGGTGGTATCGAAGAACAACCACAATTACCTAGGAAAGGTTAATAAAATAACCTCCTCTTTTCTAATACATTTGTGAGTGACACTGAGTATTCACTGCACACTTCACACCCACACAGGTGGAGTAGGGGAGTGGCCTGAGACTCTGGCTGCCTTCCGGAAGGTCAGACACTGGATTTGCAAAGGAAAGTATAACACTCTTGTTAGTCAAGATGGTTTGGTTAAAAAATTACATGGATTTTTCATTACACGCTATTTATGTTGGCATGGAATGGGTTTACTATTGTGTTTTTAATTAAAGAGTGAAAACATTTTAAAGTTTTTCTAGTTTAATTTCTAGTAGGATAAATAACAAGAGACACAACCCACTTTATCCGTTCGTCTGATTATCCTGCCAGAGTAATGTATTCCTATCTTTGTTCATTTCTTGCTTTTAAAATGTAGACCTTGAAAAGATGAAATACATAGAAATGTAGGTGTTGCCCTGGAGTTTTTATTTTCAGTATCAGGTTATATTTCATTTTGTATTTAAATTAAGTATACAAAATGAATATCAAAATAATGCATTTTCAAGCAAATGTGTAGATGAGTGAATCTCGTCTGGGCCCCAAAGGCTATGACGCACAGCTCTGTAACTGACCACCTGAAGTGACCTTGCCTGCTCCTCGGGCGGGCTTCAGTCGTGTGTGACCCTCACGTCCACTGTGGAAATCCCCGAAATGGGGTCCTATTCACTGGACAATTTCTTCTTTAATTGCACTATGCTATTTTATATCCAACTGTTCTTAGCCTGAGAAATTGTTCATATTCTGTGTTCCATTTCAGCTTTTCATAAAGTAAACTAAAAAACTGCCCACTTGGAAAATGAAACACATAGTTGTCAGATTAATAGATCCTTCTGCCCTCGAGTCCCCTCCCGAGGACCCAGTCAATCCTGAGCCCTGAAACACAAACAAACAAAAAGGGTGGTGTATCTTGTGCATTTTCTGCTTCCTTTTTCTTGCTTGTTTCCAATTTTTCTTTGGATGTTAGTGTGTCAGAGGATTATAAAAGCATGGGTGTGGACTCTAAAGGAATTTCATTTATCTTGCAAAATATGTGCAAACAAATTCTATTTTCCTGGTACAGAGTTACTTCTAAGTACCTCTTTAACCTACCTTTCTTCGCAGACAGGGCAAGGGAACATTGATGAATGAAACTTGTCTTTATGGTATTTTTAACAATGTTTTTCTAGACAACATGTTTTTGGAATTTGTCAGTGCCTGTGCTTCTAGAATACCTGTCCCCTTTCTTCCGATGTGGTTGTAACGGGACAGAACCAAGGAGGTCTTTGCTGTGGACTCGGCTCAAAGCACACACGGCGGGGAACGGGCTGGAAGACGCTCCGGGCGAATGGGATTCAGCATCCAGGCTGCTGCTGCCTCTCAGGGACTCCCTGCAGACGTGGCTGGCGGGGGGATGGAGTGTCCTGGGGGAGCTCTGGTCGCAGGGAGCCTTCCTCAAATGAACGCGGTTCCAATCAACTGGGTCCAGCCAAAAGGCAGATTGCAAAAGTGTTCTTTTACACTGTTGGTGGGATTGTAAACTAGTTCAACCGTTATGGAAAACAGTATGGCGATTCCTCAAGGATCTAGAACTAGAAATACCATTTGATCCAGCCATCCCATTACTGGGGATATACCCAAAGGTATAAATCATGCTGCTATAAAGACACATGCACACGTATGTTTATTGCAGCACTATTCACAATAGCAAAGACTTGGAATAAACCCAAATGTCCATCAGTGACAGACTGGATTAAGAAAATGTGGCACATATACCCCATGGAATACTATGCAGCCATAAAAAAGGATGAGTTTGTGTCCTTTGTAGGGACATGGATGCAGCTGGAAACCATCATTCTCAGCAAACTATCACAAGAACAGAAAACCAAACACCGCATGTTCTCACTCATAGGTGGGAACTGAACAATGAGATCACTTGGACTCGGGAAGGGGAACATCACACACCGAGGCCTATCATGGGGAGGGGGGAGAGGGGAGGGATTGCACTGGGAGTTATACCTGATGTAAATGACGAGTTGATGGGTGCAGCACAGCAACATGGCACAAGTATACATATGTAACAAACCTGCACGTTATGCACATGTACCCTAGAACTTAAAGTATAATAATAATTAAAAAAAAAAAAAGGCAGATTACAGCTCAGTGGTTCAGAGGCCTGATTCTGCATCTCAGCCGGGCCAGGCCACCCTAGTGCTGCCCGGGTCCACTCGGAGCGGTCCGGTCCTGGGCACGGTGGAGAGTGTGGAAGCAGGTGGCTGTGCTCCATTTCTGTATGCAACACCGTCTCCCCTCTCCCTTCTGCAGGCTCCTCCTTCCTCTTTCTCTCTCTCCTCCATCCCGCCTCCTCCTCTCGGCCCCCGCCCCACCTATCCCCCCATCCTCACAGGACACTCACCCAGTCCGGCCCACCTGACGCTGCCCCAACCATCCCCTTCCTCAGAAATCCATTTGCTCTTGATGTCATTTTGGAACATCTCACACCCCTTCTCCTCACAGTACTTCTCTCTCTATCACCGATGTTAAAAGACAAACGTCAGACAAACCGAATGTCACAGAGCTTCACTGAGCAAATAACTATTCGTGAACCGGGCAGCCCTGGACCCAGCATAGGTTCAGGGTGACTCCGTCGCTGCCACGTGGTCCGGTAAGATTTGTGGACAGAGAAAGGACAGTGATGGCAGAAAACTGGACAGAGGCGCAGAAACAGCCAGAGGGGCACCGCTTGGCGTGGGCCCCACTTCCACATGATGTGAACCGGGGCCACGGTGCATGGTGACTCCCCGCTGCTGTGATCCGCTGAGATGCTGCTGTTTGGGGCAAGGGTGGGTTAAGTGTGTTCACACACCCAGTTAGGTGACAGTCACTAAGTGTGGAGAGGCCTTCAGGCTGACCCTAAAATATATAAGGAGGCAGCTTTCGGCTAAACTTAACCTCACACAGAATACCACCGTCTGGGCTGTGAATCCAGTGGAACGTGGGGAAAATTTTCTCCTTCAATTTTTTGATTAATTGGATTAATAGGGGTAGAATAATCAGATAATTTTTAACCAAAATTCATGTTTTCCTTTAGAAGTTTTCCATTTAGGTTGCCTAAAGCAAAAAATTCACAAGAGAAGTGTCAAATATCTGCTTGACTTAAAACTTTTGTATACCCAGCTTCTATTTTTTAATACATTATATTTAATTTTTAAGATATTTAAATAACATATCTCTCTCTCTCTTTTCTTTCTCATTCGTAAGACAGGGCGCTTATCTTCAACCGAAATTCCCAGGTAATAATTTAGTTCTTAGAAACCCAGATATGGAAAACCTTCTCTTTCTTAGAGTTGTAGGAAGGCAACTTTTAAGAGATTCTTGGGTACATTATTCAAAATTGTGGCAAAATTGAGTTCATGTACGGCAATTATAGAAAATATTTTCTCACATGTTGGATATTATCATCAAAGATCTCAGTCAAATCTTGTTTTTATCTATGTAATCAGAAATGAAAAAAGAGAAGTCCATAATTCCTTGTCAATCATAAAGCATTGTGGGTAAAATAGATTTCTTTTGGGTCCTGACCCATGTACTGTTGAGCCACACTGAAAAAAAGTGAATGTATCTTATAGTCTATATTTTACTCTCAGAAATTTCCTGTCATGAAATTAACAGTTTTTTTTAAATCCCCATAGCAAAAAAAAAAAAAAAGCGTTTTTCCTAAGATCTGATTTAGAAGAGCAATGGGAAAATCACCTTGTTTTAACCTTTGTTTATTAGGAAGCTTGTTGGCTATTTCTCCTCCTACCCCCTTTTTACATAGGACAGAAATCCCAGATCTTGACAGTATTTTCAAAAATCATTTTGTCAGTCTCTAAGGATGGAAAGTTAAGCAGCACCATTGATTTTTGAGGCAGGTCTTCAGGGCCCCAGGACTCTTCAGGGTCCCAAGACGCTTTCACACGCTTTGCTTTATTTCCAGGCAGGTCTTCAGGGCCCCAGGACTCTTCAGGGTCCCAAGACGCTTTCACATGCTTTGCTCTATTTCCAGGCAGGTCTTCAGGGCCCCAGGGCTCTTTCACATGCTTTGCTTTATTTCCAGGCAGGTCTTCAGGGCCCCAGGGCTCTTTCACATGCTTTGCTTTATGCTTTGGTAGCCTGGTGATCGGGGATTGGCACATGTGTCCTGCTTAGTAAAAATGTAATGCTGTGGTAAACAAACAAAATTCACAATCATTGTAAACTCAGAATGGATACCCGTGGTCACTGCAGAGAAGAGACAAGCCCTGCCTTGTCAGTATTGGTCCAGGCTGCCTTCAAAGCACAGGCTCTTCCAAAAGAGTTTCTTCCCTGTTGTTTGCTCACCCATAGAATCACCCACCCACACATCTGCCCAGAGTATTGACAACCAAGTGTTTCCCCATGGGTGCCAAAGTAGACAAATAAATTATAGTTCCTTTAATGAACCCGTTTTCCTAAATAAGTGCCAGATGTTCTACAGGTGGCCTGAAAAGATGCCAGAATTCCCTGATTTCCATGAATAATAGGAAACCTGTCAGGAAGAATAAGCAAAGATACATCATTCTCAAAGCCAGCCTGCATTCCTGATTTTTTAACTCTTTGTCAGACACACACAAGAAACAATTGTTTTTTATATCAAAATAAAAGAAATGTTTGTAATGACTGAAAATTCATGATTTATGTTTCCATGCTGTGAAATAAATGAGACTTTCACCTTGGCATCCCAAGTGCACTGAAACCCTTCTGCATGGAGCACTGATGTGCAGAAGATGCGCTGTGGGGCAGGAACTTTATGGGCCCTCTGGAGCAGCTGCCAGTGCAGGACAAGAGATTGCTCAGTCTTCCTTCATTCTGCAGCCTCTGATTGAAAGAGGCCTTATTGCACTCCTGTTAGGACAGAAAATCCACCACCAGCATAAGGCCATCCTCTTCCTCACACCTCAAAGCCCTGGAAACCCCAGGTCTCCTTGTCTCACGCTAACACATCTGCATTTTTGTGTCTGATGTTTGCCTGAGTAGCTTTTCTTCTTTTATTTCACTTTTCACTGTATTTGTAGTTATGGTTTGTTTCTGTATTTGTATCTGTATTTGTAGTTATGTATCTGTATTTGTAGTTATGGTTTGTTTCTTGTAGGCAGCATATATTTCAGTCCTGTTATTTTATCCAGTCTGACAACCTTTGCCTTTTAAATGGATTGTTTAAAACATTAACATTTTTTAAATCTTTTAAACACATACTCAGCATGCAGGATTCTAAGAGGAGTACAAAAATATAAATGTAGGCTGGGCATGGTGGCTCATGCCTGTAATCCCAGTACTTTGGGATGCCAAGGCGGGAGGATCACCTGAGGTCAGGAGTTCAAGACCAGCTTGGCCAATGTGCTGAAACCCTGTCTCTGCTGAAAATACAAAAATTAGCTGGACATGGTTGTGCATGCCTATGATCCCAGATACTTGGGGGGCTGTGACAGAAGAATAGCTTGAATCTGGCAGGTGAAGGTTGCAATGAGCCTAGATCGTGCCACTGCACTCCAGCCTGGGCGAGAGAGTGAGACTCCATCTCAAAAAATAAAAATAAATAAATAAAAATAGATGTCATCGAATCTTTAACCTCACAGAGCAAGTCCTTAGGGATCTTATCACCTTTGTTTATTTTTAATTTTTATTATACATGTATATTTAGCTGTAACTAACATAAAATAAGCTATATGTTGGAAGCATATAATTTGATAAGCTTTACTTCATTTTTTGCATCTTTACTGTGGTATAATTAATGTTTAATAAGTTGCACATTTTTTTGTGTACGATTTGAAAGGCTTGCCGTAGGTATATATCTGTGCCCTTTTGTGATCCCTCATTTTTACCTCGTCCTCCATCTATCCCCAGGCAACCACTGACACTGGAGATGAGCTTGCATTTTCCTGATGTCTATATTGATGGGCCATAGAGGATGTACTCTTTTGAGCCTATTTGTATTAACATGATGATCAATATGGTTGAGACTAAAGCCACACATTTGCTCTTAGGTTTCTATTTTGCCCATCTGGTTTTTGTTTGTTTGTTTGTTTGAAGCAATGCTTATGTCATCTTCATTTTTTTCACAGCTTTATTGTGGTAGAATTTATCTATCATAATATTCACCCATTGTAAATGCATAATTGAATGATTTTCATTGAATTTATGGAGTTATGCACATAACACAATAATTCAGTTTTAAACGTTCCTGTGACCCCCAAAATTTCCCTCATGCCTCGTCTGAGTTCACCTCCAGTCTCTTAGCCCCCCAAAGTACAGATTTTCTTTCTCGACAGATTTGTTTTTCTAGAAATTGCATGAACGCAAAACACTCAATACGCACGCCTCTGTGTCTGCCCTCTCTACTCTACATGATGTGTTTGTGATTCATTCAGGGTTTTGAATGCATTGGTAGCTTGTTTCTTCCTAAGTGGTAAATAATACCCAATGGTATGGATGTATCGCCACAATGTGCTTATTCACGTGTCTCCTGATGAACACTTAGGTCGTTTCTAATTTGGAACTATTATAAATAAATTATGAATAATGGTGCTACGAACATTCAGCTTCAAGTCTCTGTGGACATGTGATTTCCTTTATCTTGGTGTGTATTTATAGGACTGAACTGCTGATTTATACAGTAAGCAGATGCATAGTTTTAAATAAACTGTCAATCTCTTTCCAGTGAATGTTTTCCAATGCGTGTAGCATTGAACATTCCCACCAGCACTATAGGAAGGCACCGGTCTCTTCTTCAACACCTGGTAACCTCAGACTTTGAGACGAAAGCCATTCTGTTAGGAAAGCACCCGTCTCTTCTTCAATGCCTGGTAACCTTAACCTCAGACTTCGAGACGACAGCCATTCTGTAGGAAGGCACCGGTCTCTTCTTCAACACCTGGTAACCTCAGTCTTTGAGACGACAGCCATTCTGTAGGAAGGCACCGGTCTCTTCTTCAACACCTGGTAACCTCAGTCTTTGAGACGACAGCCATTCTGTAGGAAGGCATCGGTCTCTTCTTCAACACCTGGTAACCTCAGTCTTTGAGACGACAGCCATTCTGTAGGAAGGCACTGGTCTCTTCTTCAACACCTGGTAACCTCAGACTTCGAGATGACAGCCATTCTGTTGGGTGTGTTGTGGCATCTCATCATGATTGGTTTTTCTTTCTAAAGGCTGTTTTTGCTGGGTATACGACTTTTCACTGGCAGTTATTTTTGCTTTCATACTCCCCCAGCACTCGGCGTGCCTGCCGTTTCCCTGTCTTCCGACTTCCGTAGTATCTGTCATGAAGCCCACAGCTGTCATCCTCACCTTTGCACCTCAGCATGGAATGGGTCTTTTCTCTCCAGCTACTTTTAAAATGTTTTCTTTACCACTGGTTTTCAGCAATTGATTGTGGTAGGCCTTGTAAGTATTTATTATGTGTCTGTGTGTATGTGTAGACTTTTTTACTTGAGATTATTTGAACTTCCCAGATCTATACACTTAGAGTTTTCATCAAATTTAGAAATGTGTCAGCCCCTATTTGTTCAAATGTTCTTCTCTCATTTCCTTTACTCCTTCTGGGATTCCAGGTACAATTATGTGACACCTTGCTGTTGTTCCATAGGTTACTGAGACTATTTTTTTTTTTTTTTTGAGACAGAGCTTCACTCTTGTTGCACAGGCTGGAGTGCAATGGTGCAATCTCGGCTCACTGCAACCTCTGCCTCCTGGGTTCAAGCTATTCTCCTGCCTCAGCCTCCTGAGTAGCTGGGACTACAGGCATGTGGCCACGATACCTGGCTAATTTGTATATTTTTTAGTAGAAATGGGGTTTCACCATGTTGGCCAGGCTGGCCTGGAACTCCTAACCTCAAGTGGTCCTCCAGCCTCCCAAAGTGCTGGGATTACGGGTGTGAGCCACCGCACCTGGTGCGAGATTGTATCTTTTTCCTCAGTCTTTTCACTTTCTGTGCATAGTTTGCAATTTACTTGATTGCTATTTTATTAAATCCACTCATCTGCTTTAGGAAAACATATGGTCAAAGTCAATCACCAGATTTTGAGAATAAATTTTTGGATTTTGGAGCTATAGCCTTCTCAGTCAAAAAGTTATTAACTAGGAAAGGTTTAAACAAAGCAAGGCTATGGGCTGTTGCCTGTGGATTTTGTTATTACTGTTTGTTTTTAAATAAAGTTTTAGCTGGGCACAGTAGCTCACACTTGTAATACCAAATACTTTGGTAAGCTGAGGTGGTAGGATTGCTTGAGTCCATGAATTTGAGACTAGCCTGGCCAATACAGTGAGATGGTGAGACACCCTCTCTACAAAAATAAAACATATTAGCCAGGCATGGTGGCACATGCCTGTAGTCCCAGCTGAGGCAGGAGGATTACTTGAGTCCAGAAACTTGAAACTACTGTGAGCCATGACCAGGCCACTGCACTCCAACCCGGGAGACAGAGTGAGACCTTGTCTCAAAAAAATTTTTAAAAAGTTTGATTGGAGCATAGCTGTGCTTATTTATATATGAATTCTATGATTTGTTGTGATTTATATTGACAAAATTCAGTAGTTAAACCTGAGACCATATGGCTTGCAAGACCTGAAATACTATCTTATTGTTTACATAAAAGAGTAAATAAATCATAATCTGGAATATTCTAAAGGGCATGTACTGAGCTAGACTGGGTGATGGATATTTAGGGCTTTGACCACTTTTAATCCCAAGTATCACCATTGTTTTTCATTTATATAGGAACTTTATCCTTCCAAAAAAGCATTATTTTATTTCATGCAATATTTAATGGAATATATAAAGTTGCGTATAATTGGTTTTCTTCACTAAATTTCAGCTAGTAACAGGCATTGCCTAGTTTAACATGAGTTTGCTACTCTACTACGAAGGAGAAATGCCTGAGTCCCATTGAGAGTCACAGAGCCTAAGTGTTCAGTAGCTCCGAAGCACGCACACGGGGCCCCTGAGCTCTGAGTTCAACTGGCACGTGCACCTCTCACGTAAGGTTATCATTAGAGGTGCAGACCTCCTGGAGGGGAAGGGGGCACCTGGATTCCAGGGCTGGCATTTGCCTCACTTGAGCCATACCTGGAGTTAGAAGTGCTGATGCATCCACGTGCAACTTATCTGAAAGAGATTGTTCCTTTGGGAACTACCATTTAGCAACCCCTCTGAAAGTTTCCTAGCTATACCTGCACAAAAGGGAATCTGCTGTGATGGCTCACGCTTGTAATCCCAGCACTTTGGGAGGCTGAGATGGGTGGATCACCTGAGGTCAGGAGATCGAGACCATACTGGCCAACATGGTAAAACCCCATCTCTACCAAAAATACAAAAATCAGCTGGGCGTGGTGGTGGGCGCCTGTCTACTCAGGAGGCTGAGACAGGAGAATTGTTTGAACCCAGGAGGCAGAGGTTGCAGTGAGCCATGATTGTGCCACTGCACTCCAGCCTGACGACAGAGCGAGACTCCATCTCAAAAAAAAAAAAAAGGGCGGGGATCTGTTTTCTGCTCTAGTGTCAAATTGGACGCATTGGGTGAGAAATAGGAGAAAATTGATTACCTGGCACACAAACACATGGCAACAGTTATCTTCCACTTGCAAGAAACATTCCCCTCACACACAAACACACATGCAAAGGATTCTCCCTGTGCTCTCCCAACAAACAATTACCATCAGCATTTCATCCTTCATCTGTAGGACGCTTCTCTGGAGTCCCATCTTCCTTCTGCCATTTTCCCAACACACGCAGCACCAGAACAGTGATAAGGTGTTTGTTTGTTTATTTGTTTGTTTTTCCAGACAGACTCTCACTCTGTCACTCAGGCTGGAGTGCAGTGGCACGATCTCAGCTCACTGCAACCCCGGCCTCCCAGGTTCAAGTGATTTTCCTAACTCAGCCTCCCTAGTAGTTGGGACTACAGGCACGCGCCCCCACGCCCGGCTAATGTTTGTATTTTTCCTATAGAGATGGGTTTTCACCATGTTGACCAGGCTGGTCTCAAACTCCTGACATCAAATGATCCACCTGCCTTGGCCTCCCAAAGTGCTGGGATGACAGGTGTGATCCACTGCGCCCAGTCAGAACAATGTTAAGTTTTATAAAGAAGAAATTAGTTAATCATCACTACTATACTGTGAGGTAACAGCTATTATCATTCCTATTTGCAAACATGGAAACAGAAGCTTAGAAAGATCAAATGAGCCCAGGTGATGAGTACGCGTGCTGGGTAGCGTTCTATCGAATAAATGCACAACCACTTGCTCATGTGCGTGTCCATATATTGAGAGAATATTTGCAGAAACGGTGATTCCTGTGGAATTTCACAGATTAATATATCGGATCTTTAATAATGCTGTTTCTCAAAATATTTTGTTGTCTATTCTGTAGCTTCAATTTTGATGTAAAAATACCAGTCTTAAACGGCAAAAGTATCATATTCCCGATGCGTACGGTTCAATGCCGTCTGCCCTGCCACTCCGCACAGCCCTTGTGTTTGTCTCTTTCCAGCCAGTGGGACTCCCTGTTTCAGGAATAGACAGAAGAGTGATGGCTGTAGCTGGAGAACCCTCCAAATGTCCTCTGCAGAGAGAGTAAGAGTTGCTCTTTCGCTTCCCGCAGAGAGAGCAGCTGTCCTGTTGACTCTGCTGTCCCTGTGCAGTTTCAGCCCAGACCGTTTCCATTCTCCGCGGAAGAGCCCACGGGCCCAAGGTGTCGGCAGCCCCGTGGGCAGCATCTGCCTAGGACTTGGTGTCCCCAGGCTTGGCCGGGGTCTAGATCTATGCACCAGGGGGGTTGAGACAAGGTCTTCTCCGCATCTCCAAAAGACCGTCGGTCTCCCACAGACTTCTGGGAAATCCATGTGATGTTTGTCCAATACATAAGGATGCAATTTCATGCATGACAGCTCAATAAAGCATATTTAATATATTCAACTCCTCAAATTTAAACCAGACACCTGGCTTGAGTGAAATTTCCAGTTGAGTTAATATCCCTCCCAGCCTCTGACATTTGTAACTGTTCACATGTTAACCCGAACCATTCACTCGTTCACCTTAGTAAAAGCGTATTTTGGGATTTTATGTGCTGGGATTGGACATCAAAGAATTGTTTTTATTATAGAGCTTTTACTAGCCAAGTCTGAATTCAGAACAGGCCGTGTTCAGCAGCAGAGCCTGGTGAGCAGTCATGCTTCGTAATAAAACAGGTGAGCTGTGATCCGTCAGGCCCTAAACCGAGGTCCCCCCATCTGGAGCCTTCGGGAAGAATCCCTGTGCTTTGTGCCAATGAAACTCATCTGGCCTTTCCTCCTATTACTTTCGCTTTCATTTTCTTTCTCAGAGGAGACTTTTTCTGGATCATGACAGCTCAGGCCGGTTTGGCCAGGTGATGAAAAAGGTCTCAGATTCACAGTCTGGGGACTCCTCTGGGAGACTGTAACTTTGGATCAGGCAGATGTCTGCTGGAATCAAAGAGTATTAAACGTACAAACAGAACAAAAGGCCCTGTTGAACTACGAAGAGGATGGCTATTCTGTGCATCATCCTAGCCCCAGTCCCAGCCCTGCCCTATTCTAAGGCGACCACTAGCCCTGCCTTGGCCGCGTCCCCAGGGATCAGCAGCTGGCACTGGGTACAGCCACGTGGGGGAGAGCCCTGGTCCCCGAGCAAGGTGTGGGGCTATCCGTGGTCAGGCAGGCTTCAGCTGCATCCTCATGGTTCTCACGACGCCTCTGAAAAGGGCTCTGGAAACCTAAGCCTTGTTTACTCTGCTTCAGTGCAGAAATGGGTGTTCTTCCTCCTGTACCTCTCAGGATAATCCCATCATAACCTCATTCTGTAGGTTCACGATGCTCCCTCCTTCTGCTCCCAACAACAGTAGTGTTAGAGATATTGAATCTGACACACAAAGGCAAACTCTAAGAGGGAAATCTACATGCTTTCTCTAAAAACAAACTGAAACACCTGTGAATCAAAGCAAAAGTTTTTGGGTTCCCCATGCCCGCTGATTGTCCTCCTCACCCCCTCTCAAGGTGATGGCGGGGAAGGTCAGGTGCCCTTCAGGGTCTCCAGAGGAAGGCCTGCTCCCAAGAACTACTTGAGACACTGACTTCTCCTTTCTTGAGAAAAAAAATACCACTGTTTATGGTTAATTATTAAGCTAGAAATAGACTCAGTAAAATCAGCTTAACCCATGAAGAGAGGCGAAGGGATGGAAGTCGGAAGACACGGAGATTAGGGTGGGAATGGGCTTGTTGTTTTTGACAGTATGAATGTTCTTCATGAAGTGTTAAGAAGTAATTTTCTCTATCCACAGATGTTTGAAAAAGAGAATATTGGCTTAAATTTTAAAAAAGCAAAACAAAACAAAATGTTTCAGTTTCACACAAGTAAAAACTTGACTGGAAGAAAGTAAACGCAGTCCCCTGAGGACGTGTTAGCTCCAAGCGGGGCTGGGCTCCAGGTGCAGCCTGCTCTGTGGAGCTGGGGTCACACCAAGGTGGGGACAGTGGGGAAGCTCAGGCCGGTGGCCTCGTTGTCCTCCAGGGCCCAGTGCCAGTGTGCACAGTGGGGGTAAAGCCACGTCTGCACGCCAGAGCCGCGAGCACTTCAGGCGAAGCTTGCCAGGGCCTGAAGCCAGGCCCGTGCCACCTCTGCCCACGAGGCCCATGCCACCTCTACTCACAAGGCCTATGCCACCTCTGCCCACGAGGCCCGAGCCACCTTTGCCCACAAGGCCCGTGCCACCTCTGCCCACACCTGCAGATCCCAGGCCAGGCAGGAAAGCCTCCTCTCCACGCCTCATGTGCACTTGCTTTTTGGACAGTCACCCACCTGGTCCTCCAGGGAGACAAGCTTCTTCTATGGGCTGAGATTCTTCGGAAGTGTGTATTACACCTGAGCCGCCCATGGGGATGACCAACGGAGCAGGCCCTGCCTGGAAATGACCGGGGAGGCCTTGCCTGCAGGCTTCGCTTCCCACCAGCTCACCTGGTGTGTCAGGGGCTCAGGAGCCAGGCATCCCTCAGGGGTCCTGAGACAATGCTTCGTGAAGCCTCTGTGTTCTTCTTGACCGTCTCTTGGGGTCTGTTCTGGGGTGGGGCCACTGTGCTTCTCCGTTTGGCAGGATGAGGAGAAGCTGGGGAAGTGAGTGGAGATGGGAATGAGAGTTAAAATACGGCCCCTGGCATGGGTGTAGGGTACCAGCGCCCATCAAGGGGCTCTGCAGCCCAGCCTCATATGTGTCCTGGAACCCTACCAACATCCTCACCTTTGTCATCTTTTCTTTCCTCCACTCCTCTTCTTCTGCCTCTTTTCTTCTTCTTCTTTTTTCTATTTTGAGACATAGCCTCGCTCCGTCACCCAGGCTGGAGTGCAGTGGTGCAATCACGGCTCAATGCAGCCTTGACCTCCCAGGCTTAGCTGATCCTCCCACCTCAGCCTCCCAAAGCGCTGGGACCACAGGCATAAACCACTGCATCTGGCCTGTCTTTCTTATCTAAACATTTCCCCATAGAGCATGTGAGGGAAATCCTTCAAAGGAAGAGGAACTATGTGAACGTCTTCATGACAGTGACCGAATGGGGCTGCCCATGTTGGGTGGGGTGGCCAGTCTCCGGGGAGAGGCCCCCAGGGCCGGGTGCTCTCCTAACTCACTGGGAGAACTCACAGACCTTCTGCTTCAACAGAACTCATGGTTGCTCAAAATTATTCTCCTGAAGAAATACAAAGCATTTACCTTATATCAGCCTTTTCTCAAGTTCTGTGTCAAAACATGGATTTGGCTGGGCGCGGTGGCTCACGCCTGTAATCCCAGTACTTTGGGAGGCCGAGGCAGGTGGATCATGAGGTCAGGAGATGGAGACCATCCTGGCTAACACGGTGAAACCCCGTCTCTACCAAAAATACAACAAATTAGCCGGGCGCGGTGGCGGGCACCTATAGTCCCAGCTACTCGGGAGGTTGAGGCAGGAGAACGGCGTGAACCCGGGAGGCAGAGCTTGCAGTGAGCTGAGATCGCGCCACGGCACTCCAGCCTGGGGGACAGAGCGAGACTCCGTCTCAAAAAAAAAAAAATGGATTTATTCTAAGATCCTAGTGAAATTTTGTTCTTATAATCACCAATTTGAGGCATCAATCCCAAACTCAACACTTTTTTTAGAATGTTTTAATCCACTTTCATTTAGTTTTTATCTCATTTTATACACTTTGAGGAGGCAGCCTATACAGCATCTGATGCCAATGAGTGCTTACAATTCAATAATTTAGTGCTTCCAGAAACTGTCCGACTATTACCTGGCAGCATTGCTATGAATGAAGAACCCCTCAGCCCCTTGCTAAGTCCTAAGTCAGAGCCTCTGGGAGGGCTGTGGAATAGGGGGGTTTAACACCCATCCAAGGTCAGTCCCCTGAAGGTCACTGTGGTCGGGCCGGACTGGCGTGGTCCTACTGAGATGCTGAGCGGGGAGGGCCCCTCCTCTGGCCTCACACCCAGACCAGCCAAGCTCTCAGGTATCTCTGAAAGCTCTCATCTCCCTGGGTCCTGTTTCTCCCCGGAATCTCTGATTCTGCTCGTAAAACAAAGGATGTGTTTTCATGGAACCACTTTCTTAATTGACAGACGGGGAACCCTTATAAAGGATGTTGTCCCAAACACACAGTTATGTCATTCAGTGTTTCTGTTAAGGAGGAGAAACCACACAGGCTCTGGCCTTGAAAAGATATTTCTAGATGAGGTTGAAAGACTTGTTGCGTGAACTCTGAACAATATCAAACCTCACAGTTTATTCTGAAAATTAAAAATGGCAGTTGAAAAGTTAGAATAAAAAGGTAAATTTCATGATGTCAGAGGCAGCTGTTTCTGAACAGGTCTGAATACAGCCAAGGGCAACTGCGCCAAGTGTCCGTACTTTGGAAAATTGGTGAGCTGCAAAGGGAAAAAACAGGAAGTCAACAGAAACAGCCTGTCCCCCGGCACCATCAGTAGACCTGGTGTTTTATCTTCGGTTCCTCCAGCAGCGCAGATGTGCTCAAGGGGTTGACTGCATGGACATGAAGAGCGCAGGAGACTGTTAAATGTGAAATCCCGTATTTGCAGAGGTCTAGAGAAATCACCTCTTACTCACTATTTACTTCGTGTTTGTCAGTAAACAAGTATAAGAAATGACAATTGCGTCTTTACCCACCTCATGTCTGGTCTTTGTCTTCCGAAAAAGTCTGTACTTAGAATTTTAGAGTTGGAGGGAAACTAGAGGTGAGGATCCTCGGTGCTTTCTTAAAGGAACTGAAACAAAGTTTCCAACTCTCTTCACAGGACACCAATAGTTTTCACTCTGATGCACCCTCCCAGCAGGGCCTGAGGGAGAAGCTACAGAGAACTGAAGAAGTGTAATGTATGGCTTCATCAGCCCCAGAACCTCATACGTGGACTTATACATTGAATTTCCTTTCAAATTGTATTTAAAAATTAGGCTGGAGGGACATCCTCCATCACAAAACCTACCTTCTCACATCCAAATAATTGGCATTCCCTTTGCGGACACGATCGTCCAATTTAATCTCCTAGGTGAATGCCATCTCCTAGGTAAACGTGCACATGATGAGGGCTCCGTTAATGCCAGTGCAGGGCAGTGGGATTCCATGGCTGCTGTGATGTGTGAGTGTTAAGTGTCTACACTTAATCACTACAGACTCCCCAGTGTAAATTAAGACATATTTTTTATTATGTGTGATATGGTTTGGCCGTGTCCCCACCCAAATCTCATCTTGAATTGTAGTTCCCATAATCCCCGTGTGTCGGGAGGGAGGAGGTGGGGGTAATTTAATCACGGGAGTGGTGACCCTCATGCTGTTCTCATGAGAGTGAGTGAGTCCTCACAAGTTCCGATGGTTTTATAAGGGGCTTTCCCCCTTTTGCTCTGTGCTTTGACATTTCTCCTTGCTGCCATGTGAAGAAGAACGTGTTTGCTTCTCCTTCTGCCACGATTGTAAGTTTCCTGAGGCTTCCCCAGCCATGCTGAGCTGTGAGTCAATTACACCTCTTTCATTTATAAATTACCTAGTCTTAGATATATCCTTATAGCAGCATGAAAATGGACTAATACAGTGTGCAATGATTGGATAGACATCTCTCCATAGGGTGGCTTCTCATCTCCCGAAAGAACAAATCTAGAAGAAAGCTCTGTGCAGGTCCTTTGGCTGAGGAAGGGTGGGGAAGAAGCAGCCACCCATCGGGTCTGCGGTATCAGCATCTGTGCCAGATGGTTTTTTGATCAGTCAATCAGCAACATTAATTGGGACGTCCTGTGTGAGGAATTCAGGCAGAATACCAGAGCTGCAGACACATTTTGTCTCTAGACTATCGAGTGTCAGTCTACTGAACAGACCGATTTTGTTTTTTCCCAGACAAAAGGCTCCTGAGTGGCTTCAGTGATTCAATCTGCCCTTTTCACCTTGTGCAGAATGAGACGGCAGCATGCATCACAGCGACCTTAACTCACACGTGCTTCTCCATTGACCCTCACAGGGCCTGTTCTCCAGGATCTGGGCTTTATCCAGACCGATCTCACTCCCCCTGGCTTTACCTTTGTCATTCCAAACATAAAAACAAAAATGTAGCCAGGCAGTTGCTTCTAGCACCTGGTCTGGCCTGAGTGTAGCAAACTTCTCCAAGAGCACATTGACTATCGGACGGCTCACCAGGGCCTTTGCCAGGATGCTTTTTCCTACATGGAATCCTGAGTAGTGGTCACGGGTCACAGTGTCACTGCTGAAGGATGAACAGCCCCCGAGTTGCCTGTTTGCTGTTGCTTCACCACCGGCAATATGTGTACGCACCAGCTCATTCACACCTCTCTCATGGAACCCTCAGACCCCTCAAGCCCTAAGTTTTTACCTTTTCCATGGCTTTCTTGACAATAGAACCAGATAGAGAGAGGCTGAGGTGTCCAGTTCCTTAACAATGATGACTTAGATTTTACATACACCCCAAAAGCAAAAGGCCAAAGGCCTGGCAGAGGACATCTCAAATGTGCAAGTTCCCACATGTTCCCAGCAGTTCATATTATATAAAATACAATAATGTCTCATTTTCTATTTTTGCTCCTGATAAAATATCAGCTTTAGTGGGTCCTGAGTGACCACACATTTACACAGTTTTCCATCTCTTATCTTCCCCCATGTGTTAAGGTGCATTTCACAAGCAAGGCCTCTTGTTTCCTGTCTGGAGACCGTTCTGCCAGGGCCGCTGTTGCTCGCTGGACAGGCAGTGCTTGGGGGTTATTCCTGGTGGCCTGGCCAAACGGGTGCAATCCCTGGACACTGCAGTCAACAAAGCTTCCAAGGCCCAAAGTAGGAAGACATCGGATTGCTTGCTATTGCTGAAATGGATGCCTGCTTCTAGCTTAAGAAATCCGAAGCATCGAAACTTACAGAGCCTGCATTGGTGGCTGGGAGGACAGTGGAGCCGCAGTGGCGGCTCCTCCTCTGAGAAACACTGGATCTCAAACACTTTTTCACGGCCCGTAGCCACGGTTACCTGGAAAGCCAGGGGCATTCATGACACCATTGTACTCTGAATGGAAATATGTTTTCGTAATACCCTAATGGATTCACTTAATGGTATGGTCAGCATGTTTGTGTTCCCGCAAATCCCAATACTGAAATCCTCACGCCATATCAATGGGAGAGGAGGTGGGATCTTGGGGAAGTGACAGGGTCATGAGAGTGAAGCCCTGGTGAGAGGGTTTGTGTCCTTATAAAAGGAACCTCCGAGTCTTCTCCCCTCCACCACGTGAAGACACGGTGAGAAGCCACCGTCTGCAACCTTGCAGAGGGGCCTCACCAGAACCCCACCACGCAGCTGCCCTGGGCTTGGACTTCCAGCCCCCAGAACTATGGGAAATGAATTTCTGTTTTTATAAACCATCTGGTCTATGGTATCTTGTTATAGAAACCTGAACTCACTAAGACGCTTAGCTTTCACTGTTCTTCCTGTGATTTCAAAACAATAATATACAATACAAGTCTATGTATGAATAGATAGATGTATGTAGATATACTTGTAGATATTCCACAAAATACACTGAAAGAACCCTTTAAATAAATATAAAATAAAACATTCGAGTCAGAAAGAAGCATTCTGCTTTAGTGTACTTGGCACTGTATTTTCTTTCTTAGTGGAACATAAAATAACGGACTGTCTTTGAATCCACAGTGCTGCAGACTCAGTGAAGTTTGGCACTTAAAGTAGACCCTGAGCGATGGGACATGGCTCCAGCCACTCGATACAGGGCTTAGAGGCCCCAGGAGGTGCTTAAGGACCCTGCTCCCAGGTACCGTCTCTCAGGAGAGCCTGAAACGGGCCCACAGGCCATAGAAAACCTTCGCATTTGCTAATCAGACACAGCATCATGCCACATTCTCAGTGACACCATTCAAATGCCTCCTCCAACCCTCATTTAAATCATACCCCATGATTTCATAAGGTGATCACCACACTGAACCTCATTTTCTCATCTATAAATACATGCAGCCGTGCTGTCTTCATGCTGAGCTTCTGGGGTGATACTGACACATGGCTGGGACACACCAGCACCTGCATGGTGTCACACAGGTCACGGCAGGGACACACTGCCGTGGCCCCCGCGTAGTGTCACACACGTCATAGCAGGGACACACCAGCCCCCTCAGGGCATGCTGGCCCCCGTGAGGTGTCACACGTCATGGCAGAGATACACACATGTCACAGCAGGGACACACCAGCCCCACGTGGTGTCACACACGTCACAGGAGGGACACGTTGGCCCCTGTGTGGTGTCACATGTCACGGCAGAGATACACACGTGTCACAGCAGGGACATGCATGTCGGGCTCCCCCAGGCCTATCTGCCGGTTCCTGGGTTACGTGGTGTCACACATGTCGGGCTCCCCCAGGCCTATCTGCCATTTCCTGGGTTACGTGGTGTCACACATGTCGGGCTCCCCCAGGCCTATCTGCCAGTTCCTGGGTTACGTGGTGTCACACATGTCGGGCTCCCCCAGGCCTATCTGCCAGTTCCTGGGTTACGTGGTGTCACACATGTCGGGCTCCCTCAGGCCTATCTGCCAGTTCCTGGGTTACGTGGTGTCACACATGTCGGGCTCCCCCGGGCCTATCTGCCAGTTCCTGGGTTACGTGGTGTCACACATGTCGGGCTCCCCCGGGCCTATCTGCCGGTTCCTGGGTTCTCCAAGGCAACTGTGGGGCATATAGGCTTTGTGTAGTTTTTCCTGGTGTCCTTGTTTTTATTTTAATCAGAGTTCAGTCCCATGGTTAAAATAAGTAGGTATTTTCATAGGAATGTCTAGAATCTGTTGATGTCGAGTCTTTGGTCGAAGGATTTTGCTAAGCATCATTCAATACCAGTAAAAGACGGTCAGCACGGACAGGGTTCCCTTTAGAGGAGGATAAGCATCCTGGCCCACATGGGAAGATGCTGAGTGGGTGCTGTGGTCAGTGTGGTCCCTGCGCAGCTGTCCTGGGCTCTCAGCTCCATGCCAATCTTCACTGCCCATTGATTTGGATGGAACCCGTCCCTCACTTTCCGAGTCTGTCAGCCTCTCCTCCACATCACTCCTGCTGGTGTCAGGCAGGAAAAGCAGCATGTGCCTCTCCCAGAGTCGAGTGCCACAGCAGCCAGTGGGGACAGCTTGGGCCTGAGTGTAAAACTCTCTTCTCCTTCATCAGCAGGATCCCAGGGGCGTCCTCACTGAGCTTCCTGCTTCTGCACAGATTCCAAAGAAGCTCTCCTTGGCCTTTCTGGAAACCCAACTACCCCATCTCATTCCACCTGTCCTGCAGCTGAGATCCTCCTGTCCCCCATCCCTCCCTCCTGTCTCTATCCCACCCTGTTTCCCTCCCTTCTGCTCCCATCCCTCCCTCCTGTCCCCATCCCTCCCTCCTGTCCCCATCCCATCACTCCCATCCTATTCCCCTCTCTCCTATCCCCATCCCTCCCTCCTGTCTCCATCCCATCCCATTTCCCTCCCTTCTGTCTCCATCCCTCCCTCCTGTCCCCACCCCATCACTCTCATCCCATTCCCCTCTCTCCTATCCCCATCCCTCCCTCCTGTCTCCATCCCATCCCATTCCCCTCCCTCCTGTCCCCATCCCTCACTTCTGTCTCCATCCGTCCCTCCTGTCCCCATCCCATCACTCCCATCCCATTCCCCTCCCTCCTGTCCCCATCCCTCCCTCCTGTCCCCAGTCCCATCCCATTTCCCTCCCTTCTGTCCCCATCCCTCCCTTCTGTCTCCATCCCTCCCTCTTGTCCCCATCCCATCACTCCCATCCCATTCCCCTCTCTCCTGTCCCCATCCCTCCCTGCTGTCCCCAGTCCCATTTCATCCCTCCCATCCCTCATCCAATCCCTCCTGTCCCCATGCCTCTCTCCTGTCCCCAGCCCATGCCTCCCTCCTGTCTCCCAGCCAAACCCCTAGTGCCCCCAGCGTCCTGCACAGGGGTGCCTGCCCTAGGCACCGCCTGCCACCTGGTGCTGCTGGGCACTGAACTGCCCTGTGGACTGCGGCCACACTCCAGGGGCCTCTTTCCAGGTCGTGCCCTCCTGACTCCAGGGGGACCCGCGTGTGATCCCTGTGTTTTCATCCCAGATGCTCTGCAGCACCTGGCAGTTTGCACACCCTTGAGAACTGCATGTTCCTGAACCAAGTGCTGGGGGTTGCCTACTTCACAGGGCTGGCTTTAGCACACTATCAGCATCACCTGCCACCTCTGCCTGTCATTCTGGATGGCTTTATGCCTCCCCCGCTGAGCCCCCTTGGCGGAGCCCTGGATCCTCCACACCCAGGTGCCTGCGCCTCCTGGCTCTTTAGTCTTCACAAGCCTCGCCTCACCCTTCAGGGTCACCTCCTCTTCCCTCCTCCCATGGAACTAGCACTTCCTGAACCTTCTCCATCCTCATCAGCACCGTGTCCTCACCATCCACCCTGTTTCCTCCGCCTCTACCACCCGGTGGAAACACTGAGCTCCCGAGGGAACTCCTTGCACCCTAAACCCATTGGCCTCTCAGGGCTCGTGCTCCCCCATCTCTCAGACACCTGTGGCGCTTGACCGCTCCCCTCTCCACTCCCCACCTCAGATGCCTGTGGCCCTGTGACCACTCCCCTCTCCACTCCCCATCTGAGACGCATGTGACCCCGTGACCCTTCCCTTCTCCACTCCCCACCTCAGATGCGTGTGTCCCCGTGACCGCTCCCCTCTCCACTCCCCATCTCAGGCGGGTGTGACCCCGTGACCATTCCCCTCTCCATTCCCATCTCAGATGCCTGTGGCCCTGTGACCGCTCCCCAAGACAACCTCCTCCTGACTCACTCTCCAGCCTCCAGCGTTTCCTTCCATGCTGGAAGCCCCCTTCCTCCCCACCTCAGGCCTCTGAGCAGAGCCCCCTGACTCGACTCCTCTTCCCTGCAGGACTGCGTCTCAGTGGACGCCCCTGACGTCCCAGCAAATTGCCGGCTGTCCATCTAGAGAGGTGCATCTCCGCCTACATTAGCTTTGCCACCTAGAACTTGCCGTGTCTAATATCAAGCTCCTCGCATTCCCCTCCAACCCCTGAGAAAGCCCCAGCGGGCCAGGGCCTTCTACTTTTAGTGGAACCATCCTCTTTCTGGGACAGAAACTACCAAGCCTCTTTCTCTTTCCCCCTTGTCATCTCTACCTAAGCAGCCATGGAGACCATCAGCTTGTTCTTAGACACAGTGTCTCCTGGGTTCATCTTCCTCTGTGGTCTCCAGCAGCCTCTCTGCTAGTGACGTGCCCACTGCCCCAGGCCTCTGCCCTCTGGACTCAGCATCCTCAACACCTATTCACCCCTGCACGCCTCTCACAGAACACCTTCTCTCAGCAACACACTTGTCCTGTGACGCTTCTTAACATTTACACAGATGTCTACACTCTGCGAGCTGCCCAAGCCCTCCTGACAGGTGCAGCCTCTGTCCTGCTCTGGGACCCAAGCCATGACCAGTGCGCTTCCCTCCAGGCCGTGTCATGAACTGCCCAGCCCCAGGGTCGGTCCTATAGTCCTGCAGTGATTGATGGCCAGAAATTCCATGAGAAGATGTTGAAATGTACCTGATGTTTCTTTCAACGGCACGACCAGGCTCAATCCCTGTTGAATGAAACGTTTTCCAATCCTTGCCAGGGACCACCGAGAATCTAATAACTTCAAGAGGAAGAATGTGTTCTCAGTGCATCTCAGTCACGTCCAACACTCTAGTTCTCGTTACCTTGTAGAAACAGCAGAGTTGGAAATATCTGCCTGGAAGAAAGAGTGCCATCTGTAAGTAGTTCTCATCTAAGAGCAGATCATTCCTTTGCAATAATCACTTTATTAAAACGGGACAGTAGAGGCCCTATTGCTTCTTGCGGAAAGCACAGAAACAATATTTTAGAACAGTGAAAAATAATTCACTTTAATATATCTTGAGATGTCAAATAAAGGTTTAGCTAATATCTAGGATTTTATTTCACTTTACACTAAAGAAAGTGCATAGTTGGTTTTTAAAAATATTTTTGAACTGGACGCATTTACTGTAACCATATTAGAGTAAATTGGAAAGATGCTGGGAGAAAAAGAAGAGATGAGAGTGAAGGTCCTGGGGAAATGCATGATTCTTATTCCACCTAACCAGAATTCTAATCTGGGCTGTGTGGAGGCATTCCTGGATGTGTTAGATCTCGGTGCCGTGGGTGGGCCCTGGGACTGCCTGTGTCACTGGGGCTTGTGTGCGCCCAGATGAAGAGAAGACACACACATACACACACACACACACACACACACACACACACACACACCAGGAAAGCGAAAGGTTTGACTTTGGTAAATCATAAAAACCGTCTGTTCTGCTAAAAGGCAGTGGGACATCTGCACAGCCGTTTCATGACAGCCTCATCTGGACAGTGTTTTCCAAACACCTTGAGTGGCGGAGTTTTGCCTGAAGGGAGAGCCACAGCTGAGGGGCAGGTGTTTAACAAACCAGCCGCTCCCGCCCGTGCACATGAAAAAAAGCCTCCCTTTCATGTTTGGGTAAACAGTTTCCATTGCTTTGATTTTTTTTAATAGACTTTGAGGCCCACAGCATTCTGTTCTAGCACAGATGTGCAACCACCCTGACAAGGCGTTGAGCCACGGTGCTGGCTCCCAACCCTCATAGTGCTGAGCTCCACAAAAATCTTAACGTAAACTGCGTTCCTGTTCAGTGTGTGATTGCGTGGTGTGGATACGCACACACAAACATACAGTATCAGGGTGTGCAGAGCACATGACAGGTGCTGCCCGAAACACGAAAGGCTCATTGAGATAAGACAGAGGAACAGACAGCGTTTACATCGCGGGTGTCCACACAGGCAAAGTGGGTACATAAAAGCATCCGGGTGAAAGAGGGCTGAGACTCACTGGAAACCCGGTCCCTGTAGAAACCCACATGCTGTCTAAAAAGACGGCCTCCCCTCCCTTCCAGCTGATTTTGTCAAGTCCAAATGTCGGACAACAGTGTCAAATCTTCCAATTTTTAATAAGAGCCGGAAATATGTATTTTGTGTCAAATAATTGATTTCTAAAATGTTATTTGAACAAAACAATTCTATGGGTCACCGAAGATGACCCTTGGTTTGCCAATTTGCACCTTCTTGTCCATCCAGAGTGCTTGTGTTCTAATATTTTAAAAAATCAAAATCATGCATGAATCTCTAATATAAAAACTCATAGAAAGCTGGGCACCATAGCTTATACCTGTAATCCCACATTTTGGAAGGATGAAGTGGGAGGATCACTTGAGGCCAGGAGTTTGAGCTCAGCTTGGGCAACATAGTGAGAACCCATCTCTGCAAAAATAAAAAATTACCCAGGCATGGTGGTGCACGCCTATAGTCCCAGCTACTCAGGAGGCTGAGGTGGGAGGATCGCTTGAGCCCAGGAGGTTGAAGCTTCAGTGAGCTGTGATCACACCACTGCACTCCAGCCTGGGTGACAGAAAGGATATTGTCTCTAAAAACAAAACAAAATTCAACTCATTGAAATACTTTTTCCACTTACATCAAATTATTTTGTTAGTTTAATTTTCACATATCTATTTACTACAACTGAGACAATGATGAGGCTGCTTTGGTAGACATTTAAAAGCTGGAAATGTGGGGAAGGGATTGCAATGACTGTTTGGTTTTTTTTGTTTTTTTTTTTTTTTTTTTTTTTTTTTTAGCTTCAGAATCCAAATTATTATTACGTTGTGTTTTAAGTAACACTATAACAGGAGAACTTCAATCTGCAGAGACTTGGAAAGATAGTTGCAAATAGTGATTTTCTTTTTAAAGTATGCTTTCCAATCCTGGGATTCTTCCAAATAAAACTAGATCAGGTGCTTTAAAGATGGGTAATAGAAAATAATTTTTTTTTCAAAATAAATTAACTAGCAAAATGTAGTAACTTCTTTCCTTACCATGAAAATAAAAATCCTTCAAGAAGAACCCAACACTCATAATTAGCACAGAAACTATCCATAGCACACTTTTATCATGACTCATAGTTCATGGCAGGAAAGACATTTGCCATCTAAAACAATTGCATTTTTCCTGAAAGTTAGTCATTAACCTCAGCACTGAAGATATTCTCAATCGAGTTATTTCACTTGAGGGGATGTGCACAGGCTGGATTCTCAAGAAAACTGCAAAGCTACAGTCTTTATGATGATGTAATATTCACAAATAAATGTACAAGCAGACATTAAAGGAAATCTCCATTTAGCCTGTGAACAAATCTGACACCACTTGCTCAGAAGAAAAATAGCATGATGGGTGGGTGGGTGAGTGGATGCATGGATAAATAGATAGATAGATAGATAGATAGATAGATAGATAGATAGATAGATAGATGTTTCTGGGGTCCCTAGTTTAAAAGTTATTTATTCACAAAAGAGGATTTTAATGTGCCTGGAAGTAGTATCATACTAAGAACTATTATTGGAGTAGATCAAAGAAGCAAACTACCTGGAAATAAAATCATTTGAAAAAATTTCAGCAACCACATAGTTTACCACAGATTTCTTGATGAACTCTAGTAAGATATCCTTACAGTTTTCCAGTTTTGATTTTAGGTTTTAAGCTCTGGTAATCAGGGCTGTTGCTTTCATTTCTTTAAAATCTAGGAGTGGATATTAATTTGGGGAAGACAAGGCTCCCCCAGCATGATGTACCCCCACCGAAACTTCCCTAAGGGCAGATCTCAGAGCCGCTTCTCCGTGAATCAGATTTTCATTCCAAAGTCACCCTCTCAGAGAGCCCTTCTCTAAGAGTCTTGATTCGGTCCTGCCCTCACTCCACACTGCACTCTGAGTTTCTCTCATGCCACTCTTATGTATTTGCTTCATGGTACTCCTGAATTTCTGAATTTGTTGTTTATCTTCTTCCACTAGAGGAACGTGTTCCTACTGGTCCTATTGTGTTTAGATCAGTGTCTCCACATGTTTAAAATTCTCACAATATTTTATCAATAGAAACTTCAGTCTTCACATTGTGGGAGGGACGAGCATGGCTTTAGGGTGAGACAGCCCCAGCCAGAGTCTGGCCCTAACCCACATGACTGAGCGAGTCACGACCTCTCAGGGCTCATATTTCTTATCTTTAGTACAGGGATAACAGCATCCACGTAATAGCATTATTATGAAGTTAAATAGAAAAAAAAAACATGCATTCTACCAGCAAAGAATAGTATCAATATAAAAACAGACACATAGACCAACAGAACAGAGAACCCAAAAGTAAATCTCTGGGTTTATGGCAAGTCTTCTTCAACAAAGGTACCAAGAACAAACAGTGGGAAGAGAAAGGACAGTCTCTCCAATAAACGCTGCTGGGAAAACTGGATATTCATGTGCCAGAGAACGAAACTAGTCCCCTGTCTCTCACCCTCCACAGAAATAAACCCAAAGCAGATTAAACACTTCACTGTAAGACCTAAAACGGGAAAATGATAGAAGAAAACATAGGAGAAATGCTTCAGGCCATCAGTCTAGGCAAATATTTATTTTCCAAAACTTCAAAAGCACAGGCAACAAAAGCAAAAATAGACAAATGGGAGTATATCGAACTCAAATCATATGCACAGCAAAGGAAACTATCAACAGAGTGAAAAGACAACTTCCGGAATGCGAGAAAATATTCTTCTGACAAGGGACTAATATCCAGAATATACAAGGAACTCAAACAACTGAACAGCAACACCAACGACAAAACACACAATTGATTTAAAAATGACCAAAGTATCTGAAGAAACATTTCTCAAGAGAAGACATACAAATGGCCCAAAAAGTCTATGAAGAAATGCTCGATGTCATCAAAACCACAGTGCGACATCGTCTCACCCCAGTTAGGATGACTATTATCCAAAAGACAAAAAGATAACAAATGCTGGCAAATATGCGGAGAACAGGGAGCTCTCATATACTGTCTCTGGGAATGTAAGTTAGTGCAGCAACTAGGAGAAGAGTACGAAGGCTTTTCAAAAAGCTAAAACTAGAACTCTCCTGTGATCCAGCAATCCTGCTGCTAGGCATATACCCAAAGGAAAGGAAATGGTTACATGGAAGAGATAACGGGCGCCCCTATGGTCACTGCTGCACGACTCACGGTAGCCAAGATACTGAATCAAGCTAAAGTGTCCATCAAAGTCTGGATGGATAAAGAAAATGTGCTGTATATGTAGACACACCGGGATACTACTCAGCCCTAAAAACAAGGAAATCCTGTCACTCGCAGCAACATGAGTGGAACTAGAGGTCACGATGTGAAGTGAAATAAGCCAGGCAGAGAAAGACAAACAGCGTATGTTCTCACTCGTACGTGGGAGTTTAAAAAGTGGATCCTGGTCGGGTGCGGTGGCTCACGCCTGTAATCCTAGCACTTTGGGAGGCCGAGGAGGGTGGATCACGAGGTCAGGATATCGAGGCCATCCTGGCTAACACGGTGAAACCCCATCTCTACTAAAAACACACACACACACAAAAATTAGCCGGGCGTGGTGGCGGGCGCCTGTAGTCCCAGCTACTTGGGAGGCTGAGGTAGGAGAATGGCTTAAACCCAGGAGGCGGAGGTTGCAGTGAGCCTATATCGTCCCCCTGCACTCCAGTTTGGGCGACAGAGCGAGACTCCATCTAAAAAAAAAAAAAAAAAAGTGGATCCCACGGAGGTGGTGCATCAACTGCTGGTTACCAGAGGCTGAGAAGGATGTCAGGGAGGGAAGTGAAGAGAGGCTGGTTAATGGGCACAGACAGACCGTTAGATAGAAGGAATAAGTTGTAATATTTGATAGCAGAGTAGGGTGACTACAGCTAAGAATAATTTACTTTATATTTCAAAACTGGTAGAAGAGAAGCTCTAGGATGTTGCCAACACAAGAAAATGACCAGTGTTTGAGGTACGTGAGATGACCCTGACCCGATTATTACACATTGTATGCACGTATGAAAAAGTCGCCCTGCACCCCATAAAGATGCACAATTATTATGGATCAATTAAAAATGCATCAAAAAAGAAACCAGAGAGGGATTGGAGTTGCTTAAACCTGATCAATCTTTGAATCCGGTTTCAATCCCAAACTAGTTGGTGTGAACTGAGGATTTCATCTCCTAATTCATAATTTTAATTATAAAACTTAACCAAATGGAATAAAACACGGTGCTTTCAGGTGCCAGGAAGGCGGCGTGGGCAGGTCGACAAAACTTGGAAGAATCTAGTGAAGTGAATCATTGCCGAAGTAAATAAACAATGGCTTTTATAAAAGGAGTGGAAAAGGCATGGTTAACAGGAGCAGGTTTTCTCCACTGCAAAGAGGACTCCTACACCAAGAGACATAGACCTCCCCTCCTGGGACTCTCTGAGCCTCTCTATCCCCAGTTTCACCCTGGACTATTTCCTTGCTAGTGTATGTGGGTTGGCTTTGAACTCTTTGGCCCAGCTGACTAATGGGCACCATGCTTCATGTGCTCTGTTGTTTACCCAAGGCTGGAGTCAGTGCATTTCCTTCGGAAAAAAAGGGAGGTATTTTATTGCGTAGAGTTTTATTGGTGGTAACATCACTGATATTTACATTCTTTCACTGATCCCAGATATAAACCCACTGAGAGACACATCACATGCTTTTGTAGCTAATTCAAAGCCAGGAACACCAGAAAGACCAAACGGCTAACCTGCAGATACAAAAACGTTTCACACACACTGAAAAAAAACCCACACAGCTATTATTACATTTAAACTCAAATAATCTAAAATCGAGACTAAATGTTTTCCAATTATACTTAACAATTTCAAAACATGTTTTATCATTTGTGGTTGTATAGGTAATCACTAACTTTCCAAAAAAAAAAGAAAAAAGAAAAAAAGAAAAAAATCTTTCTGAGGGTAGAACAAATTTCCTAATTCTTAAGGATCACAAAAAAAATGCAGATGTCTTCAGAATTCCTGGGACAGGCAAGTGTAAGGCAGTTTTTTAAAAACAAATGTATTTGTGCACAACAAACTATTCCAAAACGTTTGTTTAAAACTCCAGCACCATCAGCACCAGGGCCAAGAGCTGAGGGTGGGTGTGGGCCCCGCTCATCACGACTCCTGCAACTGGGCAGGGTGAAGCAGACATGGTTAGCACCTTCCCTAAGATGGGGGCGGAGGGGAAGGAGGAGAGGAGCCGCTCCATGCAGTTCCTACATCTGGTTTTCCTGCTCTCTTCCTCTCCACCTGGCCTCTGAATGTTCAGGGCACCTGAACCATTACCTGTCAGCTCAGGCTTCCCAAGAGTAGGGAAGCAGGAGGTGCAGGCTCTGAGCCCAAGGCTGTGAGCCGCAGGGACTTTGCCCCAACTCAAAGGGAGGATGTTTCCAAGTGTGAGTGCCAGGGGCCTCGAGGTAGTAGGGGACAGAATGTCACAGACGGTCACAGCCCTTCAACTGGAAGCCGTTCGTTACTTTATTATTCACAATGCAAACAATTATTTCTGTTTATGGACTTAACAATTGTTAAAATATTTCACACACCACATTTTGTGCAAATCATGCTTTTTTGTTTATCTCCAAGGATGCTGGGAATATGCTTAAATACAAGGAAATATTTTCATCGTCAGTTCAGGAGTTTTAGCATCTTGCTTTTCCTAGAATGTATTTCGTATTGTTGGTTTCAACATCACTACATAATGTGGCCAATGTTTTACTCCTTCTTGCTGTAGAAACTGCTGACCTGTTAGGCTGGCCCCTCACTACACTTCCAGCCTCCAGAGTCCTGATTTGGGGTCAGGTTAGAGGTGAGTTTACTTGATAACTAACCCCTTCCTCTTCCACTAACAGAATCCCTGGACAGGAGCTGCCAGATGTCAGTGAACTGAACTCTGGTGAGGTTGTCTTCCTGGAATAAATGTCCCAGAGTACTTTCCCTTAGTGTGTACATGAGTCTTTGAGTTTATTTATACACTCTCCTACAGTTATTGAAATACACAGACCTGTAAATCCAAGTATTAACTTTGAGTCTCAAATTCTTTTTTTTTTTTTTTTTTGAGACGGAGTCTCGCTCCGTCGCCCAGGCTGGAGTGCAGTGGCGCGTTCTGGGCTCACTGCAAGCTCCGCCTCCCGGGTTCACGCCATTCTCCTGCCTCAGCCTCCCGAGTAGCTGGGACTACAGGCGCCCGCCACCGCGCCCGGCTAGTTTTTTGTATTATTTTTAGTAGAGACGGGGTTTCACTGTATTAGCCAGGAAGGTCTCGATCTCCTGACCTCGTGATCCGCCCATCTCGGCCTCCCAAAGTGCTGGGATTACAGGCTTGAGCCACCGCGCCCGGCCGAGTCTCAAATTCTTAAGGTAACTATCCAAATGAACTATGAACAGTGAACTCTCTCACCTTCGGAGAAAAGGTACACACACATGCACATATGCCATCTAAATGGTAAAGAATAATAACAACTGAATGGGAAGGTAATGGACAGATAAACAGAGAAGGAACTCTGGGCACACTGTGCACACACAGGACCCGAGGTCAGGGACGCAGCCCGTTCATTGAGAAACGATTCTGAGCCTAACAGATCATAGGGTATAACGTATTTGAATTATGACAAATTCCTGGTGAACTGACCTTTGTTCAAACACTATCTATCTTTAGGTCCAGAATAGACAATATATTAAGTTCTAAACAAGCCTCAATCAATATAAAATTAATTGTCACATAAAAATGTTCTTCAACCACAGAGAAATTAAATTAAGAATCAATAGCAGGAAGAAATTCAGAAAATACACAAATACAAACAATACACTCTAATATTATTTCAAGGAAGAAATCTCAACGAAAATTAGCATTTTGAATTCAATGAAAATAAAAAGACAACATTATAACTTTTATAAGATGCAGGAAAAGTAGTGGCTGTTGGAAAAGTATAGCTTGAAATGGAAAAAAGAAAAAAGAAAGATCTGTATTGTATTGGAAGAAAGAAATATCTCAATAAAATCACCTGAGTTTTCAACTTCAGAAGCTAAAAAAGATGTATAAAGTAAACCCAAGGGAAGCAAAATGAAGGAAATAACAAAGATTAGAAAATAAATCAATGAAATAGAAAAGAAAATCATTACAGAAATGAATGAAACCAAAAGCTGGTTCTGTAAAGAGATCAACAAAATTGGCAAAGCTTTAGCCAGACTAGTCAAGAAAATAAAAGACAAAAATTACCAAAATCAGGAATAAAAAAGTAAACATGACTACCCACTTTATAGAAGCCAAAAGAATAATGAGAGAAAACAGAACACATTTAGGCCAACAAATAGATATTTAGATGAAAATGAACAAATTTCTGGTGACACAAATTACCAAAAATCCCTCAAAACAAAAAAAGCTCAGAATATTTCTATGAGAAATAAAAAGAATTAACAATGAAACATCTTTCAATCCACAAAGGAAATCTGAAGCACAGATGGCTTTGGGACAAATTCTACCAAAGACTGAAGGAAGTAATACTAATTCTTCACAAAATTATTTTAGAACATAGAAGAGAAAAGAATACTTCCCAACTCATTCTATAAAGCCAGTATTATTCTGATACCAAAACCAGAAAAAAAAGTCATGAAAAAAGAACCCAGATGCAAAAAATTATCAACAAAATACTAGAAAACTGAACTCGGCAACATATAAAAATACGATATATCATAACTTAGCAGGATTTAGATTAGGACTGCAAGGTTGCTGCAACATCCAAATGTCAAGTAATGTAATACAGCATTTTAATGAAGGACAAAAATACATGATTATCTCAATGAATGAAAAAAAGAAAAGCATTTGACAAAATTCAACATCCACTCATGGAATAAATTCTCAACAAGCTAGTAATAGGAGACAACTTCCCCAATGTGATAAAATGTATCTGTGAAAAACCCACGGTTAACAGCATACTTAACAGAGAAAAGCAGAATGATTCCCCCCTAAAATCAGGAACAGGAGAAGGATACCCAGGCTTTCCATTTATATACAAGGCCAATCCAGAAGAAGATGGTGGCTGGGAGCGGTGTCTCATGCCTGTAACTTACTCCCAGCACTTTGGGAGGCCAAGGTGGGCGGATCACCTGAGGTAGGGAGTTCAAGACCAGCTTGGCCAACATGGTGAAACCCCGTCTCTACTACAAATACAAAAATTAGCCGGGCATGGTGGCAGGCACCTGCAATCCCAACTACTTGGGAGGCTGAGGCTGGAGAATCACTTGAACCTGGGAGGCAGAGGGTGTGGTGACCGGAGATCGAGCCATTGCACTCCAGCCTGGGTGACAAGGAGAAACTCCATCTCAAAAAAATAAATGAAGAAGAAGAAGATGGTGATAACAATGACAATTTCACTTCTACATACTATCAATGAATAGTCCAAAAATGAAATTCAGAAAAGTATTCCGTTCACATTAAAAAGGATAAAATACTTAGAAATAAACTTTCAAAAGAAGGTAAGATGTTTACATTGAAACCTATAGAACAAGGGTGTCTAATATTTTGACTTCTCTGTGCCACATTGGAATAAGAATTGTCTTGGGCCACACATAAAATACATTAACACTAACAACAGCTGATGAGCTAAAAAAAAAAAAAATCTCCAAGAAAAATCTCTTATGTTGTAAGACAGTTCACAAATTTGCATTGGGCTGCATTCAAAGCTGTCCTGGGCCGCATGTGACTTTCAGGCCATGGCTGGACAAGCTTGCTGTAGAATGTGCTGAAAGAAATGAATGGTGATCATACTAAATAGAGAAACAATCCACGTGTATGCTTTGGAAAAGTCAATATTTTAAAGATGAAAATTCATGTGAAATTGATACATACATTCAATTCAACACCTGTAAAAATTCCAGCAAGCTTTTTGTGGCAATTGACAAGCTGTTCCTAAAATTTACATGAAAATGCAAAGACCCAATATAGTCAAAACAATCTTAAAAAAAAAATTGGAGGAATTTCACTTCCCATTTTTAAAACTCTCCTCGGAAGCTCCACTAAATCAAAAGATTGTGATACTGAGATAAACAAACACATATAGATCAATGCAGTATAATTGAAAGTCCCACAGATAAACACTAAGGCTTACAGTCAATTGTTTATCCACAAAGATGCCAGGAAAATTCAATTACGAAGTGCTATACTTTGCAATAAATGGTATGGGGCAATTGGATATCTGTAGGCAAACAAGTTGAGTTTCTGTTAATTTTTCTCCATTCTTTTTTTCTTTCTGCTCCTAAAATGAGATACTATGTGTTGACTTACCTGCAAGTTCTCCAGTTTTTTTTTTTTTGACTGACTCAAATCTGTTGTTAAGACCCTCTAGAGATGTTTCATTTCACCTATTGCACTTTTCAACTCACCCCAGAATTTCTATTTGGTTCTTTTTAAATAGTTTCTATTTATTAAAGTTCAAACAAATTGAATTCGTGTCTTACATCACACACAAAAAGTATCTCGGGATGGACCATTGGTCTAAATTTAAGAGCTAAAGGCATAAAAAGCTATTTTAAAAAACAGAAGAAAATTTTGAAATGGTTAGGCAAATATTCTTAGATACAACACCAAATGCAAAATCCATAAAATAAAGAAAAAAATTGAACTTTATCAAAATCTAAAACTTCTGTGCTTCAAAAGACACCATAAAAAGGATAAAAAGTCAAGCCATAAATTCACGAAAAATATTTGCAAATCTTATCTCTTACAAAGAATTTTATTCATAATATACAAAGAACTCTTACAAACCAATTAAGATGGACAATCTTTTTAAAAAAATGTACAAAGATATAATAGACTTTTTATCAAGGGAAGTCAGAGAAGAATATATACATGGAAAGATGTTCAACATCATTTATGATGAAGGAAATGTTAATTAAAACAGCACTGCATGCCACTTCCCGCTCATGAGACTGGCTGTAACACTGAGGCAGACAATGGCAAATGTTGGTGAAAGTGGGAACCCTTACACAGTGTTGACCGGAGTGTGCAATGGCCTAGCCATTATGGAAAATAGTTGAGTTTCTTAAAAAGTTTATGAAGTTACCCAGTAGACCCAGTAATTTTATCCCAAGCTATATACCCCAAAAGAAATAAAAATATGCAACCACAACCGCGTCCACAACACATGATATTTTATGAGCCCTGAAAGTTCCTTCATGCCCCCTGGCAGCCAATTCTTTCAATCCCTACCAGTAGGCGAACGCTGCTGGGCTTTCGGTCACTTAGAGTTTTGCCTTTCCTAGCATTTCAAAAAACCAGAATCATACATTATGTACTCTTTTGTGCGAGTATACCTCAATAAAATTGATTTTTAAAAATCTTAAAGAAAACACAAATATTTAAGGCGATAGAAATCCCAAGTACACTGATTTGATCTTTACAAATTACAGGAATGCCTTAGGTTGTCACATGTACCCCCCAAATACGCCCATCTGTTATGTATTAGTAAGACCCCTGCACCAAGCTGAAAGTAAATCCCACCTTTGGAGCCAATTCAAATCTTAGAATTGACTCTCATCCATACAACTTGGCTTCCTGAGCATAATAAAATCTTGAACAATTCTGCAAAAAGAGAAATTCCAAAAGAAAAATGGGCAGAAATCCTGACTGGACATTTTGCTAAACAGCAAAACAAAATGTCCAAAAACAACAAAAAAATTGCTCAATCTTATTAGAAATCAAAGAAATGTAAATAAAACCAAAATTAGATATGTTTGCCTTCTGACCAAATAGAAAAAAGCAAAAAATCGACCAAGTCAGAGTGAAGGTTAAGATGAAACCACAAGAATGCTTACATTGTTGGTGGGGGTGTGAATCATTATTTTCACTTTGGGAATGTTTGCCATTACTTACAAAGTAGAAAATGAAAATACCCTAAGAACTGGCAATTCTCCTGGAAATACACTGCAAGCAGCTTTCGACAGACACATGATAAATACATGACACACACAAGATAAATACAAGAACGTCCACAGCAGCACAGCCAGAAACTGAAATCCACCCTAAGTCCATCAACAACAGGGCAGGTTTGTTCTAAAATTGTGATTTGTTTATATAATGCAAAATATACAACAGTAAAAGTGAACAAATCCTACTTACATGCGTGTATTTGGATAAATGGCACCGTGATGGGTTAGAAAGAAACCACTAAAGATGTATACAATATTATTTTACTTACAGGCTACAAAAACAAGTAAAACTTACCAGATATTTTTCTGTGGATGCATGTACAATAAACTATAAAGAAAAGAAAGGAATTTATGATCCCAGAAGTAGGATAATGGCTAGTTCTGTTTGGGAAGGAAGAGGATAGAATCATGGATGGTTTATGCAGAGGTGTTTTGTAGTACTGAAAATGATTCATTTCTCAACCTTGAGATGGTGACATGGGCTGCTTGGGTGTTAATTTTATCAATACTGATAAAATATAACACATAGAATAATCTTATACATGTATTATGTCAAGTATAGTTCACTATGAAATAAAATTAACTAAATAAAACCTTCTGTCCACATAAAGACTTGCACAGTAGTGTTCATAGCGCCACTAGCCATCATAACTAAGAAGTAGAAGTAACCCAAAGGGTCATCCCCCGTGACTCCATAAATGACTGTGGTATATCCCCGTGATGGAATGCTATTCAGTAACAAAAATGAAGGAACTATGTGATACAATGGGGTTGAACCTCAAAGCACTGTGCTGAGTGAATGAAGCTAACAACAGAAGACAATGTACGGCATCCTGTTGATAGGAAATCTCCAGAAAAGACATTTGTGGAGGTAAAACCTAGAGGAGAGGTTAGCCGGGTCTTAGGTGGAAATGAGGATTGCCTGTAACTGGGTGTGAGAGATCACCTCGGGTGGTAGAAATCTTCTAAAATTGTACGGTGGTAGTGGTTACAACGCTGTACATTTACAAGAAAATTATTGAATTGCACACTTTAAAAAGGTGAATTTTATGTTATGTAAATTAGACTCCCCAAAATCTGTCAACACAAAAAAATGGGGTACAAATACACAGAAAAAAAACCTATTTTTTGAACCCCAGGCGACAGTGTTCTCATGTCCTATCTCCCTCCCTCCCTCTCTGGTAAATCGGCCTGCCCCGCTGAAGATGTCGAGATAAGAAATGGAATTAAAGTGATACAAGAAACAGGGCTAAAGCTTGGGGAAGAGCTTAGCAGGCTCCAGGGGCCTGGAACCTGTCCCAGCACAGAGAGGCTTGGGGCAGGGAGCCTGGCTGCACTGTGGCTTTGCAATCAGCCTCATAAGCAGCCTCGGGTTTTGTCTGCTTCGTTTGGTCACATGTGAGCATGGAACAGGGTGAGACAGGGTGTCTTTAGGTTGAAAGACACAAACAAGTTGTGAATAAGAGAATGAAAAGTCAGCCCATGCAAACAATGCTTATAACCAAGCCAGAGCGGCTGAGCTCATATCAGAAGTAATAGGGTTAGTACAGATTTCACCTCCTAACCTCTCTGGATTAAAAACATCAAACCAGAATGTTAGCATCACTAAAAACTACCATCTCTGTGATCATTCCAGGCTTATAAAAAGCGTTTGATAAACTGAGCTAAGAATCCAAACTTGAGTGCGGCTTTGAAAGGGGATGGGATTTTATGTGTTTACTTCTTATGATTTTAAGATGCTGTGGCATGGGTGCATTAAAGTTATGTGTGTTAATTTTATTTAAAAGTTTTACAAAGCCTTAGCAATCATATCGCATTGCCCCATCCCTATTAAATATGTCATACTTTATAGTTTTTTAAAAAAATTCTTCTTAAATGCAGTGTTTATGCAGCCCTATAAATAACTACATTAAACGGCCTTCTAAAAAAGCTGATTTTCAGCCACACCACACTGACAGCCTGAAAAAGAGGCTCGGTGTAGCTGAGGAAGATGTGGGCTTTTAAAATGCCTCCGTAATGCAGACCTGGGAACTCAGCCATCGTCCTATTGTTAAAAGTCATTGCCAAAACACTTCATAAGAGCAATGGTATCCTGGAGAAAGGCAATTACACTGATCCCGGCAGGTTTCAGGCACCTGGAAGGCTGGGCATCTCAAAGCAGCACAGCCTGCTGCTTCTGTTGTCCTGCAGAACTCCGAAGGCGAGGGTGGCCGGGGTTTGTCACTATAGCTTCCTTCCAAGGTCCCCAAACACTGACAATGCTATGTAAAGAATACAAGGACTTCGGTCCCTCCCTAGGGTATTTTGACCTTGAATACAGTAACCTTGGTGGTTTGCCGGTTGACCTCACAAGGGTAGAGGAGAAAGAAAAGCTGTTGTTTAGAGTCTGTTTTCTTTAATGTGGACCCATAATTCCAAATTATTTAAACAAGATAAGTATCTCTTCAAGTATTTTTAGTAGTGCGAAGTTAAGTGTCATCACGCCATGTTTTGTGCCGCGTGGAAAACATGGTCTTTATTCAAAAAAAGAAGGGAACCCGGGCCTGTCCCCACCTTGATGGCGCGGGTCCGTTTTCCAGCTCAGGAAAATGCCCACGGAGCCTCCAGGAGGAAACGCACAGCCGGGCGGCCTCCCCTGTCCCTCCCTGCGCTCTGGCCAGGGCCGCCTCTCCACGGTCACCGCTGCAGCTCCCGCCTCCTGTGCGCCCCTCACTCAGTCCAGGGCCTCACGAAGGTTCTGTGCTTTCCCCACCCTGGCACCCCTGGCAGGAAACGGGGTCCCTGCTCCCTCGCTCTATAGGGCTTCCTTCAAATCCCAGCAGCCGTCGCCCTCGTGCACGTGGTCCCCCCACACTCCGTCCCAGCCTCGTACACAGGATCCCCCCACGCTCCGTCCCCACCTCCTGCCCGCGGTCCCCTCGAGCTCCGTCCCCACCTCATGCACTCGGTCCCCCCCACACTGTGTCCCAGCCTCATACACAGGATCCCCCCACGCTCCGTCCCCGCCTCGTGCACGTGGTCCCCTCGAGTTCTGTCCCCGCCTCATGCACGTGGTCTCCCCACGCTCCGTCTCCGCCTCGTGCACACAAGCCCCCTGCGCTCTGTCCCCGCCTCATGCACTCGGTCCCCCCACACTCAGTCCCAGCCTCCTACACAGGATCCCCCTCCACTCCATCCCCGCCTCCTGCTCGCGGCACCCCCCGTGCTCCATCCCCCTGACCATTCCCTCGTGGAGGCTCCTGGCCCCGGAATAGTGTCCTGTCTATCACAGAGGGCGGCACCAGAGAGGCTGCTTGGCGAGTGGCTTCCAGCAGGACTCGGGGTGAGGGTGGCCCATGGCTCTGCTGACCACGGGGCTGCCATGGTCAGCATGGCATGGGGAGAGCTGGGGAGCTCTCTCCCCATGACTGGGGAGAGCTGCGGTTCTTAGAGGAGCATCAGGCCCAGGGCCAGGGCTTGACCAGGACAGGCCGGCCAGTGGGGGAGCAGCAAGAGTGGATACTAACAGAGATACTAAGAGAACGTCCTGTTTCTTTTGTTTTGCTTTGTTTTTTGAGACAGAGTCTTCCTCTGTTACTCAAGCTGGGGTGCAATGGTGCGGTCTGGGCTCACTGCAACCTCTGTCTCCAGGTTCAACTGATTCTTCCACCTCAGCCTTCTGAGTGGCTGGAATTACAGGCATCTGCCATCATGCCCAGCTAATTTTTGCATTGTTAGTAGAGATGGGGTTTCACTATGTTGACCAGGCTGGTCTCGAACTCCTGACCTCACGTGATCTGCCCACCTTGGCCTCCTAAAGTGCTGGGATTACAGGCGTATCCTGTCAATGATACTAACACGATGCTTCAGCTTCAGGTAGCAGGGGGAGAAAGAAATTGGCCCAAACAAGCTGAAATAAAAAGGAAATTCCTTATTTCATGTGGCCCAAACGGCAGCTTCATTCTAGTTCCGGCTCTTTGAATGGGCAGAAGATGGCACCACGAGGGAGGGGGGACAGGAACAGGGTCCCAGGTGCAGGGCCCCCAGTCTCAGCCGGCTCAGCTGCCCTAACACCAACAGCCTGGGTGGTAACCACAGACGTCTATGTCCTTGTCTTTCTCGGGGATGGAGGGCCAAGGTCGAGGTGCAGGCGGGGTGGTTTCTCAGGGACCGCCTCTTTGTCTTGAGACACGGCTGCTGGCTGTGTCCTTGCACAGTCATCCCTCTGTGCACATAAATCCCCAGTATCTCTGTGCGTCCAAATGTCCTCTTTTTAGAAGGACATCGTTAGACTGGATTAGGCACCCTCATGGCCTTGTTTTAACTTCATCACCTCTTCAAAGGCCCTGTCCAAATACAGTCACTTTCCAACACCCACTCACTGACAGTCACCAGGAAGGGGAATGGAATCATTATTAAAACAATCAGTGGGGCCAAATTCCTCTGAGATCAACATCAACAAAATCAAGACAGTTGTAGGAAAAAGGAGGGAATGAAGATGAACGTGTGGCCAAAGAGGTTTATTACACTGGTTTCCACTGTTCTCTCATCTGTGTATTAATTCCACCCTTAAAACAAGGGTGGGCTGGGCACAGTGGCTCATGCCTGTAATCCCAGCACTTTGGGAGGCCAAGGTGGGCGGCTCACCTGAGGTCAGTTCAAAACCAGCCTAGTCAACATGGTGAAACCCCATCTCTACTAACAATACAAAAATTAGCCAGGCATTGTGGCAGATGCCTGTAATCCCAGCTACTTGGGAGGCTGAGGTGGGAGAACCACTTGAATCCAGGAAGCAGAGGCTGCAGTGAGCTGAGATGGAGCCGTTGCACTCCAGCCTGGGCAATCGAGTGAGACTCTGTTTCAAAAAATAAAGTAAAACAAAACAAAACAAAAAGCAAGGTGTCTGTGCCTCACGGGGCAGGCCCAGCTATGGCTCACTGTGGGCTGAGTGATGCTGTGGCTAGCACTGGCTGAATTCTCCATCCAGCTCCCTCCTCGTGGGCTCTGGGGTGTCCTCCACTAAATGCCAGTCCCAGAACTCCAGCTCCTCTCTGGAGCTACATGGACTTGTGGACGTTGGGCCTGAGCCTGTATTTTCTCAGCCTGTCTTGCTTGAAAAGGACTTAGCCTCACTGACCTTCCAAAGCTCCAAATCCTATGCTGGCGTATTGGAGGGCTCTCCTCAGCTGCCTTGCACAGAGCCTCTCTCAGCTTTGCATAAACTGCTAAGATTTTCAGACCTCTGACAGGGGTCACAGACCAGAAAATCTGTCAACCAAGTGCCGGAAGTGGGGGAGGGTGTCTGGAGGCTCATGGTAGCTACATGTATCCAAATAGGAGGACAGGAGAAAAGAATGAAGACTCTTCCATGAAATCAAAGAAAAACAGAAAAAGTGGTTTGTGGCCTTCCTTTTAAATTATTTTACAGACTATTACTTATTCACTCTTTAAGACCTTTAGGACCTTTGCAGGATTCTTGGAGGAAAGATGTTTGACAAGTTAGTTACCAGTTTAAGGTGCTTAGTGCTTCATCCCAGACACATAGTAAAATACTGATGGATCAAGAAATAAAAATCATATTCTCTGACTGTCATTTTCATTCTAAGCACACTCTATTCAATAGTGGAAAATACAAGAGAGATGAAGAACTTTTCTTTTTGTTTTTTGAGACAGAGTCTTGCTTTATCGTCCAGACTGGAGTGCAGTGGCGTGATCTTGGCTCACTGCAACCTCCACCTCCCAGGTTCAAGTGATTCTCCTGCCTCAGCTTCCCGAGTAGCTGGGATTATAGGCGCCCACAACCATGTCTAGCTAATTTTTTGTATTTTTTTTTTAGTAGAGACGGGATTTCGCTATGTTGGCCAGGCTGGTCTTGAATGCTTGACCTTGTGATCCACCCGCTTCAGCCTCCCAAAGTGCTGGGATTACAGGTGTGAGCCACTGTGCCTGGCCAACAGATAACTTTTTAACATGTGCTCAAAGATGGGAGAGGAAATGTAAGACCACAGGGATCCCAGTGTGAAATGACCTGCAGTGGTCGCATCCAGGATGGTGGTCTGCTTGGAGGCTACCCTCCACCTCACGACAGGACACCTAGAGTGAGGCACAGGCCCCACTGCGTGCCTGGCTTGGCCTGCTGTTCCCAACAGCGCTGATGTCTGGATCTGTGCCCAGGTGCTGAGGCTGATAAGAAAGTAGGGGCTGTCTCCAGCATGCACATCTGTATTGATACAAACAAGACTCAACTGGGTGCTGGAGTGAAACCATGCTCTCTAGTCCTGACTAAACACAGCTGCAGAGGGCTCATGCCAGCCCTGATGTATAACATAACACATGGCCGTGCAGGTCAGCTGCAGTCATAATGTTGCTGGGATCATAAAGAGACAGTTGTCTTGTGCAGTGGCCTTTGGTGTGTTGGGCAACTTTCCCCTAAACCTGTGCAGGAGGATACTGACCCCCTCTGGCCCCCACACCTTGGCATGCCATTCCACTGTGCTCAGCACTTGTTTCTGGGGCCAGACGCAGTGCCTCACGCCTATAATCTCAGCACTTTTGGAGGCTGAGACAGGATGATCACTTAAGTCCAGGAGTTCAAGACCAGACTGAGCAACATGGCAAAACTCCATCTCTACTTTTAAAAAAAAATTTAAAAGCAAACAAACAAAAATCACTTGTATCTCCTATTGGATAAAGAGAGATGAGAGAGATGACAAACAGCTTAAAAATCACATAGTACGCAGAGTCTGCTGTTACCTTTGGCCCTGACTTTGGCTGGAACTTTGTCTCCTAAAGAAGCACTTGCTGCTGACGATGCTTCCAGTGGAGACGGTTCTCACTTACTTAGCCCTGCTTTGTCATGCTCTATTCCTTGTTAAAACTATTTTTCTTTTTGAGATGGAGTCTCACTAGGTCACCCAGCTTTGTTATGCTCTTTTCCTTGTTAAAACTTTTTTTTTTTTTTTTTTTTTTTTTTTTGAGATAGAGTCTCACTCAGTCGCCCAGGCTGGAGTGCGGTGGTGTGATCCTGGCTCACTGCAACCTCTGTTTCAAGTGATTCTCCTGCCTCTGCTTCCTGAGGAGCTGGGATTACGGACATGAGGCACAATGCCCGGCTAATTTTTGTATTTTCAGTAGAGACGGAGTCCCACCATGTTGGTCAGGCTGATCTCAAACTTCTGAGCTCAAATGACCCACCCGCCTCAGTCTCCCAAAGTACTGGGATTACAGGCATGAGCCACCACGCCCAGCCCCATGAAAACTTTTAATAGGAGATAATTGATAAAAATCTGTGAATTACTAATTTCAAAATGAGCAACTAGTGGGGACAATTGTTTTCTCAATTCCACCACCCAGAGACCCTGCTGGGAGTAGAACTATAGTTTCAGTCCTCTCCAGTTCTCCTTTATCCTGGTCTTCATCTGTCCGTTTCTCTCTTTCTCTCTCTTTCTGTTTCATTTCTCTCCTTCTCAACCTTTCCATACACATATTTACATTTTTATATCAAATGGAATCTTACTGCACCCTATTCTCTGTAACCTGCTTGTATTCACTACTCAAAATGTCTCCCTTTGAAATTATAATCATGCACTGTTGCTTATCCACAGGTATAACGGCTATAAGCAGGCGTATGAACAAAGTGTACTCATAAAGAAACGGTCAAAAGAGAACTGTGTAAATGCATAACGCTGAGGCTAGTGATTGTGGGCACCCAGCTGTACACCTGTAGGCGTCTGGAACACCATGAGGGACAACCCGAGTGTGTTGAGATCAGAACTGCAATGGGTCACCACCAGCTCACATGCAGCTGCCCAAAGAGCTGAGATCTCCAGAAAGTTTCTCTGTCACAGATGCAGATGTACAAAAAGGACTCTCCTTATTTATGAAGGAAGTTTCAATGCTTTCCCATACAGCACAATCCTTACACACTAAGTCAATGTTGCAGTAATGAATTTTTTGGAGTCAAATTTGCAAAAATAGCATAATATGAATTAGAAGTCTTTACACAATGGATACCTCCAGTATTAGAAATGATGTGAAGGAGTAAATGATAATAAATAATGCTGACAACCAAAGATAGTGGGAAAAGAAAACTAAACATAGAAAACAATGGAAAAACTAAAAATAAATTGACATACGAAAATGCATATGACAGGAATGGGCAATGGGCAATTGCATGGAGATAGCCCATTAGATCTGGCTGACTTTCAGGGCCATGAACGGTATTTTGAAGTCTTGCATCGCAATGAGTGGCTGCTTTTTGCTTTTAGGACATGGCTCTCCTTGAAGAATACGTTCACATTCATTTTCTTTGTGCTGCTGCTCTTTTTGAAATCCTGTGATTCCACGTGCACTGACATGAAAATCCCCTATTACATTTTCCCATCTTCTGTCCCATGCTTTTACGTTGCTTTGGATACCTGGACATCCATGATGCCTGCACTCATCAACAGGCCGCAGATTTGGTGGAAACAATACTGCCGACAGAACAGCAGCACCGTTGTGTAAGCATCTTCTCACCCTACCCTGAACATGATTGTTTTTGAGCCAGTTGGCAACTTCACTGGCTTCTGCAGGCAAACGTGGCTTTAATTCATGAAGAGCTCCTGGAGTGTCATTGGCCGGAAGGAACGCCAACACGGGTAAATGATGACTGGCTGGAAGGAACGCCAACGCAGGTAAATGACGACTGGCTGGAATGAACGCCAATGCAGGCAAATGATGACTGGCTGGAAGGAACGCCAACTCAGGCAAATGACGACTGGCTGGAAGAAATGCCAATGCAGGCAAATGACACATTTTTAAAGTGAAGTTTCCTCATTGCCATATCACGTGGCCAATCCACTCAGTTGACTTTCCAGCCCAATGCACTGGACTGAACATAAAAACAAACTTTATTGGTCACTCCTTAAAATTTACTTTTAAAGGTCTTGATCACACTTAATTTCAAATCTGTCATTATGACTTGGAGATTCAATCAAATGTTAGGGATTTTCCACTTTTAGAATTTAGACTTTAGGAATTTTAATCTTTCAAGATTTCAACATTTGGGTTATGGCATTCAGGATTTTGTCTTTAGGGATTACGATTGGCACCACTTATTATTAGTAATGTATGATTTGGTGTTTTATATTTTTAAATTGCATGTAAATGGACTCATACTGCGTAATTACAATGTAATTGTTGGCAATTTGCTTTTGACTAAACATTATGTCCCACAGATTCATTCATGTTGCTCTGGGTCACTGTAATTCATTAATTTTTACTGCATGATAGTATTCTGTTATGCTGATATATGGGAATCAATTCATCCGTTCTACTCGATGCACATTTTGGTTGTTTCCCCTTGTGTATTTTTATAAACTCTGTTTCTGTGATATTGTACCCGTCACCTCGCGCTCATGTGCAATAGTTTCTCTAGGTCCCACAGCTTGGAGTGCAATGGCTATGTCAAAATCCAGGTCCTCTCGAGTGTTAGGAGATGCAGCCATACGTCAAAATCCAGGTCCTCTCGAGTATTAGGAGATGCAGCCACCCTGTGCTCTAGTCAAGTGTGCAGATTTATTTTCCCGCCCACAGCACACAAGTGTTTTCTTGTTCCACATCCTTTATAACTCCCAGTATTGTCAGACATTGCACATTTTGGCAGTCTGATGGACGTTAAGTAATATCTCATTGTGGTTTTTGTTTTTATTTCTATGATTTCAATTGGCAAATATTTTCATATCCTTATTGGATTATCCATTTTTGCCTTTAAGTTTGTATTCAAATTTTATGCACATTTTGTATGAGCTTGTCTTTGGCTTTTTGTAGGACTAACTTACGTATTATGATTCCAATCTCTGTCAGTTACATGTGTAGCAAATACTTTATCTCCTTTTGTGCCTTGTTTATTTCACTGTCTTTATGGTGTCTTTTAGTGAACGGAAGTTACGAATTTCATTGTAGCTGCGTATATCAATCTTTTCTCTGTGTTTCTTTATGTCCTATTTAATAAGCCATTCCCTTTTCTGAGGCCATAAATATAAATTCCAAATTATGTTCTAATAGTGTATTCTTTCACTTTGATTGTCTTAATTATTGTGTATAGTTCAAAGGAAGGATAGAATTTCACTGTGTTTTTTCCTGGGGCTAACCAAGTGTCTCACTGCTCTTCGTTGAAGTTCATCCTTTCCCCCACTGATCTGCAAAGTTAATTGTGTCTAAAATAATACTTCCATAATGCCCTGAGTCTGTTTCTGAAGCTTTTCTTGTTTTGCATTAGTTGATTTTACTTGTCCTATATCAATACTTCGCTGTAATAATTTCCTGCATAAAACTTTCGCACACTTTTTGTATATTAGTCCCTAGGTACTGCTTCGATGTTGTCTTCTTTTTTTAAAAATTACAGCTTTATGCTAAGTCTTTCCTAAGAAATTTCCCTCTGACAAAGAGAGTTGGCTTGCCAAAGCCACACTCCTATCCAGGAAGCAGTCCCTATTCGAAACTGGGCAATATAAGAGTGTAAGTCACAGCCCCCTTTGTCAAGTTAGGGCAATTCTGAGGATCCATCTCAGCCAGCCAGTGGGACCAGCTGATGCCTCACTTGCAACTGCATCACATGTTGACTTCTTTCTTTGCCCAGTCTTGCTTCCCTTATTCTCTTACAGATGCTGTTCATAACAGCACTGCCCAGTAACTTCCTTCTTATATAGTTCTATCTGAAGGCCAATTTCCTGTTAAATTTGTCTAAAACATCATATATTTTAAGATGATTTCATACGGATTTTTAAAAATATCCAGTGTCAAAACCTTTGTCTTTTAAATGTAAAGTTTAATGCATTTGCATTTATTGTAATTACTGATATATTTGAGTTATTTCTGTATTATTTAATATTTTTATTTGTCCCCTTTCCCATATCTGTTTTCTCTTTTATTGCCCGTTTCATGTTTTTAAATTTACTTTTTTCTCTAATAGTTTAGAAGCAATATACTGATTTTTATTATTTCTGTGGTTGTATTATAGATCTTAAGATTTTAGTCAGAATTCTCCAGAGAGAAGAGGTTTATTGTGGGAATTGGCTCCCTTGATTTTGAAGGCTGAGACCCACAATAGGCTGTAGGTTTATCTGCAAGCTGAAGAACTAGGAACGCCAGGCTCTTGGCTCAATCCAAGCCTGAAGGCCTTAGGACCAAGGAAGCGATGATGTAACTCTCAGTCCACGTCTGAAGAGCCTGGCCACTGCTTGTGTGAGTCTCAGATTCCAAAAGCCAGAGAGCTTGGAATTCTGGTTTGCAAGGGCAAGAGAAGGGTGTCCCAGAAGTGAGAGAGCAAAAATGCGGCCTCACTCTGCCTTTGTCTTCCATCTAGACTCCCACCCTATTTGATGGTGCCCACCCACATTGGGGAGGGTGTTCCCCACTCAGTCCCCCAACTCACACACCAGTCTCCAGAAATACCCTCACAGGCACACCTGGGGCAGCCCAGTCTTTCCAATCAAGGGCCAGTTCACCTGAGTTTCCCTTGCAGGGGGAGGATGACCGGCTCAGAGTCTGCTGATGCACTGAGGAAAGTTAACACTTTACCAGCTATCAGGGCATCCCTTAATCCAGTCAGACTGGTACTCAAAATCAACCACTGCAAAATTTAACACATCAGCACTTAAACTCCTACATTCTATTTAGCAAGGTTCCAGAACTAAAATTTCTCAACAAACTTACATTATCCCATCTCCCAAATTACAAGCTAATTTTGGGTCTATTGGTTCTACCTTTTTTGGCCCCCTAAAATATTATTTATATTGTTTGACTAGATGTATTTACATATTTATCATATTATTTGCTTAATTTCTTTTTGCATCTCAGAACTTTTATCACACTTTCTCTGTAGGTTCTTTGAAAACCATTTAAGTGCTCACAGTAAAGCCTCCATTTGATTTGTGTCCATCACTTCCCACCTACATCATAACAGCTTTCTAATCCTTCTACCCATATCCTCTCTTGGTCCCTATAATCTCTCTATATATATCCTACATCTATACACACACACACATACATACACACACTTATGTCTCCACACATATATGTGCATATGCATATGTCAGTATAGATATGTATGTGTGTGTATGTGCGTGTGTATTCCAGTAATTTTAGTTTTGTTTTTTTTTTAGTGGTAGGATCAATCAGGTTTTATTGCTTTGCCGGAAAAAGAAAACGTTATTTTATCTCATATGGTTATTTTAGTGTTGGCGTGAGCTAGAGCTCTAACTCTATTATCATCTCAAACCATTCATTTATTATCAATTGTAGATTATTGCCCTTTTTAATGATACAATAAATTGTTATATACACTTGAACTTGGTTACTCTGCATTTTATACATTATATTAACCTGAAAAGAAGAAGTCGGCAAAGACAATAAAAGTCAGAAGAAAGAAAATTCCCTAAAATAAATATAGGAAAGGCCAAACAGGTGTGACACACACACACATACATACACACACACACACATAAAAATAGGTCTTTATTTCTGCTACCTAATATTACAGAAAGCATTTAGGATTGAAGTTATATTCCTTGAGAAAACCTCAATGTGTTAAAATCAAACTGACAAAATAAACGAGGAACTCAGAGTAAAGAAATATCTATAAAGTAGTAAACCATCCATTACATTTCTATATCCTTTACTTGTTCAGTAATTATTTAACGAAGGATGGAGAAAGAGAAATTTAGAATGTTAAAATTAATTGATAATTTATGATCAAATAAATTAAATAAGAATAAATATAAAGCCACATGAAACTGTAATGTAAGCCAGAATAACATAAGGTTTGCTATTTTAAGTATTTCATGTTATTCCACATTAAAGCAAACACTGGTGTCACAAACCTTGTCATGGAGCTGGGACAGTGAGCGATTAGAAGAAACAAGGAGAATACGGATGGTGTGACACTAGAATTCCTTCTTCTTCTGGAAGCCAGCTTTCCCATCACTTCAACTCTTCCAGCAGAGATCCAGCCCTGAACGATGGGAAACACCTGGGCACCCTTGAGTTGGCACAACACTGAGTCCGCGTGCCACCTCCAGGCCCACGGGAGGTCTTGATGAGAGTTCATCCCACACACAGTTGTGTAACATAGACTCAGCACGTAGCTTAGTTCGAGGACTTCTCAAATCACAGAAACAGAAAAGCAACAGAATAACAGGGTGGTGGGAAGGTTTTGGAGACTGTCTCACTCTCTACAGTTAATTCAAGTGAAGAGACAGGAACAGGGATCTGAAAACGTGAAGAGCAAATGGGAGCAGAATGTGGGTGCAGCACAGCACAAGAATAAGGATTCAGATTCATGCCAAATCTCCATGAAAGGGACCAAATTATTTTCATGCCTTCAATTTAAAAAGCATAAGAAGGGCAAATTCTATTTTGTAATGCTTTTAAGTAAACACATGTAAAGTACATAAGGAATTTGGTTGTCAAAATGTAAATATTAATTCTCTAGAACTTCATTAGCCAATTTCACATTAAAATAATATCATTTTTGAACTCTAGTAGGAACATTTTATACATAAGTTGTTACAAACACGCACAAGTGCAAAATGACTTAAATCGCATACCTGTTCCCATTAGCTATTTATGATGGATAGAGTTGATTTTTCAGTGACCAAATCAGTAATTATTACTTCCATAAAATAACAGAAGTACTTTTTGCCGACTGACAGTTTACCGATGACAGAGAAAAAAGAAAGACTATGTAGTCTTCATCTCTTTGTGTAAGTTCAATAGATTTGTTCTAGCTGCCAGATAAAAACATAACCACCAAGTAGAAAAATCAGAAATTTTTGAATGAGACCTGCTGTCAAAATTCTATTCTCATTTTTTTAATTCAGCATTTAACTTGTGAAAATAGAAAACAAAATGCCAAGCAGAATCCATCTCTCCACATATTAAAATGTTATAAGTATAATTTGTCAGTGCTTATGTAATTTCATTACTGTTAATTCCACAGTCAACATCATAAAAAAGACTATTGAAGAGAAACAATGTCAGTCAGCTAAACTAAGAGAGACAAATGTATAGAATGAGAAAGAAGCAGTCATCCAAAATTTGGCAATGAAATGATTATTTCAAGATGTAGTGTTTGTCAAAGAGCCTAATAAACTTCAAAATTATTTGCAAATAAAATGTTAAGGGAGTACCAAGTTAGAGAACACGTGCATACGGGCATAGAAAGATGCCAATTTCATGGATGAACCATTGACTCTAACAAATTATCTTTCATTCAGTTAAAATTTCAACCATGTCAGTAACAATGGCTCAATTTATTTCAAGAATTGTTTCCTCCAGTTTGTATATTATAAAATGACTTTACACAGTTCCATCTGGTTATTCAATCTTTTTCTACATCTTATGCTGTTAGTGTGCTTTGCCCTCCGAAGATGCTGGAGATCTTGAAACCAAGTGGGTGGTGGCTGGAAGGAAAAGCCCAAGCTTCCACATGTAGATGGAACTGGATCACAGCAAGTCATATCTCACTGGAGTAACTAAAGTCTTGCTCAAGATTATATCACCAGCTAGGTTGAAATGGACACAACATCTAACAAGAGAAAGAATGAAGAACAGAGCAAGAGTAATCATTGTGGCTAGTTACTAAATAGCTGCAAGATGGTAGGTATTTTCACATAGGGCCACCTACTTGACTTCTCACAACAGTATTGCAACATGGGCATTATCTCGTCTTTCCATATTGTTTTTAGATCAACATTACTGAGGGAGAATGTGCATACAATAAAATGCTTTCATTTTAAATAGAGTTTGACATGTCTTGACAAATGATGCGTATATGTAACCTCCATCACAATTAAGATAGAAAAAATTTCCATTGCCTCAGAAATAAGAATTTCCCCTCTGCCTCTTCACAGTCAATCCCCATTCTATTTTCTTGGCCCAGGAAACCACTAATATTATTTATGTCACAACAGATTGGAGTTGACCTTCTTTGAGTATTACGTAAGTCAAATGTTATGGGTGTGTCTTCATTCCATCTTGCTTCTTTTGGTCATTATTATGATTTCCAAAAGTATTGAGGTTGTTCAATGTATCAATATATTGTTCATTCTTTTGACTAGTATTCCATTCTTTGAATCTCATACAATTTATTTATCCATTTAACTGTTGGTGGGCATTGGGCTGTTTCCAATTTAACTCATATCAATAAAGCTGATGTGGGCATTTCTACATACATCTTTGGATGGATCTTGCTTTCATTTCTATTGATTAAAGATGTAGGAATGCCATTGCTGGGTCATATTGTAGGTGTATTTTTCACTTTGTAATAAACTACCAGCATAATTTCCAAAGTGTTTGCACTAATTTGCATTCTTACCAGGAATGAATGAAAATTTTAGTTGCTCATTATAACTACACCAACACCTAGAATTGTCAGGGTTTTTACCAACCACTTTGTGGTTGGTTTGAAGTGATATCTCACTGTGCTTTCATATTTGCATTTTCCTGGTGAATAATGCTGTTGATTTCATACGCTTATTTTCCTTTTATATATCTTCTCTCCTAAATCATTTGTCTAAATATTTCTCTTCTTTGTTGGTTGTTCTGTCTTCTTATTCTTTTGTTGAGTGATTTTTTTCAACCATCCTGGATAAGTCCTTTTGTTGATGTGTTGGAAGATAAAGGAAAAACAGTTTTAAAGTAATGAGCAAGGAGCTGAAAAAAATTTAATAAAAAAATTTTAATAAAAATTTTAAAAGAAATTTCTATTAAATTTAATTAAAAATTTAATAGAACTAACATTATTTCAGAAATGCAATAGATCCCTATTATATATTAGGGATATTGAAACAATATATTTCCAAATCCTTTTGTGTTATCAGAAATAGTGCTAGATGGGAAAAGCATTGGAGGAGGAATCCAAGAATCTAGAATCTAATCTCAAGAGAAAGCAACAAGGACTGAAGAACAGGAGGATGAACTGGAGACAGGCTAACCTGGACTCGAATCTGTGCCACCGGTTTTTGCTAGGGCAAATAACTTTTCTACATCTTAATGTCTTCTTTCAAAAAAGAGGGAGAGTATCTTTTTGGGTTTGTATAAACATGAGAAATAATGCATGCAAAACACCAAATGCCTACTGGGTCCTTAATAAATGGTAGCTCTTACTTACCTAATTGTGCCTTTTAACCATCTATAGAGATTGAACTAATTTATGACCAAGGTCCTTTCCACTTCAAAATTTCACCATTCTGCAGTTGGAACTTACTGAGATGCATAAAGAATAGGGCAGTGAATCACGTTTAGTCACATGAGCTAAAATTTTCCGGGGCAACTGACTCAATAAATAAGAATGGCTTGAGGAAACTCCAACCCAAAAAATAGTTTTATTTGCCATATTCTTAAGTTTCTAAGATACTTAAACAACATATTTGTACATTCAGCTAATATTATATACATACAAAATGGAGAACAAAGTTTAAAAATTATGTTTTTCCCTAGAGAATATATTAAAAGAAAGTCCTATAATATGTTTCATCTAGAAATGCCCATCATGTTGTCGTTACACTTATTTTCCCTACACTTTTGCAATGCCTTTACAATCCTTGCTGGGTTGTTTTGGATTTCTTACTGTTAATTTACTTATGGTTTTGAGGCATGCTTTTGCTTTGTAACCACCAAAGTGAAATGTAAACTACATTTTTCCTTACAGGGAAATAATGAACCTTAAAACAAAACAACACAAGAATGAAACCCACTTTAGGTGTTAAATCCTAAACATTTTACTGAATTAAAAAATGAAGCATTAAAACGTCACTAGCTAAGAAATAAAATTCATAATTCAATTTTAACATTTAAATACACATAAATCACTTCAAAATGTAGAATCAATTATGTAAAAATGCTACATGGAAAGGAATGCTAAAGTATCTGAAGCAGAAGATCCTACACCTCCACCAACAGAAGAGAAATGGCCTTAGTAATGATACTCAGGGAAAGCAGTCATTTTGTGCTTTACCTCAGTTCATTCTCTTTTTCTTCCAGCCTTCAGGGACCTCAGATTAACTTTATTTTTTTAAGGGTGATACTGCTTAGAAAGTTGCATAAGTTTTACTTAATAAAATGTATAAATGCCATTATACTAATTAGAAGGCAAAGTCCTGGCCAGTATAAAACTATTTTTTAGAGGATAATATTGTTTTCTGTCTTTAAAGTACTCACAGTATAGTTGAGAGTGACAATAAAAAGAAAAGAAAACATATGGGAAGTTAAACAGCAATAAAATATTTCAATATAAGTCTACCAATGCATGATTAAGTGCCAAAGGAATTACTTACACCAAAATTCTGTGACCTGTCTGCGGCTGAAGAGGCAGCACAAAGTCAGGGAACATGAAGCACAGTTCCGGGCTCTCCCTGCGGGGTCCAGGCAAGTTTTCCGAGGTTACACAAAAGACATAAGAAGGTTGAATATTTTGATTCAATATTTAAAAAATCTAAAAAGAATGTGTAAAGTATTAATGTGTAAACTCTATTTGTTTCAAGGTTTTTTACAAAAAATGTCAATAATGGATACACTGAGATTTTCTGTAACTATTCTAACCCATATAAGTTTAATTTGAATGATTGTCCCAGAAGAAGTCTATGAGTTCCTGGTTGCTCCAAACTTAGTAATTCACATAGCCCGACCATCTAACTTTTCCCAAGTGCTTTTTATTTCATGGGAAGCTACAAGTACATCACTTGGGAAAACGGAGAGGATAACGTTAGGTCGGTAAACATCTGCTGCAGCGAAGACTTCACCATTCAAGCCACAATATGCACTGTTAGTTTTTTTCCCTGCTACACTTAATCGATATTTTCATTTTATGTCTTTGTGTCAATTGCTCTGATTTCCATTAAGTCCTGTGAGTCCAGAGTGTGGACGCTTGCAGCACCCTAACTCAGCCATTCCAGAGAATTCTGAGGATTTTTATAATGCTCCCTTTTCAATTTGTGAATAATAACTCAAAGAGGTTATTTTAAAAAGTAATAACAATAATCAGGTATGTAAAACGAGTGTACCTCATTTACTATTTTCAGTATGATAGTGTATGAGTAACAATATATATGTATATTAGAATACCTTCAGATTATTTTGTTCCATATATATTAATGACAATGCACCCAAAACCATAGGGAAATAATGTTCTTTGCAGTTTACAGCATAATATAAAGTAAATTTTAAATAATATAACATTCCCAGAAGTTTCCTAGAATGCACTGAGTATTTTTTTTTTAATACACCAGGTTGGGTTTCTTTTCTAATTGTTATGTCTAGACTAGCAATCGCCAAATACCATTGAAAGAGACTGGCTTCTGGAACGCAAGGCCTCAGTGAGCTTGCTTTCCAACTAAAACAGTGAAAATACTTGCAAAACAACTAAAATAAACCAGTTCAGAATTCTGGCAATTCACCAAAGCAAAGAATGAGCTGAAACTTTTCTATCCGAAAGCAACCTGGAGTCTAGTCTGGTGAAATAGATAGGTGGCACTGCCAGAGGCGTGTGAACCAGAGCAACTCCGTCTTAAACAGGACCTGGGTAAAACAAGGCTGCGACCTCCTGGGCGGCATTCCCAGATGGTGAAGACATTCTCAGTCACAGAATGAGACAGGAGGTCAGCACAAAATAGAGGTCCTAAAGACCTTGCTGATAAAACAGGGTGCAGTAAAGGAGCAGGCCAAAATCCACCAAAACCAAGATGGCAACAAGAGTGACCTCTGGCTGACCTCACTGCTACATTCCCAGCAGCGCCATGACAGTTTACAAGCACCATGACAATGTCGGAACATTACCCTATATGGTCTAAAAAGACGAAATACGAATAATCCATCCCTTGTTTAACATATCATCAAGAAATAGCCATAAAAATGGGCAACGAGCAGCCCTTGGGGCTGCTGTGTCTATGGAGCAACCATTCTTTTATTCCTTTACTTTCTTCATAAACTTGCTTTATTATTATTATTATTATTACTATTATACTTTAAGTTCCAGGATGCATGTGCAGAACGTGCAGGTTTGTTACATAGGTATATACATGCCATGGTGGTTTGCTACACCCATCAACCTGTCATCTACATTAGATATTTCTCCTACTGCTGTCGCTCCCCAGCTCCCACCTCATGACAGGCCCCAGTGTGTGATGTTCCCCTCCCTGTATCCATGTGTTCTCATCGTTCAACTCCCACTTATGAGTGAGAACATGCAGTGTTTGGTTTTCTGTTCCTGTGTTAGTTTGCTGAGAATGATGGTTTCCAGCTTCATCCGTGTCCCTACAAAGGACATGAACTCATCCTTTTTTACTCTGCACTGTGGACTCACCCAGAATTCCTTCTTGCGTGAGATCCAAAATCTGGATCGGGACCCCTTTCGTGTTATAGAACTTTAATTGGGGGCTACATTCATTTTTCCACCCTCCTTAGCTCATGTGTGGTAGCCAAAAGCTGGCAAAGAAATTTTACCAATTTCAATATTCCATTAAAAACAACATTCCCAGAACATAGTCAGTATTTCACAGGAACTTGCAGCTCCCAGGGAAATCTCTATATTCAGTGTGGGGCTATTACACTTGACTCTTAGCTCAGTTGGGGGTGTCTGGGGTTGGGAGGACAGAATGGAGAACCTAAAAGCATTACCAAAACAATAGAAATAGACCTCAGTTGGGGCAAACTGAGAACAGAAATTTAAGCTGCCCAGAAATTTAAAGGGAAATCCTGGATACCTGGATGAACATAGGAGAGCTGGGTGCCTGCAAGGCTAAGCGTGTGTGCTGGACTACGGGCACTCCTCGGACAGCTCTGGGGAGGAAGGAGGCAGGAGCCCCTCACCCCTGGCTGACCTCGAGGCCCTGTGCAAGCAAAAGGTAAAAGCAAAGGCTGTCTCATAAATTGCTTGACAATGGAAGGCAAAACCTTCTCTCAGAGATGGCCCAAATGTACAGGGAGGTCACGCCGGAAAACCGACCCTTCATTGATTGATCACTAAATTACACTGGCCTAGATATAAATCTTAGAAAGCCAAGCTTAAAAATGAAATGAAAAGCTTTAACAAAAGGCTGGGAGCTCAGTGTCCACATGCTGTGGGCACGGATGTCCAATCCTCTGAATACAAGGACTTGTTTGCTTATTTGTGGTGGTGGATACCACGAAAATCATGCACAAACCATTTTTTAAGCTCATCAGCTGTGGTTAGTGTGCGTGTATTTTATGTGTGGCTCAGGGAAGCCCAAAAGTTGGACACCCGTGGCAGGGGTTAGGGCTCAGCAGAAGGAGTCAGGCCAAGTCACTAAACAGACAACTAGCCACAAAGGAAATGAAAACAAATCTAACAACACAACCAAACTCTGCAACAGCAAGAAACGTTTAGGGGGGTGCAGAGAAATCCGATACTAGAATCGCCTCAATATATTATTATCTGAAATGTTCAGTTTTCAATAAAAAGTTACAAGATATGTAAATAAACAGGAGAGTATGCCACACACAGAGGATAAAAAGCAGCCAACAGAAAATGTTCCTAAATGCACCCAGATTTTAGACTAAATAGGCACAGGTTTTACAGCAGTTATTATAAATGTGTACAAGCACCAAAAGAAACCCTGTCTAAAGAATTTTTAAAAGATGACAATGATATGTTTCCAAAAAGAGAACATTAATAAATAGAAACTATTTTAAAAGAATCAAATAGAAGTCCCGAAGTGAGTTGAAAAGTGTGAGAGGTGAAATAAAACATCCCTAGAGGGTCTTAACAACAGAGCTGAGTCAGGAGAAGAAAAAACTGGAGAACTGGCAGGTAAGTCAACACAGAGGATCTCATTTGAGGAGCAGAAAGAAGAAAAGAATGAAGAAGAACTAACAGACACTCAGACACCCATGGAACAACATGAATGGAATATTCTTGACAGTCCAGAAATAAATCCTCATATGTGTGATGATTTTCAACAAGGGGCCAATACAATTCAATGAGCGAGGAATCGTCTTTTCTCACAAAGTGTGCTGGGACAACCCGACTCCCAGTGCAGAAGAATGAAGGGGTATCCCTACCTCATCATGCACCAAAAAGTAACCAAGAGTGGATCATAGACCTAAACGTAAGCGCTGAAGCTGGAAAACTCACAGGAGAAAACACATGAGTAAACCTTCATAATCTGGAGTTAGACAATGGTTTCTCAGATACGGCACTGAAGCACAGTGACAATAAATAGATCATTTGGATTTTATTAAAATTCAGAAACTTTGTGCTTCAAGGGACACCATCAAAAAAGTAAACAGACAGTATCTATCCACAGAATGGGACAAAATATTTGCAAATCACACCAGTAAAATACTTTTATCTAGAACACATAAAGATAACTCAATTTAAACTCAATTAAAAGAAAAAACGAATCTCAAAAACAGGCAAATGATTTGAATGAACATTTCTCCAAAGAAAATACGCAAATGCTTAATAAGCACATTGGAAGATGTGCTGTGTCACTGTCCTGGGCAAATACAAACCGAAATACAATGAAATACCCTTTTACACATGCCAGGACGGACAATATTAAAAAGTCAGACAACAGCAGGCACCGGTGAGGAGGCGGAGAATTTGGAAACTTGCACTTCATTTGGATGAATGTAAAATGTTACAGCCTTGTGGGAAAACAGTTGAGCAGCTCCTCCAACGGCCGAACACAAAGTTGACTAGCACTTTCACGCCTGCGTGTGTATCTGAGAGAACTGAGTGCACACGTTCTGAAAAATCTTGTGCACGGAGGTTCGTAGCACCATTACTCATAACAGGCAAAATGGCCCAATGTCCATCAGTTGATAAATGGGTAAAAAACATGGTATATCCTTACCATAGAATGTTATCCACCAATAAAATAGAAGGCTCTGCTGTATGTGACTGTGGGGACGAGACTCGAAAGATGATGTTGAGTCACAAAAGTCTTGGTCGGGTGCGGTAGCTCATGCCTGTAAAATCCCAGCACATTGGGAGGCCAAGGTGGGCAGATCGTGAGGTCAGGAGATCGAGACCACCCCAGCTAACACGGTGAAACCCCGTCTCTACTAAAAATACCAAAAAATTATCCAGGCATGGTGGCGGGCGCCTGTAGTCCCAGCTACTCGGGAAGCTGAGGCAGAAGAATCGCTTGAACCTGGGAGGTGGAGGTTGCAGTGAGCTGAGCTGAGATTGCACAATTGCAACCACTACATTCCAACCTGGGTGACAAGAGTGAGATTCTGTCTCAAAAAATAAAAAAAGTCTCACGCTGCAGGGCTGTGTGTGGAATGCTCAGAGAAGACGAATCCAGAGAGACATGGAACAGATCATTGGCTGCTGGGCCTGGGGTGGGTGGGGAGAGCAGCCATGGCAGACCCTAAGGGGCGTGAGGCTTCTTACTGGGGTGCTGAAAGTGTAAATCTGTGAATGAACTAAAACATCCCTGAAACTGACCACCTGAAATGGTGCACTTTATGGTATATCTTAACAAGGTTCCAAAAATGTGAGAAACACTTGATTCTCCATTAAGCTATTGCAAATGATCCTAATATACAATGTCAGGTTACTAACACATCAAGATGTCAAAAAGAATAATGTCAAATAATCCAATGAACAAAAGGAAATATTTAAACATTAAATAAACTAAGACTTTTCTAGTTACCTGTAAATAACGGTGCAGTGCACTGGACGGGCACAGTGTCTCGTCTGCACCGTAGCTCAGACTCCTGCCAGTATGAACATGATTAATGTGTATCTAATTTAGAGCTCACCTCACTTCTATTTCTTTCTACTGTTCTATTTCTTTCTACTACTTCTATTTCTTTCTACTACTTCTATTTCTGTTCTATTTCTTTCTACTGTCTATTTCTTTCTACTGTTCTATTATTACCACATACACAGCCAATTACACTGAGAAGCTCTGTTTCTTCCCTCTGCTTCCTTCTGCCTTTCCGTCCTCTACACATCTTGCTGTTCTATTTCTACTGCACCTGCTCCATTTCAAACTCAGTGTGATAATTCAGCAGCTTGTTTTCCTGCCTCTAGGTCCTCTCCCATTAGTCCATCTTTTACTTGTTAGCCAGAATTATTCTTTCAAGACAGAAGTGTCAGCGTGATCACCAGATTTGATAACTTGAAAGGCTCCCTGCTTCTAATAAAATAAATTACACACCTGCAGACCACGTAACAGCACGGGGGATGACTACAGCTGGGATCAGAGAGACCTGGCTTCCGTCCCGTTTCTCCACCAGCACTAGCGCTGTGATCTCAGGGAAGATACCCCACCTTTCTGAATGTTTCCTTGCTTACACGACCAGTATAATAATGCCTAAGCAGAAGATCCAAATAAGATCATGCAAATTATCTATCAGATTATCAGTAAATTAATTATTTAAAAGATTAATACGCTCATATAATAGTATCCACAGGCCTTCACAATTTAACTTACTCCTAACCTCATGGATTTCACCTCCTGAAGACAACGCTTTATTCACAGTCGAGTACCGGTATTTCTTATATGATACAAGTTTCCATCACTCAAATTCAGCAAAGCATGATTAATTAATTAGAGAACATGACTGGCACTTGATATTCGTCCACATTTGCCTGGGAAACTCCTGACTGAGGCCTGTGGTCCCAGAGTAACAATCCTTTTTCCATTTTTGAAAGCATCCTGGTTTGATGGAAATAATTATAATGTACAAACTCCACTGTGTTGGAAAGCTGAAGTGCAAAAGACAGGGTTCGCAGAGCTCCTTTCTTGAGAGAACGGCTATCTGGTGCCATCTGGTTCTTTTCTTCTTTTGTTTACCACTGGAATTTGTGAATTCTTCTGCAGTAAACTTGCAAGGTCAAGGTCAAAAATAGCAGAGGAGTCCCAGGCACTTGGGTATGCAGAATGAAAGACAACAGAAGCTTTCAGGGGGCTTTTTGGTTCTTTTTTAAAATCAACACAATTATGATTTCACTGTGCATAAATGCAGCTTAAAGCTACTTAGAATATTTATTATTAAAATACTTGTGGGAAGTTACTTTGATAAACTCTCTAAAGCTAGTCTCTTTCATCTCATTGAAACATATCGCTGTGATGAATTCAGCTTTATTAGAAACTCAGCTGTCCGTTTATAGCTGAAGTGAGGGGCACAGTCACAGCTCTCTGCAGCCTTGGCCTCCTGGGCTCAAGTGATCCTCCCACCTCAGCCTACTGAGTAGCTGGGACCACAGGCGTGAGCTAATTTTTATTTTTATTTTGTAGAGATGGGAGTCTCCCTATGTTCCCTTGGCTGGTCTTGAACTCCTGGGCTCAAGCGATCCTCCTGCCTTGGCCTCCCAGAGTGCTAGGATGACAAGCGTGAGCTGCTGCACCCGGCCCAGATTATTTACTTTTTTCTCAGAAAACCATGCATTTTATTCCTTGTTCATGAAATGTTCTGCAATGTCTCCAAACATCAAAATCTCATCCCAGAACAGATGTCAATTCTTCCACGAAGTTTTCCTTATCCCGAATCACCTCCCCCACAACCAGAAGAATTTGTCCTCCCTCCCATGCGACTGTCTTCTCAGCCATTTCAACCGCATTCATTCATCCACTCACTTGTTCTTCCAAAATGCTGATTTCCTTCTGTGGTTTGGGAAGTGCAGTGCTGTCCCCGTGTGCCATGTCCCACCTTTCCAGTCCACAGGCTGACTCGCGGCAATGAACCACGTATGTTGGTTGCAGAAACCAACTGGCAGGAAGGTGACAGAAAAGAAAGATGTGTGACCCCTGACACCTACAAGTTCACAGTCTAATCAAGGTGCCCAAACTCAGCCTCTAGAAAGGACTGTTGAAATTGCAGAGTCCTTTTCCGTAGGTACAGAGGGAGACGAAGACAGCAGGGCTAGGGTCCCAGAGAAGGGAAAGCGGTATTTAGGGCACGCTTCCCATGAAGCCTGGGCCTCCTTGGAGGATGGGGAGTGGAGACAGGAGACAGCGCTGCACCAGGCCAGGTCAGGGCGAATGCAAAGAAAGTCAGTGCGAGAGTGCCACACCCACACCCACTGTGAAGGTTTATGTCTCACAAAAACAACACAAAGCCAGTGAAATACCTCAGTAGGGCTGGCAAGACAAAATCCACAGTTTTGAGAAGACACGTGGGTGTGCATGGTATTCAGGGGGAACTGGGGCGGTGGGAGGTGAAAGGCAGGAAGAATACTGAGTAATCTGTAATCATAGTCCGATCCTTGAGTTGACAGTTGACCAAAACTTCCCTCAGGTAATTCATAAAAGCGTAAATTTGAGGGTGTGGCTCTATTCCTGCATCACAGATTATTAGTAAATGCTAGGCATTGAAAACACATAAAATCAATGATAATTCAGATTATTTGCTCACTTATTAATTGGGTGGTGTTCTTGCTATTAAGTAGATAGAATTCCTTGTCTATTTTGGATATGAACCCCCTATCAGCTGTATGGCTTCAAATATCTCCCACTCCATAGGCTGTCTTTTCAGTCTTTACTTGTTCCTTTTGTTGTGAAGAAGCTTTTAATTTGGATGCAATTCCATTTGTCTTTTTTTTTCTTTTGTTGCCTATCTTTTGGGGTCATATTCAAAGACTCTGCCCAGACTAATGTCATGAAGCTTTTTCCCTTGTTTTTTCTAGGAGTTTTACATTGGCAGGTCTTGCATTTAAGTCACTGATACACTTTAAGCTAATTTTGTGTCTAGTGTGAGATTGGCGTCCACTCCTACTCTCCTGCCATGGACATCCAGCTGCCCAACACTATTTATTGAGGAAACTATCATTTCTCCATTGTGTAGTCTTAGCAATTTCTCAAAGATCTACTGACCATAAAAATGTGGATTTATTTCTGGGCTCCCTACATCGCTCCATTGGTCAATGCATCTGTTTTAATGCCAGTACCATGCTGTTTGGATGACGGTGGCTATTTAGCACACGTTGAAATCAGGCAGTGTGATGACTCCAGTTTTGTTCTTGCTCGGATTCAACTTTAGCTATGTGGGATTTTTTTGTAGTTCCATAGGAATTTTAAGATTCCTTTTTTATATTTTTGTGAAAACACATAATTGGGCTTTTGATAAACATTGCATTAAATCTATAGATTCCTCACTGATTTCCAACTTCAATTTTTTTAAATCAGTGTTTTATAGTTTCAGTGTACAAAACTTTCACCTTCTTGGTTAAATATAGTTCAAAATATTTTTAATTTTTGCTATTGCAGCTGGGATTGTTTTCTTAATTTCTTTTGTGGCTAGACTGATTTCTACATGTTGATTTTCTATCTTGCAAACTTACTAAATTTGTTTATTATTTATAGCAGCTTTTTGATGGAGTCTTTAGGATTTTCTACATATAAGATTATGCCATCAGCAAACAGAGACAATGTAACATCTTTTTTTCCAATTTGGGTTTCATTAATTCTTTTTTCTTGCCTAATTGTTTTGGCTAGGACTTCCAATACTGTGTTGAGTAGATGTGGTGAGAGTGGGGATTCTTGTCTTATTCCTGATCTTAGAGGAAAGTCTGTCAGCTTTTCACAGATGAACATGATGTTACCCAAGTGTTTGTTAACATGGTCTTTATTGTGTTGAGGTGCATTCCTTCTACACCTAAGTTGTTGAGGGCTTTTAATCATGAAAGGATGTTGAATTTTGTCAGATGTTTTTCCTGAATCTATTGTGATAATCATATGATTTTAGTCCTTCATTTTGTTTTTTTGGCATATCAACTCAGTAGCAAAAATGCAAATAACCCAATTAAAAAGTGGACAAAGAACATGAACAGACATTTCTCAAAAGAAGATATACAAATAGTCAACAGGTACATTTTTGAATATTCAACATCTCTCATCATTAGGGACCTATAGATTAAAACTACAATAAAATGTCATCTCACTCAAGTCAGAATGACCATTATCAAAAAAGTTAAATGTTAGTGAAGGCGTGGAAGAAAGAGAACTCTTACACACTGTGGATGCAACTGTACGTTAGTCCAGCCATTATGGTGAACACTATGGAAGATCCTCAAAAAAATTAAAAATAGAACCACCATATAGTCCTCACAGCCTCACTTCTGGATACGTATCTCCAAGGAATTGAAATCAATGCATTGAGGAGACATCTACATTCCCATGTTCACTGCAACACTATTCACAACGGCCATGACATGGAATCCACCTACGTGTCCATCACCAATGAATGGATAAAGAAAAGGTAGTACATACATACAATGAAATATTATCCAGCCTCAAAAAAGAGTGAAATCCTGTCATTTGTTACAATATGAACAAATCTGGAGGACGTTATGTTAAGCGAAATAAGCCAGGCACAGAAAGGCAAAGGCTGCATAATCTCACTTATAAGTGGAATCTTAAAAAGTCAAACTCAGAGGCAGAGAGTAGGGTGGTGGCTACCAGGACCTGGGTGAGGGCAGCAGCTACACGGGGAAAGGGGAGACGTTGGCCAAAGGGAACAGAGTTTCAGTGAGACAGGAGGAGTAAGTCGTGATCTCCATAAAGCATGGTGACCATAATTAATAATAATGTATTGGATATTTGAAAATTGCTGAGAGAGAATATTTTAAATGTTCTCACAAGACAAAATAATAAGTATATGGATGATAGATATGTTGATTCACTTGATTTAATCATTCCACAATGTACACACATATTGGAACGTCGCATTATACATTATAAATATATATAATTTTTATTTGTCAATTGTACTTCAGTACAGCTGAAAAAACTGATGAATTTGAGTTGGCACATGCTTTAGTACACCAAGCTCAATGGTGAAGTCATCAACTGGATATTTACATAAGGACTGAGCTATGGCAAAGTAAAATATAAAAGGTTGCCTAAGAAAATTATAATTAAGAGACATTTTATAGAAAGCCTCTAGAGCAGAGTGCACACATGTACACACACTCTCTCTCTCTCTCTCTCTCTCTCAATATCTATCCATCCATCTCTCATCATCTGTCTCTATACTAGATCACTATTCATCTGTCATACAGACATGTACACATGTCTCAAGAAAAGTTACCCATTTTGTAAACCCTCTCAGCCCACTGAACCCCAGTTCCACTAAAATCACATTAAGTCACTTGCTGTCACACCGTGCCAAATTACAACACCTTTTCCAAAAGACAAATGAGAAGCTAGGTGTCAGGTTCTGAGGGTACCACCTCGTACTTACCAGGTGGAATCTCAGCTCACTGCCAACTTAATCTGCAGGAAAGCTGCGACATCACGGTAAATCAAAGGGTGATTTCTGGGGCTGTCTAGGGAAGTATGGGCTGGGGGTGGGGATGTGCTTCAAAATATCTAGGGAGTTGTGAACCTGGGGCAAGGGCAGGGGACAGCAGATGAAACCCGAGCCAGCTGGTGGGGACGTTCGGTGAAACAAAACTGGCCTTGCCTCAGTAATTGTTGCAGCCCGGTGAGGAGAACATGGAGGGAATTACACGGTCTTCACTGGTACATGTGTTTGGAATTTTTAACAAGTTCAGATGGCAGTAGGTGAGAGAGAGAAGGTGGAGGGGTGAATAAGAAAGGAAAACAAGAGATAAGAAGAGAGAGGGAAAGGGAGAGGGAGAAAGAGAGGGGGAGAGAGAGAGAGAAGAGAGAAAGGGAGTGAGAGAGCGAACTCTGTCATACCCTTGCAAGCAAGGCGCTAACTTAGAACCTTCAGGGAAGGTTACAGCAGTAGGAAAAAATAAATATATTTCTGTGATTTAAAAATAAATTACGTGTGTGTTGTAATTGAGTATTGCATACAATTGCAGTTGTTTATAATCAAATATCTGCCTGCTCTGGAGAAGTATAACCCTGTTTCACAGGTCATATTGTAGAACACTCACGCAGGGATGCTGACCACCGGGCTGTCCATCACCTTGTGGCCAGGAGATTGACAGACAGGTGGCCGGGAGAGTGACAGGCAGCTGGCTGCACCCTCCCCTGCCTGCGGCTCTCTCCTTCCCTCCCTGGGCTGCCAACTCCTCAGACAGGAAACTCAGCCCTACCTGTACCTTCAGGGCATGTTCTTTCCAAAGGTGGGTCTGGATTTTTCACATTTTCCCAACTTTAAAACCAATGCTTCACAGATGTGTTCAGCGTTTCTGCTCTTTCCAATTATCCATCACACCCTGTTTCTTCAGTCAAGAATGGTGAGAGTTCATCAGTGTGAAGATGTTCAGCATTGCGTGTGCATGTGAACTTGCACGGTCTTTTTTCTAATACCCCCCTCGCGAAGGAATATTGCCTTGCAGACTGCGTTCCTGGCTAACACCCTCACCACCTCCGCCAGGGCACCATTGCTGCGCCAGGCTTTGGCAGGCCTCATGCATCTCTATCGGCTGGGCTCTCACTCATATTTACAGGCAGCAGTTCCAATCACAGAAACCGTCAGTGGGCCAGAGCTGCCTTGACAAGCACCGCAGACTACATGGTTTAACCACAGACATGGAAGCTGGAGGCTGGAGGCCGAGACCTGGGTGTGGGCAGGTTGGTTTTCCGGGGGCCTCTCTCCTTGGCTTGCAGACGGTGCCTTCGCGCGGTGCCTTCCTGTGGTCATCCCTAGTGCACGTGAATCCAGGGTCTCTCTGCGTGTCCTCATCTCCGCGTCTGATAAGGACACCAGTCAGATTGGATTGGCACCTACTTGCAGGACCTCATTTTAACTTAATCATCCACGGGAAGCTTGGTTTCCAAATAAGTCACATTTTGAAGCACTGGGGGGTTGGGGTATCAAGGCATCAACATAAATTTGGTGGGGGGCACAATGCAGCTCATGGCGGTCACTAAGGCATCTGTCAGAGAATGTGGAGGCCAGAGCCTGTGGTTCACCCCCAGCGCTGCCAGGGAGTGAGATGCAGAAGGGCCCAACGCCTGGCCTGACGCTGGACATTCATACAGCACTTTCTCAATCTCACCCTGCGTTTCTGATTAAAAGTACAAAAATGTTCCTTGTAGAAAACCACACAGCAGCAAAGAAGAAAATAAAGATTATGCATACACTTCCTGACTCTATTATTTGCTGTTGATAATGGGTGAATGCCTTTTCTTTAGCTCAATATTATAAATGAGCCTATACTGCATGTATAGTTTTGTATCTTGACTTTTTAACCTTACTATTATGTTCATGAGAATGTTCCTACAATATTAAAAGTTCTTTGTATATATCAGCTTTAATGTTACTCTCTCCAATAATATGAAAACAGAATAGTTTATTTAATATTCTCCTAAGGTTAGGCATTTATATTCTCTCAAAATTAGTTATATTATAAATAATATTATAATAAATATCTTTGTGTATTCTCATAGTTTTCTTCATTTATCACTATTTTATTTGGATAGGTTTCTAAAAGTAAGATTATTAAGCTAAAGAAAATGACTTTTTAAAAATTTTGAGACAGAGTCTCACTCTGTCATCCAGACTGAAGTGCAGTGGTATGATCACTGCTCACTGCAGTCTCGACTTCCTGGGTGCAAGCAATTCTCTCACCTCAGCCTCCTGAGTAGCCAGGACTACAGGCACCACCACGCCCAGCTAATTTTTGTATTTTTTATAGAGACAGGGTTTTGCCATGTTGCCCGGCCTGGTCTCGAACTCCTGGGCTAAAAGGATCCACCCACCTGGGCCTCCCAAAGTGTTGGGATTATGGACTTGAGCCACTGTACCCAGCCAGAATATGACTATTTTAAAGAAAATTGGTACATATTGTCAAATTGTTTTTCAATTAATTATTTTCCTATCAATTAAGTTTCCCACAGAAAAGAAAAAGTAAAGTACTTGTCTCACCATGTGCACACCAGCTATGAGGAATAGAACTTTTAAAATTATTTGCTAATTTGATAGGTGAAACAGTATAAGATTATATTATTCTGCACATTTTGACATAGATTTAACCATTCTGACTTATCTTGTCTGCAAATATTTTATTCATGTCGTTTGTCAAGTTTTAAAGCAATTTTACTATTTTTATTGGTTGGTATATGTTACTTATTAAGTATTATTAAAGGTTATTTCCAGTTATCATTTTTAATTTAATTTGCTCTATGAAGTTGAAACATACAACTTTTTGTTTATAAAATAATATTTATAAATATTTCTCTTTTCATTTTCTGAGATTTTACTTGGGAAATTCTACATCTTGATTCAAGATTATTATTCTCTCACATCTGTGTCTGATTCTTGAAAGGTCTTCTTTTGATCTAGGTTTGGGATCTGAAGAATGGGATTAAATATCTATTTAATTTTGTTTTCATAGAAGTTGCCAAGTTTTATCAGTACAATTTCCTGGGTCATCCTTTGCTGGCTCTTCCGAGAGAAAGATCGCCATTCTTCACATACGAGAGTGTGGAAAGCATCTCTGTTGATAGGAAGAGCTATTCATTTTTCTGTTTATTTATGTTTCAAAGTTGAGCCTGCCTCAAACTCATTACCATAGCTATGATCACAGAATTGGAATTCTGGTGCTTTGACCTGCACTTAGGCATGTCCCCTCGGTGATTATTATGTCTCTCTTGTCCCTTGGTTATCAGTTTAATTACTTTGTACGTCCTTCTCATCTTCTGTGTTGGCCGTTGTTTTCATGAGTAGCACGAACATGAAGCAGATGCCCATCTTCCCACCTTCATCCTCCCATTTCATGGAAACACAGATGAAGTCCCCCTCACGTGGCCAGGCAAATCATATACCTTTCCACACCCCTGATCAATCAAATAGTTCGAGGAAGGCATTATTTTAGACATAGAGGATGCAGCACTGAACAAAACAAGCAACAATCTCTGCTCCACAGAGCTTGATCAAAATAAATAAGCAAACTTTATTCAATGTCAGATGATGATAAGCAGGAGGGCAGCTGAACCTGCTGGCCCAGAAAAGCCAGCTGCAGGCGTTTCCCCCCAAGATGCCCAGAAAAGCAGCTGAGGCATTTCCTCCCAGCATGGAATTCAGTGACAGCCAGAAGAGCCAGCTGAACGTTTCCCCCCATCATGGAATTCAGTGATGCCCAGAAAAGCCAGCTGCAGGCGTTTCCCCCCAGCATGGAATTCAGTGATGCCCAGAAGAGCCAGCTGCAGGCGTTTCCTCCCAGCATGGAATTCAGTGACACCCAGAAGAGCCAGCTGCAGGTGTTTCCTCCCAGCATGGAATTCAGTGATGCCCAGAAGAGCCAGCTGCAGGTGTTTCCTCCCAGCCAGCAGGTGTTTCCTCCCAGCATGGAATTCAGTGGCACCCAGAAGAGCCAGCTGCAGGCGTTTCCACCCAGAAGAGCCAGCTGCAGGCCCCCAGCATGGAATTCAGTGATGCCCAGAAGAGCCAGCTGCAGGCATTTCCTCCCAGCATGGAATTCAGTGACGCCCAGAAGAGCCAGCTGCAGGCGTTTCCCCCCAGCATGGAATTCAGTGATGCCCAGAAGAGCCAGCTGCAGGCGTTTCCTCCCAGCATGGAATTCAGTGACACCCAGAAGAGCCAGCTGCAGGCGTTTCCTCCCATCATGGAATTCAGTGACCTCCCAGCATGGAATTCAGTGACACCCAGAAGAGCCAGCTGCAGGCGTTTCCTCCCATCATGGAATTCAGTGATGCCCAGAAGAGCCAGCTGCAGGCGTTTCCTCCCAGCATGGAATTCAGTGGCGCCCAGAAGAGCCAGCTTTTCAGTGGAATTCGCCCAGAAGAGCCAGCTGCAGGTGTTTCCCCCCAGTGGCACCCAGCATGGAATTCAGTGACACCAGCTGCAGGTGTTTCCCCCAAGCAGCCAGTGACTGCAGACGTTTCCTCCCAGCATGGAATTCAGTGGCATTGCTCTGAGGGTTTGAAGGGAACTGGCTACGGCAGATGTGGAAAGCCCCAGGTGATGGGTGCTAAAGAGGAAGTTAAAGCAGGAAATGCTTCAACGTATTCTTCCTGATGATGAAAAGAAGGAGGAGCAATGGGGATGGGGGCGACGCTGGGACTTCAAGCCTGGATCCAGGCTCCAGCAGGTGGCATTTGAATGAAGACCTCGCGTGAGTGGGGGAGTAGTCATTCCAGTTACCTGGGGGTAAAAGAGATGACTGAGAAGAGCAAGTCAAAAGCTCTGAATAGGAGGGTCTGCTGTGTATGAAGGGGATGGGGGCGTGTAACTGAAGCAAAGGGAACCAGGAGGACAAAGAGGAGCCCAAGGTCTTGGTAGATCTTGGGTTTCCACTTGCATGAGTGAAGGCACCATGCATTTAGCATCCTCGATGGCCCCATGATCCTGCATCCCTGGATTCATTCCCTTTTGTTGCTCCCACCTATGTGGGGTGGTCAAAGTGGAGGTGTGTGCATTTTACGGTGAGGTCACCAATGTCACTGCAGTTTCCACCTCCGTGTTTTGAATCACTCTTTCTGCAGGAAACTGGCTACATGTCAGAAGGAAACTTGAGCAGCCCATGAAGCAGTGGGAGTGAGCAGCTGGACTTGTGCGTGAGGTTGCAGAAACAGCCTGGCCGTGCCTCCACAACCATGGTCCCACCTTCGGATGACGGCAGCCCTAGTGTGTATCTCACTGCAGTCTCCAGAGAGATCCTGAGCCTGAATCCCTCAGCCAAAGCACATCCAAATTCCTTACCTGGAGAAAATGTGTGAGATGAGAGAATACTCTCACGACTGGAAGCCATTAAGTTTCTGGGGTTTCAAAATACAGCCTTATGTGAGAAGCACAGATCCTGCTCCAAGAAGCATGTGACAGAAACATCTGTGATATTAGGATGCCTGACAGGGCCTGGGCGTGGTGGAGGCAGCAGCTCCAGGGAGAAATCGGGAAGAAAAAGTCCAGAGGAGCTGGGGCAGCAGCAGCAGGGCCTTGGGAGGGGGTTTCAAAGCCAGCTGTGGTGACGTCATCTGTCTGCACGACGTGTCGTGATGCTGAGGACAATACCGTGGGAACAAACAGGTTCCTAGGACTCTGCAGGACTCTTTAGAGGCCACACGTGGGAAAGGCAGTGATGACAGCAAGCATCCATGAGTCATTTGGGAGCCACTCCCTTCTCCAGCACGATCAATGTTTTGAATATTGTGTAGAGGCTTTGGGTAGAAAAATATGTATGTCACAAGAAGTGCTTACCAAACCGAGCTGGGCACTAGGGCATGAAAGAAGCTCATCTGTCTCCTCTGGTGATCCACTCTGTTCTTTTAAAACAAACAACCACTGAACCCTCCTAAGAACGAAAGCACAGACGGCTGGGGATGGAATCGAGTGGAGGGCTCCTACAGCCTGAAGGTGTGGGAGGTTGGACCTGGGTGTTTTCAATGAAGCATAACACACCATGATTTACTGTGTTCCATGAAAAAAAATAGTGTGAACTCACACTCACTGTATCAATTCCATAATGCACGTGTGTGTTTCACACAGCACGGGATGCCAAGATGAAAGGGTGTGTGGCTTCACGGGGCGAGGGAGGATGCGTGTAGCGCCACAGTGTGCCCCACGCCTCCGGGCTGTCCCCCACATGGACACAGCAACAACGATTTCAGAGGAAAACTGATATGAGGCTTTTGAAATCAAGAAAGAGATCAAGAGGCATGGGCAACCTCCTTGCTAAATGTGCACACAGTATTCCGTGTCCACTCACACCTCTGACATAGCCAGGTGGAGTCAGGGCCGAGAGTCATTGAGGTGTCAACCGTGGACTCTAAGTTCACCTCGGCAGTGGTGCTGAGGAGCAGAGAGAACCCAGAACCTGGCTGTCCATGTGGACCAGTGTTCCTCAAACTTGGAGACCATTAAAATGATGATGGGCGTTTTATAAAAACATAGCTGCCCAGTTCCTACCTCCAAAATGGAGAGAACCAGAATCCCTGAGGGATAAGAAATAGGCATAAGTATTTCTAATGAGCACATCACTGGGTCTGATGCACCCCCAAGGTCAAGAATCACTGGCTTTGGGAGTCCAAGGCAGGTGGATCGCCTGAGGTCAAGAGTTCAAGACCAGCCTGTCCAACATGGTGAAAATCCATCTCTACTAAAAATACAAAAAATTAGCTGAGTGTGGTGGCGGGCGCCTGTAGTCCTAGCTTCTCAGGAGGCTGAGGCAGGAGAATCACTTGAACCGAGGAGGTGGAGGTTGCAGTAAGCCGAGATCACACCACTGCACTCCGGCCTGGGTGATAGAGCGAGACTCTGTCTCAAAAACAAGAATCACTGGCTGTATTGATTCCATCTCTTAGTCTAAAGGTTGCAACGATCTTCTAGTTTTAAAGGGGCCATTTAATTTCGGAAGGGGAAGTGAGGCTGTGGATCAGAGAGTGAACCCATTAGGCAGCTTTTTTTTCTATCAAGACTGTTGGTGTGCTAGAGGCGTCTGTTAAGAGCCAGGACTACAGGCCCGCTACCCACTGAGAAAGCCAGGTCCTTACCCTCACAAGCTGCATGGTGACGGTGCCCGCGTTTACAGGAAGCAGAGAGGCAGTGCCCCCACGAGGGAAAACCAGAGGCAGCTGTACTCGCCTGCCTTTTGCACACAGTGACAAATAACTAAAAAACAAATAAGCAAAAAGAACTAAGGAAAATTTATACTTTAATTAGCAATATCTGGGATAATGTTCTGTGCATTAATTCAGCAACTTTCCTAATCTTCTTTCCAGAAATATCTGCTCTGGCCATCACACATGAACAAAAGGGTTATGAAATGGATCCTGCAGGTTCGGTGGGAGGAGCAGGGCTGGGATGGAGCCTCCTGTCCTTGGACTGGTTATCTGACCAAAAGTGAAAATAAGGAAACCCTTATATGATGTTTACAGGTTTAAATTAAAGTAGATATGAAGTTCCCGGTACACAGTAGTTGCCTAATAATGCTTTTCTTTTTCTCCAAGGCATTTTTTCTGCCTAGAAAATAACGAACTGCTCCAGCTCGTGTGAAGCACACTTCTAACTTCGCGGCTGCAGAAGCCTTCACTGAAACGCCAGGTTCCCACAAGTGAGGGTAGGTCCCTTGGTCCGGGAATTCCTGACCTCCTCTGCAGAGGCCAGTCGTGGTGCAAGATACCTGAACGCTGATCGATCTGAGCTGCACTGATGTGCCATCAGCAGGGCTGATTGTACGAGCCTGGTCAAGGCCAGGACCCAGTGTCGGGCAGCCTCCCGGGTGACCTCGGACACTCAGAGCTTGGAAAATTGTTATCACACCCTTGAAATGGAAGCAGTGGGAAAGGCCCGCCTTGCAGTGCCACCCATGCACCAGCAACAGGTCAAAGAAGGGACCTCTGGAGGGGAGGGTCCTTCACAGGATGTGGCACGGTGCCCAGAAGCACCTTTCAGAGCCTCGTGGAAGGTTTTGGAATCAAGCATTTAACATTTGCAGGTTTTGAAAGAGGCTTCTCAAATTGAATATTTATGGTTTCAGCCGGGCTACCAGAAGCTGGACAGCATAGGAAGCAAAAAAAAAAAAAAAAAAAAAAAAAAAAAAAAAGTCCCAGGCTCTGTCCACAAAGCACTCTCTTGTGTGAGACCCTGGCTGCAGCTCACACTGCAAAGGCTGGGGCCACGCAGAGACAAGCAGCTGCTGTCTGGCTCCCATCAGGACTGGACGTGGAGCTAACACAGACCCATGAATGGCCTTCGAATCAGTGTCGTGTTCATACAACAGTATAATATGCTAAGTACCCACCTGGTGTGTTAATATGGAATGTGGCACATCGGTGTACTCTCATAAAATTAATGTTATATTACTATTTCATTGGTTTATTAAATATAATTTTCTTTCACAAATTCCACGGGGCAAATCTCTTTATTTGGTGCCATTGTACCTCTTAATCCAACTCCTGTCCTTGACTCAGTGGTGAACAACCACATTTTACTACTTTGACCAATAATTGCAATACAAAGTATTTATTTTATTTTCAGAAAAGTAAAGGTTTTGGTGTATCTTTGCACAATCGTACTTCTTAAAAGCTTTGTACATGTGTACAAAGGCACTGTCTCCAGTGGACTGGCCGCAAGAAATATCCATCTAGAATAATGAGAACACGGTTTAGAATTCTCCCTAAAATACACCAAATATCACTTTTCATAATGTTTGTACAGTATGCTTTGAACAAATATCTTAGTAAATAGAAAATATAATAAAAAATCAGTATTCATAATACAGGAATAGTGAATTTTGTGTAAACCCAATGTCGTAATTTTTTGAATATGCGGTTACCGATACATTGCACGGATTTTAATGTTATGAAGGTGTGGATTTCATCCTCACCTGTGCCTGGAGGCCGTTCATTTTTCTGCAACACACACACACACACACACACACACACACACTCCTTCTCTGGATCCTTCTAGAAGGACCAAAGGGTGGCCCTGAGAGGGTTTACTGATAGGTCTGCCAAGCTCTCTTGCTACGACCTCTGTTGCTTCCCAGACGTTCCGCTGCTGTGCTGGCGGAAGGTACCAGACGCGGGAGAGTGCCCGGGCTGCCAGGCATATTGTGGGCTCACCGTGCCACGGTGACAGTGGCCCTGCGAACTCGCCTTGGCCGTGATGAGGCTTCAGCTGGGGGTGTGTCCTCCCCGCAACCCCATGCGGCCTCGTCACCAGACCCCCAAAGTGGCTGCCAGTGCTCAGTCCTGCTGCTTCTCTACCAGCAGCAGTAATTCCTTGATTATTTCCACTTACACATGGCCTTCTCGTCCGTTCTCACATGGCTGTGAAGAAACGCCTGAGGCTGGGTGATTTATAAAGAAAGGAGGTTTAATTGGCTCACAGTTTCGCAGGCGGTACAGGAAGCATGACGCTGGCCTGCGCTCAGCTTCTGTGAGGCCTCAGGAAACTCAATCACGGTGGAAGGTGAAGGCGGAGCAGGTGCGTCTTACGGGGCAAAACAAGGAGCAAGAAAAAGGTAGAGGAGGGGTGGGGAGGTGCCGCACACTTTTAAACAACCAGATCTCATAACTCACTCACTCAGCATCATGAGGACAGCACCAAGGCGGGTGCTGCTGCCCCTTCGGGAGAACTTCTCCCCTTCTGCCTTCCTCTTTAGAAAGATTCTAGTGGTCACCCCCCACCGCCCCCACCTCCAGCACTGAGCATTACAATCCAACATGAGATTTGGTGGGGACGCAGATCCAAACCATATCACATGCTAAGCTGAATACCCCTATCTACCCATTCTTCCAGTATACACTAAAATCACAGTGACAGACAAAGAAAAAGTCACTAATCTATAAGAATGAAGAGAAGACACGGAGTTGAAGAGGGCCATGGGGCTCTCTGCCCCTGGACTCTGGAAGGCTGAGGCCCCTCCTTGGAAGATGCACCCCTTCGTTTCCACACACACCCTCGCCAGGCTCCTTACGTCTGGTTCAGGCACTCTGGGTTCTTGCAGTGGCAGAACCATTTTTAGTATCAATTTCTGCATCAGCCAGGAAAATATGGGACAGGCCGTGGTTGCAAAAAGCCCTGGAAATGTTAGTGGCTCGAGGCAGTGAACACGATTCCTCCTGGATGCTGTGTCATAGGGGCTGCTGCAGCCTCTGTCCTACGTCCCTGCACTCCAGGACTTGGCTGATGACAGTCCTACCTCAAATGTGGCCACAGGCTGCGAGCAAGGGCAGTGGCTCTTTCTCAGGGCGCTGTGTGGCAGTTAAATGCCTCCGTCTGGCGTTTGCAAGCTCCTCCTTTGTCCCACATGCAAGGGGCCGTGCGGGAGGCTCAAGGCTGGATATCCAGCAAAAAGCGGGAGGAGATCCTAGAGACCAACTTCAACAAACTATCAGGAGTCAGCTGGTGACAGCAGGGAAGGTGAGAAAGTTACCTGAGAGGGGTAAGCGATGCGCTCAGGGAGGAACGGCAATGAGAAGCTCACTGACTTAACCACAGCATCTCTGGGAGGCTTGGAGCTTTTGCCACAGGAAAGAGAGGGTGTGTGAAGAGTGGGATGGAGAAAGATTGCAGCATAACTGCAGGGAGCGTCAGCTGCCCCCGTGGCTCGCCTTCACGGCTGAAACAGCCCTGCAGGCACTCGTCACACCAGGCAGAAGGAGTGTGCATCCATCTCCCAGCGCTGCCTCACAAATCACCACGCAGGCCAAGTCTGGAAGTCAGAAGTCCAGGTGAGTCTGGGGGACCACTGTCAAGGTGCGGGCAGGGCTGTCTCCTCCTGGAGCTCCAGGACAGGGCCTCTTTCCTGACTTTCCAGCCAGTGGAAGCTGCGGCGTTCCTCAGCTCCTGGCCCCTTCCTCCATCCTCAGCACAGCAATTGCACCGCGCTGGCCTCTGATTCCCTGGCCACGTCGCTGACACTCCTGCCTTTCTCTTTATAAAGATTCTAGTGATTACACCGGGGCCACCTGAAGAATCTGGAATAACGTCCCTTTCTCAGTCACATGCTTTGCAAACTATATCTAACAAATGATATAATACCCATTTTCAGTAACATGCTTTGCAAACTATAGCTAACAAATGATATAGCTAAAATAATTTGCTAAATGTATATAACATCCAGTATAAATGTAATTTTTCAGCTCAGTCTTTTTCAGCCAGAATTAATCTAATCTTCTGCTGTGCTCTTTGAGTACGCCTCTGTGATACTACATTAGGCACTTTTATATTCATGTGTACCGACACGCTTTCCAGGAGGAAGGGATTGGATTGATGTGTATAGACTTGTCCAGCAGTTAGCAAAGTGTCATTCACGTAAGGGTTCAATAAATGATTGCTAAGTTTGCCCTAGGTAAAGTTGACAGTCTTGTGCAGAAGGACTGCCTCTGTGGGAATTTTCATTTTCAGGCCAGGAAGAACATGCACTTCTACCTGCCGTGCCTGTTCTCTGTGGTCATGACTGGCCATCTAAGAGCTGCGCTATCTGGGTCAGAAATGTGAGCAGATTGAGCACTCTTTGTCTGGATGAGGCACCTATGGACTACAGGGAGCTCTATTGGGACCTGGTTGGAAGTTGATACCAGTCCAAGAAATAGGGCAGGCAGCAGGAAGACCTGCTTGCAATGCATCAGAAATAATTTTAGGAAAAGGGATTTGACTGTTCTATGTGATGAGGTTGGTTTAAGGAAAAGCATGGGAGTCATGAAATTACAGAATCAGGGAAAGAAATTCTCTCCACTGGACACAGAGGCTCACGATACCAGCACCATGGGAGGCTAAAGTGTGTGAATCCCTTGGGTGCAGGAGACCAGCCTGGGCAACCTCATCTCTACAAAATATATGTATATATTATATGTTATATATATAATATTTAAATATTTAAATAAATTATATATAATATAAAATATATATATTATATATTTTTAATATATATTATATATATAAATATTATATATATATGTATACCTGTAATCCTAACTACTTGGGAGGCTGAGGTAGGAGAACTGTTTGAGTCTGGGAGAGGGAGGTTGCAGTGAACTGAGACCATGCCACTGCACTCCAGTCTGGGCAACAGATTGAGACCCTGTCTCAAAAAAAAAATGCAAAAAATTAAAATAAGGAGTCTGTCTCCCAAGACATTTTCTGCTCACCTCCCACCTTTCTCTCACTGACTTTCCTCAACGTGTCTCAACACGTTCTTTCTCCAGTGTGATGGCTCCATCCTTGCTTCATCTCCAGGAACCATGAGGTCAGGGAGGGTTGATTTGCTTGACTGATGAGCTGCTGGTTCTCTGCAGTGTCCGGCCCATAACAAGGCCTTCTTTGGAGATGGGCTGTCATCCATCAGCATGTGATGTCTTTATCAACATGTTTGACTCCACCTTTCCCGAGAGTCCCCGTTAACTATATAAATGGAAATTTATTTACAAGTTCCTACTGGGGAGCAGGATGGAGAGGTAGAGCTCGGATTTCAGAAAAGAACCCTAAAAGTTGCCATTAGATGGGCTAGTAAAAAATTCCCTTTTCTGGTTATATCCATATCATAAAGCAGAAGATGCCATGAGTCTTATTCTGGAAAGTCTGATATCCAGGATTCATAGTCTGGTGATGTCTGGATTGGTCGTGATCCCAACACCATGTTCTTTCCCTTCCCCCTTCAAGACATAGCCGGTCCCTACCAGCACCTGCCCTGTTGCCAAGGCAAAGCACTCCTCACCTGTCTATGGAACTGGGTGACTGAATTTTCTCAGCACAACAAAAGGACAGTGGTCGAAACGAGGGCATGTAGTCGTGACCGTTAGCTCCTCTTGTCTTCTATCACTCTTGGGAAATACATTCTTTCAATCTCAACCTGCACACTACTTCATGACTTATTGATTCTTGGGTATAAAGAATATTTTCCTTCTTTAGGAAAACATAACAGAAATAGTTGGTTTTCTATTTTGATCCAATATATGAATCAAAATCATCGGGAATTGGCACTGTTCATGAAATATGTTTCACTTTTTTCTCTTCTGCAGGGAGAATTGGTATATAAACTAAAAATCTGTCTTAAAATTTATCTGCAAATAAAGCTGAAGTGGAAAATTGAGTCATTTGGTCAATTACATATTCCAAAACACTTCCAACCGATGGCATATGAAGGCAAAACAGAGTGCAATTTGTGTTTGCGTAATTATCTCCATTTGTCCCTGGCCCGAGAGAATTTCACCTTCAACCTTTCAACCCTGGTGGTTGAGTGAACTTGATTCTACTCTGTCTCCCTAAACGACACGAAGGCCATTGAGAAGCAGGAGCAGACCCAGCCGTCTGTGTCCCTGTAGATGGGGCAGCGCTGTCTGGATGCCAGGATTTGGGGCGTACGTGCTCCATCTTCGGGGCTTCGTACCTTGTTGCATAGTCCCTAAGTTCCTGCTTACACTGAAGTCTTGGGTAGTATTCCTATTTCTGTAGCCTCCACTCACACTCATCTCAGATAGGAATCTATATCCACAAGTGCAGGGCCGAATCTGAGAAACTATCCTTTTGCATTTTTCTCTTGTGATTTCTGTTTGCAGTGCCCCACCTCCACTCAGATAGCTAGAGCAAGAAATGCCCATTTTTAAAGCAGGTATCATTAAGGCAACACACAGAGGAAATGGGTCAACATCTTCACATTTGAATTTCAAAAACTGAGTCCATGAAACAAGACTTAGAAAAGTCAGATCCACACTTGGACTTGATCAAGTTTCCTGAGAATGGGGAAAAGGAGAAAAACCCCCAAATACATACTGGAATTAAATGCTGACCTTTGTCTCTAAGCAGCTCAGAGCTGCTCAGCCCAGGGCCCCTGGACTTGGCCCTACCTGCAGGAGGCCTGGAAAATGCAGGCAGAACCTCAAGCTCCCATTCCCCATTCACAGCCAAGCAGGGAAGCAAACGTCCCATCTGTGAGCCAGAGGCCGGGATCCAGCTTCAGGACATCACGGCAGCCCAGGGCAGACAGTGACTCGTATGCCTGAAAACGCCGAAGGCGTGCGGCGGAGAGCCGAGTGCTGGAAAGTAAGGGTTGCAGCAGAAGGGCGAGGGAAGGGCAGCACTCCCGGACCACGAGGGCGAAGGGGGCAGAGGCCATCCCAGGGGGTGGTGGCGGCCTGGCAATGACCCTGTCAGGCGAGCGTCTCTGCAGGGTGGCACGGTGAGTGAGGGAGGCCCCAAGGAGCAGACACGACCTGGGAGATCACCTGGATTCTGTTCCTAACATCCTGCAGTGGCTGTTCAAACCTTAGTTAAGTTATAAAGCATCAAATTCCATCCTGGCTAACCAGGTGAAACCCTGTCTCTACTAAAAATACAAAAACTTAGCCGGGCGTGGTGGCGGGCACCTGTAGTCCCAGCTACTCGGGAGGCCGAGGCAGAAGAATGGTGTGAACCCAGGAGGTGGAGGTTGCAGTGAGCCGAGATTGCACCACTGCACTCCAGCCTGGGCGACCCAGCGAGACTCTGTCTCACACACACACACAAATAAAATAAAATAAAATAAAAAATAAATAAAATAAAATAAAACATCAAATCAGTTTTAGCGTTTCTCTGTAGATAAATCCAAATCAGAATGTGCTAATGAAACTGAAGATGTTTCAGGTTAATCGATTCCAATGCCTGCCCTTCCCCCAGACCCAGGATTTGAAGAACAGCCTGGGGCTGAAGCGCAGACCAACGCGTTTCCAACATTGAGCCCAGGAAGAAAGCAATGCAAGGCAGGTCTCTCGTATGCAGTCACGGCTGTGGACACTCAAGACATACACGTGAACCAGACAGACAGGGTGCCTGCGCCCACGGAGGCTGCATTTCAGCGGCTGAGGTAAAACATTCAGTAAGACAAGCCAATCGGGGGTGCTGCGTCGGGCAACATGTGCTGTCCCCCTCAGTACTAAGTGGTCTTAACCCCAATACAGACTCTTTATCTTTATGCAGAATTTTTTTTTTTTTTTTTTTTTTTTGAGACAGAGTCTTGCTCTGTCATCTGGCTAGAGTGCAGTGGCACAATCTCGGCTCACTGCAACCTCCACCTCCTGGGTTCAGGTGGTTCTCCTGCCTCAGCCTCCTGAGTAGCTGTGATTACAGGCACCCACCAACATGCCTGGCTAATTTTTGTATTTTTAGTAGAGACGGGGTTTCACCATATTGCCCAGTCTGGTCTCGAACTCCTGACCTCAGGTGGTCCACCTGCCTCGGCTTCCCAAAGTGCTGGGAATACAGGCGTGAGCCACCACGCCTGGCTTACAGAGACTATTAAACAGCAGAATTAGCGTAGCGGGTGACACTGAGATGACCGAGGAAGACTTTCTTACGGGAGCTGTTTCCCGAAACCTGGGAGCAGTTCCCTAGCAGCAGTGTGCTCAGGCCCCCCCTGCAGATCCCTGGAGCCCTCAGGGTGAGAAACAAACTTCTCAGTGCCTCCTTAGGGCACGCCCTGGCCTCCAGAGCTGGCTGTGTGTTTAACAGTCAGTATCTATTTTTTTAGAAAGAGTTCCAGCCTGTCATTATTTACATACTTAAGACTGTTTGATTCCTAAACCACAGCCCAAATATTTTCTTTTAAAACCTCTGTAAGTATCAAGACGTATTTTACAAAAAGCTCAGTGTGTTCTCCCTCAAAACAGTGGCGTTGAAAAATACCTGCCTTGTGTTTTAGAAAAACACCTAAATCATTTCTTGAAGTACAGCCATCAGTGCATTTAGACAGAAAATGCTTTCTGAAGAAACAAGCCTTGTTCAATGGTTTAAAGAATATATATGGAGGCTTTGCTGGGTATTTAGAAATTCTTCCTGTGGTGAAGGTATATGAACCCTTCCAAAAACCATCTTAGGCTAAAATGATTAATTATCCCTAATAGACTCTTTCAGAGCAGTGTTTATCCGGCCATGTGCAGCTCAGCAGGGGCCCAGAAACCGCTTCCAGATCCCTGCAGCGGGTTCCAGGGACATGGAGGAAAGGCAGCGGGTGCCGTCCTGGTGGACATGTTCCCAGGCCCTCGTGGGGATCTGTTCACACCCAGGGAGCTTGGAGAAGGGACAGCAGCATGTCTCTCCCTTGGCAGCTTCTGCCTCAGCGTTGGGGTCTCTGATAGACAGAAACAATACTCAGCGCAGAGTATCAGCCCTGCAGGAGGGCAGGTCCCCGTGGCCAGCATGCCCAGGGTCACAGGAGACTCCGAGCCTCCCTCTGGAGCAGGTGTCCCTGCCAGCGAGGAGAGACAGACGGTGCTCTATGTGGTGACCACTGGCTGGGACTGGCCGCTCTCAGCTCTGCACAGACTTTGACTTGGCAGCTGTTGTCCTGTTACCTAAATTCTCAATTCAACTTCGGCTTCAGTTGTTTTCTCTTGGCTTGGATGAAACTGTCTTTCTCTGGGTAATTTAAGACCCTGGAGGTGAATATGTGGTGTTATTTTTCTCCCTCTTTTACCGCATTCAATTTTCTGGGAAAGGCTCATGAACTACAATTACAACTCATCCACACAGAAACTTTAATTCTTTAATTTTACTTTCTGGGGATCCTTTCATTTACTTTGCTTTGTTCTAAAACCAAAGACCTGCATAAGTTCAAGCTGTCAATAGAATGATGCCTTAAGACATGTAAGCCTTTCCAGGTGAACACGTGAGTCAGAAAGTTACGTAAGTCTATCTTAGTGGCAGTAATCTGTGCTTCCCTAAAGAAGAATCTCTTAGCATAAATTTTATTTGTAGGAAGGAAAAATGTAAGTACTAAGGAAAATAAAAAATTATAAACAACATCTTACTGAATGAAAATCAAAGTCTTAGCTGCTATTAATTTGGTCACAAAAATTTTATCAGATTTCTATAATTGATATAATTTTATAATTCTATCAAATTGTGATTATACAGAATTGATATAACCAATATCAATTTCCATTCATGATTGATGGTGATAATGAATGGTGGAAGTTTGGTGAGAGAATTCAGAGGTCTTGTCCGGTGACACTGGGATCAATACCTCAAGCTGCAGCCTCTGAAGCCTCACCGGGCAATATCCCTGGAGGTGAGGCCAGTGCTGTCAACAAGCTTCTCTCCTGGGGAACCCCACCTGGGAGCTGTGTGCTTCCCTGTTGCGTGGAGAATATCAATCTTGCCCTCCTTGATATCAGCTTCTTTCCTAATACTGTATTATTTATTTAAGACAGTGTCTTGATCTGTCACCCCGGCTGGAGTGCAGTGATGGGATCGCAGTGATCATGGCTCTCTGCAGCCTTGACCTCCTGGCTCAGTTGATCCTCCTGTCTGAGGCAGTCCCAGTCCCAAGTAACTGGGACTACAGGCACACACCACCATGCCTGGCTAGTTTCTGTATTTTTTTGTAGAGATGGGGTTTTGGCATGTTGCCCAAGTTCCTGATACTTTAAATTTCTTATGCAAATAGTATGCCCCATAGTTCCAATGTTTTAACAATAGATATGCAAAGTAGACTCTCTAAATGGCATTCATAATAAAACCCAATTAAAGCAGAATATCTGGATTCAGGCCAGGTATTCATACTTTTTTAAATCTCTCATATAATTCTAAAATACAGCCAGTTAGTGGCTCACGCCTGTAATCCCAGCACTTTGGGAGGCCAAGGCAGGTGGATCACTTGAGGTCAGGAGTTTGAAACCAGCCTGGGCAACATGGTGAAACCCCGTCTCTACTAAAAACACAAAAATTAGCCGGGTGTGATGGTGAATGCCAGTAATCCCAGCTACTTGGGAGGCTGAAGTTGCAGTGAGCTGAGATCCTGCCATTACACTCTAGCCTGGGTGACAGAGCAAGACTCCAACTCCAAAAAATAAAAAACAAAGAAGGTCTAATTTCATGAGGGAGTTATAGCAGAAGAGTGAAAAGCGTGCAAAGGTTATGTAGTCAGACACACTGGGATCCATTCACACATCCTTGCTTCTCAAAGTCTCCTTGGAAAACTTCTTCTAAAACTTGCAGGCATAACATGTCCAGGACTGTGCCTGACAAAATGTTAGGGGCTGCATCCTGCTCAGTCACGGCTGCCCATCACAGCTTCCAAACCCTCCCTGGAGCTGCCAGGTCAGGAGCCACACCTGCACTGTCAGCCCACACCTCCTGCTCAGAACTTTCCTGTGATCCAGCCTGGGACATTTTGTTAAAATCATTCCTCTGAATAATACTTCTGATTCAACTTCTACCCTCACAGAATGTTTTAAGTTTAAAAAAGTATAAGTTTGTGAGTCATCCTTCATTCATCCGTTTATTCATTCACTAACTTAGGCACTTAATATTTACTGAATGTATACATCTGCTAGACACTGACATTGCAATGAAGAATAGCATGGAAATAGACAATGAACAAGTAAACTAACGCAGTATTTGTGCACATCAAAAAAAAAGTGTCATTAAATAAATGATCTTGGGCCTGAAAAATGGATGTCAGCAGAGCTCACCACAGACTCAAAAGTTGGCAAAGTTTTCATAGAGATAATAACACCTAAGCTGAGCTCTAAAATTTAAAATGCCATGTGTTACTGACCTATTGCTACCTAATAAATCATTCCAAAATATGATCACTGAAACTGCTTATTTCCTTGCCACATGTGGGTCACAAACCTAAGTACCACTGGGCCCTCAGGCTCAGGATCCCCATGAGGCTTTCATCAAAGTGCTGGCTGGGGCTTTGGTCTCATCTGAGGGCTTGTCTGGGGAGGCTCTAACTCCAACACGCTCATGTGTTTGTTCACAGGATTTGGTTTGTCCACACCCATTGGTCATCAGCTCCCTCAGTTTCTTGCCTGTGGGCCTCTCCCCAGAAGAAGTCCCCATGAAGCTGCTGGTTTATGAGAATGATCACATGAGAAGGCTGGAGAGAGAGAAGCCTCCAGTTTGTATAACGTGGTCTCCGAAACGGCACCCATCATTTCCATCACATTTCACTCATTAGAAGTCAGGCCCAGATGCAGCCCATTCTCAGGGGAAGGGCATTGCATGGAGACATGAAGGCCAGAAAACAGGAATCCCTGGGAACATTTGAAAAGCTGCCTCCACACCACACCCACTGTGTGAAGGACCCAGTGAAGGAAGCTGGACGGGATGTGCATCTTAGGGTAGGGAAGATTAATAGCCAGGTTTGGAAATCCTAGTGGTAAGCCTTGCTGGTGGTTCTGCTGGTTTAGATGGACACAAAAAGTAGGAAAATAGGAGGGAACTTATGCTCTGAAGACAAGATCATTAATAGGTACACTTTTCCCCCAGACAATCTCATTATTTTTTCTCTTTGTTTTGGAGAAGTGTGTTTTTCATGTTACTTTGCTACTCATAGAAACACCTGCTATGAAACTGTAACTCAAGATGTATTAAATATAGTTGATATTTATTCAACACATTATAAATTCTTTGTCAGCTTATAATTGTTTATTACCTTTGCATGTTTCGAGTTTACAGAATTATACAAAAGAGCTGTTTTTATGTGCATGACCATTAATTTTAGTTAGCAGACATTTCCTTCAAACTCCACTTTTATTCCCTTAGGTATACAGTTCTATAGCTTTCAATGCATGACAAAATTGGATAACTATGACTATAATCAGATAACTATGACCATAATCATAGTTATAATAAAACTGGATAACTATCACTATAATCAGATAACTATGACTATAATCATAGTTGTAATAAAATTGGATAACTATGACTATAATTGGATAAATATGACTATAATCAGGATAATCAGGATACCAAATGCCGGCTTCACCTTTAAAAGTTGCTTTAGCCATAGACCCATTCAGCTGTTATACGTGAACACAACGATAAAACCCAACTGTCATAAACACTGCCACAAGCAGCACAGACACCATATTTGAGATGTAAAGAATATAGAGCTCGTGGAGTAGATGAATAGTGAATAATTAAGATCAGACACTCTACAACATTAACTTTTGAAAGCACATTTTCTGGTCTGCAATAATTTACTGAAATCTAAATTTTAAAGATATGGAAGATTTTTAAATCAAAGTGTTAAGTGACTGACAATATGTAAGATAATGCATAGTTGGATTGCTTTTAGATTCTCTGTCCTTCTACAAATAGAGGAAGTCCTTCCGACTCTGGTCATGAGAGAGAACCATGTGCCCCTTTGAATGGGACAGAGATAAATCACATACCCGGGGAATAAAGCCGTTAATCAGAGGGAGCACTGTGGAATGCCACACACAGGCTGCAGAGGCACCAGCAAGCAGACCTTGCCCCAGAGACAGAAGACGCTAGCCAAGTCAGCTTGCGTGACTCTCCTGTTTGCGCAATGTACTGAGCAGAATTGTGCTGTGGACTCATGGAGTCTCAGCTTTGGAGCGAGGAGGCTCAGGCATGGGCTGTGCCCCTAGGGAGCCTCCTCTGGCCTGGTGAGGATGAGCTGCGGTAAAGGTCGTGGAAGACCGAGGGCAGAATACAGCTGGACTCCACTGCCTGGGGGGAAGCCAAGGTCCGTCCAAGGCCACTAAAGGTCAACACTGCTGGCCCCAAGGGTGTCTGTGACCCCCACTTCCTCCCACTCTTCCCCTTCCTTACCTGCCTCCTGCCACACTGCTGACCTCCTAGCTGTCTCTTGACCTCTGGCCTCAGCACTCTGTACTTGCAGTTTCCTCTGCTTTGGGAACTCAGGCCTCAGTGCCTGCACTGCTTGCTGTCCACATCCTTCAGATCCCTGCCCCAGTGCCACCTGCATAAAGAGAGTGTCCTAGGCAATGCCTCGCTGGTCTGGATGCCCCATCTCCGCTGCCTGGTGTTATTTTTCTCCTAGCTCTTGGGTTGAGCCTAGGTGAGGAGGACAAAGCCCTCACGGCCTGAATGAACATACCACGTGTGCGTGTATGTGAGGCTGTGCGTTTCCCAGTCATCTAGCACATGAATACAGTGGGAACTCCCCCAGGTCTCTGCTTTTCCCCAACAGTATATCTTCAATAAACTTAGCCTGAGCTTTAGACCCCTTCCTGCCTCTTAGCATAATTACACTGTCATTCTTCTCTACAGGACCCTGGAAAAGCAGCAGATATGGGTTGAAAGGGTTGGAGAACCCGAAGCGCAGGGGAGTTTTGCAGGGACACATTACGCCAGGCTCTCCAGTGGTTGGATTAGACTCTACCTGGGAAGCAGAGTCGGGCCATGGGGAAATGCCATCCAGGTGGGACTGAGGTGCCTGGCAAGAGGATGCTGTTGCGGGCTCACAGGCCCAACAGGGTGCTGGGCTGGAATCCTGAGTGACCAACTGCCTGGAGGGGGTCAGCACTGCTCCATGGAAACAGGATGTCAGGAAAGGGTGAAGGAAGAGTCAGCGGCATCCTCTCTTTATCTCAGGCCAGGTCTGTGTCTCCATCTAAGCTGGGTTCTGGGAGGGCTTCATTGGTTCTTTGCTTTTATTTGACACCAGCATTTCATGTGGGAAAATCACGGTTTCTATTACCTAAGTTGAATTTCTATTTGTTAAGCCCCGAGCTTCTCAGAGCCTCCCAGTAGTCACAGTGGATCCAGCAGCCTTCGCAACAGGCGGGAGCAGCTTTCGTGGTTAACTCAAATCCTGAGTTAATCCTTTCAGCAACTTCAGAAATTATTCCAGCCACAGTCACAGCTGTTATCATCACTTACCTGCCCCTAAAAAGATTTCTAGAACTGAAACTCAGAGTTCAAAATATTTCAGTTCATGTTGAGTTGACAGGGCATTTTTATCTTCTTAAGCTAAAGAAACAGTAACTTTAAATACAGTGTGATATTTTGTTGATGCAGATTTCAATTTGGATGCCATTATATTGCAGACATTTTCATGTTTACCGAACGCACTGTTTTTTGCGAATACTATAGACGAGTCAAGTTTGTGATTGTGTACGCAGACAACAACGAATTGGTTGGGACACTTCCATCATGTAACTTTGAATGCAACAAAACTGTGACACTGCCATTAGAAAAAAGCAAACTCCGTGGATCCTGTTTAAAGTCTTTCAGCAGCAACTGTGTGCCCAGTGTTAAGTGAAACATGAATTGCACGTTGCCATCTTCACGGTCCTTACTACAGCTTGGTGAGCTGGTGTTCTTGCCTCCAGTCTGCCAACAGGAGCGTCGTCCTAACAGAGACAGGACCTCAGCACTTTCCATCCCACAAATATTAACACTTACACGGTAAAGAAACAAGTCCCCAGTTCCTTCATATGGCACTAAATGTTCTTCACCATCTGGCCTGAAATCGCTTTCCTGGCTCCGTTTCTGACCAGCGCCTGGGTGAATGCCGCACATCTTATTACTCAGCGTTTCCAAACAGCCCGTGAAGCGGCTGCCTCTCGCCTCTGCACTGAGCTCTTTCCCCAAAGACTCTGCCACCTCCTGCAGCTCATCTGCTGAAATCTCAGCGTGTTGTCCTCTGGCCTCACTCTTTTCCTGTGTTTTTATGTGATTTTGCTTATGTAATTGTCCAAATATCCATTGCACTAATTAAAATGGCTTGTATATTACAACTCTGATACAATGTAAGCTTCATCAAACTAGGGGCCACATCCCAGCCAACTATTTTTAAATATATTCATCTTATTTATTAATCATCTCCTATGTGCCAAGCACTATAGTGAAAGGTTCAGAGGTAAAAGACAGGATCTCTGGATTCAAGCAGCTCACCTTCTAGTGCAGAAGACAGATAAAAAAACAAGTCTCATAAAGCAGTGAGGTTGAGAAGTGTTCTGAATTATGTATATGACACATAAAACGTAAATAACCTTCACCTTCCTATAGAGGTGAACCTGTGCTACTTCTTAAATACGGAAAAAGAAGTTTTCAGACTGAGATGTAAGAAGGTGACTGCAGGCAGAGAAACTCCACATACGGACGCTGAAGTGAGAGAACCCATGCTTTAGCTAGAGAAGACGACCCAAGTACAAACAAAAATACGGAGAGTGTGAGACAGGCAGACATTAACTAGCATTGAACGGACTTAGATTTACTCTTGAGAGAAGTTAGAAATGCTGTAGTTTTAAGCAGATCAGACTTACGTATTTTTTTTGGTAGCAATGCAAAGGGTGGATTTCAGTAGGTCCAGACTCTAGGCAGAAAGATTGCTTAAGTTACTCAAAGGATTCAAGAGAGAAGGGAGCATGAGGACCTGACCCGCATGGATGGGAGCACATTCAGGAATGATTGAGAGGCACAAGTCCCCATGCTGGGCACGGGAACAGGTGCACACAAGATGCGTAGCAAGTGTCTGGTGGGTGTGTGTGGGAATGAATGAAGGTGAGGAGTCTCCTCTGGAAGGGCAGCATGAGAAACTCTGCAGGTGCACTTCCCAGCAGAACAACTGTGACTTGTGGAAACCATTTTTAACAATGCCTAAAGTCCCTGGAAATTACCCTGAGGACACACAGCAAAGGAAGACCCAGTCACTCCAGGAAATCTGCCAGATCTCAGAGTGAACCACGACAGTGAGCATCCCCGACACTGGAGCCGTGGCTCACCCCTCTCAGCAACCCCCGGCCTGTGTGAATTACTGTCAGGAGTCCCCGTCATTCACATGAAACAACATTCCTATCAGGTTGATCTATTAACAGTTCTCTCAGTTTTCATTTATCTATGAATGTGTTTATTTTATCTATAGTTTTGAAAGAACATTTTGTTGGATATAAGATTTTTGTTCAACAGGTTTTTATTTTAGAACTTTGAGTATATCAGACACACACACAACACACACACCAGAAGTTCCACTCTGGATGGGTGTGGCCAAAAAGACAGGGCTTTCTCTTCCCCAGCTCCTTGTCAAGGTCTGCAATATCTCCCTGGATGAGGAAATCCAACATGAAGAAGGAGAAGAAAGAGAGAGGAAAGGAAAAATACAAATATGTGAATAACAAATGGTGGACACCATCCCAAATTCAATAGAAAAGCATTAATCTAAACATCCAGGAAGCTCAACCAACTCCAAGTAGTATAAATGCAATGCAAGGAGACCTACAACCAGACATATCACAGTAAAAAAGTAGAAGGCCAAATAAAACCTTGAAAGTAGAAAGAGAAAAAAGACTCATTATGTACAAGGAACCCCAAATAATATTAACAGCTGACTTCTCATGAGAAACAGTGGAGACCAGAAAGCTGCCAGATGACACGTTCCAAAGCTGTAGGTCAGAAGCAAAGAAAAAATTACACAAGATAACTTGTATCCGCAGGAATAAATGAAGAGTGAAAAAAAGAAAAAAAAAAAGTCAAATAACAAGGTTAATGTAACAAATTCTATAAATATATCCTTGCTCTTTTCTTTCCCCAGTTTCTGTAAATAACGTAACATCACATGAAGCAATAATTATAACACTGCATTCTTGAGTTTTTAGTGTATAACAATATAACATGTATAACAATAGCACATGCAAGGGAGCAAGGAAATAGAGCTGTATAGGAGGAACATTGATTTATCTCGCTAGTATTCAGTTAGTACACACCTGAAGTAGATTGTGATGTATGTAGTAAGCCCTAGAACCACCACTAAGAAAATAGTCAAGTAACATAGCAAAAATCTTTAAAGGAATTGAAACATTAGAAAAATTTCACTGAATATAAACAAAACTGAAAAAAGAGGGCTAGAGGACAAAAATTTGTGAGACATATGGAAAACGGCAGATAGCAATCTATATCAATAATAACATTAACTGTAAATGAACTAAACAATCCAGTCAAAAGGCAGAGATTTTGAGACTGAATAAAGCAAACAAAATCTGACTACATGCTATCTACATAAGACACGTTTTGACTTCAAGATATGACTAGCTTGAATGTAAACGATAGAAATCATGTTTATCATTCATAAAGAAATGATAAGAAAGCTGGAGTATTATACTAACATCAGACAAAAATAAAAGTACCTTAAAACAAAAAGTTACTAGAGATAATAGGGATATTTCATAATGATAAACATGTCAATCCATTAGTAAGATATAACCACTGTAAATGTATGCACCTGTGGTAGAAAAAATAATAATCTGTTGAATACATCTGTGTCTTAATTTCTGGAGCCTATAAAGATTTTACCTTATCTATCAAAGGGGATTTGGTAGATGAAATTTTGTTTAAAATGTTGAGATGAGAGTATCTTGAATTATCCAGATGGGCCCAGTGTGTCACAAGAACCTTTTTAAATGGTAGTCAAGAGAGCTGAAGTTGGAAAGAGAGAGAGATTGGAACACGCCACCAACTTTGAAGGTGGAGGTTGGTGCCATGAGGTGCCAAGAGCTTCGTTTTAGGACTTTGGGCCTCAATAGCTGTATGATAATAAATTCGTATTGTCTTAATCCACTGCGTTTGTGGTAATCTGTTATAGCAACAATTGAAAAATAATACAGATCTTGATGCCACAAAGTGAGTCACTATTGTAAGAAATAAGAAAAATATTGAAGAGACTTTGGAAGTGGGAAGTGGTAGAGGAAGAAAATAAATTATGGAGCTTTATAGGAAAAGTCTAGGTTGCCTGCACGGGCTGTGAGTGGAAAAGCAGATGTTAAAGGTTCTGCTGGTGATGGGTCAGAAGGAAAGAAGAGGCATAATAGAGAACACATGTATTATCTCAGAGAATGACTAACTCACCATCACCCAATCATAGGCAGAAATATAGAGGTTGAAAATTGTGCTGCCGATGGCTCAGGAGAAGTGAGGAGATGATGAAGGAAATCTTCATTGTTCTAGAAACTAACCACAATTTCATAAGCAGATGGGGTAGAAATATGGACAAGAAATGAACTGCTGACGAGGGCTTAGAAAGAAATGAGGAAAAGTGTTATTGGAACTGGAAGAAAGAAAAAACCTTCTAATGTAGTGGCCAGAGGCTAAACTTAACTTAGTCCTACTGTTCTGTGGTAAGCAGGCTTGTAAGTGACAAACTTGGGTATTTGCCTGAGGAAATTTCTGAGTATGGAAGGTGCAACCTGGATTCTTCTTGCTACTTACAGCAAAATGTAAGAAGAAAGATCAGTTGTTGATAGGTGTATTAGTCAGGGTTCTCTGGAGGGACACAACTAATACAATATGTGTACATATTTGTTAAGGAGAATTGACTCACACCATCACAAGGTGAAGTCCCACGATGGGCCCTCTGCAAGTTGAGGAGCAAGGAAGCCAGTGGTGGATCAGTGCGAGTCCTAAAACCTCAGAAGCAGGGAAGCCAACAGTGCAGCCTTCAGTCTGTAGCCGAAGGCCCAAGAGGCCTTGGCAAATCACTGGTGTGAGTTCAAGAGTCCAAAAGCTGAAGAACTTGGAGTCTGATATTCGAGGGCAGGAAGCATCCAGCACGGAAGAAAGATGGAGACTGAAAGATTCACCAAGTCAAGTCCTTCCACCTTCTTCTGCCTGCTTTATTCTAGCTGTGCTGGCACTCGATTAGATGGTGCCCATCCACATTGCAGGTGGGTCTGCCTCTCCCAGTCCACTTACTTAAATGTTACTCTCCTTTGGAAACACCTTTACAGACACACCAGGAACACAACTCTGCATCCAATCAAGCTGACACTTAATATTAAGCATCACAAGGCCACCTGTTGTCAACTTGAACCCATACACATCTCTTAAAATCACACATAATCTCCAAATAAACACAATAATATGATTGTATGTAGCATGTATAACAACAATAGCACAAGAAGTGGAGCCAGGAAATAGAGCTGTATAAGAGGAATATTGACTTATCTCACTAGTATTCAGTTAGTACATATCTGAAGTAGATTATTCAGGCCCAAGTGGCAGAGCAGCTTGCACAGCAGCCTGGTCCTGTTGCAGAGCCTTCTCCTGTTCTGGACGCCACTCAAAACTGATAGCGTTTCAGATAACTCGATAAATGCGCCAGAGTAACACACCCAAAAGAGGAATGTGTTGTCTCCAAAATCCAAATAGACTTTGTAGGCGTTGTGCCTATTTCTTGGTTGTGAGGGGTCAAATGCAGCAACTCATCTTCTACCTTGGAAAGGATATCGCAACAGGCCCCATAGCACTGGATCCCTAGAAATTTCACTGAGGTAGAAGGTCCCTGAATTTTAGTTGGATTTATTTCCCACCCTCTGGCATGCAGATGACACACCAATGAGCCCAGTATGTTTGCTACTTCTCGCTCAGTGGTCCAATCAGCATAATGTCCTCAATATAATGGACTAGTGTGATATATAGTGGAAGTGAAAAGCAATCAAGTTCTCTGCAAACAAGATTATGACACAAAACTGGAGAGCTGATGTACCCATGAGGCAGGAAAGTGAAGGTATATTGCTGGCCTTGCCACCTGAAGGCAAATTGTTTCTGGTGGGCCTTGTGGACAGGAATAGAGAAAAGGGCATTTGTCAAATCAATGACTGCATACCAGGTACCAGGAGATGTGTCCATTTGTTCAAGCAATGAAACCACATCTGGTAAAGCAGCTGCAAGTGAAGTCACCATTTGGTTAAGCTTCTGATATCCTACTATTATTTTCCAACATCCATCTGTCTTCTGCAGAGGCCAAATAGGAGAGTTGAATGGGGATGTGGTGGGAACCACCATCCCTGCATCTTTCAGATCCTTGATGGTAGCACCAATCTCTGCAGTCCTTCCAGGGATACAATGTTGGCTTTGATTTACTATTTTTCTAGGTAGAGGCAGCTCTAATGGCTTCCATTTGGCCTCTCGCATCATAGTAGCCCTAAACCTACCAGTCAGGGAGCCAATGTGGGAGTTCTGTCAGCTGCTAAGTATATCTATGCCAATTCTGCATTCTGGCACTGGGGAAATGACCACAGGATGAGTCCAGGGACCCACCAGACCCACTGTAAGTCAGACCTGAGCTGAAACTCCATAATTACCTGACCTCCCTAAGCCCCTACTTTAACTGGAGGACCACAATGACATTTTGGGTCCCCTGTAATCAACATCAGGTCAGAATCAATGTCCAGTAGTTCCCCAAAATTCTGATTGATGATTCCCCTTTCCCCAATGCAGTTACCTCAGTAAAAGGCCAGTGGTCTCCTTGGGGAAGGATGGGAGAAAGATTAACAGTACACATTGTCGGTAGTGTAGTGGGGTCCTTCCTTAAGGGGACCCAGCTTCCCCTTCATTCAAGGGGTTCTGGATCTGTAAACTGGCTCAAGTCTGGAAATTGATTGAGGGGTCGTGATTCTCTATTTTTATAACTTAAATTAGTCTTTTTTCCCCTCACCTGAAAGTTTTCTACTTATACAAATTAAGTAAGAATGCAGTAGGCTTCCTGTCAATTTCACTTCTAGGAACACCGTGATTAATAAGCCAGTGCTAGAGCCCTACATGAGTCAGACTATTCTGATTGCTGCTTTGTCTCTGCTGTCCATTACAGTAGCTATGCCCACCTTGCCTTTGACAGTTGAGTGCCACCACTTGGCCCCTGCCACCTTGGGACCCAATTATTCCCACTGTGCTTAAGTTTTTTAATTGAGGGACTGTGGTTCTCACTGTAAGATGTGGCCTACAGAGAAGAGCAATCACAGGTCTTCAAGGATGCAGGTGCTCTTCAAGGATGTAACATCCTCAACAGTTGAGTGCCACCATTCGGCCCCTGCCGCCTCCCATTGTGTTTCAGTTTTCTAATTGAGTGACTGTGGGGCCCCTTGTAAGATCTTGCACACAGAGAAGAGCAATCACAGAGCCCAAGGATGCAGGTGCGCCCCTCATAAATCTGTCTCACAAGGTATTGGTGAAGGGTATGTCTTCCGGACCCTCCCAGCTGAGATGAGTAGGTCTAAAGCGACTAATCTACTCTTGCAGCCCAATCTCCCTAAGCCTTTGAATCCCTTCCTCTACATTCAACCAACGGAGATCAGACATTTCCAGCTCGCTCGCAGTGGGCCATCTTTTGATCCCTATTTCAGCTAACCAAGCCAATAAACTATTAGAGCCTTTTATAAACTCCCGGAGGTGCAACATTAAATGCAAAAATCCCTGCTTAGTGGGCCCATATCAATAAATTCCACCTGATCCAAATCTATGTTCCTTCCCCCATTACCTCACACCCTTAATATCCATTCCCATGACTGTTCTCCAGGTTTCTGCTCATGTAAATTAGAAAACTCTAGCAGTTCTTCTGGAGTGTAGTGCACCTCCTTGTGGGTCACCCTCCGAATCTCACCTCCCATCAATTCCAGCGCAGCTAGAATAATGCAGGCAGAATAGGAAAAACAAAACAAACAAAACAAAACAAAAACCAGGATTTCATAATCTGGGACATTTGCAGCCTGTCCAAAGTGCAAAAGACTCTTAAATGTGGAGACTGACTATCAGGAAAGTGTCCTAAAAAGAGAAAGCCAGGGCTGTGCTGGGCGACCTGGAGCTCATGCCTTTAAAGGATGAAAATGTCTGTGTATTCCTCTCACAGAGGCCTCTTTTGAAGGCATGAGGGGTTTGGCTTATGGGCCTCCTCACACATCCCAGCAAAAACTGAAAATAGAGATGGGGAAAGTTACGCAGCAAAGCCTCTGAAAAACAGATGGAATCTCTGTGATATTCACAGGGGACCCACAAGCTTCTTGGAGATGTTACACCTGTGAAAAATGACAGGCTTAGACTACAAAGGATGGAGAAAAGATGAAGTAAAAACGAGCTCTCAGACGCCCAGCATTCTGCAGGGGAAAAAACAGACCGATGCAATTACTCAGGTGCAAACACACGCAGGCAGCCTCTAGAAACTAGAAAAGGCAACAAAATGATGTCTTCCCCAGGGTTTCAGAGTGAACGCAGCATAGCTGACACTTTAATTTTAGGATATCTGGCCTTCAGAACATAAGATAGTAAAGTTTCATTTTGTTTTCAAAAATTCAGATCAACATGTCTTACAGATATGGATGGAAAAATCCACAAAATATAGCAGGAAACCAGATCCCGCAAAGTATAAAAGGAAGTATGCCTCATGACCAAGTGGGATCTACTCTAGTAGTGCGAGATTAGGTCAACATCTGAAAACTAATTAATGTAATGTGTCCTATCAATAGAATAAAACACAAAAAACACAAAATTAGAGAGAGAAAAAGCATTTGACAGAACTCTAACACTCTTTGATGATGAAAACACTTATACTAGAAATAGAAGGAAGTTTCATCAACCTGATGAAAGGGGTGCAGCAAATACCCACAGCTACCATTGTACTTCGTGGGCAAAGTCTGGATGATCTTCCTGCTGCCCCTGCCCAGCAGGAACAAGGATATCTGCTACCTCACTTCTGTTCGGGATTGTGCTGGGCTCTGGCCAGGACCCTCACACCATATTTGCATGGGTCACTTGCTGCTGGAGAGATCCGAGAGGCGAAGCCCGGAGGAACAGCTAAAAATTACAGAGTGTCTTTTGTGGTGATGAAAGTGCTCTAAATGGATTGTGATGATGCTTACACAATTCTGTTAATGTACTCAAACTACCAAATGGCACACCTGAAAAGGGTGAATGTATAATATCTAGGTCTCAATGCAACTGTTAAGAAAGATCATGTGAATGCTTATGTTTAAATGAGAACCCAGCTAGAGCTAACTCATCTAACAAGACTCCTAGACAGGACCGTAGGTCAGAGCACTGCAGCCAACAGGTGAGGGGATACAGCTCTTGCTGAGTAAGTCCCAGTGCAGCTTGAATTTCCGGTGTGTCTCTCTTCCCTGTCTCACTCCCCCCACCCTTTTATCTGTCTCCCGGGGTCACATCCCATAGGTGTTACCTGTCTTGGCATGTATTTGTCTTGGCACTGGGTCTTGCATATAGGTATTCAATAATATTGTTGCCAGCTGGGCATGTTGGCTCATGCCTGTGATCCAAGTGATTTGGGAGGCTAAAGTAGGGGGATTGTTGAGGCCAGAAGTTCAAGAATATCTTGGGAAATATAGTGAGACCACATCTCTACAAAAACAAATTTAAAATTAGCTAAGCATGGTGGCACACACCTGTAGTCCCAGCTACTTGGGAGGCTGAGGCGGGAGGATGCCTTGAGCCCAGGAGCTCGAGGATGCAGGGAGCCATGATCACACCACTGTGCTTCGGCTTGAGTGACAGAGTGGGACCTTGTTTCAAAACATTTTTTTAATGTTAATAATATTGTTAAAGTTATGAGATGAATGATCTTTGTATTACACCTGTAGCTATAGTAGCTCCAGCAGGCATCACCTGGGAAAAAGACTTCTTTGTCTCTTAATCTAATACTGTGACATTTTGGAGATCCGTGTGGTTTTTTGTTTGGTTCTGCTCTTTTTGCTGTGACCGACTGATTTTCATTTCAACTTTGCATTTGATTATGTCCTGCTTCTATCAGCTAACAGCTTCTGCTCATTACCAATGCTTTCCATAGGTTCTCTCCTTCCAACTTCCTGAAAAAGTCTGAGAGGTTTGCTTTTGGCCAGGCAGAAGGGAGCACATTCATGGGCAGAGCTCTATCTTCAGGACATTCATGGGCCACTGGGCAGGCTCTGATCCCAGAGAAAATCAGCTCAGGTCAAGAGTGGGATCAAGCAAAAACATGTCCATGGATTTCCTGGGATTTCTGAGAAAAGTACTTTAGTCCCAGGGGCTGTTCTCAGGCAGAAATCTTGACTGTAGTTAGCAGAAATCCTGATGATGTATCTAGGACACAAATAAAACGGAGTCCTGGAGTAAATCACACTCTCTTCTTGGAAAGACTGTAGTCCCTACGGTGAGTCTTGTGTCTGCCATTAGCAAAGTAAAATTTACTGGCCTGGCTAAAGCTGCCTTTTAACATTGTGAGTGCATCAGATTAGATTCGATTCCCATTTGTTTCCGTGCTGCTGGACCTCATCCATGAGTAAAGCTGGAAGCATGAGCCTGCCATGTGTCTTACCTCTTGCTCTTTATATCTTAACTAGAAACAGAGACTACTGGAAACCTTATCGACTAACCTCAAGATTTCTAATTTTCCACATTTTCAGGCCTAAGAAATTCAGAGCAGACTTAGATGAACATATAATATTTGAAATGCTGAGTCAAATATTTTTTGATGTTCATCCCAAATTTGAAATGAAGATGTACAAGCTAGTATTACAATCAGTGAAGCTAAACATTAGTGCTTTAAAAATATAGACAGACATACTTATTAATCATGTCTTCAGGGTTTATATGAATATATTATATATAAGATGTATTTTATATTTCATTTGTAATAATGTATTATCTAACATATATGATTAATCCTTTTAACTCTTTAAGAAAATGTTTTTATGCATCATTTCGTATTTGTTTTTACATTTGTTCTAACAGCAGACATAAATTTAAAAGTAAGTGGCCAAACATGATTTTGTACGTGGAGAAACAAAATATCAAGAACCAGTTTAGAAGAAAAGTTTTATTACAATTTTCTTAATTGCTTTCTCTAAATGCTAAATTTCAATTTTGCCCTTTCCTTGTAGCTGTAGAGCTAAGTGTATTTTACAATAAAAGACACACTGAGATATTCTGTCGTCTTGATCTTCATATAATGTCACCAGTTTCAACATATGTGAGATGGTTTCATAGGGTAGGACTGTGAAGAACCAACTTCTGGACCAGTTGTCCTAGTCTTTTCTGTGCTGCTATAATAAAATTCCACAGGCTAAGTAGCTTATTATGAACAGACATTTATTGGCTCATGGTTATGGATGCTGGGAAGTCCAAGATTGAGGAGCTGGTATCTGGCAAGGTCCTTCTTGCTGTGCCATCACATGGTGGAAAGCATCACATGCAAGAAGGGCAAAGAGAAGGTGAGGGAGATCAACAGAGAGAGCAAGAGGTGGGTGAACTCACCTTTTTTAAAGATACTCACTTCTGCAATAATGGCATTAATTGACTCATGAGGGCAGAAAATAGCTCTTTAAGGCCCCCACCCCCAGATCTCCACATGGGATCAAGTTACCAACACATGAACTTTGAGGGACACATTCAGACCATAGCACCAGTGTTTCTAAAACGTTAATGTGTGTATGAATTCAGTTTCTGTATTTGAACAAGCTTGTAGGAGCTGCTGGTGATGCTGGCCCCCTACAGTGCTCCAAGTAACAAGATACTTGATAGGACAGTGTTTTCTTATCTGGGGTTAGTTCTAACTCTGCAAAAACATATCCACACAGATTGTATTGAACTTGAGAGTGATGACTTAGGGTAGGTATCTGGTGGAATAAATTTTAAGCAGCAAAGTGACCAAGAGGTGTCTTGGCTGCTTCTAACAACCTACTATCAGATATAGGGACAGAGGAATGACTTAAACTTTGAACTTATATTTAAAAGGGAAACAGAGCATAAAGGTTTGGAAAATTTGCACCCTGGCCCTGTGGTAGAGAAAGAATTCAAGCAGGCTCTGGAGCAACCTCTTGCTAGAGAGATTAGCCTGACTAAAAGGGAGCCAAGCACTAATATCCAAGACAATGAGAAAGAGGCCTTGAAGGCATTTCACAGACCTTCTAGGCAAACCCTCTCATCACAGGACCAGATGCCTAGGAGAAAAGAATGCCTTCGGGGGCCAGACCCTGGATGCCATTGCACTGTGCAGCCTCAGGACACTGCTCCCCACATCCTGGCCACTTCAGCTCAAGTCTTGGCTTAAAGGGGCTCAGGTACAGTTCAGGCCACTCCTCCAGAGGGTGTGGACTATAAGCCTTGGCAGATTCCTTGTGACATTAAGCCTGTTGGTACGCTGAATGCAAGAGTGAAGGCAGCTTGGAGGATTCTACCTAGGCTTCAGAGGATGTATAGGAAAGCCTAAGTGCCTGGGCAGAAGCTTGCCATAGGGGTGGAGTCCAACCAGAGAACCTCTACTAGGGCAGTGCTAAGAGGAAATGTGGGATTGGTACCCCTTTGCAGAGTTCCCACCAGGGCACTGCCTAGTGGAGCTGTGGGCAGGAGGCCCCCATCCTGTAGACCCTGCCAGTGGTAGCTTGCATGCTCAGCCTGGAAAAGTTCTAGGCACTTGAATCCAAGCCATCAGGGCAGTCTCATGGGCTGCATCCAGCAGAGCCACAGGGACGGAACTGCCCAAGTTCTTTGGAACTCACCCCTTGCACCAGTGTGCCCTGGATTCGGAACATGGAGTCAAAGAGAGTGTGCCCTGGATTCAGGACATGAAGCCAAAGAGATTATTCTGGAGCTTTAAGATCAAATGACTTCCCTGCTGGGTTTCAGACACATGGGGAACCCATTTCCCCTTTCTTTTGGCTGATTTCTCTTTTTGGAAAGGGGATGTTCATGCCTGTACCACCATTGTATCTTGGGAATAAATAACTCGTTTTTGATCTCGCAGGCACATAGGTGGAAGGAACTCATCTCCAGATGAGGCTTTTGACCTAAGACTTGGATATTTTGAGTTAATTCTGGAAAGAGTTAAGACTTTGTGGGACTATTGCAAAGACATGACTGTATTTTGAAATGTAAGAAGGAAATGAGGTGTGGGGAGCCGAGGGCAGAATAATATGGTTTGGAAGTGTATCTCCTCCAAATTTTATGTTGAAATGTGATCCCCACTGTTGGAGGTGGGGCCTGGGGTGAGGTGACTGGATCATGGGGACGGGTTCATTGTGTATGGCTTAGCACCAACTCCTTGGTGATAAGTGAGTTATTATTCTGAGTTCATACAATATCTAGTCATTTAAAGGAGTGTGTACCTCCCCCACCACCTACCCTCTTGCCTCCATTCTCGCCAGGCCACACGTCAGCTCCCCATCACCTTCCACTGCGGTTGTCAACTTCTGAGGCCTCCCCAGAAGCAGACACTGCCATGCTTCCTGTACATCCTACAGAAGGGTGAGCCAGTTAAACCGCTTTTCTTTAAAGTTACCTAGTCTTGGATATCCCTTTACAGCAACATAGAAAATAGCCTAATAAACCAATTACTAGCCTCTACATAGTGTCGACACATTTTTTAATTCTCTTACATATTAGGTTCTAAATTATTTCAAACATTTTCTTATAGATGCTTACTCTCCACACTTTCTTTAAAACTTCCCATACTTTATTAAAATAACTATTAATTTCTAATTATATAAATAAGTACTTCCAGAAACATATTAAAATTTCAGCTAGGTTCCCTAGATCCAATCACATTTTATTAAATATTTCAAAATATTTTTTCAAACATTTGGTGCTCAGACCCTGGCAAAGCATTTTCTTCTTATAGTGAGCCCTTGTATATCGTACAGAAAATGAAACTCATGTGTCTAGATGTATTTACATTAGGACCATCAAAATTGCTTCATTAGGTTGATGTGGCATCTCAGAAGTCATTTCAGCCTTTTTTCTTGGTACCCCTCCCCCAGTAAAAGCCATGACAAAAAGATCTCTGTTGGTTTTCATCTTAGAAACCACATGGTCTTAAGTAGATTCAAATCCAAAAAAAAAAAAAAAACTTTTAATATTGGAAATTCATGTATCTAGTTTTAGAAAAGGGTGAGGAAATTATGTGTAAAAAATGTTTTATATTAAAGTATTTTGTTTGATCAAGTACTCCTTCATGTTGGATAGTTTATTCAAACTAAATATCAAACGATATTAAATTTTTTTAAGTGTAAACATATAAAATATCAAAAGTTTTCAGAAACCAAATGAACATGAGAGATATTTTGGTGAATATTAAGAGAAATGAAATTGTAAAAACATACCAAAAAAAAAGCCATCAACGCTGAGTCATATAAACATTGCAAGTGCCACTACATTGGTTTTATTTGACACTGACCTCAGCTTTTTTATTCACCCATGGCTGCTAGGCTTAAATTGCTTTCGAAAGTTCAAACAAAAGCATTTCCATTTTTCTAAGACCAAACGTGTGAGCAACACAGTACAAGTTCAATCCTGGTTTTGCACTGAATGCTTGGGAAATTTTGTTGTCTAGTCAAGTTCAAGATTGCTTTAGCATACTACTTTTTAAAACTTATAATTGACATATAATAATTGTACATATTGATGGTGGGAGGTTTCAATGCATAAGTACTTTGTATAACGATCTTAGCATACTATTTTCAGTACCTTTCTGAAAATGGAGCACAAAGCTGGGTGAGGAACACAGAGACTGCAGCAACCCTGAAAGGAGACGCTCCCTGGTCTTCGCCTCTTTCTCCGTCATTTTGCAAATGAGCCATTTTACTGTGGGCATTGGTTGGGCTCCCTGCAGGCCCTGCTGTGAGCATCCAGGAGGAACAGTCCCGCCTTCCTTCATCATTCCCGGGAAATGCTCCATGACACATCTCTCCCACAGAGTGACATTTCCAAATACAATTCCCAGATGAGGCTACTGACCACTGACCTGGCAGTGGTCTTCCCTCAAAGGCTGCCCGTTCCTGGACTTGACCTCTGTTCTCTGGGACTCGGTGCGGCACCCCGGGTTGGGAAGCACGCAGTCTCACCTGCTTCCCCTGGGTTTTAACCATTAAGGGTCCTCAAAAAATGCATCATAGGTGAGAAAAGTTGCATTTCACTTTTCCCTGGATGCCTGTATCTTTTCTCGTGCCAGGCTGCAGATGCCCTGGAGGGATTTAAATCTAAATCAAGACAGTTCCTGTAGACTCAGGAGTTGCGAGGGTGAAAAATAAGGACAGATTTTCTTCTTTTACTGTGAATTATCCCCTAAATGTGCTTCTTGCTGCTACATCTCTTCTGAATGATGATAATCAAGAGTAATAACTTTCATCTTACAAAATGTTTTCTCAGCTATCAGGTCAACCTACATCATGTACCATCCTATGAAACCCTCCCCCTGCCTCCCAGCCCCCCCACCCACCCCCCACACAAAGCTCCAGTGTGATAACTCGGGCCCTTCAGCACTCCAGTAATGAGGAGACCTCCAAAATCAACCCTCAGTCAATTCAGGGTGTACTGGGGTTAACTAGAATCACCATAGTTCAGGCAATTCAGGGTGTGCTGTGGTTAACCAGAATCACTATAGTTTGCACTTCTTGTTATAAGCTTCTGTAGTTTTCCCCAAAATGTGTCATAGGTGTAAGCTGTGTTTCCACTTACATAAATCAGAGTCATTAATGTTGAGAACCACGTTTTCGAAGTTTAAGAGTCTCTCCCCTCCTTTGGGATTGGTGAACAATCCTTTAGACAGACTTTTCCGGAGGCTCAAGGGCTAGAGCCTCCCTGGTCAGCAATCTTCAAAAGTGCTGGGATTACAGGCATGAGCCACCACTCCCGGCCCGGAGGAGACTTTAGAGTTTTCCAGGTGTAATATCATATCATCAGTAAACAGAGATAGTTTGAGTTCCTCTTTTCCAATTTGAATTCCCTTTCTTTTCCTTGCTTGATTAGGCTGGCTAGGACTTCCAGTGCTATGTTGAATAGAAATGGTGAAAGTGGGCATCCTTTACTTATTCCGGTTCTTAGGAGAAATGCTTTCAACTTTTCCTCAATAAATACGATGTTGGCTGTGGGTTTGTCATACATGGCTTTCATTATTTTGAGGTACGTCCCTTCTATGCCTAAAAAACCTTTGTTGAGGATTTTTATTATAAAGGGATGCTGGATTTCATAAAATGATTTTTCTGCATCTATTGAGATAATCATATGATTTTTGTTTTTAATTCTGTTTATGTGATTTTTAATTATGTTTATGTGATTGGTCGCATTTATTGATTTGCATATGTTGAACCATCACCATCCCTGGGATGACATCCACATGATCATGGTGAATTATCTTTTTGATGTGCTATTGGATTTGATTCACTGGTATTTTGTTGAGAATTTTTGCATCTGTGTTCTTCAGGGATATTGCTGTGTAGTTTTCATGTTTTGTTATGTCCTTTCTTGCCTTAGGCATCAGGGTGATACCGGCATCATAGAATGAGTTAGGGAGGATTCCCTCTTCCTCAATTTTTTGGAATAGTTTCAGTAAGTGGAATGCCAATTCTTCTTTGAACGTCTGATAGCATTCAGCTGTGAATCCATCTGGCCTTGGGCTTTTTTGTTGGCAATTTTTATTTATTTATTATTTATTTATTTTGAGACAGGTAGTCTCACTCTGTCACCCAGGCTGGAGTGCAGTGGCGTGATCTTAGCTCACTGCAACCTCCATCTCCTGAGTTTAAGCAATTCTCCTGCCTCAGCCTCCTGAGTAGCTGGGATTACAGGTGCTTACCACCACACCCAGCTAATTTTTGTATTTTTGTTAGAGATGGGGTTTCACCATGTTGGCCAGGCTCATCTCAAACTCCTGACCTCAAGTGATCCACCTGTCTTGGCCTCCAAAAGTGCTGGGATTACAGATGTAAACCACCGCGTCTGGCCAGCAAGTTTAAAATTGCTGATTTACTCTCACTCTTTGTTATTGGTCTGTTCAAGATTAAGACCTCTCCTATTTTTTTTTTTTTTTTTGAAACAGCTATAAGGAATGATGTTAATTGTTCTAAAGTATTTCTTAGATGTCATCACTAGAGTCATTCGGTTCTGAGCTTTTCTTTGAGGGAAGTTTTTTTGATCACTAAAGCAGTCCTTTTACATATATCTATTCAGATTATCTATTTCTTCTAGAGTCAGTTTTTCTGTTTGTGTCTGCTCTATTCTTTATTATTCCCTTAGTGGTGTTTGATTTTAGTTGACTGTATTTTCTAATTTCTCAAGCTAGAATGTTAGGTTATTGATTTGGGCCCTTTCTTCTTTTTGATGGAGTTTGTTTAGTTTCATGAATGTGCTGTCAACTGAAGAATGATGACATTCATACATTTGGAGAGGAGGCTTTTATTTTTCATGAAGCGTTGCAGCCTGAAGGGTGACCTTTTTAAGAGACTGCAAAAAGTGGCCTTTGGAGAGAAGCTGGAAACAGACACTTCAAGGGTGTTGTGAATAAAACAGGGATTTATCCTGAACAAGGTGGCTAAATAGACATATTTAACAAGCTATAGGAGGAGGCAAAATATTTACAAAAGGAGAAACACGCACATGCTCAATTGAGTTTTATGCCTCTCTAGGGTACCCACATTAAATAGGGGTGTTAGCAGGCTCCAAGGGTGAAGTTTTTGGTCCTTTGATGTCAAAAAGGGAAGCAGAGAACACAAAAACCCTTGTTGTGTATCCGTCCCCTGTAGACTGGCTAGAATCGCTCTATGGTTGGTGGTTTCTTAGAAAGGAATGCTGGCCAGTTGTCTTGCAGACACTGCAAAAGGGAGAGGCAGCATCGAGTGGTTGGTTGTTATCAGGGGTAGAGCGAGTCTTTCCAAAGGGTTGGTTTCTGTTTAACCCTTAGGGAGGAACACCTAATGGCAGTTAGCAAGGCAGGGAGGATAATGAGATATGTCCAATCTCCCATCCCATCATGGCTGGGAATTCAGTTCTCAAGATTTCTCTAGGCCCCCCTTGGCCAAAAGAGAGTCTCTTCAGTTGGATGGGGAGCTAAGGATTTTATTTTATTTTTCCTCAGTGTAGATTAATGCTTTTCATTAAATTTGAGAGGTTTTCAGCCATTTAAACTTCAATTTTTTCTTCTTTATCCCTTCTCCTTCTGGAACTCTCATTATGCATATGTTGATATGTTTGTGTTTTAGTCCATTCTTGCATTGCTATAAAGAAACAGCTGAGACTGGGTAATTTATTTTTGAGGTTTGAGTGCCTCACAGTGTCACAGGCTATACAGGAAGCACGATGGTTTCTGCGGAGATCTCAGGAAACTTTCAATCATGGGGAAAGCAAGGAGAAGCAGGCATGTCTTACATGCTGGAGCAGGAGGAAGAGTGAGAAGGCGAAGGTGTTACATGCTTTTGAACAACCGGATCTCATAAGAACTCTATCACAAGAACAGCACTAGGGGCATGGTGCCAAACCACTAGAAACCATCCCCATGATCCAATCACCTCCCACCAGGCCCCACCTCCAACACTGGGGATTACACTTGAACATGAGATTTGGGTGGTGACACAGATCCAAACGATATCAATTTCATAGTGTCCCAGAAGTCTCTGAGATGCTACTTATTTTTCTTCATTCTTTTTTTAGTTCTGATCTTCAGGCTGAATAATCTCAATTAACATATCTTCAAAATTGAAAATTTTTCTCCCAACTATTCAAATCTGCTATTGAGTCACCCTGGTGAAATATTTATTTCAATTATTGTATTTTTCAATTCCAGAATTTTCATTTGTATTTTTCTGAAATCTCTATCACTTTATTGACCTTCTCTATTTTATATTTTGTTTTCATACTTTTTTAGAAATTATTTTCTTAATCTCTTGGAATACATTTTAAATAGCTGATTTAAAGCTCTGTCTCATAAGGCTAAGGCCTTCGCTTCCCCAGGAACAGTTCCTATCAATTGCCTTTTGATATGGTTTGGATTTGTGTCCCTGCCCAAATCTCATGTCTAATTGTAATCCCTGATGTTGGAGGTGGGGCCAAATGGGAGGTGACTGGATCCTGAGGGTGGGTCTTTTCCTCAGTGCTGCTCTTGTAATAGTGAGTGAGTGCTCAGAGATTTGGTTGTTTAAAAATATGTGGCATCTCCCCCTTCTCTTTACTTCCTCATGCTCCAGGCACATAGGATGTGCAGCCTTCCTCTTCACATTCCACCATAATAGTAATTTTCCCGAGGCCTCCCCAGCATGCTTCCTGTACAGCCTGTGGAACTCTGAGCCAGTTACACTTCTCTTCTTTATAAATTACCATGTCCCAAGTAGTTCTTCATAGCAGTGTGAGAATGGACTAACACACCTTTTATATTCTGCAGGCCATACATTCTTCTTCTTCTTCTTCTTTTTTATTTTTTTTTTTTTGCGGGTCTCTTTTTTGGTAGAAAATTGAATATTTTAAATAATATTGTGTAAAAGCAGTGTGGAAATCAGATTCTCCCTCTTGTTTTGTCAGGATTTGTTGTTGTTGCCTATTATAGTTGTGTATTTGTTTAGCAAGTTTTCTTAACTAATTCCGTAAAATCTGTATTCTTTATTTTGTGTGGCAATTAAACCTCCTATTGGCTGCCTCATGGTCACCTAAAGATTGGGGGGGAATTTCTTATGTTCTTGGAACCAGTCTACAGGCTTTCCTGAGGGGATGGATCTCTGTGTGTGTTGGAGGTTGGGTTCAGTCCTTATCCAGGTCATTCACAACTCTTCCTCAGCCTTCACTTCCCACTTGTGCAAATGCCATGGTCAGCCAGAGCTGAGAGCTCAGGGCCATCTCAGGCCCTTCCGAGCATGCACACAGCTTTCAAAAGGTGCTCAGCCTCCTACATTCTCAGGAATACCTCAAATATTTTCAAAGCTCCTACCTTCTTTTTCTTCGTCTTTTCTTTTTAAGCTTTTTAGTTAGCCTATTGTATATCCCATCTATTATCCATTGCCTCAGGCAGCTTCAATGTGAAAACACTTGTCTGTAGGATTTGAATAATGCCCCCAAGGGAGAAGCACTAGCTGGACTTCAAGTCAAGAAAAATAAGGGAAGCCTTTCAAGTCAGTCTTTCAGGGAATGACTAGATAGCTCAAATAACATCAGTTCTTTAGGAATGAGCCTGTGCGAAAGAGCTCCAGCTTTATCTGCTCCCTGGAGTACCGAGAATTTTATCTTTCAAAGCTACAACTGCACCTGGGAATGAGGCATTAGACTAAGACTATTTAAAATCTCATAAAGTTCATTGGTCTTACTGAGACTCATCCATTTTTTTGAATAAATACTTCCTGGATTCCTATAAGCCTGTGGTTAATTTCCACAGTCCTGGAAAAGTTTACTGTGACGCATCATGCCAGTTCCTAAGAACTGCTTTTATTGGAAGGTGACTTTTCAGAGGTCTTCACTCCACTGTCAATCGAGAAAAGTGATGAGGCAAGTCTCAATCATTTTAGGAAGTTTATTTGCCAAAGTTAAGGACATGTGCCTGGGAAACAGGTGTATGCCTTTCTCCAAACATAGGGCTCCAAATGTAAAAGGGAAAGGGCGGGATATGAGAAGTACACAATTTTCATCTAAGAGGCGGGTGGGGAAGAATAGTCATTCATACCTTTGTCTGGTTCAGTGAATCTGCATTCTTTTCTTTTTAACATAAGATGATGTAGACAAATGAGGCAGAGGAAAAAATGCAGGAAAATGCATTTTACGTAAGACAGCATAGACAAATGGGGCAGGGCAACCATCAGGCATTCATTTGTGCCCGGTGGTGGACGGGGGAGAAGGGGTGACTGCTCCTGTAAGGATAGGCTATCAATTCACATTGTCATGGTGAAATTTTAAGAGTAACACCTTAAAAGATCTTGCAGTTCACTAGGAATTTCCTTGTGGGCAAAATATAGGGAAAGCATGTCGCTTTTCATCTTGTAGTCATCTTATTTAGGAACCCAAAGTGAGAGGCAGGTGTGCAGGACCCAGTTTCCAGCTTGACTTTTCCCTTTGGCCAAATGAGTTTGGGGTCCCAAGATTTAATTTCCTTTCACACCACCATCTTGTGGGTGTCAACATTTGCAGTGTGTCTGATGAGAAATCTGTCACCCTCATCTTCCTTCCTCTTTATATACTCATTGACTGCTGTTAAGGCATTCTCTTTTTAACTGGTTTGGAGAAATTTGATTATGATCTGCCTTGTTGTCTTTTTTTTATGTTCCTTGTGTTTGGATTTTGTTGAACTTCTTGGATCTGAGGGTATATAGCTTTCATCAAATTTTTCAGTTGGATAATTACTTGATCCTGATATTAAAACAATTTACTTGAATGCTTTCTGCTCTGGCCTCAGTCGTCTCCTCTAATCATTCAGGTGTCATCCAGTTCGTGTGCAGGACATTGTCACACAGATAACTGATGCTCTTTCCATTTTTATTTTTCATTTATTTTCTCTCTGCGGTTTCTTTTGAGTAGTTTCTGCCAATTCTTTAAGTTCACTAATTATTGTTAATTTCAATATCTAAACTTCCATTAATCTGGTGTACATTTCTCCTCAGATGTTGTACTTATCAATTCTTAGACTTTGACTTTTGCCTTTTTCATCTCTTTCATGTTTCATTAAATTTTTGAACATTTACATTCCATTATAATAATTTTAAACTTTTTTCCTGCTAATTAGATCAGCTCTGTCCATTGTTTTTTTTTTTTTTTTTTGGCTGGGGAGATGGAGTGCCGTGGCATGATCTTGGCTTACTGCAACTTCCACCTCCTGGGTTCAAGCAGTTCTTGTGCCTCATCCTCCCAAGTAGCTGGAATGACAAGTGCCTGCCACCATGACTGACTAATTTTTATATTTTTAGTAGAGATAGGGTTTCACCATGTTGGCCGGTCTCAAACTCCTGAACTCAAGTGATCCACCTGCCTCAGCCTCCCAAAGTGCTGTGATTAGAGGCATTAACCACCATGCCCAGCCTCATCTCCGTCATTTCTTGATCAGTCTTAATTGATTATGTAATTTTAAATAAATCATGATTTTGCTTCTTTTCAGGCTTAGTGATAATCGATTGGATGCCAGACAATGTACATATTTATTCTTATTGGCATATTTTTGAATTCTTATAAATATTCTTGAGATTTGTTCTCAGTGGTGGCTAATGTGCTTGCCAGCAGTTTGATTTTTTTTCTGGCCTTGCTTTTATGATTCATTAATAGATACTGGAGCAGTGTTTATTCTAGAAATGATGGTCTCCCACTATTGATGCAGGACGTCCTTGACTGCTCTAACCAATATGCCATGAATTGTGAGTTTTTCCAGTGTGGCTAGTAGAACTAGGCAATTTCTAGTCATGTGTCAGTGGTAAGCACTGTTCCTTCTAATCCTTTTGGACGTTTCATTCCCCAGTCTCATTCACATAAGGAATTATTACTCTGCAGAATACTTGAAGAAGGACCCTTTGCAGAGCTCTCAGTTCTTACTGAGGACAGCGTTTACCTCTCCAGTACTGGATCTTACAAACTTTAGTTGCCCTCGTCACCCCAAACATCAACTCTGTCTTCTCAACTCAGGGATCTTCCAGGTTCTGCCTGTTCTTTCTGCCTGTATCACAGCTTGGAAACTCTCTCAAGGAAGTGAGCTGAGGCAACCATAGGCCTTACTTACTTACTTACTTTTCATCTCCTATCAATCACTGTCTTTCATTGTCTGGGGTCCAGTGTCTTGAACCCATGTTTATATATTTTGTCTGTCTGAACTTTTTATGACAATTTCAGGTGAGAGGGTAAGTCGTGGCACTGTTACTCTACCTTGGCTGTAATCAGTCTAGTAATGCCAATATTAAAAAGCTAGTTTAGGAACTTGTGTAGGAGACAACATATCGCACTATGTTGTATTAGGTTCCCATCACTCTGATGTTAAAATTAGAGAAAAAGGAGAAAGAAAAGAAAAGAAGAAAGAAAGGAAGGAAGGAAGGAAAGAAAGAAAGAAAGAAAGGAAGGAAGGAAGGAAGGAAGGAAGGAAGAAAGAAAGAAAGGAAAGAAAGAAAGAAAGAAAGAAAGAAAGAAAGAAAGAAAGAAAGAAAGAAAGAAAGAAAGAAAGAAAGAAAGAAAGAAAGAAAGAAAGAAAGAAAGAAAGAAAGAAAGAGAGAGAGAGAAAGAAAGAGAGAGAGAGAAAGAAAGAGAGAGAGAGAAAGAAAGAGAGAGAGAGTCAGGAAAGAAGGAAGAAACTATAGACAAATTATACTCAGGGACATAAATATAAATTTTTAAAAAACTATCAAATAGTTAAGTCAACTAACATCTAAAGTGAAAAATACGTCATGACCAAGGATAATTCATCCCATGTATACAAAGTTTATTTAACATTTATTATCTATCAGGGCAATGTACCCTAGTAACTGATTAAGGGAGCAGAAACTGTATGTTCTTGTGCCAAAAAAGCACTTAACAGATTTCAATATTCATATATAATTTTGAAAATTATCATCAAATAAAAACTTGCAATATAAGAAAACAACCTCATTCTGATATGCAGAATCAACAGAAAACCTGCACCTCCCATTAGGTATTCCTTTTAACGGATACACTACTGTGGTGTTATTATAAACATATCTAGATGGAGATATATTGGTTTTCATCCATGATTCTTGGTTTATAACTCCAATAGGCTTTGGAGTTATGAAACAGAATCTCTCTGACATTTTCTTGCCCTCCTTTCACCTGCCCCAAGGCAGGACTCTGACCTTCCCTCACTTTTCTAATTGAGGGTGTAAGACCCTCCCCAGAGAGTATCCTGCCCTCTACTCAGGACAAGGAATGTTGATGTTATGAAGCTTCCAAAACCCCCCAGAGGACTGGGTTCAGAGAGCTTCTGGGAAGCTGAGCACATGGAGTTTTCTGCAGGGTGGTGCACCCAGGGAAGGCATAGACGCTCCAAGCCCCTTCCCTGACACCTGTATCCTTTGTAATATCCTTTCTAATAAACTAGCAAACATAAGTAAGTGTTTCCTAGAGTTTGTGAGCAAATTAGTCAAAAGTAAAGGGGGCGGGGTCATGGGAATCCCAACTTGAAGCCAGGAGGTCAAAAGTTCTGGAGGCACAGACTTGCAACCAGTATCTGTTGAATGAATGGGCAGTCTTGGAATCTGAGCCATCAATCTGTGGGATTTGATACCATCTCCACCTAGATAATGTCAGAATTTAATTGGAGGACACCCAACTGATGTCCACTGCTTGTTGATGGGAATAAAAAACCATACATTTGGTCAAAGAAGTATTCTGTGGTGATTGCTATAGTGGGAGAGCAGAGAAAAAATATGATTTGAAAGTTTTACCAAAAGAACTACTTATGCCATCATGTAACAATAAAATATTTAGTGCTTTCCTGGTAATATTAATAAGATTAGGATGCTCTCTCATCAGTTTTACTCAAAATTGTTCTAAGAACACTTCCTATTGAAATAAGACAAGGAACAAAACAAAAGCACAAAGATTAGAAAGACACAAGAAAAAATTTGGCTATTTGAAGAAGACAAGATTGCTTACGTAGAAAATACTAAGAAATCTACAGGTCAGCTGCTAGAATAAAATAACGTCTTGGGTTGGCAACATAGACTTATATTTGTATATGGTATTACCAAAACCAGGAAAGGAAATAACAAAGAAAGAAAACTATAGACTAATATTTCTGATAAACATGGTACAAAAACACTCAACAAAATACTAGCTAACTGAACCCAACAACATATCAAAAAGATAAGACAGCATGATCAAGTGGGTTTTATATCAAGGATGCAGGGATGGTTTAACATACACAAGTCAATAAATGTGATATGTCACATAAACAAAATTAAAAACAAAAATCATATGATCATCTCAAAAGATGCAGAAAAAACATTTTACAAAATTTAGAATCCCTTTATGATTAAAACCCTCAGCAAAATCGGCATAGAAGGGACATACCTCAAGGTAATAAAAGCCATCTATGACAAAACCACTGCCAACATTATACTGAATTGGGAAAAATTGAAAGCATTCCTTCTGAGAAGTGAAACAAGACAAGGATGCCCACTTTCACCACTTATATTCAACATATTACTGGAAGTTCTAGCCAGGGCAATCAGACAAAAGAAAGAAATAAAGGATATCCAAATCAGTAAAGAGGAAACCAAACTGTTGCTGTTCCCCAACGATATGATCATACTAAGAAAACCCTAAAGACTCATCACAAAAGCTTCTAGAACTGATAAATGAATTCAGTAAAAAGTTTTAGAATACAAAATTGGTGTACACAAATCAGTAGCACTGCTATAAACCAACAATGACTAACCTGAGAATCGAATCTAGAACTCAACCCCTTTTGCAACAGCTGCAACAAAATAAAATACTTAGGAATATACCTAACCAAGGAGGTAAAAGATCTCTACAAGGAAAACTATAAAACACTGTAGAAAGAAATCATAGACAACACAAACAAATGGAAATGCATCCCATGCTCATAGATGGGTAGAATCAATATTGCAAAAGTGACCATACTCCTAACAACAATCTACAAATTCAATGCAATTCCCATCAAAATGCCAACACTATTCTTTACAGAACTAGAAAAAACAATTCTAAAATTCATATGGAACCAAAAAAGAGACCGCACAGCCAATGGCAAACTAAGCAAAGGAAGAAATCTGGAAGCATCACATTATCTGACTTCAAACTTTACTACAAGGCTGTAACTATAGCATGGTACTGCTGTAACAGCATGGTACTGATATAAAAATAGGCATGTAGACCAATGGAACAGAATTGAGAACTCAGAAATAAAGCCAAGTACTTACACTCAACTGGCCTTTGACAAAGAAAAAAAAACATAAAGTGGAGAAAGGACATCCTATTCAACAAATGTTTCTGAGATAATTGGTAAGCCACATTTAGAAGAGTGAAACTGTATCTTCATCTCTCACCTTATATAAAAATCAACTCAAGATGGATCAACTACTTAGTTCTAAAACCTGAATCCATAAAAATTCTAGAAGATAACATCAGAAAAATTCTAGAAATTGGTTTAGGCAGAGTTCTTGACCAAGAACCCAAAAGCAAATGCCACAAAAACAAAGATAAATAGATGGGACTTAATTAAACTAAAAATATTCTGCACAACAAAATAAATAATCAGAAAAGTAGACAGACAACCCACAGAGTGGGGAAAAAAATATTCACAAACTCTGCATTCAATGAAGAACTAATATAGAGAATCTATAAGAATCTCAAACAAATCAGCAAGAAAAAAGCAGATAATCCCATCAAAAAGTGGGCAAAATACATGAATAGAAAATTATCAAAAGAAGTTGTACAAATGGCCAACAAACCAATGAAAAAATGCTCAACATCTCCAATTATTGGGGAAATGCAAATCAAAACCACAGTAAAATGCCACTTTACTCCTGCAAGAATGGCCATGATAAAAAATAATAAATTAACAGATGTTGACATGGATGTGGTGAAAAGGAACACTTGTAAACTGCTGGTGGGAATGTAAAACTAATCCAACCACTATGGAAAACAGTATGGAGATTGCTTAAAGAACTAAAAGTAGAACTACAATTGGATCCAGCAGTCCCACTACTGGGATACCTACCCAGAAGAAAATAAGTCATATGAGAAAGACACACATGTTTACTGCAGCATAATTCGCAATTGCAAAAATATGGAATCAGCCTAAATGCCCATCAACCAATGAGTGGACAAAGAAAATGTGAGGCACAGATGCACTCACACACACACACACACACACACCGTGGAATACTATTCAGCCATAAAAAGAAATGAAATAATGGCATTTGCAGAAACCTGAATAGAATGGAGATCATTATTCTAAGTGAAGTGAGTCAGGAATGAAAAACCAACACTGTACGTTCTCACTTATAAGCAGGAGCTAAGCTATGAGGATGCAAAGACATAAGAATGATATAATGGACTTTGGGGACTTGGGGGAAAGGATGGGAGAGGGTGAGGGATAAAAGACTTCCCGTTGGGTACAGTGTACTCTGCTTAGGTGATGGGTGCACCAAAATCTCAGAAATCATCACTAAAGAAGTTTTCCATGGAGCCAAATACTGCTTGTTCACCCCAAACTTTTGAAATTTGAAGAAGGACTATGCAAGTAACATTTTTAAAAACACTACATAATAGTGAAACTATCAAAATACAAGATAAATTAAATCCATCTATAATATTACAGAAAACATAAAATGCTTAGATATAAATTTAATAAACTACATGCAAATAATTTACATTGAGAATTCTTAAATATTGCTGAGGAAATTTAAGATTTACATAAATGGACAGACATACCATGTTCACGGATTTTTTTAAAGACTCAACATCAGTAAAATTTCAATTGTTCACAAATTGATATATGGATTCAACACAATCATAGCCAAATCATTATAGGCTTGTTATAGAAATCAAAGTTGATTCTTAAATTTATATAAAAAGTCGAACAACAAAAAATATGCAAGACAAACTTCAAAAAGAATAAACAAAACTTGAAGAGTTATACTGTATGATTTGATGACTTACCATATATCGGGGAATACCCCACCCCCGATATTTATCGTAGGTTCTTTTCTATTTCCCTAAGTGTCTCGGCTCATTTGAGAAATAAAGGGAAAGAGTACAAAAGAGAGAAATGTTAAAGCCGGGTGTCCGGGGGAGACATCACACGTCGGCAGGTTCCATGATGCTCCCTGAGCCGTAAAACCAGCAAGTTTTTATTAGCTATTTTCAAAAGGGGAGGGAGTGTATGAATAGGGTGTGGGTCATGGAGATCACATGCTTCACAAGGTAATAAAATATCACAAAGCAAGTGGAGGCAGGGCAAGATCACAGGACCACAGGACAGGGCAAAATTAAAATTGCTAATGAAGTTTCAGCACGCATTGTCACTGATAACGTCTTATCAGGAGACAGGGTTTGAGAGCAGACAACCTGTTTGACCAAAATTTATTAGGTGGGAATTTCCTCGTCCTAATAAGCCTGGGAGCACTACAGGAGACCAGGGCTTATTTCATCCCTTCGGCTTCGACTGTAAAAGACGCTGCCCCCAAGGGGGCTGTTCATAGGCCTACCCTCAGGGTACATTCTCTTTCTCAGGGATGTTCCTTGCTGAGAAAAAGAATTCAGCAATATTTCTCCTATTTGCCTTTGAAAGAAGAGAAATATGGCTCTGTTCCATCTGGCTCACTGGCAGTCAGACTCCAAGTCTTATCTCCCTTGTTCCCTGAAGATTGCTGTTATCCTGTTCTTTTTTTCAAGGTGCCCAGATTTCATATTGTTCAAACACACATGCTCTACAAACAATTTGTGCAGTTAACACAATCATCACAGGGGCCTGAAGTGACATTCATCCTCCTCAGTTTACGAAGATGACGGGATTAAGAGATTAAAGTAAAGACAGGCATAGGAAATCACAAGGGTATTGATTGGGGAAGTGATAAGTGTCCATGAAATCTTCACAATTTATGTTCAGAGATTGCAGTAAAGACAGGTTTATGACATTATAAAAGTATTAATTTGGGGAACTAATAAATGTCCATGAAATCTTCACAATTTATGTTCTTCTGCCGCGGCTTCAGCCAGTCCCTCCGTTTGGAGTCCCTGACTTCTCGCAACAACCACAGAGCCACTATATTTGAGACAGTGACCACTAAAATAGTTACATGTAGAAAGGAATGCCTTTTCAAATTGTGAAAATTGTGTTTTCACATCTGGATAAATATATGAAAAAAATTATCCTCAACTCCTACCTTGTAACCCTACAAAAATTAATTAGAGATGAATCATGAAAGCTAAAACTATAAAGTTTCCAGAAGAAAACAGAGAAATGTCTTTTCACCCTTAGGACTGGCAAAGATACCTTGGACTGGTTGCAGAAATACACTACATGTGAAAGGAAAAATTTAGAGACTGGACTTCATCAAAATGAAAAACTTCTGCGCATTAAATGACATGATTACGAAAATGAAAAGGCAAGCCACAGACTGGGAAAAAATATTTGCAAAACACACATCTGACAAAGGTTTCATATTCAGAACATGTAATGAGCTTCCAGAAACAAATAATTTAAAAACCCACTGAAAATGGGCAAAATTCTTGCACACATCATAAAGAAAGATATACAAGATGCCAATAAACAAAAAGTGTTCAGCATCGTTAATCATCAAAGAAATGTCAGCAAAAACCACAATGAGATACTAACCTCAGAATGGCCAGAATGTTAAAGAGATCGGAAATACCAAGTGTGGGAATGGTTGTGGAACACTGGAATTCTGATCCACTGCCGGTGGAAGTTTGATATAATTGAATTACTTTGGAAAACTAGTGTATTAGTCCATTTTCACGCTGCTGATAAAGACATACCTGAGACTGGGTAACTTATAAAGAAAAAGAGGGTTGATGGCCTCACAGTTCCACGTGGCTGGGGAGGCCTCACAAACATGGTGGAAGGTAAAAGGCATTTCTTACATGGTGGCAGGCAAGAGAGAATGAGAACCAAGAAAAAGAGGAAACCGCTCATTACATCATCAGATCTCATGAGACTAATTCACTACTATGAGAACAGCATGAGAGAAACTGCCCCCATGACTCAGTTATCTCCCACTGGGTCCCTCCCGCAACACATGAGAATTACAGGAGCTACAATTCAAGATGTGATTTGTGTGGAGACACAGCCAAACCATATAAACTAGCAGAAATTCAGCTCTTGTTTTTACTCAAGTGAAATGAAAATACCCATCCATAAAATAACTTACACAAAATGTTATTCAAAATAGTCAAAGACTAGAAACAATGGAAATATCAGTGGTATGAAGAAATAAAGTGGGGTATACTGATACAATGGAACACAATTCAGCAATACAAAGAATGAAAGATTCATGTAACAACTTGCATGAACCTCTAAAACAGTATATTGAATGGAAGAACACAGGCCTGAAGGAGTTCATACTGGATGCTTTCATGTATATGAAGCCCAAGAGCAGGAAAAACTAATCTATAACAGTTGAAGTCAGCCAGAATAGTGGTTGACTTTGGAGGATGGAGACTTGAATTTAGGTATGAGTAATTTCTGGGGTGATTGACTGAGTCGGTATCTTTCACAAGTGTATGTTTATAAAAATCTTCACAATTTTTGCACTTCACTGGAAGTAAATTTTAGCTCAATTAAAATATTAACTGGAGACAATATCTACAATTGGAAGAGCATTTCTACTTGAATGAAATAAACAATACCTGCAATGGATGGAAAGTAGAAAATGGGATGGAAAATCACCAGGCAAATAAAGACATGACCTATTAGAGAAGGAAAAAAATGTTCAAGATTTTTCAGAACAATTTAGGGAGAATTTTGTAAGAAAAAATCACTCTGCTGTGATTCATAGCTTTATTTTTAGAAATTTGCACACTCCTGCCATGTTGAAACATTACAGGAAGAATGACATGTTATTAAAGTCAAAATGTCCATTGTACGCAACTGGCCACATACAAATAACAGAAAACATTGCCAGTGGTTTGACTCCTGAAATGTGAGTACATTTCACATTTTATGAGCAAACTTGTAAATATAAGGTTTTCCATGACCTATATCATGTAATTTAATTATCCTCTATAATTATATCAGTCTTTTCCAACACATAAATGAAGTTTAAGAAATTTGTCATCTTATGTCTCAGACCTAGTAATTTCTTAGCTTGCATTATCCAAAATAAAAAGCACATCAGCAGCTGTCCTGTCATAACTTAATCTTGCTGTTGCTTTATTATTACTTTGTGTTACATTATGTAGGATTTTCTTATGATTTATTTCCATCTAGCACTATGGTGGCTTAGTCCGTTTGGGGTCTGAAACCCATCATTACACCTCAGCACAAGTTGTGAGAAGCTGACTTGCTGTCTACCTGTCCAACCTGAGGCCCAGGAGTTGGTTCTGCTCCTTACATTCCACAGTTAGTGGCCACTCCCTCTGGTGAATGGACTTTGTCCTCGCCCCACGCTCATGACCTTCTTTGACCCCAAACCCTGACTAACCAGGCCTCTGCCATTACCCCCTGGACACTGCACCTGAGGTCCTTCTTGCATTTCCTTCCCTTCTAATGCCTGGCATGCTCAGCCCACATTTAGCTGACATTCCCACCTCTGGCCTCCCAGGCATGGCTTTCTCTTCTACCCAGTATGCCTGGGAAAATAAAGTCCCAGGTCTTACTGCTCCTGAGACTACCTGAGTCATAAACACACCACACACATCCAAGGAGGTGTCTCAAAGAAGCAGTAGGAGAGGGAAGAGCAAAGGGAAGAATCTGGATTTTTTTTTTTCCAGCTAATATCAAAATACCCTCAGGTTAATAACTATACCATTAAATCAAAAAGATCCATGATAGAGGAAAAAACAAATATGACTGTGACTGCCCCATTTCACTGCCTGTGCTTTTATGGTTCTTTCCTTTTCAAGCCTGAAATACATTTTCTTGGAAGACAAGAAAACAAGAGACAATGAACAACCAGATTTCTCTGCAAACCTTCCCAACAAAAGATGTTAAAGAATTCTTCATCCTTTAAGATGGTATGATAGTTAACTGAGTTTTTTGTTTGTTTTTAAAGAAGATCCCAGCTGCGGTATCATTCTGTGGTCAATGGTACAAGATATACTCTTCCTGTTACAGGAAGATTTACTAAGAAATCTATTTCTGGGTGGCTTAAAAAGTCCAGCCATTGATGAAGAGGCTTTCGTGAGATGAAAAGATGAGGCGGGCACCTGCTGTGATCTGGTCCACTGCAGTCCCCTGACGCCTGGGAAAGTTATCATTAATTAAATGCACCCTTTGTCTAGTAAACTGATTTAACTAAGGCTATAATATTCTATGGCACAGACACATTTTTATTTTATATTGCATTAGTGACTTATATATAAGGAAGGGCCTGGTGAAATCATGACATTTGGAGAATCCGTGGAGTCCCAGTTCTACAATGTGTTTGCGTTTGTAGCCACGCTGCGGTATTGCACAAGACTTACTTCATGCTGACTTTCTAGGGAAAACAGATTCCCAGTGTTTCATTATTTTTATGCAGCCTGTACACCAGCGTTTCTGAAATATACAGTAAAGAAGACTAGAACAGATTCCACGCTCTTTCGAACCTTATATGGTTGTATAGTCAACAATATGGACACAAGTTGTTATTCAAATGTGTCTATTCATTGCCTCTAAAGCCTCATGCCATATCTCATTATAACATTTCAAATACACTGTGGCTTCCTCCACGTCATCGAAATAAATTTTGCCAAGGTTGCCAGGAACCTGAATTTTTTTCTTTTCTATTTTTTAAACCAAATTAAATAGTCAGTTCTCAGTCTCCCTCTTACTCAGCTTCTCTGCAGGATGTGACACAGTTAATGAAGCACCTTTTTGTAGAAAACCATACACCTCCGCTTCTGTTTTCTTCCTGCCTTCTCCATCTCCCTTGCTGGTCTGCTCTCCTTTTCTTTCTTTCTTTCTCTCCTTCCTTCTTTCCTTCCTTCTTTCTCCCTTCCCTTCCCTTCCCTTCCCTTCCCTTCCCTTCCCTTCCCTTCCCTTCCCTTCCCTTCCCTTCCCTTCCCTCCCCTCCCCTTCCCTTTCCTTCCCTCCCCTTCCCTTCCCTTCCCTCCCCTTCCCTCCCCTCCCCTTCCCTCCCCTTTCCTCCCCCTCCCTCCCCCTCCCTTCCCCTCCCTTCCTTCCCCTTCCTTCCCCTCCCTTCCCCTCCCTCCCCCCCTCCCTCCCTTCCCCTCCCTTCCCCTCCCCTTCCTTCCCCCCCTTCCCCTCCCTTCCCCTCCCCTTCCCCCCCCTTCCCCTCCCCTTCCCCTCCCCTTCTCCTCCCCTTCCCTTTCTTTTCTTTCATGGAATCTGCCCCTGTTGCCCAGGCTGGAGTGCGATGGTGTAGTCTCGGCTCACTGCAACCTCCGCCTCCCAGGTTCCAGAGATTCTCCTGCCTCAGCCTCCTGAGTAGCTGGAATTACAGGAACCTGCCATCATGACTGGCTAATTTTTGTATTTTTAGCAGAGACGGGGTTTCACCATGTTGGCCAGGCATGTCTCGAACTCCTGACCTCAGGTGATTCGCCCGCCTTGGCCTCCCAAAGTGCTGGGATTACAGCCGTGTGCCCTCCTTTTCTTTGTCTCTGTGCTGGAGAGTCACGCCCACTCTCTGCTTCTCCACCCCTCCCGTGTGCCCACCAACGAGGGACACACCTTGACACCCGTGTGAGTTCCACCCCTGCTCCACATGGATGTCCAGTAAGCCATGCAAACTCAGCTTTCTCTTTAGGCAAACCCTGCCCCATCCCTAGTCTTCCCCTTATTAATAAAAGGCACCACCATTCTTCAGGTATATAAGTCAAAAAATAGGTTGGTTCTTAAATGTCCTCATTTCTTCATATCTTATAGCCAATTCATTAGTATATCCTGCTGGCTCACCCTCCAAAACACAAGCTCCACACTTCTCAGCCTCTCCTTCATCATCCCAGGCGGTCTCCCTCCAGGATCGGGTCACCGTTGGTGCCTCCACCGCCAGCTGCCACCCGGCTCCTGTGAGCAGCTTCCTAAAAGCATAAACAAGGACATCAGCCTCTCCTTTTAAAAGTTCAGCTGACTTCTCCCCATGCTCACGCTGACCACAGCTGCCCTTTGACCTCCTTGCACTGCAGGCCTCTTGTCTCCCTCCATTCTGCCCAGACTCCTCCCCTGCTCGGGTCTGGAAGAAAATACGCGCTCTTCCGGCTTTACGGACATTGTTCCTGCTATTCCCTCTGCTGGAAATACTATCACTCCAGATCTATGCACTGAATAATGTACACACACACACAGAGACACGCACACATGCACATGCACACATGCACAGCCACACACATGCACATACGCACATGCACAGACAAGCACACAAGCACACACACATGCACAGACACACGTGCACACAGCCACACACATGCACACATGTGAACATGCACACACGCACACGTGCACACGCACACAGGCACACATGCACATGCACACACACATGCACACATGTGAACATACACACACGCACACACATGTACATGCACACACACACAGGCGCACACACACACAGAGGCACACACACGCACACAGGCCCACACGCACACACAGGCACGTGCACAGACACGTGATTCCGTTGTGAGCTCTTAGAGGATGTGCTGATTGTGAACTGCCCGCTAAGCTGCTCAGAGCTCAAAATTGTGTGTGAAATGGGTTCTTACTCATTTGCCGAGAAAATGAATAGAGACCTTTTTTTTATATGGGCATGGCCTAACCACAGGGATTGCGGGCTGGCCTCCCAGACATCTGGCATTCACTGTCACTGGAGATAATGCCTTGGCGGGGGGAAGGGACGGCTTCCATCCGTCCTTAAAATGCTTACTGTCCTTTGTAGCAGCGGCCACAGGAGCATTCCTAGGCAGCTGAAAGCCTCCTGCGGGTGCTAATGGCGGCTTCTTCATTTTTTATTGGCAATTGGAAATTAGTAGCAGCTGAGACTGCAGTCAAGCCCAGGCAGCAAATGGCCCAGTCAGAGGGGATGAAAACTGGAAAGACTGAGACGCCGTGAACTGAACGCAGGAGTGCAGGCTTCTCTGGCTGTTGGCTGACCCCTGCTCCGGGAAGAGCACGAAAATCAAGTCCCAAAGCCGGGAGGAATGTGAAGATCAAACACTGGTTGTGCTTCACACTAATTGTGGGGTTTTATTTTGTCTGGCTACCTTTGTAAAAAAGAAGAGAAAGGGGAAGATATTTAACCTTTGACAAGAGAAGACCATTCAGATAATAAGTGCAGCACTTAAAAAAATGAAATTTATAAATGAAATAAAACATTTTATTTAGAAGAATGTCTAAAGCGGTGGTTACGAAACTAAGGGATGCATATAATAAATATTTATTTGGAATAAAGTCCACACCTGCAACTTCGTAAACATTGAAAATCAGGTGCCAAACCGTTTTTTTATTGATATTACACAGAAACTGTTTTTCAGCTTAATAGATATGATATGAATGAATTATTAAGATCTGTGAATTCTCTATTTGTCTGAGCTGCCACTCCCCCATAGCATAAATTCCAAGACTAACGGAGCATACCCCATTCCCCGGTAGTATAAATTCCAAGAATAATGTTGCCCATCCCATTCCCCGATAGCATAAATTCTAAGACTAAAACGGCGTTCATCCCATTCCGGGATAGCACAAATTCCAAGCCTCATGGTGCCCATCCCATTCCCCAATATAATAAATTCCAGCACTAACGGTGCCCATCCCATTCCCTGGTAGCATAAATTCCAAGACTGACGGTGCACATCCCATTTCCCAATAGTATCAATTCCAAGACTAACGGCATTCATCCCATTCCCTGACTGTATTAATTCCAAGCCTAATGGTGCACATCCCATTCCCCGATAGTATCAATTCCAGGACTAACGGTGCTCATCCCATTCCCTGATAGTATAAATTCCAAGACTAACGGTGCCCATCCCATTCCCCAATAGCATAAATTCCAAGACTAACGGTGCCCATCCCATTCCCCGACAGTATAAATTCCAAGACTAACGGTGCCCATCCCATTCCCCGATAGTATAAATTCCAAGACTAATGGTACCCATCCCATTTCCCAGTAGTATCAATTCCAGGACTAACGGCGTTCATCCCATTCCCTGATAGTATAAATTCCAAGACTAACGATGCCCTTGCACTCCATTCTCCGATAGTATAAATTCGAAGACCAACAGTGCGCATTCAATTCCCCGATAGCATAAATTCCAAGACAAATGGCGTGCACCCCATTCTTAAGGCCCCACCCTGTGACCTCATCAGCTCCCAAAGGCTCCGCCTCCTAATGCCGTGACTTTGTGGGTGATGATTTCTACACTTGAATTTTGGGGGACACAGATTGAGTCACTGCAGCAGAGCCATCTCTATGGCTCTCTGCCTGGACCCGCTATGCCCTGCTTCTGTTCGGTGACCGCCACTCCAAGGGGACCAGAGGTGTCCTTTCTAAGGCAGGCTTCCTGCTGCTCTTCACCTGGGAAGAGAACCCTCAGTGCTCAGTTTTTTGGTCCTAACTTGGACCAGTTCTGTCACCCACTCCTCAGAGCCAGGACTTAACTATCTAGAGTGGGTGGACAAGAATGCCGGGAGAGGTCGGGCCACTGCCCAGGCTCCTGCTGGCCTGAGCCCTCCCTTCGTCCTGTTTCTCGGTGCTGAGAGAACCTTCATCTGGGCTGTGGGGTCCACTTTGTGACCTGCATGACATTCACCCTATATCGAGCTTTCACTTTTGCATTCACTGTTCAAGTCACAAGTGAAAGGCCCTTGGAGACTAAAAGCTTGAGTGTTCAAAGCTGTTGGCCCTACCACAATTTTCAGAAGCCTAAGAATTTGCCTTAGTTTTAAAAATGAGCTCTCTTGTTTTTCACCTCCAGGCAATGTTTCCTGAGACCCTCCAGGAAGGTCACTGGCTGGTTAAGAGAAAAAGCAGAGAAGGCAGGTGGAATTGTAGGTGAAGAAATTGCCATTGCTGTGTGATTTTATCCAACTGCCTGCTGTGCCTGGTCTATCACACAGTAGGTGTGACTTTTATTATAGATCTCCTTGGAAGCAAATTTGTAGAATAACTCTTATTCCTTCTGGCCTAAGGAATAACCTGTAATTTTTGTAATTATCATAGACTAGGAGAATTCCTCATGGCTCCCATCCCTGCCTGGACATTCTCCTGACAGCTTTGTGACCCACTCTGCTTCTCTTTTGATATTTCTCCAATTTAAACTAGAATAAATTTTTCAAATGAGAATTAAAACACAAAGTAATTACGGTCTAAAGAGATTTATCAAAGCAAATTATTGTTAACATCTTAATATGGGTTCCAAATTAATAAATAATAGAATTATTTCACATTCTATTCATTCTCCATGACTTTACCCCTAGTTCTTTCTTTTGAGAACCCAGGTGAGCAGCCTTAAAAATGCTGACAAATGAGTACTGAAGGTGAAAACTGAGAACATATATGTGTCTATGTCTACAAAGATAAAAATCTGCTGATTTCTTTTATAATAAACTATTACCAAAATCATAATCAATGTCTATCAAAATATGAGTCTAGTTATTTTGCCATATATCTTTATGAAGTTTTAAAGTTTAAGATATTAATGTATAAAAAACCTGCTTAAATTTCTTCAGTATGAGCAATGATTACAAGCTCAGATGACTTCCAGAATTTTAAAACTTTGTACAAATGACAAGCATGACTGAAATATTTGAAATGTATTGACACAGAATTAGAAAACTCCTGATGAATAAAGAGAGTCACTTATTCCTTGCTTCATATTCTGTTAGTTTGCATGAGTGGAACAGGAAGGTGGGTAATTGTACATATATTGGTTCTGGGCTGTGGAAAAAGAGGAAAGTAAAGTGAGCTTTCTCTATTAACTAACTGGCATAAATTTCACAGTTTCCAAATCTAATATAATGGATGCATAAACGTTTTCAAAATGCAGTGTTTATTTCTAGCAGCATGATTCAAAACTCTGAGCAAATACTGTGTCATTTCTCTCTTTTCCACAGTAGCATGAACTCCAGCCACATCCAAGACCATATTTACTAGTAATTCTTGCCTTCACCAAAAAAAAAAAAAAAAACATGAAATGCTTGTGTTTTCCTGTTCATTTCAGAGGCAATCATTAAGTCCTTATTCAGATGTTCTCATTAGTAAGAACTAAAAAGGAAAAACTATTAAAAATATTGAAATGTTTTGTCACCATTTAGATTTTTCTTACTAAAACCCCTTAAAAACAATAGCAAAAGTGATTATAAAATGATCAAATCCCCTCCCCTCTCTATAGCTATGAAAAAATACTTTTCAAGTAGATGTAATTAGGACATATAGTAACTGAATTTTGATAACAAATATAGTTTTATTTATTTTTCTCAGCCTATGTTTTGCTGATCATAAATTAATCTGTTCTTTCTTCTTCAGGTGATAGTAAACCCTGATTATAACTTGCTGCTGCTGCTCTTTTTTCACGGGGGTTATTTAAATATGTTAGATTTCAAACCATGCTCTTCTAAAACATGACGTAAGGTGGTGAAAGTACCCGTGGAACGGATGTTCAATCTGTAGTTCAGCATCAAGATTTTAAATGGAATCCGTTACAAATGGATATAGAATTAAACTCCATTTCACCCATAGCTCACCAATTAAAGGCTTTCCCCTAATTTGTCTTTAAAGTTCTATTCAAATTTTATCTTTAGAATGCTTTCTTCTTTTAGGAATTGGAAACCTAGAGTTTTAAAAAGACAAAAAATATGTGCTAATAAAAAGCCTTCAATCAAGAGGAGGAACTTCACTTCATTGAATTTAGAGCCAGCTTTATTCTAGATACCTAGGGGACTGCTCCGGATTTCAGATATATACCGGAACACACTTCTAAGCCACTTGGAATTTTGCCATCATTATTTGTGATACAAGAAGAAATGAAGTTCTTTGTGTCTGGGACAACTGGATAATATAAGACCGGGTTGAGTGGATCACTCATATTCCAAGTATTATATAAAAATTTGCCAGGCTGGTTAAATATGGCTTTAATTTCATACCAGGGTGCTAACAAGAGAATCTCAATTAGGAATTATCATTATAAGCAAATAAAATAGAGAATTAAAATGTTGCCGTTATGATAGTTTTTAAATAAGCTTCCAAGGCTCCCTGGCTTTCAAAAGTATAATACGTGATTCCTCGAGCCAGCCTTCTTCTATTTAACCAGCCACCTTACAGCATTTCCACTTGGTTTTCACCACATATTATGAGCCAGAGGGAATTTAAAAAGAAGCAACCAAGTCATTTATTTGCCTCAAAATCAAACCAAATATTTGTTTGAGGTTCCAAATATTTAGATAATTTACCCACTAATTTGTATTTTCCTTCATGTTTTGCACATCCTTTTTCAGAAGCAAAATGCCCTTTCCTCTACTTTATTTGCTGATTTAAATGCCTTATGTACAAGAAAACAATAACGGATGGATTTATTTTTTACTGTTTTTATGAGAACACTCTTATTCATTTGGGCATAGTAAAAAATCCTATTTTTCTTTTTTAATTTTGTTCTTTACATTGATTTTTCAGCATTTTAATATGATGTCTAGGGATGTATTTCTTTGAATTAATTCTGTTTGTCATTCACTGAACTTTTTGAATCTGCAAACTTTTGTCTTGACTCATATTTGGGAAGGTTTTAGTCATCATTCCTTCAAATGGTTTTTTTCCCCGAGACTCAAAGTCTTTCTTCTCCACTTCTAGCACTGCAGTGGCAGGAAATTACACTTTTTAATATTATCCCATAGATCGCTATGGCTAGGCGTATTATATTTTGCATTCTATTCATTATATTTTCTTTCTTTTATTAAAATTGGATTTTTTAACATTTACATTCAAGTTCCCCAACTCTTCTTTGTCATCAACATTCTATTAGTAAGCCCACCCAAAGCATTTTTTATTTCAGCAATTGTATTTTTCAGTTCTGAAGTTTTCCTTTGACTAGTTTTTCATAGTTTCTCATTCCCTAATGAGAACTTCATTTTCTATTTATTTCAAGAGTGCTTACCTTGAATTCAAGGAATATGTTTATAACAGTTGCCTCAAAGATTTTGTTTGATAATTCCAATACCTAGGATATCTTAACACTGGTATCTGTTAATTGTTCTTTTATTTTGAGTATTTACAATTTCCTGGTTCTTCATATGTCAAATAATTTTGGATTGTATTCTCGATATTTTAAATGTTGTATTACGAAATTCTGTGTCCTGCCAAAGAAAATACATTTTCTCTTCTGCAAAATGTTGCATTTTGTTGTTGTTACTGTTGTTGTAATAGTCCCTCAACCCAGTTAACTCACACTCCTTCAGCTTTTATGGGCAGCATTCCAGTTTCACTATCACGGCACCTTCCTCCGCTGTTTGGGAAAAATCCCATGAATTGGCCTCGAGGGATTGTCTAGGACTTGGCCATGGTTTACATCTGACACAGCGTTCACAGCTTGGTGCTTTTCAATGATACTTTGGGTCTTCTCTGCACAGGCCTGGTTTGGAGATGCACCTAGGGCGTGTGTCAGTTCATACACAGCATTAGAGGGTTTCCTTCTCAAGCGGTCTCCCCCGAGATCCCTCCCAGTTCACTGCAGCTTCCCATGGATTTTCACTCAGGACTTGAGGTGCCTGTGTCATGGTCACTGCACCTCAGCAGAGACAAGAGAAAGAAAAATAAATCAGGGGGGTCTTCATACTCTCAGACCACGCGGTCCTCTTTACCCAGTTCATGTTTACCCAGTTCTATGCCTCTGGCAGGAAAGATAAGTTTTCTCTTGGGGTTTTAAATTATCACATTGCCACTGCTGTAGTGAGCCCTGGGACCTGAGCTACCACAAGAATAGGCCAGGAGGGAAAAAGAAAAAAAAGGTATTAAAAGGAAATGGAAATTACCTCTCACACTCTCAGTCTCAGGGGACCATTTTTCTAGACAGATGATGGATGTGTCTCAGGTGTTTTGCTGCCTGTGAATTCCCACATAATGGCTGACTCCAGCCCAAAGCTGGAAGATAAGACAGGAAAATAAAACAGAAAGTGCTTCTTCAATTTTTGACTCCTCTCCTTAAAATAACTGCTATTGTTAACTTGTCAGAATCCCTGGTTAGTTGCTCTTTGAGTTTCATTGGTGGTTTTATTGTAATTAATAGAGAAGGAGGTGACAGAGATTCTCTGCTTGGCCAAACTTGACTCAGGTTCCTCAAACCCCTTCCAAGCCCATCCATACTCTTCCTTGCAAAATCCAGTTTCAACCAAGAGCCCTCTCAGTTAGTTTAACACGAACCCCATCTAGGCACAGATCAGGCATCTGATCACCCTCCACATCGATCCATTTCCTCCTCCTCCACCACCCCCAATGATACTGGCCACCCTGACCTGTCTTCAGTAAGAATCCTGTTAGGTCGGTTTAGCCAGAATCCCCTGAGCCCTGGTATTTCCTTGTAGTAATTTTCCATCTGTGGACCCCCACCCTGAGCTGCAGCTGTTAAGTCCCCACTCATCCAGGCTGCATTCAAAATGGAGCTTAATCTAATCTCTCTCCCCCACTGCCAAACCCGATTGAAGAGGACCACGCATCTATTGTGATGGCCCTGACAAAAGGCTACTCACCATCTTTTAAGAAGTACCACTGAATAATTTTATTTTTAACATAATAGTTTTTTAACATAAACTAGAGTTTATGTTAAAAACATAAAACTACAGAGTTTATGTTTACTTAAGCAGCACCAGAAGTACATGCTTCTCACATTTTAAAATCTTCATTTTATACAGAGTTATTATAAACTACAGTTAGGTGATGAACATAAAAGGAGGGAGAAAAGGAAGGATGGAAGGCAGGAAGAAAGGAAGGAAGGAAAGGAAGAAAGGAATAAAGAAAGAAAAAAGGAAGGAAGAAAAAAAGGAAAAGGAAGGCAAGAAGGAAAGAAAGAAAGAAAGAAGAAGAGAGAAAGAAAAGAGTAAAGAAAGAGAGAGAGAAAGAAAGAAAGAGAGAAAGAAAGAAAAGAGAGAAAGAAAGAAAAGAGAGAGAGAAAGAAAGAAAGAAAAGAGAAAGAAAGAAAAGAGAGAGAAAGAAAGAAAACAAAGAGAGAGAGAGAGAAAGTCTAAGAGGCTTCAGGACTACAGGAAGATGAGAAAATTGTAAGTGTTACCAGATTATGTAAAATAAAAAGCTCCTAGGACACGGTATAAACATTCCTTATACCAAAATGAGAGCAAGAGAATTTTTCTTCAAAAAGTTTAAATTATTATATTTTATAATAAAAGAAATTAAATGGAAAAATTTAAAATATAAAATTCTAATTTTATTTCCTAATATAAAAGGAGCACTTTATTTTTCAAAAAAAATGTTTTAATCTCATTGAGTTTTTTGAGGCAACAAAAAATAGTACGAAGACGAAGTGGATCACTCCGCGGCATTTATCTAAGCGTCCTTGGCTACATATCCCCCTCAATAAAGAAGAGTGAGGAGGAGGGAAATGACATCTTCTGAAGACCTACTATGTGCTGATGACATTGGCATACATTTCTTCAGCTAATTTTCAGAACAAGTCTATGAGGCAAAATGAAACTCACGTTACATTCAGTAACGTGCCCTCATTCATTTTAGCGAATAAATGGCAGGGCCAGAGTTCACAATCAATGTCCCACATTCAAATTCGCCGACCTGAACAAATACATGATATCACATTAATTGGTCTGTGGCAAAATGAAGTGAAGAAGTGCTAACTTTAAACTTTATCCAGCATAAGAGATTATTATGGACACTTGGAATGTATCCTTGCTTCTTTCAGGCTTTTTGTCTTTCTAATGAAATACTGATGTTAGTGGGTTGGAGTGAATTTCTTTAAAATGCTTACCTGGCAACTTAATAAACACAGTCTTTGCAACCATATGTTCATCTTCAAATTAGAAAATGTTGTGTCTATGACATCCAAATTTAATAAACCATTATTATCTACCGTCTTTTGCACACTAAAATAATTTTTCTAGCTGTCAAAACACGTATCTTATTATTTCCATTGTAGTCTTTGAGAAAAAAAAGAAGACTAAATATACGTAGTTTTATAATGTAAGTCAAAAATTTAAAAACACAACCCATTTCTATACTCCTGGAATAGGAAATAATCTTCAAAATTCTCTAGAGCTGGTACTCAAAAACACTGCCCTGGCTTTGAATCGTGGTTACATTTTCTGTATTCATAGCTACAAAAGATCATTGTAACTTTCTTGGTAGAACCACTTTGTTCACTTCTAAAACTGCCATGTGACCACTGAAATTATAATCAGGAGACCATAATATTAAATACATTTATCTATTTCTGACAGGATTACCAATTCATTAAACATTTATTATAGACATACATTTGTTACTAAAAAAAATTTTTAATTAGACCTTGAATCAGAACATTATTAGCTTTGTCATCTTCTTTAATTTTTAATTTTGGTGGGTACATAGTAAGTGTATATATTTAATCGGTACATGAAATATTTTGATATGGGCATGCAACGTGTGACAATCACATCACAGTAAATGGGGTATCCATCAGCTCATGCATGTATCCTTTGTGTTACAAACAGTCCAATTATACTCTTTTAGTTATTTCAAAATGTACAATTAAATTATTATTGACTACACCCTGTTACGTAATCACATACTAAATCTTATTTTTTCTTTCTAACTGTTTTTCATAGTCATTAACCATCTCTGCCTCACCCACCTCCCCATCCTCATCATCCTTCTATTTCTTATCTACACAGGTTCAATTGTTTTAATTTTTAGCTTCCACAGATAAGCGAAAACACATGATATCTGTCTGTGCCTGGCTTATTTCACTTAACATAATGATCTCCGGTTCCATCCACGTTGCTGCAAATGACAGGATCTCATTCTGTTGACGGATGAATAGTACTCCATTGCGTGTATGTGCCACATTTCCTTTATTCAGTCGTGTGTTGGAGGACATTCAGTTTGTGTCCATATCCTGACTACTGTGAACAGTGTTGCCATAAACATGGGAGTGCAGAGATCTCTTGGATATACTGATTCCTGTTGGGGGTATATCCCTAGCTGTGGGACTGCTGGATCATGTGGTATGACTTGGTCATCTCTACTTTTCACCTGCTTCTTTGAAGTGTGAAAAACTGCAATCATTCTTCACAGTGACAAAGCTCCATTTTGCAGTTCTATCCGCTGCAGGAGGGGTGCACGTCTGACCTTTGTAGCAGGTGCTGTGGCCCCGGTCCTGTGCTATGGGCAGCCCTCAGCACAGTCAGCCCTGGCGTCTCACAGGCGGCATTGACAAGTTTTAGGAGTTGCGTTGCTACCTTTTAAATTGATAGAAACACTAGTAAAGGCACTGAGATTATCTGGAGTCTAAAGTGAAAAAAAAAATTAGAATGACTCACGGAAAATGTAGTTTAACCCGTGAGAATTGTAGTTTAGAAAGTGTCCTGCTGGCCCAGGGTCTGAGGCTTTCGAAGGGCCTCAAGAGGGTCCAGGCTGCCGCTGCAACCACTGAGGGGCTGACGAAGGGCTTTGTGAGTTGTCAAAAATTAAAACCTCCCACCTATTGCAACGGCTTGGAGTTTTCAAGAAATTCCCTCCTGTGAGTTGTTGGTTTATTCCGATTCACCCAAAATTTTAAAATGGAAAAATAAGCTTCAATTTTATTTTTGTTTCTAAAGCATGCTCATCTTCATTCTGCCACATCCACGTTGCTATTGGTCTTCTGTGGAATGTAGGTTGAACTGGAAAATATTTGAGGTTAAGACAAATAAGGTTTTATGGGAATAATAAACAGTTCACCGGGAATGCTTTGGAACTGTGAATATTGGCAGTTTTTCACTGAGCTTTTTACCTACTTAAGTTCATTCCTTTCTCCCCCTCCCCTCCCGCTTTGTATTCCCAGGGCCTGGGCTCTCTCCTGAGTGTTTCCAGTTCTCCATATTCTTTCTCCTGGGGACATGCTCACTCAGGTTCGATAGTTCCACACTGTCCTGAATAACCTGAATGCCGGCAGCATTGTTTCTCCACACGCACTCTTTTCGTTTCTGTGTGTAACTCGGAGTCTGTCATCTTTTAGCAGATGGCAGTGGACCCCCCACATTTCACTTTGGATGCAAACTGTGCTTAGGGACCAAACGCCCTGGTCCAAGCTTTGGTGGGAAGAGGAGGCTCAGAGGTTCTGAGGGTGAGGAAACGCCGTGTGAGGAAAGCAGGGAGGCAGGGCTGTGGCGGGGGAGTGGAGTTAGAGGCCCTGGAGGCGAGAAGGAGAAGAAAGGAGGCCGGGGAGGCCTGGGGAAGACAGGGCCTCACGGTTCTGGACATAACTGCTTCCCAAAACCTCTCAGGCCCTCAGACCTTTCACCCGGCACGCCGAAGGTTTGAGGGGACTTTCTGTTTGGGTGCAGACGGGAAGGGGCTGAGTTCCGCATCTGGATCTGGTTGGACTGGGGTACACTAGAAAGACTGTGGAAGACAGAGTCAGGAAGAAAGGGCTGGAAAAGCGCCACAATCAGGGGTGGGCTCTGGGATCTCAGAGCCTCTGAAATGGGTGGCTCCAGCCAGGTCTCCCCGGCTCTGCGATGGACGTGAGGGCAGTTACTGAAGGTGCCCGGGGGGTTCAAGGGGCCCCTCCTGCCCTCAGAGACCACTGACATTGTCCAGTGGCCATTCTTCATCACTGTCCAGGGCTGCACTTGAAGGGCAGCCTTTTTCAAAAGACCCCGACCACAGCTCAGGGTAAAAGGAGACCCCTTGCTTTTCCTACACAATCGAACTCCCTGGGCCGGTGGTGGAGGCTGCCAGGAATAAACAGAGGCAGCAGGCAGCTCGGGGGACGCGTTACAGCTCAAACTGTGTCTCCAAGAAGATTATCTGAAGTCCTCCCCGCCCTCGCCCCTGCCTGTGAATGTGACCTTTGGAATCAGGATCTTTGCCGATGTCATCAAGTTGAGGTCACTAGGGTGGACCCTAACCCAAGAAAATCGGTGTCCCTATCAGGAGAGCAGAAGACAGACACACACGGAGACAAGGCAGCTGCCAGAGGATCAACCGTGAGCCAGGGAGCACCAGGGCACCAGAGGCTGAACGTGGCAGGGAGGAGCCTCCCGAGGCTCCCGAGGGAGCACGGCCTGCAGACACCACGAGATAGGCCTTCCAGACTCCCGAGCTGTGAGAAAACAAGTGGTTTATGGTATTTTTGTCACAGCAGCCCCGGGAAGCCAACACAGACGGAAACATCCCCTAGGAGATTAGGGGGAGGGAAGGGAAGCTCTTCCCTCTTCTTTCCCTGTCTAGGAACATCCTTCCAGACCCCCAACCAAAAGTGACCCTGTGGATGCTTTCACCATTTTTCAAATACTGAAGCCAGAGATAGTTTGTTGTACTTACATTAATCTGAGTTTGCAGATTTTTCTCATTTGGTTGAATGAAATATGTTCTGTCTGATAACCTTTCAGATGGTAAAAAGGATCTTATATCACTATTTGTGATGTGCCATCTAAGGTTCAATCAAAAGATTTCTTGAATAAAGAACTGGAAATACTTGTTGAAGTAGTAAAGCATTTGTTTTTCTTTGACATGTGGAATTCCTTTTCAATAGGGCTGGCTGTTATACTCACCCTGTCATCCCTACACTTCCTCGCCCCAGTGAAGCAGGCAAAACGGAATTTCTTCTTTCTTTTTTTTTTTTTTTTAGAGATGGGATCTTGCTGCATTGCCCAAACTGGAGTGCAGTGGCACAATCATAGCTCCCTGCAGCCTCAAACTCCTGGCCTCAAGCAATCCTCTTGCCTTGGCCTTCTCAAGGGCTGTGGCCACAGGACCACAGGTGCGTGCCATGGTGCCCAGGTTTTCTTATTGGTTTTCTTTCTTACCGACTTCCTCAGGCCTCCAGTGCACAGGGAAACCTGACATTTGTGTGATTGTTTCCTCCTTAGTGCTGAGACTAAAGTCAAATCAAGCATTTCTCATGGGTAACATGGATGCTAAACCGTAAAACTCAGGCTTCTCTCTTATGCACGTGTGATTTCCAGGGCGGCTGGAAAGATCCGCTGGCAGCTAGCTTGGCAGCGGATAGGTTAGGATGGCCGGACAGTGATCGGTGATGTGACTTCAGCAAAATGTGAACTTGGCTGCCTTCTCTTCAAATTTGCAAAACGGAAAACATGAAATCTGTCCTTTTTCTCAAGAAATGTGTGTAAAATAAATATAGCAAGTTCGGGCCGGGCGCAGTGGCTCAAGCCTGTAATCCCAGCACTTTGGGAGGCCGAGACGGGCGGATCACGAGGTCAAGAGATCGAGACCATCCTGGCTAACACGGTGAAACCCCGTCTCTACTAAAAAATACAAAAAACTAGCCGGGCGAGTGGCGGGCGTCTGTAGTCCCAGCTACTCGGGAGGCTGAGGCAGGAGAATGGCGTAAACCCGGGAGGCAGAGCTTGCAGTGAGCTGAGATCCGGCCACTGCACTCCAGCCTGGGTGACAGAGCAAGACTCTGTCTCCAAAAAAAAAAGAATAAAATACAGCAAGTTCATAATTTTCATTAAACATGTAAGTCCCTTAGAAAGAGTAGATGAATCCCAGGTTTCCACAGCGATGTCAAAGCTGAGAATTAAGTTGGTCAGTTGGGATGGGTGAAGTCTGGCTGGACAGACACTGAATTAGGTGCCCAAGACCCAGAAGCAGACACAGCAACTCTGGGCCGTGAGCAGCCATGGGCGGCCGTGAGCAGCCGTGAGCAGCCAGCTTTGTGCTCCCAATAGAGCCTGGCTCTGAAGAACGAGAAGGCAACAGGTTTCTCTCAGGCAAGTCGTTCTCTGGGGCACGGCGAGGCTGCCTGGCTTTTTCGTGGAGACTGCGTGTAACAGAAATACTCCTCCTGGGCCAGTGTTCTAGGAGGGCCAAAGGCAAGACCCTTCCTCCTACTCCGACCTAGGAACCCCCACGTGATGTGACTCACACCCGAGGCGGACGCCAGCAGCCTCCCCAGGTACCCGAAGACATTGGGGCGTCCACTGCCCAGGAGCAGCCCCTCCAGCGCCTCTCTAGGCTGATGTGATGTTTTCTGAAGAAAGATGCCCTTTTGATCTAAGGGCGGGGGGCTGAGGTCTCCCCATGTCCTCCTTCCAGAAACCTCTGCTTTCTCCCTGCATCCTGGTGCAGAGCTGTGGGACACCGCGTGGCATTGGTAAATGGCCTTTAGCTTCTTTGGGGAATAGAGATTTAGTTTGTCTTTTTTTAAGAAAAACTCTCTGAAATCACTGTAAAGTGATCTCTTCAGATCTGACCCATCCTGGAGGTGATTTCACAGTATTCTACGATATTTTAGCTCATGCCCCTCAGAGACTGGCCAGTGGCGTAACCATCTGGAACTCAACTGCATTCGTAGGGAACCCCGGGGGTGTTTCCTTCCTACTCGGTTTCTGGCCACCTCGTACACCTTTTTGCATGTGTGTTTCACACTTCTCTCTCCATCCCTTTTCTCTTCCTCTTCAGCACGTCTTTCTGATAATTTTCTGCTTTGCTGCCATCAGCAGTCGAGACACAGTGGCCAAGGGTGATGTGTAGGTCAGAGCTCCAAAGCAGCTCCTGATGTTGTCGGCAGATTCTCAAAATCCAGGGTGTCTAAAAGTCCCCAAGAGTTTGTTAAAAATGCAAATGGTGACCGGGCGCGGTGGCTCACGCCTGTAATCCCAGCACTTTGGGAGGCCGAGGCGGGCAGATCATGAGGTCAGGAGGTCGAGACCATCCTGGCTAACACGGTGAAACCCCGTCTCTACTAAAAATACAAAAAAACTAGCCGGGCGAGGTGGCGGCGCCTATAGTCCCAGCTACTCGGGAGGCTGAGGCAGGAGAATGGCGTGAACCCGGGAGGTGGAGTTTGCAATGAGCTGAGATCCGGCCACTGCACTCCAGCCTGGGCAACAGAGTGAGACTCTGTCTCAAAAACAAACAAACAATAAAACAAACAAAAAAAGCAAATGGTTGAGGCTGCCCAGAGATTCGGATGAGGCAGGTTGAGGCTGCCCAGAGATTCGGATGAGGCAGGTTGAGGCTGCCCAGAGATTTGGATGAGGCAGGAGGAGAAATACCTGTTTGTAACAGGCCTCCTGGGCTTTGCTACAAGCAGTTGGGGCCACCCATGGAGGAGCCCCCTGGGGCTGTGACCAGGTTCAGACTCTTACAGGGAGTTTGCAGGGAGGCCTGGTACTGCATAGGTGCCCACACCGAGCGCTGGGCCAGAGGAGGGCTCCCAGACAGACTAGGAACAAACTCTTTGGTAACCAGAGGTGATTGTAAATTAGGAGCTCCATTCATAATTACAACTCTCAGAGTAGACAGTCCCAAGGTATACATAGCTGGCTGCAGGGAGAGTGGGCAGCTTGCGCTGAGGCTCAATGTGCTTACCTTTTGGAAAATACAGGATGATGGCAGCCACTTCCTCCTCCACTCCCATCCATCAGTACAGTCCACTTACTATTCCTAAGGATGTTCCTGGAGAAACAAAATAACCATTTCATTAGTAGGGAGGGAGACAGAGAGAGAGAGGAAGAAAACGACACGGGACTAGAGTGGTCCATGCTTTTGTAAATTGCTAAACATCAAAACACAATGATATTCAAATTTCTATAATTCAATAAACACTTCTTACCAAATCTCATCAATTCTATTTCTGAAATATTCCTTCATCCCTCCTCATTTTCTTCCTCCCCTCTGGAATGGACTTGAGTGACAGCATTAGAACCATGACTGTTCTCCTACTTCAGAGCTGGGTCCCGAATTCCCCCTCCTCTTCCTCTTTGAGCCCCGCCTCTCAGCCACGCTCTGCAGACCTCTCCTCTCACAGCCTCCCCTGAATGCAAACTTGTCCATCCTGTGGCTCCACTCCCTTGTCTCACTCCGGGGAGCCTGTGCCTGTGAGTCTGGTGAGGCTGGAGCCTCTGGGAACAGTCAGTCCCGGGCTTTTCCGCACCTGTGCTCACCTTCCTCCTCCTGACACTGTGGCCTTGGGGGTGGAGGGAGCCTGGAACCTGGAATGGCCTGTGTCTGTGTCCAGCACAACAGTTCTTGCACCAAATGAGAAAATATAATTTATCAGTATATCTTAGAAATATTTAAATTATCAAGCCTGTAATCCCAGCACTTTGGGAGGCCGAGACGGGCGGATCACAAGGTCAGGAGATCGAGACCATCCTGGCTAACACGGCGAAACCCCGTCTCTACTAAAAACACAAAAAATTAGCCGGGCGAGGTGGCGGCGCCTGTGGTCCCAGCTACTCGGGAGGCTGAGGCAGGAGAATGGCGGGAACCCGGGAGGCGGAGCTTGCAGTGAGCTGAGATCTGGCCACTGCACTCCAGCCTGGGCGACAGAGCGAGACTCCGTCTCAAAAAAAAAAAAAAAAAAAAAAAAAAAAAAAAAAAAAAAAAATTAAATTATTCTATTTCCTGAGAAAAACTAGTTTTCTTAGGCATGAGGCTTCGACAGAAAGATCGTCCTCCTGCCTTCACCAACCTCAGAGCTTTGAAAATGAGGCTTCTATTAGGAGTAAAACTTCCATGGGGCTGGGGCCTCCCAGCGAGGGAAAGAAGTCCCCCCATCAAATGCAGAGCTGGTATCTCTTTCTGGTATTTATTCTTAACAGGGTCAAGTCATTATATGAGTATTTGATACGTCAGTTTTGTTTAGATAACAGATGTGTGCAGTGCCATTTTAAACAGGGGAGAGGAAGCTTTGGGCTTGTGTTAAGCATGCATTTGGTTTTCAGCCACTGTTCATTTCTTCTTTGGGAAGGCATCCCCTGGGGTCTCTGGTCCTCGCCCCCTCCCAGTTTCACCCCAGGACACCAGGTGCACTGGAATCGACTTTTTCAATCTCGACTTTCCAATCACGATCCACGGTCAGCTTATATTGAGTGTAAACAAAGAAGAAATATTAAAGGAGAGAGAGGAAAAAAAATGCTGATCCGAATGGCTGTGTTTGCTTTTGTTCCTTTAAATCCTGCAGGGCTGGAAAAGGGTGGTTGCGGAAAGCAGCAGGGAATCAGGCTTTCCCACAGCTGTGCCCCTGCTGTGCAGAGGCCTCGGCTCCACACACAGGCGCTGATCCTCCCCAGGGAGGCTCGGGAGATGCTGAAAGCACAGGGTGGTCTCAGCCCCAGGCCGAGGCCCCAGCTCTCTGGGGGAAAGTGACTGCATGTGTGGCAGGCTCGGGACAATTTGGGGTTTATGTAGTATGATTTGATTCAAAAAGAAACGTTTCCTTTAATCAAGCAACAGTCATGCCATCCCGCACGGGGAGCAGCACTGAACCCACGCCGATGGCTCTGGGCTGTGGGGGCTGGGACCAGACTCCCAGGGCCAGGTTAGGGCTGGAGGTGCCTGGCCCTGGGCAGCCTCCCTCCTGCACGGATCCCTTCAGGATGGCTGCCCAGGGTGCTGGCTTCCTGCAGGGGCTCGCACCTGCGTGGCTATCTCCCTCACGGGAGGGTGCAGGTAACTGCTCAGAGCCCCAGCCAGCACCTGGTTCTCCTGACAGTGGGGCGCACGCAGGAGTGCGGAGGAGGAGCCTGGAGCCAGCCCATGGTCCTGTTTCTCTGGACTCCATTCAGAATATGTGAAAGGGCAAGGACAGGGCTGTCCTCTCAGGGAGATGGCACAGTTCCAGAGCTAACCCCGTAGGTGCCAAGGCAGCCCCTGGAACTCTCATCACAGAGGCCTCCAGAGAGCTCTGTGAGTATGGGGGCCAATTCCAAGCTCAATGCAGCCTGGGAGGTGCCTAGTAGCTGGGGCCTAGAGGCTGCAGCTCCCAGCTTGAGTCTTGCCCTAACTGCTGACTGGCTTGGAGGGGAATACTCAGTGATTTTTGTCTCAGGTGATGCTGTCAAGGAAGAGTGTGCTGCCCTCATGCCTGGTCTCAGCCAGAAGGCACCTTGGTCACTCAGCAGAGGCTGTTACCAGGAGAGGCAGGAGATGGCACTCCAGATGGTTTCATGTCATTTTTAGGAAAAAACGCTTTGACTGGCAGGGTGCAGGCAATGACCCACCTTTCCAGTAAGAACCAAAATAATAATAATGAAGCAGACAGAAGGAGCAGATGTCTTCAGAACTTTAAAATCACAAGGTTGGTTTAGATGTAACTTTGGTAAATAATGGGGGAAGGTGAATGGAGGGGGTGAGGGTCTGCTCCTCACAGTTGCTAAGCTTCTCGTAGGAAATATCTGCTCTTCACCACTCCACTCAGCTTGCAATTACAGAGATATGCAAATAACTAATAGCCAACTCCACCACTCACAGGAGAGCATTCCTAGCATTCAAAGCTACACCTACATTGCAGAACCTCTCCGATGGGTTAAGGAAAAGATAGAGAAATTTGTACTGTTTTGGCTAAGAAGCACAACTTGGTAGAGAAGAAAAAACAACTTTTTAGATGTCTTCTTTCTTTCCATGTAATCTGATAATTAAGTTTATTCTAAGGGACCCAGGGCAAGGCAGAAGTGCAGAGGTTCATATGCAGCTTGAGTAAAACAGGTGTTTAGCACTACAATCAAATAATGTGCACATTGGCCGGGCACGGTGGCTCAAGCCTGTAATCCCAGCACTTTGGGAGGCTGAGATGGGCGGATCACGAGGTCAGGAGATCGAGACCATCCTGGCTAACACGGTGAAACCCCGTCTCTACTAAAAAATACAAAAATCAGGCAGCTGGAAACCATCATTTTTAGCAAACTATCACAAGAACAGAAAACCAAACACCGCATGTTCTCACTCATAGGTGGGAACTGAACAATGAGATCACTTGGACTCGGGAAGGGGAACATCACACACCGGGGCCAATCATGGGGAGGGGGGAGGGGGGAGGGATTGCATCGGGAGTTATACCTGATGTAAATGACGAGTTGATGGGTGCTGACGAGTTGATGGGTGCAGCACAGCAACATGGCACAAGTATACATATGTAACAAACCTGCACGTTATGCACATGTACCCTAGAACTTAAAGTATAATAATAATAAAAAATAAATTAAAAAAAATACAAAAAATTAGCCGAGTGCGGTGGCGGGCGCCTGTAGTCCCAGCTACTCGGGAGGCTGAGGCAGGAGAATGGTGTGAACCCGGGAGGTGGAGCTTGCAGTGAGCTGAGATCCGGCTGCTGCACTCCAGCCTGGGTGACAGAGCGAGACTCCATCTCAAAAAAAAAAAATAATAATAATAATAATGTGCAAATTTACTCCAAATGGGTGATTTTCCATTTTCTGGGCTTTCTACTGGTTCACTACCTGGAACACTTTGGTGCCACAGTTGTTCAGTAAAGGAGGCTAAACTGTCCTCTTTGGTTTCTGCTTTATGTCCTTTCCCTAGGTCAACTGGCAGGGAACATCCACTCACAAGACATCTGGACTTGTTGGTCCATCTCCACTTGGTCATTCCATGGGAAGCACCCACTCAGTAGATGTACTAGTCCATTTCCATGCTGCTGATAAAAACATGCCTGAGACTGGGAAGAAAAAGAGGTTTAATTGGACTTTCAGTTCCACGTGGCTGGGGAGCCTCAGAATCATGGCAGGAGGCGAAAGGCACTTCTTACATGGTGGCAGCAAGAGAAAAATGAGGAAGAAGCAAAAGCAGAAACCCCTAATAAACCCATTAGATCTTGTGAGACTTATTCATTTTCATGAGAATAGCACTGGAAAGACTGGACCCCATGATTCAATTACCTCCCCCTAGGTCCCTCCCGCAACACAACATGTGGGAATTCTGGGAGATGCACTTCAAGTTAAGATTTGGGTGGGGACACAGCCAAACCATATCACTAGAGAATTTCGACCTGTAGGTCCATCTCCACTTGGTCATTCCGTGGGGAGCACCATTCACTAGAGCATCTGGGCCAGACCTCACTTTCCTTCTTGGCTCTAATCTCTGATCTCTTTCTGGCACCTGCCCTGATCTGACCCCTGTGGGGTCCAGGGTGAAAAGATGTTTCCCATGCCAGCCATGGAGTTCAGCTCTGGTTGCAGAGCTAGCTGGAGAACAGAGCAGAGAAGACCTGGAATGGAGACGGTGCGATGAGATGCTCCTGCCTGCACTGCCTGGGCTCCTACTTGCCTGATAAGTTCTGTGGTCTCAGCATCTGGAGTTGGTGTCACATTTTCTCTTACTGCTCCTCACCCTTCCAGTTCAACAAAAGTTGGGTTTCCCATCATCCTACTTTTATACTCCATGAGCAATTTTGTCTTCATCTCCTTCCTATCCTTTAGGCCTGCATCTATTCCTCCTGTCTTTGCCCAGTTGAAGTAGAAAACATCTAGTCCGGTGGTTTTGTTTTTCAAACATGGACAAAGAATATATTAATACTATTCTTAGGAGGCTAAAGTTCTAGGAAAATGTTTTAATACGGTACTTTTATTTTTATGCTAACCTAAACCTAATTACTTTTACTAGTTATGATGACAAAACTTTTTCTACAGTGAAAATGTGTAGTTAAACAGTATCCTTGCAGGCCAAACTTCTGCTTCTTACGCATCCTCAGTGCGGAGAAGATCTATATCTTTTCCACATGTAAAAACGCTTTATGTTTTTTTTTTTTTTTTTTTTTTTTTTTAAGACGGAGTCTCGCTCTGTCGCCCAGGCTGGAGTGCAGTGGCGCAATCTCGGCTCACTGCAAGCTCCGCCTCCCGGGTTCACGCCATTCTCCTGCCTCAGCCTCCCGAGTAGCTGGGACTACAGGCGCCCGCCCCTGCGCCCGGCTAATTTTTTCTATTTTTAGTAGAGACGGGGTTTCACCATGGTCTCGATCTCCTGACTTTGTGATCCGCCCACCTCGGCCTCCCAAAGTGCTGGGATTACAGGCGTGAGCCACCACGCCCGGCCTAAACGCTTTATGTTACATTCTCACAGACCCCATCCTCTTGGTCACTATTTAGCACTTGGCCTTTTGAAGAACTTTAGGGTTAGTGAGGAAAGGACATTGGGAACTGGGAGCTCCCCAAGCACGCAGTGGTGTTCCCACACCTCACAACAGCACTGTGAGCAGGTGTGTTTGTCTCTGGGGCTGCCCCAGCAAAGCACCACAAATCGTGTGGCATACAGTAACTAAACTGTGTTTGCAGAAAGTTCTGGAGGCTACGACTCTGAAATCGAAGTGTGGGCAGGGCCGTGCCCTCTGCGAAGGTTCCAGAGCAGAATCCCCCTGGCTGCCTCAGCTTCTGGCATTTGCCGGGCACCCTGGGTGTGCCCTGGCTTGGGGATGTACCACTCCAGTTGTGTGGCATCTTCTCCCTGTCCTTACAATGCCTTCCCTCTGTGTGTGTCTCTCTGTGCCCAAACTTCCCCTTTTTATAAGGATACCAGTTATATTGAAGTAGGATTCAATCTAATAATAGCATTTTAACTTGGTTATCTCTGTAAATAGCCTATCTCTAAATAGACTCCTATTCTGAGGTCCTGGGGATTAGGACTTCAGTATATGAATTTTGGAGGCACATAATTTTTCCCATATCAGTAGGGATTCTTCTACTTTACAGATGAAGAAATTGAGGTTCAGTGTGTTTAGGCAAGTCCTCAGTCAACGCAGCTCATAAGTTCCAGAGCCAGGCCCTCGACCCTACCTGTCTAACCTCAGAGTCTGTGTCCTCTGTAACATGCAGCTGTCTACTCGTAGGCTATTCAAGTTGGAAGGGATTTAATGAAAAAAAAAAAAAAAGAAAGAAATCTCTTTCCAACATTCAGGCCGCTATGTCAGAGAGAGTCTTTTTGCAACTTAGAGAAAGGCACTCTATTTGGGTGGAAGTACAGAAAAGATGCTGCTTTCTCTAGGTGGACACCATTCAGCCCAAGCAGATAGACTTATCTGACGTGTAAATGTGACAGCCCAGTCTTCATGTCAGGTGCTGTACATTCCATCCCCGTCCTCAAAAAAGAAAACATAATTAACCCAGGTAGTTTCAACACTGACCTTGAATTGGATGGAAGACAAGAGAAGGAGCCTCCGCACTAAATCCAGGGCAGGCACAGACAAGAGGTTTCTGCCTGATAGCTGCTCAACCCAAAGGCGTCTGCAAAGCCCACAGCTGATGACACAAGGAGCGTCTGCTTCCCTCGCCAGCCACATTTCTAATCTTCCCTGCATGAACCACTGAAGCAGAAATTCACAAACAAGATTCCCAGAGAATACTATATACATGTGGACTAATGTCTGTTTCTTTAGTGATTCTGAATTCTTTCTATATCCATGTCTTCTTCACATTCTTTATTACTGATCAAATCAGATTTTATGAGAGGGAAAAATGTGTATGATATGCTGTTCTTGCATTGCTATCAAGAAACACCTGAGACCAGGTAATTTACAAAGAAAAGAGGTTTAATTGGTGCACAGTTCTGCAGGCTGCACAGGAAGTGTGGTGTGAGCATCTGCTTGGTTCTGGGGAGGCCTCCAGGAGCTTTTACTTGTGGCCAAAGGTGAAGTGGGAGCAGGGGCAAACGAGAGACAGGGCAGGCACTACACAGTTCACACAACCAGGTCTCGGGAGAACTCACTCGCTCAAAGACAGCACCAAGGCATGAGGGATCACAATTCAAACTGAGATTTGTGTAGGATAAACACTCAGTGAATGTCATATTCCTGAAGTAATTATGAAAAGATTTCTCTGCCTTGTCCTTGCCCCCATCTCTCATACCAGGCCAGCCCAGGGCATCCCCACTGCTTCCTGCTCCTGTGCCATGGCATCATCCTTCTGTGAACACTGGCTCCGGCTGTCTTCTTTGCTCAGTCCACCTGGGATGGGGGGATGTCCAGGGGTCGCTTTTCCTGTCTGCAGTGAGCCCTTGAGGCAGCTCTCAGGTCTCACCCATCTTTGTGCATCTCTTACCCGGTTAGAGGTTTGCCAAGTTGTAGGCACTTCAGGAAGACTTTGAAAACATAATTGAGCCTGGTACAGTGGCTCAGGCCTATAATCCCAGCATTTTGGGAGGATGAGGTGGGCAGATTACTTGAGGCCAAGAATTTGAGACCAGCCTGGCCAATGTGGTGAAACCCTGTCTCTACTAAAAATACAAAAATTAGTTGTGCACGGTGGTCCATGCCTGTAATCCCAGTTACTCAAGAGGCTGAAGCATGAGAATTGAATTGCTTGAACCTCGGAGGTTGCAGTGAGCCAGGATCAGGCCACTGCACTCTAGCCTGGGTGACAGAGTGAGACTCTGTCTCAAAAAAATAAAAATAAAAAAAATAATAAAAATAAAAAAAAGAAAAACAAAGACATAATTGGATTTTTTTCTCTCCTGGAACTTCTTCATGACTTTTTATTCTCAGAGAACAACCATGCCTCACACACCATATCTGTCACCTTGAAATCCCTCAATTTAATGAAACAGGCATTTTGGAGGCGCATTCTATATGTAGACATCAGATTAGGAGATGCAGGTTATGCAAAAGTGAGCGCAATGTCAGCCCACATCACCATCCATGTAAGTCAGGGTGGTGGGAACCCTCCCCTGGTGTACCCATCTGTATAAACCAGGATGGCGGGAACCCTCCCCTGGTGAACTCCTGTGGGTGTGGACCCTGCTGCACGGGGGTCGAGACCGGGAAGCATGCAGACTTTACAGCAGTGTGTCTGGATGCCATGTTGGCTCCTGGTGAACTCTTGTGGGTGTGGAGCCTGCTGCACGGGGGTCGAGACCGGGAAGCTCAGACTTTGCAGCAGTGGTGGATGCCATGTTGGCCCCTGGTGGACTCCTGTGGGTGTGGACCCTGCTGCACGGGGTTCGAGACCGGGAAGCATGCAGACTTTACAGCAGTGTGTCTGGATGCCATGTTGGCTCCTGGTGAACTCTTGTGGGTGTGGAGCCTGCTGCACAGGGGTTGGGACCAGGAAGCATGGAGACTTTGCAGCAGTGTATCTGGACACTACATTGGCTTCCCAGGGCTGCCACCGAAGGGGACCACAGCCTGAATGCCTGAGAGCAGAGCGATATGTCCTCTCACAGCTCGGGAGGACAGAGGTCTGATGTCAAGGTGCCATGAGGCCCCTGGCCTCCTCTAAGACTCTAAGGGAAGGCCCCTCTATGCCTCTCCAGCTTTGGGGGTGATACCCATCCTTGGGGTTTCTCAGCTTGTGGACACATCACTCCCACCCTGCCTCCATGGTTACACGGCCTCCTCCCCAGTGTCTGGGTCTCTTCCCCTCCTATAAACATACCAGTCACACTGGATCAGGACCCACCCTAATGACTCAGCTTGATGACAGCTGCAAAGACCCTGTTTTCAAATGGGGCCGCATTCACAGGTTTCGGGGTTAGGAATAACGCAAATCTCACACACCTTTGTGGGAAGCGCAGTTCCACCCACTTCGGGTCCCTCACACTGTGGCCCTCACACTGTGCTCTCACCGATCCCCAAGTTCAAAATGAAATCACAGAGAACCGTCACAGAAGACAGTATATTTTTTCTGCCACTCTTTCCCCTTAAGGAACTAAAGAATTAAGAAAAGTCTCCAAAAATATTGATTCTAGCAGCACTTCATGTGAGGTGTCATTGCAAGCCCAAAGCTTAAGTTCCTGAGCTTTGACCCGGTAAAACTTCCCTTAGGACTCAAGAAAATCGCCATTTCAGGAAAAGGTATAGAATATTTTGCCACAGTATTATTTGTAGAACTAAAGAATAAGAACTTTTTTAAAAACAAGAAATTGCTCATATGTCCAATGAGAGGAAAGAATGACTTTATCTTGGGAGGACCACTGATTGGGCTCCATTACTTACAAAGTAATACTGGGTGGGGCGGGAGGGAACAAAGGCTCAAATTGTGTATACAGAATAATCTCGATTATATAAATATACGTATAAAAAGCCTGAGAGAAAATGTTAACAGCAGGTTCTCTCTGGGTGGCAGAAACAGAAGTTATTTAAATTTCTTCCATATCCTTGCCTGCACTTCCTTAAGTCCACAGTAAACATAAATCAGATTTACAAGGAACAAAGGTGGGAAGCATTATTTCAAAGTAAATATGGGTCATTTTCTGACAGCCACACGTAGGAAAAATGGCGGGAAATGGTCCAGTGCAATTGTGGCTTTTTGCTGGCTCTGCAGGACAAGTAGATGATGTGACCGCCCAGATGAAAGAGCTCTGAACCCACTCAGCGGGCGACAAACTGAGAAAAATCAGTGAAAAAAACAGCACTCCAGGCCCACCTTGAAACGCGTGTCTTTGAAGTTTTAAGTGACGCCGGGGCGTGTCTGACAGCATGTGCCGTCGTGGGGAGGCTGCCTGAGCTGTCTTCTGACCTCCGGGCCTTCCAGAAATGAAGGTTTTAACATCAACGTGGCCATGGACCCACCTGCTGCAGGAGCTGCGGTTAAGCCTGTGATTTTCCTCTGTGAGGCAGGAGGCAGGATAGCCCGGGAAGGGCTGGGGGCCTGGAGGAGGGCAGCAGAGACCAGGCCATGCATGTGAATGGATGCAAGGGGAGCTCCGACCCTCGCACACATGTCCCACCTCCTTCCAGGTGCTGCTGCTTCCCTCTCTGGACTCCACACTCCCCGAAATCCCAGGGTATGCCTCCCGGGGAACATTTCATTCTTTCCTCCTCAACCCCCCAAACGCCCTCGGAGGCCCTCAGTTCTCAGCTGATGGCTTTTCTTCTTGGTGACACGCGGCGCCTGCCTTAGGGAAAATGCAGGAGCCACCAAGCTTCCTGAAACATCTTCAATTTTCCCTCTGACAGATGGAAACACCCCCACTCCTGTTGAAGTCCGGGGCCACCCCGCTGGGCATTGCACAGACATGGCACAGCGGAACCCCTTTCCCAGACTCCAGAGTCGTGCCCCTGACATCTGTCTTTCCCACAGCCTCCATTTCCCTGCCAGACTTATTACCTCATCAGCAGAGACCAAGATTTAACCTCTTCTACGTTAAAAAATAATAATAATAAAACTCCTGCCTTAAAAACAAGGATGCCCTGCCTTCGTCCTCTCTTCTCCTTCTCAAGGCAGGCCATGAAGAGACTGCTCACCTACCCGTGCCCACCTCCCCGTGCCCACCTCCCCATGCCCACCTCACTGTGCCCACCTCCCTGTGCCCACCTCCCCACGCCGCTTCCTCCCCTGCCACTGAGCCTGCTGTTCCCTCCACTTGGCATGACTCCCTACATCTCACACAGCTCACTCCTTCTTCAGATCCAGGCATCAGCCCCGGGCTGCCTCCTCACCCCTCTGCCTAAAACAATGGGCTGCCCAGTCCCATGGCTGCTGGTCCTGTTTCCATTTTAATTTCCATTGCAGCCCCTGGCACTATCCGAGATTACTCATCTACCTGTGGGTGATGTGGCTTCTGCCTCTTTCCACTGGAGGGTCAGCTCTGTGAGGTTGGAGTCTCCAGCTTGTGCATGCGACCTGGCCCCAGGAGGTGAGTGCACCTGTTGAAGGGAGGATGGATGAGCCAGCGGTGATGGAAGCAGCCAATTCCCAATTAACGTTTTTTGCCTCATTACTTAGCCACATCCTCAACACCTCTAAGTCAATGAAGTTAAAAAAATAAAAACCATGACGCAAGAACCAGGGTATTCTATTTTAAAAATATAATTCATATGCCTTCTTAGTTTTTCACACTTGATTTAAAATAATGAGCTCACACAAGAGAATTATGAAACCTAAAACCCATCAGCCCGGCTCTTAGCCTTCCTGAGTTCTGCTCGCATCTGCGGCTCTGTGGATCCTGGGATGGCGGCCACAGGAGATGCCACCCCTGTGCCTTCAGACAGCAGCCCAGCTCAACAGGACCTGGAAGAGCACGGTGTGGAAATGGAAGAAATGCAGCTGCATCGTTCTCATCATGCCTAGCACCTCATCATCTTCATCATCACCTCCTCCTCCTCATCATCATCCTCATCATTATCTTCATCCCCATCTCCTCCTCCTCCCCATCATCCTCAACATCATTTTAATCACCATCCTCCTCCTCATGATCACCCTCATCATCAATCATCTTCATCACCATCCTCTTCCTCCTCACCATCATCCTTATTATCATCTCCATTACCATCCTCCTCATCATCATCATTCTCACCATCATCATCACCATCCACCTCTTCCTTCTCCCCATCATCGTCATCATCAATCATCTTCATCACCACCTCTTCCTCCTCTCCATCATCCTCATCATCATCTTCATCCCCATATCCTCTTCATCATCATCATCCTCATCATAATCATCTTCATCACCATCCTCTTCCTCCTCACCATCATCTTTATCATCTCTATCACTATCCTCCTCATTATCATCATTCTCACCATCATCTTCATCACCATCCTCCTCCTCCTTCTCCCCATCATTGTCATCATCTCTTTTACCATCCTCCTCCTCCCCATTATTCTCACCATCATCTTCATCCCCATCCTCCTCGTCTTCCTCACCATCAGTCATCTTCAACACCATCCTCCTCCTCACTATCCCAAATATCATCTCCATCACCCTCCTCCTCCTCACCATCATCCTCATCATCATCTTCATCACCATCCTCCTGCTCCTCCCCATCATCCTCATCATCTTCATCACCATCATCCTCCTTCTCCCCATCATCTTCATCATCTTCATCACTTTCCTCCTCATCATTATCTTCATCACCATCATCATCATCCTCATCCTCCCTCTCTTCACCATCATCCTCATCATCAATCATCTTCATCACCATCATTATCCTCCTCATCACAAACAATTATTGAGCACTTAATTAGTGCAGGTCACTTGATAATTGAGCTCCACGAAGCTTGATGTGAAGCCAACACCAGAACTTGGAAAGACCAAGTAACTTACTAAGGTTCCACAGCTGCTAAGACCTGACCCAGGACAAGATTGAGATGTCCAACCTATGCCTTCGGCTACCCTGCCATGCTGTTGCGGTCCTAGAGAAGGTTCCCTGTACCAGAAAAAGAGGACTTCTCTTTTCTTTCTGCCCAATTATGTGTTATGGGTGCAATGTCATCTGTAAGAAGCACACCCCCCTGCATGGGCATGACCACAGATGACTGGACGGGCACTTGGCCAGGCTCTGAGGCAGAGATGGTCCTGTCATTGGCTTCAGCGTTAAACTGCAGTGTGTTTTAAAGCTGGCCTTCTCTGAATCCCAGGGACTGGACAGGGTGTCCCTGGCCACTATGGGGCTGGGCATGGGAAGCAGGAGACTCGTAAGAGGAACCAGCCTCCATACGCTTTGCCCAACCAGCCCAAGTGTGATGTGTGTCTTATACTCTAGGCTTTCTTGTCAGATTGAATTGGAGCAGGGATTCCATGGTGAAGATATTTCAAAGCTACTAAACCTGATGATCTTTAAGGGCATTTTTTTTTAATTTTGATAAATAAAAACTTTGATTTAAGTCCGAGTATCCATTATTTTACCAACTCCAAGTAACCACTAAGTAGCTGTGAAGGGTCAGCTCTGGTGCATCACCAATGGCGTGCACAGCCAGAGGGCACAGCTGCAGAATCTGTATCTGACAGGAGGCCCCCAGGTGAAGTGTAGATGGTGCCTGAGGTTTTAGTACCTGGAAAAATCCCAGAGAGATGAAATAAACATTTCCTTCTTGAGGATATGGGCAGCTAGAAAATGTAAACCTTCAGATGGACTTTAAAATTAAGAGATACATTTTTTAATAGAATGAGCTTAGAATTGCAGATTGCATACAGAGACCAGATACAGCAGTTCACCACCATGGCTGGGCATCTGGTTGGGTCCTTCTCCTGCACGAACCCTGCTAGGACGGTTTTCCTCCTTGCCGTTAGCCCAGTGGACGTGCTTAGAGCTTTTGTGTTTCTGCTCACAGGCCAGTTTGTCCACTGAGCAATCCTCGGCTCTGTCTTCTCCCGTGCCTCCAGTTTCCCCATATCCTGGCCACGTTGTGCTGTAGTTCTCTGCGTGTGTGTGTCTCTCCTTGCTGTGCTGTAGCTCTCCGCATGCACATGCCTCTCTTCGCTGAGCTGGACGGCCTCTGCCATGTGAACTGTACATGCCTGTGCTGTTCCCTTCTAACCCTCTTGGGGCTACCACGATGCAGCCTGGCACGTGCTAGATGCCCAGTGTGCAGCAAACAAGTGAGTATTAACAATTAAGGACAATGACCTGCATTCTTGTTAAACAAAACTGTGTATTTGAAAGTCTTCAAAATGACTTCAAACCATCAGAAAGTGATTGGCAAGCAATTTTTGACAACAGATTTTTGAGTTGTTTCTCCCCAGGATCCATCTTCTATATCTACATTCAGATTCATCCCTACAGGAGAATGGAGTCTGGCATCAGTGAGTTATCAGAAAAGGCAAATGTCAGTGGAGGCTTCGTGATGTGGCGGAGAGAGTCGGAGCATTAAATCAGCCAAACTGGAGCCAAGCCATCCTCTAACATCCCTGTGACCCCAATCGGGTCTCCAGTCCTGCAGCTCTCCCAACACTGGGCCAGTGACTCCCAGTGCAGGGCACAGAGGCCCAGGCACCTGCTCCGGTGAGGCAGAGCCAGAAGTGACCCATGCTGCCCTCTTGTCCCCCAACTCACCCACATCCAGCACCCCAAGGCCCCCAGACATCTCCCACCTCGTTTCTGTGTCCTCCTAACTGGGGGAGTCTCCGGACCTCCAGACCTCCGAGGCTGTCTCTGCCTGGCACCCTGTATCAGCTCATCTCAGAGAAAGAAGCTCTGATCTTCCAGGTGCAAAGGCCACAAACCACCAGCGAGTGTCACCTTTACCTGCCAAGGTCCCCAGGGCCAGTCATTCTCACTGACCTGCTGTCTCTGAGGCTGCACTGCACCACCCTGGTCCTGCATCCTTGCGGATGCTTGTGTCCCTTGGCCACTTGGCCCATCTCCTCCCATAGCTAGGGCAGTGCCTGCCATCTCGTCATCTGCCTGAGATCTTCTCCCCTCCTCATCATTATGGCCATTCCCTTGGGGTATTGGACCCACATACACCTTCCCTGACAGCCACAGGGGCTCCTGACTATTCCCAAAACAGGCCAGGCAAGCGCCAGCCTCAGGGTCTTTGCAGGCACTGCCCCTGCGCCCAGAGGGTGTCTGTCCCACAAGCAGCAGGACAACCCAGATATCCCTCCTGGGGTCCGTTATGGGAGCCCCTCCACTCTACCCTCTCTGGGGCTCACCAGTGACCGCGCACTCTGCATGTTTGTTGCCGCTGTCCTTCTCGCTGGCATAGACATGCCTCCATGGAGAGACTCTGCTCTGTCCAGCGACTGTGCCTCGGGGCACAGAATTAATGAGTTGGGCTCAGGAATGCGGCTGCTGGCAGAACCCTTCTCACTGTAGCTTCTTATCTGGTGGAAAATTTTTCTTTTTCTTTTTCTTTTCTTTCCTCTCTTTCTTTCTTTCTTTCCTTCTTTCTTTCTTTCTTTCTTTCTTTCCGTCTTCATTTTCTTCTGCATGTTAACTTAAAAAGGGGGGCAATGAAGAGAAAAACAGTTCCTGGAACTAAGAGGCACTTGATATTGTTATTATGAATAACGAGTATAAAGCTTTCATTCACTGTAAATGTCACATTTTTAAATGCAGAAAAATTCACGTTGCAGATGGGACGGCCAGTGCTGTAGGAGCTAAGATAAATGCAGAAGAATCCTCATTGCAGATGGGACGGCCCTGGTGGAGCTAAGAAGGGCAGGAAGCAGATGCAGGTGTCTCCCTCTGCCTCACTAGCTTTGAAGAAAAGTTTGTTTTTTTAAAATGTGCAATTATCCCATGGATATTGGTCAAAGCTGCAATTCAACATCTGACCTCTGTGGCTTTAAAATATTCAGAAGGACACTGTTTTTTGTACTAGTTCTCTTTTTAAAGTTTATTTTTGTTCCAAAATGTGAAATCATTAGAAGCAATTTAATTGCAAGATTCAGTGGTTCACCTGAGCAGGTTCACTAAATTCTAGGCTAACCTTCTCCAGCCCTGCCAACCATTCAGCTTGAAAGCACATTTGGTGCCTCAGTAGACACATAGATTTTTCCTAGACAAGGTTTTTATGGTTCCGTTTCGTAACATTTAACTACATGTTTGATGAAGAAACCACAAAACCTCATGAACCCATATGCAATAATGTCGGATGAAATCTGCTGATTTTGTTCTGGGCTTCAATAACACCCTATGACTTCAGCCAAAACCATAGAAATTAAGACAGAAATTAAACTTGAGACCCAACGGACATTTGGAGACGGCACTGGCTGGCGTGCGGGGCCGATGGAGCCGTTCCCGCGATCACCCTCTATTCACAGGGCAGTTGCTGGGTCTGGAAAGGTGACTGGCTTGAGGTTGCCACGCGGCTGCCAGTGGGATTGCAGGCTTTGCTGTGAGACTACAGAAAATCTATGGTTTGATCAATATTCCGAGAAGTATAAAAACCCAGTAACCGGAGCCCTTTGGAGATGGGATCCCGCACAGCCCCGCGTGGCTCAGATCCCTCCCTCCAGGCAGAGGGCGCTTGCCCAGCCAAGCAGCGGGACAGGAGAGAAAAACGCCCAGCTCTGTTTTCGGCCTAATACTCACCAAAGGCAATAGCTTCCTTGAGAAGGTCGCCTTGGATTATGAAACTCAGTTCACCCATTCCTGTGAGGAAATGGAACTTGGATGCAAATTCCAGCCCACAGACCGTTCAGTTGGTGGAGTTCTGTGCATCCGGCGTTCAACCATCTCGCCCAGTGGCTGTTATAAAAACAGTGTCCAGCAACGATGCCTCAGAGCCAGCTGGCCTCTTGAATTTCCTGCACGCCTTCCTTTCGTCCCAGGGTGAAGAGGGTGGACGTGGGACACACAGAGCCTGCGTGGGGGTAGGCAGGAGAGCGGACGTCCCATGTCACCGTGATGAGGACCTGCTGGCTCTCCGTTATCCCGGGCAGGAATGAGGCTAGCTAAGGGACGGAGAGCATCTGCGGGCGTGGTGTTTGGGTTATTCGCTCTGTGCTCCCTTGTGCTGCCCCCTGGGCCCCTCCACCCGCACCCCCCGAAGCCCCGTGAAGAGTTCTGATGAGATTCAAAGGCAAGTTTTCCAGTGACCGTCAGTCTCTTCAACTCAAAAGCAAACGTCTCCCTGACTCCTGACCGTCCACATCCCAGGGCCCCACCTGAAGACCCCTCCCTGCCTGCCTTCCCTGCTTTCAACCGAGAAAGGACACCATGAAGGAGGGAGGGGAAGAACACCATGAAGGACGAGAGGAAAGTCAGCGAGGAAGTTTACTGGAAATCATCAAAGCAAGTCATGCTCTGTGTCCTTCTCCTGAGCAGATGGGGGGATCTGCTTCTGCATCTCAGCCTCTGCGTGAGGGCAGGGGCCATGACCTTGCAGCATGTGCTGGTGACAGGGGCCTTGTGAAATGACAGACCTGGGTTTAGAGATGGAAAACAGTCACAGGTGGTAGATGGTACAGAGCCAGCATTCCATGTAGCAGCCCCAGATGCTCCCAATCCTGTCCTCTGTCCACCGCTTCACACCCCACACCCCCTTGCATCAAAGCACACGGCTCTAAGAGAGTCTTCTCCTCACCTAGCCAGGTCTCCCGCATCCATTCCCTTGCCCAGATCCACCCACACATTTCCGGAAAGATTGTGATCCTGACTTCAGGAACCAGTGGCTCCTTTGCTCTCACACACACTTTGTCTCCCTGTGGCTGGACCTGTCCTTCCACGTTTTACATCATGGCGACATCTCACTGGTTCTCCATGGGGCTTCCATTCAATTTCTAATTTTGAACTGACTGTGTCTCTGTTTTCTGGAAATAGCAATTATATTTATTTATGACACAATATAACAAGCCTAGACTTTCAAGACGATGTCAAGCACAAGTCCACTGCCCTAATAAATGTCAAGAGGAAAATGCAGAGAACAAGAGACAAAGCGATGTCACCTCAAAGTTGCCAAAGCGAGGCTATTGCCAGTGGACTGGTCCAAAAGTAATGGAACATCCTTGCCTGGGTGGTCCATGCTTATCATCAGTGTTCTGTCTCAGATTCCTTCTCTTAACTGCCCTACACTGACCTCCACGACTTGTTCCTCATAGCAGAAACATCAAATCATAAATATAATTCCAGAGAGGCATTTAGTAAATGAGAAGACCATACGAAGTGAAAATACAAAAATATTTATGTAACTGATATCATGAATTTAAATAATGGGTGTAGTAACTGTTCATGCTGAATTTATTACTGGAAATATGTCATTATTTTAGACATTAAAAGATTAAAAATAAAGAGAACATTGAATGCAGACTCTCATTTTTATGTCAATATTTTAATAACCACAAGCATAACTTACATTGATTGATGTGCCTAAACTACACCAAGCACTCTTCTAGGCTTTATGGAAATTAACCACTTAATCTTCACATCAGTCCATGAAGCTAGCTTTGTTAGAGCAAGTGAACTCAGTTTTCACTGGAAGTAGATACTTGCTAGCGAGCTCTTCTTTGGCCAAAACACAATTGTGTTTTTGCACTCCATACCCAATGGCAAACATGTCTCCTATTCCCATTTTCCCCTCATTATCACCCCGCAGCATTCAAGCATTGAGTTATTAAATCACAGGGTCGACAAACAAAATGACAATTTCTAGAAAAGCATAAAGCATAAAATGTTTTTATTTTAATTACTTCACTGATTCTTGCTAAAAATTATCATGCCCATTATAATATTTTGAAACTATACCAAAAAAATGTATTCCAATCCCTCCAGATCCATTACCCAGAAATAAGCAAAGGGTGTATTTTATTTAACATCCAGTGTGGCTTCATCAAGAATAAAACTGGTCCTAGAAATGGGCAGGACCCATGAAACTAGATTTTTATTTTGCGCCCAGGATAACAGCATGGTCCCTCTGATTTCCTCTAATATTCTGTCATTATTTAAAGGTGACGTTAGACAAAATGTATTTTCATACCACCAGGAACGACTGTCTTCTTGCACCTGTCTGTTTTACACCTAGTTAACTCGCCTCTCAGAGCTGAGGTGAGATCCTCTTCAGAGAAAGCCAGGCAACAGCTGCGTATAAGCATGCATGTTCAAACACACTGAGCCGTGGCTAAATCTCACTTTTGCCCCAGAAGCTAAGCATACTTTGTCTCTAAAATTGTGACCCTGGGGGATTTGAAAGGGTTGGAATCTGACACCTTACTTCTGAGAATTCAAACTTCAGGGAATTTTATTCCATCTGGGGAAAAACAAACAGTAAGGCTCTCCATACCATTGTGCGCATGTTCCACAGGAAACCTGGCATCTCCTCTTACTTGGCCTGTCTTAGATGTTGGATGAATTTGTGAAATCATCAAAACCACAGTTTGCATCATGGCGCGGCATCCCTGACACTTCTAGCGGAAGCTCTAGCAAGCACCTTCATGAAGGTGAATCCACGCATAGAAACTGTCAGCGTCTCCAATCTGCACCTTTGAACCCATCTCAAATCTGCACATTTGAGACTTTTCAAATGGCAAAGGCAGTATTTCCTTCATGTCTTTGTAAAGCTCCCTGTACAGATGCAGAAGCAACTGAAGGAAATTTGAAAGTTATAAAGATCTAATACAATTCCATTATGAAATTACCGTTTTATGTCTCAGAAAGTAAAATGGCAGCTTCAAAGATAAATGCTACTCACCACAATCAGAAAATTCCTGCCCACAGCAAGCAGCAGAACACAGGGATGCACGTTCAAAAAGACTCATGAGTAGCTTTCGACACTCTCACATTTGCTGTGTCTGTAAAGAGTCAGGAAGGTTCAGGGATCCAAGGACAGATCTGGCGGGAGAAGGGCCGTCTGGAAGAGACAGGCATGAACACCCAGGAGCGGTCTGCACAGCTCCCACCGGGAACTCAAGGAGTCCTCGTGACTGGGTGTGTGGAGCAGCCGCATGTGCACCCTCCTGGCCTGGAGAGGTGCTCCCAAGAAATGAGCACGTGTCGCAGCCCAGCTCGGTGCCACAATTTGGAGAACAAGCTCCCTGAGCCCTGCAGTTGCTAACACAGGAACCCTCATTGCCCTAGAAAGTTTCAACAATGTGTCTTGAACTGAGAAGACACGTGTTTTAAGAACTGAGAACTCCCCTGAACTGCCATGTTCACCTGGTCTTCTTCATCCTCAGGGGATTGGTCAGCAGGAAAGACTGGCACAGGCCAGTAGTGGGGCCACACAGCAGCAGTGTTGGCTAATTTCTCTGAGAACACAGAGAAATTAGAGAACACAGCCCATGGGGAGTGTCCTGTGGAGTCAACAGGCAGCATCTCCCGACAGGTGCCCAGAGCAACCGAGAACATGCAGGACAGCAAAGTGCCGGCAGCTCCTCATCTGCTGAGGACTCTGGCTCCAGTACAAATTTGAAGAATAAATATCCTCAACTCAATAGTTAAAGGCAGAGGGAGGGTTATGCAAGAATTGAAACACCCAGCAGCTGCTAGAACGCTGCCTGCTCATGCAGTGGGAAGTGGTCCTCATGGCAATCATCTACAAAATACGAACATGTGTCGCCCTTCACCAGCTCCTGCATTCCTCCAGACCGAAGGCTGTGGGTTTTGTCATCCTCCTGACAACTCGGTGACAAACTATTAGGAATGTCTTGCGGATGGGGAAATGGAAGCCCAGAAATGCTAAGGGACTGCTCTACGGGTCCAAGGATACAATAAGAGCCAGGACTCAACCCCAAGTGAGTCTGGTGCTGCACTGGAGTTCTCACCAACAGCATCGTGCTGCCTGCTAATGGGCTGTATCATTGGTACCCCATGAAAACCCCAGGGCTATCTGGTGATGGTATTTTTGTTTGTAAATCAACACCTTCTAAAATCATCATCACAATAAAACAATCTCCTTCTTAGCAGCAGCTATGAAGGTGAAGGCAGGTGCCATTTCTGCATCACTTACCATAAAAAGCAGCCTGATTATCCCTAAAATGTCAGGTTTGTCATGGGAGAAACAGCAAAGGGCATGTCATCTAGGCAACGGGGTGTGTGAATCTGAGAAGTGGCTCTGAGCTCAGAGCATGTGTGTTTCATACCAGAGGACTCCATGCCTGCCCTGGGGCTCTGCATGCTAGAGAACTCCGTGCCTTTCCTCGGGTGTGGCGTGCAAGAGAACTCTGTACCTTCCCTGGTGCCTTGCGTGCTAGAGAGGACTCCGTGCCTGCCCTGGGGTGCTGTGTGCTAGAGGACTCCTTGCCCGCCCTGGGGTGCTGTGTGTGAGGACTCTGTGCCTGCCCTGGGGCACTGTGTGGGAGAGAGGACTCCGTTCCCACCCTGGGCGCTGCATGCTAGAGGACTCTATACCTGCCCTGGGGCGCTGTGTACTGGAGGACTCCGTACCCACCCTGGGGCGCTGTGTACTGGAGGACTCCGTGCCCGCCCTGGGGCGCTGTGTACTGGAGGACTCCGTGCCTGCCCTGGGGTGCTGTGTGTGAGGACTCCGTGCCCGCCCTGGGGCGCTGTGTGCTGGAGGACTCCGTGCCCGCCCTGGGGCGCTGTGTGCTGGAGGACTCCGTGCCCGCCCTGGGGCGCTGTGTGCTGGAGGACTCCGTGCCCGCCCTGGGGCGCTGTGTGCTGGAGGACTCCGTGCCCGCCCTGGGGCGCTGTGTGCTGGAGGACTCCGTGCCTGCCCTGGGGCGCTGTGTGCTGGAGGACTCCGTACCCGCCCTGGGGCGCTGTGTGCTGGAGGACTCTGTGCCCGCCCTGGGGCGCTGTGTGCTGGAGGACTCCGTGCCTGCCCTGGGGAGCTGCGTGCTAGTAGACTCCGTGCCTGCCCTGGGGTGCGGTGGACTAGAGGACCCCATGCCTGCCCTGGGGCTCTGTGTGCTAGAGGACTCTGTGCCTGCCCTGGGGCTCTGTGTGCTAGTAGACTCCGTGCCTGCCCTGGGGCGCTGTGTGCTAGAGGACTCCATGCCTGCCCTGGGGCTCTGTGTGCTAGTAGACTCCGTGCCTGCCCTGGGGCTCTGTGTGCTAGAGGACTCTGCGCCCGCCCTGGGGTGCTGCGTGTGAGGACTCCGTGCCTGCCCTGGGGCGCTGTGTGCTAGAGGACTCCACACCTGCCCTGGGGTGCTGTGTACTGGAGGACTCCGTGCCTGCCCTGGGGAGCTGCGTGCTAGTAGACTCCGTGCCTGCCCTGGGGTGCGGTGGACTAGAGGACCCCATGCCTGCCCTGGGGCTCTGTGTGCTAGAGGACTCTGTGCCTGCCCTGGGGTGCTGTGTGCTAGAGGACTCTGTGCCTGCCCTGGGGCTCTGTGTGCTGGAGGACTCCGTGCCTGCCCTGGGGCACTGCGTATTGGAGGACTCTGTGCCTCCCTGGGGCGCTGCCGTAAGTTTACTTTCCTTACCCTTTCTAGTAGTTTCCTCATTTGCAAAGTACGGCCAATAATATTCCTCTTGGAAGTGCATCAAAAGGACTTCATGAGGTAGTGCATGCAGAGGCCCCGGGCATCCCGAGTGCTCCCACTGGAGTTCCGAGGCCGTGGGGAGCCTTCCAGTCTGGTGGGCCTGGGTCAGTGGTGTCCTCAGCTGCCTTCAGGAAAGAAGCTGCCACCCTGGCTTTTATTCTCTTGTGTTACTCCAAGTGATGGTTATTAGCAGAGGTGGTGAAACACAGGAGAATGCAGAGATGGGGTGAGGGCCGGCTTTGCTGTAGGTAAGCAAGTTTAGCAAATAGTTGTGAATTTGAACCAAGAGGATAATTGTAAGGCCTCTTAGTCCAAATTATTAAGAATAAGAGCTGGATGTACATTTTACTCCGGAATACATAAAAACAAAAACGACTGTGTTTCCTCTTCCGTCCCTGTCCCCACTTCTGCCCTGCTGGTCACAGCGGGGAGGGCTGCAGAGCTGGGAGGGGCCCCTGGGAGGTTCCAGGTTGACTGGGAGCTCCACCCTCCGGTCCAGTGCCCTGTGGGGTCAGGGCCACCTCTGGTCTCCAAATGCATAATGTACTGTAAGCTTTGCGGTCTTGCCGCAAAGGCTAAACGAGACATATTAGATAAAAAGTGCTCTGCCAGTGCCAGCGTGCTGCTTGCCTGCGAGGTGCAGTTATTATTATTTTGTCCCTGAAGGAGGGAGGAGTACCTTAAGAAAGAAGACCACAGCGGAGTGTTTCTGGAGGATTCCTTAAGGGTCTCGGGTGAAAAAGCTACTGACTGAGGGAACACATCGAGCCAGTTGTCCTTCTCCTTAACAAATGTTACCTCTAGGTCAAGTGAGCCACTGTGTGGTGGGCTCCAAAGCCGTGTTTGTGGCCTTGTGTGCTGGAGCTCTCATCGCAGTGCAGCAGCACCAGGGCTGCCCAATCCCAGGCCCCCGAAAAGATGCTCAGGCTGTTCAGTTTCCCTGCCGGCTTCACTGTGCACCCTGAGAGGAGCATCTCCGGCACCACCAACAGTCTATGCCTGCGGAGGAATCTAACCAGGGGCCAGATCGTACCAAGTTATCCTCAAACACTGCATTCTATGAGATTCTACTAGCCCTGCAAAGGTGACCCAAGTCATCCCTCAGATGGCCACAGCAATTTCCCTCCCCATGTGGCGGGCCTGCCCCTCATTCCACTCACAGCTCAGCTGACAGCCAAGTATGAAAATGAGGTCAGAGCCAGGATGCCCCATCCCCGAAAACACACCAAAAACACAGGAGCCGGTGGAGGACTCCCAGATTCAGCACCCAGGAGAATGTCAATGGTGGTGGGCTGGGCTGAGGTCTTGGGATATCAGCTACATTGATAAGATGGCGAGAAAAGGCAAGGCCTTCAGGGCTGAGCGGAAAGCTACCAAAATGAAGATCAATACAGGAAAGGCCACCTGTCCCCCACTCAGGGTGAGGCAGCGTGCCTTTTGACAGGGGAGCGAGACTAGGGCTGGCGCTAGGATCTGCTCACATCCCAGTGTTTCCTGCGAGAAGGGGCCCAATCTTACAGAGGCTCCATGAGGCCCTTTGTCGTTGTGTTCAGGAGCATTTTACGCAGAAATCCTAATAAACTAGGGCGGCACTTAGCCACAAGGTAATTTGAGAAAACATCATCTCTTCAAAAAGAGAAATGGAACCATTCAAGGCAGCCATTCCTCACCCTTTTGGCACCAGGAACTGGTTTCACAGGAGACAATTTTTCCCATTTGTAAGTTCTGGGGAAAAGACCTGCAGCTCTGGAAGTGTTGTTGAAAGCAACCCGGACTCTCAATTGGCGATGGCCTAAGGCTGAGCTAGCTGCTCTGGCCACGTGCGTATTAATTACTAACTGCACCAGATACCAAGACTGTGTGTGAGAGAGTCAGGCCCTGCCCTTAAGGAAGGTACCTGCTGGAGGAGGCCAGTCTATGTACGACACAGAGAAGGGGGGCGGCGAGTGCTGTCCCCCAAATCCACAAATGGCACATAGGAGGGGAATGGAGAGCGCTGTCCCCCAGATCCATGAATGACACAGAGGGGTGTGTCCAGCACTGTCCTCCAAATCCATGAACAACACACAGGAGTGGGGTGGACAGTGCTGTCCTCCAAATCTAGGAGAGACAAACAGGAGGGGTGCAGCAGTGCTCACCCAAACACGCAGAGGCACACAGGGAACACCACAGAAGCCATGCCACGTTGGCTATGCTGGGGAGAAGCTGCAGGACACGAGGCCATTGAGCATGGCTGGCCTCTGAGTGAGTGCGCCCTCCAGATGTGGGGAGAACACCTATTCTATACCCAGCTGTATTTCCTGTCACTTCAACACTGGAGAACAGTAGTGTGGTCCTGGGCTTTCCCTCGTGAGTCCTCTTCTCAGCAGGCATGATGGGAAAGGGTGTCCAGGAGCCTCCATCCTGCCCAAATCATGTGCCCCAGCTGGGCAGGGGCCCAGCTCACCTATCCCAGGCCATGCATTGGTTTGGAGCAGAGAAAGGCACCAGTGGTAGAGGAGGAACTGGAGTGAGGGTACAGTAACCAAACCCCTGCTGAACGCTGAGCACTCCACACCCAGTTCCAGGTAAACGACCCAGCACCCCGACAGGTGGACATTCATCTCCATTTCAATATTTCAATAGTTAGAAAATGCAAGGAGAGACATTTAGCAAGTTACACAGCGACTGAAGGTGGAGAAGGTCAGAGTCCTGGAGTGACAGAGCCCCCTAACCCCTCCTGTCACCTTGCTGTCTCCTAACTGAACTCACCTGAAAGACGAATTCTGGACCACGAGCAGTAAAATGCCTAGTTGGAGTGGGCAGTCTCTGGAATCACGTAGAGATACAGAAGGCAGATTCAGTCTACCTGTCCTAGCAAAGGCTAGTTTCTGAGGTGCAGCACCATGGATGTCGAGATAGTTCTGTGTTAAAGACAGGTTCAGACGCGGTGACCAAGCTCTCCGTGCCAGCCCAGGCTCGTGGCCACCACCATGATGCTCTCCACGCTTACTTCCCAAGGTCTGTTGCCTCGAGCCTCACACCTGCGCTGAGTCTGGCCCCAGTCGATTCCCTGCCCACAGCCAGGGCTCCAGGCTGCCCACGCGGAGAGAGGCCTGGGAGCCACCACCTGTCACCAGTCCCAGCATTATTTCCACCGTGTCATGGTGCTGCCGGATGGAACAGGGGAGAGGCGGAGAAACAGGGAGAGGCTCAGGAATGGGCAGAAGGGGAGGAACAAGGAGAAGCTGCGAGACCACTCTGCCCTCATCAGTCGGGGGAAGGCGGCGCTGGGGGGAGGATCATAACTGGACTCGGTCCCGGCCTCCTGACACCTTGTGAGCATGACTCAGGAGAGGAGAGGTGTTTTGCTTGGCGAGGGGTGACTGATTTTCTTTCCAGGCCATAAGGGCACTGGGTCCAGGGAGCTGGCAGAAGTGCTGCTATACTCTAGGGAAGGGCTCTGGGTGGCAGGCCAGGGCAATGGATGCCCTGCAGTGTGCAAAGGCACAGATGCACCTCTGCTCACCTGCTCAGCCTCTGACACACCTGCATACCCGACGTTGCCCACACCACCCAGGTGTGCTGTTCCTGGACACAGAGGGTGGGGGCCCCCTTTTCAATCCCCCCACCACTGAGAGCCTATGGTGGAATGACAACGGTGTCTCACCTTATCCACCAGTGACTTCCCATTTCCCCTCCCTCAGCCTGTTTGAAACTTCCATCCTAATACATTTTCTGAACTAAATACATATGGAAACCTGCGTGCAGTGGCTCACGCCTGTAATCCCAGCACTTTGGGAGACTGAGGCGGGTCACCTGAGGTTAGGAATTTGAGACCAGCCTGACCAACATGGTGAAACCCCGTCTCTATGACAATACAAAATTAGCTGGGCATGGTGGCGGGCACCTGTAATCCCAGCTACTCGGGAGGCTGAGGCAGGAGAATCACTTGAATCTGGAAGTTGGAGGTTGCAGTGAGCCAAGATTGTGCACTCTAGCCTGGCAGAAAGAGTGAGACTCGCTCTCAAAAAGAAAAAAAAAAAAAAGAAAGAAAGAAAACAAAAAAACATATGGATTAAATATCAGGAGGTGGCAACATTTTCCAGTCGCATTTTAATGAATTATTTGTTTTACATCATCAGAGGGTAGAATTATAGTTCCCATTTAAAAACTGAAAATGAATGGAATTTTCATTTCTCATTTTATAGGAATAAAAAAAAAGCTTTACAAAATTTTCAAAAATAGCCACGAAATGCTTTTCTGCCCGCTCTCCTGCCCTTCTCCTCCCCCGCTCCCCATGCTGTGCTGGAGGATCCAGCCAGCACTGCTGTCTCCATCCCAGGAGCTGCCAGGCCAGGAGCCGGGAGGCCGCGAGTCTGCTGCTCTCCAGGACGCCTCCTGCATGTGGTTCTCATTTGGCACGGCTGAGACGCAGCAGTGTTCTTGTCCTGGCTCCAAGTAAAAACCCTCTCCTTGAAAACTCAGGAGAACAAGGAGAGATGGTGTCCTCAGAATCTCTGAAAGCCAAAAACGACTCAAAAAGATGCATTCATCTGGGTCAGGCGCCTGGCAGGGTGCTGAAGGCGGCTCCAGGTCATGCCACCTGGAGCCACCAGCGTCTGCTGGAGAACGCTGGCATCCAGCCTCCCCAGGGTCACATAAATACACGCGGAGTGAGAGTCAAGTGTATTTAAATTCCTGGGAAATGTCAAAGTGCTAATTAAGCCTAATATTCTTCAGGTGGCCAGCTCCTATGGCAACACTAAAGCTGTGTTTGTCTCCTACACAAACCAAAAGCCATGGAAAGCGGCACGCATGGAGGATGCAGGAATTTCTTCCCATATTCAAAGTAAAGAGACCAGTACTTAGCATGAGCTGACCATCAGCTGAATACTTTGTGCCTTGATTTTTCTGAAATAATAGAAAAGAAACAGCATTCTTTGTGAGATTTGCTTTCATGTTTTCAATATGAGTTAGTCTGTTGAGCAAGCGCAAGGGATGAATGTAATTCAGCTGCTTGCACACCTTGCACCCCAGCTCCCTCTAGTTCCTCTGCTTAGTGCTTCCAGGTGGGAAGAGGAGACTGGAAGATTCCTGGGACTCTAGATAAATGTCACCTGGTTTCCTTACAGCAAACGCAGGGCAATTTGCCAAGTATTAAGCTACCTCCCCTGAAAGCCTGTTGCTCTGCAGCCCCCATACTAGCAGCATCTGAGCCATTCCCAAGGTTTGGGCCCCTTGTCTCCTGTCTAGGCAGGGCTCCATTTGTGGGACTCGTGAGGACAACTGGTTGGGCTATCAAATGTCACTCTGTCACTCCCATGCTGAAGGCAGGTTTGGGAAGCAATGATGAGTCATTCCAAGCAAATGCCAGGGATCGACATGGTGTTGATGCTGGAATGCAGGGTGAGAGACGTTGCCTGCTCCCATCTCACCACCAAAGGTGCGAGGGTGCATCTGCCCCACACACCAACCCAGACCCTCCAGGTCCTGTGCCTCCAAGCTCTGGAGGAAAGGACACGCGGCCTTCATGTGCTCAGGCCTGCGGCAGTATTTTTTTGATTGAAGGGAGAACTAGATACTGCACTTGAGTCTTCTATATAATGCTGTTTTGCAGGGTGCAGGTCATTTGATTGTGAAGCTTGCTATGCTGTTAGTAGCACAAAAGGTAAGTCAGTCTAAGAGTGGTGTAACAAGATCTTTGGAAGATTTGTGTTGGTGTTCAAACAGAATTTACCAGGCTTATTTCATAAAAAGGGAAAAGACATGTTTAACCATTGGGTACCCAATGAGTACCATCTGATTGCTCATCTCAGCACTGTTAGGATGACTGAATTACGATAATGCCCATTTGAAGAATGAGATCTTGGCTTAACGAGGTGAAATAACCTGCTCAAAAATCACATGAATAGCAAGTGAAAGAACTCAAATTTCAACCTAGAGAGGACATTGAAAATAAACTCATATAAATTTTTATCCAAAAATTCTAACTTGATGAATTTACCAATTAAGTCATTCTATGTCTTTAAATTACATCACTATCACTTACCTGATGAATGTCCACCTCATCAACAACATAATCTGACTCTTTCAAGACATAATAATTTTTCTCTAAAGAAACAACTTATGTATTTAGTGAATCTTATTATGAAAGAAATAGAGAATATTTATAAAAAAATACACAAAGTAAAATTGGAAATAAAATCCTGCCGGATGAAATGTTGCAGGATAAATATAGGGATAATCCCTCTACACTGCTTAGAGCTCCTCAGATGAGATAAGTAAAAGACCCACAGTGTGGCGCGGTGGCTCATGCCTGTAATCCCAGCACTTTGGGAGCCCGAGGTGGGCGGATCACCTGAGGTCAGGAGTTTGAGACCAGCCTGACCAACATGGAGAAACCCGGTCTCTACTAAAAACACAAAATTAACTGGGCATGGTGGCGCATGCCTGTAATCCCAGTTACTTGGGAGGCTGAGGCAGGAGAATCGCTTGAACCCAGGAGGCGGAGGTTGCGGTAAGCCGAGATGGTGCCATTGCACTCCCGCCTGGGCGACAAGAGCAAAACTCCATCTAAAAAAAAAAAAAAAAAAAGACGGACATCCTCCAGAACAACAAATGTCGAGCTCAACAGGCATCTCCTAGAATAATGAACAGATAGTTCAACGGACATCAATGGGCATCCCCTGGAACAATGAACGTCCAGCTCGGTGGGCGTCCCCTAGAATAATGAATGTGGAGCTCATCGGCTGTCTCAGAAAAGCAAACCCACGTGGCCCCAGGTGGTCAGAACTGGGCAACGTCTTCCCACCATAAAAAGGTTGAACAAATACAAATAGTGATGCATCATGTTATGAAATATCATGCGGCTACTTTTTCACAATTTTCTTACTTTGAGTTAAGTAGAGGCTCACAGGAGGATGCGCAGCTCACAGGAGGATGTCCACAGAGTGCAGAGGGATTCCATGTGCCTTCACTCAGATTCCCTGAAGGTAACATCTGTAATGACGCTAGAACAAAACAAAAACCAGGAGGTTGATGTTTAACTAGACTACAGCATTTCTTGGATTTTTCGGTTTATTTCAGGTACTCATTTTTATTTTGATTTTTATTTTTGGCACGCCTTTCTGTATAGTTCTATACCTTTTAAATATATATCCTCATCTATATTTCTATGACATTTTATCACATGCACAAGCTCATATCAACTCCACCACAATCAACATACAAAACTTTTCCACCACCACAGAGAATGTAACTATTCTTTAGATAAGTTTCCTTTTCATTGTGTTAGTTTTCTGACTTCTCCATTTATTTATTTCTGTCCTTTAGTTAGTTGCATGGCTGCTTTCGTATTTGTTTAGTTCTATAGTTTTTAATTTAACCAAAAATCTAGCTCAATTCTTCTTCAAGATCTTAAGACTCCATTTCTTTTTCCAAAGCCTACTGGCCACACTCTAGGAAGAATTTCGAACAAGTATTCGCCTGAAGGAGAATCACTGGTCTAGCTTAATGGTGGTGTCTTCCAGGTATGTGAGTGTCTAATTGCAGCATTTTGAGCACTAACTAGGTACATGGGAAATTGTACTAGTTTATTTTATCTTTGAGAGTGAAGCAAGATCAACACAGTGACTTATTTGGGATAAATTGTAAGTGACAGAAATGGAACTGAATAGCTTTCCCCCATACTTTACTTTCCTGTACCATCCACTTCACATATGGGCTTTACCATAACCATAGTACTCAAAAGAAAACTATATTTTAAAATATAATTTGATATGGGCCCACAAAATAAAAGTGTGTTGTAAACAATAAGGATTTTCCAAAGAAGATGGAAATTCTTATAAAGTTCATATTAGTAAATGGAGTCTCTATAATAGCTCTAAATATTCCTGTTATCGAATACATGTTAAATTCTATCCAAAATGTTTCTCGTATAATCATTACTCATTAGTATTTTTAGCTATTTTTTACTCTTTAAACTCTATTCCCTTGCTTTTTGGACGGATCGATACACTTCTGTTTTGAGTAGGAGGGTCAAGTGGCAGAGAGGGCTCGAGGGTGGGAATAAATTATGTGGCGGGAGACTATGAAAGGCCAGAGCCAGCCTTCTGGCTAAGATAGGAATTCCTGCTGGCCCATGCCAGTGAGCAGGGAAGGGGAACATTCCACAGCACACCTGGCCTCCATGAAATACGATCTGAATGGCCGTAGCCCACGTGGGGATCTGTTGAGAGCCCTGGTTCCAGGATCACACCTGCAAAGCCCCCCTTCCCCTACAGGACAATGCAAGCCATTGAGGTTGGTCTGTCATTGAGTACCCACCTGACCCGCAAATCCAGGGCGTCGACGTGGGGTACATTTCAATCCAAATTCTTAAGAACCATGTTGGCCAAATTTGCCATAGACTAATCCCCAGAAAGAGAGGATTCATGTCTTTTTCTGCTAGTCTAGACATTCAATGTAAAGATAAAAAATTTATTAGGTCTGTGTGCTTCTAGCAAACATTTTTCATTAATATCTAATCCATCAATGCTTTTCATTAGTTTGTAAGTGTTCTACAAGCCTGTTGTATAACCCTCTGAGTTTACATAGGGCACAAAAGTCTTAAGAGATGAATAAGCAAAATAAAGAAAAGTCATGACCAAACAGTTATTTTCAGCGTATAAGCCAAAGACTGAGTTAATGTGTTCAGATGTCCACTGAATCACTCATTCTTTTGAAGCAAAATCTATGATACAGGAAATACCTTTGTTGTAACTGAAGACAACTAGGAAATGACAAGCAGAAAACGTCCTCTCACCACCCACATCTTGCCCCAGGTGACCTGAGAAATTGCATCTTGTAGAAGGAAGGCAGCATGTTACTTATGTGCTCCAGGGAGGGTGATAACACGGATTCTCCATTTCTAGTGTAATGGTGAGCCGACCTACCGGACATACTCCAAACATACCATGATTTTAGATTTTGTATAAAAATATTCTCAAAGATACAGCTTCGCTCAAAGCCAGGATCCACCTCCTGAGGACTGACAGAGAGAGGACGCCTCTGGCCAAGAGCCCAGAGTAGAGGCCTCACCCCCTTGCGCTCTGGGCCAGAGCAGGCCTCGGGCACCTCAGCTCCAAGGAGACGGGCCAGCAAGGCCGGATATTTGGAAGGAGCTCAGGAAGGGTTCCCCTGCAGGATCCCGAAAGCAGGAAAGACACCAAGGGGCCGGGAGATGGAATCAGAATCTGTGGCATTCTTCAGGGGCGGAAGCCCCAAGTTGTTCATAGGAGGCTGTTGGTCAAGGAGCTGAGGGGAGGGCATGAAGTAACTCACTAGAGATGAGACGCAGGTGAGCCCTCCGGACACCTGCTCGCAGGAACGGCATGAAGGTCAGCTTTCAAAAACTTGAGTAATTTAAAAAGGATCTGAAGAGGACTTTAAAAATGTACAAGATCCTCAAAGGGATCTGTTGGGAAGAGACTCCACAAAAACACACAGGACATGATGAGGTGAGGAGTGCAAATCATGGCCTAATTGCTGATGACTCATCTGCAAAAATAAATATTTTCCCAAAGGCGATGAAATAGTATTTTCATAGTACTCAGGAAAAATGACTCAACCTATAATTCTATACCCACATAAAATATCTTCCAGTAGAGAAGGTTAATTGCAGCATTTTCGGGTAGGGAAACTGAATTTACAACTTGCAAGCACTGATGAAAGGTTTATTAACAAACGTACTTCAGCAGAAGAAAACAGCCTTAAGGAATAAGACGGAAAACAGCCGAGGCGCTGAGCAAAATGGCCTTGGAAGCTCTTGGCAAAGCTGATTTCTGTGTCTTATTTGTAAAGGGGGAACATGCATTTCAGGCATCCCAGCCACAGAAGATGGAGGGGTCCAAGGACGGTTAAACTGTGGCAAGACCCTTTGTTGAGAAGAGAACAGAGATAATGAATAACTCAAAACTTGGTAAGATAATATAAAATTAAATAGCATACTAAGATGTTTAGGTAATCTTTCATAGGATGTAAAGCTATAAACGTCCAAACATCCTTCAAAGGGAATGAGCTAAAGAGATAAAACTTTTCTGTTCCAACACAAGCCAGAAGGAGAAGGGAAGAGGAGAAAAGCAAAGCAAAGTAAGAATAGAATGCAAATTAAAATTATTCTAATTACATCAAGAATCACAATAAATACGTGGAGAGTTAACTTACCCTGTACAAGACAGAGGCTAGGAGATTGAAGTGTAAAATCCAGTTTCATGCTGTTTATGAGGGACATTCTTTAAACAAAGAAACAAAATAATTTGAAACTAAGAGTAAAGGAAAAGATAGCAAAACTCTGACATACCAATATTAATATCAAATAACTAAAATATCTGGTCATCACACTGAAGGATATTAAGAGTTGAATTGCATCCCCTCCCCCAGAAAAAGGATATGTTGAAATTCTAACCCTCAGGACTTCAGAATGTGGCAATATTTAAAATTGTATTTTATTGTTTGGAACTATATTATTATTTGGAAATAGTGTTTTCACAGATAACCAAGCTAAAATGAGGTCACGTGTGTGTCCTGATTCAGTGTGGCAAAAATATTTATTTTTGCAGATGAGTCATCAGCAATTAGGCTGTGATTTTCTCTCCTCACCTCATCATGTCCTGTGTGTTTTTGTGGAGTCTCCTCCCAACAGATCCCTTTGAGGATCTTAAACATTTTTAAAGTCCTCTTCAGATCCTTTTTAAATTACTCAAGGTTTTGAAAGCTGACCTTCATGCTGTTCCTGCGAGCAGGTGTCCGGAGGGCTCACCTGCGTCTCATCTCTAGTGAGTTACTTCGTGCCCTCCCCTCAGCCCCTTGGTCAACAGCCTCCCGTGGACGACTTGGGGCTTCCGCCCCTGAAGAATGCCGCAGATTCCGATTCCATCTCCCGGCCCCTCGGTGTCTTTCCTGCTGTCGGGATCCTGCAGGGACCCTTCCTGAGCTCCTTCCAAATATCCGGCCTTGCTGGCCCGTCTCCCTGGAGCTGAAGTGCCGGAGGCCTGCTCCGGCCCAGAGCGCAAGGGAGGGAGGCCTCCGCTCTGGGCTCTCGGCCTGAGACGTCCTCTCTCTGTCAGTCCTCGGGAGGTGGATCCTGGCTTTGAAGGAGGTTGTGTCTTTGAGAATATTTTTATGCAAAATCTAAAATCATGACATGCTTGGAGTATGTCCAGTAGGTCGGCTCAACGTTACACTACAAAAGGAGAATCCGTGGGTGCAGACAGGTGCTGAGGGGGGAGTATGTGGAGGCAGCGGGTCGCCGGCACCACCAGCAGCCAAAGGAGAGGCCAGAGCAGAAGCCACCGGCAACCAGAGAGAGGCCAGCAGAACCTGCGCCGGGCCTACGGAGGGAGCCAGGCCCTGCCGGCAGCTCCTGGGTTTTGGCTCTGACCTCCGGAACTGTGAGAGAAGAGGTTTTTGTGAAGACACCGGCTTTGTGGTGCTACCTTCCGGCAGCGTTAGGAAGCCAGCGCCGAGATGAGTATGTCGCGTCTATTTAACATCACCGCCTCAGAATGTGCAGAGGCAAACTCCAGATTGCAAAAGTCGGGAGGTGACAGAGGGAGAAGGTTTACATATAATTTCTCATATAAATTTCTTACATAAATCGCAAATTAGCAACAACAATTAAGAGGTATGGTTGAAGAGCACGATTCTGAGCTTGATGGAATGGTGTGTGTGTGTGTCAGAGGACAGGCCTGTGCATGAGTAGACACTGAACACTGTTTCCACGCAGTGTACTAAACATCCCTTGCAAATGCATCACAGTAACAAGGACTTGGGCAGGAGAAACCCATGGAGGCAAAGCCTAATGGATGAAAGTTTCATGAGAAACGAGGTATTTAAATCGTCTCAAGCCACTTGCTAGTCATTTCGCACCTGTAGGCCCTTTTCCAAGTGATAGCACTGACCACTTGCATTCACATGCCATAGATACCATATGGTTCTGTGGGGCGTGCCAAGAGCCCTACACCAGTCTCAGTGCCCTGCACCTAAACACCGGGATATCAGCAGTGCCTGGGTGAGAGGAAGCTGACCCTGGAACTGGCCTGGGAGCCTCTGAGATGCCAGCAACTGCAGAGTTCACGTCTGTTTGCCTGGGGTTGTCAGAGAACAAAGACCCAGCAGAGGCCATTGCAAGGTCATGGGAGGAAAGGGAAGAACAAGCATCTGTTCCGGACAGAAGGAAAGTGGATGTGACAAGACACAGAATGCATGGTCCTGAGTCAGGGGCTGTGCAGAAAGAAGGGGATGGACCAATGGCTGTTGCAGGTCTGGTTGCCTGGTGGGTTTTGGGTTTCCCTATAAGGTGCTATGGGACCACCCCGCCTGCGCAGGGCCTGTGACTCGATGGTAGTACTGTGTCCCTGTTGATTGCTTTGGGGTACTGGGATTATGGGGGTGTATGTCCAGGTTTTAGAAATGAGTGTCACTTCTGCAACCCTTGGCTGCTATTCACAAGTCATGAAATCAAGGCAGCCTCCATTCTTTTTTTTTTTTAATTTTACTTTAAGTTCTGGGGTACATGTGCAGAACGTGCAAGTTTGCTACATTAAGTATACATGTGCCATGGTGGTTTGCTGCACCTATCAACACATCACGTAAGTTTTAAGCCACGCATGAATTAGACATTTGTCCTAATGCTCTCCCTTCCCTTTCCCCCGACCCCCAACAGGACCCGGTGTGTGATGTACCCATCCCTGTGTCCATGTGTTCTCACTGTTCAACTCCCACTTATGAGTGAGAACATGCAGTGTTTGGTTTTCTGCTCCGAGGAAGCCTCCATTCTACAAAATAGAATGAGAGTTCCACCGGGCACTGGCAGGAGAGTGGCTTTTGTAAGGTGGGAGCCAGGAAACAGAGCAATAGGAAACAAAGCCGACAGGTAACCTCAGGCTACTTCAGGTTCCCCTTTCCCTTAAAGGGAAAAGCAGAAGGGGCTTCCTTACTGTGCTGACTCAGGTAGACTGGAATCTCCTGTAGTCTGGAAAATCTGGACTGTTTTGTGATCTAGATGCTTCCTTAATGTTTCAGCTTGACTTAGCATGAGTGACTTCATTTTGGTTTGATCTGGTCTGTTGGGACCAAGTGTAGGGGTTCATTCCGAAACAATGGCCTTGTACAATTTTTGTTTAACAAGGTTCAAACAGAATAATGAAGTCTGTGTGTGCCATGAGCACCTGTGCTGTGTGAGTGCGTGTGCTGTGCGAGCACACGTATGCACGTCAGAGAAAGCTGGTGGATGAGACAAATGTGGTGAAAAGTTAGCAGGTGAAGATAGGCATATAGGAGTTCAGTTACTGTCCTCTCACCTCTTCTGTAAATTAGAATTATTTCAAATAAAAAAGTCAAACAATTAAAAGCAATAAAATAAGATAATATAATATAAACATTAAAATTAATGTAAAAAGAATATTGAAATTGGCCAAAAAGAAAGTCTTGACAAATTCCAAAGATAATATATCATACAAACCGTATTTGTCAGCGGCAGTGAAATTATACTGGAAATTAACATTAACCAAACAACATCAAATGTTCAGAAAGTAAGAAAACACATCTCTGAGTTAATCATTGGTTAGAGAAGAAATTAGAGTGAATTACAAAACATTTACAACTGAGTCATAATGAAAACTCTAGCTATCAAGATTTGTGGGCTGCACGTGGTGACTCATGCCTGTGATTCTAACCCTTTGGGAGGCTGAGACAGGTGGATCACTTGAGCTCAGGTGTTTGAGACAAGCCTAAGCAACACATTGAGACCCCGTATGTATGAGAGATACAAAAATCAGCCGGGCATGGTGGTATCCACCTGTGGTCCCAGCTACTCAGGAGGCTGAGGTGGGAGAATCATCTGAGCCCAGGGGGTTGCAGCCCAGAGGCTGCAGTGAGTCGTGATCAAGTCACTGCACTCCAGCCTTGGTTACAGAGCGAGCTAGACCCTGTCTCAAAAAACAAGGAAACAAAAAAATTGTAAAGTTCAGATAGGAAGTAATCACAGGAAGACGAGCATCACTTGATGTATCTATTGGAAAAGAAGGCAGGTGGGACATGAATTAGTTTAATGTTCATCTCAGTACGTTGGAGCTGGGCATGGTGGCTCACGCCTATAATCCCAGCACTCTGGGAGGCCGAGGTGGGTGAATCACCTGAGTCAAGAGGCCAAGACCAGACTGGCCAACATGGTAAAAAACTGGTCTCTACTGAAAATACAAAAAAATAGTTGGGTGTGGTGGCAGGCACCAGTAATCTGAGCTACTCAGGAGGCTGAGGCAGGAGACTTGCTTGAACCCAGAAGGCAGAGGTTACAATAAGCCTAGATCACTTCATTGCACTCCAGCCTGGGCAACAAGAGCAAAACTCTGCCTCAGGAAAAAAAAAAAAAAAAAAAAAAAAAAAGGTTGGAAAAATAGATGCTTTTCCTCAATGATCTGATTCACTTCTGACAGCAATAAACAGAAACAAGACTGTGACAGGGAGGCTTTGGTGCATTCATCTCGTCTGATAGGGATGCAAAGATTGCATTTCTCTCCTTGCCTTGGTTTCTCAGCTCAGCCCACACGTGTTTTTCCTGCAGGACAGGTCCCTTCTGCACACATTTTGTTCACCAACAGCAGCTTAAGCTTTATCTTATTTCTTCTGAATTCTTGTTCTGCTTGTACTGATTTTCTGATTTATTTGCTTTTATCCTAGGATATTTTGTAAGCTATGAAACAGTTTTATATGAGACTGCCATTGACTGAGGAAAAAAATGTGACTTTCACAGAAAAGTACCCCATAAATATTTGTTAAATCTAAATGAGCCACACTAATTTGTCAAGAAATGATAAAAGAAGTTGCCACATTGTTTTTCATTCTTTAGTTATCAGTGCCTTTAATTGCTACCTCTGAGAACCTTTGTATAACTTTTCTTTTCTTTTTTTTTTTTTTTTTTTTTTTTTTTTTGAGACGGAGTCTCGCTCTGCCGCCCAGGCTGGAGTGCAGTGGCCGGATCTCAGCTCACTGCAAGCTCCGCCTCCCGGGTTTACGCCATTCTCCTGCCTCAGCCTCCCGAGGAGCTGGGACTACAGGCGCCCGAACCTACAGGCGCCCGCCACCAGTTTTTTGTATTTTTTAGTAGAGACGGGGTTTCACCGTGTTAGCCAGGATGGTCTCGATCTCCTGACCTTGTGATCCGCCCGCCTCGGCCTCCCAAAGTGCTGGGATTACAGGCTTGAGCCACCGCGCCCGGCTGTATAACTTTTCTAAGAGAAAATACGGAAAGACTTATAAAGCTAGTGTGTGTTTTCACTGATCGAATTTTCATGACTCACTTTGGCCCAAGTTAAGCAATGCTAAGTCATGAATGATTTCTAAGAACTCTCTGAACACTGCTTTATCTGCACGGCCTCAATGGGGCTGAATAAATGTTGCAACCAGCCTTCCCTCAAACGTCCCCATGACGTTTTGAGCATTGTGAACGCACTAAGTCCTCACACACGTTTCATTAGGCAGCATTTCTCTGCCCCTTATTCTTTAAATGCAAGTGGGTTTCAAAGGAAATTATGACTCATATGTTTCTAATTCCTTTATTGTTACTGAAACGTATCTAAATGTTACTTTGTAATCGTTGTCTGATGCCCAAAAGCTTTTGAACTTTTAACTATTCCCAAAGTCAGGATCTTATGTTTGGAAAAACAAAGAGCTCCAAACCCTATGTATTTCACCTCTGAACTCATGAGGTTTGAGATGACTTTTCTATATAAGCAAATGCCATTCTCTATGAATAGCTGAGGATTAAATCAATAAATCCCCCCTTTTTTCCCTCATGGCAATAGGTAAGGAAGAAGAGATTCAGAGGAAAAAGAGGGCCTGTTAGCTTTTTCTAAGACATTGCAATAGTTTGAGCCACTCTGTGTGGTCTCGTTAGGCCTAGAATGGTGACGGGCCACCAAGGAGGGTGCAGACCCAGGAACCGGCCCGGAACCATGCTCTCCTGTATCTTTAGGGAGTGATGGCGCTTCCAGATGCTCTTTAGTTGTGTCTGAAGGAAAGATGCTGTTTTCCTGGAAACGAGAGCTTGGGTTCCACAAAGGGAGGTCAGTGAAATGTCATAAAGGTGCAGGGGGAGCTTTGCTCACTCTCCTTCCCAGACAGACACTTCACTCTTTTCTTCCCAAATGCGAGAAAGGGAAGCAAATCCTTAGGCACGAGGAGTGCTTGAAAGCCTTCCTTCTCAGTCGCCCTTTACCTAGAATTCCTTAGGGATGACGGCATTTAGAAGTAGAAAACTAAGGTAGGCAACAACGTATGTGAAGGTGCTGTTTCTCTTCTTATCTTTTCTGCAAATTGATTTTAACTTCAAATAAAGAATGTAGTGAGTGTATTTCTCCAATTTCCATGGCAGGGGAGGGGGGCGTCCCTGTGAGCCCCTGCCATTTCTCTCTGGTGCAAACTCTGAGTGGCCTGTGCTTTTATGAAAAGGTGAACTAGCTCAGAAGCTGCAAAGGTATCTACAAGGTTGGTAGCATCTACGATGGAACCCAGCACCCCAGGTTGCACTGTCTGTTTTAAGTTGGACACCCAGAGGCAACAGATTTCAAGAAAGAAACTGTGAGTTTGAGTCTTAGAGACCCCAATGATGAACTCTGTGATCTTGCACAAGTAAATCCAGCGTTGCAAGCCCTGAGTGTTCTCACGGAAGAATGCAAACAAAAGTCCTTACCCGGCCTGAGTCCGGATTGAATTTGATAAGAGTATTTGAAAAAGGAAGGAGTACGCCCACGTATTCTGCAGATGCAAAGTTAGTAGTTATTTTTGTCATCTGCACACACAGCTCTCCCCATCCCCTGGCCACCCGCCCGGTGGCACTTTCCCCCAGGATTAGAGATGGCCGAGGAGTTCATCTCAGGGGGGCCAGGGTCCCAGAGGTGTCCTGGAAGCCGCTGCACAGACCTGAGTCAGAGCTGTCCATGGAAGCTGGTGGTAGGAAGTCAGGTGGAATCACACGATCACTCATTCATTCAGTCAATGAACTTTTTTAAATTTACCTGTTCAGAGGCTCTCTGTTAAGTCCTGAACCAATGGAGTTGAAATGTTGAAGCAAGCCGGGACAAAACTGACTTAGGACCAGAAGAGCAAGCGGCAGAGGCCAGAGGGGAAAAGTAACAAAAGAGTCTTTGCCTGTGCAGGTGCCAGGGGCCAGGAGGGAGGCCCTGACTCAGGAGGAGAGCACAGCAGGGGAGGAGCAAGGCCCCTGGGGAGGGGAGCACAGCAGGGGAGGAGCAAGGCCCCTGGGGAGGGGAGCACAGCAGGGGAGGAGGGAGGCCCCTAGGGAGGGGAGCACAGCATGGGAGCTGTGGTCCGTGTATGTGCACACCTATATACATATGTATGTGTGTATATACATATATATACATATGTATATGTATATGGGGGTCTGTTTTCCCTACCAAGGGCTTCCCAGCAAGCCCTTGTTAGTGCTTAAAGACACAGTTCTCTAGAGCACGACTGATGGGGTCTGTTTCCCCTGCCGAGGTTCCCAGCAAGCCCCTGCTAGCACTCAGAAGTGAGGCTGCAATTCAGCGTCTTGACGTCTTTTTTATTTTCTTAAGCTCCTGTTTTCATTTGGAAGGAAATCCGCAGGACATGGTTCCCAACATATGGATATCCCACCGTGCTGGAGGAGCGTGGAATCAGGCAAAATGTGAGACGTGCTTATGCTTTAAAAGACATCGCTTTGTAACAGCCTTGAACAAGGACGTGGAGGGGAAAAGCTCAAGGAGAGGGAAGCAGAGGGACTTCCCTGGAGACAGCATTTTCTCCCTGCTGTGTGCCCGCATCCTCTTTGCCAACGTGGGGACTCCTCGGTGTGGATGGTGAGCTCCCCAGAGTCAGATAAGGCAGCGGAATAGAAGAGCGGGTCGCATCGCCAAACTGTGAATACACCGAGCACCAGTGAGAGCCCCCAACTCCCCGTTTCAAGATGAGGAGTGCCACTGGGCCATCCCACTGGAAGTGCCACTCTGTGGATGACAAAAGTGACATTTAGGGTCTGAGAGGTGCAAGTGGCTGGAGTTCAGACAGGGCCACAAACTCAGTGAGGGCATCCCCCCAAGTGTTCCACACTGGCAGCCTCCTGAGAGACAGAACCTGTTCTTATTAGTCCAAAATGAGGGCAAAGTGCAAAATATCCAGAAACAGTCATCCTCTTCAGACCCTGGACTGGCGTCTCCATAAGGGGCCAAGGCAGGAGCAGTGCAGCCAGGACGTGCCTCGTGCCATTTCGGAGTCTCAGGGTCCTCACTCGCACAATGGGGCATTTGATCTATCTGCACATTATCGTGGTTTTTCCCAGCCCCAGAGCCTGGTGGTCTGTCACTCATCCTGCAGAGGCAACACGGGGGTCGGTGTCTTTAGCCACGAGAAGCTGAGCGCATTAAATCTAGAAATTAAGGTCGTTTCTGGCAAAGCCAACCTGTGTTTCCTTAGGGCCTTGTGGAGAGGCTGTGTTTGATGTGTTGAAGAAGTGAGTGTGGTGGTTAGTTTTGTGTCCTTTTGATTGGGCTGTGGTACCCAGCAACTCCAATCTCTCCGTTGCTATGAAGGTATTTTTTAAATGAGATGGGCACTTATCATTGGACTTTGAGTAAAACAGATCTCCCTCCACTAGGTGGGTGGGTCTCATCCAGTCAGGTAAAGGCATGGAGAGAGAAGACTGAGGGCCCCTGGGGAAGAAGGGATCCTGCCTCCAGACAGCCTCCAGGGACACCAAGGCTTCCTGGGGCTCCAGCCCCCAAGTCCGCTCTGCGGAGTGTGGACCCACCAACCTCAGCCATGTGAGCCGATTCCTTAAAGCAAATCTCTATCTCCCCGTCTCTCCATGGATGTGTGTGTATCATAAATAACTTATGTGTGTGTATGTATGTGTATGACTGGGTATTTAACGCATGTATATGTGTATGTGTGTATATAATGTATATATGTGTGCATAATCTATATAGTATGTGTGTATATCATGTCTATATGTCTATGTGTGTGTATATAATATATACATGTGTATGTATGTGTGTTTATGCACATCCTATTAGCTGTTTCTCCAGAGAACACTAATACAATGAGTGAAAAGTAGATGAAAATCTCATCTAAAGGAATGACTGTTGCATCTCTCGGCCAGGTGTAAGCTGCTGAGACTGAACAAGACGTTGATTCCAGGGTTGCCTGTTACCTGGAGTGTTTGAACACGGACTCCTGAGCCCCATCCCCCGGCTGAGGGCAGATACCAGCTTCTTATGCAACAAGCCCCTTTTCTCCCCTTGTGTCCAGGTGGCATGCACACACACACATGAACATGTCATGCTCATATTCCTTATTCAATTGCTTCCATGAGAAAAAGCTTGCAGCTGTCTTGTTCATCTTTAACGGCCAGGAGTGTGTGGCCAGCTCAGTGCCTGCCACACAGAAGCTGCTTAACGTCAACTTGATAATTGAATAAAGGCATAAAATGCAGATCCCCATGGCTTTCAGCAGTATTTCTTGAAACAGACCTTGAAATTAGGACATGGGTGCAGATTTGTTTGAGGAGTGACCCCGCCAGCGCCCACCCGCGACGCTGACAAAGTGACAGCAGGAAGGCAGTGTGCAGGGAGACCGGGTCGTTCTGAGGACCGGCTGAGGGATTTTTCCATAGTGTGTCAAACCACCCTGCTTTGTGTGGAGGGCCCGGGCACCCGTCTGCCCCAACCTGTCCTCCCTGGCTTCACCTGGGAGCTGAAACTCCCGCCTCTTGCATGTGGGTTCGGCCATCTGTAGTTCAGGAGGCCACGCTGGGGCAGAGAAGCAGAGAGGTCCCGCACTCTGCACAGGCAACCGGGAGTGCTCCTGGGAACCCAGTACCATGAGGACGACCTCCCTGTCAGCTGAGGGGACCTAGGGCTGTGGGGCAGGAGCCATCAGCAGGTGCAGCATCAGCCCATGAGGGCCCATTGCGCAGGATTTTGTCCACGGAAATTCTCTTATTTGAAATGTGCAATAAAATGACACAAAAATACAGATGATCCCAGCAGCAGAATATGTAAGGGATTAGAAATGTAGGGAAGACACAGATTTTGTCTCACACCTGATATTTGGAAATGTAAAGTGAAGGAAAGAGAGGATGGGAGAGGGGAGCCACAGTTTCTGCACCCTTGAAGGACTGTGGGTTCCAGAACGTCACTCTCCTCCTTCATGAACTCAGCCTCGAGGGGCAGAACATGGACCCCAGCCTCACCAGCCACAGCCACTGGGTCAATCCAGCCTAACTGAAGAGGTGCCCCTCACAGCTCATTGATAACAGGCATTGATCTCCATGGGTGAAGACCTTCAAGTGCTCTTCAATCGCTCCCATCTATCCCTTTCACTCTGAACACGCTTTTTCTGATGAGTACATGATTGAACTCTACATAACTATACATGACACTTAACCACATTGATTCTAACCCTGGCTTACAGGGTATGAGAGATCCAAGACATTCTTTGAGGACAAATGCCAGAATGACAAATGAATGGATTGAATTACCTAATAGACCCTTCCCATCCCTAATCCCTTTCATGTACTTGGAAGAAAGCTAATTGTAACATTCACTCTTGTCATCTGCTGGGAATTCTACATCCCCAGGCCTGTGGCGTCTGCAGCAGCTGAAGGCCGCAGGGATGCTGAGTGCTGCCTGGAGTGTGCTCTGCCCACAGCACTGCAGCCTGACTCTGTGGCCACCCTGCATCGCTGTGCTGGCAGCTGCCTCCCACACCAGTGCTGCCACAGAATGCCAAGGCAGAGGGGAAGCCAGCCACATTGACCATTTCATCCCTGGGTCTTTAGCAGGACACAAAGATTTTGGAAGAGCAGCTAAACATGAAAATAGATCTCAGAAAAAGACACGTTCACATTCACATGATAATTCAAGCCGTGTGCTTCAGGTTTTGCATGTATGATTGACACTAACCAACAGCAAAGTTACGTGGAAAACAATCACAGCTGTCAGTGAGCATTCATTCCACATTTGCATGTTTTGAAGAATTCCAGGGCAGGGAAATGTGGAAGTCATTGTCTTTTAACCATTTTCTTTTGTGATCCCATAATGCTGGTTAGTCTTTGATATAACCCACAGGAATATGTGCGTTTTGGTCTGACATCCCCGTGCCTTCGGCTTCCTTTCATTGACTGTTTTGAGTTAGACGTTACTGAGCCTCAGTGGGGTTGTGTGAAGGGGAGCCTCGTGGTACTGCAAGAATGAATGAACCTGAGTCTGGCACTGTCTCTGGAGGGGAGGAAGAAAACGCTCTGCTGTGAACCGTGATGAGATGACCCCGGTCATTCCTCCCAGAGTGAGCAGGGACAGAGCCATTCCATTCAGTTCAGCAACAGTGGCCACCGTCTTCAGGAGATGCAGAGGGAAGGAAAAGCTCTCATTCTGGTGGTGCTGAAAGCGTCACAGAAGAAGATGGGGCTTGGGCTGTGTTTTAAGGCAAAGGGCAGCAGCGGCACAGCAGGGGGGTCCCGGTGGGAGCATTGCCAGCAAGCCCAGGTACAGGGGAGGAAGGACGAAGCTCATCCCTTGGTCAATGAAAAGAATCGAACTCTGTAAAACATTGGAAGAGACTTATTCTGAGCCAAATATGAGTGACCACGGCCCGTGACACAGCCCTCAGGAGGTCCTGAGAACATGTGCCAAGGTGGTCAGGCACATCTTGGTTTTATGCAATTTAGAAAGGCAGGAGATATTAATCAAATACACTTGAGAAATAGATTGGTTTGGTCCAGAAAAGCAGGACAATTCAAAGCAGGGACTTCCAGACTACAGATGAATGTAAACATTATCTGGTTGACAATTGGTTGAGTTTGTCTGAAGACCTGGGATAGATAGGGAATGTTCTGATTAAGATAAAGATTGTGGAGACCAAAGTTCTTTTGAAGTCTTATAGTGGCTGTCCTTAGACATAGGTGACAAATGTTTCCTATTCAGATCTTAGTTAATCTCTTTAGGATTAGGAGGGTCTGGAAGAAGAAGATCCAGGTATGTTAATAGAGATTCTCTACAGGTGCAAATTTCCCCCCACACAGGACAGCTTTGCAGGGCCATTTCACAATATGACAAAGAAACACGTTTTGGGGTAAAATATTTTTATTTTCTTCCTTGTCTCGTAATGTTATGCCAGAGTCAGATTGGAAAATAAGTCGTAATATACAGGGTTAAATGAAACCCATTTGATGAGAATTAATGATTTGGAGGGTATGACTCCCCAGACACCTTAGATAGGAATTTGGGCCAGATAAAAATTCAGAGCTTAGTTCTCATCGCCCACCACATCTTCCCCTCTCTTTGGCCCCTTTCCCTTCCTCTTTTCATCTCCATTCTGGCCCCTTCCTCCCTCCTTTTGTTTCTTGATTTCTTTCTTCTTTGGGAAATTATGGATCCTATAACCACTCTGGGGGGTGGCGGACACTCTATTCCAGAATCGGTCCTCCCTCCAGTGATTGTCAGCCCCGCTTTCCCGTAGGTTCAATAAGCCACAGCGGACTTTGAGGAAGCACCGCAAAAGCTGTGTCTCTCCAGTGACCTTGCACACTGAGCCCACCTGCAGCAACTCGGCCACGGCCGAGGAAGGTAAGCCCTGCTGGGCTGCACCACTGGGGTGTCTGGAGACGCAGGGCTCTTTTGTAATAGGCTTCATGCTCCCCGATTCCAGCCAGCAAGGATCCTAGCACAGCATGGTTTTTGGTTTTTGGTTTTTTTGGTTTTTTTTTTAATCAGATAGACTAGATTTGAATTGCCCATGAAAACAAGTCAAACTTCATTAAATATTTAAAGAGGTTTATTCTGAGCCAAATATGAGTGGCCCTGGCTTGAGACAGCCTCAAGAGGTCCTGAGAACACATGTCCAAAGTGGCTGGGTTCTAGGCTGGCAGCTTGGTTTTATACATTTTGGTTGGGTTCTAGGCTGGCAGCTTGGTTTTATACATTGTAGGGAGATACAAGCTATCGATCAGTACGTGTGATGTGTATATTTGTTCCATACCAAAGGCAGGACAACTCGAAGCAAGGGGTGGGGGGCTTCTAGGTCATAGGTAGATTCAAAGATTACAAAGATTTTATTATTGGCAATTGGTTGAAAGACTTGAGTTATTACCTAACTCTCCAGAATCCATAGGGAAGAGTGTCTGTGTTCAGAGAAGGGGTTGTGGAGACCAAGGTTCTTATCATGTAGAAGATGTCTCATAGGTCATGTCCTTAGAGACAATAGATCAAATATTTCTGGCCAGGCATGGTGGTTCATGCCTGTAATTCCAGCATTTTGGGAGGCCAAGGTGAGCAAATCACTTGAGATCAGGAGTTTGAGACCAGCCTGGCCAACACGGTGAAACCCCATCTCTCCCGAAAATACAAAACTTAGCCAGGCATGATGGCACATACCTGTAATCCTAGCTGCTTGGGAGACTGAGGCACAAGAATCGCTTGAGTCTGGGAGGCAGAAGTTGCAACGAGCCAAGATCGCACCGCTGCACTCCATCCTGGGCAACACAGTGAGTGACACTCCGGATCAAAAAAAAAAAAAAAAAAAAAAACCCAATAGTTTCCTATTCAGGCCTTTAAAAGATGATACACTCTTAGTTAATCCCTTTTTAAAATTTTTATTTTTTCTTTCAATAGGTTTCTAACTTATTTTTTATTTCAATAGTTTTTTTTTTTTTTTAATTTCAATAGGTTACATGAATAAGTTCTTTAGTGGTGATTTCTGAGATTTTGGTGCACCTGTCACCCTAGCAGTGCACACGCTATCCAATGTGTAGTCTTTTATACCTCACCACACTCCCACCCTTCCTCCCAAGGCCCCAAAGTCCAATGTATCATTCTTATGCTTTTGTGTTCTCATAGCTTAGCTCCCACTTATCAGTGAGAATATATGATGTTTGGTTTTCCATTGCTGAGTTACTTCACTTAGAACAATAGTCTCCAATTCCATACAGGTTCCTGTGAATGCCATTATTTTACATTATTTTATTCCTTTTATGGCTGAGTAGTATTCCATGGTGTGTGTGTGTGTGTGTGTGTGTGTGTGTGTGTATGCCACATTTTCTGTATGCACACATTGATTGATGGGCATTTAAGCCAGTTCCATATTTTTGCAATTGCGAATTGTGCTGCTGAAAACGTGCATCTGCAGGTATCTTTTTCATGTAATGACTTTTTTTCCTCTGGGTAGATCCCCAGTAGTGGGACTGCTGGATCAAATGGTAGATCTACTTTTAGTTCTTTAAGGAATCTCCACACTGTTTTCCATAGTAGTTGTACTAGTTTACATTCCCACCACAGTTTAAAAGTGTTCCCTTTTCACAACATCCATGCCAACATTTATTATCTTTTGATGTTTTTATTATGGCCATTATTATGGAAGTAAGGGGGTATCTCATTGTGGTTTTGATTCCCTGATAATTAGTGATGTTAAACATCTTCCCCTATGCTTGTTGGCCATTTGTGCATCTTCTTTTAAGAATTGTCTATTCATGTCCTTAGCCCAATTTTTGATGCAATTGTTTGTTTTTGTTTTGTTTTGTTTTCTGATTCGTTTGAGTTCTTTGTAGATTTTGGACATTAGTCCTTTGTTGCATGTATAGATTTGAAGATTTTCTCCCACTCTGTGGGTTATCTGCTAACACTTCTGATTATTTCTTTTGCTATGGAGGAGCTTTTTAGTTTAATTACGTGCCATCTGTTTATGTTTTTGTTGCATTCGCTTTTGGGTTCTTGGTTATGAAGTCTTTGCCTAAGCCAATGTTTAAAAGGGTTTTTCTAAAGTTATCTTCTAGAATTTTTATGGTTTCAGGTCTTAGATTTAAGTCTTTGATTATCCCAGTATCGTTCTTTGAATAGGGTGTTCTTCCCCCCACTTTATGTCTGTATTTGCTTTGCCAAAACTCCCAGTTAATCTCTTCAGGATTGGGAGGGCCTAGAAAGGCTAAGACCTAGGCATGTTAAAAGAGATGCTTTCAGGCCAGGTGCAGTGGTTCACGTCTGTAATCCCAGCACTTTAGGAGGCCCAGGTGGGTGGATCACCTGAGGTCAGGAGTTTGAGACCAGCCTGGCCAACATGGGGAAACCCCATCTCTACTAAAAATATTAAAAAAAAATCAGATGTGGTGGCATGTGCCTGTAATCCCAGCTACTCAGGAGACTGAGGCAGAAGAATCTCTTGAACCCGGGAGGTGGAGGTTGCAATGCACCAAAATTGGGCTGTTGCACTCCAACCTGAGTGACAGAGCAAGACTCTGTCTCAAAAAAAAAAAAAAAAATTTACGGATGCAATGTTTTCCCCACAGAAGACAACTTTGTAAGGCCATTTCAAAATATGGCAGAAAAACGTATTTGGAGAGTGAATATTTTTATTTCCTTCTTTTTCTGTCATGGGATGCTGTACTCAATCAGGCTGGCGTCTGATGTCTTCTTGCCACAGTGAGTCTGCTTCATCAGTCTTAGGATCTTTATTTTAATGTCAGTGCTGGTCAGTTGTGTAAACTAAACTCCAAAAGGGAGTTTTTGGAGTAATGAGATGTGTCTGTCCCCCACTTCCCATCAAAGCCTGAACTAGTTTGTCAGATTTCTTTGGGATCCTCTTGGCCAAGAAGTGGTTCATTCAGTTGGTAGGGGGGCTTAGCATTTTATTTTTGGTTTTCATAATTCAAGTTCTGCCTTTTACCTTTCCAAAAATCAGGCAAGTCTTACAGGTTAATTCAGGATCTGTGCCTTATCGATCAAATCGTTTTGCCTATCCACCCTGTGGTGCCCATCGCATACACTCTTTTGTTCTCAATACCTTCCTCCACAACTCACTATTCCATTCTTGATCTTAAAGATGCCCTTTTCGCTAATCTCCTGAACCCCTCACCCCAGCCTCTCTTTGCTTTCACCTGGACTGACCTTGACACCTATCAGTCCCAGCAGCTTACCTGGGCTGTGCTGCCTCAAGGTTTCAGGGACAGCCCTCATTACTTCAGCCAAGCTCTTTCCCATGATTTACTTTCTTTCCACCCCTCTGCTTCTCACCTTATTCAATATATTGATGACCTTCTACTTTATAGCCCCTCCTTTGAATCTTCTCAACAAGACACCCTCCTGCTCCTTCAACATTTATTCTGCAAGGGATATCAGGTATCCCCCTCCAAAGCTCAAATTTCTTCTCCATCTGTTACCTACCTCGGTATAATTCTTCATAAAAACACACGTGCTCTCCCTGTCGATCGTGTCTGGCTGATCTCTCAAACCCCAACCCCTTCTACAAAAACAACAACTCCTTTCCTTCCTAGGCATGGTTGGATACTTTCACCTTTGGATACCTGGTTTTGCCATCCTAACAAAACCATTATATAAACTCACAAAGGGAAACCTAGCTGACCCCATACATCCTAAATCCTTTCCCCACTCCTCTTTCCATTCCTTGAAAACAGACCTAGAAACTGTTCCCACACTAGCCCTCCCTGACTCATCCCAACCCTTTTCATTGCACACTGTCGAAGTGCAGAGCTGTGTGGTTGGAATTCTTACATAAGGACCGGGACCATGCCCTGTAGCCTTTTTGTCCAAACAACTTGACCTTACTGTTTTAGGCTGGCCATCATGTCTGCATGCAGTGGCTGCTGCCACTCTAATACTTTTAGAGGCCCACCTTAAGGTTGCTCTCCTGCCCGCCAAGTCTGGGGTCACTCATTGTCAAGGACACCAGAAACCAGCTGATCTTATTGCTAAAGGAAATGCCTATGCCAACAGGACAGCAAAAATAATAATAATAATAGCAAATGCCTCCACACCCACAGATATTCCAGCCCTCACTCCAAAAGGCCAGTATTTTCCTTTCTTCTCTATCACCCCCACCTACTCCTCTTTTGAAAACCTGCTCTGCCAGTCTTTTCCAAATCAGGGTAAGTGGTTCTTAGATCACGGACAATTCATTCTTCCTGCCTTACAAGCCCAGTCTATTCTTTCTTCCCTTCATGACCGTTTCCATGTTGGACATAAGCCTCTAGCTCGCCTCCAACAGCCCCTCATTTCCTTCCCCATATTTGGCAACCAGACCAGCATCCAGGACAACATAAAGTATGCTGTTGGTTGTTAGAGGGCTTAGGACATTTCTCTCTGTGCCAGCCTCAGCTTAATCCAGGAAACAAAGATTATTTTCCTTATTATCTCTCCTGCCTAGGATCTGCAATCAGGATGATTGAACTCCTCCATTCAAAATGCCACTCACACCTTAGGGAAAAAGGTGATAAAATAGACTCTCGGCTTGATGCCAGGGGGTCCTATTTGTATGATGGAAAATGGGGACAAAAGGCCTTGGTGTGTAAAACATTATTCCTACCTTGGCCTAAAACTCACTGCCACCTACCTTAAGGTTATTATGCTTAATTGCTATTTTTAAAGAATTTATTCTATTAGGACAATTCCATGTTCAAAAATGTGCTAACTAGCACCTTCTGAGCCACATGAAAATGCACCCCAGACCTGAAACTTACTGGACTAACTCATTATACAATTTTCTTTAAGAAGTCCACGCAGTGCCTGGCCACGTCTGAAGCGGTCCTGAGAAACATCACCCCTACCCCGATAATCCCAGTGAAAACTCATATTTTCTTTATTTTTTCTTATAATTTTATATTTTATAAGTAAAAAGATAGAAATGTCAGGTCTCCGAGCCGAAGCTCAGCCATTGTGATCCCTGTGACCTGCACATATACTTCCAGATGGCCTGCAGGAGCCAAGAAGTCTGGAGCAACTGAAAAAACACAAAGAAGTGAAACAGCCAGTTCCTGCCTTAACTAATTAACCCACCTTATGACATTCTACCATTATGACTCGTTCCTGCCCTGCCCCGACTGGCCAATCGACCCTTCTTTTGGCATTCTTCTCCTGGACAATGAGTCCTGTGATCTCTCCACCATGCACCTTGTGACCCCCTCCCCTGCTGACAACAGATAATCAGCTTTAACTGTAACTTTCCACTGCCTACCCCAGTCCAGTAAAGCTGCCCCTCTCCTATCTCCCTCCGCTGACTCTCTTTTCGGACTCAGTCCACTTGCACCCAAGTGAATAAACGCCCTTGTTTCTCACACAAAGCCTGATTGGTGGCCTCTTCACACAGACATGCTTGACACTTATAACCCCCATGTGTTGAACATTTGGGGTGCCCTGGGCACCATGCTGAACACCTGCACCTGTCCAACCAACCAAGCAAGCATCATCCATCCAAACTCATCCACCCATGCATTCAGAGCTGGTAGCTCTCACAAACTCAGGAGGAACGCCTGTCCTCGTTGTCTGAACCGGCGGACGGTACAGAGGACAAGGACAAGGCAGTCAATGAGTCAGTGTGAAGATGCCTTGCCCTGCAGGGAGGGGATAGTCTCCCTGAGATGGAACCCAGGGAGGGCCAACTGGAGAGAATGGTGAGAAAACACGGCCTCGCTCAGGAGGGGAATGTAAACAGGACTTGATGGGTTAGGAAGCTGCTTGGCGAAGGGATGGTGGGTGGGCAGGCCTGGGCATGGGAGGGGCACCGTCATGGCTGAGTCCATGCTGACGGCTTGTGATGCTGGTCAGTCATGCTAGAAGGAGTTGCATGACGGAAGATCCATGCTTTGGAATTGGAAACCATGAGACGTATGGACAGATTGTAAGAGGGGCTCTTCCTCAGGCCTGGAGCTGGGCCCATCTGGACCGTCCACACAGATGGTAAAAATAAACTCAGAGACCCCAGTCAGGTCTGATTAGAGCTTCCTCGAGCACAGGAAATACAGGAGGTGCCCGAGAGCAGGGAGTTCCTTCAGGTTCCTTTCTGTATCTCGCGTGGAGCCCAGGAAAGCAGAAATCCACCAGCTCAGGAAAGCGTTGCAGGAAGGACCCAGGAACACCTGCCCTCCAGGTGATGATGACCCTTGGGGAGCTGGTTCTGGCTCCAAGCCTGGCTCTGGGGCCTGCAGGACCTGCTTCTCAGCCTGTGCTGTGCCTCCCTCCTGCTCCTACCCAAGCCACACAGACTGACTTTACCTCCCCTGTGTCTGAGCCCGAGACCGCCAGGCATATGAGAGCTTCCTCCGGGCAGGACTCAGAGGGTTTCAGTTTTACGGTTTGAAAAAGAGGAGGATATTCCGAGAGGCTTTTCTTTCAGCAGGGAGGCACTGGAGCGACTGGGCAGATGACAGAAATGAGGAGGTGGGGAGGGGGCCAGGGTCGCAGGAGGGCGGGACCTTCAAACCAACAATGGCAGGGTGGGGAAGGGGCAGTGTCTGAGCCAAGCCGCAGAAGGAAGAGGAGAAGCCTCACCCTCTCCATAGACACTGGAGGGAGAAGGAGCTCCTGGGAGATTTGTGGGGTTAGGAGAATGAGGGTGATCGCACCTGAAAGACTGAGGAGCCCCAAAGGTGTGGAGTGGGTGAGGTAGGGTCAAAGAGGCCTGAACCCAGAGTCAGGGGTGAAATCGTCTTGGAGAAAACGAGAGGAGGGCGAAGGCAGAGTGTTCCGGCACCATCAGATGGTCTGCACCCGTACTCTTGAAGTGGAGATAACAAATTACAAGTGACATGAATGGACATGATTTTCCACCGTTTCTCCAAGAATGCTCACCTGGAGAGGTGCAAAAACAGTGGGAAGGGGTATGGGGTTCACTCAGTGTTGGACTTTGCCCAACAGGGCTCACGGAGAATGCCGTGATCCAGTGAGGACTCCTGATAAGCTGCGGGCAGCAGCCCGAGTGGGAGGAAGTCCGGGTGGCGTGGCGGGCACACAGAAGGCAACTCACTGCCCATGGTCTATGTGTTCATGAAACTGGAGGGTCATCTCTTAGGGTGGCTGATGTCTATGTGTTTGTGAAACTGGAGGGTCATCTCTTAGGGCAGCTGATTTGGAAGGAGCAGGAGCTTGGGGTGAGATGCACAGATTGGTGTCCTTGGAGGTGAGAGCTGTCTGTGGGGATGCCAGATCTTGGGGTGCCTTTGGGAGAGGAGGACTCAAGTGGAGTGGAAAACTATTCACATAAATAAGATGAAAAACTGCAGAAATAACCAAGAATGACACAGGCATTGGGTGGTGAGGGAAGTTGTGAGCCAGATGCTGAAATAGCCAGGAATGTGAGCACGTGCCCAGGAAGGCATGGATGCTGGCAAACAGGGGAGACCGAGGCAGGGCCAGACCCCCTGGGGTTCCTTGCAGGGAGGCTGGGGTTGGGGAGGGAAGAGGCATTGAGGAACAAGAGCTACACTGAAGCTTCCACTTCAGCCAGGTTCCCTGCAGTCCTCAGACAGGCATTCATGGTCTCAGTTGCCAGGCAAGAGACTGGAATTCAGAAAACCTAAATAATTTGCCCAAGATCACAAACTAGTAGAGCGTGCCATGAAGTTAAACACCCCCTCCCAAATCAATTTAAACCTGCACAACTTCTCCTACCTTCTTTTAAAACTGGCATTATTTCTTCCTGTATTCATTTATCAGCACTCAGTGCACCTGGCCGGGGCCCTTGTGTTTGCTGGTCACATACTAGAAATAGAGAAAATGTCTCAGAGAAGAAGATTGAATGGGTACAAAGGGAAAGAAAGGCCAGGACTGTCTCCCATGTCCTTTGCACATGCAGAAACACTGGCAGACAGACCTTGGGAGGAACTACAGGAGCGACCAGAGAAATATTATGGCCGGGTCCACCTCGCTGTGAGCACATGTGCGTCTGACTTCTAAGATAAAAATTCCAAAAAGGAACCTGCTTTAATTGATTGGAAGTGCATCTGATTTATAATCAAAAAAGGAACACTTTGGGCTCACTGCCAGATGATATTAATCTCCAGGGCTTTTCAGCATCCTAAAGGTAACCAGCTGGGATTGCTAGAAGGTCTTCCTATCCAAGTTGTACATAAGTGAATGATTTTCCTTTTAATTGTCAATCTGCATTTCATCAATAAGATAGAACACAGCCTTTAAGCCTTACTCTGCAAAATAGCAAGCTTTGTAAAACTTGTGGGTGTTTAGTATTTAACAAAAAAATAAGTTCTACATTTTTTTTTCAGGCACAAAAGTCCAAAGAACTTAAAAAATAGTATGCTTAATGCAATTTATTGAATGACATTTCCATGTCACCATCTGAATGTGAAAAATAGAAATCTTAGAAGAAGAAGAGTTTTTATTAACTAACAGATATAATTAAAGACAATGGAAATAAGTGTATTAAGAAGAAAATATATTCATTTAATTATAAAGAAGATCTTCATTTGATGTCTACTGTGAGGTCCGGACAATCCTTTGTTGAATCCAAGGTTTTTGAAATAGTGGCCACCACGACTTCATTTAATGAAATAATTAATATTGGCCAAAAATATAACCTATGGTATCTAGAAGAATATACTTTCTAAATATTGTCATGTGTATTCTCAAAAGAAGAAAAAGCTGGTAAAACAGTGATGTGTTTATTCACATCAAACCTTCAAGCAAAGAAATTCTCAGCAGTCCCTATGGATCAATCGTGCTTACAGCTCAGCTCTACCAACACACTGCAAACAACTAAGACTCACATGAGCAAACAAAAACAGCAAGTTCTAGGAATGGTTGATTTTTTCTAGGAATGGTATGAAACGAAGGTGCTGTTGTTCAAACTCTGGGTGAAGGAATAATCCAAGTGGCTGACAAACGTGGACGCTGTTTCTAAGGTCAGAGTGGGGAATCTGTGACAGTGAGAAAATAATCTTCCAAGTGTTAAGAGCTGAGGTTCACAGCGGTAAGCCGTCCACTGCTTCTCCCTGCTGGGCCAAAAAGTTAGCAACTTTGAAAAGTTTCCTCGCTGAAGTTTCCATGATCTTCTGTTGTTGTTGTTGTTGTTGTTGTTGTTATCTTGCCTGGGACATGTCTTGATAATGGTAATTAATGGCAGGACATAACTTATTTCTCAATATGCCATTTAATAGACACATTTTCTAAGCAAATATTTGGAAAAGTCAAAAATAACGGTCACTAAGTCTAGGGGTTGAGGGAAGAGACGAAGTGACACACATTCTCTTTTAACAAAACCTATTTATTATTAAACATCTTTGTAGAATATACGGAGGTTATTGTCATCCGTCCATTCAAACAGTGCTTTTGAGTGGCTTTTTCACATGATTATGAGGTGCTGTGGGAAATAGAAAATGCTTAAGTCGTAGGCTCTGCATTAAGGACCTTGTGACATATGTGTGCATGCTTGGGAAGGATTTCCTCCCCAGAGGTGCAGTGTTTCTCGTTCATTCCAAATTAAACAATGGCAAGAATCTTGGAACTCCCCCTCCTTACGAGTTGGAATATCAGAATCGACACGTTCTGCTTTTACATTTTTCCTCTTTCCCAAACTGGAGAAGGCATTTAATGAAGGGCTCAGTGTGTAGCCCAGGGTGGGAATGTCTGGAAGGGTCTGAAGAAGCTGTTCAGGTGCAAGGTTCGGGGAAGTCAGTCTTGGGTGCATGCATGCTCCAGGTCACACCTGTCTGCTTGGAGAAGCCAGAACTGACCACTGTTTCCTTCTCACATTAAAAAAACAATCTAACTACCAAGTCAACCTCCTCACCCCATCTGAAAACACATTTAACAGGCGAAGGCAGGAGAATCCTTTGAACCCGGGAGGCAGAAGTTGCAGTGAGCTGAGATGGCGCCACTGCACTCCAGCCTGGGCAACAGAACAAGACACCGTCTCAAAAAAAAAATTACATATTTTATTTTACTTTAAAAAATCCATTTCTTTTATTATAACAGGGTTCAGTTAATAAAATTACTTACCAAATTAAAAAGACCATTTTCTTAGATGAAAGAGCAAGTGAGTTGACATATTTTAAATAATAAAACTGACATCTATTACAGTGCTCAGAGAATCATGAATATGGGAATTTGAACTCAATTCAGAGCCTTACCTCAGGTCACACTTTCAACATCTCTAGAAGCAATAAAAAGACACCTTTCCTGTCAACCACAGTAGCCACAGGAGATTGAAAAGGCAATGTGAGAGCAGGCTGGTGGAGACCATAAAAATTCCAGCGTTTGCAACAAAGACACAATCTTTGTACTGAGCGTGATTCCAACTTCAACATAAGGAAGCAAAATGTTTTTTCCTGAAGTTAAACACGAATAACAAGATATATCAAACTTTTTTCCATGTAACACACACGAATTGAATTAACTTTGAATCAACTTTGTCAGTACTTACTTAGTAAGCATTCAGATGTCCAGAGAAAGTAAACAGAAAATAAGGCATTTACTCTGTATAAAAGCTGGAATAAAAATCATTAGGTGTAAATGTACCATTAAGCCTGAGCCACTGGCACCTGTGGCTCGCGTTGCCCGCAGCCTGCCAATAACCACGGCCCCTCCTCCGCCTGGCTTACAGAACTCCCATTCTTTCCCGGGCAGCAAATGTCCAGTTAAAACCCTGAAGCCAGAGATGCCAAGAAGAGACGTCGGTGGCCAGTGAAATTCAGCAGACTTCCACTAGATGGGACAGGGGAAAACTAAAATCATGAAATCTGCCACATTCTGCTTCCTGCCCTTGCTCTCCACCCTGGGTCCTGTCTGGTCAGACGCATAAAGACACAGGAGCCCACTGGGCAGCGTGAGGAGGAAATGGAGGGACCAGGGCAGAGGGGTCAAGCCTCCTTCCATAGAGGCGGAGGGACTGGACTGCAGGGGCGAAACCTCTCTCCACAGAAGCGGAGGGACCGGACTGTAGGGGCGAAGCCTCCCCCGTAGGTGGGAAGAAGAGGAGGGACCGGGATGCAGGGGCGAAGCCTCCCCCCAGGGATGCAGGACAGAAAGGAGGGACAGGGATGCAGGGGCGAAGCCTCCCCCCCGGGGGATGCAGGACGCAGAGGAAGGACCAGCGCGCAGGGGCGAAGCCTCCCTCCAGGGATGCAGGATGGAGAGGAGGGACAGGGATGCAGGGGTGAAGCCTCCCCGCAAGGACGCAGGATGGAGAGGAGGGACCAGCGCGCAGGGGTGAAGCCTTCCCCCGGGGATGCAGGGTGGAGAGGAGGGACCAGGGCGCAGGGGTGAAGCGTCCCCCTAGGGATGCAGGATGGGGAGGAGGGACCGGGATGCAGGGGCGAAGCCTCCCTCCAGGGATGCAGGATGGAGAGGAGAGACCAGGGCGCAGGGGCGAAGCCTCCCTCCAGGGATGCAGGATGGAGAGGAGGGACCAGGGCGCAGGGGCGAAGCCTCCCCCCAAGGACGCAGGATGGAGAGGAGGGACCGGGATGCAGGGGCGAAGCCTCCCTCCAGGGATGCAGGATGGAGAGGAGGGACAGGGATGCAGGGGCGAAGCCTCCCCCCAGGGATGCAGGACAGAAAGGAGGGACAGGGATGCAGGGGCGAAGCCTCCCCCCCGGGGGATGCAGGACGGAGAGGAAGGACCAGGGCGCAGGGGCGAAGCCTCCCTCCAGGGATGCAGGATGGAGAGGAGGGACAGGGATGCAGGGGTGAAGCCTCCCCGCAAGGACGCAGGATGGAGAGGAGGGACCAGCGCGCAGGGGCGAAGCCTTCCCTCGGGGATGCAGGGTGGAGAGGAGGGACAGGGATGCAGGGCGAAGCCTCCCCCCAAGGACGCAGGATGGAGAGGAGGGACAGGGATGCAGGGCGAAGCCTCCCCCCAAGGACGCAGGATGGAGAGGAGGGACAGGGATGCAGGGCGAAGCCTCCCCCCAAGGACGCAGGATGGAGAGGAGGGACAGGGATGCAGGGCGAAGCCTCCCCCCAAGGACGCAGGATGGAGAGGAGGGACAGGGATGCAGGGCGAAGCCTCCCCCCAAGGACGCAGGATGGAGAGGAGGGACAGGGATGCAGGGCGAAGCCTCCCCCCAAGGACGCAGGATGGAGAGGAGGGACAGGGATGCAGGGCGAAGCCTCCCCACAGGGATGCAGGATGGAGAGGAGGGACAGGGATGCAGGGCGAAGCCTCCCCACAGGGACGCAGGATGGAGAGGAGGGACAGGGATGCAGGGCGAAGCCTCCCCCCAGGGACGCAGGATGGAGAGGAGGGACAGGGATGCAGGGCGAAGCCTCCCCCCAAGGACGCAGGATGGAGAGGAGGGACAGGGATGCAGGGCGAAGCCTCCCCACAGGGATGCAGGATGGAGAGGAGGGACCGGGATGCAGGGGCGAAGCCTCCCCACAGGGATGCAGGATGGAGAGGAGGGACCGGGATGCAGGGGCGAAGCCTCCCTCCAGGGATGCAGGATGGAGAGGAGGGACCGGGATGCAGGGGCGAAGCCTCCCTCCAGGGATGCAGGATGGAGAGGAGGGACAGGGATGCAGGGGCGAAGCCTCCCCACAGGGATGCAGGGCGGAGAGGAGGGACCAGGGCACAGGGGCAGCGCTGCTGGCTGCATCAGCACACAGGTTCCATTTCTGCCTGTCCTCTTGTTAACTGAGAAAAATAACTCGTGGACTTAGGCCGCTGGGATTTGGTTTTCCATTTTCTAATTCTTGTAAGCGAAGTCAATTGCTAACACTTCTGAGGAGTCAGCATAAAATTCCCCTATCACCTTTGGAGGGTTTCCTTCTGTAGGTGGTTAAGACCTGCCATTTCAGCCTGATGTGTATTGCTCAGGTTTGTGGATTCGGTTTTCCCCGTCCTTTGATCTCTTTCAAGAGGCAAATTCAGAATCATTTGATACAAAATGGTTCTGACACCCACATTTGAGTTCCTGATGGCCTTTGTTGAGTGCCTGTTTCACATCAGGCTCTACACCTACAATCTCCTGTTCCATGTACAGTAACTCTGAGGGGCAGATTTCAAAGAACTGTTTTCTGGTCTGGGGCTGAAATTGAGGAGGCTGGGATCCTACGGCCTGCAGGTAGTGCGCCTGGTAAGCTGGGAGGCCCCTGTTCCATCTGCGTTTAACCCCCATATCTGTGACTTCCCACAGCCTGACACTGCCACTGCGCCGGCGTGCACGCCCTTCCTCAGCCTTTCCACTTTGTCAGAAGGAGGTTCAGCAGACAAGCGTGTGTAGTCGGGAGTTTGAGCGGTGAGATTTCATTACTGTGAGGGGTGTTTTGCTTCCACTCCCTGCCACAGCCTGGTGACTTGTTCTGACCCACGTGACAGACTTTGGCCAGCAGATATTAGCAGACAGGTCACAGCTGAGGCTTGAAACGTGCTTGTGCAGTCCCACTGACTTTCTTGCATTTCAGCCGCAGCTGAGCAAGAACCTGTCCCTCATGACCCATGAGTCCCAGAGTCCCAGGAGGATGAGACTCCAGCCCACCCGTGCCCATCCTGACGCACAGAGCCAGTTCAGCAGAGCCCAGACTACCATACTAGACCCATACTAGACTGACCAACCTCGACAACGCACAGGGATAAAGACAAAGGTAAACGAGCATTGTATAATATTCATACTGTCTTTTTTTTTTTTGAGACAGAGCCTCACTCTGTCCCCCAGACTGGAACACAGTGGCATGACCTTGGCTCACAGCAACCTCCACCTCCCGGGTTCAAGTTGTTGGGAGCAAGCGCCCCAAAATCTGGTCATAAACTGGCCCCAAAACTGGCCATAAACAAAATCTCTGCAGCACTGTCACGTGTTCGTGATGGCCATGACGCCCAGGCTGGAAGGCTGTGGGTTTACGGGAATGAGGGCAAGGAACACCTGGCCCGCTCAGGCATTCTTAAGCCTTGATCTGCCCCTCCCCCGCACCCCACATTAAAGGCATTCTTAAGCCACAAACAATAGCACCAGCGATCTGTGCCTTAGGGACATGCTCCCGCTGCAGTTAACTAGCCCAACCTATTCCTTTAATTCAGCCCATCCCTTCGTTTCCCATAAGGGATACTTTTGGTTAATTGTATACCTATAGAAATAATGCTAATGACTGGCTTGCTGTTAATAAATACATGGGTAAATCTCTGTTGGGGCTCTCAGTTCTGAAGGTTGTGAGACTCCTGATTTCCCACTTCACACCTCTATATTTCTGTGTGTGTGTCTTTAATTCCTCTAGTGCTGCTGGGTTAGGGTCTCCCTGACTGAGCTGGTCTCGGCACAAGTGATTCTCATGCCTTAGTTTCCCGAGTAACTGGGATTACAGGCACCTGTCACCATGCCTGGCTAATGTTTTGTATTTTTAGTAGAGACAGGGTTTCACCATGTTGGCCAGACTGGTCTTGAACTACTGACCTCAGGTGATCCATCTGCCTCGGCCTCCCAAAGTGCTGGGATTGCAGGCATGAGCCACCACACCCAGCCCATATTGTCTTTCTTGAGTAGCTTTGTTGTTTGCACGACTTGATTGTCCAATTGGCAGCTTATGATGTCAGTCATTTCTGTACATTGATTCCAAAAAAAAAGCTGAAAACATTCACCTAGATCATTCAAAAAATTTCTGGTGTGGCAATGATGGGCATGATTTATGAGTTGGTCCGTATGCTTCTAAAATAAATCTCCAACCAAGATATTTTTGACAAAAATACAGGAAAGCCTTTTCAGACATAACGAGGAGAGTGGGGGATGGTTTGGGGAGGGAGGCATCTTTCGCTAGAAACAGGCACATGGCCCAGGTAAGAGAAACAGATTTCTGGTTTGGATTTGCAATCTTAATATTTTGCAATAAGAACCAGCTGCACTGGCTCCATGCCTCTCCACTCCCTTTCCCTTCCTGTCTTTTTCAAGCTCTTTCAGTCTTCTTGAATACTTCATCCTCTCCTACCTACTCCAAATCCCAGTTTAAGCCCCACCTCCGCTAGCAGCTTTCTCTGACAACAGTCGTCTCCTAATGCCCTTCACAGTATTGTCTTTACTGCACAATTGATCATCGCCAATGCTAAGACAGAGTTTTACAAAGATCACTTTTTTTCTGAAGAGAAAGAAAATTGTGTATGGGGTTGGGGTGGGCTGGGTGAATTTACCAGGACCAGGAGGCAGTAAGGAATCCTGGAGGAAGTGTGTCCAGTTAAGATGCTACCACAACAGTCCAAGGAAAACACGAGGGCCTAAGCAAGGCAGGGATGCAGGTGTGGGGGAGGAGGACACAGGATGCTGTGTGGGGTGTGGAGTGTGGGGGAGAGGATGCAGGGTGTGGGGGAGGGGAACGTGGGGGAGGGGAACGTGGGGTGTGGGGGAGGGAGACCTGGGTGTAGGGGGGGGCGGGGTGTGGGGGAGAGGAATTCGAGGTGCGGGGGAGGGGGACAGGAGGTGTGGGGGAGGGGAATGTGGGGTGTGGGGGAGGGGCAGATCAAGGCATCCTCAGGCTTCTAGTTGTGTTAACTTGGAGAAAAGCACCAGCTTTTTTTTTTTTTTTTTTTTTTTTTTGAGACTGAGTCTCATTCTATTGCCCAGGCTGGACTGCAATGGCATGAAAAGCACCAGCATTTTTTTTTTTTTTTTTTTTTGAGACTGAGTCTCATTCTATTGCCCAGGCTGGACTGCAATAGCATGATCTCAGGTCACTGACAATCTCTCCCTCGCAGGTTCAAGCGATTCTCCTGCCTCAGCCTCCCAAGTAGCTGGGATTGCAGGCACCTGCCACCATGTCCAGCTAATTTTTGTATTTTCAGTAGAGATGGGGTTTCACCAGATTGGCCAGGCTGGTCTCAAACTCCTGACCTCAAATGATACACCCGCCTCGGGCTCTCAAAGTGCTGGGAATACAGGCATGAGCCACTGTGCCCAGCCACCAGCTTTAATCAAAATAAGGCACTCTTTTTGTTTCTTCTGAAGTTTCCTATAGCACTGGGTGACGTCAGCAGCACTGGCCAGTGTGGAGTTCAGACTCATGGAAAGATGACCTTCCACACGGTCAGGGCAAACACGTGTACGTGGCACACCTGGGGTGCAGGTTCTAAGCACTTTGCATACATTAACAATTCACATAATTCTCTTCCCATGTGTGGAAGGAGGAGGCTCATGCATGCCACCAGCATCTCCGCATCCCAGGGGGGAACTGAGGAGTCATGTCTAAAGTCACACCCCACTCAGGGACACAGCCAGGATTCCAATTCTTTCTGCCCAGAGCCCTCATCTTTCCCTCCCTTACAGTGGACACCTGTACAATTAAGCAATTATCAAAATCTGCATTTAGTTGGGAAAAAAAAAAAGACTAACATAGTTTTAATAGCATACTTTATTTTAATCTAAGAAAAATGATTAAATTCAAAGGTCAGAAATACAAAAGATTATCCAAAAAGTTTAGGATCATAACTGTTTCTTAAACAACATTGGCATGTACTTGAGCTGGTTCTGTGGCTCCAAAGGCTTGATTTTTACCTTGCACAGTTTAAATAAGGAAGAAGCCTTATGCGATGCTCCACAAGCATCCCAACCTCACAAACCTCATTCTACAAGGCACGTCTCAGGGGATTTGGGGCCTCGAAGATGTTTCTCCAACCAACAGTCTGAGCCGAGATAGAATCACATTGAAGTTTCCGCTCTCAGACTGTCCTCCAAACGGTTTCTTAGAGACAGAGGGCGCCCTGAGCTCCGGGCCCAGGCCTGAGCGGGGCAGCTGGCTGTGCACGCAGGCCAGTTCCGTTAGTCACCGTGTGGGCATTCCACTCCTATCCTTCTCTGCCAGTGCCACTCAGATGAATTTCCCATTGGCAAGTTCTTGTACCCTTGATGCATTCAGAAAAGCAGAAAGGAACCGTGGGGACCCGCAGGCACTTCTCCCCGGCTGCCAACACCAGCCCAGGGGGCACCATGGATCCGGCTGTGCCTTCAGTAAGGAGACTGCTCATAATTGGTTCAGGTGAAGACTTTACCTTCCGGTAGCCCTGGGGTGGACCAGGTAGGAGGATCGTGTAGGAGAAAAACCAAGCAGACAAGCCTGTTAGCCAGCTCGGTCACACCGTGGCTGGCCTTACATTTTGGAAGGATGGGCCCCTCCTAGGCAGCCTCCCACCATCAGGACGACTCTCCAGGACTTGCTCGAGCCCCAGGGCAAAACTCAAACAGAAGCTTAAAATGGAAAAGCAAACATCCTTTGAGCCAAAGTATCACACCAAAGACAGTTTGGAAATAGTATTTCCTCCAGGGGAACTACCTGTACTTAACTGGATAGCTTTAGTGGTTGCGTGATTCATTGTACGAGCAAGATCTCTGGAAAGCAAAACAAGACAAACTAACAGAAAACCCCAAGAAACAAACCACCCCCTGCATGTTAATTGCCTGAAGGGTCAACCGTACATCACAACCTTCCACGGAAATGTGGAGCTTCCAACATGATTCCACAATGCTGTAAGCACAGCCATCTGGAAGTGACTGCAGGGGTTAGGGAAAGCCATAGGATTGCAACCAGAGTGCCTAGAGCTCTACTGTTAACATGTGGAAGGCGAAGAAATTAAGCCTAAATGCATTCAAATACATCTCCACCACATACAGATTTCCAAGGTCAAAGGAGGACACATACATTGTATGTGATTAATTTTCTGAAGCCAGCTCTCCATTTTCACAGATTAAAACAGTCTGTTTAAATATCTCATTTCTACAAAGTGAATTTACATTTAAAGTACAAAGTGCAAATACTATGTGTTTCTGTTTTTGTTTTCTTAATTGCTCGTTGGTGAGGGAATTTCCCACGTGTCTAGGAACTGCCTTCGCTGTGTGAGCCATTTATCCTTGTTTCCTTGGCTGAAAAGAAAAGACAAAAAAGAGACATTATATTCAGAGGTGTGTGTCACTCATCTGAGAAGACTAAGTGGCTTCCGGGAATGAACTGAACCGAAGAGGGCTGGGCAGGTCGTGTGAGGTGTAAGGATGAATGAGAAACGATGAAGACATTTTGGACACTGGTAACTTTTTAACGCTTTCCTTCCTTGACATGATAGAAATATTTGGAAAAATATATCATTTCAAAAAAGTAACATCCACTGTAAATATTTTAAGTACTAAATACATTAAATGTTTTCCAGAATGTCTTATCACCTTGATTATGCAAAAATAATTTTAATAATATAACTTATGCTTCAAATTTGATAAAGGCATAGTTGATTCTTAATTTTCCTTTTTATCTCTTTTGTTCACTATTTTACCTCTAAGAAGAAATCCAACTTAAAAAGTTTGCTGATTATAAACAACGGTAACTCAGCACCTTGACTTTCAATTAAAAGTAATTTAGAATGAAAAAGAAAAGTAATATACAATCTCCTAGACTCAGTTTTCCAAGAGGGCCAATTCTTACAAATGTTGATCTATTCTTCTGTTTTATTATTTAAATAATTAAATTTTAAAGTTTAGGAGGTTTCTGGGTTGGCTTTTATTCCCCTTGATAAAGATCTGAAGAGGTGAGAAGACAAACCCATCTCCTACATTAAACTTGAGATTTAAATTAGTTGTGCATAAAGACAACCCGTCAAAGTATTTTACCAGTCATTAAAGATGGCCAGGATTGCTGGAGGAGAAGGTGGACTAACATCTTAACTTATTTAATAACAGCTCTGACTACTCTGGAGTTGCAGTGGAAGCTGAAGAGATCAGGAAATAGCTCCTTTGGATTCCACGTTAGCATCATGCACCCTCCTGTGATCCCTTCTTTTGACAGTTCCTGTCTGGGTCATGCATATAGGGACACCCTGGCTGGCTGGCACTATGTTATTCTTTGAGATGCTTCAAAGAAACGTGGTGACCTTCAATGGCCACGGCCGGTAGGAGCCGCAACTGGCTTGCCCGTTAGGATCAATCCCAGTATGGTAGTTTGCAGAAATAGCCACAAAATGAAAGGCATGGAGGTCCGCGCGTCCACTCAGGCACTAGAAAAGGAAGGGAAACTGCTTCCGTTTCTCTCTTCGGAAAAAAAGAGCTGAAGCAGGAGGCGTGTGCTTTGAACTGAGTTCATTTGAGATGCATGGAGCGCATGAGTACAGTGATTGCCGTTCTCGAATGAAAACAACTTCTGGAGGTCTTGGCACTCAGGGAGGGTAATTACTTTCAGACCAGCCCTGTTTTAAAGTGTAAGTGATTTGCGGTGAGGTTTAAAGTTAAAACCATAAACATTTGCTAAACAAAGGAAAACGTATCACACATCTTTCCTCATGAAATGGTTTTAAATTACATCCAAGGTGTGTGCTGGCCGCCTCCACTTAAACCCACAACAAATATAGGGGCTTGCCTTAGGAAATGTCAACCTGACATCAAACAGGTGCAGGCAAAATAAATCACAAATTGACTCGTGGTAGCAAAGAAGTGAGGATTTTGCCCTGGCTTTGAAGGAGAGAGACATGAACCCACTCATGTTTATCGTCTGGAAAATGTTCTTGACATGGGATAGGTTGTGGCTTTGGGTGCTGGAGGACACCATCATCGCATCCTTTACTTGCAAATTGAGAGGCAGAATCAGAAACACACACACATGTTTGTGAACACACAGCAGGAGCCGAAAGTCCCTTTTGGAGCCCAACGCTTCTCTTGCTGGGACCCCAAAAAGAAACAAATTCACCCATGTATGAAGGATGCCTCCTGTTCCTGCAACCTCCCTGATAAAATGCAGGAACCAAATTACAAACACTCAGACAACTGCTTGAAAAAATTCAGCCAGGCACAGTGGCTCACACCTGTAATCCCAGGTGGACTGCTTGAGCCTATGAGTTCGAGACTAGCCTGGGCAACATGGCAAAACTCCTTCTCTTAAAAAAAAAAAAAAAAAAAAAAAAAAAAAAAAAAAAAAAATCTACCAAACAAGGGAACTCAGAAATGTTTCTTAATAATTGAAAGTTCAAATAATAAACTTTTTCAATCAACAAGTTGGTGATTTTGGATAGAATTCTGTAAGACTGCTTTAGTCCCCACAGGGTGTAGACAGTAAGCTTGCCTCCCTTGAATTATTTATTTTCTTGGAAGGTACTGGCCATTGCAAATCTACATAACTCTGAATTGTTATTGTTTATAATTAAAAAAGGAAATCGTTAAAGTAAAATATAAACATACTTACCTGTCTATTAGATGTACTTTCAGCATTACCTCTGGGGGCTGGCAGGAAAAAAATATATATTATTAAAAATCAGAGACTCATTATTTAATGAAAGGTTCAACATAATTTCAGGAAGGAGTCCACATTACTTTAGGAAGGCGTTATCAATTGTCAAACTCATTTACATGAAAAACAAATGCATACAGTCATTCCTCAGCATCCAGAAGGGATTGGCTCCAGGACTTCCGCAAACCCAAATCCTCCAATTCTCAAGTTTCTTATAGAGTATCATGTAATATTTTAATACAATATAAACACATCCTCCTATGTACTTTAAATAATCGATAGACTACTTATAATGCTTAGTGCAATGTTAACACTGTGTAAATAGTTGCTATAACACATTGTTTTTTATTTGTATCTTTTTTTGTTCTCTGAGAATTTTTGATGCAAGTTTGCTTGAATCCACAGAGGAGCTAACTATATATGCATTGAACATAAATTATGAGTAGTGGATTATGAAAGTTACTATGTAAGTACTTTCTAACAACACGGATTCTCTAGTCCAGCCTTAGAAGAATGTTTTACTTTACCCCAAACTCTAAGGTAAATCCACCTTCTCTGGCGAACTGAATTCTGGATGTTTCTCAACCTTTCCCCAGAAGGAGGGGGTTCACGTCCCTGGGGTGCTGGGAGCGAAGCCATCAGCAATGCCCCAGCTAGGGCTCTTTGAAGTCTTTTGCTTCTATATTAAAACCCAGAGAAATGCAAGTGTTTGGCTCAAAATAGTTTTTTCCAAAGCTTCGAGTAGAGTCAAAGCCAGAGGGAGCTGTGCTATCTCCTGGCTTCACCGCCCCTGCACAGCGGAGCTTCCCTGAAGTCTCCTTCCTGCTCTCATCTCAGCTGCCACACCTGCGTCTCCACGGAAACCTTTGGGACGTCGCCCCCAGGGGCTTCAGCATCCTCATCCCTTTCCCACTTTCACCCACTCACTAGTGGGCTCGGTTGGTCTCAGGGTTTTAAATACTCTATTTCTTGATAGCTCCAAGGATACAAATTGCTGTAATCTTCAGCATGGACCTCTTTCTCTCCTCAGTCCAGATTATCAGATCGAACTTCGTTATCCATGTGGATTTTCATTCAATAGGCAGCTCAAAAGAAACAGGACCCAGCTGGACTCATTATCTGCCCTTGCAAACCTACTTTCTGACGTATTCCATTCTCAGGACACAGTAACCCCATTCTTGAGCTGCTCAGGACAAACTTTTGGAGTCATGATCATGCCTCTCTTCTCCTACCTTTCTCATCTCATCTGAGAGGAAATCCCTCGGGCTCTACACCCAGAGTCTATCCAGAGTCCAACCCTCGTAGTACACGCTGTTCCGTGGCCAGAACTGCCCGCCTCTCCCACGTGGACCCGAACAGACGCCTCACCACTCTCCTCCTTCAGCCCTTCCCATCTGTTGTCTACACAAACATGGCAACCAGGGGTCCTCTATAACATTCCACCCATCCTTCCAACAGCCTCACTCAGAGAAGCAGCCAGAGGCTCCTGGGCTATGCTGGAGGCGGGGTGTGCTCTGCCCTGTCCGCCCATGTGGCATCACATCACTCGGGATGCCTGCTCCTCTCCAGTGCCCAATTTCTCCCCACCTCTGGGGCTTGCTGGGCATGGCACTCCTGCCATCCTCTGCAGGCTGCACTCTACCCAATGACCCTTGGTTCTCCTCTGCTCCTCCAGTCTCCAGTCAATCTCACTTTGCAGGGCCTCCTCCCTGTCCCCATCTAACGTTCCAGCCCTCCTGACCCTCCCTTCTGCCTCCTCCATAAGTAACCCCTATCGTGCTGTGGGGTTTCCTATTTATCTGATGACTTGCTTCCACACCAAAGTGTAATCCCAAAAGGGACACACATTTCTGTGTGTTTACTGTTATTCTGTCAATGTCTACAGCAGAAAGCACTTGGTCAATAGTTTTCAAATGAATCATCAGATGAGGGAAGCATCCTTCTTTCCATATTCCTTGATTAACTGTTGATTTCTATCCACTCAATAAAAAACATGGAGTAAAGAGCAAAATTGTTCTATTTTCAAACTGTCTTCTCTTACCATAAAGCAAGTAGAAACACGGTGTGAAAAGGTGCAAAACAAGCATATTAGGTAAATTGCAAAAACATTAAGCAGTGGCTAAATCTATGATTTTTTTAAATAGCTGGTTTTAATGGTCTAAGTGCCCAAATGAATATTGCTGCTCATCTACTTGTCTTGACTGAAATGATTACTTTACAGGAAAAAAAACAGGCTTTTCAGCCAACGGTTCAAATTTAAATACTATTAGAGTGATACTTTGAATCTATTCTGAGCCAATTTGGCTATTCAACAATTGCCAGTTTTTTGTTGGACTGTTTGCTCATTAATAGAATTCTCCCTTGGAGTTAGAAGTAGCTGTAAAGTTATAAAAGGAAGTAGCTGTAGATTAAAGTTATAAAAAAAGGTATAAAAAGAAGTTTATATGGGCTATGCTGGAGGTGGGGTGTGCTCTGCCCTGTCCACCCATCCTTCCAACGGTCTCACTCAGAGAAGCAGCTAGAGGCTCCTGGGCTATGCTGGAGGCATATAAAAATCCTGGGATATGCTGGAGGTTATTTTTTAAAAGCTAGTATTCTTTTTTTTTTTTTGCCAGGGAGGATGGGGTCTCACTCTGCCACCCAGACTGGAATGCAATGGCACAATCTTGGCTCACTGCAACCTCCGACTCCCAGGTTCAAGCGATTCTCCTGCCTCAGCATCCCGAATAGCTGGGATTACAGGCTCGCACCACCATGCCTAGCTAATTATTGTACTTTTAGTAGAGACGGGGTTTCACCATGTTGGCCAGAATGGTCTCAAACTCCTGACCTGGTGGCATCGGCCTCCCAAAGTGCTGGGATTACATGCGTGAGCCACCACGCCTGGCTTATTTCTCATATTTTTTAGAATAAAAAGTGCACTGTTCAGTAGTGAGCAAAAATACAGGAAACAAAAAAACTTAGTAGCAATGTGGATATTTAGAATGTTCTCGCTAATTTCTTCCTGGATCTTAAGGTTTTCCTGACTTTTTGCTATTACAAACTATATAGGGTAGAAAACATATGACTGATAATGAATTTTTTTAAGTCAGAAAAGAGAAAAATTCCGTAAGGAAAATGAAAGGGCTGCAAAATCAGCTAAATATGTATCCGAGACCACAATGTTCATTTTTGACCATGACCAAATTGCCTCTTTTGCCAAATTGCAGTTTATTTTGCTAGAAGCGATCATATGCTTTCTTCTTGATTACTAAGAAGACAATAAAACTGAGACATATCAGATTATTCAGAGGGATCTAAAGAAGATAATTCAAACTTCTGCAGCAACTTAAACTTTTCACCTCAGATGATGGCATCAGAAGAGATCACGTTGTGCTCCACCATCCATCCATTCTTCCTTGCCAGGGTCTAAGCACTCCAGCCCATCCATGCCCCTTCCCTGCCCCACACTGTGGCTTGAGCCTTTGGAAGGTGGGAGTCTGAGAGGTACCATCTCCGAGCATCTGCCTCCCCTGTGGCTGTGCGAGTGGCTCAGCCTCTCATGCTTCTCTGCCACATCTCCCCAAGACCTGTGCTGACCTGTGCTGAACCTGCATTCCCACCCAGGGCAGCATGGTGGCAACCCACAACCTTTATGCTATCAAAACCAGAAGGAAATGCTTGGGTCCTAAGCCATGGCGATTCTGTAGTCACTTGCGTGAAGCATGACCCATGGAAGGTCATGACTCATAAAGGTCACCTTCATTTCAGTCTATCAATATATGCAAGGAAAAAACATTTCCTCCCAGGGCTTTCTCCCAGAGCTACTGAGAACTCCATGTATCCTTCAACACCAGGGTCCTGCTCAGCCTTAGCAGAGAGCAATGTGGACCTGTCCTAGAAGGAACCGACAACCTTTCCAAATCAGGATATGCGGCTCACAACAGTTGTCTGTATGCTGCTGCCACCTTCCAAAGAGACTGTCTAGGGGATTTAGCTTGCTCATGAGGGACTCACATCCTTCTATCAGAACCCAATCCATGGGCCAGTTCCTTGGAGAGTGGGTGTATTAACCATGACTTTCACTTCCTTTATCTAAAGCTTTGACATCTGAACCCTGCTTATGCTGAAGAGGCTGCCCTCTGAGTTAGCCCATCCCCAGAGACAGTGAGGAGCAGCCTTTCCTATTCAGGCCGACCTACAACCTTCACTCTCACCCAGCCAACAACCTCCACCCTCACCCAGCCTATAATCTACAACCTCACCAACCCTATAACACCCACCCTCACTCAACCTACAATCTCTACCCTCACTCAACCTACAACCTCCACCCTCACCCAGCCAACAACCTCTATCCTCACCCAACCTACAACCTCCACCTTCACCCAACCTACAACCTCCACCCTCACCCAGACAACAACCAACACCCTCATCCAGCCTACAACCTCCACCCTCATTCAGGCTACAACCTCTGCCCTCACCCAGCCTACAACCTCCACCTTCACTGACCATACAACCTCCACCTCATCCATACTATAACCTCCACCCTCACCAAACCTACAACCTCCACCCTCACCCAACCTACAACTTCCACCCTCACTCAACCTACAATCTCTACCCTCATCCAAGCTAAACCTCCACCCTCACCCATATTATAACCTCCAACCTCAATCAGCAAACAAGCTTCACCCTCACCTAACCTACAACCTGCACCCTCACTCAACCTACAACCTCCACCCTCATCTAAGCTACAACCTTTACCCTCACCCAGTGTACAACCTCCACCCTCACTCACCATACAACCTCCACCTTCACCCATATTATAACCTGCACCCTCAACCAGCAAACAACCTTTACCCTCACCCAACCTCCAACCTCACCTAACCTACAACCTTTACCCCTACCCAACCTACAACCTCTACCCTCACCCATACTACAACCTCCACCCTCAACCAGCCAATAACCTCCACTCTCACCCAACCTACAACCTCCACCCTTACCCAACCTACAACCTCCTCCCTCACCCATCCTATAACCTCCACCCTCACCGAACCTACAACTTCTACCCTCACCCACCCTACAACCTCTACCCTCACCCAGCCTACAACCTCGATCCTCACCCAGCCTATAACCTGGCCACCTCATTTACAGGCAAGCCTGCCTGGGAAATCATGATAAGGGCTCAGGCCCAGTCTCTCACTTCCTCTGTCTCTTGGCTGACCCTGGTGCCTCCCATGTGGCCTCCCACAGCACAGCATGGCCTCCTCTCCTTCGGATCTGTGAGTAACAAATTATCTTTTAATTGTCTCCTGATCTGTTTGCCAAATGACACCTCAAATTTCCTATCAATATACTATGTTTTAAAATAGTAGGACGCATAGATGAATGCCAGACATTTGCCCTAACAGACCTTGATCCAGCCCAGAACGCCAGTGCTAGTGTTTACACACCACACACCTTACATACACAACACACACACCCCCTGCACACTGCACACCACACACACACAAACCACCCCACACACACAACATATACACACACCCCATATTTATACACACACCACACACACATACCACACACACACGCAGTCTGAGCTGTGTCCTGCAGGTGGTGCAGGATGCGGGGAGCTATGGGTTCCTCTGGAAGGGTAGCATAGGAGCCGGGCCTCCAGGAAACTATCTTCTCAACTGCTGTGAATCTATCTTGAAATCATTTGATTCCGAAATTTTCAAAATTCTGTCACCATAATCACAGCTCTGGGCCCAATTATTGTACTTGAAAACCCACCAATTGCTGGAACTCACCCACCCCCCTCACAAACCGGAACTCACCCACCCACCTCACAAACCGGAGCTCACCCACCCCCCTCACAAACCGGAACTCACCCACTCCCCTCACAAACCGGAACTCACCCACCTCACAAACCGGAACTCATCCACTCCCCTCACAAACCGGAACTCACCCACCCCCCTCACAAACCGGAACTCACCCACTCCCCTCACAAACCGGAACTCACCCACCTCACAAACCGGAACTCATCCACTCCCCTCACAAACCGGAACTCACCCACCCCCCTCACAAACCGGAACTCACCCACTCCCCTCACAAACCGGAACTCACCCACCCCTCACAAACCGGAACTCACCCACCCCCTCACAAACCGGAACTCACCCACCCCTTCACAAAGAGTCTATATTTACTTCAGTTTAATTGAAGAAATCAGTAGACAGGAATCTGCCCCAGCAAGGGCCATGGACCACATGACCCTGTAGCACCAGGCTGAGGAGGGCAGAGGCCATATGTGGCTTAAGTTTTGGGTGCTACTCAAGCCACCTGACAACGGCTAAGAGGAAGGAGTCCTTGCAAAGAAAAGACCAGCTTGCACCATCCAGGAATGGAAGAAGATTAAAAGGTCAAAAACAGATCTACACTTGGCTCTGTCCATCCTTAATTTTCTCACTATAACCACAAAAATTAGCCTTCTAGAGAAATGCAGAGACTGGCTTCCATAATGGAGGAGGAGCTACACAGGAAACTCCCAGGTGCCACAAGGTGTCACTCATCACGTGCAGATGGGGCAACAGCAGAATGTGAGCAGCTCCCTTCGTGAATTGCTGAGTGGGTGTTCATCTTCCCTATGTGGAATCATCAGGGGTGAGGGATACCATGGTTCCCCGGCTCCAGCTGCTAATCTGGCAGCCACCTGCTCTCCATCTCCCCATCACTCCCCCAGGCCTCCCATGTGGACCCTGCTGGTAGGTTTTAAGTCTCAAAGAGCAATACACCATTTGTCTTTTGGGATACTGAGCAAGGACCAAAATAAGAGAAAAAAAGTGAAGAAAGCAGCTTGTTATGGTCTAAAGGTGAGCCCAAAGTTCATGTGCTGGGAACTCAATCCCTAATGCAGAGGCGCTGGGAGGCTTAAGAGGTCTGCATTATGAGGACTCTGCCCTCATGAACAGGTGAATGCCATTATCTTGGGAGTGAGCTCCTAGGAAAGAATGTGTTTGGCCCCCCTTGCTTTCTCTCTCTTTCTCACCCTCTCTTTGCCCTTCCATTTGGGGATGACACAGCACAAAGGCCCTCACCAGATGCTGATTCCACAATCTTGGACTGCCCAGCGTCTAGATCCATGAGCTAATATATTTGTGTTCGTAGGTTACCCTATCCATGGTATTCTGTTATAGCAGCATAAAGTGGACTAAGACACAGTCCCAGTCCAAGAAGCCAAAAGCAGTATCAGGTGGCAGTAAGACAGAAATGCCCAGGAAACCCATGGGCAGGTACTGAATACAGAGAAAGGGAAAAGCAAGGACAAAATCACATATGGGCAACTACTGAGAATGGGCATTCTTGGTTATCCATCCAAATGCCTGCAGGGTTGCAGGCGTACCCTGGTGTGGGTGAAGGAGCCCTAACAGGAAGTGCAGCCCAGCACAGTGGACGATTTCCAACAGCACTGCCCTTGCTGCATGCAGCACTGCTGAGGAAGACTCAGATCAAAGTGCTGATGACTGCAGTGCCTGTGTGTCCTTGTCTGCAAGTGTCAGGGTTGGCAGCATCTGTCTGCGACCTCATCCCCCAGAGGATGGCTGTGAAAATGAAATGAAGTCTTGAGCCATGAAGTGGGATTGGATATTGGATCATGAGCCTTGCCAGACTGTGGCAGCATGTTTAGTGCCCCTCTTCCCACAGTGGTGAGTGGGCATTTGCTGCCTTCATGCATCAGAGTTGATCAGCCAAGAGTGATTTCTTTTCTTTTTTGTCTTGTTAGAGGTGAACTCCTCCCACACTTGCCAAACAGTCCTTGATGAAGACAGAACATTGAACATAACTGAGGATTCTCTCTGACCTCATCGGATGACTGGGCCAGCAGAGAGGGCAGCCTCCTGCACACAGAGCGAAGGGAGGCAGCCATAGATACGGCCATCCGCTCTCCCGTGAATACATCATCTGGGCGGCAGGACGTGCATTAACCACAAAGACCCTACACAGAAAGCTTCAAATTAAAGCTTAATTTTTCTGAGCTGACTTTTCACAGAGAAATTAGCAGGAAGTGCTTCACCATGACACAGATCTAGGCTGTCCCTAATTTGGTTGAACAGCACTGAGTGACTGTCGTGACAAGCACTAGGACACCAAGAAGAGGAGATAGACGACGGTCACTGCCTCCTCCAGGAACCCTCAGTCCAGGTCAGATCAAAGGGCCCCTGTCTCACAGCTGAGCTTCAAACACAGGAGGGTTTTTTTTTTTTTCTCTCTCTCTCTCTCTCTTTTTTAACACGGAGTCTCACTCTGTCACCCAGGCTGGAATGCAGTGGCACGATCTCGGCTCACTGCAACCTCTGCCTCCCAGATTTAAGCAATTGTGCCTTGGACTCTGCAGTAACTGGTATTACAGGTATGAGCCACTATGCCTAGCTAATTTTTATATTCTTAGTAGAGATGGGGTTTCACTATGCTGGCAGGCTTGTTTTGAACGCCTGACCTCAGGTGATCCACCCACCTTAGCCTCCCAAAGTGCTGGGATTACAGGTGTGAGCCACCGCACCTTGCCAGGAGGATTTTAAAGACCATGGTGAATCAGCCCTCCACAACACAGTCTCAAGCTTGTTTTCTCTTCCACATTTGTTACCGAAGTTGACAACAAATAAAAGAGTCATAAACAACAGGAATTTGAGAGATCTCTGCTAGCCCTACCCAGAAAGTATTATACAAATCAGGAAACAGAGATCCCCAAGGACAGTGAGATCTAATGCACATGTGGAATGAGATCCAGCACACACGTGCAGTGGAATCCAGTACGCATGTACAGCAGGATCTAGCACATACATATGGGGGATCTAGCACACACATGCAAGGGATTGAGCACATATGTGCAGTGGGATCTAGCACAAGTGGGCAGGGAGATCCAGCACACACATGAAGGGGAATCTGGCACACATGTGCAGTGGGATTTAGCACACACACGTGCAGGGGGATCTAGCACACGTGAGGGGATCCAGCACAGATGTGCAGGGGGATCTCGCACACGTGTGAGGGGATCCAGGACACATGTGCAAGAGATCTAGCACACACGCAGGGGATCTAGCACACACACGTGCAGGGGGATCTAGCACACGTGAGACGATCAAGCACATACGTGCAGGGGTATCTAGCACATATGTGCAGGGGATCCAGGACACATGTGCAAGGGACCCAGCACACACGCAGGGGATCTAGCACACACACGTGCAGGGGGATCCGGCACACATGTGAGGGGATCCAGGACACACATGTGCAAGGGATCTAGCACACACGCAGGGGATCTGACACACATGTGCAGGAGTATCTAGCACACATGTGAAGGGGGATCTGGCACACACATGAAGTGGGATCCAGCACACACATGCAGGAGTATCTAGCACACATGTGCAGTGGAATCTAAGGCATGCGTGCATCTCACAGTGCTGTCTCTGAGTTGAAAAGTCAGACCTGGGTTTTCCTGGCTTGGGCTCCTGAGAACACTTGGGCTCTGGCCATCATAGGATTCTCTTCCTTCCTGTCACGGTTGGTTGGGTAGGCCAGGCCCACAAAAAAAAAGTATTTTCAATTGGTAAAACTGCTATAAGCATTGGAATGACTGGTCTGGGCCTCAGCAATGATTTTACGCCTCGTGAACTGGCCTGAACATTTGGTTGGGGTTCAGGTACAGGGTTGGTGAGTTATTCCAATGGTTCCCAGGCTTGCACCTCAAATACCAGAAGACAATCCATTCTAGGGGAAACCAACCATGATGAACAGTGAAAAGGCTCATTGCAAACCAACATGGAGTTCATGCCCTTTGAGCCTGGGCTCTCCTGGGCAAGTGGCATGACATGAGTCATCAATTATCGTTATTATTCCTGCAAACAGATGACCTACAATTAAACAGCATATTTGATTTTTTTTGCACCCCCAGGCCACAAACACATTCTGTAATTGTGTTTGTGAGAAGCGGACCTCCCAGGCCTCAGGGCCTGACCATGGCCCAGGGTCGGGGGTGGGAAGGCTCTTACTGTGGCGCTTCTTGGTGTCTGCTTTGCCGTCCTCTTTAGCCACGCCCAGGCAGCCCATCAGTTCTTGTACCGAGATGGATTTGTCATTATTCACATCACAGTATTCAACAAACTTCTTCACACATTTTTTGGGCTTTGATTTTTTGCGAAGGAACCTCTTGAAGGGTTTGATTTCCTTTTTGCCGATGTCTCCACTGGAGTTTTTATCGAGTAGTTTGAAGTACCAGTGCACCACTCGCTCCTCTAGGGTGTGGCTGGGGTCGGGTTCCGAGAGCCTGGAAGGAACACAGACGCCGTCAGGACGCTTAAACCCCTCAGCTGCCCCTTTCTCGCCACTGTCCTTCCATCAAACCCACAACCCCTGCTTGTAGTTCTCATGGTCCTGGTGTCTAAGCCTGCAGCATTGGTAATCAGATATAACAATTTAAAGAAATAATTTAGAAGAACACTTTTAGCAAATATTTTTCAGGTTGGATTCAAAATTGCAAATGATGCAGTGAATTTGTGCCCAGCAAAGATGCACTTGGCCTGTTCCTGAAGGACAAAAGTCCCCTTATCCTGGCTTCTGTGTGCACAGGACTGGCAAGTCAGCACATGCAGCTATACCCACCCGATACACCAGAACCCTGAGCTTTTCTAGCCCTGTAAATTTAATTCTTTTACACATCCTTTATGTCATAGGTATACCGGACGATGCAAATCAAAAACATTTTAAGTTGGAACTAGATAGCTTTCCTTGGATTATGATAGGTTCAATATTTTAGGGCATAAATAAGTAAAACTCTTCTAGAAGGTCTGGATGGGAGTCAGATCTTTAAAAGTGCACCAAATGGCAGAAATGCACCTTCTCGTTGAGATGGAGGGGGTGTGTGTGTGTGCACGGGCAGGCCCTCCTGGAGGTGCTGGCCTCTGGATTCTGCCTGTTGGGATGAGCTGCGCATTTCCAGGTATGAGAACACCATGAACTCCGACACTACTGCCAATTTCTCAAACTTTCAAAGGAGTTTTTCAGATAGCAATCCATTTACTGCCTTCACTTTTAGTTTGCATTTAGTTTAGTTTGCAATTTAGTTTAGTTAGCAATTCATTTACTGCCTTTGTTTTTAGTTTGCAGTTTAGTTTAGTTTGCAAAAACAATCTTTCCAAAAATAGAAGATGTAAAGTTGAAATTTACGTAAAGTTTGACTCTATTAAATTTCCTTTTTTTTTTTTTTTTTTTGAGACAGAGTTTTTGCTCTTGTCGCCCTGGCTGAAGTGCAATGGTGTGATCTTGGCTTACTGCAACCTCTGCCTCCCAGGTTCAAGTGATTCTCCTGCCTCAGTGTCCCGAGTAGCTGGGATTACAGGTGCCTGCCACCATGCTGGGCTAAGTTTTGTGTTTTTAGAATGGATGGGTTTTCACCATGTTGGCCAGGTTGGTCTCAAACTCCTGACCTCAGGTGATCCACCCGCCTTGGCCTGCCAAAGTGCTTGGATTCCAGGTGTGAGCCCCCATGCCTGGCCTGCTCTACTACATTTAATTTCCTACGCATTCATGACATTTTCTGTTAGCATTTCCTTTTTATTTCCTTAAGTCTTCTTTAGCAGAGACACAGTGAGAGGAGAGGCTTTTAGTTCAGGGGACCAAAAACGTCATCTAAAGTGGCTGAGATCATCAAGGGTTTGGGTGTCGGGGCTCTGGGGAGAAAGGCCAACATTCTAAAGAAAGAAAACAGTGAAAATCTCCATTCAAAATTTATTTGAAAGAAACAGATAAACTATTGCTAGTTCAGGGGGAATATCCGATGCTTGAGATGCCATCGCAGTAAAACCCTGGGGTTCCTCCACTCTCCTGAGGCTGATCTACAGAGGGTGGAAAAGAGGAGTGATGGGAAATTCACTGAAGTCCACTACACCGTGCTCCAGGCCCCAGGTCCAGGAGTGCAGGAATGTCTACAATGTACTCAGGGAACATTTCCAGGGTTCCAAAAATCCTATTTTGAGCAGTGTGAATGTCTTGGACACAACCGAATCATACGCCTGAAAGTAGTTAGGATGGCAAATGTATGTGCTGCACATTTTACTGCAATAAACATAATCACGCTTTGAGAACTTCAAATTAAACGTTGTCGTTCAAAGTATTTAAAATCCAATGGATAACTCTAAAGTGCAATTTCAAAGCACAGAGCCCTCGGCAGGAGGTGCTCCCCCTGCCCTACTCCCCACCAACAGGACCAGGGTCAGAGCCCACTACCCCATGGAGGCCCAGGAGTCACGGCTCAGGGCCACATACCCCAATGGGAGCGCCTTCAGTGATTTAGTCATGCTACAAGAAAAACCTGCTAAGCAACTTCCTGTGTTTGCAGAGGGCTCCTTTTTAAGGCCCTACTGTGTCCAAATAAGCTGAGAAGGTCGCCGATATGTAATGTTCAGACTTTCCAGATTCCCCGGAATTCTGGGACCCTACCAACTCATTGTCCCACAGCAAACACAGCGTACCTGCCTGACGAGGAGGAGGGGTCAGAGACAGCGTGGACCATGTCCGTGGACAGCGCGTCCAGAATACTGGTCAGAAACTCATGCTTTTTGGCACCCGGGCAACCTGAAAAACATGTGTATGTTTTCACAGTTAACTCATAAAGCATAACAGATTTTCCTCTAAAATACAGGGAAATGTTGTTTTAGTGTTTGGAAATGAGTATTTTGGGCTACCTTAATCTTAATGAGCTAGCTTAAACACAAACATATTGCGCTATGTATATTGATTTTGAGCCATAGTTATTATTAATTCCAGTATTGTTTGAATTATTACGTGAGACTAAAATTCACAGGCATTAGTGTCTCACTGATCTTCAGAACTGCACTCAGAGGTGGGCGGTGTCACTCACCCAGCAAGCATGACAGCAGAGGCACTGGGTGCTTAGGGACACTGGACATACGGTGTACACGCTGGGCGCACATGAGGCTGGCCATCCTGGCAAACGAGGCCAGAGCCTGTGATTCACCGCCACCCCCACCCGTCCAGAGCCACCTCGCTTCTCAGAGCAGAAGGAGGCAGTAGGGCAAAGAGCAGGAGGTATGCAACACCAGTTTCCTGGGGACTTGTCCACACCATGGCATCCACACAAACAGTCAGCATCGGTGCGAACAGTCTGCATCCGCAACGCCCATCTCCTGGGGACTTGTCCACACCACGGCATCAGCACAAACAGTCAGCATCGGTGCCAACAGTCTGCATCCTCAACGCCCGTCTCCTGGGGACTTGTCCACACCACGGCATCCGCGCAAACAGTCAGCATCGGTGCTAACAGTCTGCATCCGCAACGCCCGTCTCCTGGGGACTTGTCCACACCACAGCCTCTGTGCGAACAGTCTGCATCCACAACGCCTGTCTCCTGGGGACTTTTTCACACCATGGCATCAGCGTGAAGAGTCAGCATCCGCAAGGCCTGTCTCCTGGGACTTGTCCACACCACGGCATCGGCACGAATAGTCAGCAGCAGGGTTTAGTGCTCATAGCTTTGGAGCCCAGAGCTGACTGTGTATGGATTCTGGGATCAGGGAATAATTCAGGCAACCAACATTCTGCAGCATGCCTTTCCCCTGCATCCTTCCCTCAACACTACTCTCCTCTCGCACCGGTTAGGCATTCCCTGAGCTCCATGCCTGAGACACTCGTCCCACCCCAAATTCAAGATAACATTTGAAAGAAGCCGTCCACTTTCTCTGGGGTCTTTTCTCCTGAGACTGCTCCTGGTGCTACTGCCCCACTCACAGCTGGACACAGGCAGCATCCCGTGTCCTTAGGCCCAGGGCGGCATGGATGATGTGGGTCTCCTCGCTCTGGATGCCCTTTCGGCATAGAGAAGCCACTCAGCCGCCCAATACATGCTTGCTGGATCAATAAGCAAATGCAAGAGGCAGGAGCCCCACTCTGGTTTCCCTGATGAGAACGGCGCGTCTAAGAGCTTCACAAGCAGGGAGCAAGGAGCAAAATCTGCCAATTCCAACTGGGTCTATCTGTGTGTAAATAGCCATGGGACAGGTGACAGATGGAGCTCGTCACCATTTACATTTTGTTAAGTTTTTCTAAAGAAAGCCCTTCCAGAATTCAGTAGAAAGAAGAGAAGGATACTGAGGGGAAAATAGAAGACAGAAGCCAGGCACCGGTCCTGGAAGGACAGCATCCCCACTGTGCCACGCCGTGCACTGAGACTCCCTGCCAGGGGCAGCTGCCCCTCCCTGGGGCTCTGCTGGGGCTGGGGATGCCCCATGGTGACTTCTGAGCCTGGAGAGCACCTCGGGCATTAGAACATCTGCTCCGACCGTCCTCACCACGGCAGGAAGGGAGTTTACACCACACACCTTCTGCCCAATTTAGATTCCGTTTTTTACTAAGAAGTTTTAGACGGCCCCTCCAAAGAAAATCTCAGGAGCCCACTCAGTAAGTAGAAGATATGGAGAGCTGCAAAGCCCAGGCAGAAAGCTGAGTGGGACTGAGGACAGCCCCTCCCCTGCCTTCCCCATGGCCCTTGGAGGAAGAATTGTCTGAGATGAGAAAGGCTGTCTTGGGACTCCTCGAGGGACAGGACAGGCTGAGGGTGCCGTGGAGAAAGGCAGTGCCACACGTGCTTCTCAGGTCCCTGGGTCGAGGGCACATTGGCGTGGACCACCCCTGGGTCAAGGGCACGTTGGCGTGGACCACGTGGCCGTGGTGTGGACAGCAGCCAAGTCATTCGGAGACCAGCATGTTTATGCAGTTAGGGACGCCCTGGTTTTCCTAGGTTTCTTTTTGACACTGGAGTTTTGTGTGATTACTATTGAAGCGCACGTGAGCTGCCCACAGCAGGACTCCAGTCATGCTGGCTTCTACTTCATTCAACACACGTCAGAAAACAAATGTGCAGCCTTCGCCGGGGGGTTCTGAGAGTGAAAAAAGGTCTGCCTTAGTCCCTTTGCACACAACTGCAAAAGGAGATCACAATCTACAGAAAAAAGCCTCACGGCCACAGGGCAAATGCTACTTTCCAAGAAAGAAGTAACAATCTCATCCAACCCCTCAGAAAGGCAGAAGACCGGAGGCTGCAGAGGCTGCTGGCCGTGGTGCTTCCAAAGCTGCCCAGCCCACTGGACCTCACCTCCCTGGGATGGGCCTCCTGGTCTACAGAAGGCTGACCTCCCCGGCTGCAGGACTAACCAGGAAAAGAAATGAGAAAAACAACCTGGAGGGCTGAAAATACCTCCAGGGCACAGGCTCAGGAACACGCAGGCAGAAGCCCTGCCAGGCCAGCCGTCCAGGAGAACTTGTCCAGGGTGAGGAGGCAGACGCCGGGGCAGGTAAGGCTGGGACCCACGGGACCTGGGGCACCTGCCTGCCGGGGCTGCTCTCTATGAATTCCCAGTCCTCCACTGGCCTCCAGAGATTCTGAGGGTAATATGGAGTTGATGGAGAAGAATATTATTGTCGGGGAGAAAAGGCATTTTAGATAATCCTCAGTACTGAACACCTTTAAGAAAGAATTATGCTTATATTTGGTGTGGTAATAGGGATATACCCAAGGGGATTTTTTTTGGCTGTTAATTTAATCGTATTTCCCCAAATGAGATAAAGCAACATACTATTTCAAATGAGAAAATAATAGATGCTCATCACGAAACATAACTAACATAATGTAAAAGCTGCAGGACTCTTTAATGCCAAAAGAAAAACTGAATATGAAAAGCCTAATGTACTTCTAAAAGAAGAAATAGTAAATCAGTCCTGCTCAATCCTGGCTTCTTCTCCCGTGTCGCAGTCACCCCAGGACCTGGAATAATGCTTGTTACTGCTCAGGGATGATTGTACTTCAAAACTATTTCTGAAGGAAAAACGGTGAATAAAGATTACAAGCAATCAGCAGGAAAAAACTAACTTTCATTATGTTAAAGTGAATGTTCACTGCATGAGAAATCACGGAAGTACCACAAAGTGAAAATTTCGTCACCCTGAAATGTCCCAGATCTAGCAAATTCACGAGAGGAGCAAGGAGGCTTGAGGTAAAAGACAAACGACCCCAGAGCAGCTGGGTTTTCTCCACTGCTGCCCACAGGGAGCTATTCCGCTTCTCCCATGACAGCTGTGTCTGGCACAGCGGTGGCTGCAGAGACCCTCGTCCCTCGCAGGGGTGCCGGCCCCCTGTCACCCTTGCTGTAACTCCTCTGGCCACCTTGAGAGCAAAGCCGCCCTTTGCTCTGGCGTTTTGCAGTGTGTGATTCAGCCTGGGGAAGCTGCCTGCTGAGAACCTGTGTGAGGAGCCTGCTGTTCCGGGGGGTCCTTTGCAGCACACTCTACCCCCGGCCTTCTTCTCACTCAGCTGCCTACACGGTGGGGTCTAACGGCCCCTGTGAATACTGCGTCACAGGAAGGTTGGCGTCAAAACCGCCGCGTGCAGGCTCAGCGATGCACCCAGAGTCACTCTGTACTTTGGGACAGTTCCACTCACAGTTCTCCAACCACCCGCAGAACTGAGTTCAGAAGTCTCAGGTCAACAGAGGCATAGCGGGAAGGTGCCAGCCCACACACACTCCCACCTGGGTTACACGTGCCAGGCCTTCTCCCAGTCCACACACACTCCCACCTGGGTTACATGTGCCAGGCCCTCTCCCAGCCACACACACTCCCACCTGGGTTACACGTGCCAGGCCCTCTCCCAGTCCACATACACTCCCACCTGGGTTAGACGTGCCAGGCCCTCTCCCACCCCACACACACTCCCACCTGGGTTACTCGTGCCAGGCCCTCTCCCACCCCACACACACTCCCACCTGGGTTACACGTGCCAGGCCCTCTCCCAGCCCACACACACTCCCACCTGGGTTACACGTGCCAGGCCCTCTCCCAGCCCACACACACTCCCACCTGGGTTAGACGTGCCAGGCTCTCTCCCAGCCCACACACACTCCCACCTGGGTTAGACGTGCCAGGCTCTCTCCCAGTCCACACGCACTCCCACCTGGGTTACACATGCCTGGCCTCTCCCACCCCACACACACTCCCACCTGGGTTAGACGTGCCAGGCCCTCTCCCAGCCCACACACACTCCCACCTGGGTTAGACGTGCCAGGCTCTCTCCCAGCCCACACACACTCCCACCTGGGTTACACGTGCCAGGCCTCTCCCAGCCACACACACACTCTCACCTGGGTTAGACGTGCCAGGCCCTCTCCCACCCCACACACACTCCCACCTGGGTTACACGTGCCAGGCCCTCTCCCACCCCACACACACTCCCACCTGGGTTACACGTGCCAGGCTCTCTCCCAGCCACACACACTCCCACCTGGGTTACACGTGCCAGGCCCTCTCCCAGCCCACACACACTCCCACCTGGGTTAGACGTGCCAGGCCCTCTCCCAGCCCACACACACTCCCACCTGGGTTAGACGTGCCAGGCTCTCTCCCAGCCCACACACACTCCCACCTGGGTTAGACGTGCCAGGCTCTCTCCCAGTCCACACGCACTCCCACCTGGGTTACACATGCCTGGCCTCTCCCACCCCACACACACTCCCACCTGGGTTAGACGTGCCAGGCCCTCTCCCAGCCCACACACACTCCCACCTGGGTTAGACGTGCCAGGCTCTCTCCCAGTCCACACACTCCCACCTGGGTTACACGTGCCAGGCCTCTCCCACCCCACACACACTCCCACCTGGGTTACACGTGCCAGGCCCTCTCCCAGTCCATACATTCCCACCTGGGTTAGACATGCCAGGCCCAGCCCGCACACAGTCCCACCTGGGTTAGACGTGCCAGGCCTCTCCCAGTCCACACAGTGTGGGAGCATCCTGCGCCCAGGCTCCTGGGGGAATAATAAGCCAATTCAAGAAAGAAAGCCAGATTGTTCTTTTCAAAGTAGAAACAGAGTAAGTTCACCGATTTATTTCCAATCTGTGGCAAAACAAGGAAGGGAGTAGCTTAGCCCAAGTACACTCAGGTGCTCCGGTCCATCTGCAGAATCCAAGTTCTTGACGTCTGTTAGGTTTCTGTGGAAACACTGGGTTCTATCCTGGTTTTGCCCCACAGTAAAGGTGCTGCACCTTACACAGCCCTGAGCCCTTCTCAGTCCTGGAGCCCGTCCAGTCAACAAAGTGGCTGAACTAGCTGGTCCCTGAGACCCCAGCCCATGGACCAGGCCCTTTTCAGGAACTGGGTTAATATTCTGATGCTTTAAAGGCATTTTTGACTTTCACTCTTTCAAAATGAATGTGTTCTGTGCTTTCTATGAAACGTCCTTATTTTAAGAAACAAAAACCTTTTTTGTATAAAAATTCCTGTTTTCAGTAAGTGTATGTAGTTTCTTCTTTTCTCTTTGTCTTTTAAATATAAATGAATACAAGTTCCCAGCTGCTCCCTCAGTTACCTCCTCTCTGGATAATAATTAACTTTCACTTCCTTCCCATAACCTGGAATACTCAGTACTGCCGCTAAAGGAAATCAAATACAGGAGAAAGTGGAGTTGAGTGGTTTCCTCATTCACTGATCAAGAGAAGAGACCACTGGATAACAGTAGCCACATACTGGCACAATCATGGGGTCTGTGCATTGCCTGGCAGGTGAGGCCTGCAGGGTCTGGATAGGGAACATGAGGGAAGCAGGTGTATGGAGGGGGACCGGAGATTTCACAGGTAAGTAACATTATTAGCTTATCAGGCATGAAGTGTCTGGGGATAATGAGACTCATTCATCTGGTTTTAAGTATCTAGCAGTGGCTTAAAAATTGGTTCTCTTAGTTTTATGTTCAGCTCCAATGTTTAGGAAACTAGTATAGATGAGAAATGAAGAAAAAAGAATGGATAACGAAAGCGCTTTCTTCTCTAAGTTGTTCAGATGCTTCTGAGGAGTTGTGTGTGCACAGAGGTATTCACGCCATCATAATTATCTATTTATCCACTCACAGGTTTAACTCCTCTGGCTTGGACGTCCAATAATTTCTATCAAGCAATCAGCCCGTGCTCTGATTCGCCAGCCATGGACCCCGGGAATGCCTTCGCTGGCCTGACGTGAGGGGTCAGGTCAGCCACCTGGGAAAAGACTGTCCTCATCTCCCATTGGGGGCCTGCATGGTGAGCTAGGGGGAAACAGGTTCTCTCAGTCTGGGCCAGGAACGTGTGCACTGTCTGCTGAGAACACCTGCTGGGCATCTTAGGGTCACTTTGCGGGAGGCGGCAGTAAAATACCGTTTCCACTCTTATGCCCGGGCTGTCACATGTGGGTTAGGAGAAAGTCCACGGGGTTGGATGTTTGAAGACTTGGTCAGAATTTTAAGGTAGGAACTGAGCATTCTCAAAGCCTGTGTGGTGCCCTGAGGGAGAAAAGGCCTGAGGAGAGGAACTCAGGTGACCTGAAGAGCCTCCGTCCGGTGCTAATTCGCTGCGGGTCCCAGTTTCACTGGAATAAGGCAGAGGTTTCTCTGTCGGAGCCGCCCTTCCCCGCGGGTTTTAGGCACACTTTCTCCACATTTTAAGAATGTATCATAGAAAAGTTTGAGTGTGCTCTAGTTGTGTGCCATTTCCCCAAGGTAATAGAAATACATTTTAAACTGCAGAGTTAAAAATAGACAGAAAATGAGACGTTTTTGTTGCTTCTAAGGGTTGAGAGAAATGGAAATAATGTTACTAAGATGTTTTTGTGACTCCTTCTCTCCTCCAGGAATCTGTAAGAAAGGCGCTGATAATTTCTCCTTTGCTAGGAGTTGAATCCAGTGTTGCCTTGACACTAACAAAATATTACGTTGACTAACTCTATGACGAATTTTAGGAAGCTGGATTTTAAGTCCCTTTATTGAATATAAACTATTTCAAACTACATAAAAGTAAATAGTTTCTAATTTTCTAAGTTATCTTTACTTGTAAGTAGGCATTCACGGGTGAGTGCGGTGGCTCATGCCTGTAATCCCAGCACTTTGAGAGGCCGAGGTGGGTGGATCACTTGAGGTCAGGAGTTTGAGACCAGTCTGGCCTACATAGTGAAACCTCATCTCTACTAAAAATACAAAAATCAGCCAGGCGTGGTGGTACATGCCTATAATCTCAGCTACTTGGGAGGCTGAGGCATGAGAATCGCTTGAATCTGGGAGGTGGAGGTTGCAGTGAGCTGAGTTCGCACCACTGCACTCCAGCCTGGGAGACAGAGCGAGACACTGTCTCAAAAAAAAAATAAATAAATAAATAAATAAAATAAAATAAAGAAAAGAAAGGCATTCACATCGGCCCAACGTCTGATTGGTCCTTTCTTTGTGCACAGCTGGGTGCCTGGAAAGAGCTCTGGGTACTAGGTAGTTCCTCCCTGACCCTGAACATCACTGGGGACTTACGACGAAGGTTCCATTGTGTGCACGCCAAATAAAGGGCATCTGTTTTCTGGTAGAAAAAGCTCTTTTCATCTGGCTGGGGAGGGAGAAAGAGGGTGCCAATGACAGCGCCTGCATTTGGCTGGTCTTTTCACAAACAGCTAGAAACAAAATGTCATGGCTACTCATTCTTATAGTTTAAAACACACCGACCTGGTACAGAGAAGAAGGGAAGATGAGCCGCCGAGTGACAGCCCTGCTGACGTGAAGGCATCAGAGAAACAAAGAGGAAACTCCCAGGGCAGAGGTGTCCTGAAGCCATGCCCATAAACACGTGTGCTCTCACACTTGGCAGCTCTGGATTACTGACATTTGCTGAATTTGAAAAGTCTGCTTCAAATCCTGACATTGCCAGAGTTACAAAGCACTGCAATCTCAACGCTGCACCCCTGGCCAAAGCAGACTGCTCTTTCTAGATAGTAAATGCTCATGTAGTAAATGCTGTGCTTCTCTGTTTTATTCCAGGCACAGAGTTTCCTCCCAGTCTTCAACGAGCATGTCCCGGCTGTGTGGTCCAGGGAGTGTCCCACGGGTGACGGGGTTCACAGAGGCAGGACCACAGCATTCCTGTCTGATCTACACGTGGGGCCGTGTGCACATCACCCTCATGCAGCTGACACTCAGCACCACACAGCGGTCTCGCAACCACCTGGCGAAACGAATCAGCACGTCAGTGTCTGAGGGAGACACTCGGCACCACACCGTGGCCTCGCGACCACCTGGCGAAACGAATCAGCACGTCAGTGTCTGAGGGAGACACTCGGCACCACACAGCGGCCTCGCGACCACCTGGAGAAACCAATCAGCACATCAGCGTCTGAGGGAGACACTCGGCACCACACCGTGGCCTTGCGACCACCTGGAGAAACGAATCAGCACATCAGTGTCTGAGGGAGAAATTGAGGCCCACATCCCACTCTGGGAGGCTGAAGGCTTGGATGGTGCTAAGAACCCTGACCTCTCTGGGGTTGGAGGCAGGAGTGCATCCTACATCCAGGTGAACGTGTGCCAAGCAGCTGTGGAGCTCTCCCCGCTGCCCCGCGGCCACGATGAGGCTGGAAACAGCAGACCAGGTCCCTGCCCTCCGCCACGTCTGTCCTGGCAGAGGGGGCACTGGTGTCATGTTAACCTCTGCTTGCCAGGCAGAGGCGCGGGGGTGTGGAGTGAGCCATTTGGAACAGGGAGGAGAGTGCTGGGGGCACAGGGAAGGCCCCCGAAGACCCCGCATCCCAGGCAGCGCGGCATTCCCGAGGCCCTGAGGATGCCAGGGTGTGTCGAGAGAGGCAGGATGGACAGTCCTAGGGAACAAAGCTGAGGAACTCAGGGGGGCCCAAAACCCAGGGGGTCTTAGAGTCCAGAAACAAGTGGGCCTTATCTGAAAGGAAACTGGAAGCTGCTGGGAGAATCTGAGAAGTGGCACAATCTCATTTCTGTTTTAAAGTGTCACAGCGCTCCCTCTGTGGGTCTCAGCCAGCTGTGGGAGGACCCAGGAGTGCAGCTTGAGGCTGCTGTGTGGTCCAGGGAAGGGGCTGTGAGGCGAAGTTCAGAGCGGGGACCCTGGAGAGTCTTGTGAAATACGTTCAGGAGAAACCACGGAGCTAGAGGGCCTACGGCTTTGAAGGTTTGGTTATAACCGGGGCCAGATAGAGCCTCTGGAACATAACAAGTACACAGAGATATTCCAAGTAGAACACAGCTCTGAAGTCATCCCCCAAGCCCATTCTTGGGATTTAATTCAACCCTGGATGGATTTAATTCACCATCTAGTTCTACAGCCACAGAAAGGGGTGCGAGATGTTTCCCAAGTACCCCACTTGCTCCATTAAGCATTTGACGCCTGTCATTACATTTAACACATGGCTTTCCAACTTTTAACTTTCTATGCAGTTTAAACATAAGAAGAAAAAGTATAGCGTTAGGAAAGTTTCTTCAGGCACTTTGATTTTGAGATTAATAAAGTGCCTGCAGCTTATAAAATGTACACAAAGTCTATTTTGATAAATCCCCCTCCAAATTGAGACCTGGTCAGGGCGTCATCCTCAAGGGCCTGGCCTTGGACCTGTGAGGTCCCTGATGTGGGGAATGTTGACAACGCCAAGTGCCTCTTTTAGACGATTCAAGACAGATGCAGTTTCCTCACGACAGGTACGTGCTTTAACCACCACGCAGTGGGGAAAGAAGTCCCGGCCAGTGACGGTTAAGAACACATCAGTTGTATGAAATCAAGTTTAGCCTGAAGCTGCCTCCTTATCTATTTTACGTTCGGCCTAGAGGTTTCTGTGTACGTTGTGAACTGTTAACAGGTGGAGGCGTCAACAGACCGTAGCCTACACTTGCGCCAGTCACCGAGTTTTGGCCAATCCAGTGTAGCCAACTGTTCCAACCGTGTTCAAATGAGGCCGACTCCGAGCTGTAACCAATCCGGCTGTTCTGTGCCTCAGTTCTGTTTTCTGTCCATCACTTGCCTTTTTCTGTCCGCAAATCTTCCTCCACCCTGTGGCTGTGCTGGAGTCTCCCAGCCTACTTGGGCTTGGGCGGTTGCCCTGTTCACGAATCGTTCATTGCTCAATTAAACTCTTTCAAACTTAATTCAGCTGAAGCTTTTCTTTTATCCGATGAAATTTGCTCGTGACTACTCATGCTTTAAAAGAGGCACTAAAGAAAAAGCATAGAACTTCACAACCGTAAGCTGAAAAGAAAACCACTACTTTTGTGCATTCACTCTACTTTCCTACATTTTCTAGATTCACGTTTTCCATATGTATTTTCATATTCTTGATTTTTCTATATATCTTTTCATTATTCTAGACAAAGAGGTCCATAGGCTTTAGATAGTGCTTTGAGGAGTGAACACTGATAACTAATACGCTGATAGAAGTGAGCACTTGTTTAGAAGGTCAGCACCTGAAGAGAATCAGGAAGTTCCTCCAGTGAAGAAGCGACCAGGAAAACCAAGGCTTTGGGTGACGGTGCCTGCTCTTGGCCCTGCCTCCGGTCATCCATTAAACTGAGTGCTGCCGTAAACTCCCCAAGGTTCCTTTGACCATCACATTCCCGAAATCCTACACCTTTGACTTTAATTCTCTTTTGGGTCAGGTCATCCAAGGCCAGGATGTGCACTCGGAATTTATCTCAGCTAATAAGTTAACTCTGAATATTTATCTTAAAGACTGACGTGTGTGTTTCTAAAGTCTTCCTACATTTCTCAAGGACAACGTTATGTCATTCAACCATTTTTAGAAAACTACTTATTAACAAAATGCTTAGTAAAAAGCACCAATTTTGCCCTCAAGGAGCTTTAAAATGAAGTGAAGAGCACAGAGGGTTTATGGTGATATAGGTCAGACTGACATCAATGCTGTAGAGTGCGTGGGCTTTCTTCGGGTTTCACAGGCTTGAGGACGGATCTAGCATTTGAAGGGAGATCAAGCTGATGTTATCTGCCATCCGGCGAGGAGCGAGCATTTCAGGGCACACTCTTGCTTTAAGGAGGTGTTTTGTGCAATCAAGATTTTGCCAAGCATTAGGATTATTTCTGGCGTCAAAGCCTTCCCGATTTGCAAGACTTTATTCTCACTCTCGGTGTTACTCAGCGTGACAAAACAACTATTTCTGCTTGGATTTTCTCCTGAAAATTTTTTTTGGAACATTTCCAACTGACAATGAAATCCTTAGGTAGAACTAAGTCATTCTTAGGAAAGACTTTTAAGTGTTTACTTTCAAAACAACTGGCCCCGGCAGGCTGCTCTAGGCCTCATGAGGACACCAAATATGCAAAACCAACTGCCCAGGAAGCACTGACGGTGTCCAGATGTTCAGGCACAGGCTAGCGTTTTTGTCTGTTTCTTTCCCCACATATGTAGTTTAGGAAATGCTTTCCAGTCAAAAGAGAAACTTTTCTTTCCAAACTCCTAATTTGTTTTTACTTCTAATAGTTTTTTTTTCTACAACATTCCCTCTTTTGTATCTTTTATGAGAAACTTAAGAAGTCAGTCTTCACAAGATAGACTCTATGTTTTTAAACCCTGAAACTCTAAAAATTCATGTATTGTTGTGATAAGAAATAAGCTTCCATGTACTAGTAAATATTTTGTAGCTCCAATGTCCTTGATTGATTTCAAGTGAGGTTACATTTTACTAAACTCAAAATATTTAGAGCAAGTGTTTTCTGAGCACGACGTGATGTTGCGTTGTCTCCTCCAGGGCTAATCAGCAAGCTACCACCGCCGAGGAGTTAGTCTAGCGGGGACTCTGGGGTTGGTGCCTGGCTGCCTGGTCCCCTCAGCGTCTGCAGCAGCCCCCGGGAATGCAGCAGCCCCCCGCCGCAGCCTGCCCCATGCTTCCGCTCCATGCTTCCCCTTCCCTTATCCAGCTGACAGGCCCCCCACCACCAATGAACCCTACCATGGAAATAGAGCGGCTAATTCTTCCAAGTTGGGAACCACACAGCGACTACCACAACACAACCGCAACACAAGCACAATACAACACCAACCCCAAGACCGTGTGCCGACGTCCACGAGGACCTGGAGGGAACAAAGACTGGAGGACTGACCATCAGGAGGGAGCAGTGAGTCGCCCTGGGGCTTCAACTACCCAAATACATGGAGTGCTTGCCTCCTCAGAAACCCAAACACAAAACACATCTGTGCCCTCGAACCACAACAGGCAGAGGTGATGGCAGAGAAAGCCGACACCCAGAGTTCCTCAGACAGATCTGCCCATGAAGCAAGGGCTCCTTCTCAGAAGGCTGTGGCTGGCCCCCGTTCTAGCGTCCCGGGTCACACCAGGGATTCAAACAGGACTGGGAACTGGACCATTCTGCAGTCTCTGTAATCTTTTGATTGAGTTTGTTCTGAAATGAGGGATGCAAGTAGCAGCGAGTGAGAAACGCTTTCCTACGCTGACATCCCAGGAACCTGCCTGGCGGACTCTGGTCCACCTGATGATGGAATTGAATGCGTTCTGAGTATTTGCCAGAATGTCTTAAGAACAGTTCCTAATTCTCATCAATTTTCAATGAAAAGATTGACTTAACCTACAGTCAGATAGAAGGAATCGGTTCCAATATTCAAAAGTACAATAGAAAAATTATAGTTAACAATAATTTATCGTATATTTCAAAACAGCTACAAAAGATCTGGAATGTTCCCAAACACAAAGGAAAGATAAATATTGGAGTTGACGGTTACCCCAGATACTCTATCCAATGCAGGTATCAAAATATCACATGCCTCAAAAACATGTACAACTGTCATATTTCAATGAAAACTTTTTAAAAGCATTTATCTCATTGGTTTTTCTTTTTTGTAAACTATGGAATGAAAACAAGTTTGCAATAGTAGCCTTGGCAGAATTTGAGCAACAGAGGTTGGGTCTTATGGAAGCAGGTCTGGCTACATTTTGGAAGTAACTTTAAGCAAGGATTTTCTTTACATCTATACATGCCACTCAGAGCCAAAATGGGGGCTCCAATGACGATTCAATGAATGAGACGCCAAACTATGGCTGCATCTGAACAAAGGAATGCTCAATGCTGACAACTTCAGCCTCTGAAACAATGCTAGGATGTCGGAACCAAGCCTGTAGAATCCTATGGTCTGTTTGTTTTAAATTTGTTTGTTTGTTCGTTTTTCCATCTAGATTTATAACTGAAGCCAGGTCTACACACAGTAAATGCACATGACACAAACATACAGGAATCATTTTCTCCTCTCAGGTCTCATGCACTATGGATGGGGCAGCTGGGCACTGGAGATTTTCTCCTTTTAAAAGACTGTTTGTGTCTTCCTTACATCAGCTCAGCCCTCTGTCTAACTATGAATTCTTTTCTTGGTTTGAATCTCAAGTAGAACAAGGAGCAGGAACACAGCGCTTCTGATTCCACAGTTGTTCCTGCATTAGAGACTCAACTGGATTTCCAGACCCTACACCTGTCAGCAGCCCACGTCAGGCCCCCAGCCCGGGGCACCGTCGCAGAGTCTTTTCAGTTAGGAAGGGCTGGGAGCAAGACTCCACTCTGCAGGAATTCCGGCTGTCCCTCCTGATGGGACTTCCGGGCCTCCTCCTCCCCAGCTGACCTCCTCTCTGAGCGGGAGCTCTGTGTGCTCTGCTCACTCTCTCGTTGAAAGTGTTCCCTCCAGACCCTGCTTCCAGCAGCTCCGGGGCTAAAATCCACCCCCCCTACCACCAAGTAGAGCTAAAGATAAGAGTAAAACAGGGCTGCTTTGATACCCCGTCACAAGAAACATGAAGGAACACATGCTTGCTTAGTGTCTAATTTAATGACACTCGTTCTTAAAGTTATGTTCCCAACCTAACAAAATGGAGTTGACTCAGTTTCTCAGGGTGTGAAGTAGGTTCTTAGAAAAACAAAGTCAAAAGGGTCTGTCTTTATACTTTCTATTTTTGTAAATAATAATAACAGTGTTATTTAAAGAGAGCATTATTCATCTGGGGACTAAAGTCTGTGGCCCAATCAGCTGAACGGTGTCCCACGAACTGTGCCAGGGCAGGGACCGGCCAGGGAGTGCGTGGATGTGCAGGGAGAGGAATCCTTCCTGGGCGTGGCGAGGCAGGGGCGGGAAGCGGGGCGGGGAGAGGGCGAGGAGGGGCGTGGGAGGGCAGGGAAGGGCAGGGAGAGGGCGGGGAGAGGGCGGGGAGGGGCACAGTGGAGGGGGGAAGAGGGGGAGAGGGTGGGGGGGGAGAGGGTAGGGTGGGGGTGGTGTTGGGGGGTGGGGGGGAGAGGGAGGGCGGGGCATGGGGCAGGGGCACACCTGGCCCCCCGCTCAGCATCCAGTGGACTCTATGAAATGTTACCAGCCTGGTGGAGGCTGGGAACAGAAATTATGTTTTTTGCAAAGGAAAACGCAAACATTCGGCAGCTCAGCTGTATGCTTCTTCAGGATCCTCTAGCAAGTCTACACCCACAAAGCTGGGCAGCATTAATTTCTTACAAGTATTGTGATAGAATTGCGTAAGAAGATGCAAGGAGTAGAAAAGCGTATTCCATTAAACGCAGCAACCTCCTTGCTGCTGTCACCACGATAAGGTGACGAGCGTGCAGGATTTCAGCCATCCTGTGGACGCCACAACTCACTTCCAGGTCCAGGAAACTGCAGAAACAGTGACGACCTTCCCCACAAACACAGTCCAGCTCCCAAGAAGGCCATGGCCACCCTGGCACACAGGCATCATCTGGGTTTATTAATGGACCACACCCAACTTCACCCTCCTTGGTTTTCACACTTTCTTTTTCAGGCAACGTTAACATGGTATTGTGTTTATTCCCAACATGCTGGTTTTCAAATTACTCAGTGTTAGATCCTCTGGGCCAACTACCTCAGTTAGAAAGATCAAAAAAGTGAATAAATAAACTCCATTTCCTCATGTACCTCACATCTACATCTGGATTGAGTTGACTTGAGTGGATGCACAGAGAGGACTTGGAAGGAGTGAGGGAGGTGGGAGGAAGGGGGTGGGAGGAGGGAGGAGGGAGGCGGGCAGGAGGGAGGCAGGAGGAGGGAGGAGGGAGGTGGGCAAGAGGGAGGCAGGAGGAGGGAGATGGGAGGAGGCAGGAGGGAGGTGGGCAAGAGGGATGAGGAAGGGATGAGGGAGGAGGGAGACGGGAGGAGGCAGGCGGGAGGAGGACAGAAGGGAGGAGGGAGGTGGGAGTCATATTCCCCACTGCTGGCCAGGGCCAGGCATGTATGCCTTTGGGAGCAGCTGCAACACCAGCCTCGGTCACCAGCTCTCTTTAGGCTGAGCAACAAGCAGTTCTCAGGCAGCAGTCACAGCAGGGTCAGCCAATTCCTGACCTCAGGATCACAGTGACAGGGAGGTACCCTCATCTGCAGTAGCCCAGCAGCAGCTTTGACCGCTATCACTTTTTGTCCCTCCAGCGATGTTGTAAGTCTGTACTCCTTCATGGGGAGTCCCTGTGTGCCTGAAATAACTACAGTGGTTTCTAGCTCTACTGCCTGGTACATGTTTAAATAGAGAAACCTACCCAAAACAACATTATTAAACATGTGATCAGCTAGTCATGACACTGACCTCAACACTGGCATCTACAATCAACACGTTATCAGGAAATAAAGTGCATACTTTAGAAGAAGGCTGATTGCAACTGTTCACATTGTACTATACGGCTCCTGATGGGAAGACGCGTCCCTAAGAAACAGGCTCTGAGACATAAGCATCTGTCTACGTTGCTCTTAGTGCATGTGCTGGCATGATAAGCTGGTGTGACCACCTGTGCCGGGCACCATGCCGCTCATCCTTAACCAAATGCAGGTGATAAACGACTCCCAGGAATGGGGACAGCTGCATTAGAACCACTGAATCACATACTGGGTTGAAAGTTTTCATAGTAGAAGTCTTTGCAGGAGTCAGCAGCTCTGAGTGCAGACACTTCTCACAGGCTGGGGTCTGTCCTCATCAGTCACACAACAGACCTGTTATTCTCCCTCCTCCCACCTCCCTCTTGCCCGCCTCCCTCCTCCCTCCTCTTGCCTCCCTACTCCCTCCTCCTGCCTCCCTCACTCCTTCCAAGTCCTCTCTGTGCATCCACTGAAGTCAACTCAATCTTCATTGCCAGATTTCAATTTTATGTAAAATTGCTTCCAAATTAGGAGGATATAAATTAATTAGTGAGCAAAATGCAAATTAGGAGGATATAAATTAATTAGTGAGCAAAATGTTTATTTTTATAAGCTTCCTGGAATGATTTGAAGCAAGAGTCCTATAGAAGTCTCACCAAGAAAACGGTTTGTTAAACCAGTAAACTTTTATTTATTTATTTATTTATTTATTTATTTATTTATTTATTTTGAGACAGCGTCTTGCTCTCTTGCCCAGGCTGGAGTGCAGTGGCGCGATCTCAGCTCACTGTAAGCTCTACTCTCCAGGTTCAAGCAATTCTCATACCTCAGCCTCCCAAGTAGCTGGGATTACAGGCGCGTGCCACCACAGCTGGCTAATTTTTGTATTTTTAGTAGAGAGGGGGTTTCACCATGTTGACCAGACTAGTCTCAAACTCTTGACCTCAAGTGATCTGCAAAACTCGGCCTCCAAAAGTGCTGGGATTACAGGCGTGAGCCACTGTGCCCAGCCCCAGTAAACTTTTGACTCAGCAAGATTTATGCTTTAAAAGCAACCTTTAGACAGATGAACCTAAAAAATACTTTCCTCCAAAAATAAAGTGTTTCTTAAACATAAAAGGCTGATTAAAATAGACATGAAATAAAAGTGCTGGCAGGGAGGTTTGGGTGGCCCCACGCAGGGCCACGGGACCCCTGAAAGCACTGCCCCCAGGAATGGAACGATCTGAGGGTTTATTTTTTCCCTACGCTCTTTATTTCCTCATGGGATTTTGCATTAGCACCAGCTTAGTACATGTTAAACCTCCACAGTTAGATGATAAACTGCTCGATGTCAGGTGTACGTCTGATGAATACCCTTCATCCTGCCTTTTAAATTATTTATCACCTAGAGTAGGAACCACAGTTAGAGTGTAATAAAATTCTTGATAGATTTTGACCACCCCCATAAAATAGCTCTAAAGTTTGAAATAAGAGAGAACTCATGAAGCGCTCACGAGGCGTGAGAAGGCTCTTCCTAGGAATCTGTTTATTGATCCTTTCAGCAAGGCTGCGCTCTACACCCTGTGGCATCAGGAGTCACTTAAGCATCCTTAAAGACATGCGGGCTGCTAACTCATTGTTTAAATGAGCATCTGAAAATTGGCCTCTGAAAGTAATGTATCCCTTGAGCCAAATATAATATAGCCTATTTTATGAAACCACAATAAAGTCGTGTTGAAATAATGCTTAGAAAGTGACTAAAAGCCACACACATTTTTTAGAGTCAAAGGAAATCAGAAATCAGGCTGAGAGCTCCCAAATGTTTGCTGTCCCTGGATTCACACAGAGAAACAGTGTCTACTATGGCCCATTTCTGTAACTGGAAAGCATTTAAATAACACAGCTTCTCCTATAGGAAACTCTCCAAAATAATTATGGTGCTCAGATGTCTGCCAAGTTTTGGTCTTGTAGCCTAGCCCTTGGAAAAACCAGCTGCACTATGCAAAAGTTTTAGCTCCCATCTCAATTGCTGGACTTCTCTCTTAGGACCATGAACTTTTAATAGTTCTGAAACAATGTTCTCTTCAGCGAGGGCGGTTTGCAGTATTCATTACAGACTCGAATTGGGCATGAAGTGGTAGGATCCTGAGACCTATGACCCACTCTTAAATCTACTGACCACCTGGGGAGAATATCCCCATAAAAAGGTTATAAATATGCTCATTTTAATCACAGCCAACTCTTGATGCACAATTATCTCATGCAATAAGTCCTGTGCCATGCAAAGTTACAGATACGGGCGCATGCAAATTTCACAATCACCCAACAATCTCAGGACTTAGTATCATTCTCTTTTTCCTAATGAGTAAACGGAGGCTCAGCCGTGAAGTAGCCAGTTCAATGATAGACTGCAGGCTCTAGAAATCCCCTAATCAGAGTGCAAAGCCTGTGTGTATTAGTCCATTCTCATGCTGCTAAATAAAGACATACCCAAGACTGGGTAATTTATAAAGGAAAGAGGTTGAATGGACTCGCGGTTCCCCATGTCTAGGAAAACCTCAGGAAACTTACAATCATGGCAGAAGGGGAAGCAAACATGCCCTTCTCCACAAGGCATCAGGAAGAAGAGGTTCAAAGTGAAGGGGGAATATCCCCTTATAAAACCAACAGATCTCTTGAGAACTCACTATCATGAGAAGAGCAGCGTAGGGGTAACCGCCCCAGTGATTAAATTACCTCCCACCAGGTTCCTCTCACGACACTTGGGGATTATAGGAACTAACATTCAAGATGAGATTTGGGTGGGGACACAGCCAAACCATATCACCGTGCCATAACCACATACTGTCTCTGTACAAAAACTCAACTTAAGCCCAAAAGGATGGTGTCTCTGCTCCAAGAACACCCTCCTGCTTTCGCACCTTGACCTCTGTTATTTTCTCCCATGCCTTTGGCCCTTCTGTGCCTCCTGCAAGGAGGACTCACTTCTTCTGCCTCAATGGCAAGTGGCCAAGCATTGCATCGTGACAGCTTCTGTATTGTTTTTTGTTTGGGGTAATTCTTAAATTATTGAGTTTTTCGTAATTTTTTTTCCTCTTTCTTTACGATAGTTCAAATCTTTGTGCATGAGGGCCACGGGCCTATTTCCTTGCTGCTCCGGAATCCATGTGGCAAGGCAGATGTGCAGCGAGCCAAGTGCAGGGAGCACTTACTTGTCCCTGCCCTTATCTGGGCTCCCTTCCCACACATCCTGGGCCATCTATAGAGCTCTGGGGATTTGTCCACTGAAATTAAGAAATGGGGAAATGCAGATCAGGACCTCTGTGGGGTGGGGCATGTCTGATTCAGTTTTGGAAGCTTTCAAATAGCAAAATATTTCACACGCATACATTCCTCAAGGTTCAAATGATTATCTGAATACAGCAAATTTTCCGAAGTTTATTTTGTACATTATCCACCTGCCTACTCATTCCTGGCAGGAGACACAGAGGAGGAAATGAAGTCATCTCAGCCCCACATCCTCAAACAGCAGTGCAGCCTGGGTTTACCTGGTTTCTCATCAACACTTGACAGAGAGGGAACTGCTGTGGCCTGAAGCTGGAGAGATAGCTGGGGCTCCTGGGAGCTGATCCAAGGACCCCTGGGGAAGGGGGAAGCCGCTCTGCACCTGCAGACCTAAGAGGAATGGGTGGGACCCGCAAGGCTTCCCCAGGAGCCAACATCTCTGAATAGAGGTCAGCGGATTCGCATCTGTTTCAATAGCTTTAGGGAAAAGGCATTGAAAGGATGGGCTGATGACAGTCTCTGGGAGCTTCTGAGGAGGAGCCACAGAATTCTGTCCTTAGACTGCTCCTTTTCCAAAACCAGTTACAATGTCGTGGATGAAGAAAGACATTAACCATCTGTATATCAAACAGAAATAGCATAAACACAAGGATAGCTTATAATAGGCTGGATAGCAAAATTTTTAAAAAATCATAGCTCAAAATTATGGTGGCTGCAAGACTGAGCTGACACCTACAATATAAAATAAAATGAAGCCAAAGTCATGCACCTGGGTTGTGCACGTGCTGGAGGTGCAGTGTTTTCAACAATCAAGTAATCACCGATTTGAAACTAGGCAATGAAAAAGCAAACGCTTAGATAATTTCATCAACTCTCTAGAGTGAAAGCACTTCCTTTGATAAGGGGAGAGTGATTATTTTCATACATGTTTCTGGTGTTGTACCTTAAAAGCAATTATCTCACAAAAATTTGCCAAAGATCGCAAAGTTGTTGATTCTTGGCACAACTATGTTCTGATAACTTGTTCTATGACTGTGTATGGCCAAAAGTTTTTGGAAAGAGATCTAATTAAGGACGTCCCCGGTCGTGGAGATGGATGGTTAGTATGAATGTCACTTCTGATGTTCCTGAGTTAGGCCATTAATTATTAACCAACTCAACCAACCATTAATCAAACAGGTGACCAAAAACCTCCTGTTATTGAAAAAATTTCAGATGAAGATGTTTGTAAGATTTGGGAATTATTGTGCAATTTCATGGTGACAAAGCATCAGGTCTAGAAATGCTGAGTGAGGGGAACGGAGCTCACGTGTGATGACTGTGATAGGCCTGGATCTTTAGGGATTGCATGTGGAATGCAGGGTCCACTCAGATCCCTGGTTGAGCAGCCCTGTCCTCCTCCAGGTCATCATCATCATGAGCCTGGTCTGGAAGGCTGAGCTTTCAGTCGAGGTGTGCAGGAAATGAGCCCTCACTCTGCTCTTCAGGGAGAATTCCTGAAGAAAGGCCTCATGCAGCTTCTCACCTGGACCCATAGTCAAAGGCTGTCATGGGAAACTCTATCCTCCTTAGAAAACACGTAACACGAGGAGGAAAATATGAAAACACAACCAACCAGAAACAAGCACGCCAAACCAACGTCTGCATTCCTTCACGAAAAGCTTTTCCCAAACACGTACCCTTCGTTTTCTTAGTTGCGTCCACCAACCAGAAACAAGCACGCCAAACCAACGTCTGCATTCCTTCACGAAAAGCTTTTCCCAAACACGTACCCTTCGTTTTCTTAGTTGCGTCCTTACATTTTCGTGTCTGCAGCGCAGCCCGTGTCACCGTCATAGGAACATCATCTATCCTCCACCTACTCACATCTTTTTCATTGTTAATAAATTAGTTCAAAGCCCGTTTCCTCTGGAACACTCATTTCCTAGTCTTGCAGAGCCAAACCATTACTATCCTCTAAGTTTCTCGCGCCCAGTGTGTACCTACTTCGAACCCAGCACACTGCCAAATGCTCTGAGGGGTCATCTCTGATGCTCCAAGGCCGGACTTTTCTGGGACAGACTTCTGTTGAGTTTAGGGCATCAGACCAAGCTAAGAGGGTCTGTCTTCTTTCAACCTCACACGTCTTTAACAAGAAGCGGCCACGGAGGGAGAGCACTGGTGTGGCACCCTGAGTTGGAGATGAACGAGACGCTGCAAACGTCTAAAGGTTTCTTCAGATGCCCCACAACATGACAGGCAGCCCCGGAACCCTGATCAATGAGGGTCCTCCTGAAGAACGGGACAGGAGCTCACAGCACAGCGGAGCTCCCCGAGGGCTGCCTCCACCAAGCCACCCACCCCCGTGTTTCAAGCAAAAGAACAAGCTTTGAAAGGGAATGTAAGTAAGTTGGCAAAAGGATTTACCAAGTCAGCTTCATAAACACCAGAAATGGTTACACTTCAGCAGAGCTTTAAAAACATACTATTCCCCTAAACCGGTGATGGGAACTCTGCATGGAGACAGCTCTGGGACCAGCTTCCCCATGCACAGCTTCCCCATGCACATTCGTCTGTTCACAGAGTCAGCTGCCCATTCAGCCGCACGTCTGCTTAATTAAAGGCCTGAACAGTCCATTTCATTCCTTGACAACTCTCGGCTTCCCCAGGCTGTACTCGAGGAGGGTGCTTTTAGACAGAAAAGGTGATATCTAGTTACGGGGATTCCTTCTTGTGGAAACTCTGGACAGTGTGATTTGTGGACAGGAATCCCAGCTGGATTAAAATTTCCCAGATGATGAGAGACCAGCTGAATTAAATCCCTGGGGTCCAGAGCTCAGGCAGCCTGGCACCCAATCAGCCTGTCCTGCGGCGACAGGTGCCCTGCCTGGGACCCGGAGCCTTTGACAGCCAGCGGAACTGGGAGAGCAGCAGGCCTGTCGGAAGAGGGCGATGAACGGGGTTTCCGGGGGGCCGCCCCATCTTGATCCCTTCCCACGTGGGAAGAATCAAAAGACAGTACTGGGGGCATTTGGGGGTGACGAGGACCTGTCAGAGACCCTGAAGCCAAGGCTTGTGCGTTGCAGCTTGAGTGAGGGGACAACAGTGCGGCAGCTCCTTCCAGGGGACCAGTGATGTCACACATTGTGTGCACAAAACTCTAGGAACAGCAAAGGCAGAAGCACAGCTGTTCCAGTGACTGCGAAGCCTCCTCTCAGAGCTCGAGGCAGCAAGCAGGGCTGTCAAGAGCATGTTTCCCCCAGAGAAGAGAGCTGAAAAGAGGCCGTGAGTCCCCCTCGCCTGCCCGCCGGCCAACGCAGAGGGTGGAATCCCTGCACAACCCGCATCCTAGGTCCCCCTGTCCTTCCCTCTCAGGGACCGGACTGCCTCCCGCCCATGCCTCCGTGGCCGGCCCACGGTTGGGAACTGTGTTCGGAGAAGAGTGGTCTCTGCAGCAGTGAATGGCCTGGATAAAGGTCGTTCTCCGGTGGGGCACCATGCTCAAAAGCAGGGCCAAGGGACTGAAGGAAAGGCCTTCAGAGGTGGGCATCTACGAAGAGCAGGTAATGCCTTCGGCACAGTCCCACCGACTGTACCATGTACAGTTTAGTAATCTTGCAGCAGGCCCTCCAGAATCCTTGTTAAATAGACAGACAAGAGTGAGACACGGGGACTTGGGAAAAGGAATTAGTCAAATAAAAGTATAATTTATGTTGGATACATGCTGCTAGTTTTGCATTTTCTAGTTTAGACTATTTCTCCAAATTACATACTCCCGTTTCCTAATGGAAAGCTGTGTTTAGTATCTACTACAGAGTGTCCGGAGACCTGGCCCACAGTCTTTTAAACAGACTGTCACAAACCGTTACTGAAACAGGAAACAGAAATCCAGTTCCATTTTGGAACGAAGTGTTTCACTTAAAGCTCGGTGTTTACTTATATTTTTCCAGGTGATATTAATTTACGGCAGCACGATGTTCTCCAGCCCTCAGTTTTTATTTGGGAGGTAGCCACACAGAGGACAACGGGATGTTACTGTTTTGTTTTCAAGAACGTGTATGTCTTGACCAGGCCCTTTGTTTTGTCAACCTAAAATATCAACAGAAAGAGAGGCTCTCCAAAGTGTGTGTTTATCTGGGAATGAACAAAGAATTGCAACCCCAGAATCCGTGAGCCATGGCAAACCTAGGGGACCACAGGTGCGCCCACGGAGGCCGAGGAAGGCAAGGGCTTGTGGGGTGAGGAAGGTGGCTGTGAAACACGCCTCCTTGGCAAGGATGGATGGCAAGAGTGGCGTTAGTCCAGGGTTCAGCAGGCAGTTGCTGGCTGATGTCCACACAGAAGGCTTCTCCGTGGGAGCCTGCAGTGCCTTCATGCAAGGCTGTGGTTTTCCCCACCAGTGTGTGTGAGGGCCCCTCCTGCGGGCCTTTCTCCTCTGCTTAGCTGGGCTTGGCATAAGCAACTCCATTTGGATTCTGACAACTTTCAGGTTCTAGCAGAGGCATGGTGTGAAAGTGCTCCTTGCACGTGCCCTCACGGCTGTGCGGTACAGTCCGCCCCTGTGCAGGCTGATTACAACCACGTCTCAGGGCACGGTGGCTCCTGCTGTATACTGAGTGCTTGCTGCCTCTCCCTGAGACGAGGACCGCAGGCTCAGAGCTAAAGGCCACTTTGAATCTGCCAGTGACAAAGCAATATACGACTCCATTGAGCAGAAGTTTTAAACTGATTTCTTGTTTGGATTGGATCACATTGAGCAACTACCAGAATCACTGGATTTTGTAGTCTTCAGTTGTTTTCTCATTAAGGAACACATCATTTTTCCTCCTGACATCCTGCCCCCAGAGAGTAATACAGACAAGAAGAAGAGGGAAATCTAATACAAATTAAAACTCAGCACGAAGCAAGCAATCAGGAGAGAAAATACCAATTCCTGATATTAAAACCAGAGAAATATTTTCTGTGCCGCTGACATAACAGCTAACAGTGCACTCACCTAAATCTCAACAAACAATACCACACTTTTCAAAGGGCAATTTTTATAAGATGCTTCAATTGTCAGCCTTTGGCATAACCCTGTGGTCGGCAGAATCAGTTTTACTACAGGAGAAAGGGTGTCTATAATATACTCAGCTCACAGCTAACCCAAAGTCAACATGCTGGCCTCTCAGGAACTGGGGGCGGGGGGGTGTTTCATGGTAATTTTCTACAACTATTTTTCTTGGGCTAGATTTTTACAAATATCTAGCTCCTCCAAGGCTATGGGTCCTGGAGTATGTCTCTTCTCTGAAGCTCGTTAAATGAGAAGCTCCTTGTCTTGAGAATCACATAAACTAAGACGCCTATAATCAAACACAGCAAGTAGAAGAATGACCCTCCCGGCATGTCCAGACCAACCCAGGCCAACCCTGGCCAACCCAGGCAACAGAGAACTGGGCTGTCAGGGCCCTGGGTCTCTATCACCACATTTTCAGCCTACAAACAATTCATGCAGGTGTAGCCCAACATCTCCTTCAGCTGTTACCTGAAATTCTGGTAAAGACCCCTGTAATCTGAGTGATGTCACTTCCTGGTGCACTCTCCAAGATACACTGGCCGTTAAACACAGGCCTAGGTAACAGAACGCAATAAGTTGCCACGCACTTTTGCTAAATGATATTTGGCTTTAGAGTGACTAGCCTATAGCCCTTCCTTTTGGGTGATAATCAGAGGGTAGGGCCCATTGCCTTTTGTGATCCACAGTGATGCAGAGGAGACGCAGGCTGGAGCAGAATGTGGAGTGTCACGGTCAACACAGATGGAACCCAAGTGCCTCAGGCCCGTCTGCGGAAACGCCATGGCCAGGTGTTCCTATTAACTGCATCAATTCTGATTTCTTCACAAAACGTAGAGAAAAATGCAGCTGTCTCCCACTTCTCTGGACTACCTCAAGTAATCTGAGCTGTGCCTGCAGAAATCTCGCACACATCGTCAATTATTCCTGACGAGGAAAAAGAGGCTGGCATCAGAATTCAGATTTTTCTACCCTCTTTCCTTTCACCCCAAGCCACAGTGGCGAAGCATCTGCCCCTGCACAGGGAGCAGAAATGCGGACGCGGATGTGAGTCTGTGCGAGGAGTGAGACAGGACTGTCTCACGTAACCTAAAAGTAAAAAGAATTAATTCCTCCACAATGGAGATTGTTTTCTCCGAACCAGCGTAAGGAACTTGCCTCTTTCATGCGGCAAGACCTCTGCTTCATGTTGGGGCTACTTGAATAATTTCTTCAGTGACTGAGGAAACAGGTGGTGAGCTCTTAGCTTTCTTAGAAAGGCACCTCTCGTCTCAACCATTGCCTTGCTCGCTGCAGAACAACAGAGCCAGATCAAGACCTTCACTCCGGTGTCCAACAAGGCTCCTGCCAGGCGATTAAATATGTAAACATGGAACTCGCTTCCTCCTCTGAGGCCCCTCGCCTCTAGAGTGAGAAAGCCCAGAGCTGGTCTGTTTTCTCCGGGCCCGCAGGCCGGCCTTCCTGGCTGAGCGGTGGAGCTGGAGCGGCTGCCCTGCCCCTACAAAGGGAGGAAGTAGATCTGGGTGTGGAAGGCGCATTTGCTTTCATTCGCTCCTGGGGCCCAGGGCTCACACGGACACGGGCACGTGGCTTGGCTTGGCTGTGTATACGCCCTCGAAGAGTCGTAAAGAAAAGTTAGGCTCTCCGAGAGCGAGTGCACAAAACCTGGCAGGAGACTGAGGGCTAGGTATCTGCTCCCTGGATGTGAGCCTATGCTATTTATTTTTAAGAAAGAAAGAACAAGTAGGTGAGAAAGAAAACCACCAAAAGCAAATGCTACGATAAAAAGAAACTCGAATCCCAAGAACGCCATGAGGGGCATTTGAGCTGACTTTCAGGCCACACTGGGCCAGTTCCGAACCTCTCCGGGCCTCTCCTACAGGGCGAGGAGCTGGACCGGGTGCTGTCTGCTCACAACCTGCTCCAGTGTTCCCGCGTCGAAGCTGCCGTCTGCCTTGGGTCTGAAACCCCAGCAGGCTGGAGGAAGGGGGCTCTGCAGTGCTACCATCCAGTGGCTGATTCCTGAGGGGCAGCATCCTAAGCTCCATCTCCTGTGCCTGAGCCGATGCGGGTCTTCACAGTGAGGATGACTAACGTGCACTGCCAGTCCTAGTGCTTTTCTACTGCCTGGAGCGCCAGGCATCTCGTGACCTTGGGGAGCAAACGCGAAGCAGGAGCCCCTGGGAGGAAGGGTCGGGGCAGCGCTTCACCGCATCCAGGGGGCAGGGGTGGGGTCCACATCATTCTGTTCATTTCGGGAATTTGAGCCCCATTCCAATTTGACCCAGATGGTGCTGGTGGTGGTGGTGGGGTGCCTGTGTGTGTGTGTGTCTGTGTACGTAGGTGTGTGTGTATCTGTGTTTGGGTGTCTGGGTCTGTGTATTTCTGTGAATGTGTATCGGTGTGTCTGTGTGTTTCTGTATGTCAGTGTGTGTGTGTGTGCATGTGTCTGTGAATCTGTATGTTGTCTGTGTCTGTGTCTCTGTGTGCACATCTATGTGTGTGTAGCTGTGTTTGAGGGTCTGTGTTTCTGTATGTCAGTGTGTGTGTTCATGTGTCTGTGTGTCTGTGTGTGTGTGTGTCTGTGTGTCTGTGCACATCTGTGTCTATGTGTGTGTATCTGTGTTTGAGTGTCTGTTTCTGTATGTCAGTGTGTGTGTGCGTGTGTTTGTGTGTGAATCTGTATTGTTGTCTGTGTCTGTGTGTCTGTCTCTCTGTGTCTCTGTCTGTGCACATCTGTGTCTATGTGTGTGCATCTGTGTTTGAGTGTCTGTTTCTGTATGTCTGTGTGTGTGTGTGTGTTTGTGTGTGAATCTGTATTGTTGTCTGTGTCTGTGTGTGTGTGTGTGTGCGTGTGTTTGTGTGTGTGAATCTGTATTGTTGTCTGTGTCTGTGTGTCTGTGTGTCTGTGTGTCTGTGCACATCTGTGTCTATGTGTGTGCATCTGTGTTTGAGTGTCTGTTTCTGTATGTCAGTGTGTGTGTGTGTGTGTTTGTGTGTGAATCTGTATTGTTGTCTGTGTCTGTGTGTCTGTGTGCTCCATTACATGAGAGGACAACTTCGTAACAATTCTTTTCTAGTTCCTTCAATAATAGACTGCAGAAGGTTCTCCATATGAGCCTGCTTTTCAATGAGTGCTTTACTGTACAGAATGCTTCTCCAGTGAGCTCGGTCTGCATGTGCACGTGTTCACATGCAGCTCAGATTCGCTTCCATGTGGGTTAGACGGGTCACCACAGCACTGAGTGAAACGAAGTTACAGAGGGTGGTGCCTTTAATATCAATCCACTAATCTATGAACAAATCAATAGCGCTTCCTCATAGCACTGTCAGGAGTCATAAATGAACTCATAGGGAAAGCGCCTAGGCTGACACCGTCTAAGTTCTCAATAAATATTTGCCATTTTGAATGTTGTGGTGGTGGTTGTTGACCCTGCTACTGTCTCCATTTGGTTCTAAGAATGGCCCTGTGGGAAGTCGGGGCTTCTGTGCAGCCGTTCAGGTCAGCACCCATGAGCTGCAGGAGCCTCCTCTGTGGCGATGCCCCACCCAGTCGCCAGGCTCTGTGACCCTGAGCAGGTGAGCACACCTCTCTCCCTCTTCCCTTCCTCTGCCCCCCCACAGCCACCGCACAGACAGCCCAGGCCTCAGCACACGTCAGCCACTCTGGCTGCCCCAGACTCGTGCATCTCTGAACCATTGTCCAGGAGGCTGTTGAAGTGATTTTTTGGGGAGTCTGTATGTTGCCCAGACTAGATGGGAACTCCCAGGCTCAAGCAATCCTTCCACCCAGCATCTCAGCTTCCTGAGTTGCTGGGATTACAGGCATGAGCCACTGCACCCAAATGATTTATTAAAAATAAAAATATAATTATTGGCCAGGTGCAGTGGGTCACGCCTGTAATCCCAGCACTTTGGGAGACCAAGGTGGATGGATCCCTTGAGATCAGGCGTCCAAGACCAGCCTGGCCAACATGGTGAAACCCTGTTTCTACTGAGAAAAAAGAAAAAAAAAAATTAGTCAGGGCGGGGTGGTGTGTAGTCCCAGTTACTCGGAGCCTGAGATGGGAGAAATGCTTGAACCTGGGAGGGTTATAGTCATCCAAGATCACATCACTGAACTCCAGCCTGTGTCACAGAGCAAGACTCCATCTCAAAAATAATAATAATAATAATAATAATAATAATAATAATGATTATCCATGTCTCTGCCAAAACTCTTGCAGGATATGGTCCAAATGCCTTCTTGGGTCTGATTGGAATCCCTGCAGCCCTCCAGCCTGCTCTGTCCTTTTAGAGTATTGCATGTTGACCTTGGTTTGCCAACTCAATCTCTACTAACTTCTTGGGCTTCCTATATTTAGAGCATTTCTATAGAAATACCCTGGACAATAGCGCAATAAGAGAATTAAACAGAAACAGATAATCTCACTTACTCACATTTATGTAGAAGCAGAGCTAACTCACTGTCCAGATGGACGAGCTATGGAGGTCAGAAACTCCTCTACCCAGAGGGGCTTCCAGAAAAGATGCCACTGCATGCCCTTCCCAGCGTGGACTAAGGCTGACTGCTGGGAAGCTCAATGCCACGCTCAGCCCGAGTGCATCCGGCTTTCTACAGATTGTCCTCTTCATGGAGAAATGTGGGCACGGAGTCGGTCTCTGAGAGTGGCCTTGCACGTCCTCTACCTTGTCCGTTCTAGGTACCCCAGGCACCAGGCACAAAAGATGACTACTTTTGCAGTCAAGCATCTTGTACCTCAGCTTCCCCCTGACGAGGAGACTCTCTGTGGAGATGTGGATTAGAGAAATGGCATCTCAGGGTGGAAAGGGCTTGGAAATAGTGGTGGGAAGACAAGACAGGCAGCCCTGCTCCTGTTGCTCTCTTGACACGGCAACAGCCTCACCTCTAATGAGTCGGTTAAGTGGTCAGGAAGAAACCATGCATATGTGAACTCTAGGACTGCCTGTTGGGAAATGGTATGTGCAAGAAAAGCCAGGGCTCTAAACAATAAAGAGTAATGTCAATACACAGCATGCCATGGTGAGAACAAAGGGGAAGCCTGCAGGGCACCAGGAGAAGCACAGGCCTATCCTTATCTCTCTCTCTCTCCTTTTTTTTTTTTTTTTATGTAAAGGAGTTTAATTGAACAATGAACAATTCACGAATCAGGCAGCCTCTTAAGCCAGAATAGGCTCTGATACTCCTGTGCAGCTACATGGTGGAAGAAGATTCATTTTGTTCCATTCTTTGCTTCAAAGAGATTTATCCATTAGAGGCCGGGTGCAGTGGCTCACACTGTTATCCTAGCATTTTGGGAGGCTGAGGCAGGTGGATCATGAGGTCCAGGAGATTGAGACCATCCTGGTTAATGCAGTGAAACTCAGTCTCTACTAAAAATACAAAAAATTAGCCGGGCATGGTGGGGGGGGGCGGTGCCTGTAATCCCAGCTACTCAGGAGGCTGAGGCAGGAGAATGGCATGAACCCAGGAGGCAGAACTTGCAATGAGCCGAGATCACACCACTGCACTCCAGCCTGGGCAACAGAGCGAGACTCCATCTCAATAAATAAATAAATAAATAAATAAATAAATAAATAATCCATTAGAGAAATTCCAAAGACAGCAATGCTATTCTGCTGCATTTGAATAAACAATTTTACCCCTGAGTAAGGCAATGAGTGGTGATATGGTTTGGCTCTGTGTTCCCACCCAGATCTTACCTTGAATTGTAATCCCCATAATCTACACATGTCAAGGTAGGACCAGGTGGAGGCGACTGGGCCATGGGGTAAGAGTCCCCTATGCTGTTCTCCAGATAGCAAGTGAGTCTGGATGAGATCTGTTGGTTTTATAAACATCTGACACTTCCCCTTCTCTCTCCTGCTGCCATCTGAAGAAGGACATCTGGCACATCCCCTTTTCTCTCCTGCCACCATGTGAAGAAGGACATTTGGCAGTTCCCCTTCTCTCTCCTGTAGTCATGTGAAGAGGGACATCTGGCACTTCCCCTTCTCTCTCCTGTGGTCATGTGAAGAGGGACATCTGGCACTTCCCCTTCTCTCTCCTGTGGTCATGTGAAGAGGGACATCTGGCACTTCCCCTTCTCTCTCCTGCCGTCATGTGAAGGACATCTGGCACTTCCCCTTCTCTCTCCTGCCGTCATGTGAAGGAGGACACGTTTGCTTTCCCTTCTGCCATGATTGTAAGTTTCCTGAGGCCTCCCCAGCCATGTGGAACTGTGAGTCAATTAAGCCTCTTACCTTTATAAATTACCCTGTCTCGGTTATTTCTTCATAGTAGTATGAAAACAAACTAATACAAGTGGGTTACTATTTAACAGAGCAAAATTGTAAATAAAACATGAACTTCAACTATATTTTTAAAGAGCATATCAAAGAATGCTCCAAAAAGTAGCGTTTCATGGCAGATAATGTGTGTTCCTTAGGAGACGCTTTTAACATCAGAAATCTGACACTGGGATCTAATACTATTCTCCTCCGGAAATAAGGGGATTATACATTTTGAGTAACTTGATTACATCAGGAAAAGCATAGAGAAAAGATGCATTAAATAGGACAGAAACTCAAAACACTAAAGTGTGTCTGCTGAAATTCACACTTGAACAATGTATCTCAGGAATTTCCAAAAGCTAATTAACAACTAACAGGCAGTCCACTTATCCTTCTCTGTCAGAGAGGGAAACCTCTGACGTTTCTGAAAGATTGACCTTAATTTGACAAGTTAGAAGAGAACTACGAAAAAAAGTAAATCATGCTATCCGAGAAAACATCATAGGGGTTTCCATAGCCTGCGGTTATTCATCACAAGCAGGGTTTTGAGAGGTTTTCTACCTTGGTTGGTTATCCAGGTGTCCAAGTAGTTTGACATGCAGCTGATGCATCAGGGCACTGCAGCCTTCATCTGTCCAATTGAATTCTTAAGGAATTATCAGGAAGAACATAACTCAATTGCTCCTATCAGCTGGGCCATTTCCATTAGTCTTGCCTTTATTCTGGAAGTAACAACTGCAGTGCTCTGGCCAATATCCAACCTGGATAATTGGATTTTCCCTGTCTTGATCCCCCTTGGAATTAATTATCCTGCAGAAGCGATTTTTCACATTCACTCCTTCACTCTGCACAGTGTCCATGCTGCCCACACTGTCCAGGGTTCCCTGACTCCAAGGGCACTATCTGGGATGAGGGTGAAATGTTCTTGACATTGGCACAAGTCTGGAAAAGAGTTTACAAGAATTCTACCATAATCTTTTTAGACATAGGGAAAATTTTCGTATATATCAGTCTCCATTTTCCCAATATTTCAAACTGAAATAAGGTTGCTTTCTTGTTCAAGAGCATTCATTCCAGGGTCATAAACCTGCAATCCTCACAGCCAGGTCTCCTCTCCAGAGTACAGGAGCTGGATCTCTATTGACTTGCATCTCCCAGAACATTGGCAGGTGCCGCCTATGTAACAAGCATGTAATAAATATTTGCTCTCAAAATTAGAAAAGAAAGGGATTTGTAATTCTCATGAGAAGGTAAAGCAGAGAAGGCACCATGCAGTCTTAGTATTCTGCCAGCTTTGGGTTTAAAGACATAGGGGAATCAGGAAGATAAGCGCTTCCAATTGAAAACAATAAACATGACTCAGTGAAGAGATGAAATACAGATAGCTAAAGAACGCTCAAGGCATCTGACTTGCTTGGTTTGGTGGAGGGGAGAGACCACAGGCAAATATTACATGCAGGTAGAGCTGTGTGTTTCATGCCTTCTGAGCAACCTGGTGCAGGGGATCTGAAGACCTGAAGGTGGTGACCACCAACCTCAGGGAGCACAGAGCCCGTATGGGCAGGAACCTTGAGAGCGAGCTGGACAACAGCCTGCAGGAGCACAGTGACCATGACTGGTACGTAGAGTAAAAGGGCCGCAAGACACAGCGCATGTAAACTGAAGCTGTAGGCTTTCTAACCATGGCAGGCACCAGCTACACAAGGGACAGCTGGCTGTGGAGACCTTCTGATTCCAGGCAGAGGCCCCGCTGTCCGGACTGGCCTCACTGTGGTCTCATCTGAAGCGCACAGTCTCAGAGAAAGAAAGGCCCTTTTAGGAATGCCATGGTGGTTTCCTGCCTGAGTCAGTGGCAAACATGAAGTAAGTAAGCCTTGCATTATAGGAGGTTTTAATTAGATTACGGTAGAGCCTCAATCAATTCAGATGAGATAGGAAGGAAGTCTAAACTAATCACTGTAGGCCAGTTAAAAGCATACTTGTTATTCTCAAGTGTATACCGTACTTGGAAGGCTTTTAAAGTAGTTAATCATTTAGGATAAACTGCTTTAATAGAGTTAGGAATTATTTGCAATAGAATAACAATTGTTTAGAAATCAATTTAATATATTTGATAGTGTTGGAGACCAGTTTGTTCTAAAGTTATTTAAAGTGTTTCTGAAATATTGCTTATGCTATTAATTTGTCTGGCAGACGCCTTTCTCAGGATGAATGTAAATCTAAACTTTATTCCATCTCTCTTCTGCATAATCATAACTTTCAACGTAACGCAGGCCAAACTGGCCAGAGCTGACTGTCCCGTTGTCGTTCAGAATGCTCCCTGCTGTCTTTGGGAATTTTTTAAATGGCACTTTATCTTTAAAAATCTGGCTCTAAAGGAAACCATATATGAACACCAGCCACATTGCTTCTAAAATAACTCAACAATGTGATGTTGCAGTCACCAGCGCTGCCCAGAACTCAAGTTCCCTGATCCATGCTGATGGTCATTTTGTGTCAGGTCATCTAACACTTGGTTCTCTGACATTCTAGCAAATTCCTGGGTATTTTAAGATTAAGATATTTATTGTCCTATTATGTTGAAAAAAAAAAACAAATAAAATTGAAGCCCATAAATTTCAGAAATTGGTTCCTAGTCTAGTGGAGTCTATGGAGTAGTGGTTGAAGGGCACTCCAGCTTTTCTGCCATCGCTATCTCTCCCCGGCCGGATGCCCGTGAGCCTGCTGTGTCGAGAGCCCATAATCCCCACAGGAGATGACGGCACCTTCCCCGTCGCCTAAGCTGGGCTGCTGACGTCTTGAGAGCGCCGTCTTCCTGTCTGCATCTGTGCCCACCCCATGGGGGACATTCCCAGCCCTTCCATCGTCATTCCCTGGCCCTGTCTTAACTCTTACAACCTCTCCTCAACTCTCCTCTTTTTCTTTTTGAGATGGAGACTCGCTCTGTCGCCTAGGCTGGAGTGCAGGGGTGCGATCTCTGCTCACTGCCAGCTCCGCCCCCCAGGGTCACACCATTCTCCTGCCTCAGCCTCCCATGTAGCTGGCACTACAGGTGCCCGCCACCACGCCTGGCTAATTTTTCTTTTTGTAGTTTTAGTAGAGACGGGGTTTCACCGTGTTAGCCAGGATGGTCTCGATCTCCTGACCTCATGATCCGCCGGTCTCAGCCTCCCAAAGTGCTGGGATTACAGGTGTGAGCCACCGCACCGGGCCAACTCTCCTCTTAATGCCACTACTCGCCTCTCCTCAACTCGCCTCTTCATGCCACTACACTGGCTCTTTGCCATTGGATGCCCAATGAATTGCAAGCCGTGTGTTGTTACTAATACAGACCAGCTGGTTTGTAGGGCCCAATGCGAAATGGAGCATGGGACCCTCGCATTTAAAAATTAATTAGTTGATGGTGGTGATAGCACAACAATAAAGTGAGGGTCCTGTTGGAGTACTGGGCCCCGGGGCAATGCTCCAGGCCACTCCCGTGCAGCCGGCCTTGCGCTAATAATACGCCATAGGACAGATCTGTTTTCTTGGATGGGAAATAAATGGGTGGATTAACAATCTCAGATTATGTTATCCCTGGCAGGCCCCACACACTTGGCAATCCATGTCAGCATGCCTCTCAGGGAAACAACCTGTGTCCTGTGGGCTGAAGGCGTGGCCCCTCAGCGAGGTACTGGACACATCCCCCACCTCTCCAAGCAGGCCATCCAATCAGGCGAGACACAGTCCCATGCATGGCAGAGAGAAGAAAACAGAAAGTGCACCGCCGTCAGGCCAGGAGGGGTCCCATCGGTCACAACAAGCAGTTCACATTTAATCTGGAGCAAGGAGACCCTGACGATCGGAAGCAACACAGGCCAGGTCTGGGGTTTCCAGACACCTCTTCTCGCTGCGTGGATGGGGATCAGAATCTACTTACAGTCTATTTGGAAACTCACCTGGAGGAAGCAGCGGGGCAGCCAGAGAGATGCGGGAGAGCTAGGAGCGGCGACAGGACTTGCCCAAGCGGATGTGAGTGTGGGACAAGAGCAGAGGGCCCCTGGCCCATCAGAGTCCTAAACTTTTGCTTGAAAGGTCGTGGGAGAAACCATGGCTCCAGTTTCCTGTCCTGTCTTCAGAGTCCACGAATGTAGTGCCCTGGGCCTGGGAGACCCGTCCTTGTGTGTGAGAAAAGCCCCTGCCCAGCCGCATCGGTGAGAAAGAGCCAGCCCACTCGGTTATTCACACCCAGCCGCCGAAGTGTCAATTAATAAACAGAAAAAGCGCCCAGCACTCTCCCGTACATAATTAGACATTTGTTAATCTTTCCTCTACATGTTGAGGAAAATAAAAAGCCTTTGTTTATTTAATTTCTCTTCTCCTGTTCTTGTTTTTTTGAGAATGATGAATTCCCACGTTCCCCCAAGCCTTCTCCAATGTCTCCTCACTCTTAAACATGGAGACAAAATATCAGCTAAAGGAAATATTGTAATAAAACCCCACTGAGAATTCTGCTGGCCTTGCTGCAAGAGTAGCCATATCGCTCCTTCGTAGTTCTCATCTTTCATGTGCCCTCTGCAGGGTGCATCCTGTCCCCCTTTTTTCCCAGGAGAAAAGGCAAGCGCTGAGTGAAAGGCTTGCTTCACCTGTGTCCCCTGCACCTGCTCAGGCTCCCTCAGCTGCTGGGGAGGAGCTCCCTGCGTCACCCCCCAGTGCAGCAGCATCTCAGGATGTTCCCACAGACACCAATTCTTGAAAACCACCTTTTCCCAACCGCTTGAGTCCTCAGCACCCCTCATCCCTGCTGTTCCTGTCCCATGAAGCCTCCGGGATGGCAATTATATGTGTGATTCTTCTGAGTTTTTATTTGCAGCAGTCTTTCCTCAATAAAACTGATTTAATGGTCCATTTCACTGTTATGCTTCCTAAAAACTGCGATTTTCTTCAGAAGTGTTACTAATATTATTCATCTGCAAATTTAATTTCATATTTAGACCTCAAATTTAGTGGTCAAAAAATAAAATAATGTAGATTCAGCTCTCTCTTCCAAGTGGTGCCGTGTGGAATGGTCTCTTGCCGTATCTGGGACTCCCCATCCATACCCAAGAGGCTGAGTTGATATTCTTTAGGGATCATGCCACCAGACAGCTCTCAAAAGCAGAATGCCAGGTTAAAAATCCTCTGTCACGGACAGCCTCGCATCCCAGCCTCCTCGACACCTAGTCCTCGTCCCAGCCTCACAGGGCATCTGAGCCTGTGCCCTGAGCAGCTGGTTCTGGCATGAGCCTGTATGGACACAGAGTGCAGACAGCTCACCAAGCTACCCGCATTCCCAGGATTCCAGTATTATGTTTTGTTCCTAGCTCAGCTAAAATTTAGAAGACTCATGTCTGTAAATTCAGTTTTGATCTGACAGCAGAGATCACAGAAGTTGACATTTTCAGTGGGCAGAATATTGACACCTCATGTCACCTTTGCGAGGCTCTCAAAGGCCACCAAGCGAGGTCCTGGACGGCTCCTGTCTGCTTTGTAGAAAAGGTAAACACCGAGGTCCTTACATGTCACATGATACCTGGCAGGAACGTGTTGCTCCTGGTCTAATTACCTTTTGGAAAATGTCCTAAGCTCCACTTAGGGTGAGGTAAGGATCATTATATGCTCTCTCAGAAAACCATAATTAATCTTGAAAAAAATTAGAATAGTGCTAAAATCTGTTTGAAAAATCCAGTGGCTGCCTCTAAGGTTTCTACACGAGTCAAAGACTATAATTACGCCGGCAATTTGTGGCCCCAAGAAAAGAGATGCTCCTGGATGTAGATGTGAAGAGGCCCAGTGCCGTGCCCTTTAGGGAGAGGACTTGACCATTCATGAAGGCTGCTGGGTCCACAGAGCTTCCAGAGACACCTGGGTGAGAGGCTGTTTGACCAAAATAAAGACCATTTCCTAGACTGCGTGCCAGGTGGAGAAGCTCTGGGGACCCAGGAGAGGACCCTGGCTTGGGCGACAGGGCAGTAACAGAGGGGCCATGCCCAGGGTGCCCAGGCTCCCTGAGGGGCTCCTCATGCCACCCCCTCTGTCCTCACTCTGGTGCCATTGCTGAACCACCAACACCAGGACACCCACAGAAAGACAGTGCAGTTTTTCCCTGAGCTGGTGGAGGAAGGAATGGCTCCCAGAAGACGTCAGACTTCCCCTGCACCTTCCTGACCCCCAGGGCCCAGCTCCCGTGCTGCCTTCGGGGAAGCCTAGACCACAGTGCCTGAGAGTGAGATCAGACTGCACGCAGCGCAGTTCGTCATGATCAGGAAAACGGGGCTGTTCCCCGCCAGTGTAGACCGAAACAAAGCAACACCCACAGGAAAGCCAGTCTGCTCATTCGACTAAGACTGCTCCTGAGAATGAGAGTCAGCCGGAAAAACCACATCCGAGGGTGAAAGACACAATTGCATGATCAGGAAACGTGAGAGGAAGGCCATGAAATCACTTATTTTGACTTCACTTTAGATCAAAGTCTCCATTGTAAGTTTTTGAGCCAACTCCCCTCGGCAGATGCTCCTGCCCTGAACCCGCCGGCGACTCGGCCCGCTCTGCTCTGGACAGGTGCATCTCCCTGCACCTCTGTCTTTCCCTGCATCTCCTCTCCGCGAAGGTCATGCCAATGGCCTTTTGCCACGCCGAGGGCCTCCGAGCCTGAATCACAAATGCAGCTGGCGCCGCAGCTAAAGCAAGCAAGGGGCTGTGCTGGCTCTTTCCCCTCTCACTCAGCAAGAGGGGCCCTGAGGACTGACGGAGATCACGAACCCAGCGCCGCTGTTTGAGTAAAGGCTGGGGTCACCCTCTCCCCGGATGAGATCACGAACCCAGCGCCGCTGTTTGAGTAAAGGCTGGGGTCACCCTCTCCCCGGATGAGATCACGAACCCAGCGCTGCTGTTTGAGTAAAGGCTCCAGTCACCCTCTCCCCGGATGGAGATCACAAACCCAGTGCTGCTGTTTGAGTAAAGGCTGGGGTCACCCTCTCCCCGGATGAGATCACGAACCCAGCGCTGCTGTTTGAGTAAAGGCTGGGGTCACCCTCTCCCCGGATGAGATCACGAACCCAGTGCTGCTGTTTGAGTAAAGGCTCCAGTCACCCTCTCCCCGGACGAGATCACGAACCCAGCGCTGCTGTTTGAGTAAAGGCTGGGGTCACCCTCTCCCCGGATGAGATCACGAAACCCAGCGCTGCTGTTTGAGTAAAGGCTGGGGTCACCCTCTCCCCGGATGAGATCACGAACCCAGCGCTGCTGTTTGAGTAAAGGCTGGGGTCACCCTCTCCCCGGATGAGATCACGAACCCAGCGCCGCTGTTTGAGTAAAGGCTGGGGTCACCCTCTCCCCGGATGAGATCACGAACCCAGCGCTGCTGTTTGAGTAAAGGCTGGGGTCACCCTCTCCCCGGATGAGATCACGAACCCAGCGCCGCTGTTTGAGTAAAGGCTCCAGTCACCCTCTCCCCGGATGAGATCACGAACCCAGCGCCGCTGTTTGAGTAAAGGCTGGGGTCACCCTCTCCCCTGACGGAGATCACGAACCCAGCACTGCTGTCTGAGTAAAGGCTGGGGTCACCCTCTCCCCGGATGAGATCACAAACCCAGTGCTGCTGTTTGAGTAAAGGCTGGGGTCACCCTCTCCCCGGATGGAGATCACAAACCCAGCCCTGCTGTTTGAGTAAAGACTGGGGTCACCCTCTCCCCGGATGAGATCACGAACCCAGCGCTGCTGTTTGAGTAAAGACTGGGGTCACCCTCTCCCCGGATGGAGATCACAAACCCAGCGCTGCTGTTTGAGTAAAGACTGGGGTCACCCTCTCCCCGGATGGAGATCACAAACCCAGCGCTGCTGTTTGAGTAAAGGCTGGGGTCACCCTCTCCCCGGATGAGATCACGAACCCAGCGCCGCTGTTTGAGTAAAGGCTCCAGTCACCCTCTCCCCGGATGAGATCACGAACCCAGTGCTGCTGTTTGAGTAAAGGCTCCAGTCACCCTCTCCCCGGATGAGATCACGAACCCAGCGCTGCTGTTTGAGTAAAGGCTGGGGTCACCCTCTCCCCGGATGAGATCACGAACCCAGCGCCGCTGTTTGAGTAAAGGCTCCAGTCACCCTCTCCCCGGATGAGATCACGAACCCAGCGCTGCTGTTTGAGTAAAGGCTCCAGTCACCCTCTCCCCGGATGGAGATCACAAACCCAGTGCTGCTGTTTGAGTAAAGACTGGGGTCACCCTCTCCCCGGATGAGATCACGAACCCAGCGCTGCTGTTTGAGTAAAGACTGGGGTCACCCTCTCCCCGGATGGAGATCACAAACCCAGCGCTGCTGTTTGAGTAAAGGCTGGGGTCACCCTCTCCCCAGATGAGATCACGAACCCAGTGACACTCTTCAAGTAAAGGCTCAGGTCATCCTCTCCCCACACTGGGAAGCCCATTCAAGACCAGTGCTGCAGGGCCCTAGATAAGCAAAACCACATGGCTAGTAAGTCAAAGCTTACCAATATCACTCAGTACAGATTAGCCAAAAAGGTCTTCTCGTAGGAAAAGAAAACCACCTACATCCTTCGTTCCCACCTCGCAGATGCCGGGAACACAGAGATGCAGTCTCTACCTCCCCAGGGACCCTGAGAGGCACGGGGCAGAGCGTGCAAGTCCACCCCCACACCACACAATGTGCCCCACCAGGTGGGAACACGCTGGACAGGTGCATGTGAGTGGCCAGCCACCTGGGCATCCCAAGGAAGTCATCCTGAAGGATGCATGGGAGCCATAGGGGCTAAGAGAGATGCAGCTCAAGCAGAGGGAAGAATTCCTGCAAGGCTCAGACACGGGAGCCACGGTGGGGCCCAGACACGGGAGCCACAGCAGGACCTGACAAGAGAGCCACAGCTGGGCCTGACACGGGAGCCACCGTGGGTCTTGGACACAGGAGCTACAGCAGGGCCGGACGCGGGAGCCACAGTGGGTCCTGGACACAGGAGCCATGGTGGGGCATGAACAAGGGAGCCATGGCAGGGCCCAAGAGACACACCACGGCCCCAACACAGGAACCACAGCTCAATGCAAGTGTGTGGTTCTCCAGCCTCACAAGAGGACCTGGGAGGATGTCAGGGGGCTGTGGAGGCTGGAGAAACAGAGTAACCTTATTATTTAAAACACCAACCGGAGTGTGATCAGAGATGCCAGGGCAAGATAAAGGTAGGTGAACTTGTCCAAGAAGAAGGTGTGGTTTTTAAAAAGGTCTGGTCTAAGAAGATCTGGTGTAGGAAGGTGTGGTTTAAGAAGGTGCAGTTTAAGGTGTGGTTAGGAAGGTGTGGTTTTGTGTCTCTTTTTAGAATTTCTGCTACAGAGGACACAATAGTCCCAGGAGGAAACCTACCAATGAAAGAATCTTCAAAAGCCAAAACGCTGACCCAGTCCTCACTATGTAGCCTCTTAAGCCAGACCTTGATCTCCTGTGCCACATAATAAAATGATGCCCTCCAAAGATTCAGTGGTCATTTGCTGCCAAACACCTGCTAAGTGTCCTACATAAGATGTGAATAAGTATTTGGTGACGCATACACGGCTCACCCCACATAAGTGAATTTTGTGTGAAAATATTATCAGCTTTACATGGAAAATAAAGGACCTCCACTGGCAAAACCTTAGAAAAGCAACTTCAAAAGAAAACAGTACCTTTTAAGAAGAAAATATGTTAGCCTACATGGGACTTGAAGGATCTTTCTACTCAGATGTTGTCATGTTATTTTGGAAATAGGTTTCTCCTCTCTACCAGGAACAGCCTCTATCCTGGAGCTATTTTAAGACCTACTTGTTTTTTCCTAATAAGGATAATTATCTCCAAATAATCAAAATAATTAAGTGGTCATGAACAGCGCACTCCCAAACATCACAGCAACAGCACAAGCTGACCTTTGCACAGTCTGCGTCACGCGGCTTCGGTGCCTCAGCAACCTGGTTTTCGTTTGAGGTGCAGGCAAGGAAACGCCGTCTTCGTCGTGAGCATCTAACCATCCTTCTCCTCCCGTCTTAGCAGAGAGGAGCATGGTTTCTGTAGCCCTAACGTGCCCATCCTCACAGTGTGGGATGCTCTCTCTCCGAACGGCACGTGTGACACTCAGAGAAGTGTCATCATTCCATGTTTCATTCCATCCACAATGACATCATTCCATGTTTCTCAATATCAGGAACCAGTTGTTCTCACTGGACAAACGACTGTGTCATCTTTACATCAGTAGTCTGGGTCTGGAGTGTAACAGATGCGATTCCACCGTGAAAAGGTCTTCCTACCACGTGCACTCCTGAGGGGCAGCAGAAGCCATCCCCTGTCGTGGTCCCTTTTACCAATGAGAAGCACAACGTGACTTCCATAAATTGCACTCGTACCGCATGTGTGAAGACCACAGTGCAGCTTGGCTTAGAAGCCATGCAACTTTGTGTTATAGAAAAAAAACATAAGTTAAGAGTCTTGGACCATTCAAGAAGTACCCTAGGGGCAAGAGACAGACTGAAGTTTATGTGACAAGGTCAAGACCAACCAAAACCAGCAAATGTTTGTTGAGGGCTTTCCATGCAGCAAGCACGTGAGAAGTTCATTACGTCTTTTAAGGAAACATCTTGCCCACCAATATTAAACTCGGACTTCAGAGACAAGAGATTACACCAGATAAGGGAGGAGGAGAACTCCCTCCTGACAGAGCCATCAGGGGGATGGAATTCAGCCAGCAGCTGAGCATAGCCTGCAGACACGGTGTCAAAGGCAAACCACCCTTCACTAGGCGTGTGCATGGACGGGTGTCGTGTTCACACCGTCATGCTCTCTTCCCCCACCCTCACCTGCAAGATCCAGAAAGAAGCTGATTGGTTCAACAGAAAGCAAGTTGATTGCTCACACAAGGACCATACTCTGATTTAAAAAAAAAAAAAAAAATAGTAGAACCAACAGATTCCTCAAACCTGCCTCACAAGGAAGACACTGGGGAGGTACACGGCTGGGAAACCATGAAGAACTAAGACAAAGACAGCTCCAAACAAGCCAAGTCAGTCAACAGCGCAGTGTTTACCAAGAGCTGGCAGAACAGCCGCGCTGCGTGTCCCCGGGACCACGTTCCGCCCTCTGCTTCCCCGTGTCAAGCATTTTCGTTACTAATGTTGTGGAATCGCTACGAACACGTAGCAATGAAAAATGTATACACTGTGGATATTCTGCTCTCCTCTGTCCTCATTTACAAACCGAACATCTTTACTTTTTACAATTTAAAACCCTTTCTATCAATGACAGTACAAACAGTACAGGAACCACAAAAATTTACTAATCAGGAATTCATCCAGTTTCTGCAAGAGACCAAGATCAAGCACGCACTCTAAACAAAGTACACGGTAGTGTGATTTTCATGTCTCTGAGACGTTGGTTAAACATACACGATCTGGAGATATTCAGAGAAAAAAAGGTCAAAATGAAACAAACGGCAAGTAGCTCTGAAGCTTCTCAATGATATCAAATTCACCCCATGATGACTTTTTTTGACCGCATTTTTCAATTATTGTAAATTTTAATTCACCTCTGTTTCATTCCAATATTTCTTTGTAATTAAACTCAATACATACATTCAACTCATGTTTTCTTAAAACCTAAACTTTAGCTTCATGAACTATTGATTCAATGCAAAAGGAATGTCAGAAAATGACAGTGAAACGTAGGTAGAATCAATAAAGGGTTCTTTGGGCTGTGGGGTTCGGGAACATCTGGAGATGTTGGGGTGCTGTGTGATCTGATTTGTGAGGGGTCCTTTCTTTCTCTTCCATGTCTGACCTTCCATACACAGCAGCAGGGAGGAGCCCCTCAGGTGCTCCCAGTGTGGCTCCTGGACCCCTGTCTCCCTGCACGGACTCAGCGCCCTCTGCAAGGAGGCAAGAGGCCCCAGAGTCAGACAGGCCGCCTGGGAAATGGTCAGGTAAACTCTTTTTCATTCTACATTTGCAGGAAACTTCATGATGGAGCCTGTGGATTCGGGCCACACTTGTGGGTGCTACTCACCTTGTAGCTGGCGGCCCTTGTACAGGTCCCGGGCTTTGGCTGGGTGGGCCCTGGCCGTGTTGTCACATTTCGGCTGCTCATACCTATGGGCAGGGGGAAGGCAGGGGAAGAAGAGAGAAAACAATGGGCTTGAGACGGGCTGTGGTTTGTCTTCCATTTCTGCAGTGTCCTACCCCAGCATACAGCGTGACCTGTGGCTCTCATGCTGCAACACCCATGACCTCACTCCTTTCTGTCACCTTTGTGGACATTTGGCAGATAAAACTATTCTTACAGTCAGTAGGAAGAAGCACACTGTGACTTCAATCACACTGCAGGGCCGTCTCTCCATCGGTCTCTGAAACGAATCTCATCTAGCAGCTGCCAAGTGCCCACACCTCTGCTCCTCCTACTGCAGCGCCCACGCCTCCGCTCCTCCTACTGCAGCGCCCACGCCTCCGCTCCTCCTACTGCAGCGCCCACGCCTCCGCTCCTCCTACTGCAGCGCCCACGCCTCCGCTCCTCCTACTGCAGCGCCCACGCCTCCGCTCCTCCTACTGCAGGGCTGTATGGAGCAGCGTCCACACCTCCCCTCCTCCTACTGCAGGGCTGTATGGAGCAGCGTCCACACCTCCCCTCCTCCTACTGCAGGGCTGTATGGAGCAGTGTCCGCACCTCCCCTCCTACTGCAGCGTCCGCACCTCCCCTCCTCCTACTGCAGGGCTGTATGGAGCAGCGTCCACACCTCCGCTCCTCCTACTGCAGCGTCCACACCTCCGCTCCTCCTACTGCAGTGTCCACACCTCCCCTCCTCCTACTGCAGGACTGTATGGAGCAGCGTCCACACCTCCCCTCCTCCTACTGTAAGGCTGTATGGAGCAGCGTCCACACCTCCCCTCCTCCTACTGCAGGGCTGTATGGAGCAGCGTCCACACCTCCCCTCCTCCTACTGCAGGACTGTATGGAGCAGCGTCCACACCTCCCCTCCTCCTACTGTAAGGCTGTATGGAGCAGCGTCCACACCTCCCCTCCTCCTACTGCAAGGCTGTATGGAGCAGCGTCCACACCTCCCCTCCTCCTACTGCAAGGCTGTATGGAGCAGCGTCCACACCTCCCCTCCTCCTACTGCAAGGCTGTATGGAGCAGCGTCCACACCTCCCCTCCTCCTACTGCAAGGCTGTATGGAGCAGCGTCCACACCTCCCCTCCTCCTACTGCAAGGCTGTATGGAGCAGCGTCCACACCTCCCCTCCTCCTACTGCAAGGCTGTATGGAGCAAGCACTTGAGTTGTTTCATCAGAGCAGGAGCGTGTGCACGAGGACAGAGGGTGTGACCACTACCCCCACCCTGCCCAAGGAAAGGACACAAAGGACTTCAGGATTTAGATTCCTGTAGCACCAAAGGCCAACTCATCTCCAATCCACCTCATGAAGCTACAAAAGTTTCCCTCAGTGTTAATAAAAAAAAAAAAAAAAAAAAAAAAAAGACTCTCTGGTCCCACTTAGCATCAATGGCAAACTGCAGGTGAAGTCCTGAACAGGTGGGGCTGACATCCAAGAGGGCAGGTGCCCTGGCTGCTGCGGCTGCAGGGCTCGTGGGAGCAGGTGTCTCCGTGGTTCTATTGAATTTGCGGTGGGAACCAGGGCGCCTGTCCCTAAGGGTGTCAGATCCAAATCCGGATAAACAGCTCATAAACACTGACATATGCGTGCCGTTCAGCAGCGCTTGACCAAGGCCTGCTTTGCTCAGGTTTTATCCTTGTCCTGGGTGTAAGGCAAGGGGACCCGTCTCACGCAGACCACCAGCCTCATCCAGCGGAGGAGGTGGACATTTAAATAGAGCGCGGGCCACCATGAGAACCTGCCTCCCGGAGCCCCCACCCCAAAGGAGGACGACCTTCTGCACAGAAGTCCTTCACCGCGGCTTTCACCAAGAAGTGGAGCTTCTCACCGGCACGAAGGAGACGCAGGGGAGGTGCGTTACTGGGAGATGGGAGATTCCTGGGTCAGCGCACCCACTGCCCCTTCCTGTGGACTCGCAGGACCCCAGACGGCCCACACCAACCTTCCTCCTTTCCCCTCCACTCAGCTGACCTCACGCTGGATGGCGGCTCCCCAGCCCGCGCCCCTCCCGTCCATGCGTGTCAGGCACGTGGAATCCTTCGTGGAGGCCTCCTCAGGCCCTGGCAAGTGACACACTGGGAGACACAGAGTCCGCCGGCACCGTCATGGGGCACAGGCGCAGTCTTGGGGCTCCGGAAAGACTCCTTGGAAAATGAGGAAGATAAGCAGGAGGCCGGCAGGAGGGGTGTGGGAGGAACGTGCCGGTCCGCAGCCCTGAGGTGGTCAGGAGGCCAGAGTTCTGCCAGTTCTCATCCTCTCCCTCTGCCCTAGTTTCCTTTTTCATTCTTAAAGAAAGGGCTACAAGATCCTATTTACCTCACAGAGATCATTTTAGGTTCTATTTTTTTCATTGCTTACATGCTTTTTAGTCATAGAAAATAAAACGAAATTTCTCTCTAAAGGGACATATGTGAAGTGTTCTAACAGAGGCCCCAGAGAGTCCAGCAGTCCCAGATAAAGGACCCCACCCAGCTGTCATAAGAGTCAGGAACCTCACACTCCTGCCGCCTTTGGCCCCCAGTAGCCTCTTTGATACCAGAAAACGTGCCGCCCCAGTCACACGAACTTAATTTATCTTTTTGAAATGTTGTTTTTGAAATGAAAGTCTCTGACACATTCTGGCAAACAATTAAGTTATCACATTCTAAGCAAAAGCCATCCTGGCTAACACGTGCAACCCCATCTCTACTAAAAATACAAAAAAAAAAAAAAAAAAAAATTAGCCAGGCATGGTGGCAGGAGCCTGTAGTCCCAGCAACTCAGGAGGCTGAGGCAGGAGAATGGCGTGAACCCGGGAGGCGGAGCTTGCAGTGAGCAGAGATGGCGCCACTGCACTCCAGCCTGGGCGACAGAGCGAGACTCCGTCTCAAAAAAAAAAAAAAAAGATGTGGGGATGGGGGTCAGCCCCAAGAGGTTACAACAAAGGTGAACTCAGTAAAGAACCTGTTACCTAGCCAGGAATCTCCTAATGCAGCTGCTGCTGCGGCCGGCAGGTGAGGACCTGTTACCCAGCCAGGTATCTCCTAATGCAGCTGCTGCTGCGGCCGGCAGGTGAAAAGTAAAACATTCACCCAGAGATGATGTGTACAAGAAGCTGGCTTCCTGAGGGATTAGTAAGCTCTTATTTTTACCCATGCATGTTAAATCTGTAGAACTAGGGCGCTCTCAGGGCTGAAAGATCCTCACTTCAAGCTCTGGGGCAGCGTCTTGGGGGCTGAACTGAGACCTACATTAGAATGGACACCTTCCTACCTGAGGGCTTGTGAAGGGTGAGCTGCAAAAAGCCAGGCAAATGTCCTAGCTCGGAATGGATGACGTAGACTCTGAGGATAGAGTCCCAGCCCTCAGGGGCCATCTTGCTTCTCAGAGTATCGGAGGGCACACCTGGTTGGAGCCCTGGACTGCTCTGTAGCGTTAGAAAAAGGAAGTGTTAACATGAACTCTGAGTTGTGCTCCTGAAGCCCTTCAGGATCAGTACTTTTATCCTTCACACGGGCAGCATGAGACTAGATCATTTCTTACCCTCATTCCGAATCTCCTAGCTCCAAAGCAATCTGGAAGCCCGCCACCCTGGATGGGCATTTCGGTTTTGTTCCAAATTTGGGCTAGAGGTAGGTTGCAAATCTCATCACTGATGTTAATATAAAAAAATATATTTAAGTGACAGTATTCTGCTTCTTTTACTGAGTAGCGTGAAATGCCCATGACTTGAAGAATTGGCATTCTCAAGACAGGAGAAAGAGGAGAAATAAGTCCGTTAATTTCAGCTTTGACCTACATCACCATTCTTTTTCAATAGGTTTAGTTTAACTTATTTGTATAAGAAAAAACACAAATGTCTCTTCTGTCATTGCCCATCAGATACCAGGCTCTCTGCCAGGGAGAAATGCAGTCCTGTGCCCACACGACCCTCTGCTCACCCCACTGAGAGCCACGTGCTGGGGTTGGAGAACAGAGGCTACATACCTCACTGAGACACATGCTCTGGGGTCAGGGAACAGAGGCTGCCCAGATGTGAGGTAGGAACAGCCAGCGGATGGATGGCAGACAGACGAAGCCTTCATCAGCCTCTCTGTTCTGGGCACAAATGCAGAATCTGGCCATCGGCCTGACTCAGCTCAGTCCGACAGCCCCTTCCCACTCTCTCCCCACTACTGTTAGTGGCCCAGGGGAAACTTGCCCCTTGGCTCCCACCTGGACTCTACCATTCATGGGGACCTGCACTCATGACAGGTGCCTGGACCCCTCCTTCTGGGATCTGCAAACAATGACCAAGATGCCAATTTTGACACAAAAGTCAGGAGCACTAGGAAGGGCTGAAGCCTCTGCCCCTCCTCATGTCTCCTTCAAAGTGATGGCTCCAACTAGGAACTGCACCAGAGCAAGCTGCCCCCGCCCCCGGCTCGTCTAGACAGAGTGGCATGTGTCTGTGGTCCTTGGGATGAGTCCACCACAAAGCTAATGCCTTTTAATTCTCATGCACGGTGACATGAGGAAAAGAGAGGTCACATATAAAGGACGATGCATTTTGTGTTTATAGCTTCTTATTGTTATTGGATTATTAAATGTTTCTTCCCCGTCAGGAAATTTAGAGGATGATTAAAGAAAACAAACACTTTAACTGCCAACCCAGGTATAAATCAAAACTATAAAGTATCTCCCTGGGACTGTTATTTCAGAAAATTAATAAGAAAATTGCACTGATGGAACAGAGGGTGTTTAAATAGAAATGGGACCTGGCTACTCAGTAATGGCAGAATCACTGGGAGATGAGGACTAGTGAAGCTGGCTGTGGCTTATCAGATACTGCCTAATATTGACTATTTTGCCTGGTGCCCAGTACCCATGTCTCCCTAGGTGATCAACTTAAACCAGTTTAAACCAACTCAATTTTTCTTGCCAGCAGTGGGTTTAGCCATGGGCATATGATCTAATTCTGACCAATGATCCATTAATTAAATTTGCTAGCAGAATTCTAGGGAAGGTATTTTTGGCTCCAAAGAAACAAAGAGATGGGTTCCTGTGTCCTCTGAGCACCGTGGCATCTGGATGAGATGTCCGGATCTGTTGCAGCCATCCTGTGACCAAGAGGGGAACCTGCCTCATGGCCAAGAAAACAGAATGAGGGTGTCAGGGCAGATTTGGGAGAGGGAATGTCCTCGGCAGCATTGCCAGGTGACAGCCTCAACCGAAGCTGAGGCCGCTCCACTGCTATGCCTCTCAGCGAGATCACGCCGTCTCTGCTCATTTATATTTATTTGTCAGTTTCTCATCTCACTACATGAAACCAAAAGCTTTCTAACCGATACACTACACCTTTTGATAAAAACTGCACTGGGTTCTGGGGCTGGGCCCTCAGTGGCATTCACTATCTCTGACTGGGCTGGCCTTCTGCAGGCTTCCTTGCTCCCCTACCAACTTCTTGAGGTCTCGACTCTGATGTCAGCATTTCAGGGAGTCGCCCCTGCCATTTCCTTCAAGCTGTGCCCCATCCCAAGTCCCTCTTGTGGATTATTGGGTTTTTTTCCTCCAGAGCATTTGACATGATACCACATGTTTACTCATGTCTGTTAAGTGTGATGTGTTTGTTTGGCTTATTATCTGCATCCTCCCATTAGCATGCAGGCTCCGTGGAAGCAGGGACTGTGCCTGTTTTGTTCACTGGTGTATCCCCAGCTCCCAGAACGATGCCTGGAACATTGAGGGCATTCACATGTTTATTGAATAAAAGGTGAATGGATAAATGTGAGTGCTTTTCAGGATTGTTGAGAGATTGTATCACTCCTCTGCTAAACTGTCCCAGCAGCTTCCCAGGGGAGCTGGGATGTGACAGGTGTTCCAGCCCCATGGTGAGTGGGCCCACTCTGTTCTCTGGCTTCCACCAGCTCTCTAGCTGCTCACCATCGCCCCTCCCCTATGACACCCCCAGTATTAATCTGTTCTCATGCTGCTGTGAAGAAATACCTGAGACTGGGTAATTTCTAAAGAAAAGAGGTTTAGTTGACTCACAGTTCAGCATGGCTGGGAAGCCTCAGGAAACTTACAGTCATGGAGGAAAGCAAAGGAGAAGCAGGTACCTCTTCACAGGGTGGCAGGATGGAATGAGTGCAAGTAGGGGAAATGTCATACACTTATAAAACCATCGGATCCATGAGAACAGCAAGGGGGAAACCACCCGCATGATCCAATCATTTCCCACAGCATAGGTCCCTTCCTCAACACGTGGGGATTATGGAAATTACAATTCAAGATGAGATTTGGGTGGGGACACAGCCAAACCTTGTCACTCCCCATTCAAACACACCAGACTCATCTCTCCCAGGACTCTCTACTCCCTGCCCTCTGCCTGAAACAACCCTCTCCACCCACTGTGGCTACAACTACCTCCAGCATCTCAGCCTCAGAGAGGCCTGTGCCGGCACCCTGACCTGCCCTCACTGGGCCCAGCCCTGGTCTTGCCCCACCACCTCTACCATCTTTGTGTCTACCACCTGTCTAACTGTTTGCACAAGGAACCAGACCCTGCAGGCTGCCTCCCCCTTCCACATTTGTAACAAAAAAAAGCAAGACTTTCTTAGCCACAGACCCTGCTCCATGTGGCCATGGGCGCCAAGAGGGTAATCCTAGTCCAGCCCTGGGTGCTGAAACAAGAACCACAACAGGTCCCTTCCCCTTTTCTCCCCAGCCCAAGGCAGGTCTGGGTCTGGGCGTTCAGTGATATTCTGGCCAATTAGGGTGAGGCGAAACCACCGCAGGCGGGTGGGGAAGGGTTTTCTCTGCTGACAAACAGAAAAACAGTCTTTCTTTCTCCACAATACATTATCACTGCTACATATGATGCCCCAACAGCAATGACACGAACAAGCCGCAAAGCACCCCAGGAAGAGGAAGACGGCAGAACAGACCAAAACAACTACCGCCCCCTCACCCACGACGACGTCTGACAATTACGTCTTCGAACTGCTGAAACCGTCCAGAACCTCCCTGTCTCTCTAAAGCTGAGTAAGAAGTACATTTGGAGACTGGGTAAATTTGGGGGCTTTCTGTTGGCAGCAAGGTACAACAGTTCTGGGCCTGATGCCCCCCTGGCAGAGTGTAAACCGCAGGAGACGTGGGGCTTCTCCTCTCTTATTCAACGCTATTTCCTCAGTCCCTGGAAGAGGGTTTGAATGTTGTCGACAATCAGTATTTGTGGTGAATGAATGAATGGAAAATAATAAAGGTAAAATCACATGCCGAATCTAAGGAGTTGTCTCCATTTGTTTAATTTCAAGTTCTTTCTGAAACTCCAAGAAGACGGAGCTGCCCCCTTCTGTAGGCAGAAATAGGGAATGGGACAGCCAGAGACTTTTCTTTCTACCGTGAAAGCAGGATGAAGTCCAGGCGGAATGAAACCAGCATCGATGGACGGGAAGAGAGGGGTTATTGTGTTCCTAGCCTATCACAATATTGGACGTTGGCAGGTTCTTCAGGGACAATGTTATAAACGCTGATCTCATAATTTCAGAGCCAGTTTGAGGAGCTCTGGGTTTGACAGCTTAAAGATTTTCGTTGGCGTGTGTAAAACAGCATCTGCCAGCGGTCTCCACCTCTGTTAGAGGGGCCTCACTGGGGGCTGGGGCTGCCCCAACTTATATGCACAGTAAACCAGCCAGAGCTCTAAGAGACGCAGAAACATTGCTTCCCAGAAAGGTTTCTCAAACAACAGTACTCCTGTACACCCAGGCACAGAAACTAAAAAAATCTTGGTGAAACAGGCATTAGTCAGCATGAGCCCCTGGAAACCAGTTTCCCCTACAAATGTCTACTGGTGACACTTGATGACAAATTTGGAAAATAATATAGGAATTATTATATAATTCTCATACCAAAACCTTGAAAAGGTTTATGTTCTCTTCAAGCCCCGTAGAGCACACGGGTTTACATTCTCTTCAGGTCCTGCAGAGCACGTGGGTTTGAACCAATCTCTCATATCAGCCCCGCAGAAGCCAAGCCTCAGCCGCTGGCCTCAGCACCCCTGTGCAGTGTCGGCTGAGTGGGGTGTCAAGAGCAGACGGTCAGCCGGGGCGACCGGACAGTGGAGTGCTGGCTAGCAAGGGGCGGCACTCACACCCCGGCGTCATCACACTCCCCAAAGCAGGACTCCCACCGGGCCAGACGGTGATAGGTGGACCCAATCTTGGTGAAAGAGGCATTAGTCCCCTTGAGCCCCTGGAAATTACACCGTTTCCCCCACAAACATCTACTGGTGACACTTGAGGACAAATTTGGAAAATAGTTTAGGAAGCATCCAAATGCTCATGCCTAAGCATTAGAGGTGACATCAGTGGCTACATTTGATAACATTTAAGAGATAGTATTTTCATAGATTTTAAGACTATTTTTATACAAATCTAGGAAAAATCAAAGTCAAATTCATGTTACAAAAAGCTGCAAAACCATTTCTACTCACGGTTATACAATTTCCATGAACACACAGCTCTTGTTCTTCGGGTGCTACAGTGAAATCCCTCACGTTGCTCCAACTCACACAAAACTCGAGTGAACAAGTTATTTTTGTATTGCAGACCCTCGAATAACTTTCATTGCCCTTGTCTTTAGCACAGTCTCACTTTTTCTAAAAGTGATAAATTCCAGGCACCATAAAAACCCATCTTCGACAATCGGTTCTTTCAGCTTATGAAATGCTGAGCTCCCTTTGCCAAAACCAGGAGCAGAAGGAAGTTGCCACTGGTATTTGATGCTGTCCACGTTTCCACCCTGGCACTGGGCCCCAGAGCCACTTTTCAGATTCTGAGTGGGGCAGAGGAGTGGGGCTGCCTGTGAAGGCGAAGGCCCTGCTGCTCTCCAGCTGCCACTCGGGCGGTTTTGGAGGCCATGAAAGAAACGGTTTCCTCCAACAGCTGAAGCGGAATTTCGCTCTGTCGCCCAGGCTGGAGTGCAATGGCGGATCTCAGCTCACTGCAAGCTCCGCCTCCCGGGTTCAAGCAATTCTCCTGCCTCAGCCTCCCGAGTAGCTGGGACTACAGGCATTTGCCACCACGCCCGGCTAATGTTTTGTATTTTTACTAGTGATGGGAGTTTCACTATGTTGTCCAGGCTGGTCTCGAACTCTTGACCTCAGGCAATCCACCTGCCCCGGCCTCTCACGGTTCTGGGATTACAGGCGTGAGCCACCGCGCCAGGCCCAGCCACTGGTTTTTATAGGCACCTCATGCCGCAAGAGCAGAGGATCGCCCTGTGCTGGGTGAATGAGACTTGGAGCCCCAGACCACCCAGGTGAGGAGGTGCAACACCCACAGCTGATGGAGAGACTGTGCGAGTGTGTGGGGAGAGTGTGTGTGTGAGTGTGGGTGTGTGGGGGAAGTGTGTGAGTGTGGGTGAGTGTGCATGACAGTGTGTGTGGGAGAAGTGTGCAAATGGGCATATGTGTGAGTGTGGGGGTGTGTTGGGGGAGTTAGTGTGGGTGTGAGTGTGTATGAGAGTGTGTGTGAGTATGGGTGTGGGGGAGTATGTGTGTGGGTATGAGTGTGTGTATGAGTGTGGGGGGAGTGTGCGTGTGAGTGTGGGGGGAAGTGTGTGGGTGTGGGTATGAGTGTGTGTGAGTGTGTGAGTGTGCATGTTTGGGGGATTATGAGTGTGGGTGTGTGCGTGTGGGTGTTTGGGGGATTGAGTGTATGGGGGGGAGTGTATGTGAGTGTGAGTGTGGGTGTTTGGGAGATTGTATGAGTGTGGGTATTAGTGTGTGAGTGTGGGTGTTTGGGGGATTGTATGAGTGGGTGTGAGTTTGTGAGACTGTGTGTGTGTGTGTGTGAGAGTGTGGGGAGTATGTGAGTGTGGGTATGAGTGTGTGTGTATGAGTGTGGGGGGAGTGTGTGTGTGGGGACGAAGTGTGTGAGTGTGGGTATGAGTGTGTGTGTGAGAGAGTGTGGGTGTTTGGGGGATTGTATGTGTGGGGGGAGTGTGTGTGTGTGTGTGAGTGTTGGTGTTTGGGGGATTGTATGAGTGTGGGTGTATGTGTGAGTGTGTGTATGAGTGTGGGTGTTTGAGCAATTGTATGAGTGTGGGTGTGTGTGTGAGAGTGTGTGTGTGAGTGTGTGTGGGTGTGGGAGGAGTATGTGAGTGTGGGTATGAGTGTGTGTGGGGCGAGTGTATGGAGGGAAGCTGTGTGTGGGTATGAATGTGTGAGTGTGGGTGTTTTGGGGATTGTACGAGTGTGTGGGGGGAGTGTGGGTGAGTGTGTGTGGGGGTGGGGGAGTGTGTGTGTGCATGTGTGAGTGTGGGTGTTTGGGGATTGTATGAGTGTGGACGTGAGTGTGTGTGTGTGAGAGTGTGTGTGTGGGGAGTATGCGAGTGTGTGTATGAGTGTGTGGGGGGGGAAGTGTGTGTGTGGGCATGAGTGTGTGTGTGAGTGTGGGTGTTTGGGGGATTGTATGAGTGTGTGTGGGGGGGAGTGTGTGTGGGGGAAGTGTGTGTGTGTGGGGGCATGAGTGTGTGTGAGTGTGGGTGTTTGGGGGATTGTATGGGTGTGTGGGGGGAGTGTGTGTGAGAGTGTGTGTGGGGGGGGGGGGAGTGTGTGAGTGTGAGCGTGTGTGTGTGAGAGTGTGCGTGTTTGGGGTTGTATGAGTGTGTGGGTGTGTGTGTGAGTGTGGGTGTGGGGGCAGTGTGCGTGCACGTGTGCATGTGTGTGAGTGTTTGGGGGATTGTATGAGTGTGTGTGTGTGAGTGTTGGTGTGTGTGTGTGTGGGGAGTGAGTGTGCATGTGCGTGTTTGGGTGGGGGATTGTATGAGCGTGGGTGTGAGTGTGTGTGTGTGTGGGGGGGACTGTGTGAGTGTGCATGTGAGTGTGGGTGTTTGGGGGATTGTATGAGTGTGGGTGTGAGTGTGAGTGTGTGTGTGTGGGGGGGGAGTGTGTGAGTGTGCATGTGCATGTGTGGGTGGGGGGATTGTATGAGTGGGTGTGAGTGTGTGTGTTTGTGTATGGGGGGAGTGTGTGAGTGTGGGGGGTGTGTGTGGGGGGGAGTGTGTGTGTCCGTGTGAGTGTGCGTGTGTGAGTGTGCATGTGTGAGTGTGGGTGTGTGTGAGTGTGTGTGTATGGGGGTAGTGTGTGAGTGTGCGTGAGTGTGTGTGAGAGTGTGTGTGTGAGAGTGTGTGTGTGTATGGGGGAGTGTGTGAGTGTGCGTGTGTGAGTGTGAGTGTGTGTGTGAGTGTGTGTGAGTGTGTGTGTGAGTGAGTGTGTGTGTATGCACGTCGGGGATGTGAGGGTTCTGTTTTCCTGGCTTCCACGCCCCAAAGCCTCCCATGGTCATGGAGATGGGTGCGGCCTATTTACCTTGTGGATGTGCCGGGAATGGGGCGCCCGGTGTCCACCAGGACGCACCAGCAGTACCCCGTGGAGGGGTGGCACTGCACTGGCTTGTAGAGGCCGCCGTGCGCACACTCAGGGATCACCACGTTGTCGTTCTTGGGCTGCTTGGCTTCCTCCAGGGCAGACTGGTGCTCTTGGTCACAGGATGACACTGCGGGGAAGAAGGAGGCAAAAGGTGAGCAGGATCCAGGGACGTCGTCCCACATGCAGAGCTCCTGGGAGGCCACAGAGAACTGCCAAGAACGGTGTGGTCCTCCTTCACCCCGGGGGCAGGAGGGCCTGCCAGCGTGGGGGGCACAGCGGGAGAGGCAGAAGCTCATGGGGAAGCTCAAGCAGCTCCAATTCCCGCAGCCTGGCGTGCTGCTGTGATCCCGGAACTGTCAACAGCATCCCCACAGCGATGGACATTCCTGCTCAACAGGCAGCACAGCTCACAAGTCAGCATGGGCAGTCGCCTGGGAGAGGGGATCCACGAGCAGTTCTGACGCCCGCAGGACTCCTGAATGTGACCAGGCAGAACCAGCCCTGTGGCTGGAACTCTTCTCTGCTCCCTGCTCTGAGCCACCTGTCACTGAGGCTGGAGACTCCTCAAAGCGGGCCCCAGGGCGAGGTCGTGTTTAGACTCCGAGGCTCCCTGTGTGATCCCTCTGCCCTCATTCTCAACATGCGGTTCATCGCCCCCCCCCCAAGCCCCAAACGAGAGGATGACTTGGAAGAAAATCCACTCTCTCACCTGGGGCCTCCCCAAGGTCTGACTTAGGACTAAGCAGAGCAGGTGCAGGCTATCTAAAAGTTGTTCAGCCCCAGATCGTGGAAATTTCCACTGCACTATTTCCAAACCAAGCTTTGTTACTGAAAACTGGTAAAGAATAATAATGAGAGGTATTCATACTCAGCCTGTGAACCAGGCATTGTGCTACATGAATACTGAACTCACTCACATGCAAATAAAACAATGACAAAAATTCTAGGACCTCACATTGCCATGTGCAAAGGGTGGTCTCTCTTGGTTAATAAACTCAGTTTCTCCTTGTGTTTAGGTATGTATGTCTGACATCCATCTTCTGCCCGAAATAGTTAAGCCAGGAATACCTGAGAATGAGTGCGTGCTGGCAACCCCTTCCTGACTGGCCCTCACTAGGGTGAGAGCAGTAGCATCTAGGAATGAAAGCCCATGTGACCTATTGGTGGCTGCAGCAGGAACACGCAGGTGGAGCGGCAGGGGCAGCCCCTCTGCTCAGCCTGAAGGGAACTCGGGCTGGGACGTCACGAATCTCTCCTACTGGAAGTGATTTTCCACAAATGGTGCTTTAAGACTGCTTTGAAGCTGATTAGCTACAGTGTACAGTTTATAGGGCTTTTATGACCCTAAAGGGGATATCAGACAGGTGGGACACATTAGGAAGCTGATAAGAGCTGCTCAGCACCGCCAAAGCTGGTGTGGTGAGTCCATATCACAGCCCAGCATGAAGGATTGTTCTGGGGATTAAAAGCGATTATAGGTGCATTGTGTCATATTGACACAGTTCCACAAATGTCAGCTATTGCTTTATTTTTCCAATGCTAAAAGGATGCCTGGCTTATAACAGGCACTCAATACATTTCTTTTGAGATAATAAATAATTGTGATGGTATTAATGGAAACCACCCTGATTTTAGCATATCTAGCAACTCTGTTTAACATCTGAGGATAATCAGATACATAATTTTATGATTAGTCCATTACTGACTATATTACCAAATGTTACTATTAGATTTTGTAAAAGCATATACGTTTTGTGTCTTCACTGCAAGAACGTAAAAACAAATGTTACCTTTTGGACTCTCCCCTATAGTTCTATTCCAAAGTGACTAACAATCACTCTCCCCTGGTGATCTCATACGCTGTATTCAGACACTTGAAAGAGAGGATGATAAACATTAAAGTGAAGTCATCGTGTCTGCTCAGATCAACATTTTTTTGAATAAGCTCAGAACTCACGGGTCATTCAAATCTCACAATAGGTGCTCAAAATCCGTTTAATGAACAAGAGAAGAAGCAGAAAGAAATCTGTCAATGACTGAAGTTTCATGATTCTGTCTTATAAGTTCTGTACTTTTTTGTGGGCTCCAGGTTTTGCTCAGCAAATGCACAGGTGAATCAATAAAACCCACCTCTGGGTTATAGTAAAGAGGCTTTTGCCCCAACGATAACAAGGAAACTGGTAAGAAAAAAAAAGGACAATGATTTGCATTTCTCTCTGAATTGCTCAGTAAGTTATTTTAGGTCATGGAAGAAACTGAGAACAGCAGGGGTTGCGCTAAATGTTTCTGGAGGTTGTTGCTTTGCAGAAATCCTCAGAGCACATGGTGCATCACTCAATGGAACTGCATCTCCAGAGAGCAGCCGCTGAGGATGGCGGGAACCGCCTCTCCAGCAGCACCCTGGAAACTCAGCACTGCTGTGTTCACGTGACACCTGTTCGTGCCTCTCCAGCAGCACCCTGGAAACTCAGCACCGCCGTGTTCACGAGGCGCCTGGTCATGCCTCTCCAGCAGCACCCTGGAAGACTCAGCACCACCGTGTTCACGTGACGCCTGTTCGTGCCTCTCCAGCAGCACCCTGGAAACTCAGCACCACCGTGTTCACGTGACGCCTGTTCGTGCCTCTCCAGCAGCACCCTGGAAACTCAGCACCGCGGTGTTCACATGACGCCTGTTCATGCCCCTCCAGCAGCACCCTGGAAACTCAGCACTGCCGTGGCGCTTCTTCAGAAATTTTATTAGTGCACAGAATTTATGGTGTGATGATCCAGACACGAGACAACTTTCTGCGCTCTATCCAGGGACATGCTGCAGCTATAGAAATCATTCTCGAAAATTCCTGAAACGTCTCTCTTGAGGATTTTATGTGATATTTGAAAGCTTATCATAAGCAAAATAAGATGGATTAAGTCAACCTCTTAAAATTTGATGAGCATGATATAAAATATCAAAGCTATTAGAGCAGAGTCAGAAGAAACCTCGTGTTTGTTTATATAAACATCGTGGTTGATGAAGGCTGTTAACCCATGCAGTTTTATCTGATAAACCTGGCTCCATGAGGGAACTTCAAACTCACTGGAGAAATGCAATTCCATTTTCTTTTAGTAAGGGCCACAACGGAGGCAGAAGATCTTTAAACAAACCGATGACGGCCCTTGGGAAGAGAAGGCCACAGAACGTAATTTCCACGTGTGACTGTCACCTCCCCCCGGGACATCCCAGAATGCAGCGTTCTGCAGGCAGAGCTGACTGGGGTGGTTCTCTCTGGCAGGAAACAAGTCCTTATTCTATAAAGGACTTAATCGCGCCGGTAGAGGGAGGCAGGAGGGGTGAATGCGCACAGGACAGGTCCTGTGTCACGACAGCACAGGAGATTTCTGTCCTGGGAGGCGCAGGGGGCAGTGACTGCAGGAAGGAGCCCAAGGAGGAGGAGCTCAGCGATCCTCTAGAAAAATGCCCTTGAGGCCTTGGGAAGCATTAACGGTGCAGGAAAAAGGGAACTGAGTGAATCTGAAGACTGAGAGAAGCAGGATGGCAAGGGTAGAGACAGGGAAATAGGGAAGGAGAGGCTGTTTCCAGGATCGTGGTGGAGTCACCGGCGGGACCACACAGGACCACGGGGTGCATTACACCGAGGTGGGAATGTGGAGACACTTGGCTCTGTTAAGTGGGGACGGGGAACCAAAGTTAAAGTTTTCAACTAATCATATTACTATTAAGTTATGGTTGATTCTAGATGGAGTAGGCTAAGCTTCCAAAAATGACCATGGATAGAGAAAAATAAAGCTAGAAATTCTGGAAATAATTCAGAAAAAAAAAGTAATAATGCTTACAAAGTCCCTATTGCAATATTCCATTTTAATATATTAGATGAAAATATGTCACTTTTTTTTCCTATTCAGAAGGCCCTTAACTACATCATTTTCTCACATAATAAATTTTGAGGAGTTAATGTATAAAGAAAAAATAATCTGAAAGAAAAAAACACAAATAGAAGCAATTCCGACATGAAGGCATTCAAGAGGCTGACTTTTAACGCACACACACATACATATATATAATATATATTACTTATAGTATTATTATATTAATTATATATTATATGAACAACATAGAATATGTATAATTTATTATTCTCCCAAATTACAACATTTTTAAATTTAGTGTATTAAGTTCATTCTCACTCAAAGCTTTGACTTTGCCTCAATCTGAAGGTTTCTGCTGTTGCCACAGTCAGTGACACCCCGTTGGTACTCAGAACCCATAAGGAAATGTATTAATTCTGCAGTATAAGTTCTGTAATAATTCTGTAGTATAAATGTGATTGCATGGTGCTCTCTTTCATAGCTAGTTCTATTGCGTGGTTTGTGCTTTTCTAGTTCCACCAGCATTGCCTGTGTGCTCCCTGCCCTGACTGCTGTCTGAGGCTCAGATCCCTGGCCTGCAGACCTGTGGGCCTCATCCTGAACACACTCCCGAAAAGTAATTAGCACATTGGAGACAGTCTTCCTCCATATTGTCTCATTAAATATTAGGCTAGAAACATGATTCCAATTCCAATTTACTTCTATAAATGTTGTTTTAGAGAAACACAATTTCAATTCCAATTTACTTCTATAAACTCTAACTTTTATAGAAATATGATTTCAATTTCACTTCTATAAATTTTAGGTTTTATAGACATGATTCCCATTCCAAATTACTTCTATAAATTTTAAGTTTTATAACCATGTAACAACTTTTTTTTTAATTTGTAGAAAGCTACCTTTGTAAAGTTGGTAGAAGGTCTATTAAAAAAATATGAGTTCATTTCCCAAACTAGCATTAGATGCTTGTGACTTATAATGTGTCTGACAGTTTGTTCAAATAATCTGACAACCAAGCGGAGTTTTTAGATGATAATAAGCGGCTGCCAGACATTTATGAACATTAAAAAAAACTTACATAATTACCTCATTAAATGAAGTCTACTTGATTCAATATGACGATGTCTGAAACATTTTTATAGGAAGCAAGAACAAATCACATCCATTCTAAAAATGAAATCTCCATATTTGGCCATATTTCAAGAAATCGCATGCTGCAGATGTACGTTTTTTGGCAAGCTCACACCCTTAAGAGTTTTGCATTAACATTTGGAGAGTTATTGCTCAACTTCCAGCAAGCACAGGATCCCGTGAAGCTCTTGAAAACCAGAAGTACTTGAAAGTGTCAATTTGACCACCACCAGGCCGGCTGCCCCTGAACTAATGCCACACCTGACCACCACCAGGCCAGCTGCCCCTGAACTAATGCCATACCTGACCACCACCAGGCCAGCTGCCCCTAAACTAATGCCACATCTGATCACCACCAGGCCGGCTGCCCCTAAACTAATGCCACACCTGACCACCACCAGGCCGGCTGCCCCTAAACTAATGCCACACCTGACCACCACCAGGCCGGCTGCCCCTAAACTAATGCCACACCTGACCATAACCAGGCCGGCTGCCCCTAAACTAATGCCACAGAGACAGAACCCGCAGGCTGCCTCTGCCCAGTTCCAGCTTTTCCATGTCCCCCTGAGCTATCCGTGCACTGGCCTGGATGCCTCCCCTGGCCCTGAGTGTGCCACACAGCTCTGCTGCTGTTTTGTTTTGGGCTGTTGAGCCCATTGCTGGCGGCTGCGTGGTTGACTGGATGTCACTGCTGTTATTGTCAAGGGACTCTGAATCCCTTTTCTCCACATCCAGTCTGCTCTGGGAATATGATGCTGTCCCAGACATACCTTGTTTTTAAAGAAAAGCATATAACATTGTTATTTAGTAGCAGCCAACACCTTAAGAGTTCTTCAGGAATTATTACAAGTATTGAAATTGTGCCTACACATTACCCCAATGGGCCTTAACTATTAAAGAAATGAACATCATAGTGACATTAATTCACTTCTAGTTTAGGTTGGTGGGTGTTGTTTTCTGTTACTCCCATCTTCTTATTTACTCCTTTTTTTTTTTTTTTTTTTTTTTGAGACGAAGTCCACAGGCTGGAGTGCAGTGGCATGATCTCGGCTCACTGCAACTTCCACCTCCCGGGTTCAAGTGATCCTCCTGCTTCAGTCTTCAGAGTAGCTGAGATTGCAGGGACACACCACCACGCCCAGCTAATTTTTTGTATTTTTTAGTAGAGAAGAGGTTTCACCATGTTGGTCAGGCTGGTCTCGAACTCCTGGCCTCAAGTGATCCACCCTTGACCTCCCAAAGTTCTGAGATTACAGGCATGAGCCACCACACCCAGCCAGTATTTACTTCTATGTTAAGCAAATTTAATGTTCAAAGTCAAAGAGTTTGTATTTAAAAGTCTGTAGTAGTCATTCCAAAAATATGGCAGGTTGCACAGTGCGAAATGGAGAAAATAAAACAAGAGGAGAAGAAATAGGTTGTCTCAGTTCAGCCCCAGCCTGGCCACTCAGCTCCAATCCTGTAATGTAAATGCTGGGAGTCACTTGTTACACAGAATCTGCACTGGTCAAATGTTTGTGACCCCTCAAAATTCCTGTGTTGAAATCTTTTCTCCCAAGCTGATGGCATTTGGAGGTGCGGCCTTGGAGCCCTCAGGAATGAGATGAGCCTTTAGAAAAGAGGCTCCAGCTGGGATGAGATGAGCCTTTAGAAAAGGGGCTCCCGCTGGGTGCAGTGGCTCACGCCTGAAGTCCTAGCACTTTGGAGGCCAAGGCGGGTGGATCACCTGAGGTCAGGAGTTCGAGATAAGCCTGACAAATATGGTGAAACCCTGTCTCTAGTAAAAATACAAAAATTAGCCAGGTGTGGTGGCGTGCACCTGTAGTCCCAGCTACTCGGGAGGCCAAGACAGGAGAATTGCTTGAACCCGGGAGGCAGAGGTTGCAGTGAGCCGCGATCACGCCACTGCATTCCAGCCTGGGTGACAGAGTGAGACTTTGTCTCAAAAAAATAAATAAATAAATAAAAAATAAGGTCGGGGGGCTCCAGGGATCTCGTTTGTTCCTTTCACCATATGAGGAAACAAGAGGACACCGTTTACGAACCAGAACATGAATCACCCCCAGCCCTCACCCCACCACCAAATCTGCCAGTGCCTGGATCTTGGACTTCCAGCCTCCAGAGCTGTGAGGAATGAATTTCTGTTGTTTATAAGCCACCCAGTGGAAGGGATTTTGTCATGGCAGTCCAAACAGACTAAGACGGTGTGAAAGGAAAGGAAATCTCAGGACCCCAAAGTCATGAAAGCAAAGGGAAGTCAAGCCAGGAACTGTGTTCGGCAAACCTGCCTCTCAGTTTATTCCTGAATAAGAGGGCTACAAAGGTAAAAAAGCTACAGACCTCCCTCACCGTTTGCCTGCAGGAAATTCCCGTGAACCAAGGACAGACAGAACTCAGTCATCCCTCTGCAGCCCACCTGAGACAGGTGCAGATCTGACGGCTTCCTCCACCCTATTGCTTCACTGAGCCAGACTAAGGCAGAAGTGACTGTTTCTCTATCCTCCTCTCAGATGTACGTTGTATATTCAGTGGAAGGCTCATCAGAGACTCAAAAGAATGCAACCATTTGTCTCATATCTACTTAAGAAGTTGTCCTGCCTTTCTGGACTGAACCAATGTACCTCTTACACATACCGATTTGATGTCTCATGTATGAAACCAACTGTGCCCGACTACCTTGGGCACGTGTCATTAGGGCCTCCCGAGGCCATGTCATGGGCACATCCACACCCTTGGCAAAATAAACTTTCTTTCTTTTATTTTTTTTATTTTTTCTTATTTTGAGACAGAGTCTCGCTCTGTCGCCCAGGCTGGAGTGCAGTGGTGCGATCTCAACTCACTGCAAGCTCCTCCTCCTGGGTTCACGCCATTCTCCTGGGTTCACGCCATTCTCCTGCCTCAGCCTCCTGAGTAGCTGGGACTACAGGCGCCCACTACCACACCTGGCTAATTTTTTGTACTTTTAGTAGAGATGGGGTTTCACTGTGTTAGCCAGATGGTCTCCATCTCCTGACCTCATGATCCACCCACCTCGGCCTCCCAAAGTGCTGGGATTACAGGCGTGAGCCACTGCGCCCGGCCAAAATAAACTTTCTAAATTGACTGAGACCTGTCTCAGATACTTTGGGTTCACAACAGTATCAAACCTGTCTAATTGCCTCACAAGGTGGGCAGGAGGAGCTAGTGGAAGAATATATGAGTGTATTTAGAAAGAAAGATAAAGCATTTTGCAAAATTGAAGGGACTATTTAAAATACTACAAATCATAACCAACAATTCTTTTAGACATTGCAATAGCATTATACCCTAAATGCAAATGTTTTCAGCTGTAGCAAAACTATCAGTCTTTAGACAAGTAAATTTAGCTGCTCATTTTTATTAAGTACTTCATTAATCAAATAGCAAAACTCTCGGTAGACTAGGTGTAGAGAAAAGCCTTCTCTGTCTGATAAAGAGCATACTTTAAAGAGTCTACAGCTAACATCATATTTAATGACAAAAGACTGACCACTTTCACTTTTAGATTAGTAATAATCTCACTACTTTTTTATATTTACAAAGAAAAAGCTGCTAAAATTAACAAGTGAAGATGACAAAGTCCCAAGATACAAGGTCAATCTACAAAAACTTTTTTTATATACTGCTAATGAATAATTGGAAAATTTTTTAAAAAGTCATCTGCTATAATATCAAAAACATAAAAGTGCATAGAAATAATTTTATCAAAGATGTACAATACATGGAAAACTAAAAGCATTGCTGAAAAAATCAGAACACCTCAATAAATAAAGAGATGTGCCATGTTAATGGATGAGCAGACTCAGAAATACTTTAATTCCCCCCAGTTTGATTAGTGGATCCCACATAATTGTATCAAAATCCTAGGAAGTTTTATAATAGAAACTGACGTTATGGTTCTAAAATGTATAGGAAAATGCGAAAAAAACATATTCAAAGCTTTCTTCTGAAAGAACAGTGTTGGGGGACTAATATTACTATACTTGAAAAATCATTATAAAGCCAGTAATCTAGACCAGATGTTAGTGGGAAAAGGATAGCTAAGTAGATGAGTGGAAAATAATAAAAAGTTTATAAGTTTATAAAGTTTATAATTAAATAAAAAAGTATATACTTTTGAAATGTATGTAAATATATGTATATGTTCAATTGATATTTGATGAGGCACTAAAACAATTCAGTAAGAAGGGAAAGCCTTCTCAACAAATAGTTCTAGAACAATGAGATAGCTACATGACAATTAAAGATGGAAAAGCCTAACTCACCACCCACACACAAATTTATTTGAGATAAATTAGAGATCTAAACATAAAACCTAAAAATATAAAGACCCTAAAAGAAAATATGGAGACTATTATTGAGATATTGGGTTAGACAAAGATCTCTAAGGCAAATGCAGAAAGCACGAAGCACAAAAGAAAAAAAAAAGTGGACTTCATTAAAATTTAGAACGGACACTGACCAAAAGAGACCATGAAGAAAACAAAAATGTAAGCCACAGAGTGTGAAATGCTGGGGCTACTCTGGAAACCTACTCGTAGGTATTTACCCCCAGCGTAATGAAAACACGCACTCACGAATGACTAGTACAATGACGAGTACCTGGTATGTTTATTTGTAGCAGCCCCAACCTAAAGAGAAAAACACAAAATATCCATTGATTGGGAAATGCAGAACAGGCTGTGGTGTCCGTACACAGTCTACAATCATGCATGTAAATTGCAGAGAATGAATGGGCAACGCATGCAGTGAGAATGAAGCTCAAAACCATCACCGGATCGAAAAAAGACAGGAACAAAGGGGTACTTATGCTGGATTCCATTTACATGAAACTCTAGAACAGACAAAAGTAATGTAGGCTGGGCGCAGCAGCTCACACCTCTAATCCCAGCACTTTGGGAGGCTGAGGCAGGAGGATCATTTGAGTCCATAAGTTCAAGACCAGCCCCGGCAACATGGCAAAATCCCATGACCCAAAAAATAGAAAAATTAGGCGTGCACGGTGGCATCTGGTAGATGTAGTTCCAGCTACTCTGGAGGCTGAGACAGGAGGATCACTGGAGCCGTCAAGGCTGCAGTGAGCCGTGATCACACCACTGCACTCCAGCCTGGGCAACGGAGGGATACCTTTTTGTTTTTGTTTGTTTTTGTTTTTGTTTTGTTTGTTTTTAAGTAATGTATGGAGATTGGAATCAAAAGAGCAGTTGCTTTCAAGAGTGAGGGGGCATCGACTGGGAAGTGGCTCTGGGGGGCTGTCCCGAGACAGAAGTGCTGTCTAACTTGACAGGTGCACAGGTTTCCTGGGTACCAGAACTGGGTAAAACTCCTCCCCTGTGCACCGCCATCTGTGCATCTCGCTCTCCATAGATGCTCTCCATAAACAACATCCATGCCTAAATAAGCCTTAAAATGTGCTCCTAGTAAGCATAAAAGAGGAATTCTAAGAGATGAGAAAATACTGCTCACATTTTAATTGGCAACATATTTTTTGCCTGTTTGGTATGTCTTAAAAATGAATAGTATCTCAGACTCAATGATAGGCAAAAGCACATAGTCCACTTCCCAGAAAATTGCATTTAATGAACGCTTTTTCTTTTCTTTTCTTAAGAGGACCTGGTGTTCCACTAGTGTACACTCGATTAAACAGGGACCTCTTACCACTAATGTGATTTAAACCACAGGAGTTGAGCATTCCCAACTCTGGCCAAGTTTGGCTTTATCTATGCAAGTTTCGTTTTGTTTATAAGAACACTTGTGGGCCTTGAAGTGCTGACTTTATTGGCAAGAGGAGGTTTTCATTAGAAAGTGTGAATAAACCCACCAGAACGTCTCAATTCAGTTTAGGTCCCATGTCGGAAGAACTCGGATTCCTACCGGTGTGAGTCCAGTCCACAGGAGCAACTGCCTCACAGGAGGTCTTCACGTCCAGCCGACTGTAACACCTGCAACCCTGCACAGCCATCTGTGGTTCTCTCTCTCGTCTCAGCTTCCTTGGTGAGCTTCTTAATCACCTGCTTCCATTTCCTCGGCCTGCCCCAAGTCTTGTTACTATTGGCCGGCCCGGCTCCCCACTTTTTGCTGGCCTGCTGCTGCGCTGCTCTGACGTGCAGGCACTAGAGTTTGTTTACCTCTGATGGCCTCTGCCAAGTCCTGATGACTGTGGCACCCACAGCCTGGAAGTATTGGAAATGCTTGGTTTCCTCGTCGGTGTACAGCCTCACCCCTGACGGAGTGGCTGCAGGGCCCCCGCCCTCCTCCGCCCTCCTCTGCCTTCCTCCCTTCTTCCGCTTGTCCCACTCAGGACAATGACGTCCTTATTCCAGGAAGAACAGACAGCAGTACTGGCCACTCTCTCTGTATCGCCAGGGTCTCTGCAGCCCTCCCATAGAGGGGCTGGGTGCTCTTCCCTCCCTGGGACTTTGCGCGGAGCCTGTGAACTTAACATGGCCAGCAGGAGATTGGGGAGCAACAGGCGAGGGGGCTCCAAATTTACTTGTGTGTGAGGCCTGGCTCTTGTGTCCCATTTGCTTGTGTGTGAGGCCTGGCTTTTGTGTGCCTCCACTGCTGCCATGAGAAGAACACCTCCAGTTTACTGATAAGTGCAAGGAAGATGAGAGACGGGGGGCAGACCCAGACCCCTGCAGGCTGGAATCCCCAGCAAAGCCTGCAGGCCAGCAGATGCCTGAGAAGTAAACACCCAATACACAGACATTGTGTGTTTATCTGCTGTGAAGGAACAGCTTCCGATACAACAGCCATTGGAGGGGTGAGGTAGGGCAGGGCTGAGCCCAGTGGAGCGGGGAAGGGGTGGGGCGGAACAGGGCAGGACTGAGCCCAGTGGAGCGAAGAAGGGGTGAGGCAGGGCAGGGCTGAGCCCAGGGGAGTGGGGAAGGGGTGAGGCAGGGCAGGGCTGAGCCCAGTGGAGCGGGGAAGGGGTGAGGCAGGGCAAGGCTGAGCCAGGCACGGACTCCTCAGTCCACACTGGCAGTGACTCCACCTCAGCTGCTCCGCCTGGATGCAGATTCTTCAGGTTTCTTCCTTCCACCTGTATTTTTCGAATTTTCTATGGCTAGCATGAATTACTTTTGAATTGAGAAAAAGCAACCAACGGTAACTTTTCTTAAGTAAGTAGCATGGCTCCTCCTGTTCAAAACGGTTCAGAATCACTGACTTCAGCTGCAACTGGGCAGCCTCTGCAAAGGTGATGGAGGCTGGAGCCTGGACGGGGCTGGCGAGAGTCCTGAAGGAGGTGGAGATTGTGGGGGGCAGGGGTGAGAGGACGCCACAGTGTCTATGTGAAAAAAGTAGGTTCAAGAAAGATAAAAACCAGGAGGGGCAAGGCCACTGTCAGGGAAGACCCGTGGTCCCTGGGTCTTCCCTGTGTGTGTCGGTTCGTTTGAGCCGAGTCTTCTGAATGTTACTAAGCTCTGGGTTCCCGGCAGGTCGGGTGTGCTCCAAACCGGTGGAAACACTTCGTGACACACTCCTCCTAGGTGGTGGGAGCCTGCGCCTCTCGGTGGCGGAGGTGGCTGTGTTCCAGTCACATGTCTGGTTTCCTGCTCACTCTCTCCAGCTCTGCCCCGTCCCACCCTGCATTTCGGGCACTGCCACTCCCTCGGCCTCCTTTGCTACCTTTAATCCTCTCCTGCCCAGCGGTGCCCCCAAGAGTCCGTGAGCTGTCCGGGGACCCTCGGGACTGAGGAAGGCTCAGTGTTCACACACCCACTCACCCATTCACAACAAAGTGGGGACAGCTAGTAACAGTCTCACACATCTCCGGCTATCCTTGCTGTTAGCAGGATCGCCTGAGACTCCAGGGCTGTGACATAAAGAAGTTACCCCCACAACCAATCCATGGGATCCCTACAACAATAACCACAGATTCAGCCTGAGACTCCAGGGCTGTGACATAAAGAAGTTACCCCCAAAACCAATCCACGGGATCCCTTCAACAATAACCACAGATTCAGCCTGAGACTGCAGAGCTGTGACATAGAGAAGTTACCCCCAAAACCAATCCATGACATCCCTACAACAATAACCACAGATTCAGCCTGAGACTGCAGAGCTGTGACATAGAGAAGTTACCCCCATAACCAATCCATGACATCCCTACAACAATAACCACAGATTCAGCCTGAGACTGCAGAGCTGTGACATAGAGAAGTTACCCCCACAACCAATCCATGACATCCCTACAACAATAACCACAGATTCAGCCTGAGACTGCAGAGCTGTGACATAGAGAAGTTACCCCCACAACCAATCCATGGGATCCCTACAACAATAACCACAGATTCAGCCTGAGACTCCAGGGCTGTGATATAAAGAAGTTACCCCCAAAACCAATCCACGGGATCCCTTCAACAATAACCACAGATTCAGCCTGAGACTGCAGAGCTGTGACATAGAGAAGTTACCCCCAAAACCAATCCATGGGATCCCTACAACAATAACCATGGGTTTAGCTCCTGCTCTGTGCCTGGAACCTGGTGCTGTGTTGACAGAGAAAGTCTCCAGCCTGGAGCTTGAGATGGAATGAAGAAACCAGGAAACGGGCAGATGACCCAGATAATCTCAGAAGAACTCCACGAAGCAAGCAGACAAGCTAATGCTGATGATTTGGGGGACAGTGGGGCAGGACACCTCGGAAAGGGGGGTCAGAGAAGGCCTCTGCACAGAGGAGACTTCAGAGCTGAGGCTGAAGGAGACGCTGAAGCCAGCGGTGAAGGCGGCTGAGTGCAGGCCCCATGTGTGGGACAGACACCTGCACACAGCCCCGGTCAATGAGGAAGGGAGGGGAGGGGCTGCAGGGAGGCAGTGGGGTCCCAAGCAGGTCTGCGGCTTTTCAGTGGAATCATTCACATCACCCATCCTGTCTAAGTATTAGCTTGAGCTTGTGTGTCCACAGGTACATCCGACATCAGTAATTGTTCTCCCTTTCTTATCAAAAGTGAATTTCAGACTCCTGGTAACTATTAATAGGTAATGATTGATATTCATCTGTAAATAACTGTGCAATGATTGCATTGCCCAAAACTCAGTGACAGCAAGAAATGTGCCCACCAGGAATGTGACTAGGGCAGCGACTCTCATACGTCAGTGTCAGACCCGTCCGGGGGCTTCTGAAGCTGCAGGTGGCAGGCGCTTGGCTGCAGGTCCCTGGCCAGTGGGTCTGGGCAAAGCTCCTGCGTCCTCTTGTCTAACAAGTTTCCAGATAATATCCACGCCAGGCACACATTTCCACCTGTCACAGATGTCCCCATGGGGGTTTTCTTTTCTTTTTTTTTTTAGAATTGATTTTACTTCATTTTTACATGTGTTATCTTCACCAGTCATGGAAATTTTGTGGTTCTCTTTTTAATTATACAACATTTAAATAAGATGATCAAAGAAAGTAAAATATAAAATTTAAAAAGTGCCCCTTTAGTATTTGATTTGCTAGACAGGGCAGACTAGGTGTGGGGGTGGGGCTGGGGCTGGGGGGGGAAGGAGACCTTGAAACTTATACTTCTGTTGGAATAAAATTCCTCATATGTTTACTTTTGGTATAAAAACGAAGGGGGATTCAGATGCTAAGGCTGTGCCTATGACAGGCATTCACTGATGACTAGAACAATAAGATATCTACATGACAGTAAAAGATGGAAAAGCCTAACTCACCAACACACATACTGCATACTTTAATTCCCAAGGAATGCTTGAAAACTCACTTTTACTTATTAAATACAAGATGCTTGCCATCACATTTACATGCACTGTAGGTGCTCTGCGTGCTCTCCTTTAATCCTCATAACAACAGAGCATTAACATTGTGTTTTAAAATTATGCATTAAAATGGTGTTTTAAGCCAGGCATCGTGGCTTGCCCACACTTTGGGAGGCTGAGGTAGGAGGATCACTTAAGCCCAGGAATTTGAGACCAGCCTGGGCAACATACTAAGACCTCATCACTATGACAAATTAAAAAAAAATGTGGTGATTTGTGCCTGCAGTCCCAGCTACTCAGGAGGCTGAGGTGGGAGGATCACTTGAGCCTGGGTTGTCGAGGCTGCAGTGAGTCGTGATTGCGCCACTGCACTCCAGCCTGGGTGACAGAGTGAGAACCTGTCTCAAAAGAAAACAAAGAAACAAACCAACGCCTGTGTTTTATCGGTGAGAAAGCTGAGGCTCAGAAAAAGTTGCTATCTTCCTCAAGATCACAGAGCCAGGAAAGGCTGCACGGGAGTTCACACTCACACTAGTGACAGACGCCCTCCGTCCCAAATACGGCACCCCTGCCTCTCCCAGCCTCGTCGTCTGAGGACCAGGCCCTCTCCAGGAACACTTGTGAAAAGGAAAATTAGATACTATAGGAAGCTTATACTCAAATGTATGTTCTGAAAAACAGGGTTTGGATAAAATGCACAGATCCAGTATCTTTGGAGAGAAAGTAATGACCACAGGTGTCTGTTCTGATTTCTTTCTTTTCACATGTATTTGCCATAGCAACAAACTCAGATATAAAGTAACCATAGACCTGTAAGTTAATTTTCATTCTGAAACATGAATCCTAGGCCCTGGTGGAGGAGGGAAAACTGCGTCTTAAGCCGTGACAAAGACCATCTCAGAACGCATCTCAGGGCCTCTGATGGGAATGCCTGCCAAGTCCCATTTGCCTCCCACCCGAACCTCCTACCTCTCTCTGTATCCTCCCCGGTGTCCTCAGCATTTGCGGGGGGATTACCTGTGTTGAAAGGCCAACTTTCCACATTTTTCTATCAGTGACAACCACATCAACATAAGCTTTGAAAACCGGAGTCCAAGTTGGCCCTGATTCCATTCTCTCCTTGGCCTCGTTTAGCCTAAGTTTCTATGGTATCTCCTCAATCGCCTCCCTCCCCTCATCCCTGGGTCCCCAACCCTGACCCACAGGGCTGCAAAGGCCACCCCCACCTACCACAATCAAGGCCACAGCAAGTCCCTCCAAGTGATGTCCCCAAGGACTGGAACTTGGTTGCTACTCATGAAGTTTCTTGATGCTTTGTTACCAGTGATGATAACAGCCTCACCAGCTCCCCTCAGGACAGGTGGAAACACAGCTATGCCAGGAAAGCGCTACAGAAATGCGACTTTATTCTCCTGTAAGATTCTCTAGAATTCGGACACGGATTCTCTTTAAAGGAAGTTAATAAAAGTCACCTGATTTTATATTTGGAAGCCTTACAAAAACAATCAGAATAGTTTCCATTTTCCAAAAGTGCTGCCTTAGGGCCAGTGGTTTCATCTAACACAGCTGATTACAAATAAAACCAACGCTGACAATCCTACTTTAAAATAGACTGTGATAGGCCGCATAAGTCAATAGTCAGAGGGGGACACTTTTTCCCACTTCACTTTTCATGTAGACAGAAGAAAAAATAGTGGCTCTGAAAAAAATTGAGACAAGAAAAAGGAAACATCAAAATAGCATTTTGATAAAAACGACAGATGCTTGGGAACCCAATGCCACTGCCTGCCCCGAGGGGAAAGAGACACATGTGACTTGGGGATAAGGGTCACCCGGTTTGAATTTTCACTAGCTGTGTGTTCTTAGGTTGACCTTTTTAAAGCCTGTTTCCCCATCTGTAGAAGGAGAATAACAGCTTCTACGTGTTGCATTACTGTAAGAATTGAAGCCTGTCCGTGGTGGGCACTCAGGGCCGTTAGTCCCATTCTCCAGGGTGCAGATAAATGACTTGAGGGCCCAGGACGCCAGTCAGGAGAGATGCATGCATCAGAGGCAGGAATGCCGCATTTCATTCCACCACGCAGCGATCCCTACTTGAAAATCCTTAACCTTCATCCCAAGGAAGAAAAGATGCCACAAGCCCCGGACGTGCCCCAGACTCCACCGCCCTCAACCATTTCTTCATAGTAGGCACTTTTGCTGAGCCAGAACTCGGCAAATTCATGACATGAGGTTAGAAAGCAGCTGTGTTAGGTCTTTGCCATTTGGTATTTTAGATAATCCCAAGAGACAACTCAACCCGTGGGGAGAATTCTTCTCTCTTCTCGGAAAACCCCAGAACGAAGCCATGCTTGTTCTTAGGAGAAACTGTTGCTCTACATGAAGCCCTGGGGACCTTCAGCCCTGAACAAGGGCTGGTCCCTTTTGCACCAAGGGCAAGGAAGGTCAGGGCATGTGCTAGACTTGCAAAGAAATTATTCAGAGATGAACAAACTCAAATTCAAAGACAGCAGACAGGACAGAGACTGTCTGCCCCTGTCTCCCATTTCAATGGAATTTAAAGGAAAAAATAACATTGCGACAGCACTTTCAAGCTCCAAACACTTCCCATTCACTAACTCATTCAAGTATAATTGCTAAGGCTTCCTGAGGCTTAGGATGTGCCAGCCACGATGCCAGTCACTTTCCATGAGCTACCTACTTAGACCCTCAGCTCGCAAAGGACTCTCATCGCCCCCGCTTCACAGACGAGGGGAGAAGACACAGAAGATGGCAGGGCGTGGCCAAGCTTCCAGCCGTCTGCAGCTGCTACACACAGCAGACGGGCAGCTATGTGCAAGCGCACGGTGACTGTTCTCACAGAATCCCAGGGCCTGTGAAGCAGGTATCAGTGTACCCGAGTTTTAACTCTGCGGACACAGATGCAGGAGAGTGAGGCGACCTCCCCAAGGTTTTGCAACAAGTTATGGTAGAAGCAGAATGCAATCCAAGGGTTCAAACTCCAGAGTCAAACAAAGCTCCTTCCATTTTCTTCAGGAGCCCAAAACTTAGAAAAAGATGGATTCAGTGGGGTCAGTTGTGATCAAGGCAAGTCTCTTCCAAAGCCAAACTCTCAGTTCTGGACTCAGCTCAGGGAACATCCAAGTGGCCACCTCCAGGTGCCACGCATTGCTGTCTCGTCACCTCCAGGGTCTCAACAGGGCTCTGTCGATGTGCTGCCCTCAGCGCTGCAGGGTCCTGTCCCTAAACCAGATCCAAAAGTGCGTGACTCTCATGCAGATGAAACAGGAGTGAATGAATCGCTGCTGGGAGAGGCTGCAGGACCAGATTAGAGCCAGTCCAGGATGAGGGTGCGTGTCACCCAGAAGCAGCCACTGGTGATCTTAGCAAGGCTGGGACATGTGTATAAAGCATTTCCCACACAGACCGGCCACGTGGAGAGATTCTGCTATTTTCCAATTACCTTCAGCCTGATCGCTGGATGCAACATAACCATCACAATGGAAACCAGAACCCTCATCTGCAACTGAGTCAAAGAAAAAGAACCAAACATCTCAGAGTTCAAGCGCCAGCAGTGTCTTAACAGAGACAAGAAGAGAGACAGCGCATGTTTAGATGGAACAAGGCATCCTGGTCCAGCAAAGTCTTACGGACACGAGATGAGACAGAGCTGTTTAGATGGAACAAGGCATCCTGGTCCAGCAAAGTCTTACAGAGATGAGACAAGAGAGAGCATGTTTAGATGGAACCGGCATCCTGGTCCAGCAAAGTCTTACAGAGATGATAAGAGAGCATGTTTAGATGGAATAAGGTGTCCTGGTCCAGCAGAGTCTTACAGAGATGATAAGAGAGCATGTTTAGATGGAATAAGGTGTCCTGGTCCAGCAGAGTCTTACAGAGATGAGAAGACAGCACGTGTTTAGATGGAATAAGGCATCCTGGTCCAGGAAAGCCTTACAGAGATGAGATGAGAGAGAGCGTGTTTAGATGGAATAAGGCATCCTGGTCCAGCAGAGTCTTACAGAGATGAGAAGAGAGCATGTTTAGATGGAACAAGGCATCCTGGTCCAGCAAAGTCTTACGGACACGAGATGAGACAGAGCTGTTTAGATGGAACAAGGCATCCTGGTCCAGCAAAGTCTTACAGAGATGAGACAAGAGAGAGCATGTTTAGATGGAACCGGCATCCTGGTCCAGCAAAGTCTTACAGAGATGATAAGAGAGCATGTTTAGATGGAATAAGGTGTCCTGGTCCAGCAGAGTCTTACAGAGATGATAAGAGAGCATGTTTAGATGGAATAAGGCATCCTGGTCCAGCAGAGTCTTACAGAGATGAGAAGACAGCACGTGTTTAGATGGAATAAGGCATCCTGGTCCAGGAAAGCCTTACAGAGATGAGATGAGAGAGAGCGTGTTTAGATGGAATAAGGCATCCTGGTCCAGCAGAGTCTTACAGAGATGAGAAGAGAGCATGTTTAGATGGAACAAGGCATCCTGGTCCAGCAGAGTCTTACAGAGATGAGACAAGAGAGAGCATGTTTAGATGGAATAAGGCATCCTGGTCCAGCAAAGCCTTACAGAGATGATAAGAGAGCATGTTTAGATGGAATAAGGTGTCCTGGTCCAGCAGAGTCTTACAGAGATGAGAAGAGAGACAGTGCATGGTTAGATGGAACAAGGCATCCTGGTCCAGCAAAGTCTTACGGAGACGAGATGAGACAGAGCTGTTTAGATGGAACAAGGCATCCTGGTCCAGCAAAGTCTTACAGAGATGAGAAGAGAGCATGTTTAGATGGAACTGGCATCCTGGTCCAGCAAAGTCTTACAGAGATAAGAGAGCATGTGTTTAGATGGAATAAGGCATCCTGGTCCAGCAGAGTCTTACAGAGATGATAAGAGAGCATGTTTAGATGGAATAAGGTGTCCTGGTCCAGCAGAGTCTTACAGAGATGAGAAGACAGCACGTGTTTAGATGGAATAAGGCATCCTGGTCCAGCAAAGCCTTACAGAGATGAGATGAGAGAGAGCGTGTTTAGATGGAATAAGGCATCCTGGTCCAGCAGGGTCTTTTAGAAATAAGAAGAGAGAGCGTGTTTAGACGGAAGAAGTCATCCTGGTGGAACTTTGGTTTTAAGATGTTTTTGAAACGTGCATAGTTTTCAACAGGCAAAGGGCCATTTCAAAACAGCAAGTGTCACCCAAGAGTCGGTGACTGGAATTCACCTTCCAGGGATTCCTTCTTCTGGGAAAATCTCTAAGACGGGCCCTTCTTTCTCCAGGTATAAAGGAAATCCCATGCATGCTTGAGGGGAAATATCTAAATGCCTGAGTGTAGATGTTTGAGACTGAGAAGCAAAGTGCTTGATTTAAGCATGTAAACTAGATTTAGGGATCTGTGTTCATATCAAGGATGAGTCTCTCGTGGGTGATCCCTGAACAAGATCATGGCATTGCCAGAAAACCTTTCTTCTACTTTACTTCTGCCTTGCTTCCTCGAGGAAACCTTCCCTCATTCCTTCCACCCCAAGGACTCGGATCGCCTGAGAATCCCGCTGCACTTAGTGGTTGGGGGTCCATGGAGTAAGGCCTGCCGGTTTGCCTGTGATGCATCCATTTGGTGTCCCTACTGTTAGACCAGCCATTCTCAGAGCGAGGTCTGAAGGGACCCCAGGGCTCCCTAAGGTCCTCACAGGAGATCCATGAGGTCAGAACCACTTTTATAAACTGCTAAGGTGTTCTCTGGCCTTGCACTCTGGAAGCGTGTGAGCCTAGGTGATCTGCAATGTCAACCATCTGCTGCCCAACTGGACGTGCCTTGGGTAGCGATGTGCTTAGTGCAAACATGTTCACTGATGCCAGTAGATGTAGCCCAGGATTAGAAGAGCTTTTTGGGGTCCTCGATGAGGTGTAACAACACAAAATAATTTTTATATCAAAAAAGTGTGGGAGCTGCTGAATTAGACCATAAACTTGAGCTATTTGAGAATAAGGGTTGTGTGTTATGTATTTACCTGTTTGAATGAGCAGAGTTGAGGCAACCTACACAGGGCTGACTGTGTGCACCTGCCCAGCACGGCCTCACCCAGTCTTCACCATTTGGCACAACTAAATCTGAGCAACTGCAACCTGACCAAGGCTAGGGCAGGGAGGGGACATCCCGGTTTCAGACCCAGGCCACGAGGCTCCAGGGTCCTGCCGCTAACCCTGGCCGCCCTGCCTCTGTCCCATGGCCGACTGCCTCCTGTCAGCATGTGGCTGACAGGCAGGGGTGCACTGGCCTTCAGCTGGGTGCTTGGGCGGGCACCCAAGTCAGTAAAGTCACAATGACGGAGGACGATCCTGAGAGAAGAACTGAGTGATGATCAAGGAAGTCAGGCATCTTCACCGCAGAGCTGAACAAATCTGGAGCAGCCACTGGAATTGGCTGGTGTCCTGTCATGTCCCTGAACAAGACGGAGCCAGGGGCACAGCTGGGGCCAGGAGCCTGGGGCGAGTCCTTTAGCTGCAGCAGTGTGGGTGCCGTTTAGCGTGGTTTATTTTCCGGATGTTTTTGGCTGGTTCACAGGCTCTGCCTGTGCTCTGCTTTCCACAGTAAAGACAGACCCTTGGCGCGGCTCCACCTTCAAACCTCACAGAAACACCCACACCCCTGCGAGGAGATCCCCATCTTCTCCACCGGGGAACTGAAGGGAGGCTCTGCTGTATCCACGCTCCTTATTCTGGCTGTTTGCAGGGTCCCCACACCCTGCTCACAGGGGCTCCCCACCCACTACAGTAAAGCGCTGTCCATGCATTTATCTTCCCAACGATATTTTACTAGATATGCTAGAAGAGTAAGAGATTTATCCTTATAGGGCTTATAAGGAAGGGGCGTGGGGAATCTCAGGAGGGAAAAATATTCTGAAGGAAACATCAGAAATGCATATTTAGTGCTCATTTTATAACCTACTGTCATTTTAAGCCACAGAAAAACAGCCTTAAATGTTCAGCAGCAAAAGTGAGCCACTCGGTGCGGAGCTCTTCCCTGTGAAAATTAACCCTGGGAGGGGTGCAGCCCCCAAAGGCAGACCCAGCCCACGCCCGCCCAGCGCTTCGCACAAACCCTTCCCCACAGACACACTTCCTCCTGCCTCCCAGACCCCAGGGTGCTGCGAAGCTGGAAGCCCTTCCTGACAAAGAGAGAAAATACCTCAGGAGACTTCTTGGCAGGAGCGTTCAAGTGGAGCAGAGTCTAAATGTTTAGCTCTCACAGATCAGCAGTACCACGGGAAGTGGCCCCCCCACCCCAGCACGAAGTCACCTAATAAGGCAACATTTTGTTCTGGTTCATGCAAAGGGCGGCGGCCCCCATGTCAGCCTCTGTGCCTACGTGGTGCTTGGGCTTTGTTTTGACTTGGAGAAAGGAGGGCCCTCCTGGCTGTCTGAAGTGAGACCAGCATGGGCTGTGCCAGTCTTCAGGGAGGTTGGGAAGGACAGGGCGCCAAGTCCGGCAGTTCGGGATGGGCCTGCACCCCGTCCTGTGGTGTCACCCACCAGACCCCCTGCACACGTGGCACGGGATGACCTCCTGACTCCGGCAGAATTGCTCAGGCCCCTCAGGAGAAATCCGAGCTCTAAATACATCTGCAGACGTTGCAGGCAAACCTCCCTCCTCACCTTTCTCCAGAGCTGCTCTTGCGTTCTTTACCTCTGTGATGTGACTTGTATCAGAATATTCTCCAACTGCCCAAGGCCTGGTGGGAAGGTTCACTCTCCTGGGGATTGCCAGGGTTTCAGGTGACCTCTCCCCCGTGCTGTCCACAGGATCCACGCCGCGTTCTCCAAGCTCATTCCTAAGGACGGGGGCTTCCTCCCAGCCTGCTGCCTTAATCCTGTTCCAGGATGGCTGCTGACCTGCCCCATGGGGAGGCCAGGCCTGCAGGGCCCTGGAGCAGCCTTCAACCTACCTGTCCTGCTCATGAGCACACTCGGGGCCTGGCCTCCCGACCAGCGCTGCCACACCACTCCAGCCTTCTTGGTGCTGGACGACAGTTGCCCGTGCGCTGCTCAGTCCCTGAAGGAGGGTCTCCAGCCACAGACATCACATGTGCAGGGAAAAGGTGGCTGCAGGAAACATTGAGTGCGCTTGTTTCCAGCCTCCTTTCCTCGTCTGCTAGGGTGGGCCAGACGTTCCTCCCCACAGTCAGCCCCTGTGGTGGGTGTGAGGCCCGGGTCCACCCATCCCTCCCCCTCCAGAGAAGGGCACATGCCCCTCAGGGCCAGAGAGCATATCCTATCCCGCTGGCCACAGCAATTGGCTCAGGGGTGGATGTGTGACCCAAGACAGTCACTGGAGATAAGATCTGGGACTTTCATTTTAAAACAAAAACCAAAAACCTCCACTGGGTCGCTGGTGGGATGGGCAATGAAACCTGAGGGACACCACATCGGGGGCACCTGCCTGAGAAGGACGCTGGTGAGATGAGCCTGCAGGGTGGGGAGACGGGGTCCTGCTGGGGAGACAGAGTCCTGAGGTGGTGTGGAGCTGACACCAGTGCACGCAGGGGCTGCGGAGTTCCCGGGAAGATTGCCTGCCCCGTGCATGCTGCTCTCCGCCCTGTCACAGGCACTCACTGCCCACACGTGTGTGTGGGCGGAGGCTACTCCAGCCCCTGTGCCTCCTCCCAGGCTGGACACACAGGTACAGCGGGACGAGCAGCAGCAGGAGCAGCCTCGTCTGGGAGCCCAAGCAGAGCTGTCTTTCAGCCAAGTCCCCAAGAGAGCACACAGCCTGGTCCCAGCACCCGGGGATGCAGGGAAGACATGAACATCGCCTTCAGCGAACAAACGTGGGAAACGTCAGTCTCCCTCGGCAGGGCACTTCCGTGAGTCCCCAGGAAATCCACACAATCACAAAAGCACAGAACATCGTACCCAGAGAGAAGTATTCCTTATGGAAGTGTCCATACCAAAATACCAAACACGGTGCAAGAATCTATTACTCAGAACTCGGTTTGGTCAACTATGTTCCATCATGCAATCATCTAAACAGAACCATACATGCCATGCTGTGGAAAAATGTCTGACAAACACGGCCACACCGAAGAATCACCGGGAGAGCTGACCACACGTTCAGGATCCCTGTGTCCCATCAGCATGTCAGGCTCGGAGGCTGCATTTTCCCAATAACCTGAGATGGTTATGTATGGAGCACATGGAGTAACATGTGCTGACGGCACAGGCATGGCAGCACAGGTGCAGCACTGCATAATGGAATACGGTATTCACACACCCACAGGTGTTTCCACTGGCAGTCATCCCTGGATTATGCATTGACAAGATATTTTAGTTTATTTTCCTTGCTTGTTAATATCTCCTACAATAAACTTTTTTTACTAAGCAAAAAGATGTATTCAACTGCCATTCTGAACATAGCCAAGCTTGCACCTCGGCAGAGCCAATTCTCAGGTAATACACACAGCAGTTGGTGCTTGGGGGCTGAGAACAAAAATGCATTGTTACGAAGGCCAGGCCATGTGCCACTGTCACTGCAAAGACGGTCGTGGGAACCCTGAACGCCACTCCTTCCGATAATCCTGCACCACTCAGACAGCTACACTCCATTGGTTGCTAAAAACTTCACTGTGAGTAATGTGCTCTTGGAAAAGATGAAGGGATTAGGAGAGAAAAGAAAACAAGCTGTTTAAAAAATACACGGCCCCCCAAACAAATAAATAAAACAGAAATAAGTACAGGAAAGGATTAGAGATGTTCCTGAAAATAATTAGACATCTACATTTTCCATCCTCCACAGAATGATTAAAATACGCTTCTTGGTTATTAGTTACGTTACCTTCAGTTCTTCCCTTTCCTCCAGTTTTCTTTTTAAATTCTTTGCAAAAGTATTTAGAGTCCCTCTCCTAAGTGTGAAAAATGTCCCAAACATCTTGTTGGAAACAAGGCCCATGGTAGATGCTTCCAACTCTCCTTTCTTAGAACTTTCCTCAGTGCCTCCAATTTGCTTTCGAAGAGGACACTTCTCAAAAGACGTGAACTATATCCCACACACAACACAGAGCCCTGTGCAAACCTGGCTCCCTCCTAGCTGAGCACCAAGAATTAACAGGAGCGTGCCCTGGGCCATCGGGTGCATTTATTTCCACCATTCTCTCCTAGTCTTCTAGGGTGGGCAAGACCTTCCTCCCACAGTCGGCCCCCGTGGTGGGCGTGAGCCTGATGATTCTGGCAAGGCTCCTCTGGTTGCTCTTGAAGAAACTCCCAAGGAGAAGTTACATCTTCTCACTGTCTTCTGTACGACATCGCACCTCTCATTTCCTAACTTCTTTGATGTTTTTTCTAGTCACTTTTAATTCTATTCCTGTTCAGTTGCTCAGCCCACCGCCAATTGCTGAATATTTTAAAGCCTTAACCCAGTTCCAGAGCTGAGTAGGATCCCTGCCCCGCACCCCCACAGGGGCAGCCTATGGTTCCCAAAGGAGCGAAGCAAGGTGGCATGGTGCCAGGACGATGGGACGTCCGCACTCAAAGAAAATGCCGTCTAGACACAGACCTTATGCCCTTAATAAATTAACTCCGATATATCATGGAGCTACGTGTAAAACACAGAACTATACAACTCCTAGAAGGTAACGCAGGAGAAAATGTAGGCGACCTTGGATTCAGCGATGACTCTTTAAAGACAACCTCAAAGGCACAATCTGTGAAAGAAATCACTGATAAACGGGACTTCCTCGAAGTGGAAAACGTCCTCTCTGCAAAGACACCGTGAAGAGAATGAGAAGACAAGCTGCAGACGGGAAGAAAATCTCTACAGAACACACATCTGATAAATCACTCAGGTCCAGGCCAGGCACGGTGCCTCGCACCTGTAATCCCAGCACCCTGGAAGGCCGAGACAGGCAGATAGCTTGAGCTAAGGAGTTGGGGACTACCCTGGGCAACATGGCCAAACCCTCTACAAAAAAAAAATATATAAAAACTAGCCGGGAGCGGTGGTGTGCGCCCATCTACCCAGGAGGCTGAGGCAGGAGGATGGCTTGAGCCCAGGAAATGGAGGTTGCAGTGAACCATGATTGCACTACTGCACTCCAGCCTGGGTGAGAGAGAGAGACCCTGTCTCAAAAAAACAGACGAACAAAAAAGTTATGTCCAAAATATATCTACAAAGAACACTTACAATTCAACAATTAAAAAAAATTAATTAAAAATCAGGCATCATATCTGAACTGACACTTTATCGAAGAAGATATACAGCAGATGTCAAATAGGCATATGAAAGGCATTTAATACCCTGTGTCATTAGCTGATTGCAATTAAAGCAATAATGAGACACCACTGCAAACCTAGTAGAATTCCTAAAATCAAAAACAGTGACACCACCAGCTGCTGGGGAGGCGGCAAAGCAGCAGGAGCTCTCACGCCTTCCTGCTGAGACTGCAGAACGGTGCGGCCGCCACAGAAGACAGCTTGGCAGTTTCTTATGAAGACACACAGAGTTTTACCGTACCATCCACCAGTCATGTTCTCAGGTATTTAGCCAAGTGTGCTGAACCCTGATGTCCACAAAAACCTATATATGAGTGTTCCTAGCAGCTTTATTCATAATTGTCAAACATTGGAAGCAACTAAGATGCCTTTCAGAGGTAAACAGATGAACTACGGTGCATCCAAACAATGGAATACGATTCAGCACTGAAAGGAAATGAGTGATCAAGCCATGAAAAGACACAGAGGAACCTTAAATGAATATTAGTAACAGAGGAACCTTAAATGAATATTAGTAAGCAAAGGAAGCCAGTCTTTAAGGGCTGCATACTGTATGAGTCAGACTCTCTGACATTCTGGAAAAGGCAACACTATGGAGATAGTAAAAAGATCAGTGGTTTCCAAGGGTGAGGGGGAAGGAGGGCTGGGTAGGTGGGGCTCAGAGGGTTTTCAGGGCAGCGGATCAACTCTGTATGACGCTATGATGGTGGGTACCTGTCATTACACATTTGTGATGACTCATAGAATGTCCAACATCAGGAGTGAACTCTATTGTAAACTATGGAAGCTGGTTAATAATGATCTATCAGTATTTGTTCATCGATTATAAAAATGCACCACACTAATGCACGATGTTCATTCCAGGAAAAGCGGTGGAGGTGTGGGTGCTTAGGAGATACCTGGAAACTCTGTGCTTTCTGCATAATTTTTTTCTCAAAAAGTAAAACTGCTCTAAAAATAAAGTCTGTGAAAAAGAAATACTGTTCCACCCTAAAAGTAGATGCGAGAAGACATGCTAAATGCTCACATGAGACACCGACTCACACTATCTGGTGTTCGCCTGTGGCTCCTCATTGAGCTTCAGATAATGTTTCTCGACCTAATCAAGACCTCTAGTCTCGGAAATGGTTCTGGTTCCTCCCTCTCCTTTTATTTGCTCAAAACTCCAAATCTTTGCTTTGCCACCTCTGAAAATGACTAAAAATGTTACCAGATGCCATTGGAAACTCAGAGGTGTTCCGTATTTTATTGAGCATATACTAGATATTCAAAGTGGCTTTACAAATTATAAAAAGACACACACACACACACACGCGCACAAATAAAAGGCAGTATTTTTAAACACAAAGGTAAAGCATTACACAAAGAGAAATATCTTCAGTAATTTATTAACTAACATCTGCTTCAACCTAAAATTTCGTATATACCCATAATTTAACTTCCTACGCATTTTGCTTGTAACACATTACTATTTCAAAAATTTGAAGTAATGGTTTTAAAGTATTTTAGCACTCATGAGAAAACATAATGATTGAAAATGCTTAACATTTAAAAAAATTATTGAGCCAATAAAATCTCTCTTCCCAAAGAAATATTTTTAAGAAAGTTTTCTCATTTTTTTGTTTTAAATATTGACTTATAAAATTAAAGTATCCTTCTTTTTTTCTGATGCAAAGTCATACCAAAACAGAAAAACAAACTTATTTCCAAGTTTCCAAACAAAAGAGAAAAAATGCCTTTTAGTTGAGACTAATCTTGGAAAATTTATTTCCCAAGTTAACTTCAAAGAGTTATGAGCTGTAAAAACATGAGGTTAGAGAGAACACTTCATGGTCAGGATTTAATTATAAATAAAGATAGTGGGCCTGTCTCCTATTTTCCGTATATCGTCCTGTCTTTTTTTATAGTGTCTTCCAAACAGTTTGCCAAATACTGCTGTGCATTTCGAGGATGACGGAATGTGCCACCCACTCTACACTTTGCAAAGTCTAACTCTGTATTAGAAGTGCTATAGTAGGCCGGGCACAGTGGCTCACGCCTGTAATCCCAGCACTTTGGGAGGCTGAGATGGGCGGATTATGAGGTCAAGAGATCAAGACAATCCTGGCTAACACAAAAATACAAAATACTCTACTCTCTACTAAATGCTACTAAAAATGCAAAAGATTAGCCGGGTGTGGTGGCAGGTGCCTGTAGTCCCAGCTACTAGGGAGGCTGAGGCAGGAGAATTGCTTGAACCCAGGAGGCAGAGGTTGCGGTGAGCTGAGATCACACCAGCACACTCCAGCCTGGGCAACAGAGCAAGACTCCATCTCAAAAAAGAAAAAAAGAAGAAGAAGAAAAAAGAAGTGCTACAATATCCATAACAAAGCCTGAAAATTCATCTGAGGCTTTTTTGCTCAGCTAAAAATTTTAGTTCTGAAAGTACATTAAATCTGCATACATACAAGTTAAAGATAAATAACCTATTGTAAGAACTTGTCATAAAGTCTGAACTATTATATTTCACATGCAGTGTCCATGATTAGACAGTGCCCTAGAATCATGTACTGTACGGAGACTTGTGCAGTGGTGTATAAACACACACAGGCATGCAGAGGGGGCACAAAAATAGGATAGAATTATTTTTTCTAGGATAAATAATAATTATTCTTTCAAGAGAAACCTCCCTGCCGGCCAAGGGGGTAGACGCGTTGCTGTAGCTTCATAAAAGACTTGGATTTTTTGTTAGTTCACTTCAACTGTATTTGGATGGTCCCCATAAAAATAGTAAGAAAGAATCACCAATTAAAAATAACTATTTTATATAAAATATATATGGCCATGAAAACAAAAGATAAATTTGGGGGAAATTCTCACTTCGTCTTCAGCCTATATTTGACACACCGGGAGAAATTTCACTCCAGTTCACAATGGAAACTTGTATCAGGGACAGGCGAGAATCCCCCGGACCTCTTTCATTAGTATCCGTTTTCTTCACTAGACATCACAAGCATTCCTATTGTAAAGTGACTCTTCACTGGGAAGACAGTTGGGACATTAGGTGATTGCAGAAAGAAGGGTGATGGCGTTGGTGGTGCCATCGATAGACCTGAGGACAGAGCAGGGGGCAATTTCAGCTCCATGCTGAGCCTTTTATTGATAGGCTTTGTTTTCAATGCGAGAAATTCAAATCCAAGCCACACTGACAGAAATAATTCTATCCTGCTTGTTATGGATTCAAAATTCATGGACGGAAGGCTTAACTCTGAATGTGACCATATTTGGAGATAAAGCCTTCAGGAAGTTAATTAAGGATAAATGAGGTCATCATAAGAGTGGGGCCCTGATCTAGCACAACTGGTGTCCCTGCAGGAAGATGGAGAGATCTAAGGAGCACACTGAGAGAAGACTACAGAGGGAAGACCACAGAGGGAAGACCACATGGAGGCCGGTCAGAGAAAGAGCCCTCACGAGGCCAGCCCTGCCAGCACCTCGAGCCTGGACTTCCAGCCCCCAGAACAGTGATAGGATCCATTTCTGCTGCTCAAACCACCAGACTGTGCTACTTGTTACAGCAGCCCTAGCTGATTAATACACTCTATTCACATTTGATTTTTAAAGAAAGCCCAAGGAAATTTCCTTAACTGAAGATTCGCTTAAGGAACTGCATTTATTTATAGGCAGAGTTGTCAGATAAAATGCAAATGCCACATTCAATCTGAATTTCAGATAGATAAGGAATAATTTTCAGTAATGAATATCTGCTGCAAACTTTATACCTTTTAAAATAGCATTGCCTTTTATTCTTCTCCATTCAGAGATGCTGCTGATGTTACTTTTATCAGCTTTACTAGCTTAAAAAAAATATGTTCAAGGTCGAAGGAGAAAATTATCCAGTGGGATTAACTTCAAACCCTACCCTCCAGGTCTGGGTTAACCTTATGTCAGCGGAATGCATCAGAGTGCATTTCTTGCACAGCAGTGAGACCCGCTGCCTTAGGGGTAGTGAGCCCTGTGTCACTCTGGGTGGCAGCAGCTGCCTGTCATCATCCTCCCGTCAGGGGCTTGAGTCTGGCTCACAAAGGGGTACTCAGGTGAGGCATTAGTTCCTTAGACATGGCACCAAAAGCATAGCCACAAAAGAAAAGATAGGTAAACTGGGCTTTACCAAAATTAAAAACACTGTTTGTTTTGAGTATGACAGAACGTGTCATCCACTACACTTTACAAAGTCTAACTCTGCATTAGAAGTGCTACAATATCCATAATAAAGCCTGAAACTTCCTTTGAGGTTTTCTAGCTTAGCTAAACATTTTACCTCTGAAAATACATTAAATCCACATACATACAAGTTAAAGACAAATAACCTGTTGCAAGGATTTGTCATAAAGTCTGAACTGTTATATTTCATAGGCGGTATACATGATTAGACAGTGCCCTAGAATCACATACTATATGGAGACTTGGGCAGTGGTGTATAAACACACACAGACATGCAGAGGGGGTGCAAAGAATAGGCACTGTTCTTCGAAGAACCCCACCAAGAGAGTGAAAGGACAGCTCAGAGTGGAAGAAAATATGTGTGAATCATAAATCCGGTAAGGACGTGCATCTAGAATACATAATGGAGTCTAATACTCAAATGCCTTCAAGAAACTTTGTGTTTTGTCTTATACATGATTATGGGAAAAATTAAAGTACGTGCAAAACCTTATTGATAATAGTTACCATGTGTCACAGTGATCTGTACATTTTAAGATAAAACAGTTGACCTAGAAGCTGCTTAAATTGTGTCTTCAAGGCCCCACTCACCCCAGAGGTTCTACTCCAGGGTGTGCTTTAACCATGACTAGAGGTGAGATGAGGGAGGTGAGCAGCTGCCCCTGCCCCTTGCAGGCCTATGAAGCCCCTGAGATGCAGAGCTCTGACTGCTCCACAGACCGTGCCTCCGGTTGGGAGGAGTCTTACCTGGTACTGGCGTGTGCCGCTGTAACAAAAGTGCCGTGGGCTCGATGGCTTATCAACAGGCATTCATTTTTCACAGTTCTAGAGGTTAGAAGCTCAAGATCAAGGTTCTGGCAGATTCGGGGTCTGCTGGGTACCCATTTCCTCATTCACAGATGGCGCCTTCTCGGTTGAGCTCATGTGGCAGGAGGGGCAAGGGTCTCCCAGGCTTCTTTTCATAAAGCACTAATTCCATTGCCCTCACGACCTCATCACCTTCCAAAGGCCCCACCCCCTAACACCATCACCCTGGGGGTGAGGATTTCAACACAGGAATTTGGGGACACACATACATGTAGACCATAGCAGGGAGACAGGAAACAAACACATGATATTTTAGCAAAAAGAAAGTTTATGTGTGTGTGTGTGTGTGTGTGTGTGTGTGTGTATGACTGTGTATCTATGTACCTGCATGTATATATAAATATACACAAATACATATAAACTTTATATACATACACAGGTATATATATACACACATATATACACACACATACACATATATAAACTTTATATACATACACACATATACACACACACATAAAACTTAAACACACACATAGATAAATCGATATTGCGTATGAATGCACATGTGTGTTTACGCTCAGGAATGTTGTAAAATGAAAAGTGAACAAGTGATCAGTGTGAGTTAAACACAGGATCCACCCCACGTAGAGAGATCGCGATTAACACTTGCTTTTTCCTAAAATGACAGCACAGGCTGAGTCTGTGGCAGATGTGGCAGAGGTGCCCAGTTGCTTCCCGAGCCGCCCCCTGCCTTGGCGCAGACGGAATTATGGCAGGCACATAGCGAGTCTCCACTCCCAGCCCCCTTTCTGGGGAGCGTGCCTACGTGACTGTGTTTGTTCCAGTGAGATGGAGATGAACAGTGAGATGGAGATGAACAGTGAGATGGAGGGAACAGTGAGATGGAGGGAACAGTGAGATGGAGATGAACAGTGAGATGGAGGGAACAGTGAGATGGAGGGAACAGCGAGATGGAGGGAACAGTGAGATGGAGATGAACAGTGAGATGGAGGGAACAGTGAGATGGAGATGAACAGTGAGATGGAGATGAACAGTGAGATGGAGATGAACGGTGAGATGGAGATGAACGGTGAGATGGAGATGAACGGTGAGATGGAGATGAACAGTGAGATGGAGGGAACAGTGAGATGGAGATGAACGGTGAGATGGAGATGAACAGTGAGATGGAGATGAACAGTGAGATGGAGGGAACAGTGAGATGGAGATGAACAGTGAGATGGAGATGAACAGTGAGATGGAGATGAACAGTGAGATGGAGATGAACAGTGAGATGGAGATGAACGGTGAGATGGAGATGAACGGTGAGATGGAGATGAACGGTGAGATGGAGATGAACAGTGAGATGGAGGGAACAGTGAGATGGAGATGAACAGTGAGATGGAGATGAACAGTGAGATGGAGATGAACAGTGAGATGGAGGGAACAGTGAGATGGAGATGAACAGTGAGATGGAGATGAACGGTGAGATGGAGGGAACAGGGCTGGTTCGATTCTGGGCTGGAGCTTTCAGGAGAAAGATTCTGCTTCCTCCTGATGATCTATCCCCTCCTGAAACTGTCATCCATGAAAACACAGCCAGGAGGGAACCAGATCCCTGCGTGATCACATGGAAAACAGCTCCACTGGCAACACTTTCCCAGGGCAGGACCATCAAGTGACGAAACACTGCACTTCTGACTTGCTGAGCCTCTGAAATGTGGGTGCATTTCTTTCCACAGTTTAAGTTGCTCTATCTGATAACCCCAGATGCGTAATTCAGAAACACACCCTCTAATGATAAACAAGGCAAACTGAAGCGTCAGGCGGGTCATCTGGACCCTCGCCTACTGTTTGGGTGAACATTTGCAGTTTTTCTTTTTTTTTTTTTTTTTTTTTTTTTTTTTGAGACGGAGTCTCGCTCCGCCGCCCAGGCTGGAGTGCAGTGGCCGGATCTCAGCTCACTGCAGGCTCCGCCTCCCGGGTTCACGCAATTCTCCTGCCTCAGCCTCCCCAGTAGCTGGGACTACAGGCGCCTGCCACCTCGCCCGGCTAGTTTTTTGTATTTTTTAGTAGAGACGGGGTTTCACCGTGTCAGCCAGGATGGTCTCGATCTCCTGACCTCGTGATCCGCCCGCCTCGGCCTCCCAAAGTGCTGGGATTACAGGCTTGAGCCACCGCGCCCGGCCCATTTGCAGTTTTTCATATGTAAACAGGGAAAACAATATCATCTCCTCATCCCCAAAGTGAGGATAGCATGAAAATGACACCTCCTCCGAGAATGCAGTGACAGCCTCATGTCTCAGGGCCAGATAACACCTCCTCCGAGAATGCAGTGACAGCCTCATGTCTCAGGGCCAGATAACACCTCCTCTGAGAATGCAGTGAGAGCCTCGTGTCTTGGGGCCAGAAAATGACACCTCCTCCGAGAATGCAGTGAGAGCCTCCTGTCTCAAGGCCAGATAACACCTCCTCCGAGAATGCAGTGAGAGCCTCCTGTCTCAAGGCCAGATAACACCTCCTCCGAGAATGCAGTGAGAGCCTCGTGTCTCAGGGCCAGAAAGGTGGGCACAGAGGACACATTCGTCTTCAGTTATTGAAAGAATTTTAAAAAATAAATATTACTTTCAAGACTGTTTGTCAGTGAACATAACTCTTACATCACTGAAACATTCTGTGTTTTGATGCAGATGCAACATATAACTGAAGAACATGTTTTCCGGCGCTTTTGAAACGACTTCTTTGTTTGCCCTTTCATCTGAAACACAATAGCCCGACGTATTCTGGCATTGGTTACTAACGCGACTTTCAGGCGGAAGCAGAGAGATACATGTCTGTACCAGATTTTATCTGAGACACGAATGTAGGATGCAGGTACATAAAAGGGGAAAGATGATAAATATGAAGCAACAGAAGTAAGGAAAAGCGTTGCCTCTATTAAAAACATAAAGCTGTCTTTTTAGAGAAAAATAATGATGAAGTACATGTGTGGTTAGACACATATACATGTGCACACTCATGCACCACGTCATTCCTGGGGAATGAATAAAATTCCTTAGCAAATGCATTAACATTTTTTAAACTCTCAGTGCAATCATTGCCTTGATTGTAACTATAGTAATGCCTCGTGCTTGGCAAACAAGTCCTCATCAATCAGCACTTGATAAGGGTGACTACAGACAAAGATTAGTTCATTAATTGTACGAACTTTGTCCTTTCTCAAAGGAGGATGGACTGGTAAAAATATTTGGGGGGCTGGTAAAATTCTTTACTAGTCACCCAACATAAATCGTTAATCGCTCACAGCTAGGGAGAGGGCTGCTGTTGATAGAACAAGATGCAGTTGGAGAAGACGCCATTGGTGGGTGCTCCTTGGCTGGTAGGCGAGAGCTGGCAGGAATTCTCGTCTTAGTGTGACCTGACCACATGAGTCTTTTCCCAAAGGGTCATATTATTCATGGGCCATATTAATTATCTGTGGGTCTTTAAGTTAACTGATGGGAAGACCATGGAAACGGAATCACAGTGAAATCTCTTCTACTACGTTACTATTTTCTTTTTTTTTTTGAGACAGAGTCTCACTCTGTCGCACAGACTAGAGTGCAATGGCGCAATCTCAGCTCACTGCAATCTCTGCCTACGAGGTTCAAGTGATTCTCCCGTCTCAGCCTCTTGAGTATCTGGAATTATAGGCACCCGCCACCATGCCCAGCTAATTTTTGTATTTTCAGTAGAGACGGGGTTTCACCATGTTGACGAGGCTGGTCTCGAACTCCTGACCTCAGGTGATCCACCCACCTTGGCCTCCCAAAGTTCTGGGATTACAGGCATGAGACACCACACACCTGGCCCTAAGTTACTATTCTTAAGTGTGAACAGCAAAAAGAGATATTTCACTCAGTTTATGCTTCAAGCCAAATCTGTAATCACAAGACACAAATTTCTTAGCAACAGGTAAATCTTGGTGCTATTAATCCTGTCATTACCATTTCTAGTACCTGATTTCTCAAAAACCTAGTTACTATTACAATAAACATGCATGTATGCATGCACACACATGCACACGCACACACGCACATGCACACATGCACACACATGCACACACACACGCACACAGAGGCGCACACATGCACACATGCACACACATATGCACACACACGCACATGTGCACAGGCACACGTGCACGCACACATGCACACACACATGCACACATGCACATGCACACACAAATGCACACACATACATGCACACACACGCACATGCACACACGCACATGCACACAGGCACACACACATGCACATGCACACACATGCACACACACACGCACACAGAGGCGCACACATGCACACACATATGCACACACACGCACATGTGCACAGGCACACGTGCACGCACACATGCACACACACATGCACACATGCACATGCACACACACATGCACACACATACATGCACACACGCACATGCACACAGGCACACACCCATGCACATGCACACACACGCACATGATCACGCACACGCACATGCACATACACATGCACAAACGCACACACATTCAGGGAACAGCCTCAAGAGATGCCCTGAATCCCTCCTATTTGCCGAGTCCAATACCAAGCTCAATGTGCACACCTGGAAGTTAATTCCATTCCTAGACACCAAGTGGACACTGGTGCATCCAACCAGACTGAGTTCTGGGGCTTTTCTGGGAAGTCGGTCTTACCATTACCATTTTAAAGATGAGATGCTGAAACCCAGATGGGTAAAATGCATTGATCAGGATCACACAGTGGGGGCCGAGAACTGGCCCAGGCCCCCTTTCTGTCCTTCCCAGGGACCAGGGAGGCTCCGAGCAGCAGCAACAATAACTTCGATGGGAAGAAAGCTTCCGGGGGACTGACGGCGTGCAGGAGGAGGAGTGAGCACACCTAATATCCCTCCAGCCACTGTGTTCCCTTGTGCAGAAAAGATGGTTTCTGGGGCAGGCAGTGTCCTAATGCACCTTCACGGTACACAACGCCGACCACTCTCCCGTCTCCTCCCCATGCCTGACGTGGTCCCTCCTAAATAAGACAATGAGAAGGTTGCAGCTCTGCCTGCAGGGTCCGGGGTGGAGACATGGCCGATCTCCTGGTTCTCACTTTGGAGGCCCCATGTGTGTGCCTGAGAGAGCTTCTGCCTGGTGCTGTTTGCCATGAGATGGCTTCTGAAGCCACGCCCCCTGCCTGGTGGAGGATCACTGGGAGCGGGAGCATTCAGAGGTGTGTGCCACGGGGCCCCTCCCACACTGTCAGCCTCAAAGATGCCCCAGAGGCCAGCAGCTCTGGAGCTCAGTGTGCCTGTCAATCTGCGGGCCGCGGGAGGAGGCTGGAAATCACAGCTCTGGGCTAAACCCCGGCCTCGGCCACTTAGAGATTTTGAAAAATGAACTTACCTATGAGACAAGCACCTCCAAGTTCACAGGGCTAGTCTAAGAATCAGCTTCTGTGATGCATTAGAACACACAGTGCTTTGCCGGGTGCCCCCTGAGCATCGTATGAGGCCAGTATCAGACCTCCTTAGTTTAAGGAGGAGTTGAATGTCATTTAGATTTAGAAAACGAAGTCAGGCAAATACCCCTCCTTCCAAGGCGAGAGCTCAAGGCCTGTGTGTACACGTGTTGGTGTGTGTTTCCAAACCACTGAGATAGGGTTTGCTTTTATTACTATTTTCTGTACTTATGTTGAAAAGCTTCATTCTGATTACTTAACCACAGTGTGATTGAATATTGAAATCTGAAAATCGAATATGATTGAAATTAAAACCTTCTTTTATAATTATGAAAATTGGATACATTCAGTTATGCATATTTTGGTAAGTTAATTAATGTTTTTAAACAATACACTTTTACAGTCTATACTTATGAGCTGGTATTTGCTTTCATTTAGTATTTTAATCTCTTCAAATGACCAAAAATTAATAACTTATGAATCTAATTGGTATCTTGATGTTTGTGTAATGTCATATTTGAAAAACAGAATAAACAGGAAAAACTTAGAAATAAAAAAAGAAAACATAATTTGTATCATTTTCCCTTAGGGAACGCATTTTAGCATGATTTAAAGCAGAATCAAAAGATAATTATCTTTTGGCACTAATTTTAATATGTGCGCTAAAACAAAAATTATCATCCCTAAATAAAGCAGGAGTCTTTTCACTGAGGGGCTCCGTGAACTGCAGGGCGTCCTGGACATCAAGGACCCTTCCTGGACATTGAACAGAACTGCTTTTAATGGTTTAGGGAGGAAGGCATTTTTCTCCCAAGCAGGAGGAGGAATTTCACAGATGACAAAACTGGGGGCCTCTCTGTTCTCTCCAGCTCACAAGCAAAACCTAACACAACAGATGAAAAGGCCGCAGGGTCCTGGGGGCTCGGCCTGGAGCAAGCTCCTGGGAACCCAAGGCGCATTCTGGGGGCCTCAAACAGCCCTGGGCTTTTGGGAGAGCGTTGGAGGAGGCAGGAAACAGTCGCCTCCAGCGCCCGCGTGGGATGTGAAATAAAGGCGATGAAGCATCAGTGCCCGGGGCCCGCACCGTCTGAGAGGCCACGAGGAACAGCTTCCCGCGTGGGGAGGCGCAGGGGCCGCAGGGTGGGCTGCTGGGGCCGGAGGGTGCAGAGCCGGACTCGCCTTAAAAACTAATCATCCCGAGGCCGCTCCCGCACCCCACGTCGGGCTTCAAGGACGCTGGAGGAAAGGAGTCCGCAGCTTCAAGTGGTTCCCGAGCGTGGGCGGGGAGAGAGTCCTGTGGGCAGCCCCACCCCTGCCTGGAGAGGCCGCGGACGCCCTCAGAGCTGGGACCCGCACCCGAGTCCCTCCTTCCCTCCCGCGCAGCCGCGGACCCCCGGCAACACTTCAGCATCCCGGTGCAGGGAGGGGAGGCCTGGACTTGGAGGGTGGTCCCCAGCAACAGTGGAGAAGACGCCTCGGGCTGAGACCCGCATGGCCCGAGGACCCAGTCCTGCCTGGGCCCCATCACAGCGAGGAGGGTGTTGGTCTGAGGCCCTGAACTTCAGAGTCCACCTCGTCCGCACCATGCCCCCAGCGGTGTCTGGACCCGACGCAGCCAGCAGCCGCCCACCCTGCTGGTATGGGGCTGCCGGGTGCTGCCTCGGCCTTAGGAGGACCGCGCAGGACACAGGGGCTCAGGGCGGTGAGGGGTCAACAGAGATAGGTGCTCAGGGCGGAGAGGGTCAAGCTCCAGGGTCCTCTGCCCTTCCTTTAAAGCGAAGGTGTGTCCGGAGCGGCCACTCCCCGCTGCAGGCTGCTGGGGGGTCTTTGCCCACAGGAATCCAATCTGGCCTGGGTCTGAAGGAATTCGGCCTGAGCTACAGATCCCAATTTGGTTCAAACCCCACAAGAGGCATGATTTAGGTTCCACAGTGCATGCTATGAGTGGGACCTCGTAACGGGCGGCCCTGCACTCCGTGCATCCATCCCAAATCCCACGGGGAGCAGGGTGCTGGCAGAGGGAGAAGGAGCTCCCTGGGCTGGCTGAGCCAGCACCCAGCCTCTCTACCCAGCCACCTGTGTAGGTGACGGGACGGTAAGGGCTTCCCTGCTTGGCCCTTGGTGGGAAGCTTGGTGGGGTGGGAGCTGCATGCTGACACAGCTCTTCCGTCTTCCTCGTCACCCTGCTTCGCAACCAGCCAACCCCAGAACCCCAGGTCACAGGACCCCAGGTATTTGACGGGTGGAGACAAGAGTGGGTGAATTTCTCTGCGCGTTGAACCGCTTTTGCAATATGTGTTTTTTTAAATCTCCAACATGAAGTAGCCTTTAACCAGTTGGTCTCATCCCGGCTAATGATTGCAGGCCCGGTGCAGGCGTGTTTCCAAAGAAGCAAAGTCCGACCTGAAGGAGAGGCCGAGAGGAGCCGGGAGCTGGGCCCAGGGAAGCCTGAGCTGCGCTTGCAGGCGAGCGCTGTGCAGACGCCGGTAGGGGCCAGGCCCGCTTGGCGAAATCCATTTCCCCTCTATATCAGGCACTGCTTCAGCTTTCGTTTTCAGTGATATAAAGGCCCTTTCAAAAATGCCAGAGAGAACTCGTGCCCGAGGGAGCACACGCCCCATGGTGAGAGGGACCCCAGCAGCAGATGCTCCCGGCAACTTGGGCAAAGTGAATCCCATTTCAGAACCAAATGAGGTCCCCAAAACACAGAATGTAGATGGGCAGCCGACCTGACCGTCTCCCCGCGTGACAAAGCCCTGTGGCAGCATGGCTCTGTCAGGATTTGAGCACACGATGTTAAGGAAAGCAACCAAATCCACCTTGCCAGCGGGCCACGAACACCGAATTGCCTTTAACTGCCAGCTCCGAGGACTGTGTGTGGTCCCACGTCTGGCCTTGTGTCCTGATAATCAGGAACGGTCTTCCAGGACATGCAGTCCCAGAACGGCCTGTGCAGGCCTGAGATGGGGGGGCCTCCATGCCCCTCCTCTGCACCCCCACCCCTTCCAGGGGCAGGCTGCCCAGGAGCCCAGGAGCCCAGCAGAATGCTTCTAACTTCCTAAGTACAGAAAAGTTTCTACAGAAGCTTAACAGAAGCTTCTTGAGCTCCTGCACCTATTTCTTACTTCTTTCATGTTCTCTTTAGGGCTCTGCATAATAGTAGGATACCTTAAGGTGTTGATTAATTGGTGGAAATCGAGACAAGTTTTTCAGCATGACTTTAAGAAATCTACAGAGAGTAAGTATAACATGATGGGGCTTATCTGGTCCCCTGTCTTGTGGGAGACTACGGCACCTGAAAACAACGTGATGGCAGCTCACTGTGCGTGAAAGACGCGGATACCTGGTGGGGAAGGGGCGCTGCACACAGCACACACAGTTCAAACGCGAGTTTTAACCGACTCGTCCCATGGAATGATCTTCCTACCAAAATGTGAAAAACGCTGATTCCTCGTGGGGAACGGGCATTGCACACAGTTCAAATGCGAGTTTTAATCCACTCGTCCCATTGAATAATTCCTACCAAAATGTGAAAAACGCTGATTCCTCGTGGGGAACGGGTGCCACACACAGTTCAAACATGAGTTTTAACTGACTCATCCCATTGAATAATCATCCTACCAAAATGTGAGAAACACTGATACGTGGTGGGGAACGGGCGATGCACACAGCACACGCAGTTCAAATATGAGTTTTCACCGACTCATCCCACTGAATAATCATCCTACCAAAATGTGAGACAGCTGGCCTTCCACACGTTCTCTGTCTTCCCATTATTTCTGAACGCTCCTTCCCTTGGGTCCTGTCACTACGGCAAATGGTGGCCAATGGCACCCATGATACAGAAACCGTCCTGTGAGCCTGGATGCCTCCTCACCCCAGAGACAGAGCCCTTCCTGGCTTTGACGTGCCACGATCATATGCTTTTTTTGTCTAGAGGAGATATGTTTTATTACAAATGGGTTATGTAACCCTAAGCACCTTGGTGTTTGTAATTCATGAAGAGTGTTATTTTGTGAAGATGTTAGTAGCTGGCTCAAGTAAGAAAAGAAGTTGCAGTCTCCTCTTCAATATTTTAGATCGGTTTTAAAAGAAATCAGGCAGAAATCTAGAGAGTACTTAATATGCCAGTAGGGAAGAGTACTAATTCGATTTACATTTGTTTAAATCTTACATAATTAAAAGACTGTATCTTACAAAATGTCTTATCTGATAAAATCTTGTAACCAGTTTATGTATCTTCTATGAAAAGAGTAATAAAACAAAGATTATTTGAGACAGTAAAAGAATTAACACAATTTTATATTGATGGGAAAAATGGAGTAATGCACTTTTAAGTAACAGGCAACTTCAGATTTTACTCATGTATTTAATGTATATTGATTCACATGATGAAAGTGATGATTTTCTTACTAAATGAGCCAAGAGAATGTTTCACTTATATATTTATTAAATTTAAATCAATATAAGTCTAATAGGCAACCTCTAGGGGTGCCTAGATTCTCTTTTCCAGTTATTTATCAATTTGGTTATTTTGTTTGTTTCATTCGGCTTGTTTTAAAAAGAGTAATGATGCTACAATAGGGCCCGTGGAACATATGCTGGTACAACTCTTTATTAATTTAATACATATTTATTGTGTGGCTACTATGTGCGAATTTTCAAGTGCCGTCACTCAACACCTGCAGAGCACCTCGGAGGGCAGTGAGGGGCCACCCTCGGTGGGCTCTCTGCTGGGGCCTAGGGTGAGCAACAGGCTGGTGGTGAGGGGGGCGGTCTTTGCCAATCTAAATCCAATCTGGCCTGGGTATGAAGGAATTCTGCCTGAGCTACAGATCCCAATTTGATTCAAATCCCACAGGAGGCATGATTTTATTGTGTAGCTACCATGTACAAATTTTCAGAGTAGAAGTATTTTATTTTCCTTTGTAAGAATAGTCCCTTTTAAGGAAACTACTATCATTATATGCTCCAAAGCATATGGACCGCATCTTCCTAGTGTACACATAGGCATTTAGATGCATGGCAACCATATTCTATGTCTGCGGTAACAAAAGTCACATTACATTATTTTCATACAAATTCATGGGGAAAAATACTACTTTTAACTGATATAAAGAAACAAGAGAGAAACAAAAAGCAATGCATTTTCAGTTTGGCCCTTTTTTATAAAAGAACATGAAAAAGTACTGACAAGCTAGGTAAATTTTTTAAAATACCCAAATAATTGTCAAAAATTATTTACATTTTCTCAGATGAATGTGTCTACATGTACCAAAGATGATTATAAGTAAAAGTATATTTTAAAAGTAAAAATTAAGTATAAATGACACTCTTCTGATATTTGAAATGTCAAAAACAGTGGTCACTATATATATCCTATGATTGCTTGTCATTTCATTGTTAAAACTTAATAAATTAAATACTATTTTTAATGTCCTAAAATACCAACTAGGTGTTTCCTCAGCCCCTCAGAAAGAACTTGTAGCTGGAAAACTGGTATTAAACACAAACAGAGTCCAGTAGCTTCATGCCCTGTGCCTGTAAGTCAACTCAATGCCATCTTTCGTGCTCCACTCATCTCGGCTGACTTAAATCAAATTATAGTGTGGGGTAACTTCTGTAAACTGGAATTTCCTAAAACATTATTTTCAGTCCCACTAAATACCAAAAGCCTGCTCAGTTTTTACTGGTTAATTATAATTGGCAGGTCACTTGAAGTCTTGGAAATCTGCAAGTGGCAAGTGAGAGGTGAGACACAGAAATGTTCTTGCTCCACAAGCTTACATGGGGCTTAATCTGCCAAAGCCTGAAATGGTTACATTGGCTTAAAAAAAATGTGTATTTCCTAGCCTGGCACAGTGGCTCACGCCTATAATCTCAGCACTTTAGGAGACTGAGGCAGGCAGATCACTTGAGGCCAGGAGTTCGAGACCAGCCTGGCCAACATGGTTAAACCCCATCTCTACTAGAACTACAAAAATTAGCCAGGCTTGGTGGTGGGTGCCTGTAGTCCCAGCTACTCAGGAGGCTGAGAGAGGAGAATTGCTTGAACCCAGGAGGCGGAGGTTGCAGTGAGCCAAGATTGCACTGCTGTACTCCAGCCTGGGTGACAGAACAAGACTTCCTCTCAAAATAAATAAATTAAAATAAAATAAAATAAAATAAAATAATGTATATTTCCAGTAAAATCATTTACAAGAATTTTACATTTGTTTTTCAAATTAAGTTTAGGTGCTAACATATTTATTCTCCAATGGTTTTCAAGATCTACCAGTGTATTAGTCCATTCTCATCCTGCTATAAAGAACTCCTCAAGACTGGGCAATTTATAAAGGAAAGAGGTTTAATGGACTCACAGTTCAGCATGACTGGGGAGGTCTCAGGAAACTTACCATCACGCAGAAGGTGAAGGGGAAGCAAGGCACCTTCATCACAAGCCAGCAGGAAGGAGAAGTGCCCAGAGAAGGGGTTACAGCCCCTTATAAAACCATCAGATCTTGTGAGAACTCACTCACTATCATGAGAACAGCATGGGGGAAACCGCCCTCATGACTCAATTATCTTCACCTGGTCTCTCCATTGGCAGGTGCAGAGTATGGGGATTACAATTCAAAATAAGATTTGGGAGGGGACAAAATGCCCAACCACATCAACCAGTAAACCTGAAACATATAGTGTTTTAGTTAATCTCTCATATACAAATTGGTATGAAACAGAAATAAATCAAATAAAATAGCTTTTTAAAGTGGGGTGACAAAATTGAACAAAACCCAGTGTCAAAAGTGCATGAGACATGTAAAGGGATTAATATCTCCATACAATAGGAAAAACTCATCTATAACAAGCATTTCTGAGAAAAATGTTATAAATAGGTGTTAAATGTTTCTGCCATGTGTGCCTGTAGACGGTGGGGGGCCTTTGGGGTGTGCCCTTCCTCATCTCAGCCCAGAAGGGTAAAGTAACAAGAAGATAACAGCTAAGACTCTGGGGCTGGAGGCAGTGATTTAAGAGTATCATGGGGCAGAAATCACACACTGAACCTGTGCCAGCTCATTTGGCATTGCGCCAAGTGAGCTTTTCAGGTGAAAATCAGTGGACAGGCCCACCATAGACTTGCCATGGGGTTCTGAGGTGGCTGCTGGCTTAAGGGGACTCAGGCACTTCCCTCAAGTGTCCTTTTTAGGTTGGGTCTATAAGAGGCATAGGTGGGTGAAGAGAGAATTGAACCACTCTTAGTATCCTGAACTTTAATAAACCTTTTGATTTCTTTTGTAAGCAGAAGAATATATGGATGCATAACCACAGATAAAGTTTTAATGCATAAGCAGCCTCTGTGAATGTTTGCAATTTTTTTCACCCAAAGCTGATCGTAGAAAATCCAAGCTGTTACTAACGCCATATTTCCTCAGCAGCTGAACTACTTTAAACCTACACAGCTGCTTCCCTTCAGTAAGAATCTGTGAAATCCTCATTTGAAAAGGAAATGAGAAACACACATGCAATCAACTGAGCGCCTAAATGAAAATTACAGAACGGACCCTTTTCCATGAAAACAGTCAAAATCATTAACCAAAGACGAAGCAACCCGTTACTGGTCTTCCAAATGTCAAAATAGTCGGCTTTAAAAGGTGATCGTTCTCTCAAACACTGTTTTAGAGCACACCATTTGGAGAATTTTAAACTAAATTAGCAAAGTCTTTTAACATCTCTGAAATCAGGCCGGAAGCAAATTTATAATTATTTACTTATTAACAAACATCTCCAATTTATACCTAAAGCTATAGTTTGTTTGCCACCTACAGAGAAATCTGTTAAAGACTTTAGAAAATTTAATTTTCAAATGCCAAATGTTAAAATATATGCTGGTGATCAAATAATAGGAATTATTTTCATGACTGAGTAACCAGGTGAAAATATTTACAGCTGACCCTTGAACCACAGGTTTCTGACGTCATGGGTCCACAGTTACAAGGATGTTTCCTTCGCCTCGGCCACTCTGAGACAGCAAGGCCAGCCCCTCCTCTTCTTCCTCCTCCTCACCCCACTCATCATGAAGACGATGAAGAGGACAAAGACCTTTATGATGATCCACTTCCACGTAACCAATAGTAAATATATTTTCTGTTCCTTATGATTTTTAATAACATTTTCTCTATTTTTGTAAGAATACAATATATAATACATATAACATACGAAATATGTGTTAACTAACTGTATTATTGGTAAGGCTGCCAGTCTACAATAGGCTATTATTTTGGGGGGAGCTGAAAGTTATCCTCAGATGTTTGTGCCAGGTCTGCACCCCTCACCCCCGTGTTGTTCAAGGGTCAACTGTACAAAACACTTAACTCCAAAAAAACCATCATTTTCTACATCTATTAAATCCCTCCTTACAAAGTGACATCAGGCAGCGTCTTACCTGAATTCTTATTGGTTTTGTTCTGCCGACTTTTAACCTGTTCAGTCCAAAGGGTAGGGTAACGTGATGCAATATCTATGAACCAAAATGAAATGATAAGCATTTTTAATTCATCATGAACCCACAATGTTCCTTAAGTTACATAGTGCAGCAAGCAGTCCAAAAGCCAAAATAAATCAATATAACACACATTGTACATTTGTCAAGAAATAGTTACAATGATTATATGCATGAGACAAAAGGAAATCACAACATACGTTTAAAATATTTTTGGCATTCTTCTCTTTATCCAAAAGTATAGTTAAAATCTCTTTGGGTCTAGACAGAATTCACTTTAAAAGAATCAGATTTTAGAAAAATACCCAAATGTACAAAAAGATATCCTTGTGTAGTTAAAATGGCTATTCACACAACATACAACGTTTTCACTCAGTTGAAAGACTCAACACAAAATGCAATATGTGAAATATAACTTTTGCTTGGAACTTTTCAGGAACACCCCTTTTGTAGTAATCTTGTTTAACAAATAAAATTGAATGGGCCGGGCGTGGTGGCTCACACCTGTAATCCCAGCACTTTGGGAGGCTGAGGCGGGTGGATCACCTGAGGTCAGGTGTTCAAGACCAGCCTGGTCAACATGGTGAAACCCCATTTCTACTAATAATACAAAAAAAACAATTAGCCAGGCGTGGTGGCAGGTGCCTATAGTCCCAGCTGCTCCTGAGGCTGAGGCAGGAGAACTGCTTGAGCCCGGGAGATGGAGGTTGCAACGAGCTAAGATCGCATCATTGCACTCCAGCAGCCTGGGCAACAAGAGCGAAACTCTGTCTCAAAAAAAAAAAAAAAAAAAAAAAAGAAAGGAATATAGTGCAGGTCACTGTTAGTGCGTGAGAGCACAGACCCTGAAGAAGACGTCTGGGTCTGAATGCCATTTGCCATTTACACCCAGATGGACTTGGGTCAATTGCCACAGGGTTCTCATCTGCGGAAGGGCATTCAGAAGGCCCAGGGACTCACAGCAGCAGAGCCCACATTGTGTAGCACGTAGGGCCATGCAGCATTAGTCACCATTATTATTATTTGCAAAGCATAATGCAGTTCTACACTTTAATGTTTTGTTAATTTATACTGTGTATTCCTTACACTTTGCCTTTTAACCCTGGTCCCCTTTGACCTGGTAATTTTTTATACGTTAGTAAATACCTAAGACAATGTATTAAAGGTAAAAACAGGAAATCTATCCTTGTTACGACCACTTGTAAAGATGTGATATGTAAACAGGGAAAATGGCCATACATTTTATATTATCCAAACTGTAAAATTTCAACTTAGAAATGTGTATTTAACGAAACCCTCATGAGAATGCGACATGGCGATATCGGAAAACCCCTCGCTCCAAAGACATCAGGAAAAACAGTGGGTGCCCTCATAAGGCTGGACACGGCCACACGCAGTCCATTTCTGCTTGTGAGTTTGCTCTCTTATCCCTGTCTAACATCATGATGTTTAGATACACATTTACCCAGTGAAATTATTTCTACAGCCAAGCAATTCACATTCCCAACATCTCACAGTTATTTCACGGGTGTGTGGTTAGGAAATGTTTACTATGCCATCCATTGCCGTTTCGTCATTAAGTATATTCCTCGTGCCATGGGCTGGATGTGTGGGATGCCATCCATTGTCATTTCATCATTAACTAGATTCCTTGTGCTGTACGCTGGATGTGTGGACTTGTCCATCCCACATAACTGCAGCTTTGCAGCCTCTGACCTCATCTCTCTATCTTCTCCATCCTACCCTACCCTTGGTGACAACCTTTCGGCTTGCTGTTTCCTTCTTCTCACTCTTGGGGTTTTGTTTGTTTGTTTTTGTGTGTTTTGTGTGTGTGTGTGTGTCTGTGTGTTTGAGTCGGAGTCTCGCTCTGTAGCCCAGGCTGGAGTGCAGTGGCCGGATCTCAGCTCACTGCAAGCTCCACCTCCCGGGTTTACGCCATTCTCCTGCCTCAGCCTCCCGAGGAGCTGGGACCACAGGCGCCGCCACCTCGCCCGGCTAGTTTTTTGTATTTTTTTTTTTAGTAGAGACGGGGTTTCACCGGGTTAGCCAGGATGGTCTCGATCTCCTGACCTCGTGATCCGCCCGTCTCGGCCTCCCAAAGTGCTGGGATTACAGGCTTGAGCCACCACGCCCGGCCTGTTTGTTTTTTAATAGATTCCACATATAAGAGAGATCATGTAGTCATTTCTGTGTCTGGCATGTTACACTCCTTACTGAATGGAGCTCTAACAGGATGACTCGCTTCCCAGCTCCGCGCCATCCCTCGCGCTCCTCCCCAACCCCAACTGTACAATCCCCGCCCCCGGCTCACCTTCTTCATCTCCTTGAGGCTGAGTCTCCAACGCCGGAGCCACGGCATCATCTGAATTCAGAACGGAAAAGATTTGCAAGGAGACTACAATTATGAGAGTAAGTTAAGTAAGTGTGCATGCGGGTGGATGCTGAGGACTTCCACTCAGTCCCCACAGATCAACCATAACGCAACCCCACACAGACCCCACCGGATGCTGCTGCGGCATCCAGGCCCACTCTCCAGTCAGCTGCTATTTAAAATGCTCCAGGCTAGACACTGACCTAACTTCCACGTGGAAAACATCCCATCAGTTCTAAACTCTCAGAGCCAATCACAGGCCATAGGGCAGATGAGGAAGGAATCAAAATAATTAAGAGTAAAGAAAGTCTAGCCCTGGGAAAGAGAAGTCATAAATTCGGGCCACCGGAGGTTACAGAAGAGGGCTTGGCAGGGACTGGGGTGGGGTTGAGCAGAGCCATGTCCCCTTAACACGCCCTCTGTTTTCCCCAAGAGAAAGGCAAGGGCTGGAGAATTCTGGACCCCCTTCTACACCTCTGGCCCTCCCTCTCTCCACTGCTGCCGTGGAATAATCTAACCGAGGATCTGAGGGGCGCATGGGGTGGAGGGGACAGGGCGAAAGTTATCAGCGAATGGAGGAAAGGGCGGGCTGGGGTGTCACAGGCCCCTGCACCACTCATGGACTCGCATTTTCCAAGTGGAGAATCTGTATTTCATTAATTGACACACATACGTTGGGTTCCCTGGTAAAGTAAGAGGTTTTAAATGGCTCAGAGACCTGGCAGGATGGCAGGCCCGTGAGCCAGGAGTCCTCCTCCAGACACTCAGGGCCCCACCCGGGAAGCAATCACAGGGCACTGTGGTGCTCTCAGGATCATCCTTTTTTTTTTTTTTTTTTCACTGAAGCTTGCTTATATCATTTTGTTAAATGGTAACTTTTGGACTGAAATACAGGAAAAAGTGGCAAAGATGAGGTCCAGCCATAAGACTTATGTAGATAACTAAATCACGAACTTCCCAGTGGTCTAAAGAATAAAGTTTGTCATAAGACTTTATTTTAGGGGAAAAATCAAAACAGATTTTCAAAAAATTTTAACATTGAGCAATCTCGAAAACAGTTTGCTAGCTATCAAAATACTGACAAAAATGTAACATCAGTTATTTGAAATATCCAAGTCTAACACTGATAATAACAATAAACTAGGAATATTTTGTGGTTGAATATTTTACAATCTTCTTCCAAGAAAATAAAACAAAATGGGAAACATATTTTAAACACAAGAACATACAAAAAGTCTTAAAATAACATATTTGAAATTTTTTGGAATGAGGACAATCAAATACATTATTACTGTTGTGTGTTTTTGCTGAGGCCTCACCAAGTCACCACTCTGAGGCCACCAGCCCATTCCCCAGTCACTGGGGCCAGGCCAGTCTGAAAGCTCAGCCTGAATGGCAAGCAGGGAGGGCAGGTGTGGTCTGGGTACAGGGTGACTAACAGGCCCACTGTCCATTCCTCCTCTCAGCCCTGATTCTGGGCATCAGAGGCTGTTCCCCTTCCTGCCCTGTCCACACTTCCCCCTCAGCACGGTCATCATAGGCCCTACTCCATGCCCCCGTCCCTCACAGACGGGGTGGCTCTGTCCCAACAGAACAAGGCCATTGGTGGCTGCTGAAGTCAGCCTTACAGAAATAAAACAAAAATCTCGAAGAGCTGTGCAGTTTTTATTTTCCCTCTATCAGAGTCTGTGAAGTGTCTCGTCTTATTTGTGTCTGGAAACCAGCTCTGTTGCTTAATCCAGGTATCCCCTCTGCGTATTCAGGCCTAAAGTGGGGGGCATGTTCTTTCCTTAACTCACTTTCATGCCCATGTACTAATCCCTCTAGATTTTTTTTTACAGTGGGTACAATAAATATCATAATAAACAGGATTAGGAAATGGCCTCTGAAAGAAGATGATCTTTCCGTCTCCTCCTCCCTTTCCACATTTGATTAATTTTTCTAGTCATGAGATCGTCCCTTCCTTTCTCTACAAATGTCGACACGCCCACCCCATTTTCTTCTTGACTCAATTCACGCAGCTCACTATTGCTCTATGCAACTTTACCCCTTCCTTTCCAAACATAAACCCTCTCCCAACCCAGTGTCCCCATTATGCCTGTCATCAGTTTTCAGCTGGAAAATGAGCTATCTTCCTTGACTGTGAGGCTTCTTCTTTCTCAGCTCACACCTGTTACATATTTCCCCTTCCAGGAAGCTGCTCCTGCCTCATTCTTGGCAGGCGCCCTCTGGACAGCCTGACATTTACTCTCATGCCAGCTTGTCCCTCCAACATGTCTGTGTCTTAGTAATACAGAACTCTTTTTGCAAAGGATCTTTCAGGGCAGGGACAGGCCTCACCACAGTTTCCACATATGCAGAAGGGACTGGTTGAATAAAACTCTGAATTTTTTTTTTTTTTTTTTGAGACAGTCTCACTCTGTCGCCCAGGCTAGAGTGCAGTGGCGTGATCTCGGCTCACTGCAACTTCCATCTTCTGGGCTCAAGCAATTCTCCTGCCTCAGCCTCCTGAGTACCTGGGATTACAAGCATGTGCCACCATGCCTGGCTAACTTTTGTATTTTTAGTAGAGATGGTGTTTCACCATGTTGGCCAGGCTGGTCTCGAACTCCTGACCTCAGGTGATCTGCCTGCCTTGGCTTGGTCTGTCTTTATATTACTTTTGTTTGTTACTGGTTCACTACACTGTCATCTTGAAAACAACCTCTGACTTTAAAGGCTGATGTAGGAGAAAAGCAGAAATGTGTCCTGGTACTGAAGGGTGTTGGCCGAGGCAAGGGCGGAGAAGAGGATGGAGACTTTCCCAGGGGAGTGGTGGTGGGCACATGACAGACCCTGAAACAGGACCCGCAGGCTGTGATATGATGCTTAAGTTTAAGGGTTTTGTTCAGCTCTTGTTTGCGCCAGTCTCAGAGGCAGTGATTGCTGTAGGTAGAAAAACAGTTCCTCCTCCTCCTTGTAGGGAGGAGTTGAGGCTTCTTGATCAGGGTCCTCAATAACTGCAATGGTTTAGAATCCCACAGGGAGCCAAAACACTGAGCCTCAGCCCTCTCCACAGTCACAGACTGGGAGGCTCCAAGGGGTCCTAACAGTGTCTGCTGATGGTCCCGAAACAAGCCACAGAGCACAGGCCCAACACCAGTGATCCCAGCAGAGCACAGACCCAATGGAGCTGGTGATCATAAGAGTGAATGGCACTTGCTGAATGAATAAAGAAGTAACAAACTGGCTCGGCTCTCATCATTGTCACTAGTGGATGTTTAAACTTTAACTTGAGAAGTTATTTCACAGGATAGGTTAAAGTAGATGTTGTATATCATCACAGACATTTATTCTAAGATAGTTACCTGTTTTTCCTGTGCCTTCGCGTTGCGGTAACTTTTCATTTATGGAACCTAGAGGAGGAAATTAAGGAGTGGAGTGAAATGAAATTATTTTGGACTCTTAAATGGTCATCACAAATTAAGTTACGCACATGTTTTTGCTCCATTTTGATTAATTTGCAGTACTTTGGCATTTTCTACTTAAATTCTGCAAGCTGTCTAGTACCCTGAGGGGACACTATCACCTAAACTTGCAGACCCAGGACTCAGCAACAAAAGATTAGTTTCTACTTCCGGTGCTAAGGGGTTGCACATGGATAGAAGACCTTAAAACCCAATATATTACAGTCTCTTCATCTGAAAAATGTCATCATAACCATAACATACATACCCATGTTGGGGTACTGAAGTGAATTAAGTAAAAAAGGAAATGTTTTTAAAATCCTAAGACATTAGACAACCAAAGATAACTAAAAACCCTGATTTCAGCTTGATTCTGATTTATAGAGGAGAATGGTGAGGAACTACCTTTTGGTAGACTATTGAAAATCTACTAAGTAATGTGCGACCAAGTTTGAATGTTTATATATTGCTGAAAGATGTATATTACAAACAGAAAGTGTAGTTCTTTCTCTTCCCACAGATTGACGCCGCTATACGGATCCACTTCCCCCTCATTAGTATACCTACTTGAGAAATAAAAACGGTTATTCTCAGAGTTTGTTGGCAGTTGAATATTCTGTTCAGAATTGAGCTGGAATTCCCATAGCCATAGACACGCCCAGTAAAACTCCTCAGCAGAAACATTTTGGAACTTGAAATTATTTGTTTCTGTTTTCTTTTTTTCAATGTTGAATATGACAGAAATACAGACCAACATTCATATTAAAAATATAGCTTATGACATTTTGGGGATGCTTATCTTATTTTTGGGAAATGCAATAGTAATGTGGCAGGAAATTTACAAGCAATTCATTGGATGGCAGAGAAAACGGAGGAACTTGGAGGCGCCATCCATCCTCCAGCACTCTTGGTGGACGCTGCCTCGGGGTCGCATTGCCCAGACACCCCTGAACACACATCAGCGGTTCCCATGAAGGAACACAGTGCAGCCATCCCAAACCCTCCTCTGTGACAGGTACTCATCAGACAATGCTGACTTCAGGAAAGCTGAATGAGGATTTACACGGGAAAGTTCTCAGCGGTTTCCCTGCTGGCTGCATATCTAAAAATAACTAAATAATATGCGTTTGGGAATTTGCTGTCCCCAGGGGATAAAAAGGAACACAATTCTCCTGGTTCATCTACCAAAGCCAGCCCTTCTCTCTTTCCCAGCTGTTACTGTTACCATTTGGTTACATATTATGTTGTTTCCAGGCCTTGCAACACAAGGTTTTTCTTGGTAAGAATCCCTCAGGATACAAAGCTAACCTCACTGTGTGGCCACCTCCTGAAGTTCTCAAAATCCTCCTTCCCTTGTTTCTGCCTTTTGGACCATCTCTTTACAAATCCAGATTTCTTAAAGAGCTTAAGCTTCTTAGTCATCAGTTTATTTTTATCATGTGTTCCCGAAAGAGGCAAAAAGTATTTTCTACTTTTGACGGGAAATGATCATATTTTGGTAATATTTCTGAATATTTCTGTGCAGGTTTTAATATCATAAGGAAAATGTAAATATGCTCAGAATTATAATATCCTTCATGACAGAGTTTCTCAATTGAAATAAGAAAATATTTTATACTATACAGACAGAACGGTGCAGACTGCAGATTCAAAATTTCATGAGGGCTGAGGTCAGAATCCAACATTTAAACATTCTCTACCCTCAGGCAGCCTCTGTCTCTGAGCCAACCAGGACTGTGGCTTTCTCATCAGGCCCTTGCATTCAATCAGTGTTTACTTAAATAAATCCACACAAAAATAATTTGATCTTGTTCTTCATATGTAAGAGATAATTTTAAGACAGAACCAAGTGTCCCTGGATCACCTGCTCTGTGATTCATGACTCAAATATTTTACAAGACAGAAATTGGAGGAGATCCTGATAGTGCATTGACTTCACCTTTTAACTACCTTGGGATGAAAAGATGACGCCCAACCTTGCTGCCCCTGCCTTCCTGCAAGATCCTGGCCTCCAGGATGGGAAAATAGCTCCACATATTTCCAGAGGCCAGCAGAGCCATGCAAACACACAAATCCAGACCCCGAGGCTGTCATTGCATTTTTCTGGAGATAAGGATTTGCTGAACTTCCAAGTGTTTATAACAAGTAAGATTGCAGGCTGTACTTGCAGAAAGGGGGCCGAGAAAGAAGGGTTGACTGATACGCACATGTCTGCAGTCAGTGAACACCTTTGTGAACCCTGGGCCGGAGGCTGGACCTTAAGGATCTGCTTGCTGTTCATAGACACAAAGAGGTTGCTAGGTGATCCACCTCAGCCTTGGATTCCAAAGGACACATCTGAATTGCTCCCATTTGTGAGATCCCATCCCACCTAAATGCTATTCTAAAGGGGTGGGCTTTGTTGTGATGGGGACATGAATTTCTGGTGGAAGAAACCACAAAGTACAACGTGAGGAAACGTCTCTGCTTTAAGGGAGGAATAATAGCTATTAAGTCTTGTAGCTTAAGCGCTTGGTTCAAATCCAGCTGCTCTCAGCCTTAACAACGTGTTGCCAGAACAGCCCAGTGGAGGGAAGGGTGTTTTGCTGATGGAGCCAGTGGTTTACACAAGCTCCTTCCGGACGCCCTTCACACGTGAGTGAGGAGAGGGAGGTCTGTGGCACACACGTGAGAGGGGTGAGGGGGCAGCTCCCTGCGGGGAGTCCTCCTTCAGAGCGGTTAAACAAGCCTACGGCTCACCCCTTCCGAGAACTTCGCATCCCGGGGGCAGGTTTACAGCATCAGATGAGGGAGGCAAGAGAAAAAGAAAAGGGAACAGCAAGGGCTGCATCCTCTGGTCTAGATGGCGTCTCTGTGCTACCTGGCTTTTCTCAAGGTTCCTGTCCTCCCATCCTCCCATCGGGACAACAGGAGGGTGACAGGAAAGAGGGTGCCAATTTCTGGCTTTTCTCAAGGTTCCTGCCCTCCCATCCTCTCATCGGGACAACAGGAGGGTGACAGGAAAGAAGGTGCCAATTTCTGGCTTTTCTCAAGGTTCCTGCCCTCCCATCCTCTCATCGGGACAACAGGAGGGTGACAGGAAAGAGGGTGCCAATTTCTGAGGATGTGGCATTGCAGGGAGAAGACAGGGCGTGGGCAGCAGAACAAACGTCCCTCCCTCCTAGCTCCATGCCCCTGGCCAGGCACCTTCACCACGCGAAACCTCTGTTTCCTCATCTGTGGAGTGGGCAGTGTGGTGAAAACCCACCAAGCACAGCTGAATGGACCTAGGAGAGCAACCCACACATAGGAGTGCACGATGAACGTTCACCAAAGATGTGCTGTGTGTGCCAGCGGAAGCTGCCTCTGCACGTGCTCTGCTGGACATGCGGCTGGGGGAAAGTGCCCTCCAGAAGAGCCATGCTGCCCACTCAGACCAAGCCATGCAAAACACAGCGGCCTCTAGGAGGGCACCAACTGGCCTGCAGACCTCAGGCCCTCGCCGCCATCACCTTACGTGCATTCGTTCATTCCTGGGCTCACCCCTCATACACACCCGTCACGTGTCCACAGGCAAACAATGGCAGGGACGCAGCACTACACACTTTAGTCCAATTTGGGGAGGTGGGCATTAAACAGAATTTACTCAAGCAATGTCTATTGCAACTGTGTACACAGCTGATGTCTATGTAGCTCTTACTGTGCGCCAGTCCCTGCTATGTCCTTCACAGACTTGAAGTCATTTAATGTAGATGCCAGCCCTGCGAGGTGGGACTGCCATTGTGCCTGTTACACAGATGAGGAAAGTGAGACCAAAGGGGTAAGTAACTGGCCCAGGGCCACTTAGGAAGCGGCAGAGCCAGCATCCAGGCCTGCTTTTGTAGCCTTCAGGAGAGCTGGCTTTGAGCAGAAAGGCCTCTCTGAGAAAGAGTGAAGGGGTGAGTAGGCACAGGCCAGAAAAGAAGGGAGAGTCCAGGAGACTACACACAGGCTGGCAGAGAGCAACACACAGCCCGTCCACCACCACAGGGACATGCAGCTGCTCCAGACGCTGGAAGTGCCCCCTGCAAGCCCCACCTGTTAGGAGCGTTCTGTCCCCACTGGACGTGCCCGCCTGGCAGGGCTCTCTCAGGCTGGAGCCTGTTGGAGATGGTATAGAGGGCCTGAGTCCGCTGTCCTGGGACCCGGACACCATGCACAGCGTCCACCTCTGTGGACTGTGAAGCTTGTGGGCTCTGGTTGGCATCAGATCCCTGATTTGGTCTCAGGACCCTTCCCAGTTATGAACAGGCCAGGGGGTGGTGAGAAGGGTGGAACAGAGTGGTGTGTGAAACGGTGCAGTGGGACAGAGCCATCTGGGCACTGGCATGGAGATACCCTTGGAGTTGGAGTTCATGAAAGCCAGCCAGCCCCGTGGGGATTCTCTGTCAGAGACAGCTCAAGCCGGTGCCTCTCTGGCTAGACAAGAAATGGTTTTCTACACACAGTGACTTTCATGTTTATAAATAAGTTTTAAGTTTTTTGATCTAAGGATATATAAAATCCAGGGAGGAAAGAGAGAAGCCATCTATATTTTTTGCAATCTCATGCTTCAGTCAGTGTGAAGAGCGAGAGGGGACATGCAGGTATTTTGTGTGACTGTCCAGGTCCTGTCAGTGTCAGGGAGCACCAGCCACGGTTACTGAGCACTGCCCAAAGCGAAGGGAGGAAGCAGCTCCGTCCCCTGGCGGTTCTCCTGGGTTGACTGCCGGCGTCCCTGCACCACCTGGGATGGGACAACAGAAAACCTGACCCTGGTTTTGCTGCTGAGGACATGGTCAGCAGCCCTCTCCTCTAAAGGGCCTTTTATCTGCACCAAAACACCTGCTTCTGCAGGGGTCACCCCACACCCCCACATTTCAGCAGGGGTCACCCCAATCCCCAGATTCCAGCAGCGGTCACCCAACTCCCCAGATTCCAGCAGGGGTCCCCCCACTCCCCAGATTCCAGCAGGGGTCACCCCACTCCCCACATTCCAGCGGGGCTCACCCCACTCCCCAGATTCCAGCAGGGGTCACCCCACTCCCCACATTCCAGCGGGGGTCACTCCACTCCCTACATTCCAGCGGGGGTCACCCCACTCCCCCAGATTCCAGCAGCGGTTACCCCACTCCCCAGATTCCAGCAGCGGTTACACCACTCCCCCAGATTCCAGCGGGGGTCACCCCACTTCCCACATTCCAGCGGGGGTCACCCCACTCCCCCAGATTCCAGCAGCGGTTACCCCGCTCCCCAGATTCCAGCAGCAGTTACCCCACTCCCCAGATTCCAGCAGCAGTTACCCCACTCCCCAGATTCCAGCGGGGGTCACACCACTCCCCACATTCCAGCGGGGGTCACCCCACTCCCCCAGATTCCAGCAGCGGTTACCCCACTCCCCAGATTCCAGCAGCAGTTACCCCACTCCCCAGATTCCAGCGGGGGTCACCCCACTCCCCACATTCCAGCGGGGGTCACCCCACTCCCCACATTCCAGCAGCGGTTACCCCACTCCCCAGATTCCAGAGTGAGGAAGTGCCTCTGGGCTTCCCTGCCATGTCGCACAGGTGGGCTGGGGAGGGCTGTCCCCAGGTGCACCTCTGAGGGCAGGGAAGGTGAACTCCAGGCCAGGCCCTTTCCCCTTCATGCTGACAGAACCGCATCCATCCACCCTGTGGGCTCCAGCCGCCTGAGACTCCTCTGCACTCCTTAGATTGCAACAGACTGGCCGTGGCAGGGAGGGTGTCCTCCCAGAGGACCCAGGGCACATGGCTCTCGGCCCTAGGGCAGCTGTCCTGTGTTCTTAAGGGCTCTAGGCCTGTGAGAAGCCAACCAGCCACTCAGCCTCCTGGGATGAGTCCTAGCGAAGAACAGAACGTGCTTCTCACAGCCTGCAGAGTGCTGTATTAGGATGGACGCTGCTCTCCCTAAATAGGACCAGCTTTCAGGAAAGCAAGTGCTTCTCACAGCCTGCAGAGTGCTGTATTAGGATGGACGCTGCTCTCCCTAGATAGGACCAGCTTTCAGCTAAGAAATAGACAAAGCCTGTGGACCAGTCGGGGTCTCCTTGGCATGAGCCAGAATCCTAGCACTGGCCGGCTGAGCCAGGTGACCACGGGCTCATCTCCCCTGCACCCTGAGGGCTGCTGCCATCATGTTCACTCTTGTCCTGACACTGGCAGGAACCCCGACCCTGCCAGGGTTTATACCCCAGGATTCAGACACACAGCACCTGTCCTCTGCAGTCCGGCTGCCAGAACTCAGGGAATGCCTCTGCTCTATCTGATTCACCGGGACCTACCCCTAAGCCTCACCGTGGCCACAGACTGGGGCCAAGCAGGACTTGCACGCACTCCCTGGGGGCATTCTGGAGCGGGGACGGCGCAGCCCAGGTCCACAGTACCGCCGGGGACAGTGCAGCCCAGGTCAACACTGCCCTTAGCTCCTCCCACCTCATCTCCCCTCTCTCCACACTGAGCCCAGGGGGAGGCTTAGTGGAGAAGCAATTTGCAGAGGAGGAATATCACCTATTTTCCATTTTCCTGAGTGCCCGTGGTCAAATAATCCTCAAGACAACATGACTGGAAGCGATAGGACCTCCTTCCTGCCTCATTCCAGGGAGGCCCTGGGTCACCTTGAGGCTGAGCTTCACCCCCTGGCCCATGTGGGACATTCAGAGTCACAGACACCGTGCCCTGGGACCCACCCACCTCCTCACCCGCCAGCTCCCATCAGCCTCTGAAGGCACTGCTCCCGAGTACTCTTTCTCCGTCTCAGCCTTGAGCTGCATGGCCAGGCCAGAACCCCAAGCGGTCAAGACATCCCTCACCCAGGGTCAGGAGGGGCGTTGGCAGCCACAGACTCCCCCACTGGCCCTGTGACCGTCCTAGGATCCTGTGATGAGATAGTCATGGATGGCTGCCCTGTGGGCCTGTGTTCCTTTGGAGTGAGGCCCCTTACCTCACCTCAGGACTTGGAGTGTGGGGCCAGCCACGAGCACCAGCGCTGCCTGGAAACTCGGTGGAAAGCAAACTTTGGCCACACGGCAGACCTGCCAGGCCAGAAACTCCAGGAGCCAGCCGAGCCTGGGCTCATCAGGCCTTCTGAGTGAGGCTGGCACATGTGAAAATTCGAGCCAGAATCCAGACAGAACAGCTGGGCCCCTGTGCCTGTGAAGCTGCGTCACTGCTGCATAATTATTCCTCATGTGTCCCCAGGATCATTGTCACTGCTCCTGTGTCTCCCTTCCGTCCCCCCGGCGGCACCGCCTCCCGCCTGCCACCCTCATCTCCAGCTCAACCTCAGTTTTACCACTTCGGTGTTTCTGTGGGTGAAGAAACCAAACGGAATCCATTTGATTTTGCTCAGTGAACCTTTATGTTATTCACGGACCTGGAGGAGAGTTTCGCTGGACTTTGTGGCACCGGCTTTTACGCTCCGCGGGTCTTTTTCTATCCTAGTGATTCTGCCTTTAAACAGTTGGGATTCCTGATTTGAGGTGCATCTGATAAAAGGAATGTTCTGAATTTACTGATGTCTGAGTTGAGAACTTGATTCAAAGGCAGGAGAAAAATGTCTGAGTACAGCTGTATCACTCTTGCTAAAGGGCCACACGACATTTTAACAGCTTCATAAATCTTTCCAATATTTAACTGTTGTGGCTGCATATAGTGAAAAAAGGTGCTGGAAAATAATTAGCATTTGTCCAAAAATAATTAGAAGAAAAAATAATATACTTGTTTTTATATACATAAAATATCTTTGGAAGCTGGGAGCGGTGGCTCACGCCTATAATCCCAGCACTTTGGGAGGCTGAGGTGGGCGGATCACAAGGTCAGGAGATTGAGACCATCCTGGCTAACACGGTGAAACCCCGTCTCTACTAAAAATACAAAAAATTAGCTGGGCGTGGTGGCGGGTGCCTGTAGTCCCAGCTACTTAGGAGGCTGAGGCAGGAGAATCGCTTGAACCCAGGAGGCGGAGGTTGCAGTGAGCTGAGATCGCGCCACTGCACTCCAGCCTGGGTGACACAGCAAGACTCTATCTCAAATAAATAAATAAATAAATTCTCTAGAAGCACACACCCATTATTCTTTAAATAGAGCTATACAGATTGGGGTCATTTGCTTCCAAAGACCTCATGATTTCTTTGGCAACATTTTATTAAGTATCAGAGAATACAAGACAAAAACCACTTGTAGATGAGGTGCAGTAAAGGGCTGTTTTACAGGATACTCTTCTCAACTCATGTGAGGTTCCAGTACAAATTAGCTGCCAAATTAAACGTACACTAAAGTACAACAGAGGTGCAGATTATAATAAAAACTCAAGTATTAGACACCAGAAAGTACTTTTTCCTGAGGTTAAAAGTAGTAAGTATTTTTCCTGAATAGAAAAAGTTACACCAAAATATTGTCTATCAGATAGAATAGCTGTGAATAACTCAACACTAAGTCCAATTTTAGAAAGAAAATTGAAGCAGAGGAAAGGCTGGGCCCAGATGGGAGCTTCAGGAGTCGTCAGCCAGGGAAGGACCAGGGCGGGATGCAGGGGAACCTGACTTCCCGTCCAGGTCCTGGCAGACGCAGGGACCTCCCACTCTTCAGCCGGCCTGAAGCCGCTTGTCAGACTAAACCTACACCCCGTGGTCTTTTTCTTTAACATTTTACTTATTATTATGTTTTTAAATTCAGTATCATTTGAACACTTTCAGAATTTAATCTGAATCTTTCATTGAAAATTTTACAAATCCTGTGTTGGCTTTATCAAATTACTATTTTATCTCATCATGGATGTAAAATAAATGTCCTCGACACTATAAAAGGTGTTATAAATTTACATGTTACAGAGTAAATGTAACATATTTTTCTCTGAAAAAAAATCACAAGTTTTTAATTGTTTTAAATGTTTTAATTTTTATTTTTTGTAGAGACGGTGGGGGTGTCTCACTTTTGTTGCACAAGCTGGTCTCAAACTCCTGGGCTCAAGTGATCCCCCTGCCTCAGCCTCCCATAATGCTGTGATTACAAGCACAAGCCACCACTCCCTGCCTACAAGTATTTTTAATTGATAAAATTCAAATTTACATCTGATATTGCAGCTTGATTCCTGAAGTGAGCACCTCTCATTGTTTTCACGACCACCTAGAAAGAGGCTTCAATTTTCAGTGCATTTCCTACTTCTCCTGAAGGTTGTTTGTTTTTACATTTTCTTTTACATTTCTTTCAATAGTATTGAAATATTTTACTTTAATAACTTTCACTTTTCAAGAAAAGACCTATGAAGGCTAAAGAAAAAGCTGTTTTGAGGTGGAGACAAACAGCAAGCTGGACTCCCTCCGAGGCACAAGCTCTCCAGGTCAAGCAGAGCCACTGCACACTGGCCCTGAACGATTTCTACCAGAAGTGCTTCAGAGATTTGGAGACCAAACGCAGCTGCCTTGCTGATCTCAGGATTTGGAAATTTAATTATTCTGGGTGATCCTTTCAAGTCCCTCAGCTATGTAGGGTCCTTAACTTAGTGCCAGGGAAATTCATGTGAAAAATTAAAAATTCAGTTAGCTTCGGCTTAGGAAGTGTATTTTTTTCTGAAGTCATTTAGGATACTCCTCCAAATATGGAATTACACCAATTCAGATGGAGGACAAGACTTTAGGCCTTGCAGAAAAATGCAGAAGTCATAGTTAAATCAATGTATATCATGTACTGAAAGTGATTCATGCGAATCCAAGATCATCCGTCGTTTATAACAGGGCCTTCCCCAAAGCCAGATTTAGAAATCTCTGGGATAAGCATCCACAGTGAAGACGAGTGCATAGTCATGTTCAGACCACAGACAGGAAATGCCTAGAGAAGGGAGGAAATTCAGACCGAAGAGAGGAAACGCCTAGAGAAGGGAGGAAATTCAGACCGAAGAGAGGAAATGCCTAGAGAAGGGAGGAAATTCAGACCGCAGAGAGGAAACTCCTAGAGAAGGGAGGAAATTCAGACGGCAGAGAGGAAACTCCTAGAGAAGGGAGGAAATTCAGACCCAGAGAGGAAATGCCTACAGAAGGGAGGAAATTCAGACCCAGAGAGGAAATGCCTAGAGAAGGGAGGAAATTCAGACCCAGAGAGGAAACGCCTAGAGAAGGGAGGAAATTCAGACCCAGAGAGGAAACGCCTAGAGAAGAGAGGAAATTCAGACCGCAGACAGGAAACGCCTAGAGAAGGGAGGAAATTCAGACCGCAGACAGGAAAATCCTAGAGAAGGACACTGACCTACTCCTGCCTGTCACAGGTATCACACAGACTTTAGTAATTAAAACCAAATTATAAATTTGCATGTTATAGAGTTTGTTAGGAAATAAACAGGAAGAAACAGATGTGTTCTTCCCCATGCTACAGGAAAGGACGCCTACGCCAGACACAGCTGTGTCAGGTGGAACAGGAAGATGTCCACTCTATGGGGACAGGCCTATAGCTGCAGGGTATGAGGCGTGGTCCCTGCTTTAGAAGGCAGGGGTGGGCTGGGGGTCTCGAGATGGGCACCAGCTACTGCACATGGGCTGTGTCTATCCATCTTCTCTAACCTGAAACCTGTGGCCTCCTTCAAACATGTAACTCCAAGTTATATATGAAGATTCTTTGAATATTGTAATACTAAAAATTCTTGCATGTAGGTTCAGCTTACAATATCTTAACCCACTTTGTACTCACGCCGGGCACCAGCTCTTGGTCAGGGTGCACAGTCACAGAGGAGAGATGAGATTAAAAACCTGAAACTATTTCCAAATATTAGAGAATGGGCTGCAAACACCCTTTCTTGGCAAAAAGGCCTTTGTTTTCAACCTCTAATCCTGCCCCCAGCAATGTTAGGCTTCAAATCTTTGCGGGGGCGGTGTGGGTGGGGGCGGATGGGGAAGTAAAGAAAGAAAGAAAAAGAAAATCCCTACAGAAGAAATAAGAATCAACTTTGTCTCTCAGGAGACACGTGGAGCCGGCCCCCGATCCCAGGAAAAGGACATGAGGGACTTGTTAGGTAGTGCGCACCCTGCCCTTTACTATCCCTTCCTTGAACACTGGAGCAGGAAGGCACTCCCTGAGCATAAAGCCATCTACAGACCCCGCAGGTCAACATCAGCAGAGCTCTGAGGACTGCATACATCTCTAAACCACGATCAAGAAACACCTGCTGTAAAGCCATCTACAGACCCTGCAGGTTGACATCAGCAGGGCTCTGAGGACTGCATACATCTCTAAACCACAACCAAGAAACACCTGCCATAAAGCCATATACAGACCCCACAGGTTGACATCAGCAGGGGAGTGCATACTTCTCTAAATGTGAGCAAGAAACACCTGCCCTAAAGCCATCTACAGACCCACAGGTTGACATCAGCAGGGCTCTGAGAAGCACATACATCTCTAAACTGTGAGCAAGAGACAAGTGCTCTCGGCAGCACAGAATGCGAAGCGGACTTGGATACGTCTCGGAGAGCTGGCTTCTTGTCCTTGCCACATCCAAGGCACCACACCATTTGCCATCAACCTCACCCCACTCTCCAGAGCCCTTGACCATCTCTGCCCACCTTCTCCTATGCCCGACTTCCAGCCAAGTGTAAATAGGAATTCAAGGCCCCAAGAATTTTGATACTTTGGTATCTGGGGGAGAAACATGGGCTATGGAGACAAAGGTGTAGATTTACGTCCTGGCTCTGCCACTTCCAAGCGCAGAGACCTTGGAAAGTTTTCTTGCCTGTAAAAGAGTCGTTTTAACCCTGTAGCTCAGGCTGCTATGAGGAACCCAGGGTTCAGCCCTGGCGGGTGTGAGCCCATGGCTGGCGCTTCTGCGTGGCCAAGTGGGGGGCCGCAATGCCCAGCCCACTCTCTCCAGCTCTCCAGAGCATCCCCAGAGGCAAACCTTAATTTTCCTGTTCCCCAAATCCCCCCTAGGTCTTTCCTTCCCAGCCCTCCCTCAGGCTCAGGGATATGTCTTCTCCTATCTTCTTCTACCAGCTCCGAAGCATCTGGTCCCATTCCCCCTATAAACATCCACAGGGAAGGACGCTAGAGAAATGTGTACATGTGGGGAGAATTCAGCCTGCGTTATCTCTTTCAGTGGCATCGCGTGTTTTAACATTTTAAATTCCTGAAATATTGACACCCATACAGAAAAGTGCACAAAAGATAAATAGACACGTCATGAATTATTATCAACCAAAACCTGTGAAGACATTTTCCAGGGCAGGAAAAGGACTCCCCAGGTCAGCCCTGTCTACAGTCACAAAATTAACCCCCCTGCCCTCCACCGCATGCTAGCGACCATCGCCCTGTGTGTGTGGCCATCGCTCTCTGCTGTTCTTCGTGGTCGGTCACCCCTGGACGCATCCCTCAGAGCTGGAGCTGAGTTTTCTGACTCTCAGTTGTGGGAGGATGTGTGGTTGGGGTGCCTCTGTGTGGGGCTCCGTGGACTCAGGAGGACATTAGCACACAGCACCGTTGAGGAAGGCACTGGACCTTTTCATCAGTGCTCACTGCTCTATAGGACGAACCAAGCAAATCGCAGTGTTCACCTAGTCAGACACCAACGGACATAGATCTGTTTCTAGGCTTTGGTTCTTATGTGAACACTGCTGGGAATGCCCTCCCAGGTCTCCTTCGAGACAGGTGAATGCATTTCTCCTGGGTTCCCTCCCGGAATGGAAGAGCTGGGATCTTAATCACCCACATGCAAAGGGGCAAACTGATGTTGCAAAGGGCAGTACCAGTTCCCACCACACCCACAGCTCTGTCCTCACCAGCAAGTTATAGAATCGTGCTTCTTCATTTCTGCCAGACCAGTGGGTGTGGAGGGGAGTTGCACTGTGACTTTGTGACTTTAATTTGTAGTTCCCTGGGACTGAAGATCCTATGCACCTTTTCCTGCCTTTACTGGTCATTAGGATTTCTTCCTTTATAAATAAAATGCCATCTGCTCAAGACTTTTGGCCATTTTTCTGCTGGGTTGTCTCATTATATTATTTGATTAATAGGAATTTATGGATTAATAGGAATTTAGGTATTTTGCATTCATGGCTTTAAGAATACATAATTATGAAATAAAGGAATCCATTTCCTATTAAAGATCATTCTGAGACAATTGAAGAGCTGGGAGGCTTTAGGGCAAGGGCTTTCTCCACTCTCCAGGAATCATGCCAGTCAGTGGACCTCTGTTTCCCTCCACTGTGGCTGGCCTCAAGGTACGTTTGCATGTATTATTCATGAACACACAAACATGCACTTTCCAAAAAACAGCTCCTATCTACTGCTCATTTTAAATCTCGTTGTCTGATTTTCAAATTTTTATAGAGTCTACTTCTATGGTAACCTCGGTATAAACTTGAGGGCAAAAAACATTTATTAAATACTGAAATTTACCCAATTTTAGTAAACTTGGTGAAAAGTACTCCCGCCACATACAGACAGTGGATGCTGCAGATTAGCCGTTCTGTGTATGTGCTGACTTCTCCATGAACCCCCGAGGGTGTGCCCAGAGGGTCAGCTCCCTGGTGCCTACAGATCAAGACGCTGCCCAGCTGTGGTCCGCGCTATTGACCACGATCTCACAGGTGATGCCCAATTTTCTGCTTCTCTGCATCATTGGTGAGGGCTGTGTTAACTTCCAGGAAGAAGTTAAATTGCAGTATGCAAACACTGATGATAAATCCTTTGTGTTTGGGGGGTAAGTATACCCAACACCTCTCTCCCCCATAATTCTCCCTTCAATTTCAAAATTCTCTCCATAATTTGCCATGACTCCATAAAGCTTCCAAAGTGACCACCACACGACACTGGCTCCCCCGTGCCCACGTGTGCGGAGGGGAAGCCTGGAACGCAGCTGGGGATTAAGAGAGTTTTTCCATAACTCTGTAGACCTGTGGAATATACTAGTTGCACCGATCAGGTGAACCAGGGGTAGAACGACGCTGGCTATGCCAGGTCCAAGGGTGCAGCCAGCGGAACCCTGCCCCGACGTGGAAACATTGCCCCCTCCCAGACAGCATCATCTCCCCAGGGAAACTGCCCCTCAGCGTTGAAGCTTTTCATCTCACATGCCTGGCTTCCTGCCCAGCGCATGTGCTACCCAATAAACACCAGACTTCTATATACAAAGGCCCGTCTACTCTCTTCCCCAGTCCATTCCTTGGACCAAACATTCCACACAGGCAGTTAAAACAAAAGGAATATTTCTATACAGTGAAAGGTTACTGAGACCTAGTTGGAAGCAACAACGTGAGTAAACGGTACACTGAAGCCACTATTTGCAGATTGTACAAAATTCAGCCAATTTTGCACATGTTTTCTAAGAAAGTTATTTGGGACCCTCCTTAATTATCAGGTGATATCACTAAAACAACATAAATAGATGCCCCTACCCCCTACTGCTTTCTCCTTTGTAAAACAAGGCTCACCTCAAAATGCTGCTTGTGGATGAAGGAAATAGGACATGCAAGTGTCTCTCAAAGTGAAAGAGGGACACGCACAGACCCAGTTAATCTTGGTGATGTTTTTTTGTTTCATTTCCTCCATGAGTTTGCAACAGAACTGTTAGATATACATGTTAGCTCAACTAAAGATATATTTCCAGCACTATTTAGGCTCTGGAGAAGAAGTTTTTACAAATAAACATATTTTAATTCCACATTGTGCATCCCCATGGCCAGTCACTGGAAACATTAGACCTTATGTCATTGCTGACTGTGGACACCTTCATTCTCATGGAACCCACAGAGGTCATGAGTTCTGGCCAGGGCCACGGCTCAGGAAGCTTGAAAAATATCTGAATAACAAACAGAATTCCAGATTAAAAAATACCTGTCCCTTAAATAGGAAAAAAATCTAAAGGTAAACTCTAAATGTAAATGTTTCAAGATTGTACATGAAAAACAGGGAGAGACATTTTGTACTTTATTATTGCTATATAATGATGTGTTTTGACTGTCTTAACACATATGATCCAGGACTCTGGAGGGCTAGATCACAGCATTTCTTCGTAGATGGTCTGAAAAGTCTGCCCCACAGATTAATCAAACTTGGGCTGCAGATTATTTTCAAATAAAAATGATATAAATCATTTACAGCATGGTTGGCAAAAAAAAAAAGAACTAATGGGAAAGAGAATATTTTACAGATTTTTAAACTCCTAATTTTATTACTTTTAGTACATCAAACCCTCTTACGAGTAATAAAATAATACAAACCATTTTGAAATTGACTTATGAAGAAAGAACCATTTTTCTTTGAAAACACGTACATACAAAACTAGCAATTTTCACTTTTTTGGCCAAAGAAAACATTTGGTCATTTCCACTGGTGACTCCAAGTCCTTGTGGTTATTTTAAACAATTAAGGGACCTGAATCATCATAACCCATCATGATCAGATGCAGGGCTGTCTTCCTTTAGCAAGCTGACCTCCAGTCACACGCATACATTCACATAGCTTCGCCCTTCCCCTCTTCAAAACAACGGCTCCCTAAAACGTAGGCTTTGTTAGTGAGGAGATCTATTCCCACTGTGGCTCACGATGTCACCCAAACTGGATTTCCCTTTGAATTATAAGTGAACCCAGGGAAGATGATTAGAAGACACGGCAAACCAATTCCCTTAAAGCCTTCCACTTGGAAAGGCACGTCAGACCTACCCGGGCACCGGGGCGTCTTGTGGGCCACGGCGGTGCCGCTGATGGGCCTCCCGTTGGGCGTGACGCACCAGCAGTATCCCGTGTAGCTGTGACACTGGACCTGCGAGAGAGCACAGGACAGGTGAGCCCTCCCGGGCCCACAGCACAGCGCCTCACGGCTGCGAGGCCCACTCTGCTTTCTGCGGCACTGGCTCAGGCAGGGGTCGTGGGATACCCAGAGCTACTTCTGTGGCTGCATTTGAGTGCTTGGTAAAGAAAGTGTGCAAGTCTTCACCCCAGGGTTTTAAAGACAAAAGGGGCCCAAATCAGCACTTTACTGACTGCTAGTGTGTGCTGGACACATTACCTGTGAAGTCACTAATCCTCACCACCTTCCAGATGGAGCCCCAGCCCTTATCTTATGAATGGGGAAACTGAGGCCCGGGAAGGTCAGGAGCTCTCCACTGCAGAGCCAGGAGAGCAACCTCGGCCTCTTTAGTGTTCACTCTGCAGCCTGCATCGCCCACTCCCCTTGCAACCACAGTCAGAGCAGCCAGTTCCTTCAGCTCCAGTTCCTCTCTCTCTCTTTCTGTCTCTCTCTTGTTCTCGCCCTCATTGTCTCTCAAAGGCCAAACGATGATGTAAACACACAGAACTCACATCATCACCCAATGGGCCACAGGCATGTCCAAGTGCAGAACCCATGCTGTTTTTCCTGCCCCTGTGTGAGTTAGCATTGCATGTTAGTACTTTGTTTTTCCTTAATAAGGAATAACAGCACTGACACACTCAAAACGGAGAGCTGGGTGACTCTCTCAACAGTGCCTTTGGCTGACAACAGGAATTTGACTTGGCTCAGCTCCATGTCTGTGGGCCCGTCAGGTTGGAATGAATGATCCCGGAGCTCACTCTTGGCACAGACACGACTTTTAGTGTGTGCTCCCCGTAATTAAAATCAAACTAAAATTAAATTGTAAGCTGCAAGCCAGGTTAGCATGGTCTAATTGGCCTCACTAAGGAAGCTTCCTGTGCTAAACTCATAGTAATGAAAGTGTGAATGACAGCAGCAATGATATAAATGCCTGCACCAACTAAGAAATAAACACACACTTCATTTATGTGTCTATTTATGTCAAGTAGGCTCATCATGAATTAACTTCTAAAATGCAGAAGGCTGATTTCCCCAGAGAACAAACCTGCTGCTTCTTCTGTTTGGCTCCCCCTCACCTGCCTTCTCCCCACACCCACTCCATATCTCTCTCCCTAATTGCCCAGGTGCAGAACCTCCCAAGCAAGGCTGGTAACCTGACTGTAGGTGCCGTCGTCATTGCACTCAGGAATGAACACTTGCTGAAACTCCTTCCGGGCTTGCTCCTGGGTATACTTCCTTTCGGCCACACACCTGGACACGTCTGTAGGGAAGAACAGGGCACAGGAGCGGTTATGCAATGGGAAGAAGATGGAACAGATAGGAACGTTGAAAAATGCGAAGGCATGAGTCAGGCAGGAGTGCTGAGGACCTGGAGGCTGGAAGGGGCTTCGCAGGCAGCTCAGCTCTCAGCAAAGGGAGCTCCAGAAGAAGGGCAGATGCCTGTCACACGCCGTCCTGGTTCTATCTAAGGCAAGGCCCAGGGGCGGGAAGGGCAGGACCATTCTCCACACTGAGTGAGTTAGAACACTGAGGCCCAGGAAGGCCTCATAGCTTATCCCTGGGGAACAGGTGGCCCCTGCTTCCTGAAAATGGGGAAATGCCAGCTGTCCGGTGGGACGCAGGCAGGCTGTCCTCAGATTTAAGGACGTCCACCTGAACACACCAGGATCAAGTCCAGATGCAGAGGGTGGGCAGGGCTAGATGTCACCGTTAAAAACAGACCAAAGGGAACTGACTGAGGGGCGGGGGTCTTAGGATGCACGGGGTGGGACTTCCAACCACAGCTGCAGCCCAGGGCGCCATCCCACTGAGACCAGCCTGAGAGGAGAACTTGGCTCGTCCCTTTTCTGTTTCCCGTCCTGCCTCTTCCACCTTCACATGGAAATCCAACCGTCACGTGGATAAAAGGGTTGGGTTTTCTTAGAAAGCCTCGTCCTCTGCCCCAGATGCTCCACATCCCACCGTCCCAACAACACTGAGATTTCACAGAAGGCGCAATGTCGCTGCTACTACTTAAGAAGACACCCCAAGGAGAGCAAAACTGGAAAAATCTTTAGACTTCCAGAGACTTGAAAAGCATTAATGCAGGATCCGTGTGTGCCATGAACAGGCCTTGTTTCTCACTAACCTGCACAATCAGGGCCAGGTTAAGACACGTGAGGACCACAAAGTCAGTTGCTTACTGAAGCTACTCTCAGCCTTCCAGCTCAGGGAGTAAAAGCTGTGAGCCCAGCATCAACCAGGCCCGCCTTTTGGTGCCCCCAGGGGGAAAAGGCTTGTCCTAAGAACAGCCTCCCACCACAGGAGAAGACGCCATGATGGCTGCCATGGGCCACCTGCCCCAGAAGCAGATCCTAAGAACAGCCTCCCACCACAGGAGAAGATGCCACGATGGCTGCCATGGGCCACCTGCCCCAGAAGCAGATCCTAAGAACAGCCTCCCACCACGGGAGAAGACGCCATGATGGCTGCTATGGGCCACCTGCCCCGGAAGCAGATCCTAAGAACAGCCTCCCACCACAGGAGAAGACGCCATGATGGCTGCCATGGGCCACCTGCCCCAGAAGCAGATCCTAAGAACAGCCTCCCACCACAGGAGAAGACGCCATGATGGCTGCCATGGGCCACCTGCCCCAGAAGCAGATCCTAAGAACAGCCTCCCACCACAGGAGAAGATGCCATGTTGGCTGCCATGGGCTGCCTGCCCCTGAAGCAGAACACACATGCACGCTTTACTTCTTGGAATCATCACACAATATAGCTCATTTGAATTTTAAAACTTGAAAAAATGGCTTTCCTTTTTTAAAAGTATTTCCAGATTTAAATCACAAGTGCCTACATCTTGAGAGAGCACAAAGGCCCTCTCAACTCCGAGGACGCTTCTTCAAATGTTGTTCTTTCCGTCTTCAGATGGTGACTTTTTGACTCCCTAGTGGTTAAAGTTCTGGCTATGGCAAAATGCGATCTGATTACCAGTCCTGGGCTCCACCCATCACAGCGGACTCCTACAGGCTCTGCCTCTAACAAAGCTCCAGGGCCTTTATGTGACTCCTCTCTGGCTTTTGCAGAACCACCGGCCACATGCTGCATGGAGCATTAAGGGCCTACACATCTGAGCAAACGCTCCTCCATCCATCCCAGCTTCGTGCCTTCAGCCTTATTCTAAAGTCTGGCCTGGCCAGCCAGCACTCAGCAACATGTGGTTTTAATGCAGTCTGTGTTTTAGCTGAGGAGAAATCACTGCTTTGCTGGACTTCTGTCCTTGTTTTTTAGTATAACCTGTGGTTTTGACTGTCTAAAAAGGAAAAGTGATATGAGTTCCAGCTTGCGAGGTCTCCATGAGGTACAGACGGAGCTATAAATTAGTTCTAATATTTGAGCCATCATGGAACATGCCAAGAAAGCTAAGTTTTCCAAACTCCTTGTGGGCTCCATTCTTGGCGTGGACTTCTTTTAAAGACTTCACATTTGCCACTGGTCAGATAGTTCTGAAATCTGCAGCTCTTGGATTTAATAGAATATTAAATTCCAAGTTTATGTCTAGCCTATGGCAAACTATTTAGTCATAGGAAACAATTAAGACTTAGCATGAAATTACAGGGCCCACATAAATCATCACTCAAAATAAACCTGCAGTCATCTTACGAAGTAAAACTGCTACAGGGTTGCGGCTTATTCCACAGATTTGCTATTCCTTATTCTGGATATCTCATGTTAAATCAGGTTCAAGATCTTTACTACCGAGAAGAGCTCGAATAGCATCTGATAAGGTCCATTCTATCGAGAGGCACAAAATCGCCAGGGAATGAGCACTCAGAAATAGTCATGGCTCCCATGTGTTCTCAATATCACTCTAAGCCAATATATGCTTGATACAGACACATCTTAGACTGAATTAAATGCCCCTCTTTGTAAACATCAAAATATTAAACACACCCTCAACATTATGCTGTTTCCAACTTTCCAACTTTTTAATCGCTTTGAAAGAATGGAATAGGGTGCTTCAACACTGTCCCCTGGAAACCTTATTTACAGATGATGATAAATGTCTCACCTTAATATATTTTTACTCTGCATGATTCTTTGCTGAGTTAAAAATTAAGCAGAGCCCTATCTGTGTAATGGCCTTGTTGAGACTCCACTCTGAACACTTTATGTTTAATGGTTTGATTATTAAATCCGTAGAACACAAGCAACATAATTTTTTAAATTATTGTATGACGGCTGGGCACGGTGGCTCACGCCTGTAATCCCAACCCTTTGGGAGGCTAAGGTGGGTGCATCGCGAGGCCAGGAGATCAAGACCATCCTGGCTAATATGGTGAAACTCCGTCTCTACTAAAAATACAAAAAAAAGAAAACAAAATTAGCCGGGCGTGGTGGCAGGTGCCTGTGTTCCCAGCTACTTAGGAGCCCGAGGAAGGAGAATCGCTTGAACCCAGGAGGCGGAGGTTGCAGTGAGCCGAGATTGTGCCACTGCCCTCCAGCCTGGGTTACAGAGCAAGACTCTGTCTCAAAAAAAAAGAATTACTGTACAACTACACATAACATAAAATTTACCATTTTATCCATTTTAAAGTGAACAATTCAGCGGCATTTAGCACATTCACAGTGTTGGGCAACCACCATGTCGGCCTAGTTCCAGAACATTCTCCTCATTCCCAAAAGAAAACTCTGCACCTGTTAAGCTGCCATTTCCCATTTCCCCCTCACCGCAACCCCTAGAACTATCCATCTACCTCCTGTCTCTACAAATTTGCCTATTCTGGGCATTTCCTGTCAATGTAACCACACACAAGGTATCCTTCTGTGTCTGGCTTCCTTCACCTGGCATGATGATTTCAAGGTTCAGGTACGTATGTTCATGTATGTCTACACCAGAGATGATGCATCAATGTAGTCATACATGAGGTATCCTTCTGTGTCTGGCTTCCTTCACTTAGCGTGATGTTGTCAAGGCTTATGTATGTTACAGCATGTTTCAGAGCTATGTTCCTTTTTATGGCTGAACAATATTCTATTGTAGGGATGGACCATATTTTGTTTATTCATTCACTCATGGATGAACACTTAGGATCTTTTGGCTATTGTAAATAATGCTGTTATAAACATTCAGATATAAATTTTTGTTTGAATGCTTGTTTTCAAGTCTTTTGGGTAGAAAGTAGAAACGATGGTTCACATGGCAGTTCCGCATTTAACTTACAGAGGGAGTGCCTGCCGTCTGCCACAGTGCTAAACCGTTGTATGTCCAGCCAACAGAGACAAGTGTTTCCATTCCCCTATCCACCCAGAATTTATTTTGTCTTTTTTAAACTGATGTAACCACCTGACTGGGATGAAATGGTTTCATAGTACTTTGGCTCATAGTATTATATTACTATAATAAATATCTACCTAAAAAAAAAACTCAGCTGGAAATTATAATATTAATACTTTAATTAAATAAAATTGTTAATCTAATTGAAGAATGTAGTCTCTTTTTACTAGACCAAAGAAAAACTTTCTGATGTGAATTCTGTCATATATTTTTAGAAAATTTTTCCTCCTACCTGCAGAGCCGGGACGTTATAAATAAAGAATTCATCGTTGCTTAGCAAGGCATCACTAACAACAGGTTTTGTTTTGTTTTAGAGACAGCATCTCTGTCAACTAGGCTGGAGTGCGGTGGTGCCATCACAGCTCACTGCAGCCTCAACCTTCTGAGCTCAAGCAATCCTCTCACCTCAGCCTCCCCAGTAGCTGGGAAGATAGGCACCACCCTGATTGGCTAATTTTTTAATTTTTGTAGAGATGGGGTCTTGATTTGTTGCCCAGGCTTCTTTTGAACTCCTGGTGTCAAGCAATCCTCCCACCTCCCAGAATGCTGGGATTATAGGCATGAGCCCCCACGCCTAGCCCTAACAGAAATATTTTGATGAATTTTTGGTTAATGGTAGTTAATTGTGGGAGCAATTTATTTCTACCTGTTGGATGGTATTTTCTCTCTCAGTTACAAAATAAAATCGGCTACAATCAGATCGCAAGCTTGTTTATGTATCAAGATATGTCATGGAGACCGGGCGCAGTGGCTCACGCCTGTAATCTCAGCACCTTGGGAGGCCAAGGCAGGTGGATCACCTGAGGTCAGGAGTTCGAGACCAGCCTGGCCATCATGGTGAAACCCCGTCTCTACTAAAAATACAAAGATTAGCCAGGCTTGGTGGCAAGCACCTGTAATCCCAGCTATTCAGGAGGCTGAGGCAGGAGAACCACTTTAACCTGGGAGATGGAGGTTGCAGTGAGCCGAGATCACACCCCCATACTCCAGCCTGGGTGACACAGTGAGGCTCCGTCTCAAAAGAAAAAAAAAAGATACGTCATGGAAACCGTTAAGTGTGATGCTCACTACAAAGTAGAAATGAATAGCAGTGTTTTATAATGGTTACTTATGATGAGTGTTTTCTTTTAAACAGGAAGCAAATGATTCCCTACTTTGCTAGAATCTCTCAAAACAGGATGAGGCAAGAATCAGCAGAGGCTGCTTTGCTGGACGTTTTACAGAGAATTCTGGAGAGCAACAATGAAAAGGAACAGTTAAAAGGGATCTTTGGGAAAACTTCAAAACAGGGCCATGAAACAGCGATCTTCACAGGTGACGCTGAATTTGGTAGTCCTAAGCCCAGAGAGTTCCTCTTTCAGGGACTCCTGTCTATAACAGAATAGAATAACATAAACACACTAAGCTAAGCAAAAGTGAATCAAAGTAACTCTTTCTGTTGATCTTCCAAGATGCTTTGTCTACACCAGAGATGATGCCTCAAGATTTTGATGCTGCTCAGCTTCCTACTGCAATAGGCAGAGAACTTTGGGACACAGGTAATTACTGTGGTGTCTCACTCATCGATATAGAAGGAGCAGCTAGCTGGATATGTGGTCAACAGATGCTCTGACTCTGGATCTCACAAGGTCACCGAATGGCTATGATTATGGCCACGGCCATGTAAACACTTCAAGTTCAGGCTCAGCTTCCACTACCATCTCCCCATGACCCAGTGCAGGGCTGCCCGGGATGGGGCTGGTGTGGGAACACCATGGGCTGAACGAGCAAATGGCAGCCAGGCAGAGGACACAGATGGTGCCTTTGTAGTGGCCACGGCAATGATAGCCCTCAGAGTGGCATAGCTTTTATTGATTTTGGCATCAAATGAAGGCAGACACTGTGTTTTAAAAGTTGTAGTATTTTACCCACCCGTAATTTTGAAGGCCAGAGTCAGAAAAACTAAGCATGTTGTGCTGCAATGCTGTCCAGCAGAACTGAAGTTTTCTTTTCCATCCTAATATCCTAATATAGATGGAAGTGCTGTGATAAGCACTCCCAGTCCCAGTGATCTGCAGCCCTTGGTCAGCAAAAGCAGCACGATGCATCCCCCAGCAACAGACTAGTACATCCATTGGACCATCCCGACCATAACCAGAACGACACTATTCCAGAGCTAAGGGAGACAGGAACGACATTTTCATTTTACATAAGTATTCTCTTTTTAGATGCATCAAGGCAGAAACAAAATTACAATAGGAAATCCCTAAATATGTAACTGAGATTGCCAAATTGTAAAGAGAAAGAGAAACTGCAAACCGTTGCAAGACTATATTACAGTATTCAGACAGCCTTTATAATATTTATACAAGAAACCACAGATCATACCCATCTCTATGAAAATTAATAACAGTGATTTTCAACAGATCGAAATGGATGATTGCGTAAATGGTCACCAAATCCTTTGCAGGAAGGCTGACTAGAGCCTTCCAGAGGGCAGAAGCTCCATAGGCTGTGCGGAGAGGCCCCTGCTCCTCTGATGAGCCGGTGTCTTGGGTTTGGTGGTGCCGCTAAAGCAAACCGAGGAAAGGTCCTTTGGATGTGCAGCATTCCAGGAACGTCCGGTTGTGTTTCTGATCACGGCTGCATACGAGACTGAAGGCCCTGAACCTCCTGTTATGTCTACTCCAGGCTGTGAGGAGGGCGCTCCCAAACATCAGACGTGTTAAAATACCATAAGCGAGTTAAGGTAAACATACTCGGGGTAGAGTTTCTGCAAGGCACAAGCACAGATCCGATTGAAGTTGCTTCTGATAGCTGCCTCTGCAGAAAGGAAATCCAACCTGGAAAGGGTGGAGCCAGGGATAAGCACCTGGCCCAGAAGCCCAGGGCACAGAATCACAGACACTTGTGCTCACTCACACATGCACGCATACACACACACTCACACACATGCATGTTCAGACACATGAACACACATTCATACTCACACAAGGATGCACATTCACACATGCATGCACACTCATGCACACACATAAACACTCATTCACACACACAAGCATACACAGTCTCATACATGCACACATGCACGTTCACACACATGCACACTGTCACATACATGCACACTCACACAAGTATACACACACTTTCACACATGCACACTCATGCACATTCACACACACATACACACACACTGTCACATATACGGACACTCATGCATATGAACACACATTCACACACATACACACTCTCACATACATGCACACTCACACAAGCGTACACACTCTCTCACACATGCACACTCATGCACATTCACACACACGTGTGCACTCTCACATACATGCACCCTCAAGCATACACATGCTCTCACACATGCACTCACGCACATTCACACATTAACACACACACACACACATGCACACTCACAAGCGCATGAATACATAGTCACATTCACACAAGCATTCACACACGAACTCACACTCACACAAGCATACACTCACAATCAGACATGCACACACGCAATCACACATCACACATGCACACTCAATGCACATGAACACGCATTCACACTCATACACAACCTCACGCATACACACACACAACAGAAACGTAATCTCACACACTCACACTTTCACACTCATACCCCCTCATAGATTTCCTTCGTGGAAATGCCCGTCTCTCTGAGGAAAATGAGCAGGTTGATGTGCCCGATAGGAGCCAGGTGACACTCCGTCCCCGGGCGCTTTTGCAGGGATGAAGGAGCTTCATGGGGACGTCGCAACTCCCGCTTCCTCGAAGGCGAAGGCGAGGCCGTGGAATTCGAAGGAACGGGCGAGTGCGGAGCTCTCTGGCCTGTTTCTAGGTCGCTGAGTACAAGGAAGAGCTCGATGGAAACACTCACGTGATGGGAAAACCTCCAGAGAGAAAGAATTCTTCGGGTTCCTCTGAGCCGGCTCCTCATTCTAGACATGCCAGGACAGAGCACCCTGGCCCGGGCTCGTGCTCCGGTGCCCTCAGCTTGTGGCTCTGAGAGTCCGGAGCTGGGCTGGGCATGGGGACACCTGCAGAGCCCGCCATCCACCGCCCAGGCCCCCTCCACAGCCCAGGACCCTGCATTTCACCCACACAGGGGCTTCCCACGTGGCTGCTGCCAGCGCCTCACCCGGCAGAGCCTGCCCAGGCCCAGGTGAGAAGGCAGGTCCTCCCTGCAGGTGCTGAGAAGCAGCTGCGGGCCGCAGGGACTACTGCTGTGCTTTCAGGAAAACTGCAACGGAAGGAGCGGAGCGCGTGGAGGGATCCCCATGGGGAGGCCTGGTTCCTCTGGAGTGTGAGATGCCCATGGCTCCGGCTTCTTAGGCAGCGCTTGGCCTCGGAGCCCGAGAGCTCTCGCTGCTGATTGAAAGGATGGCAAAGCTGCTCCCCAGGCAGGGGCAGCCCCTCAGGTCCACGCTGGGAAGTGGAAGGAGCTGCACCTCGACCCACATCCGGCGGGAGGCCGCCTGGCTTTCCTCCTGGAGACACTCCTGCCCCGCTGTTCCTCGCTGGAAGCATCAGGAGCAGGCGTGAGACAGCTTGAGAAGGCCTGGGAAGGTGCCACCCCAAACGCCTGCGGGGCCTCACAGCCAGGCCACGGCGCCACCGGCCACAGGAGCACAGAGGTCCCCACCCCGCCCCAGCTCTGCAAAAGCTGCAGAGAATGCGGGAGAGACAGCTGCAGACAGGTCTCCAGGCCTCACAGCCGACTGTCTGGGGCGATCCTGAAGAAAGGAGCTTTTCCTGGGAAGCGCTGACACGAAACGCCGTGTCATGGCGCAGCGAACTTGGATAAGCAACCCCAAAACCGACACTTAGGCTCCTGTTACAACCATCACTTGGCCAAGGGAGTAAACTTCTATGTGTGTATCACTCGGGGGGTGGGGTTCACCAATGGAAAGAACAGTCTCTAAACCTCATCGTAGCAGTAATCTGTTTTTGTTTTTGTTTTTTTTTAGACGGAGTTTCACTGTTGTCGCCAGGCTGGAGTGCAATGGCACGACCTTGGTTCACTGCAACCTCCACCTCCCGGGTTCAAGGGATTACCCTGCCTCAGCCTCCTGAGTAGCTGGAATTACAGGCACCTGCCACTGCGCCCGGCTAATTTTTTTGTTTTCTTTCCTTTTTTTTTTTTTTTTTTTTTTTTTTGTATTTTTAGTAGAGACGGGGTTTCACTATGTTGGCCGGGCTGGTCTCCTGACCTCATGATCTGCCGCCTAATAATCTTAATAATAACAGCATGTGTGTTCATCTTGTGGAGATTCGAATCTGACTGTGATACCTGTGGACTTCCGGCGCCGTGGGCCTCCTGTGTGCCAGGTGCTGGCTGAGTCCCACCGGCTCTCCAAGGGCTGCTGAGGTCATTGTGCAGCCTCGGAGATAGGTGCGCAGAGCGATGGGTGGATGTTACAGCCTTTGTCACCATGTTTCTTTCACTCGGACTCGCCCGTTCAGAAGCTCTTGGTCCTCAGATCTCCAAGGAAGCTGCTTTTGTCCAATACGTGTTTCCAGAAATCTCAAAATAGTTCCAAGTTCTGGCATTTGACTTTTTCTCTTTTTTTTTTTTTTTTGGCTTTTCTATGGAATGCCAGAGATTTTGTTGAAAAGGAAGACAGCCCCAAAAGTCTCAGATCAAAAGAAAAATATTAATGTATTTGCAGAGTTCTGAAAATACAAACTCCACAAATTTCTATGAAAATATGAGAAAAATGCATCGGTGTAAACCACTGCAGTTCTATTCAGGGTCAATGGTTAGATCACAGTGTGAAGTGTGCAGAACATTTAAATCGAATTTAATTAAATATGGATTAAACTATTTTAATTGTTATTTCCAAATAGTACATCCAAAAGAGACAGGCCTACAGAACTGTCACCCACCAAAAATGTAAAAGTGCCCCCAAAATGCTAAAGACAGCAGCAGCCTCACATGTGCCAAGACGACACTGTGCTACACTAGCCAAGGCCCACTCCAGGAATCACATGGAGAAAACTTAGAGGTTTCTTTGTGTTACACAAATGATCTAAAGGGACAATCCTGGGCTCCCCCTTTTACCTTCAGGGAAAAAAAGTCTCAACCTGAGTTTTGTTGTGAAATGTGCAATATTTATGCTCTTAGAGGGAAACAGAAGCACAATTTGCTCAGTAGACACCAAGCCCTGTGTCTGTTCTCACCCCTCCCAGGCTCAGTGTGTTTTGCTCCTGCCCCCCAGGAGCCGCGACTGCTGCGTTTGCAGCACTGGGACAGGTTGCATGCTGGGATGAGTGTGTAAGTGACTGACAGTATGACAGCCTAGAGGAAGGAGCCGGCCCCTCAGGGCGAGGTCTAGGAAGGAGCCAGCCCCTCAGGGAGAGGCCCTTCTTCCGTCATGAGCCAGGATGCAGGTGCGAGGCTGCTACTTTAGAAAAACTCCACCTGCAGATGGGAAGCAGAGGCCCCTTTTTAAAGGCAGCCTCCAGCAGGGAACAGACTTAACTGGAGGCAACATGTAGATGGAAAGCAGACAGAGCCTCTCCGAGCCCAGCCCCACATGCAAATCTAGACTATCAGAGAAGCGTGACACCCAGTTATTTCAAGATCTATAATGCACGGTGAACAATCTCTCCTCAGACTGATTTTAATGTTTGCTACCTTGGCATCTGCAGCACCACACACATGAGATTTTGAAGACTACAGGTGCCTGTGCATTCTTTCCAATAGAATCCTTTTGATTTAAGTGAGACCGACTTTGGTTAGGTACATTTTATTTTTGCCTACTGCTCCCTTATATTTTTTTGTGTGTCATAAATGTATGGTATAAAACTACTTTGGTAACATAAATGAGAATTCCCACTGAAATAATCATCCAGAAAAACTTGGCTTAGATGCAGGTGCAAACAAATAAACATGAGGATATTACCAAAAAGGACATCTGTGTTTAATTGACATTTGTTCTCCCTATCCAAAAAGAATGTCACTTTGACCCTGCAGCTGGGTATGGCAAAGATCTGAAGTCACATGCTGGGGAGACACCTGAAAAACCCACGAGCCAGAGAGGGTCACAGATGACGAGCTTCCACCCAGAGAGATGGACCGACCATCCTCCCTCCTTTGTCTAAGAAATCCCTCACACTCCTCCTCAAAGGCTACAGCTACAGCAGAGGCTTCCTCGCAGCCTTTCAATGGAATATCCAACTGGCGTTATCTAAGGGAACATGGCAAGAAAAGGGGACATGAAATTCCAAGTTTAATGAGGTGCTGTGACCTCCCCACTTCTACAGCACTTGTTTCCACAAGCTGAGACTTTATAGGTAATCACTTCTAAAATCTTCTGTGATGAGTACATCATCTGATATTTAAATTTATTCTTAAATTGTTTCTCTTTTTCAGCACAGATAACTGAGATTTATAACTACAGCCAAGGCATCAAATCACATCTGAGTCTTTCTCCAGTGTGAATCTTACACACATCGGTCAGACACAAAGGAGAGAAGAAGATGCTTCCTTCAAGCCATGTACCTGGCTCCACGCTGACTTTCCATAACCTATGGCCATGTGGTTTCATGGGTGAAGCATGCTGGAAATCATGTTATCCCTGGACAGTTGTCCAAGGTACCACTGTCCTTCCTAGCCAACGAAGCAAGACTTCTAGCAGTAGAGCATTGGTGGTGCAAGGAAGCAAAACGTGGAAGCAGGCGCGCTGTTCTTGGTGGGCGTGTGTCCTTGAGTCTGAAAGATGCTTCTTAAAAGAGTAGCTGATCTCCAAAGAAACAGACTGACTTGTTCTTTCTCAGATGCAGGGTAAACAAATTTGCAGTGTTGGGGCAAGCTAGGGAAGCAGCACTTTGGGGTCCTATGCTTATGACCCCACAAAGTAGGCACCACCAGGCTCTGGAGAACGCCCATGAGGGCGCCCTGTGCACACCACTGTGTGCCCCATGGCTGGCCCTTGTGTGGAGAGAGGTGTCCTGCCACCCCATAGGGCCCCAGCTGTCCACCTCATAGGAGGGTCTGAAGACAGCCTGGGTGTTGGGAGCGTCCGGGATCCTATTGAAAATCTCACATGAAACTGTTTCCAGTGCTAGAAGCAGGCCAGCCAGTTCCCATCTGGAGGATGCTGCCAGGGACAAAGATTCTTAGAGTCCCTGAGTTCTGGGGAACCCAGTGCTGGACTGAATCAAATGAAGAGACAAGCTCCCTGAGAGGTTATCTGATGAAGAACAGTGTGGACTCACTCTCAACCCCAGTGCTCTTCGAGGAATCATTCAGTAAGAAGAAAATGCCAATTTACCAAATGTGTCAATATCAAGTAAATGTCAGGACTTATTAAAAGAATCAGGTTGAAGCAAATTGATCATAAAATTTTAGAATCACATAGAACCAAGCTGCTCAGGAAATGTCAGTGGTCCATTGAATAAACGAAGAGCTTATGTGTGTGTTTATGTGAATGTGTACATATGTGTATGTGTGTATGTGTATGTGCATGTATGTGTGTATGTATGTATATGCATATGTGTGTATGTGTGTTTGTGTATTTGTGTATGTGTGTCTCCCATTAAATGAATCGAAGATATTTCATCCAAGTTTTCACCAAGGGAATTAAAACTAAAATAATGTACAGTTTACTGAAACCTAAATGTCTACTGAGGAAAAAAAAAGCGTATAAGGACAAAATAGTGATATAGAACTATAGAACTTCAGGTACATTAGATTCAACAAATTATTTTCCTTTTCCTTGAGATAAGAAGGGATGCTTAGGGAAAAAAATAAATCAGTCATTTACAGAACATCATTTACTTTAAATGGTATATTCTATTTTCCCTACACCACAAAGAAAGCTGGAGCAGCTATTGCTGCTGCTATAGTCAAAGTTTCAACGTGTGTTTTAATGTAGATAGTGCATACAAGTATACAATTCAGTGAAAGAATGTCAAATGCTTTCAATTTTAATCATGTTATCTTTATTTTTGTGGACTTTTTCACAGAAAGATATTTCACATCTGTATTTTAAATAACTTTAAACTATTTTTTTCTACTACAGTAAAATATATATATGTGTGTGTGTATATATATATATATATATATAGTTCTTTCTCTTTCACACATTTTCCAAGTGTTGTTATTTTCTATTTGGGCTAAAGTTAGATGGAGTCAGTTCCTCAGTGGGCAGGTACACTGGAGGGTCAATGGGTAGCATCATCACCAGCTATTAGCTGTTTCTAGAAGGGGCTGGCATTACCTCAGGCCATAGAAAATGGTTTTCCAGAGTCCCCATGAGCTGCTTCCAGAGCCCAGCTTTCTGAAATGGATCCTGAGGCCTGGGGTGGGTTCCATGAGCTGGCCCACGACAAGCCCAGGCCATTTGCTGTGGTGCTTGCTACACCTGTCCCACTAAGTTCACGTCAGCATCTTTAAACTTTGTGTTTGGGATCCGGATATGATACTGCCACTGCACTTCATTTATTTAAAGTATAAATCAAAATGCATTTTTTACTGCATTTTGTTCCTTGCAATCTCAGTAGCATATTGAGGTTAATGAGTGAATTAAAGTTCCATTTCCCCTTTGAAAGTAGCTCACCCCTCCATTTGTGGTCCCTTCTAAAGCACGCCAGGGTTTCAGCACAGCAAGACTCATTGCAGTTGTGCTGGTGACACTGGGGCCTGGCACACCTGGACAAAGGCCCAAGGTGGGTGCTGGGGCATGGGCAGCTTGGTGAGCTCAGGGAAGCATGCACCATGCAGAATGGCAATTTTCATGCATCCCTGTTCTGTCCACGACTTCTTGTGTCTTTCCATTTTCCATAGTCACGAAAATTCCGGGATCCAGCACTCAGCCCTGCCAGCCTGGCTCCACCTACTTCCCTCTCAGGCCCTCCTGTCGGTCCTCATAGGACTCTCTGAGTGGGCTTTTGCTCCGGGGTCTTCATGACTCCCCCAGCATGAGGGGAGGATAACACCATTATGTGATAAACACTTTAGAAAGAGCATCTGACCGCAAAACCAGAATGGGACTTTAAGCTCCACAGCACCATTCTCTCTTGTGCCCTCAGATGTATAATAAAATAATCTTCCCAGGGACTCTTACTGGAGAATCTACCTGCCTACCTACCGTGCCCCATACCTGGCATTTGTGTAGCCTTTAAATGCTGCGTCCTGAAACTACTCTGACTTTGAACAAACTGTAATTTCAGAAGAAAAAAAAAATCCTTGATAATGAATAGCCATTTGTCATGGGCAAAGCCACAGGTGCATGTGGAGAGGAGTCTGACCTTTAAATCAGGAGTCTGTGCACACTGCAGGCGGATAAATGCACAGGGATTGGGTTTGCCACCGGGCAAAGACCGGGACTCCAGAGGTAGTTCATGCTGTTCCTTGTTTTCGGAGTACTAAATCTGGGTAAAGTCACGTGTTTCTTAATAACAGGGATAAATTCTGAGAAATCACCTTGATATGGTTTGGCTGTGTCCCCACCCAAATCTCACCTTGAATTGTAGTTCCCCACGTGTCATGGGAGGGACCTGGTGGGAGGTAATTTAACCCCCATGGTGGCTTCCCACATGCTGTTCTCATGATAGTGAGTTCTCACGAGATCTGACGGTTTTATACGGGGCTTCCCTCTTTTGCTCGGCACTTCTCCTTCCTACCATCATGTGAAGAAGGACATGTTTGCTTCCCCTTCCACCATGATTGTAAGTTTCCTGAGGCCTCCCCAGCTGTGCAGAACTATGAGTCCATTAAACCCCTTTCCTTATAAACATCCCAGTCTTGGGTATGTCTTTATTAGCAGTGTAAGAACAAACTAATATACACCTTTAGGCAAGTTCATCATTGTGTGAACATCATAGAGTATACTTACACACACTTAGGTGATATATACATCTTTATTTATATACTGTCTTTCCATATGGAAAACAGAATGTCCCGCATCATTACTGAACATCAGTCATTTCCCCTACTTGATCTCAATGCCAATATCAAGTGCCATCCAACAGGTCTCTACATCTGCTCCATTATAACGTTACGGGACCACTGTTGGACATACGGTCTGGCATTGAGTGAAACATCCCTGTGACTGTGTACAGGAATGTCTTCGTAACATCAGTAGGAAGAACTCTCAGGCCTAAAGAACATGGCAAAATTCTGCCTTTGTCGTCTGCAAAAGTAACTGAAATCTGTTTACCTGGTATTATATTGCATTATGAAAGGAAGAACAAGCTTATTCAACACCTGGGTAAGCATGGGTCTAGATACGGCACTCATAGTGCTGGTTTGCAGTGTGGTTGCTGTCTTGTTTCATTTAAGAGGACTGTTGCAGCTAATTGCCAGATGATGCAGAACATCATCTCAAAGGCACTTTTAGTCTCTGTGGTCTTTTTTCCTAGATAATATGACAAAGAAGGTAAATCTCTTTCTGAAAATAACTCTGAAATATCAGCATCTTTTGCTGAGTCAAACCCTTCATTGATGTAGGAAGCATTTCAATCTTTAGCTCTAAGCATTAGACTCTTAACTCTGCATCTAATTCTTAAACTGGGAAAACTGAAAATTGAGAGTACAAAATCAACACCAAAAAATCACTGAAAACTGCATACATGCTATTGTACACATCCCACTTGCTAAAAAGAAAAATGAGAAAGAATCATAAGAAATCTTATTGAGAATAATTTTAGAAGACTTTGGGGAAAAAACTGAAATATTTGGATAAATTTCTTCCTTATTCAATGGAGTAAGGCATTCTAAGAAAAGAATATTAGATAAGTAAAAAAAGACTCTGCTCTTAAAATTTATAGAAATTACTCTTCTTCCTTACATGCTGTGAAAAAAATGCCAACATAAACTCGAGTTTGTAAATGTAAAAAGTTATCAAGTATGAAAATATGTTTGCATTCATTTTGATGACGGATGTCCCCATCTTTGGATGAACGATCAAACAGTAGCTCACCCGTTTGCAGTTTTCTCGATACGCAATCTCCAGCTGGGGGTCTTTGCACTTAGCACGTTGAAATTCACAGCGGGAAAGGAAGGTCCTTCCGTCAGATGCACAGAGAGGTTTCTGAGGCGAACCCGCACAGTCCAAGCTACAATCCTTGTCTTTATCTTGATCGACTCTCAAAAACTTAAAGGAGAAAAAAAAGAAGCCAGACAAATTTAAAGACACATTTACTTCAGAGCAGCAGAAAACAGAAGGCTGCCCCAGGCCACTTCACGGTCAAGGAATAAAAGCTTGAGGAAAAATGCACCCCCGGTTCTCACCCCTACCAGAAGCATCACGGGCACGTCTGAACATTTTAGCCATTATCTGTTTCAAAAGCCTAGCTAACTTGGACGTTCTCTATATCAACATCGGCCGTCTGACACAGAACAACATGTGAATCGTTGGTCTTTGAAGGGGATGCACGTGTGCCTGACTCACCCCTAAAAGTCTGAGTAGCAATGTTTTCCTTTTAATTTGTGAATTCACTGACGAATTTGCCTCCACATTCACCACATTATTACCATTCTTCTGGAAGTGACAAGTATCAGGAATGTCCACTGTCTGGAACTGGGAGGGAATCCTTCCTGATTTAAATGGTGCCACACAGTTTCGTCTACATTCTCCAAATACAGATGAACTCTACATTCAACTGGACTAGGTTGCATTCACTTGGACTATTGTTCTTTGAATAAATGTTTGTTGAATGAATGAGTGACCTCATGGCCCAGAGGAAGCTTGTGTATTTCTCTGAAAATGCCTAAGGCACAGGAACACTCTCTGCAGGGCACAGACATCGCCTAATGGCCATGTGTGCCCTGCAGTTCCCACGGCAGCTCCAGGCCCCTGATCTCCCTCCTGCTCTTTTACAGCCTGACACACGCTTCAGAGCTCGCCGGACCCCAGGGAAGCCTCTGATCTGGGCGTGCTGGCCCCGCGTGTTTTCCTTGGACAAGTCATCAGTGTCCTGCCACTTCCTGACCGGCCACTAGTCCTGTCCGGGCCTCCATCAGCCAGACGAAACACCAGACACCAAGGGGAAGCTCAAGGTGACCCTGAGGAAGCGTCTGTGTTCCAGGACAAACGGGATTGTCAGAGGCCTTTGGTCCCCAGACTATCACCTGCCCCAGGGGGTGTTTTCCCTGATTCAGAACAGAGACAATACATTAACTAGAAGAAAGAAAGAAGCGTGCAGAGCTGTGGCTGGCAGAACATAGGCTACGGTAGTACATGGCCCTCTGGGTGTGGTGTGCACGTGAGCGGGGCTATGTGGCATTGTTCGTCCAGCGATATTGGTGGGGATAAAGAGAGTGCTGCTCCAATCCCTCTTCCAGTTTGAGCAGCGGGAAGATAGGGTTGAGGTTCAGCAGAAGCTGGGGGGCCCTCATCAGCATGCTCCTTTACCAGTGAGAGAGGAAAAAGAAATTCACCAACTCAGGATGGTGCATTCCTTGAGAAGCTAAGAAACTTTCTGACTTGAAGTCTGCATCTCAGCTGGCTCTGTTTAAAGGTTAGCTTTGCCCAGCTAATCAGCATGGTAACCCTCGGTGCCGTGGATCGCCAGGCGGGCTGTGTCAGTGGAGCTAACTCGGCAAGGCTGGCCGTGGAAATTACACTCACTTGTATATTATTGTCACATAGAGCTGTCAGCACCACTGTGGGTTAAGTCTCAGTTCTTTTAAAACTGTGCTGTGCTATCTTGAAGATAAATCTTGACCCAAACTTTGCAGGAACTACGGTGACCTTGATGGGCAGTGGAAGGAATCATAACCTGTGATTTCCTGAATGAAAATTTATCAACTTTAAATAATTTGCCCAATGTTACACATACAATTTTTTTAAACCTTCACAGTGATTTAAAAAAAAACCCTAAAAATAGAGATTAGCCAAAAGCCGAAGCTGGACTCAAAGCCAGGGAGGGCACACAAGATGCTGTAGGGGCCGGATGGCCCTGGGGAGCCCCAGACCTCACCAGAAATCCAGGCAGGGTCCTCAAAGCTCCCGACCTAAGGACTGTGACAGCGGCAGGTGTGGCTAAGAACAGGTGAGCCTGTGTGTTTTGGAGCTCACAAAGCTACTTGGCAGTGGCCTTGCCCAGATTTGGGGATGAAGGCTGGAGCCAAGGGACAGGTGAGCAGCACCCGAGGTGGCGGGCCTTTGCCATCTCAGAGTGAGCTATTTTTCACGTTTGTTCCGTTTCAAACAGCGTGCCCTAATTTTCCTGAGAATAAGCTCACCTGCTGAAAATGATTCAGGTTTGTTTTAGCTAAGAGGCGAGTGAAAACAGATCATTGCCTTTCAGGGTATTGCAAAATTGTGTGCTTTACTTAAAGAGGGCAGAGCCGGCACACAAATACATTCAGTTGAATTCTGCCACGGATGAGTCTCAGCCACGTTTTTCACTTCACCAACACGCACTGCCCAAGCTCTTCCAGCGGTGGGGGGCGCCCCGGGGCAGGCGGCTCCTGGGAGACATGGCCTTCGGGTGCTGTGCCTTGGGAAGTTCCTCCACCCGCTGAGATGCTGCCTGGATCTTATAAAATGCTTCGGAGTCATTCCTCGCCCCCCAGCACTTGAGGATCTCGGCAGCCTCGTTCTCGCAGCACACAGCTGGCCGGAGCAGCGCAGCTTTGTACCCAAGAAAGGGGGGAAAACCAGAAAGAAAACGTGAACCTGCCGTGTGTTCGGAGGAGCCCCCAGGTGCCTTCGTTTCAAACACAGGGGCCCGCCCTATTCATAGCTGTCTTCTACTGTAGAGGAAAAGATGGAATAACCTAAATCCTGTTAATTTTTATGTTTAAGGGGTGGTCTCTATGTATTTCCTGAACCCCTAAGTGAGGAGATGCTGAGGACTTAGGAAGATGCTGTAATTATCATTTTCTCTAAAGGAAAAGAGACAGCCTCGACATTTTTTCTCATATAAAAGAGGCCAGCATCCAGGCATTTGGAATTTGACCATAATTCTTGATAATTTACTGGTGCAGAACAATGGAAGTATGATTTCTCAGGAATAAGAGAACACACAGGTTATGTGTATGTTTCTCCCCTACTTCCTGTTTAATAGCAATTAAATTTCACAGGAGACAGTGCAGGTAAGAAAATAAGCTTTTAACTAAGTTGTGTTCATTAACAAACAGCCCATTCAAGAAAAATAAAAATTCCTATTCCAAAGAATTCACTATGTGTTAAAATAACTCGGTTGAGAGTCTTAAAACTAATTCGAGATAAAAAGTACTTTGCTAAATTTAGAATGCAATCAATTGGACATCGAGTGACTTTATTTTAAAAAAAAAACTCAGAATTGCAGGGGTTTTTTATTTCTTTTGATTTCCACGAAGCAGTGCTATTTGCACAGGTGCAAGGAGCCCAGGTGTAAGGGTGGGGGGAGGGAAGGGCACACGAAGTGTCTTTGTGGATACCAAGTAGCTCACACATTAGAAAACCAGTCAGACAGATTCAATGGGTTAAAGTCATGGTCTATGCTTCTTCTTAATAAATTACTGGGTTTGGGCCAGAAGAAAAAGATTAAAACAAAAAAACATTTACAAAACAGGTAAAAGCACTCTTCAAATATTAACATATTTAAAATTTCTCCTTATAATATTGATTAAATACTTCTCTGACTATATGAGATAATGCATGGCATGAGAAGACATTAAGGAAGTTTTGCCTCTGAAATACATAATTCTGTAGCTGTAAGATTTGCAAGGCCAGGCGCAGTGGCTCACACCTATAATCCCAGAGCTTTGGGAGGCCAAAGCAGGAGGATCTGCTGAGGCCAGGGATTTGAGACCAGCCTGGGCCACACAGTAAGACTCTGTCTGTATCAGGCGTGGGGGGAAATTAGCCAGGTGTGGTGGTGTAATAAAATAAAGTGCACAATAAATGTGCACCTGTGGACCCAGCTACTTAGGAGTCTGAGGTGGGAGGATCACCTGAGCCTGGGGAATTGGAGGTTGCAGAGAGCTATGACTGTGCACCAGTGCACTCCAGCCTGGGCAAGTGAGACCTTGTCTCAAAAAAAAAAAAAAATCTCAAAAGCACACACTTTCTAAATAACAGGCCAAGAGAAAATAAATGGTGTCCACGTGTTTGCTTTCTCTTAATGGGAGGTGCACACAGGAAGAAATGAGATTGAACAGAAGACAGGACAGCGCTGGCAACAAAGCCCAGTGCCTGGAGAGCCTGCACAATTCTGAAAGTCACTGGGGACAGGTGGGAGAGTGGTTACAGACTCAAGCCTGCTTTAAAGAATCATTTCTCCATTTTAAAGCCTGGACTTTCTCAGGTGCAGAAAACAGGGTCCTACTCTTTTAGAACAGAGAACCTAAATCTTCCATGCAAATATGGAAATCCCGTTTCAGAGCCCGAAATGCGAAGCTTAAATATAAAAGGAAAACACAACTCTCCATGGGACATTTTCTCCCAGAGATGGACATTCCATTCACTCATTCATCCAGTATCCGAGAGCCGGACATTCCATTCACTCATTCATCCAGCATCTGAGAGACGGACATTCCATTCACTCATTCATCCAGTATCCGAGAGACAGACATTCCATTCACTCATTCATCCAGCATCCGAGAGATGGACATTTCATTCACTCATTCATCCAGCATCTGAGAGCCGGACATTTCATTCACTCATTCATCCAGTATCTGAGAGATGGACATTTCATTCACTCATTCATCCAGTATCCGAGAGACGGACATTCCATTCACTCATTCATCCAGCATCCGAGAGATGGACATTCCATTCACTCATTCATCCAGCATCCGAGAGATGGACATTTCATTCACTCATTCATCCAGCATCTGAGAGCCGGACATTTCATTCACTCATTCATCCAGTATCTGAGAGATGGACATTTCATTCACTCATTCATCCAGCATCCAAGAGACGGACATTTCATTCACTCATTCATCCAGTATCTGAGAGACGGACATTTCATTCACTCATTCATCCAGTATCTGAGCGACAGACATTTCATTCACTCATTCATCTGGCATCTGAGAGATCTGGCATCTGAGAGACGGACATTTCATTCACTCATTCATCCAGCATCTGAGAGACGGACATTCCATTCACTCATTCATCCAGCATCCGAGAGACGGACATTTCATTCACTCATTCATCCAGTATCCGAGAGATGGACATTTCATTCACTCATTCATCCAGCATCTGAGAGACGGACATTTCATTCACTCATTCATCCAGTATCTGAGAGATGGACATTTCATTCACTCATTCATCCAGCATCCGAGAGACGGACATTCCATTCACTCATTCATCCAGTATCTGAGAGATGGACATTTCATTCACTCATTCATCCAGCATCTGAACGACAGACATTTCATTCACTCATTCATCTGGCATCTGAGAGATCTGGCATCTGAGAGACGGACATTTCATTCACTCATTCATCTGGCATCTGAGAGATGGACATTCCATTCACTCATTCATCTGGCATCTGTGGAAGTTAGTTGCACCACTTTAAATGTATTTTAGAAACCCTTAACTTCAGTATTTTATTGTCTTCGCCTTCTTGCTCCCAGTCTTTCAGAATAAAGCCTCATGTTTCCAGTTAGCTCAAAAGTCAGACCCAGCTTGAACGGAGCATACTAAATAGTTATTAAGTGACCCCTCTCTGTAAAAGGCATTCTACCGGAGGATGGGATTTTGAAGAAGCACCTGCCCTCATGAAGCTGAAAATCCAGAAGGCAGAAATGTACATCTACAAATGATGACCATGCTGTATAAAGAAGAACACAGGTGCCTGAGTGGCTCAGAGGGAAGATCGGTCAAAGCCGATTTGGGGGGATATCTGCTGCTTCCTAAAAGATGATCTAAGGCAGAGGTCCCCAACCCTGTATTCATCTGTATTTACAGCCACTCCCCATCACTCACATTACCCCCTGAGCTCCACCTCCTGTCAGATCAGCAGTGCCATTAGATTCTCATAGCAGCGTGAACCGTATTGTGAACTGCGCATGTGAGGGGTCTTAGGTTGCCGGTCCTTATGAGAATCTAATGCCTGATGATTTCTCACTGTCTCCCATCTCCCCCGGATGGGACCATCTAGTTGCTAGAAAACAAGCTCAGGGTTACCACTGATTTTACATTATGATGAGTAGCATCATTATTTCATTATATATTACAATGTAACAATAGGAATAAAGTGCACAATAAATGTAACACACTTGAATCATCCGGAAACCATTCCCCACCCACCGGTTCATGGAAAAATTGCTGAACGTCCCTCATGCCAGAAAGGTTGGGGCTGCTGATCTAAGGAACCCAGAGAAGCTGGATGAGAAGCCGTGTGAGCTGGCATCCCAGGGCAAATCCATACGCGTGGATTGTCAAGGCCAGCAGTAGGAAGAAATCGGAAAGGACGCCACTGAAAGCAGGCCTCGTGTGTCATCGTGGTGGTCAGTGCCTCTCAAATCAATGCGCTGGCCTCGCCTGAGGACCTGAGGAGACCAAGGTTCAAACAGAAAACGAAGAGGTGCTGGGCTCCTCCCTCCGGCAGAGGATTCTGAGGAGTGTGCTGTCCTCACCACGACACAGATGTGGCCAACGAACAAACTCTGCACAGGATCTCACCAATTTTGTGGTGCGGTTTTTTGATCCTCCCTGATGCACCAGACTGAGTCACAGACGCTCAGTGTGGGGGCATCAACATTGGATTCTGGCCGCTGCAGCCTCTGTGGGACACTGAGAGGGCATCACGTTCCTAGCACAATCTGGTGGTGCCACTGGGCTCTGCACCAACAGGGGAGAGTTAATGCTGGTTCTGCATTTTTCCACCTGTGCAATCTCTGAGACTCGATTTGCTAATCTGAAAATAAGAGTAATAATACTTTGTCACCTTTGAGGTAGCTGTGAGGATAAAATAACAAGCTCTCCCACATGTGGACGAGGACCGTGAAGAAAACCAGCATGTGGGGAGGGCATTTGCTTCCCAGCCTCAGCACAGCCCTGCTGACGGAGGTGCCTTCCAGGAGCACGGAGACTCACCAGGAGGAGCTCACTGTGGAGATGTGACGTAAGTGCTCTCTGCTTGTTTAGAAAACAAGCAAGGTGGGCAGGCATGGTGGCTCATACCTGTAATCCCAGCACTTTGGGAGGCCGAGGCAGGCAAATCACCTGAGGTCAGGAGTTCAAGACCAGCCTGGCCAACATGGTAAAAGCTCATCTATATTAAAAATACCAAAATTAGTTGGGCATGGTGGTGGGTGCCTGTAATCCAGTCACATGGAAGGCTGAGGCAGGAGAATCACTTGAACCCAGGAGGCAGAGGTTGCAGTGAGCAGAGATTGTACCACTGCACTCCAGCCTGGGCAACAAGAGTGAGATTTTGTCTCAAAAAAAAAAAAAAAAAAATAGACTGGGTGCTGTGGCTCACACCTGTAATCCCAACACTTTGGGAGGCCAAGGCAGGCGGATCACGAGGTCAGGAGATTGAGACCATCCTGGCTAACACAATGAAACCCCATCTCTACTAAAAATACAAAAAATTAGCCAGTCGTGGTGGCACACACTTATAATCCCAGCAACTCAGGAGGCTGAGGCAGAACAATCACTTGAACCCAGGAGGCGGAGGTTGCAGCGAGCCGAGATTGTGTCACTGCACTCCAGCCTGGGCAACAGAGCAAGACTCCCTCTCAAAATTAAATTCATTTTAATTCAATAAATTAAATTAAATTGAAAAGTAAGTGAGGTGTGAATCAGAGACACTGGGCATCAGCTTTTCGAAGGCAGCTTGTCTTAGTAAGTTTAAGAGTCTGAGTGAAATCACTCAGAGAGTAAGGACAGTGGTGATAATGCAGGTCCCATCAGCACTCCTGACCCCCTTTTGCCTTTTTGTTCTATTTATTGGGTACCCACAGGACTTTAAAAACCAAGAGCAAACGATTGAATGGGATGAATTTGTTTTAATCTGCATGACCAGATTACAGCTACAAACCCAATACATATGCAGAAGGTAACTGTGGGCAGATGCAGGGCATGGAGGGCATCACACTGACAAGGCTCTGTGGTCGAAGGGAACAAGCTGACCTTGGTGAGGGTAGAAGAGCAAAGTGACCAGGGACATGTATGGAGCCATGTGAGCTCTGGTTTCTTCACCTGTCCAGGGGAGGTGATAACGATGATGACTGTTTCATAAAGATGATTGTGAAAACAAAATGTGACAGTGCACGAGAAAGTGTTTGGAAAAGATACGAAGATGTTGTTTGCAAGAAGGCCCTGGAGCAGAGGTCCTGCTTATTTACCATTTAAATGAATATAGGGTATGTTTGCCATTTCAACTCTGGTGTGTGAGCACTAAGGGATCCTCCTGCTGGTGATCATTTTCAAAGAGAAAATGAGAAGTGTGCAGTAAAAAGGGAACTAAATTAGAAGTTCAAGAAGAGAGAGCAGGTTTCTCCAGGCAGCCTGGGAAAGATGGAGGCAGGTGCAGGAAAGAAGGCGAGGGCTTAGCCCTGCAACGGAGCTGCCAGAGCCAGGTATCTGCAGCCAGCGGGAAGACCCGAGGGATGTGCAGGAGGACGTGGCCAGGGTGAGGCAGCCCCTCTCAGGACCAGACACCTGGAGACACTTCCACCTTCTGTGGGGAACCAAGACGGGCCTCTCAGGATGCACACACAACCAAGCGAGGCTGAATCCCAGCCACCCCCGGGTGACATTGTTGAGTACGGAGATCCCAGAGGAAAGCAGGAGACCTGAGGCCGTGGTTGTTTCTCTCTCTGTTTACCACGCTGCCTTTGTTTTTTTTTTTAGTAGACCTGCAACTTTTTATAAGTGTATTTACCAACGGTTTACTGGCTTTTGGTCCCCTGACCCAGGATTTCCTAGAGCTCTTGGTTCCATCTTCCCCCACCTCACGCTCTGCAGGGTGGGCTTCAGGTTCCGGGCCCCACAGCGAGGGACGGACAATGCAGGTTCCTGGCCCCACAGTGAGAGACGGACAATGCAGGTTCCTGGCCCCACAGTGAGAACAGACAATGCAGATTCCTGGCCCCACAGCGAGGGACGGACAATGCAGGTTCCTGGCCCCACAGTGAGAACAGACAATGCAGATTCCTGGCCCCACAGCGAGGGACGGACAATGCAGGTTCCTGGCCCCACAGTGAGAACAGACAATGCAGATTCCTGGCCCCACAGCGAGGGACGGACAATGCAGATTCCTGGCCCCGCAGCGAGGGACGGACAATGCTTTACTGTACTTCTTGCTCTGCAACTCTCTTCTCCTTTTCCAAAACATTTATTTTCTATTTATTGTCTTTCCCTGTCTCCACATCCATGTTAATTTCAATGACGAAAATGGATATTTTTGCCCCTTGAGATAATTTAAGAAATCTCTTAGGTTATTCATTGTTCCAATCTAGGTTTAATTGAGATTCAGTAGGAACTCTGTTATTCTAAAATTCTTCCTAATAAGATATGATAAGGATGGTGTTACCTTAATGCAATAATTATCTCTGGCAACGACAACAAAAGATTACGCTTAGCATCCTACCACAATTCTTACGGGTCAGAGGTGTCTAGAGGCACAAGGTAGATTCTGCAAATCCCCTAGGAAATACTAACACAGCTGAACTTGCCCTCTCGTAAGCAATGTCCGCTCTATCGGAGAGTCTTGTCATGCTTTTGGTCACTTAAAAGTGTTTCCAGGAGGTTCATGCAGCCTCAGGAACCATCCTCATTGCTCTAGCTACAAAAATGCTTCTTATCCAGGGTCTCGGTGAGGATCAAGACGCCCCTGGATGAGTATGAAGCACTCGTGTGCGTCCTCAGCCGCCACTGTGAAGCAGTAACCTTGTAGACGCGGAATGCACGGGCACAGACTCTAAGTCCAGTGCTCCTGAGCCCACGGACGGTACCTCCTCGGGGGCAGAGACGCTTGTGCACCCACATGGCCTCGGAGTCCAGCAGTGTCTGGCCAGCAGAGGCTCAGTGAAGAGTGTTGTCTTCAGAGCCACATCCGCGTAGCCACCCAGGGTCCCTACAGAATCACCGGGGCAAGTAGCAGGGCGGAGAGAAGGGGTTCGAGAAAATGAGTGCAAGAACACAGGGCCTGACCATGCGGAGACCCTGGAACACCTCCGTGAGGGACCCTGTCGGGAGCCACGTGTGAACGCCGTCCTTCCACCCGAGTCAACAGGAGGCCCTCAAACGCCAAGTACAAAACACCTCCAGCATTCAGAGTTCCCTCCCTCCTACTTCAGTCTCCCCTTCTCTGGCTCTACCCTCTTTGGATGTCATCTCTCTTTTCTTTTTCTTTCTTTTTTTTTTTTTTTTTTTTTTTTTTTTTTGAGACAGAATTTCACTCTGTCACCTGGGCTCGAGTGCAGTGGGGCAATCTGGGCTCACTGCAACCTCTGCCTCCTGGGTTCAAGTGATTCTCTTGTCTCAGCCTCCTGAGTTGCTGTTGCACTACAGGTGCCACCACGCTCAGCTAATTTTTGTATTTTTGGATAGAGACAGGGTTTTGCAATGTTGCCCAGGCTGGTCTCAAACTCCTGAGCTCAGGTGATCCACTTGCCTTGGCCTCCCAAAGTGCTGGGATTACAGGCATGAGCCACCGCACCTGACATGGACTTCATCTCTGTTAGCCTTTTTCCCTGCTCACAGCTTGAACACTGAGCACCTGGGCAAGGCATTGTTCTAAACACTTTACTGCATTAGTACCTTTAACCTAACCATCTTCTGTATTAAATGCTATCATTAGTCCAATTGTGCAGATAACAATGTGGAAACAGAGTGATTAATTAACTCACTCCTTCCTGATTGCACTGCTGGTCAGCGTGGGACCCCAGGGCCCAGTCTGCTCCACAGTCCCCTATTGGTTCTGGTTAAAAAAATGAAATGTGTAGCTCCTCACGGGCTCCCAGTGGAAAACTTACATGATAACTGGATATAAAGGAGTAGTTTCCAATTAACATAAAAACATACACAATGGAAATACATAAACTTACTTCCTTCACATGTAGAAGACAGTTAAAACTTTGGGAGGTGATACACAGTTGGATTTCTCTGCTGTAGACGTACAGGGAAAAAACAGATCTGACTTCTAACCTGAAGGTCTGACTCTCATCACTGCCCCACCTGCGGCACACTTCAGAGCTCATGTATAGCTCATCGGTCTCTGGGCTGCAACTCACAAAAGAGCAGATAAACTCCAACCTTTACCGACAGCAAAAGCAAACATGCTACCTGGAGAGTGATTAGCCAGTGACAAGATTACAGAGGTTAAATGAGAAGTGTCTGAAAATAAAAGTACAAATCAACCATGAAAATAAGTATGAAGCATGAGTTGCACTGCGGTTCCACATGCCCAACAGCACCTGGAATCATAGTGGCTCTCAGTGGCAGCGTGCAGCACCGTCTCCCAGGCAGTGGACTCCCATCTCCACCCCAGAGACTGACTCGTAGGGCTGGGAGAACCCAGGGTTTCCATGTGTGCTAGACAGGCTATGGGCCCTGGCCGTCCCCCGAGAGACTGACTCGTAGGGCTGGGAGAACCCAGGGTTTCTGTGTATAGTAGACAGGCTATGAGCCCTTGCCGTCCCCCCAGACTCTGACGCGTAGGGCTGGGAGAACCCAGGGTTTCCATGTGTAGTAGACAAGCTATGAGACAGGCTATGGGCCCTGGCAGTCCTCACAAAACACGGTCACATGTTGCGGCTCTCTGACCACTCAGCCCGCAGCAGGAAGGGCGATCAGAAAAGAACGGCTCCCCTACCATTCCAATGACACAGACAACCCCAATGACCCGACCTCTTTTATTGAAGAACTAGCTCTGTTTTCATTACAGTATATAATTCACAAATTCCCTGAGAGCCTTGACATTTTCTGGAACAGCTAAAGTACCCGACAGACAGCCACTCTTTCCCTCTCTGTCCTTAGGTTTCCCTGGAACAGCGAACGCATTTGCTGATGAAATGACATTTTCAAAGGCATTCAGCCAGAGTTTCTTTTCTGAGGCTCTTGCTCATTTCAAAGCATTTAGAGCAAATTACACTAAAATACATGTTAGAGAATATGAGAGGAACCTGGAAAGCCAGGGAAATGCATCCAAACGCCGAGATACCAGATAATTTGTTTCTTCGCCAAACCTCAGTGGAGACTGTGTTATTCGGTGAAATCATTTCCACTGAGAGGCATAACTGAAGGATTTAAAATAGGAAACATAAAAGGCAGATCCTTGCTGGAAACAATATGTCTGAGAGGCAGCTCCACAGATCACCTGTCTCCCACTCATCCTGGTGAAGAGAAACGGTTCCCCGTGAAAGGAATGGGCAGCAGCCGTGCAGTCCCACGGGTACAAGCACAACAAAATGGCCCAGCGTGTAAAGGTCAGTGTGACAATGTGATCCAGCATGTAAGTCAGGGGCCTCTGATCTCTGCATAAAGTCCAGGCAGCCTCCAGCCCTGTGTCTCTATCTAAAGGCAGTGAGACCTCATTTTATTCTAAATGTCACCCACAGCCCTTCAGCAGCCCCCATCATCACAGTTCTGTGTCCATTTATTTTGCTTTGTGGGGGGCAAAACATGGATGTAGGGAGATCTCAAAACTAAGAATGCTTAGCTGCCAATGCTGGCCACGACTGAATGACCGGAAGACCGAGTTAGTCTCTTGCTTCATCTGAGCCGGGTTTTCCTGACGAGACCATGGGCTCCTAACAAGCATTTGTCCAGTGCATGTCCAGAGAACGGTATGTTCTTGCTCCCATTGAGGCCTCTTGCTCCCATTCAGGACTCCTGGGAACCTGCTTCCCCTGTCACTGAGGGATCTGCACGCTCATTGCCCAGGCGGACAGGAGGGTCCCTGGAGGAGAGAGGGCACTCAAGAAGGCCCCCACCACCATCCGCATTCACCACCACATGCCACAAAGGCCACAGATATCTGTGAAAGGAAGGGTGAATTCTTTTCTCTGTAATCAAAAGAGCTGGATCCCCTTTGCCCACACCTGGGGGCAGGTGCAGAGGCCATCCCCTTTGGAAGGGATGTTGTCAGGGCTGGAGGCTAAATGGAGCTGCTCACAGGGTCACGCATGAACACACGAAGATGCCAGCCCAGGCGCCTCATTCGACCACGAAGAGCTGAGGCTCCCAGCGGTCACCTGGCTCCTCTGCAAGGGAAGGAGAACCCAGCCACGGGCCTGGGGCCCAGGCCCCTGCCCTCCACTCCAACTAAGACCTTTAACCACAGGGCCAGGGCTGGGCCTTCTTTCCCCAGGACCGCAGCCCCAGGGCTCTTGCATAGCATAGCTTTACATTCACAGGCTTTGAGAGGAAGGGGCCGGGCCTGGCCCACAGAGCCCCCTCTAGCCCTCTGCCCAGCCTTCCCCACGCTTGCTGGGGCTGCATCTTCACCTCGCCTGGAGGAGAGGCAGTGGGGGCTCCGGTCAGGCTCCCGTTCCCCTCTCACCTTGGGTCATGCATTAAAACAGATTCTTTGAATTTTTGACAGCCTTTGTTTACTCTATGCGATAGCCCAGACATGGAATCCTTCCAAGAGAATTCTCCCCACAGTCCTCTGAAATGGAACAGCTGAAACGTCGTCACACCCCACTCAGAAGGGTCCCCATGCTGAGGTGTACAGTGCAATCTCAGAGATGGGCAGGGGAGGGCTCAGGAGGCCCCAGGGTGGGGGCCCTCGCCACTGCCTCCTGCAGTCCTTCACCCGACACCTCTCGGACCGCAGCCCTGTCCAGGTGCCGGCCGAGGAAGAAACCTCTCAGAAAGAAAGGAGCTCTTGGGACAGAACTCGAGGGCTGGGTCGACAGGCAATTGGTCCCATCTGCAACTCCACCGTCACCTCCCAGCACGGGTAGGCTTCCTCCAGGCTTGGACAGTCCAACACACAAACCATGAGCCTTTATTCACCTTTAAATTAACTAAAATAAAGTAAAATCTGAAGCCAGCCACTCATTTGCTATGTGTTGAGTCCTCATGGCCTCCTGTGCTAGTGGCTGCTGTCCCAGACAAGGCAGCTCATAAATCATTTCCATCACTGCAGACAGCTCTTCCAGACAATGTTATCTAGAAACAGGGACGGCAGGGCAAGCACTCCCCACCCTGACTTCCCAAACCCCAGCGTTTTCCACAGAATGCCCAAGAAACAAACAGTTGCAACAAGATGAATACAAAAAAGCTCCCTGGCTCTGTGACCAATCGAACAATCCTGAATACCAAGCAGAGTAACTTAAGAAAAGTGTCTTGAAAATCACACTTAATTATAGAGAAAATAGAAACACCTTAATTACAGGAGGATGAGAAGCTTGGAGACTTTTGTGAAGGGAGTACCGAAGATTTCCAGGGACTTCAAAGGTATTTTAGACATTAATAGAAAAGAGCAAGGAGGCGGTGAGGGAGAGGAAATGCACGCAGGGCACCCATAGGCTTTAAGGTGTGAGCTCCCAGGTCCGCCTGGCCCTGACCGCTCATCAGTGAGGAGGCCAAGGAGGGCAGGGCGAGCCGCGTGGGTGGGTGAACCGTGCCAATGGGTGAAGCCACCATGGGGAGCTGCACAGGTGGGTGGAGCCCCCAGGGTGAACCCTGTAGGTGGGTGAAGTCACCATGGGGAACCGCGCAGGGGGGTGGAACCCCCACGGTGAACCCTGTCAGTGGGTGAAGCCACCATGGGGAACCGCGCAGGGGGGTGGAACCCCCACGGTGAACCCTGTCAGTGGGTGAAGCCACCATGGGGAACCGCGCAGGGGGGTGAAGCTGTGAGCCAGCAGAGCCCTGTGACCCGGGTCACACCTGTGTCCTGCAGCCAATGGGCAGGCAGTGTGGGGGTGGCAGGTGCAGGCCTGAGGGGTTTGCGGAGCCCTGCTTCCTAGGAGTGTCACCTGGGCTTTCTTTAAAGTTTCACCAAACGCGTCCCGGGCATTGCGAATTTCAGGGCTGTCGCCACAGTAAACACACACTCATTTATTGTTCAGGAGCTGCTCACAGCATCCCACATCTACGATCTGTATTTTACAGAACAATTAAATGTGACAAAGAGAATTAAAAACTCAGGTTTCCAAGGAAAATGTTGGAGCTCTGGAAGCGACCCCAGCAGTGGGCACTGGGAGCCGCGGACAAGGTCACCCTGGCTGGCATCAGCCAGTGGCCGAGAGAGAGAAGTGAGGAAGATCCACCTGCCACGGTGGGCTTTGCCTCGGTTAGAGGGGGCTGGACCCGCAGAGGGGCCTACACCTGGGCCACAAGGAGCCTTTCCCTGGGACGCAGGTCCCTCCTTTCTGATTCACTCAGAGCAAGACAAAGCCCAGTCTGCAGGAGCCCACGTAGGGCGCAGGAGCATGGCTTTCCCGGGACCACTCTGAGCCAGGAGGTGTCTGTGTCCTGAGCCCACCCTGCTTTGCTCTTACCTTAGACCCTCTGAGAAGGGTCATGGTGTGAGCAGGCTCCCTGCGGGTTTCAGGAAGGTGCCAGGGCGGGGCCTGGAGGATGCAAGCATGAGGGAAGGGGCAAGGCCGAGTGAGGTGAGCACACCCCGGCCCAAGGGAGGTTCCCCGTTCCCCCGGAACTGCAGGCAGAGGGAGGCCTCCGCCAGGATGGTCCATCCCAGGCCTCCCAGGCCCAGTGCACTTAGACCAGGCTATGATTCCATCCCAGCAGCTGGGAGCAAAGTGGTGCCCGCCCTTCCCAGCCACCTCCCTTGCCCTTCAGCTGCTCCAGCCCAGGGCTCACTCTCACTCCCAGCCCTTTGGGAAAGAATCGCAAAACCCCAGTGTGAGGAGAGCTGCATTTCTCCATTCACATCTCCTCCAAGTCTTAGGCTTCCCAGGAAATCAGTGACGCTCTAAGCAGAGTAAGTCAAGGGGCACTGCCCACTCATTTTCAATGCACTTAGGAAGTGATTCCCTATCTTGATGGCTGCAAAAATGCATAGAAGAAAACATTTTCTGTGTGTGTTCATTTATCCAAAAAGATTCTGATGGGCATTTTAACCCTAGTAAAGTGTTTCAGCTAAAGCCAAGAAAGTCTATCTAGGTGTTAAATTCAGAAAATGAGGAGAAGGAAGAAGAGAGGCCAAGTATCCACTCTTTTCACACATTTGCTGGTTGGGTGTGCATTAGGTGCATGTCTGCTAAAACCTAAAGAGACCAGCTTATCACATGCCTGCCCTACCACTGAGCTACCTGAGCCCAGACCAAATACTTTGCCATGTCATAAAGAATGCTTGCACTCAGAGTGTGTAGAAGGAAAACTGCTCTTAGTAACATCTGGAATAACCATCTAATACACTTGCCAAGATTCGGACCAATATGCCTGGAATAATGTCAAACCAAGAAAACAATGAGGTTTATGATGGAAACAGAGACAAGACTTTAATTTAGGGTCGTTCCAATGGCATCGGAATGATCCCACACTCATAATATTTTAAGGTTACCAAACACACTTATGAAAGGTGGCTACCACATAGAATCTAATTTTGTTTTTTGAAGAGCAACTCCTCTGGAAGTTATTCTTGGCAGACACTGAATAGCAAGAACCAATTAAAATAGAAACAATAAAGACGGTTAGAAACTACATATGTCTGGGGAAATAAATATTCAGATGAAATTGATTTTCTTGGCTTTCTGTCATTTAACTAAGAAAAGAAAAACTAGCATTTATACACTTTTTTGAAAAATAAAATCAGGTCTACAATGTCAACTTGTTTGTCAAAAGCTAATTTTAACTACCTAGGATTTAATATCCCTAAAATGTTGATACTAATATATCAAATTAATATAATTTTAAGTTGCAAGACTCTTAGACAGCCAGATCTTATCACAGTGGTTTCCATTCTGAAGATGCCTTGGCCTTTGTACTTTGAACATCATTTTCTGAACAGTAACAGTTTTCCTTTGCCTCTGGAAACTGGTCACCTACTTTGCCACCTACACATCATTCACAAAACATTTGCTTTCATCGCCACGCAAAGCTGCAGAAGATCTTGTACAAGGTAAGATTATGAAGGAACAGGAATTAAGTTTTTAACAAATCCATACTTAGGCAGATCAGTGTTCAAGTCAGTTCTTTAAATAAATCACTTTGGAGGCCGGGTGCGGTAGCTCACACCTGTAATATCAGCACTTTGGGAGGCCGAGGTGGGTGGATCACCTGAGATCAGGAGTTCGAGACCAGCCTGACCAATATGGTGAAACCTCGTCTCTACTAAAAATACAAAAATTAACCAGGCGTGGTGGTGTGCGCCTGTAGTCCCAGCTACTCAGGATGCTAAGACAGGAGAATTGCTTGAACCCAGGAGGCAGAGGTTGCAGTGAACTGAGATCCTGCCACCGCACTCCAGCATGGGCGACAGAGTAAGACTCTATCTCCAAAAAAAAAAATCACTTTTGAGCATATCTAAACATTCCAACCATTTAGTCTTCATTCAAATTTGTGAACTCTTCCTTTGAGGCTACCTTCAGTGTATGGAGAGCTCAAGGACAGTCAGCCTTATGATGTCATGGGGTGATGCTGAAACCCAGATCCCGTTTGATCCTAACAAACCTACCACACAAGGAAAAGAAGGCACATTTCCTTACTCCGTAGACGGCAATTTGAAAGCCAGAGAAACGCAACATCTTGCCCAGAGTGAAAATTATTCTGTGGTGGTGAGAGGGTGTCAGGACAGGTAAGTGCCTCTGGTCACTGTCCACATTTTGTCCTGTGAGACAAAATGTCAGCAGCCTCATAGGTCACATCATCTTGAGACTGAAAGAAAAGTCAGTTTAGAGAAACCTGCCTCGCACGGCAATGCTGTTTATTTAATCTTGTGGTAATAACTATGGAATTCGTGACAGATGCTCATGTGTATGTTTTCCGCCACACTTTTTCACCCCAGCACTGGACTGTTGTTGGTTTTGAGTGACACCTGTGACTGTCAAGTTGAGATTAGTCAGATTTGATCAACCCATTGTTGTGCGAATTTGTCCCTTGGCCTAGGACTAGCGAGCTGAGAGGTGGCAGAGCTTCCTTCATGTTTGTATAGTTCTTGCTTTGAAAATAGAAGGTGAACTGAAAGCTATGGAAAGGTAGGTGGACGTCTTGTGGATTAAAAATGGCCATCATGCATGTGCGTGTGTGCTTTGTATCTTGGAGAGGATGGGGCCAGCCAACGGTATTCTCATGTGCTTGACAAACTGAAACTTCCATTTTAAATACAACTGACTTTTCTCATTTAGACAGGAAAGTCCTGTATTTTTGCTTTCAACAGAAATATTCCCTTCAGATACAACCTGTAATTTCTCTTCCATGAATAAGAAATCGGGGAGACATTATTTTGTTTAATTAAGCACATTAGTAGTGCCAGATGCAGACCAGTAAGACTGAGCCATGTTCAAAGAAATTCAGTATTAGGAGACTTCCTTCTAAAGTGAGAAAATGAGGTTTATCAAAAAGAAGAATGGGGGAGAATGTGTGGGTGGCTTGAAAATGGTTAAAAATAATATTTCAACGTAGTTAGCAATACCTAGACTTACTCCAGAGAGAACTTCAGATGTTGAACAGCACAGTTTACTCTCCATGGGGTTTATAATTTCTGTAGTTAAGGTTCCTGGTTAATTTTAACTTATAATATGGCCAACAAGCAATCTCTTTAAAAATAACAAAATAAAATCACAATTAAGTAAACTCAATGGCTCTTCTGTATCTGTGTCTGACAAGATTAGACACATTCCCACAGCTCATGCAGATATTTTCAATAGAGTAGCAAATTAATGTTTTGGTTTAAATTTTTATTAAATATTTTATTGTTATTATCAAAAATGTTTTTGATGTTTAAATATGCACAGGAAGCTCTGGCTGACTGGTGGGAGTTACTCACAAGGATCTTACAGCTAAATTGATCCCAAATACTTATTTTAAAAGATGCTCCATGGGTGACATCACCATGAAACCAAGCAGCCTTCACCTGCCAGCCACCAGAAAGTTCTCAGACTGCCATGAGGTCTTGGAGACCTCCTTTCCTAATTCTTTTCTTGACTCTCATCCCACAATTTGGATGTTATGGAAACTAACATCTTCGCATTATCTTAGCATCCAAAATTTCACATCCGCGAGAGTTAACTTGTGATTTTAATAAAAACAAAGTTGATGTCTGTTCAGCATCACCTGTCTCTTGCATCCTCACAATTCAAATTCTCCAGCTTCCACAAGACCGAGATCAAAAGCACTGCATTACTCAGGTGCATGAGAGCAAGGCCGGCGTGAGCAGTATGTGCAGTGATTTGCACAAGATGATGCAGAAATATTTCCTGCCATCAGGAATGACCTCTCCAGAGTCCTACAGGGTCACCTTTTAATGAGAGAAACCAGCCGCCCCTGCTCCCCGCAGCTGCCTTGCCGTGTCTGAAGTCATGCCTGGGCATACCTGAGCAGCAACAGAGGGCTCACCTCCACCTGCTGCCCTACTCAGTGCTGAGCGGGAATCCAAATCACAAATGCAGCCTCAGCCCAGACTCAGCCACAGTGAGCATGTGGTCAGGATGGAGGGCGCTGAAGACAGGAGACATCCCAAGAGATGCCAAGGTTCTTCCAGGGAGACCTGAGCCCAGGCATCACGGCGGGTGCACCGACCTGCTGTCTCAAAACACCCAAGGGGTCCACATGACATTTTTAAAACCTCAATTTTACCCCTCAATCCACTGATAAACCTAGGGGTTTGCATGGAGCGATTTCTAAGATCCCACCAAGGCTAAATCCTGCAATCTCACTCGGCACACCACTTTGCTTCCGAGTGGCCGCTGTGAACTTGAAGGTGGGTGGGCGTGCAGGCCATCGGGGGGTGAGTGAGAGTCATCTGCCCAGTGAAAAGTCCCCTCTGGAGCCCACCTGGTGTGACAATGCCTTGTATGTGGCGCGCCTTGACGAGACACAAGAATACCATGGCCTTCAAAGGAAGAATGGTTGCCGGAGGGTCTCTGTCTTCCTCTCTGATATATTTCACTCTAAAACACAGTGTGATCCAAACGGACCCAGATGATTTGATATATTTCACTCTAAAACAGAGTGTGATCCAAGGGGACCCAGGTGATTCAATATATTTCACTCTAAACACAGTGTGATCCAAGGGGACCCAGATGATTCGGTTGAGAACCTGGGTCCTGATCTGCCTCCTGCGAAAACGTCCAGGAGTCTAGGATTTCCACACCTCCTCCCACCCACAGTGCCCTGGCTTTCAGCACATGGATGCACCCCACAGATTGCCAGGAGTGGGGAGAGGCCAGAAACAGGTGCTCTTCACAGCCCCAGGAGGAGCTGCCCTGTGACACCCAATCTCACACCTCCAACCTCCAGAACTGAGTGAGTTTCTGTCTGAGCCACCCAGTTTGGGTACGTTGTTACAGCGGTTTAGCAAACTCATGCAACTGGCACCCTCATAAGAAGAGAAAACAGACACAGACATGCACAGAGGGAAGAGAGGGAAGACAGTGTGAAGACATGGCAGGAAGCGGCCGTGGGAGCAGACAGCTGCGTCTGCAAGCTGGGAATGCCAAGGAGTGCCGGAGACACCAGGAGCCGGAGGAGACCAGTGGGATTTTACCCAGAGTGCAGGTCTGCAATCGCCCAGATTTTGGACTGCTGGCCTCCCGAACTGGGAAAGCATAAATTTCTGTTGTTTTAAGCTACACATTTGCGGTGCTGTGATATGGCAGCCCTAGGAACTATTGCAGATGTATCGCCTTGCTCTATAGTAGGAGAGAAAAGCAGTAAAATCCTGCACACACTGCTGGTCACCCTCCTCAAATATTACTCTGGAAATCACCATTACTAATAAACTATGCTAGCACATAAAATTCCCCAATCAGAATGATTATAGCATTTTACTGCTTTACATATAAAATATGCATGTAAATTGCAAAAAAAAAAAAATACTTTAAAGGAGAACTACATCGATGTATAGATTGTGTGCCATGTGTGTTTTTTAATCAAAGGTAATTTTTGGCCAGGCACAGTGGCTCATGCCTATAATCCCAGTACTTTGGGAGGCTGTGGTGGGTGGATGCCCTGAAGTCAGGAGTTTGAGACCACCCTGGCCAACATGGTGAAGCCCTGTCTCTACTAAAAACACAAAAATTAGCCAGGCGTGGTGGGGTGCCTGTAATCCTAGCTACTTGGGAGGCTGAGGCAGAAGAATTGCTTGAATCTGGGAGACGGAGGTTGCAGTGAGTCAAGATTGCATTGCACACTGCACTCCAGCACCTGGGCAACAGAGTGAGATCCTTCTCAAAAAAAGAAAAAAGGTAATTTTTTAATTAAGTCAATATTTAATTCTTTCCTACATATGATAATTTTCAGTGCATGAGATAGCTCAATAAATACTAAAATGCACCATACAGTAGCAATTCCCAAATATTGTTGGCATAGCATCTCTTATATTCTGAAATAAAGGAAATAAAGACTGCCTTGCCCATCACCCTGAGTAGTAGTCAATCAAGCTAATTCATAAGCCAAATATCAGCCGCTCCTGTCCACTGTAAGTTCATTTAAGTTGGAGCTTTCCTCATCTGCAGCTGAGATCAGAACACTGGGGAAAATAGAATTTTAAGGGGCCCTGTGGAGGTGTAGCTTTGCCTGGGAAAAAGATTTGTCTGGGACCCAAGGTTTCAGAGCAACCAGCAACAAGAACCAGGGGGATGTTTGAGTGCTGAGGTGGCCGCCGGGCAGAGGAGAGGCTGGGAGAGGAGCCCAGAGGCCAGCGAGGGCCGTGTCACTTAATTCTTGTATTATCTGCAGTTCCCTGGCCAGACATCGTTACACCAAAAGGTTGCAAAGGACCTTCTAATGAGTGAGGGGATGGGGATGGAGTACATCTCTCTGCACGCTGCCCAGCCCTTGGTGTAAGATAACTCATGTGCTGGTTTATGATTTTCTTCCAAGAAGTGGCAACCCTATGGAGGCTAAGGTCTTACCCTGGACTTTTACTTGGTAATGAAAAGTCAGAAGACACGGATTTGGATAGCAGAGAGTTGGAACTAAAATATATATATATATATATTGTAAAATGCCATAGAACCACGAAAGAATATGAACAAACAGAATAAGCCAGATAGGTTTTCATATCATCAGCCTCCAAAAGTTCTGATCCTTTGGTCAATCAGTCAGTTTGGATGTGCTCACAGCCACTGCTGGCTTGGGGAAGGAAGCCATAGGAGCCAACTCCAAAATTAATGTGATAAAGAGCAGCTCTCTTCTGTGTGAGAAGACGCCAAGTCAAACTTCCCATCTCTGCTGCATGGCTTACTACAAATTTTTGGGAAGAAGTAGCAAAGAGAAGACACGGTGCAGTTCTTTCATAATTTTTATTTCTCTTTTCTCTCTTGTATTCAATTGCACCAGGAAATATGTGGGTCCTTTGCAAATGCTGGAGTGAAAAGCTTCCATTAAGCAGTGCAGAGTGTGCAGAGAAGGAAACGATGTGAGTACTCAATCTACCAGGCTGTTGGATGGACAAAGTGCTGCCTTGAGAATGTAGACATCTAGCATTTTCTTTTCCAGTTCTGCCACTAGATGTTGTATTCAGTGATTTGAGGAACAATGTTATATATCTATGTAACTCCTTTACTCACTCATATTTGTTCCACTGACATTAAGTGAGCCAGAAACCATGCTGAGCCAGGGACACTAAGACAAATGGTCCCCACAGTAAGAAGTAGAGAAGATAAATTATTATGATACCATACACAGGAGCCGTAGGAACGGTACATACTGGTGCAAAACAGAAGCAGAAGAGGAAGGAGTTGCATAACCCTTGCCCCTATTTCTTGTCATTTTCTGTGACTCAGTTAAATGTTTGGAATTGCTCATAACATTACAAAATAAATCTATTAGATGGAATACTTTTGAATTTGATGAAGTCATAGGAACCTATCAGGGAGACTTTAGAAATTTATTACTAATCCATGCATATTGAGATACAATTCCTCTATCATAGAATTCATCCATTCAAATTGTACAATTCGATGTTTTAAGTTTATTCACAGAGTTCCACAATGCTATTAGCACTATCGATATTAAAATATTTTCATCATCTCCCCCCCCCCAATAAAACACAGCTATTAGCAGTCACAACCCCTATCTCTGCACAACCTCCTCAGCCCTAGTAAATGACTAATCTGCTTTCTTTCTCTATAGATTTGCCTATTCTGGGCATTTTATATAATGACTCATGATATGAGGTCTTTTGTGACTAACTACTTTCAGTATAATGTTTCTGAGGTTCATCCTTGTTGTAGTGTGTATCAACACTTCATTCCTTTTTATAGTCAAATAACATTCCATTGTGTGAATAGGCCACATTTTACTTATTCATTCACTGGCTGATGAATAGTCAGGTTGATTCCACCTTTTGGCTGCTATGAATAACGTTGCTATGAACATTTATGTATGTGTTTTTTGAGGACTTTTGCTTTCAATTCTTTTGGTATACACCTAGGAAAGGAATTACTGGTTCATGAGAGAACTCTGATTAAACTTTGGAAAACTGTTTTCCAAAGCAGTTGAACAATTTTACATTTCTCTCCGAACTATATGCGGGTTTTTCCACATCCTTGTCAATACTTGCTATTTTCTGACTTTTTAATTCCAGTGCATAAGAAATGCTGTTTCACTGTTTTTTTTTTTCAATTATTTGTATTATGGTAAAAGACATATAACATAAAATTTACCATCTTAACTATCTTTAAGTGCATAGTTAAGTGATACTAAATACATTCACCATGTTGTACAACTGTCACCGCCATCTGTCTCCAGAACCACTTCCAACCTGTTAAGCTCAACCCCTGTCCCCATCAAACACTCACTCCGCATTTCCCCTTCCCCAGACCCTGGCTACCAGATTCTACTTTGTCTCTATGATTTTGTTGACTCTTAAGTAGCTTCCATAAGTGGAATCACATAGTGTTTGCGTTTTTGTGACTGGCTTCTATCACTTGGCATCATGTCCTCAAGGTTCATCCACGTTGCTGCCTGTGTCGGGATTATTTTTCTTCATTTTAAGGATGGATAATATTCCCTTTTATGTATATACACCACATTTCATTTATCTATTCATCTGCTGGTGGCCTCTTGGGTTACTTCCATGTTTTAATTATTGTAAATAGTGCTGCTATAAAAATGTGTATACAAATATCTCTTTGAGAACCTGCTTTCAGCTCTATTGGGTACATAATCAGAAGTGGAATTGCTGGATCATGCAGTAATCCTATTTTTATTTCTTTGAGAGACAACCATACTGTTTTCCACAGCAGCTTTACTGTTGCATATTACCACCAAAGATGCACAAATGTTTCGATTTCTCCACATCCTTGCTAACATTTGTTATTTTCTGTTTTTAAAACAGTAGCTATTATAATGAGTGTGGGTTGGCACCTCATTGTAGTTTTTCTGCGCATCTCCATGATGCTGAGCATGTTTTCTGAGCATGTTTTCATGTCGTTAGTGGCTACTTGTATATCTTTTTTTTAAAAAAAAAAAATGTCCATTCAAATCCTTCGCATAAGTTAAAAATCAGGTATCTTCTTTGATTTGTTAAATTTTAAGAGTTCTCTGTATGTTCCGGGTATTTATCCCTTGTCAGATATATGATTTGCAAATATTTTCTCTCATTCCATGGATGCCTTTGTACTGTGTTGATAGTGTCTTCTGATGCACAAATGTTTTAATTTGTCTTAAAGTCCAAATTGTATCATTTTTCGTTTGTTGCCTGTGCCTTTGACATCATATCCGCAAAGTCGCTGCCAAATCTCATGGTATGAAGCTATTGTCCTTGGCTTTCATCCAGGAGGTTTACAGTTTTAGGTCTACCGTTAGGTCATTAATCCACCTGGAGTTCATTCTTGTATCTGATGTTAGGTAAAGGTCCAAAATCATTCTTTTGCAAGTAGATATCCGGTTTTCTCATACCATTTGTTGAAAAGACTGTCCTCTTTCCAATGAATGGCCTTGGAACTCTTGTCAAAAATCATTTGCCCATAGATGTGATGATTTATTTCTGGGCTCTCTATTCTATTCTGTTGATCTCTACATCTGTCTTTAGGCTAATATCATGCTGTTTGACTACAGTAGCTTTGTAATGAAGTTTCAAATCACAAAGAGAGAGTACTCAGTTTTGTTCTTCTTAAAAATTATTTTGGCTAGTCAGTGTCCCTTCACATTCCACATGAATTTTAGGATGAATTTTGCTATTTATACAGAAAATGTTTTTGGAATTTTGATAGGGATTGAGTTAAATCTGTATGTGTCTTTGAGTAGTATGGACACCTTAACAATACTGTACCAAAACAGAGATATAGACCAGTGGAACAGAACAGAACCCTCAGAAATAATACCACACATCTACAACCATCTGATCTTTGACAAACCTGACAAAAACAAGAAATGGGGAAAGGATTCCCTATTTAATAAATAGTGCTGGGAAAACTGGCTAGCCATATGTAGAAAGCTGAAACTGGATCCCTTCCTTACACCTTATACAAAAATTGATTCAAGATGGATTAAAGACTTAAATGTTAGACATAAAACCATAAAAATCCTAGAAGAAAACCTAGGCAATACCTTTCAGGACATAGGCATAGGCAAGGACTTCATGTCTAAAACACCAAAAGCAATGGCAACAAAAGCCAAAATTGACAAATGAGATCTAATTAAACTAAAGAGCTTCTGCACAGCAAAAGAAACTACCATTAGAGTGAACAGGCAACCTACAGAATAGGAGAAAATTTTTGCAATCTACTCATCTGACAAAAGGCTAATATCTAGAATCTACAAAGAACTCAAACAAATTTACAGGAAAAAAATGAACAACCCCATCAAAAAGTGGGCGAAGGATATGAACAGATACTTCTTAAAAGAAGGCATTTATGCAGCCAACAGAAACATGAAAAAATGCTCATCATCACGGGTCATTAGAGAAATGCAAATCAAAACCACAATAAGATACCATCTCACAGCAGTTAGAATGGCGATCATTAAAAAGTCAGGAAACAACAGGTGCTGGAGAGGAAGTGGAAAAATAGGAACACTTTTACACTCTTGGTGGGACTGTAAACTAGTTCAACCATTGTGGAAGACAGTGTGGTGATTCTTCAAGGATCTAGAACTAGAAATACTATTTGACCCAGCCATCCCATTAGTGTATATATACCCAAAGGATTATAAATCATGCTGCTATAAAGACACATGCACACATATGTTTATTGTGGCATTATTCACAATAGCAAAGACTTGGAACCAGCCCAAATGTCCATCAATGATAGACTGGATTAAGAAAATGTGGCACATAAACACCACGGAATACTATGCAGCCATAAAAAAGGATGAGTTCATGTCCTTTGTAGGGACATGAATGAAGCTGGAAACCATTATTCTCAGCAAACTATCACAAGGACAAAAAAACAAACACTGCATATTCTCACTCATAGGTGGGAACTGAACAATGAGAACACTTGGACACAGGAAGGGGAACATCACACATTGGGGCCTGTCGTGGGGTTGGGGGAGGGGGGAGGCATAGCATTAGGAGAGATACCTAATGTAAATGATGAGTTAATGGGTACAGCACACCAACATGGCACATATGTACATATGTAGCAAACCTGCATGTTATGCACATGTACCCTAGAACTTAAAGTATATATATAAAAAAATAAACAGTACTAATACCGATCCATGAATATGGGATGTGTTTCCATTTGTTGATGTCTTTTTCAACTTCTTTTGGCAATGTTTTATAATTTTTATTGTACAAGTCAGTCACATTATTTGTTTATTCCAAAGCATTTTACTTTTTAATATTACTTTGAACAGAATTGTTTTTATGATTTCCTTTTCAGAGTGTCTATTGTTAGTGTACAGAAATGCAATTGATTTTTGTGTTTTAATTCTATATCCTGATACTTTTCTGAATTCATTTATTGGTTCTAACAATAAATGTTAAAAAACAAGTTTCTTGGTTTTTTTGTTTGTTTGTTTGTTTGTTTTGTACAGCATTGTTAGGGTTTTTTAACACATAAAATCATATCATCTGCAAACAGAGATAATTTTACTTCTTCCTTTCCAATGTGTATGCCTTCCTTTCCAATTTGTATTTACTTTTCTTGCCTAATTGTTTTAGCTAGAACTTTCAGTACTATGTTAAATAGTGTGGTGAAAGCAGGAATCCTTGCCTTACTCTCGATCTTAGGGAAAAAACTTGTGGTCTTTCACCATTTAATATAATGTTTACAATGTTTTTTTTTCCATATATGGTTTTTATTATGTTGAGGTAGTTTCCTTCTAGTCAGAGTTTATTGAGAGTTTTTAGTCATGGAAGTGTGTTTAGTTTTCTCAAAAGCTTTCTTCATCTCTTGAGATCATGTTTTTTACCCTGTTATTCTGTTACTATGATGTATTACTTTGATGGATTTTTACACATTGATTCGTCCTTGCATTCCAGGAATAAATGCCACATGATCACGGTGTATATTCCTTTTAATATGCTGCTGAATTCAGTTTGCTACATTTTATTGAAGATTTTGGCATCGATGTTCATAAGGGATATTGGCCTCTAGTTGTCTTTTCTTAGAGTGTCTTTGTCTGGCATTGGAATCAGAATAATGCGGGCCTCATACAAAGAGTTAGGCAGTGTTCCCTCTTCTTAAATCATTCAAGAAGGATTAGCATTCGATTTTTAAGGTTTGGTAGAATTCACCAGTGAAGCTATGAGGTCCACAGGTTTTCTCTGTCCAGAGATTTTTGGTCACTGGCTCACTCATGTTATTAGTTATAACTTTACTTAGGTTTTTTCATTATTTAGTCTTGGTATGTTTTATTTTTCTAGGAATTTGTCCGTTTTAACTAGATTATCCTATGTATTAGCATATAATTACTCTTAGTAATCTCTGTTAATCCATTTTCATTTCTGTAAAGTTGGTAGTACTGTTGCCACTTTTCTTCCTCTCTTTTTCTTAGGAAAACCCACTTTCACTTTCTATTTTAGTAATTGGAATCTTCTCTTTTTTTCTTAGTCCATATAGCTAAAATGTCATCAATTTTATTGATCTTTTCAAAGAACCAATTTTTGCTTTCACTATTTTTCCTCTATTATTTTTCTGTTTTCTATTTCATTTATCTCTGCGTTAATCTTTATTATGTAGTTCCTTCTGCTGGCTTCAGGTTTAGTTTGTTCTTATTTTTCAGTTCCTCAAGTTGTAAAGGTAGGTTGTTTTTCTTATTTTTTTAAAGGATAGAATTAATAGCTATACATTTCTCCCTTACAACTAGTTTTACTGCATTTCCTAAGTTTTTGGTTACTTTCTTGTGGTTATTTTTGGCATGGAATATCTTTTTCCATTCTTTCCTTTCAAGCTACTTTTGTCTTTAGATACAAGTTACATAAGATCTAAAATAAGTCTCTTATAGACATCATATAGTTAAATTTTTTATCCATTCTGATACTCTGTCTTTTAATTGGAGAGATTAATCTATTTACATTTAAATTAATTTCTGATAAAAGGGATGTACTTTGGTCATTTTTCTATTGATTTCTTACATATCTTATAATGACTTTGCCCCTCATTTCCTGCATGTCCTGTCTTGTTTTGTGATTAGTTAACTATTTGTAGTAAAACATTTAAATTTCTTTCTCACTTCCTTTCATATAGACTCTATAGGTGTTTGTTTTCAGTTACCATGAGGATTACATGTTACATCCTAAAATAAGAACATTTTTATTTAAATTTATACCAGCTTAACTTCAATAACATACAAAAACTCTGTTCTTTAGCAGCTGTGTTCCTACCTTTCAATTGTTGTTTTACAAAATCACATCTTCATATATTCTGTACATCAAAGCATTAAGTAATAATTCCTTTAAGTGTGTTAGTCTCAAATTGTGTAGGAAACAAAACGTAGAGTTTTAAACCATGTTACAATGATATTATCTTTATAACTGACAAGTATTTACCTTCGTTGAGATCTTTATTTCTTTATGCAGCTTTGAGTTACTATTTAGTGTCTTTTATTTTATCTTACAGGACTTCCTTTGGCATTTCTTACAGGAAAGATTTAGTGGGAAGAAACTTCCTCAGCTTTTATCTGGCAATATCTTAATTTTTGAACTGTTCCTTACTTTTGAGGAACAGCTTTGCTGGAGATAGGGTGCTTGGTTGACAGTTTGATTGTTTTGTTTTTGACTTTCCTTTTAGCATCTTGAATTTATCTGCCCACTGCTTGCTGGCCTCCAAGGTTTCTGAGGAAAAATCTGCTATTAATCGTACTGAGGATCCTGGTATGTGAGAGCTACTTCTCTCTTGCTACTTTAAAAATTCTCTTGGTCGATTGAAAGTTTGGTCATAATGTCTCTGTGTGACTTTCTTTTAGTTTATCTTTCTTAGAGTTCATTGAGCTTCCTGGATGCTTATATTCATGTTTCTTCAAGTATTCTCTGCCTCTTACTCTTTCACTTCTACTTCTGGGACTCCCATAATGTGTATGTTGGTCCACTTGATGCTGTCCCACAGGTCCCTTGGTCTCTTTTGCCTTTTTTTCCATTTAAAAAAATGCATTTCTCAGATTCAGTGATTTCCATTTTCCTGTCTTTAAGTTTGCTGATTCTTTCTTCCATCTGCTCAAATATGCCTCTGAATCCCTCTAGCAATTTTTTAAATTTCAGTTATTTTACTTTCTAGCTTCAGAATTTCTTTTTTAAATTCTTTAAGGTTTCCTATATCTTTATTAACATTTTCATTTTTGTTCATATATTATTATCTTTACTTTCTCCACATATTTCTTTAGTTCTTCGAGCATCATTAAGATAGCTGTTTTCAAATGTTTGTCAAGTAGATCTGCTATCAGGTCTTTTTCAAGGACAATTTTATGTTGATTCATTTTCTTCCTTTGAACATGCCACATTTTCTCATTTTCTTTATGCCTTGTAACTTCTTGTTAAAAACTGGACAGATGAATTTAATACTGTGATAACTCTCAAAATCAGATTCTTCATTTTTCCCAGGGTTTGCTTGGGGTTTGTTGTTGTTAATTTAAAAAATAAATTTTTTCTTATTGTGGGCTGTCTCTGTTCCAAGGATGAGACTGAGTGTAAACTGAAGGTCCTCTCAGGTCTTTTCTGAGCCTGCACCTTTCCCTGAGCATGTGTGATCGCTTTCTAATTCTCTCCATATATTAAGTTGCTTTCGAATGTCTTAGTCTTTAATGTCTGGCTTCCAAGGAGGAAAAAGTAAAATAAAGGGTTTTGGGTGAAGTGTGCCAGCCCTTTAAATACCTTGGAAGTCACTTCAGCTGGTGGACATGGGAGGCAAGGGTTGGGACAATGGGGAAGATGCAACAACAGTGTCAGCTGCCACCTTTTCATCTGCACCTCTGTTATCAACAGCTGCAATCAACATTCACAACACAACTTCTTCACATTTGAAGGACGGGGTCTTTTTCCCCGCTCTGGTTCTCACAAACTGCATGCAGGCTGTTCCAGGAACATGTGCACAGCTTTCATCACAAGGCTGGGGTGGAGAGTGGGTAGCCGCTACTGTGCTAAAGCCGAAATTAACCCAAATTAACGACACTTTACTGTCCAAGCCTTTATCTAGAAACAGCAAGCTTTCAATGGACTCCAGAGTTAAAAAATAGTTACACTAGAAAGATTTTGCCACTGCGACTGTTATCTAGGTGGGAATACAGATTTCTGATGTTTCCTTCTCCACCATTTCCTCCAAACTACTAAAACTTTTAATTTCTTAATTCCCTTTATGCTGTAAAATAGAGATGCCTCATAAATATAGCTTATACATACATTGTAACAGGTTTCCAAAACATCTTCTGTACATAGTCTTCCCAATGCTCACAAGTACAAATCGAACATTGTATCTTAAATTGATGATCAATAGCAGAATCATTCTCTGTAAACCAGGGCTGTTCTAGACCAGATACTCTAAATCATTCAACATTCCTGACTCCTTTCCCCGAGACAGGGTCTGACAACCAGGGCTGTTCTAGACCAGATACCATAAATCATTCAATGTTCCTGACTCCTTTCCCCGAGACAGGGTCTGACAACCAGGGCTGTTCTAGACCAGATACCATAAATCATTCAATGTTCCTGACTCCTTTCCCCAAGACAGGGCAGACAGAGATTAGGCACATCCAGCACAACCTCTCTGTCTCCCATGGCAGCACACGGGACTCTAAGGAAGCTGGGAAGCTGTGCTGTTTGAGGAAATCACTGAGTTGAAAGTTCTCTACCTCAAATTAACCCCTTACTTGTCAACCTCACCTGCTGTAAGTCTGGGCATAAGGAGATCTTTGTTTCAGGCAGTTCATTTTATTTTGTTTTTTTATGAATACTTACTTTACTACCATTTTCCAACCTCACCTCCTAATGCTGTGCTTACCCACACTGACCTCCTCTTACAGGTGCAGATTCTACACACATTTAAAGACTTCCTTAAAACTCTGCCTCTAGTATATCATCATCTACCACTCTAATAACAATTATCATTTCTCTAGCCAAATTCCTACCACCATCATCTTCTTGGCTACACCAGGAGACATTTTGGACTATTCATTTTGGACTGTCCTCTTGTGGTCCCAATTCTCTATGCTTTACCTTCCCAAGAGGACTTTAGGTCTTCAAGGCCAGCAACTATGGCCCAGGACTCTTGTACATCACTCTAACGTTTGGGAATGAGCTCACAGCTGGCGTCTAAGGTGTCAAGATGAAATGGCCCCACTTCCCTTCATAGGTAAAGGGACGGTCAGAGCATGGCATGCCTTAGGTCCTTACAACAAAGATGAATGAATATCCTACATGCTCAGGGGTTCCTCTGGGGGATAAAAGGGAAGTAGCAGGGCAAGGAGAAGACTTTTACAAGCAGTTTTCTCATGGAGAAGTTGGGGACAATAATCCCACCTTCACTGGGTCATAAGAAGTGAGTGGGTTGCAGAATGTGAAAATGCTTTGTAGAATCCGCAGTGCTGCAGAATCGTCCTTTACTTCTGTTATGTATTTTTGGCTTTTATCCCCAGTAGATCATTAAAAGTCAAGCACAATAGGGGATGGTTCTTTAGAGCACTGCATCCAAATTAGTTTCCCCACCTCCCGTTCTGACTCCCCCCTCCCCCTGCCCCAACACACACACACCAAGGTGTTATATAACAGCAAACAGTGAGGGCACACAGTCAATGAGAAACAACCCTGCTTCATCACACATCTCTCTTGCACCATTATCATTTTCTGTTCAGGACTTGAGATGTCCACAAAAGAAAGAGAAAGGGCTCTGTTATGTGTCCAGAACTTTCCACTGTACTTGTCAATTCTCTTAGTAGAGAATAGAGGTTATAAAAAATACCAGCTGGTCATACTTTCCAGGAGAAAGAGATAAATAATTAGGAGTCCGTTTAAATACACATGGAATGACTCAGGACCATGTTACAAGCCCAAATATACCTTTTCATGCTCTACAAACTGAAAAGGTAAAGAGCAAGATTTGGAATCTCAGAGACACGCAGCAGGGCCAGCCAGTGTGGGCATGAGGTTGCGGTTGCTGATCTCAAATGTGCAGTCCACACACAGGCTTGAGGTTTGGATATCTATCTGAGCAATTCTCAATTTTGTCTTTGGCGTGGGCTGGAGTGTCCACAGGAAAGGCTGTTCTTTCAGGATCTGAGCCCATCTGTTCCTAGCTGACACCAAGGTTTGAAAAGTGCAGACCCACAAGAAAATGAAACTACATCAACTGCTGCTTTTAAAGCTAACCAACCTTAATTGGGACTTGAAAGTATTCTAATTTTGTCCAACTTTGGTTAAAGGTTTGGAACCATTGGTATTATTGCACGCAAAAGTCTATAATGAATGTAGATTCTTAGATTGAGAACCAAGGAAAATAAAGTTGCTGATGCTGAACTTTAAGAAGTGACGTGCTCCAAGCAGTTCCAAATGTTTCATAAATGCAGAAACTCTGACTAATTCTATAATATGTCTTAAAACCCCTTAAAGTGTTGATAACTCTTGACCCAACAATTTCTAATCCAAAATACATGTGAAGAAAAAATCAGAAATGCACATAAATTATTATGTACAATGTTGTTCTCTGCAATATTATTTTTAGTAGTAAAGTAATATTTAAAATTAAACGTCCAACAATGAGTTTGACTAAATACATTATTATAAATACACATGTATATATATACACACACATCTATATATATAAAAGTACTAGTTCATTTAAAATACATGTAAAAACTATAGAATATATTTGTTATATATTTTCAAACAAAATATTTTAAAATACAAATATAGAATATGACCCCAATTTTATATACACTATGCATAGATAGACACACAGACACACACACACGAGATAAAAGACTGCAAACTGTTTAGTACTGCAAAACTCTAAATGTTTAATCTCTTAGTAATGATATTACAGGAAAACAATAGCAAAAAGTAAACACACCAAACATCCAATGAAAAATAGAAACTGCCATGTTCACTTCAAATAGGTTTAGACATCACTTTCTCGTCTACTAAGTGATTAACTACTGAGTGATTAATTAAATATATATCACAAAAATTGTGGGTCAAAAACACTCCCATCATAGTTATTTCCACTATATCTGTTGGTTCCCAAATCTAAAGTGTAGCCAAGACTTTCATATATTTCCCAACTGCCTCTGCACAGTTGGAGATAGTTAAAGTAAAAATAGAGTTTGAATCAGAAATCAATATATCAAATCCTAGTTCTATCTTTTTATGCTTGTGTGTTATTGGGTGACATGCAAAAACTTCTGCAACCTCATCTCTGTATCTATGAGACTGGAATGGTTCTGGGAGACCACAAGTAGGAAGGTCCCAAGTGGACTACGGTTAGCAAACCCCAGCCCTTCCATGCCTCCTGGTCCACCTGCTCCTGCCTGCCCCTCAGTTAAGAGACAGCCCCCCGTGCAGCCCACGCCTGGAGGACCTGACCCCATTCCCCTTGGTGCCCGTGCTCACTGCCCAGCCCTGCGGCTCCCACCCATTGACTTTGGAGCCGTCGTCTCCCTCTCCTGCCTACTTCACCAATACTGCCCTTTGCTACTTCCTCTTCTAATGCCGAACAGTGTCCTCGTCCCATGCCAGGTCTCACATGTGGCCTCCCCGGGCCACAGATGTGTGGGGAGCAGGTCTCAGTTCTTGTCCTCCATCCCCACTCTGGCCTCACCCTCCTGTCAGTATGCTCAGTCCCGACACCGCCTTCCAGACCCATGTGCCCTCATGCCCTGTCCCCCAGGGCCAGGCTGGCCCTGGCCTCCCCTCCCCAGCCTGCCACAGGTTTACAGAACATCTCACCTGTCTTGCTCAGAGCCCGCATGAGACCGTGCTTCCCTCAGGGATCACGGCCTGGTGGGGGAAGGAATTGAGCGATGGAATCCCTCCCCTACAACGTGTTTCCACCTGTGCCTGGGACATTGGCACCTGCTCTCCAAATGCTTCGGGAATAAATGAAAATGAATTTAATCTACATCCACAGAGAAGAGGAAGGAAAGGCACTGAAATGTGACATTCGTCAAACATGCCAGGACTGTTCAAGCTGCCTTTCACACACATCGAAGTTTAGCTTCTCCAAAGCAAGGGGAGGCCAACGAGCCCCAAATCACCCACAGCAGGGCCAGGATTTGAATTAATCTTCCAGATTCCAAACTCTTCACTAGACCGTGGTTTCCTAAAATGAGAAACCAGCTGACGAGAGTGGGAGGCATGAGTGCTGCCCTGCCATAAAGGGATCGCATCTGAAGCTACAGCCACCATGATCTTACATTCTTTTTTCTTCTTTCACTTCAGAAGTGTATGTGAATCCTTAGTTCCAGATGAGAAGCTTTCTAGGTAGTCAGCAGTATGGTATCACTTTCTAGGTAGTCAGCAGTATGGTATCACTCACGAACAGGAAGGAATCACAAATGCATCCCCATAACTACGAAACTGTAGTTTAGTAGTCAAAACCTCTTTATGGCACTACAGCATCTAAATACAGAGGAATATAAATGCCTCAAAAGGTTAAGGAGGTGTCATTTCTTACTCGTTTTCTACATAGAACATCAGCAGCAATAACTGCCGTGTCCTGCCCTGTTCTGCCGGGCTGGTTACTGTGCTTTACCGTGCATATCAACGATGCCCCTGGAGTCGTGCAGTGCACAGCCTGCGCAGCTGTGCCTGATGGTCGTGGCTGTGGCACTATCAAGGAGGCAGTTGTATATGCCTCTGGAGGTTTCACCGGACAGACACGTTTGTAAATTATCGAGTGCAAATAGCATTTAAAGGCAGGGACATAGTGGCATTACTGAAAGAGCTTGTAGAGAGAGGGCAGAGAGGCCAGCACCGAGGGGCCAGACCGCACCAGCAGAGAGAGCTCAGACGCAGGAGCTGGAGCCTGGAAAGGAAGCTGAAATGGACCAATCAGTGGAACAAAATCATGAGAGGGCAGAATCAGCAAAGGGCAGCAGGAGATGCTGGAGGGAGGAGCGGGGCACTGTGAAAGGTGCCCCAGGAAGCCCCAGCCCAGCTGGCAGTGCAAGGTCAATGTGGTCCTTATCGTGCTTCCCGCTTACGCACAGGTGCACAGAGCAGATGCTCCGTATTGGCCTCCCCCATAAAATGTGCAGCAGCCTGCGAGCTGTACGAAGCCAGGATCGGGTCTGTGCCCCTTCCCCGGGGGGCTTGCCTCCCGGGCTTGTGCTAAATGCTTACTATTGAACAAAGCAACCAGTCGATCAATGCATGGATGAACAGAGGAAATAATAAAATCCCACCATTACACTGAGCCCTCACACAAGCCTGCGTGGAGAGGCGAACAGGTTGTGATGCTAAGTGCTGGATTTAGAAGCGACTGAGATGTGGTAAGGTCAGTGATCTGCCTAACGTCATATAGCCGGGAAGGGACAAGACTGTGTCTCCAGATTCCAGATCCCATTAATTCTCAGCACACGTGCCGTACTGTCCCAACAGGCAGCAGCCCCCTGGCCTCCTTCCTCACACACACGCTAACACCCATGAGACACACAAGATACTAGTGCCGGAGGAGTCTTGTTTGTGAGAAGACAGTTTCCATAGCAGCACTGGCTTTGCATAGACTGTGCCCTCATCAGTTACAGTGACCTGTTCCAGCCCGAACTGTTCCTCACCCAAGTAAGGATGACAAGGATGGCCTGCACCGAATTCTCAAGATTTGGTCTGTTTCTAACAAAGACACAAGAGTCCCCGGTCTTCTCTGTCACCTGGAGCTCAATGCACTTCCAAAAGTCCTGCCCACACAGTCACCTGGAGCCATTTCAGGCAGAATCCAGACCTGCACCATGCTCCTTCAAGAGAAGAAGCAAGAGGCATCAAGGAAGTGAGAGAAGGTAACAGTATTGCTTCACAGGCTCACCGCAGGGCACACAGGTGGCAGGTAAGACCGCAGGGCGCACAGGAGGCAGGTAAGACTGCAGGGCACACAGGTAAGACCGCAGGGCACACAGGTGGCAGGTAAGACCGCAGGGCACACAGGTAAGACCGCAGGGCACACAGGAGGCAGGTAAGACCGCAGGGCACACAGGTAAGACCGCAGGGCGCACAGGAGGCAGGTAAGACCGCAGGGCACACAGGTAAGACCGCAGGGCACACAGGAGGCAGGTAAGACCGCAGGGCACACAGGAGGCAGGTAAGACCGCAGGGCACACAGGAGGCAGGTAAGACCGCAGGGGACACAGGTGGCAGGTAAGACCGCAGGGCACACAGGAGGCAGGTAAGACCGCAGGGCACACAGGTAAGACCGCAGGGCACACAGGTGGCAGGTAAGACCGCAGGGCACACAGGTAAGACCGCAGGGCACACAGGTGGCAGGTAAGACTGCAGGGCACACAGGTGGCAGGTAAGACCGCAGGGCACACAGGTAAGACCGCAGGGCACACAGGTAAGACCGCAGGGCGCACAGGAGGCAGGTAAGACCGCAGGGCACACAGGTAAGACCGCAGGGCACACAGGTGGCAGGTAAGACTGCAGGGCACACAGGTGGCAGGTAAGACCGCAGGGCACACAGGAGGCAGGTAAGACCGCAGGGCACACAGGTAAGACCGCAGGGCACACAGGTGGCAGGTAAGACTGCAGGGCACACAGGTGGCAGGTAAGACCGCAGGGCACACAGGAGGCAGGTAAGACCGCAGGGCACACAGGTAAGACCGCAGGGCACACAGGTGGCAGGTAAGACTGCAGGGCACACAGGTGGCAGGTAAGACCGCAGGGCACACAGGTGGCAGGTAAGACCGCAGGGCACACAGGAGGCAGGTAAGACCGCAGGGCACACAGGAGGCAGGTAAGACCGCAGGGCACACAGGTAAGACCGCAGGGCACACAGGAGGCAGGTAAGACCGCAGGGCACACAGGTGGCAGGTAAGACCGCAGGGCACACAGGAGGCAGGTAAGACCGCAGGGCACACAGGTGGCAGGTAAGGGTGGTGCTGCAGGCAAGGGACCTGAGCAATGCCAAACGGGCCGTGACACCTGGCAGTGCCTACAGTCCCGGCTGTGCCTGGAGGGCTTGAACTTTCGAGCCATTCAATACCCTTCAGTAACGCCAGCGTCTTATAAACATGTAGGGGGATCCACATTCTGGCCACCCGGCTCCAGGCATCTGCCTCACCCAGGAAGGCCTCAGTGGTCTCAGCCCTGATCCCACTCCCTGCTCTGTCCACTGGAATTCTGCCCTGGGGCAGCATCCGAATTGTAGTCACCTTGAGGGGTGGAGGTTGAATTTACAATCATACTCTTCATCTTAACACACCAAAGGGCTGCTCAGCCAAAGGACAAAGGATTTTGCAGTGTTTTGGCAATGGCCAGGCGATGGTGGAGAGGGTTTGTGTGAATCGGAGCCTTCCCCGGTGCTGTAGCACCACAGACGCACCCATCAGCAATGATTCTGACGGGAAGACAACGCTGGGCACCGAACGGTGTGGGAGGAGGCGAGGACAGAGCTTCAAAACATCACGATGCTCCGGTGCAGTGCTTTTGAATGAGAAATACGATTTCTCCATTTCCCCTACAGTATTAGTAAAATATGAAAAAAAAATTGATTCTACAAAATCTGACTTTCTCCTGCAATGTGTCCTAATTATGCCTTGGAGGGGAAAAAATGTCGTATTCCCATCCATTTGCATGAGGATGAGAATTTTACTAAAGACTCAAGACTCCCAAAAGCACTAGCATTTTAATATTGCAGCAATGTGGAAAGTCTTATCAGAATAAACATGAGACATGGTTACCTTAGGCAGCCACACTCATCATTCAAAGATGGGAGCCTGCTGCCCATCCTACAATCTCCAATACTTTTTAAAAATATCTTTAAAAAACTTGTTTTGTTAAGGGAGCAATTTAAAAATTGTTAATTGCAGTGTTGGGCAATGGCCAGGTGATAGCAGAAGAGAGCATAAAAATAAATATATACACCAAAGGAATAGAGTAGAGGTGCCAGAAATAAGCTCTTACATATAAGGGCAAATGATTTCCAGTAATGATGGCAAGACCATTCAATGGGGGAAAGGACAGTCTCTTCCACAGGTGGTATTTGGAAAACTGGGTATCCACATGCAAAAGAATGAAGTTGGACCCTTACCTAACACCACAGACAAAAATTAACTCAAAATGGATCAAAGACCTAAACCTAAGACTCAAAACTATAAAACTCCTAGAAGAAAACATGGAGGAAAAGGTCATGACATTGACTTTGGCAGTGATTTCCTGGCTATGACACCAAAATCACAGGTCACAGCAGGAAAAATGGATACATGGGACGGCATCGAAATGTAAAACTTCTGTGCATCAAACGACTCTGTCGTCAGAGTGGAAACGAAACACATCGAGTGCAAGAAAAGACTTGCAAATCATGTATCTGACAAGGGACTGCAATCCAGAATATGTAAAGAACGTATACAAGTCAACAACAAAAACAACCCAACTGAAAAATGGGCAAAGGACTTGAATATGGAGAGATGCTCAACATCATGATCATTAGGGAAATAAAAAGGAAAACCTACTGGTGAGAGATCACACCCAACCCATCAGGATGGCACTATCCAAAAATCAATAAATACACACACAAAACAAAGAGAAAGAGAGAAACACAGAAATAACAAGTGTTGGTAAGAATGTGAAGAAAATGGAGTCCTTGTACATTCTGGTGGGAATATAAAATGATATAGGTACTATGGAAAATAATATGGTGGTTTCTTGAAAAAGCAAAAGTAACCATTTGATCCAGCAATTCAACTTCCATGTACGTATCTATGAGAACTGAAAGCAGGGTGTTGAAGAGATACTCATGTCCATAGCAGCATTAGCCTAAGTATCCATGGACAGATGAAGGCATAAGCTAAAGGTGGGGTATGCATACAATGGAATATTACTCAGCCTTATAAAAGAAGGAAAAGCTGAACTATGTTACTGCATGGATGAACCTTGAGGCCATTATGCCAGGTGAAGTAAGACAGTCACAAAAAGACCACTATTGTATGATTCTACATATATGAGGTACTTAGAACAGAATTCATAAAGACAGATTGATAGAGACAGAATTCTTGGAGCAAATTGATAGAGACAGAAAGTAGAATGGTGGCTACTAGGGGCTGGGCTGAGAGAAATGGGTCAAGTTTCATTTTGCAAACTGAAAAAGTTCTGGATATTGGTTGTATAACAGTTATATATCCTTAAAACAGAACTCAGCCACACACTTAAAATGCTTAAGATTTTTTAAAAAGGTTAAGGTGATAAATTTTATGTGTATTTTACTTCAATTAAAAATATGTAATGAATTACAACAATTTACAAAATTTAGCAGACATAACAAAATTTATATATAATAAACTCTCAGCATCTCATATTTGATATTCCTTATTTGTTTCATGTTTGGGTAAAAATTATTCTGGAAATGCCTCAAATGACAGTGGAGAGAATCTATACTTCTCTTTAATTATCAATGTTTTGGTATCTGTGGCTTTGGATGTGTCAAATATGACTTTAATAAGAAATAAATTTATATTCCATGGAACCCTGGAATAGAAATCCTTTTCTAAAAACATAATTATCATTGTTACCTAGAACAAAGTAATGTCACAGGAGACCCAGTTTATTTAATTAAATTTTATTTTATTTTTTTATTTTTATTTTTTATTTATTTATTTTTTTTTTTTTTTGAGACGGAGTCTTGCTCTGTCGCCCAGGCTGGGGTGCAGTGGCCGGATCTCAGCTCACTGCAAGCTCCACCTCCCGGGTTTACGCCATTCTCCTGCCTCAGCCTCCTGAGTAGCTGGGACTACAGGCGCCCGCCACCTCGCCCGGCTAGTTTTTTGTATTTTTTAGTAGAGATGGGGTTTCACCGTGTTAGCCAGGATGGTCTCGATCTCCTGACCTCGTGATCCACCCATTTCGGCCTCCCAAAGTGCTGGGATTACAGGCTTAAGCCACCGCGCCCGGCCAAATTTTATTTTTATGTATTTAATTTTATTTTTTTGAGATGGAGTCTCACTCTGTCACCCAGACTGGAGTGCAGTGGCACTATCTCAGCTCCCTGCAACCTCGGCCTCCTGGGTTCAAGTGATCCTCCCACCTCAGCCTCCTAAGTTGCTAGGACTACAGGCATGAGCCACTAACCCCTGGTTAATTTTTTGTATTTTTGGTAGAGACAGGGTTTCATCATGTTGCCCAGGCTGGCCTCAAACTCTTGAGCTCAAGCAGCCCACCTGACTCGGCCTCTCAAAGTGTTGGGATTACAGGCATGAGCCACTGTGCCTGACCAGGAGACCCAGTTTAAAAATTGGGTTTTTTAAGAAAATGAATTATTACAAATATATACCACAAAATAGCTTAACCAATAGGTCTTTTTTTAATCAAAACATGAAGACACTTTATAACAGAAAGAGTAGGAAACGATGTCCGAAAGGACTCACAGCAGAGACTAATACTGAGAGACTAACACTGAGACTTTGATTCTGAGACTTTGGAGTGCAGGAGGATCGCCACGAAGCCACACTTTAGAACAAAGCACGTTCTGGCTCTGCCCTGTAGATTTTGGAGCAGGGGGTCAAGAGAGGATCCAAATCGCACTGTTATCCAGCCCTGTGGGTGATTCTGATGGAGATTAGCCTTGGCTCACAGCAGAAGAAACTCTGCACTAAAGCACACGGTCACTTACAAAGGCCAATTTTGGGAAAATGAATATATTTTAAAGTTCGTATGTATTTTCTGTGAGCAGATAAAACTTAGAGAAAATTATTGTTTCTAATTTAGTCTTCCAACCCAAGACAACGAGAAAGACATATGCACAATGTCACTGAAAGGAGTGGAAATTTCCACTGGACATCTTGAAGCGGCGAGGAAGCACTCCTAACAAGGCTACACGTGGGAACTCTTGGCACTGCTGGCCATGTGGTCAGTCTCTGCAAATGTCATCGGCTCTGACCAGCTCTGCTGGTGGAGAACCAGAGGCTTTGCTTGTTTCACCACAAAGGCTTGTGATTTGGCTTTCCATAGGCCTGGGTTTGCACAATGATTTGAATTGCTGAAGTTTATTGATTTCAGGACACCATTTACAAACAGAAAGATTTGCAAAATTGCTTCTGTATTCACACCGTGACCCTCTGAATTCTATTGATCCCTGAAGTTCAACCAACCAAGTCTGCATGTTTATATACACTAGTGAACCCCTATCTGTTTACAAAACACATTAAATTACCCCTAGCAAAGCCTGTCCCACCTTTCAGTTTTGCCAAACTTTCCCGGGGCAAAAGCACTGCTCCGTTCGGAAGTTTCAGAGTAAGAATCTGAGAACCTCCAGGGGTTCCACCATGACTGAAACTGCTCCTTCCCAACAGGTTCCCTTCAGGGAGCAGTGGCAAGGCCCTGGAAGGACTGGCTCTTATCTCTTTTTACCAGTGAGGGGCCTGATGAGAACCAGCCCCTTTCATCAGGGCAAGGACTCTTGGAGTAAGAACAGAAGGGCCACGTTGGCTGGGGCCACAGCTGGGTCTGACTCGTGAGAAACAAGAACAGGAGGAAGTGACTGTGAGAGAAACACCACTGGATCCATCAGCCAAGGTTAGCTAGACCTGCCTTAGATAAGTAATCCCAAAATGCCAGCTTGTAGCACCTGATGGCTGTAGGTATACTGCTTCTAGAGTTTCTTCTTGAGACCAAAAGAAACAGAATTATGGAGAAAACTGCTTAACTTATTAAACTACTATTTAAAGACATTACTGAGAGATGCAGAAATGAGCTTTACAAATAAAACCTTCACAGTCCACCGAGTGTGGTAGCTCAGGTCTGTAATCCCAGCATTTTCGGAGGCCAAGGTGGGCGGATCACCTGGGGTCAGGAGTTCGAGACCAGTCTGGCCAACATGGCGAAACCCCGTCTCTACAAAAATACAAGAATTGGCCAGGAGTGGTGGCAAGTGCCTGTAATCCCAGCTACTCAGGAGGCTGAGGCACGAGAATCGCTTAAACCTGGGAGGCTGAGGTTGCTGTGTGCTGAGTTCGTGCCACTACACTCCAGCCTGGCCAGTAAAGTGAGATTCAGTTTCAAAAAACAAAAAACCTTCATTGCCAAGACCAGCATTCAGAAGAATTTCTAAATGGTGCCCACTGCCCATGGCAGGGAGAAGGCAGTGGGGGCATGGGGGGGTGGCGGGAGTGGTTATAGGTTTTCCTTAAGGAGCATCTGCAAATTCTGAATGGGGGGATTCCCTTGGCTCCAAAGTTTTGAAAATCACTGACCTGAAAGGCTTGCCAACGCTTTCGAACACGTGCTTCTGGAATTCCAGCAAGGCTGGCAGAGCCCTGACCATACACATTCCTCACCTGCTGCGATCACTGTGGGAAACCAAGCACCCCAGCTCCCCTGTGTCCCTCGATATAAACCCGCGTGTCCATAGCAGGACAGTGTCTCCAGCTCCTCATGGTGCTCATTGTTCACACTGACTCAACAAGAAAGACTTGGTTGAGCCAAGGAGGAGAGAAGAGTACAGACCTCAGAGGCCCCCGAGTTCCTTTTATTACAGGGTAATTGTAAGTGAAATGTATCCATTTTTTTTTTTTAAACAAAACAAAACTTGGTACTTTCTGAGAAATGTAGATAGATTTGCAGAAAACTATTTGCTATAGTTTTATAGTATATAAAATTATACAATATGTACATATATTGTAAATCCTTTTGCATAACAAATAATGCATTAGATTTAAAAAACCTATATAACGATAGCATGCTGGGAGTATCAAAAGGAAAACAATCATTGATCAACAGGAAAAGTAGCCAAATAAACTCAATAGGACATCTCATATAAAAATATAATTTGGTATGGCTTTAGTGAAATATATTTCACATACCACAAAATTCACCCTGGTCAAAAATGTAATTTTTAGGGGGAGGATCACTTGAGCCCAGGAGTTTGAGATCCACCTGGACAACACAGTGAGATCCCATCTCTACAAAAACATGTTTAAAAATTTGCAGGGTGGGCCAGGAGCGGTGGCTCACGCCTGTAATCCCAGCACTTTGGGAGGCCAAGAGGGGCGGATCACGAGATCAGGAGATCAAGACCATCTTGGCTAACACGGTGAAACTCCATCTCTACTAAAAATACAAAAAATTAGCCGGGCATGGTGGGGGGTGCCTGTAGTCCCAGCTACTCGGGAGGCTGAGGCAGGAGAATGGCGTGAACCTGGGAGGCGGAGCTTGCAGTGAGCTGAGATCCGGCCACTGCACTCCAGTCTGGGCGACAGAGCGAGACTCCGTCTCCAAAAAAAAAAAAAAAACCTTAGCAGGGTGTGCAGGTGCATGTTCCCTGGGTGGTAAGCCCAGGAGTTCAAGGCTACAGTGAGCTGTGATGCCGCCAGTGCACTCCAGCCTGAGCAACAGAGCAGGACCCTGTCTCAAAATAAACGTGTGTGTGTGTGTGTGTGCACGCGCGTGTGTGCGTGTAAGTTTTATTTCAGTTTGGTAGCATTGATTTGATTGTTAGTCTCATTCCCACTGCAGTCAGGATGGCAGAAGTGCTGAAACTCCCGAAACGTGGAGTTCCCACCCATGACGTGACTAGCGCGGCGCCGCTCGTAGGGAGACTGTCCCTTCGCCAGGCCGCAGGATGTGGCTGCAACGGCGCAGCCCGCCCAGCATCCTGTGGGCAGAGCTCCGAGTAGACAAGGGAACTGAAGACACAGCTCCCTTTTCCAAAAGGAATGTTGGAGGAGCGGCTTGGGATTTACGGCCCCACCGCGCTATTCACCATTCCTTGGCCCCACTGAAACATCCGGGAGAAACCAAGCGTCCAGGATGACTTTGACTTTTGGCCCTTCTCCCCACCCCGCTTCCTCCCTCCACCGGCCTTGGCTGACATGGAAATAAACATGTTGCAGGTGCGCCCTTCGTGGAGCTGGGGTTTTGAAGAATTCGTCCTCTGGGACGGATGCAGAAAGCCCAGACAAAGTGCATGCACCAATACTATGACAAATATGCTTTTTTCCTGAGACGTTTGGAAACTCGCTACAACTCAGAAGAGCAAAAGGAGAAAGTTGGAGGTGACCTCCTCATCTCCTGATCCCGCAGGCAGTGGCCCGACAGTGAATGCCCCTCCAGCACTGCCCAAGTGTCTCTCAACCCTTCCCCCACCACCAACCCACAGAAGCGGCTGATCCGCCCTAGAGGAACCCCTGGAGCAGGGCACAAGAGCAGGACTCCAGCTGTGGGAGCAGCACCTGGCCTCATCCAGAGCACCCCAGTTCCAGCTTTCAAAGCGGTGCTTCAATTCATTCAGAGCTCCCCAGTGCCAGCTCCCAGAGCAGCACCTCGCTTCATGCAGAGCTCCCCAGTTTCATCTGATTCCCTATCTGGCTTTCACAAAATATATCACTTTCGTAAAATCTCTTAGCAACAACAACAACAAAAAAGCAGCAGCATTTTTAACAACCACAAATACAGTAATTTGTCCACATACACCCAGAATGATTCCTACTCTCTTACATAGCAATTTCTAAAAGTCTTTTTTTTTTTTTTTTTTTTTTTTTTTTTTTTCTGGCTGATCTGATGGCTTATTAGCAGAGAACTGCATGTCCCTAAGTTTCATCTAAATCTTGACCATTCGAGAAAAGTCTCTTCATGAAGATCCCGGAAACTTTGCAGGAAACGAAAGTGCCTTAAGTTTGCTCTCTTATCATGTAGAACTTAAGTGTAAAGGACAACGTTCTATCTATAATCTAGGGTTTAAAAAGAAAGAAAAGACCACAGAAAGCAGCAGCAGGATGGAGGCCTATTCCACTGAGTGAAAAATATATAAACAAAAAACAAAGAGATTCATTTTGTTGTTAAAAAGAGAAAGGAATGTGTGTGTTAAAGCCTTGGCAACGAGTGACGGATTAAACAAGGCAGCAGACAAGCGCTGGGCAGGTTCCTTCCTTCCATGAGGCAGGGGCCAACTCTGGCCGAGAAGGTCTGTGTGGGGCAAGTGGGGGCCGCTCCTGGACATAAGTCACACTCTCCCAGGCAGGGCTGCCCTGCGGTCTGTGGGGCCACCAGAGCCTCTCAGACACTGGCACTTCCATCCACCTGGAGTCACCCCGGGAAGGCCCAGGCACCGTGTGGCCAGGTGAGTTTGTGCCTCAGGTTTCCAGGGCACTTCTGCACCTGCCATCTGACTTGCAATGCTCCTCCCTGGCACTTTTTCATTCCTCGCCCAAATGCTTCTGTTTAATTTTTCTCTGATGGCAGAATGAAGTTAACTAGTACAATCTGGAGAGAAATCTGGAAACCTTCAAAACACTGCTGTTTACACGTTCAACGATAAAAATGTTTAAAAGGCTGTGGCACATGATGTTCGGAGTTGTCCATTTGTGGCTTCATGGAAATACTACCATAGTAGATTCTGGCATTTTGGTTTCTGGGCCTTAGATGCAGAAAGTATGTTTAAAAAAAAAAAAAAGGAAAATCCTGATTGAATATTCATGCAACAGATTATAACTGAACCAATCACTTGATCCCAAAATGTTTTTTTCTTATTGGAGAACTTGTCTACCCTTTCACAGTGGAAATAATACATCCAGGAATGGCACCGGACAGGCTGCCCTCCTGGCAGATAGTGATGGCTAATCGTTATGGAGCATCATCAGAAAGCCAGTCTCCAGAGCTGTTATCCGAGTAGCCAAGTGGAAGGAGATTCCTTCCTTCCTTCCTTCCTTCCTTCTTTCCTTCCTTCCTTCCTTCCTTCTTCCTTCCTTCCTTCTTCCTTCCTTCCTTTTCTCCTTCCTCCCTTCCTCCCTCCCTCCCTTCCTTCCTTCTTCCTTCTCTCCTTCCCCTTCCTCCCTCCCTCCCTTCCTTCCTTCCTTCCTCTCTCCTTCCTCCCTCCCTCCCTCCCTCCTTCCTTCCTTCCTTCTCTCCTTCCTCCCTTCCTCCCTCCCTCCCTTCCTTCCTTCCTTCTCTCCTTCCTCCCTTCCTCCCTCCCTCCCTTCCTTCCTTCCTTCTCTCCTTCCTCCCTTCCTCCCTCCCTCCCTTCCTTCCTTCCTTTCTCTCTTTTCATTTTGACAGAGTCTTGCTCTGTTGCCCAGGCTGGAGTGAGGTGGCACGATCTCAGCACACTGCAGCCTCTGCCTCCCAGGTTCGAGCGATTCTTGTACCTCAGCCTCCCAAGTAGCTAGGATTACAGGCATGCGCCATCACACCTGGCTAATTTTTGTATTTTTAGCAGAGATGGGGATTCACCATGTTGACCGGGCTGGTCTAGAACTCCTGGGCTTGAGTGATCCACCTGCCCAGGCCTCCCAAAGTGTTGGGATTACAGGCGTGAGCCACCGCACCCAGCCAGGAGATTTCAAATCCTGGTGATAAAATGTGACATAAGGGAGAAGTCCATCCAAGTTCTCCAGACATCATCTCAGCCAATGTCTCTACAGGGCAATCCTCTTCCCACCTAGGAGTGTGCCCCCGCAGAGATGATGCCCGAGCAACGCGCCTGGGCCTGCACCTTGCCTCCAGAGAGGAGTCCGGAAGTGTTAGGAGAGTCTTCTCTCAGGACGATGCTCTCTGTAAGCACAGGATGTTACTCAGCCGCACCTTAATCTTCCTTCTTCCGATTCCAGACATCTCACTTCATTTTCTCACACTCCCCTGACTCCTGGGGATACGTCACTCCCCACATCTTCACATTCCTCCATATTCTGATTATCAAATTCCCTTAAATGTTGACATGCATTACTTGAAAAATGTAAAACTAGCAGATTTTGGTAACCTCTCAAACCCCTCAAAATAACTGCTTCTTTCCAGGCCTCACTGGGGAATGAGCCTCGAGTATTTCAGCACATACACCAGCAACCGGTGCCAGCTCAGCCACCGACACTGTTTCAGGATCGCTTTCTAGAGGCATCATTTCCTAAAGCCTTCATTTCTTCACAGCCAGTGTTTTCTATTTATGAGAATGAGATTCTCCTTGGGGTAAGACAGGAAAAGGGGGTCTATTACTTAATATTAGGAAGACAATTCTGCCTTTAATATCTTCTGTGTTTCGTTTTGTTCAGTGCATTTGAAGTTCAGTGAGCCTGAGCCTCCGGTGGGAGCAGGGCCCCCGTCACACCACGGCTCGCTGAGCACGTGCTCCATGAAAGCCAGGCTCCAACTCCCCTGGGAATGGGACCGCTTTTTGATTCAAAGATTGTCCTCAAATAAATGTGGGAGCCTTCCTATTGGCAGAGTTTTAGTGTATTATTATTAATTTCCAACATTTATAGAGGTCGTTTGAATCTTAGAAACTACAGGAATGTCACCTCCTCTCGCCATCTGATCATCCACTTAGCATCTTTCCCAAGGCTCTGTCCTGCCTTCCACCTCTCACTAAATCACACAGCTCTACGTAGAGAGTTGGCAAAGCAAACTCAAAGTGCCTGAGGTTAGTCAGTTCCTAAAGAGACGCACCACCTTGACACATGGAGACTCTCAGCCCAAACCCTTTTTCTCCCTGAGTCCTGTAAAGTCACTAACTATTCTTCCTCCTTAAATATCTCTGCAAAGCTTGCAGCCTGAATTTCTGAGGAACGTTCCAGTCACGTGCCCTCATGTCATTCATCATAAGCCACCACTGGAGAGCACCAAATGGAGCTCATGAGACGTCTGGGAATTCCAGCACCACGGAGATGAGGTCTTGGTCATGTGGGACCTGCTGGGAGGACAGGGGACCACCCTCCTGGAGCAGCAGCCAGACCTTCGAGAGCTGGGAAAACTTTAAAGAGGGGGCTGAGCTGGAAGGACCTTGGAAGACAGGGAGGCCAAGCCCCAGCAGGGTGCCGGGAAAGGATAATTCAACAGACAGACAAGGACATATTTACAATCTCATTGCAGCTTCACTGCAAAAGTCAAACTTCCCCCAGGACAATTTGATAGCTTAGCGTCAACTTCAGAATATGGACATAGTCTTTGTTACATTTCACAGAACTGGAATCCCTGGGTCCTAAAAGCAAGCTAAATTGATGGGTCCTAGGGATCGAAATCACTCAGCCATGAAAAAGTGTGCCTCGAAGTTAAGGGAAGAAATCAGAGGATGGGCAGGGTCGGGAAAGGGTACAGTTCATTACTCTCAGTGGATCTGGACAAGGAGACCCACCATAAAGAACTCTCCTCAAAAAAAATTAATAAATAAAAAATAAAAAAAATAAAGAGCCCTCCTCCAGTAGAAACTGTGAGAAAGAGAGAGAATGTGTTGGTGACAGTCAGAGGAGCTAAAACACTAAGGCATCGTCCCATTACCAGGTGAGCCTAGTGATGCACATGGCATCCTTGACTGAAAATATCACAGCTTCCCAAATGATAGCAGCCCTGAAAAAAAATTCACAGGACATGAGCACCGCTGTAACAATACAGGTAGGGAAATGCCACTGGGCGTAATCGAGTGATGTTTCTAGCACGGCCACCTCATCTGCATGGCTATGTCAGCTTACCAAACGTGGGTGACAGCCAGATGTCTCTATTTATGTCAAACAGTGAGGCTTGACCCAATTAAATGTGCTACTAGAGTCAAGATTTTAATTAACATCAAAATGCTTTAAAGTGCACTAAAACTCAGTATCAGACTCTTATGAAATATTAAACGAAAAAGTTAAGAAAATCAACATGAAGTCAGATGAAAGCCACTAAATGATTAAACCTTAGTTTCATTCAATTGAAAGAATGAAAACCTAAAAAGATGTCATAAAAGTTCATTTTTAGGTATTCTCTAAAAGGTGCCCAACAAAATTTTATGAGTGATTCACTTGCAATTCAGAGTGTACCTAACACCATTGAAAAGTGAAGTAAATTTTTCTTATGCTTTTGATATGGTTTGGCTCTATGTGCCCGCTCAGATCTCAACTTGTAGCCCCCATAATTCCCACGTTGTGGGAGGGACCTGGTAGGAGATGATTGAATCATGGAGGCAGGTCTTTCCATGCTGTTCTGGTGATAGTGAATATGTCTCATGAGATCTGATGGTTTTAAAAATGGGAGTCCCCCTGTACAAGCTCTCTCTTTGCCAGCTGCCATCCATGTAAGACGTGACTTGCTCCTCCTTGCCTTCCACCATAATTGTGAGGCTTCCCCACCCACGTGGACCTGTAAGTCCATTAAACTTCTCTCTCGGTAAATTGCCCAGTCTTGGATATGTCTTTATCAGCAGTGTAAAAACAGACTAACACACCTTTCAACCAAAATACTGCCTAAAACCTGGGCACTTCTACAGACACAGGCAGGAACCTCTGGGTTTAGAGCTGAGGTCCAAGGATTTCCTTGGCCCTCCCTCACACTGATCCAGTGCATAGATCATTACTCATTATCAAACAAGCATTTTTAATCAAAGAAGATCTACAATATGTTGACATTATTTTGCATCTTTGGTTCTCACAAGCGATGCTTTTGTCTCAACACATTCCCACCAAAATGAGTTCTTCATAGCAGATGTAAGATACTTTGAGGGTTTGGATACAGAGATCACAATCAACCTTCATGTTAAAACGTGGCAGTAATTCACCTTTAAATGTCAAGCTGGCAAAGATTGTGGCAGGAAGTTGGTGAAGCTGAGACAAGACACCTGGCCCCACACCGGGTTCCTGAAGCTTCCCAGGGCTCAGATGCCCTAATATAAAATGCAAGGTCTGGGTGGGCAGACCTCCAAACCCCTCCTAATGCTCAAGTGAGGGAGGTAAATTGAAAATAGACTGATTCTCTTTACAATATTCTAACCCTAAATATTACTAAGTAAGACAGACATAAAATGTTTATGTCCTCATTATAACAATGTGCTAAGAAAGTCATGTGAGGAAAGTCTTGAAAAGGCCCCAAAATTGTTGGGTAGTACCACTGTGGATGAACATCACTACTTTTCAAAGTGTCTATTATGTTGTTACATTGCTTGTAAAATTCCTTTAATTACCTTAGAAGGATATCCCATAATTTCTTTCTAAGCAACTGCTTGGAGGACTGGGGTCTAGGGGATTTCATTTGAGGAGTTTTGTGGTCATTTAAATACATAGGTCTTAAGTGTGCTTAATTGTGGTGTGAGTGTAGCCATGTAAGTGGGCAAATGCAGTGCACCAAGAATATCTTTTGGGGTATCAGTCAGTCAAAGCAAATTTTATCCTGTTTACAACAAATTAAACGTTATCTTTGAAAGGTTTCCAAAGAGTTCAAAATTCTAGTGAGAGAAACATTGATCAGGGAAGATATTTGAAGCCTATCACTTGAAGGAAACGTGTGATTGAGCGACAAGGAAACCAAAGCAAAGAGAAAATAAATCGGGCCAGTGTCAATCACACTGACTTGGGGGCTCTTCTCACCAAGGTCTCACCCACCCCGGGGCTCACCCAGCCCAGGGCCCACCCACCCCAGTGCTCACCCACCCCAGTGCTCACCCACCCCAGGGCTCACCCACCCCGGGGCTCTAGCTGCAGACCCAAGTTCTGTTTCCTTTTCACACATGAGGGCGCCAGGATCCTGTTTCGTCAACTCACTTGGATCATCCCAGGCATGACCGAAGGAACTCATCTTCCACACATCAGGAGTATCCCCTTCCTGATGTGGCAGATGCCGCCTTTCCAGGTTGTCCTCAATGTCGCGCTTCCTGCCGATGGACCAGATTCCCCACCATGGACCCAGGTGTGTCTGTGACCTCCATCAAAACATACCTACGAAGCCCTAGACGCTCGCATAGCACAAGGCCCACGCCCCAGCTTTGAGCTTCGGGTTGACACAACTGGCACTGATGACACCGCTCCTGTCAAATCATTTGCTCCAGGAATTTCCTCAGGCCTGTGACCTAACTCTATCACATTACCTCGTCCATCTGTGTCTCAAGTTCCTCATCTGCAAAATGGGAATAATTGGAGAACCCACCACATCGAGGATGTTGCAGGGAATAGAGTTTATTCGAGTAAATTATTTTGAAGGCGGCTCTGGATATAGTAAGCATTATTCGTAATTATGACCACGTTTCCACACTGTTGATTACAACAGAGGGAGTACTTAATGTCCATAAATTAAGCTTCCATGTTACACTATTTTCCGACACACACTTAATACAATGAATTAGCTTTAATTATTATACAATGAGAATTAAAATAAGCAAACATATTCCTGCTCTCTGCTTCCTTTACACCAAAGAGTGGGCATTTAGACCACTGCAGGGTGCAGAAGGTGTTCCTAGAAGGAGAGCTGGGGGTGTGAGGCACACAGCAACATGGCACAAACACAACTGCGGGGCAGGGGGGCATGACAGAACAAGCACTTCACATCTCGAGCCTGAAGACAGCCCAGACGGGGGTGCAGGCTGGTCCAGGCCCCTGGGAGCCTTCATTTCTCCCCTGAGGAGCCTGTATCCCATTCCTCAGCAATGAAGGCAAAGGATGTTGTCAAAGACACACCAAGATCACACAGAACTCAAAAGACTGCACTCCAAAGAGGCTGCACTTCCCATTTTACAACATGAAAGACTGAGACTCAGAAGCTGGTCCAAACCCATGGGGAGTGGGAATCCAGGACTCACAACAGAACTGGTGACACCAAAGCCCAGGGCCCCCAGGACAGGCAGCAGGTGCCCCCAGAGGGGCAGGGTGAGACCGTCTCCCTCCCAGGGAGGCTGCTGCATCCCAGTTCTCTCTGATGAGCCAGTAAGTTGGTGGCCCCAGGGGAACTGTCCCCATGCCCTGAAGCCTTACCACAGCACAGACTCTGGATCACACTGCAGGATTATGTTATCATGAGGTCCCCTCAGTCTTCCTAGGAGTTTAATCGTTTGGAGTAAGTCCAAGAGGCCCAGGTTGCGCTGATTCCAACTCAGAGTGTGTTGCGCAGCAGGACCTTCAGGGCCCATCTTCATGGCAGGTGGGAAAGACCGGCCACTCCCTGTGCTGCCCCTCGCCGGAAGATGACGGCACACAGGCTGCAAGGGTCCCCCACTTCAAATTGACCATAAAATACCACCAAGAAAAGAGAAACAGAACTGGAATGTTTCTGTTAGATTCATTAGAAAGAGAAGGGAAAAGAGAGAACAAAATAGGCTTGGAAAAATTCCAGGGCTTTGCCGAGCTGGGCCTGCCATCCCGCTCAGTAGGGTCAGGCTGATTTCCATTAGGACCAGCCCCAGAGAGGAGGTGGCGCCACGTGCACTCGCGGGTGTGGGGAGGGCAGGCCTGGGCAGGGGCTGCAGCGAGCGCGAGGGGAGGCTCCCACCCCAGCAGCGATCACACGCACAGCTGGGAAGGCGACACGCCGGGCTCCTGTTCTGGGAGGATTACTCTGCCGCATACATATGATCAGTGCAGGCTCCTGTGTATTTACAAACGGTGACTCCAGGCCACTTTGTGATTACTAGGCACCCCACGGAAAAACGAGGCGATGAAGTCATTGCAGCTCCAGTGCAGGGTTGGTGGTGCCATTCGTCACTGAGTCCATCACAGTCAGCCAGTCCCTCGGGCACTGCTCGTGCTCGTGTTGAAGAGGGGGTTGGAGGCATGGCATCCCAGTGGTTGGCGTCACATTGGGGTGCTGGGACAGCTTTTCAACTGGGTTCTGACTCCTCTGTTGTAGACATGAATGGCTCTCACTGGAAGCTGCACTTTGTTTTTGTTGAAAGTGTTTAAATGCATGTTCCTCCTGACAGCCCTCGTGGACGGTCCAGAGGAGCTGCCGTCTCCAGGTGACCACGGAAGGGAGAGCTGGAAAGGGGCGTGGTGGCCGCACTGTGCCTGAGCCGGCATGAGGACACAGGCTTTGCCGTCTCTCCCAGGTTGTACACAGTTTGCCAGAAAGAGAAAATGGAGCGTGACGTGGAGCAGTTGCCGTTTCACATGACGTGTGCATGCTTGTCCTGAGCAGCTTCTTCAAAACCCTGCAGCCCCAGTCTTCTTGTTGTTGCTTTTCCCCTGAGCTCATGCCTCACGGGCAGAGGGATGAAGACTGAACTCATTCACCTCGATGGACGTGACGACCCGCCCGCCGCCCACACAGGGCAGCCCAGGCTTTTTCCTGCCCTCACACCGACAAGCCTTTTGCTTGCCACCAAAAACGATGCATCCAGAGTCCTCTCCAGGAAATCCCACCTTCTCCTCCTGTTAGCAGTACCTGATGTCCGACAATCCGGAAGCACCCTCCTAAAAATGTAAGGAGGCTTCTCTGGGATCAGCCTGACCTGGGGCGCGTTTTGAAATCCAGCACTAGCCAGAGCGTTCTCGTGGGAATGCCACTTCCCTTCTCAAGCTTCGGTGCTGGGGTTGCCAAAAGAGGAAAGCTCCAAGTGGGAAAGTCGCTGTGGCCGCCAAGTGGTACCGGGGAGTCTCCACGAGAGACCCTGCTGGGGCGCCGTGAGGTTCTCATAGCACCAAAGGCGTCTGGTGTGAACAGAACCCACTAAGAGGCTCCTCTCTGTCACCTGCTTCAATGCAGCCCAACCCAGTAGAGGTTAACTCAAGGGCAGACCCGTGGCCTGGGAATGGCCGCGGCCACCTGCCAGCCCTGCAGCCCCTCCACGCCCCACCCACCCTGCCTCAGTCTTGCAAAAACCCAGAGCCTTGCTCTTGCCCCTACACAGCTAATCCCAGTCATAAACGGCGACAGCTCGGCTGCGTCATTAGGGAACGACGTATGTGGGACCGTCTTTTAAACTGTCTATCAATTGAACCAGAAGCAGATGAAGTGACTTCGCAGAGCTCAAGGAAGACACATCGGCCCACACGCCCAGCTCCGAGCGGTGACTCCTTCTCAGCAGGCCCATGCCCCCACGCCCACTCCGCACTCCCCGGGCTTCGGGGCGGCCCTGGTACGAGGTGTCTGCAGTCAGAGGCTGGGCTGGAGGCAACTCCACCTTGGCCTGAGTGCTGCGCCCTTTCATAGGAACAGACCGGGAACTCGGGAAGTGAGGTGAAGACTCCGCCCAGACGTTTGCATGGATTCATGGACGGGTCACCCTCATCCTCTGACGCTGCTGAGATGTGAGGTACCGGGAACTCGGGAAGTAAAGTGAAGACTCCGCCCAGACGTTTGCATGGATTCATGGACGGGTCACCCTCGTCCTCTGACGCTGCTGAGATGTGAGGTACCGGGAACTCGGGAAGTAAAGTGAAGACTCCGCCCAGACGTTTGCATGGATTCATGGACGGGTCACCCTCGTCCTCTGACGCTGCTGAGATGTGAGGTACCGGGAACTCGGGAGGTAAAGTGAAGACTCCGCCCAGACGTTTGCATGGATTCATGGACGGGTCACCCTCGTCCTCTGATGCTGCTGAGATATGAGGTACCGGGAACTCGGGAAGTAAAGTGAAGACTCCGCCCAGACGTTTGCATGGATTCATGGACGGGTCACCCTCGTCCTCTGACGCTGCTGAGATGTGAGGTATCGGGAACTCGGGAGGTAAAGTGAAGACGCCGCTCAGACATTTGCACGGATTCATGAAGGGGTCACCCTCGTCCTCTGACGCTGCTGAGATGAGAGGTTTTGAATCCATGTCGATTCTGTCACTTACAATTTTCTCCCCAAAGCTGCCCATTTGTATGAAGTGAGGCGAGGCTGTTCGGTTTGTTTTAAACCCCTCAGGTCTTCCTCTAAGTCCAAGGTTTCCGCCCCCCAGGATATAATGGCTCATTCTATGTCCTTTCTGTGATATTCAACCTAGTAATTCTGAGCGGCACCCCAGAAATAATAATGAAATCTGTACCTTTTTCTTTACATTTTATAAAATCTGTGTAACCTTTATAAGGTGAAGAAGTATCAAATGTTCTTCAGAAAGTTCATTTTAAGGGGGGAACAATAAACAAGTATAAACATGAACATTTTTTTTTTTTTTTTTTTTTTTTTTTTTGAGACGGAGTCTTGCTCTGTCGCCCAGGCTGGAGTGCAGTGGCCGGATCTCAGCTCACTGCAAGCTCCACCTCCCAGGTTTACGCCATTCTCCTGCCTCAGCCTCCTGAGTAGCTGGGACTACAGGCGCCCGCCACCTCGCCCGGCTAGTTTTTTGTATTGTTTAGTAGAGATGGGGTTTCACCGTGTTAGCCAGGATGGTCTCGATCTCCTGACCTCGTGATCCACCCGTCTCGGCCTCCCAAAGTGCTGGGATTACAGGCTTGAGCCACTGCGCCCGGCCAAACATGAACATTTTTAAGTAGGAGAGAATGAGGAGAGAAAAGGGCCCAGCCTCTCAAAGCCAAGACCTGAGGGCCACCCACCAAAGCCAACTGCCAGGTCAGCCCGGGCTTGGTGGCCGCCGAGCCAGTGTCCTTCCTGCCCCTCTCTCTAAATCCAACATTTCTGATTCTGCTTAGAGAAAACCACGATTGGGACAAGACGCAACATGGGAAAATGTTGAGTTGATTACAAAGTAGTTCACTATTTAATTCTTTTATATCTTAAAGAAGAAAACTCATAGACCAGACCCCAAGTTGGCTGCCCTCCCCTGGTCCTGTCTGGGGCCAACTGAAGGGTCACAGCCAGGCCCTCCTCAGCACCCCCAGGCTGCACCTCAAGCTGGCCTGGTTCTTGGACAAAGCCCCAGTTCCTCCCAAGGCCCTTCATGGTGGCCCATCCTCACTCTGCCCCAGCACCCTGCAGGGGACCCTAATGAGCCCTCCCCTCCTGACCTGGGCTCCCTGAACCCAATACTCACAGCCCCCATCTGAGACCCCGGCCACCAAGACCCTCCAGAGCCAGCTTGAGAGCCGCCTTTGGGTCAGCGCCAGCCCCTCTGCCCCACACCATTACCCAGTCTCAAACCGGGACCCTGGCCACAGGACGTGCACCTGTGGCATCCGCTGGAACACTGACCACACACAATCTGTCCCCATCAGCGTCTTCAGCACATGGCTGGTACAGGTGCAGCTTCAGGATGCATCCCATGGAAAAGCCATGAGCTCACCTCCAGCTCGAGACACATGCCAAGTGCTGCGGTACGATTTTTTTTTCACGTATTTTAGTGGGTTTTCTCTTCCCTTTCTTCATCAAAGCCTCCTCTGTTCTCCAGGATGTGCGTTCAGAAAATCCCAAGAACAATCTGATCAAGCACCAGCTGAAGGGCAAACGGTCTACCTGCAAACACCTGGTCTCACCGCCCAGGTGCTTCCCACCTGCAGAACCTGTCAGAGCCACAGTCTGGCCCTACCTGGGACAGGGAGATGAGCTGGGGGCGCGTGTCCTGAGAGCTCTGGGTTTCGTGCTGTGAAGTTACGAGGGGCTATTTTCAGTTCTGAATGAACCTGGAAAACCCAGAAAGCATCTAAAGAAGAAAGGGCCAAGAAAATGTGTGACAAAAATAAAAAGCCCAGTTAGATTTTGACTGAGGTTAGTTCTGGGTTAGTTCAATTCTTCTTCACAAACGCTTCAGCAGTGCCTCAGTTCCCAGAGCCACAGAGCCCTCGGGCCTCCTCATCCTTCCTGGGGGAGCTGGGACACACAGAGCCCAGAGGCAGCCCAGCAGGACAGACGGCCACAGGGCAGAGTCACAGGAGGACATGGAGTGGTCCCCAGCAGGCATCATGGACTGGGTGGAGCCTGGGAGAAACAGAGACAGAGAGATGAATAAAGACAGGGAAATAGAAAGATGAATAGAGTAAGAGAGACACAGAGAGTACAGAGATGGACAGAAAGACAGAACCAGACACACAGAGACAAGGACAGAGAGAGAAATGGAGACAGAAATAGAGGGGCAAAGAAAGAGAGATAGAGAAGACAGAGATGGAGCATGGCGGAGACCCAGAGATAGAATCAGAGAGACAGAGAAAGAGGGAGACAGAGACAGAGAGAGAGACAGAGATGTAGTATGTAGAATGGCAGAGATCAGTGGATAGAATTAGAGAGAGAGAGACAGAGAGAAAGAGACAGGAAAAGACAGAAAGAGATAGAGAGAAAGAGACAGAGACAGAGAGACAGGAAGAGACAGAGGCAGAGAGACAGAGACAGAAAGAGAGAATGGCAGAGACTGAGAGATAGAATCAGTGAGACAGAGAGACAGAGAGGTACAGAGACAGACAGAGAGACAGAGACAAAGAGAGAGACAGAGACAGAGAGAGACAGAGAGACAAAAAAAGAGAGAGAAAGAATGGCAGAGACTGAGAGACAGAACTGAGAGACACAAAGCGAGAGAGAGGAAGAGAGAGAGCCTTGCCTCTAACTCTCCACTTGGCTTTGCCAGGGAAATTCTTTTCTCCTTTTTGTTGAACTCCAGGATAGACTGAGAAGAGTGAGGAGGAGACCCGGAGACAAAGGCACAGCTGGAAATGACAGGGCCGCAGGTTGACGGAGCCTTGAGGCCACCGCACCCCCTGGCTGTCCCACACCCTCTTGGGGCACAGCCCTGGGTCCGCATTTGTCAGGCCACCCTGAGCACACTCTAGAACAACCTGTACCTGCCTGCGTCCGACAGCAGATTCAAGCCATGCTGCCCTGAATTCCTCAGGGCGGGTCACCCTGAGTGTCCGGCCAAGGCCCTGGGGACTCTGGTGCAGAAACAGAGGCTGTGTCCTCCCAAGACCGACTTCCAGGGAACTCTGCCCCCGGCCCTGCCGTCACAGCCACTGGGAGGAGGGCGTCCTGCGTGGAGCCGGGAGGAAGCCCCAGAAATTGACAGAGCATGACCTGGGAGTCAGCCTGGTGTCAGCCTCCGGGGAGCAGAGTGGGGCAAAAGCCTCGGCCTGGCGGGCTGCCCTCCTCCCTGTTGCCTTCTAGAATCAAAGTTGGCCAGACAACCTACAGATATGTTTGGAATTTAACAAAACAAAACGAAAGAGAAAGGTAGTCGAAATGAGGGAAGGGGCTAGGAATGGTGTACAAATCTAAATGACAGCTGCTAATGATTTTTCAAAATTTCCTTCAGATTTTGGGGTACAAAAAAATGCAAGTGATTTTTTGAATATCTGAGCACAGAAATTTTGATTTGCTGCACTTATTGTTCTTTTGGGTTAAAATCCCTCATGAAAATCATATGTCTGAGAATCCTATCACTGGAGAACACTGAAATATAATACTCATTTAGCAAATAAAATAAGTTAAGCGATTGCTTTAAATAAAACCCGACTCACAAAGGGGACTGACCTCACAGCAGAAAGAAAATAGCACCCTATTTAGCCAGTCCAGGCCCCAGGCGGGCAGCCCGCCTCACACTCCCCCCCGCACTGTGGTTATTTTAAAACCAAAATTCGGCTTCAATAACATGATACTCTTATCTGATACGTGAGTAGTAATACTGAATGTAACGCGCATATCCCAGACTTCTAAAGAAAGTCAGGAGAACCATCAGGCTAAAATTAAAATGTCCCTGCTTTTTAATTCCCTAATTTAGCATTTTGCACCATGAGCCAATTCTTTAAAGCTGGAGAGCTGAACTCACGTGAGGCAGCAGGCCCGTGGGGTCTTTTTGCTGTCAAGGTGGCAGATGGCAACCCCAGACCCCACCGTGGGACCCTCCCCTAAAAGACAGAGCTCAGCCGTTCTGGGGCTCCCTCCTGTGGTGGATTCTTGGAACCAGGGGACCTGGGAGACAACCTCTTCCAAAAAAGGAGAGGGGCTTCTCCTCAGACAAGCTGGGTGATTGCACCTGGATGTTTCCAGCAGGGTGCAGAAGGTGGAAGAGATGCCAAGAGTACAAAAAAAGAAGTTATGACTCCACCTGGATTTTCTCTCTGAATGAAAAGAAAGATCTATCTTTGGCAACTCTCTCCAAAAGAGAAATCTTTTAAGAATGAAGAACTGATGAGCATACTCACAGATCTGTGTATCCCACACAGAAAGAGCTTAACGGACGTGTGTGTTCAGGTCAGAGAGATTGCTCACTTTCCTTAGCCTAAGATGTTTACCAAAACCTAGAATATATACAGAGATAGAGAGGAGAGAGAGAGAGAGAGAGAGAGCGCGAGCTGCCTGGCAGGGATTCTGTGAGGACACAGGAGATCATGTCCGTGAAGGCACAGAGGGAGGGCTCTGTCATGTTTTAGGAGAGAAAGGTACAGAGTGTAAGGGCGGTTTATTATTCTTACAGGCGCCTTAATCCCATGTTCCAGATGCACTCATCCTGTTTCTGGAGAAGGTGTCCATGTTTCCAGAAAACAGCCTTTGCATGTGGTAGAATGAGGCAGAAAGCACGTTGTTACGACTATTCAGAGCTCATGGGACAACGTTCTTCACAAAGTGTCAATTACTGGATTAGTGTAAGTTTTTAGAGTAGCATTTCCAGTTACATGGACTTGTGAGTTCAATTTAGCATTTTATTGATGATTTCTAAGACCTCGGCTGTGGGCAGGTGCCATCCGAGGGAGGGAAACTCAGTATTCCGTGCTCCTGGCCTTTCCCCTGGGGAATAAATCCGTGCAGCAAATGGAAAGGCAGCCTCGGGGAGTGAGCTCCAGCCACGCCCATTGCTTGGGAGAATTAAGACCAACCCATTCACCGGAAGAAACAGGACCATGTAACATATTTGCATCAACTGGTGGCTGTATTTCCAACCTAGGATAATGGAATCAAGATGAAAATCTAGTTTTAATAAAAATATAAAGTATCATGTGGGGGTGCCAAAAAAATTCAAAAAACAATGAATGGTGGAAACTAGTTTAGCAGAATCTTAAATTTAGAGACACTTTTGCACTAGTGAAGCACAAACTAGTGCCATCTCACAAGGTCACATTTGGGTTTAAGTGACAAACTGCTTGTGCAATAGCATATCTGGTTTTGGGACCACATTCTTCAAAGGATATCAATGAACCAAAACTCCAAACGGAACCCAGTGGACAAAAGGAACTGAAAGTGTCAGGGCCTGAGATCATTCCTTTACATCCTGGGAAGCAGCGTCTAGTAAATGCATTTCAACATCAATGTCTCATTTAATCTACACAAACATTCCAAATACTGGAAGAGAGAACCCAGGGCTTTAGATAATTCATCCAGCACTTCAAGCATTCAACATCAGTATCTCAAATAATCTACACAAAACACTCCAAATACTGGAAGAGAGAACCCAGGGCCTGAGAAGAAAGGGGTAGAGGAACAGGGAAGAGAGAGACCAGCTGGGAAGGGGTCCCATCTGCTGACAAGCTAAGCATCTTCTTTAAATACTTAAATAAGTGGCCCTGGAAAATAGATGATGTCCATTCCTGTTGATTCATTAATAGACAAATGTTTAAAGATTAGGCTCTCAGCCTTCATTCAAACACAAGCCCTTTAGGCATTCCTAGTTGACAGCTTCTTATATAGGGTCCAAGAGGAATTCTCCTTAGAACAAATTTTGCTCTGTGGTGACTGGCATGACAGCAGGCCACCAGAATGCTCACATTATCTTTCTTGCTTGGTGTTCAAAACTGTATGGACATTTGTATTCCAAAGACAGAGGCCTAGACTGTCTTTGAAAGGGCCATAATGTCATATTATCCAGATCGATTCAACAGTAAAAGCTACCACCTTCATCTTTTCTCTCTCTTTCCTTTTCTTTTTTCTCTTCTGTCTCTTCTCTTTCTCCTCCTCCTGATAGATCAGCACATCTCAAGGAAGCAGCAATGACAGTATCCTGATTGAAACTCACTGTCCCTCGGGAATGTAGGACCACAGGGCGCAGTCCTGACCAGGGTCGGAATGGGATTTGATGGGCTGCAAACTACTACTTCTTTTTTTTTTTTTTTTTTTTTTTTTGAGACAGAGTGTCGCTCTGTCGCCCAGGCTGGGGTGCAGTGCCCGGATCTCAGCTCACTGCAAGCTCCGCCTCCCGGGTTTAGGCCATTCTCCTGCCTCAGCCTCCCGAGCAGCTGGGACTACAGGCGCCGCCACCTCGCCCGGCTAATTTTTTGTATTTTTTAGTAGAGACGGGGACTGCTTCTTCTTTGATGCGGCCATTTCACAGTGAAGAATATGACTGTCCCTCTAAAAATATGTATGTTACAAAAATTTAACTCAATTGTCTTTTGAAATGAAAGGATGACAGGAAAGCAGGTGTTTATTTTATGCTTCATTAAAGGTAATGAAATCTTCTAGAGGGTCCGGAAGTGCTTGTCAAACACAGGGAGCTGGACTCCCCAGAACCTTAATGCCAAAGAATGGCCATGCACGGTTCATCCGACAGTCCCAAGCCGCCAGCCACCGCAAAACGAAAGGACACTAACTTCTTTTTTCCAAGGTACATTTTAGGTTAGTTTTTTAATTGTGCTTAAAAAAATTCTTGATTACATCGACCCACATCCCATGTGGCATGAATTAATATACAACCAAAACCAAAAATATACCCTAAAGTTGGCCTGATTCTTTTTCATTCAGATCTCTCAAATTATTTTTAAAATTATAAGCACATATGGAATTTCCTTTGTTATTTGAAATTTCTATCTTCTATTTAAAAGTAATTCTCTTTTTTTAAAAGGTGACTATATTTTATGAAGTCATTTTCCTTCCATTTGATTGCTAATGTCAGGAAGAATATTACAGTGACTGCTATAAATGTGACGAAAGTTTGTACACAATGGTTCTGAGATACAACTTTAGATTTACATTTTTTCTCAACGTCATAAGAAACGCCGTGGCAGAGGAATAAGGGGGCAAGCATGTGGGTGGATTCATGTGAAGACAGATCAATCTGCAGACACTGGGAATCAGACAACAGAAGCTGGACACAGGGAGCCACAGGCAGGTCTGCATTCACTTCTGAAGACGGGCCACAAATGTGGTTCCATGTGAGCAAAGAAAGAAAAAACATGGTAATTAGGTGTAAAAAACTGAACATCGGGGTTAGATTTTGAGTTGCATGTTAGAGCTACAACACTAAGTGCAATCAGGGCATCATACAATGGTAAAATTGGAAAAGCTTTGGTGATATGTGTCTGCCCAACACAGGGACCCCATTAAGGTAATACCAACCCTACCATTCTAAAACTGAAAACGTGCCCAAAGACATTAGAATTATTAGTCTACTCACTCCAACAACACGTTTCCATCCTTGCTCAAAGTACTATGAATATGTTAATTAGTACTTCACTTTGAAACGTAAATATGTATCACGAGGCTCGTGGTAGGAAGAGGAAGTTTAGCACAAGATGTGCGTAAGCCTCACTGCCTCAGTGGAGAGAGGGTAGCCAGTACCATCCTCCTCTGCATCACCGTCCTCCTCATCACTGTCCTCCTCCCCATCGCCATTTTCCTCCCCATCAACGTCCTCCCCTCGTCGCCCTCCTCCCCATCGCCATCCTCCTCCCCATCACTGTCCTCCCCATTGCTATCCTCCTCTCCATCACCATCCTCCTCCCCATCACCATCCTCCTCATCGCTGTCCTCCTCCCCATCACCATCGTCCTCCCCATCACCATCCTCCTCCCCATCCCCATCCTCCTCCCCATCCCCATCCTCCTCACCATCGCCGTCCTCCTCCCCATCCCCATCCTTCTCCCCATCCCCGTCCTCCTCCCCATCCCTGTCCTTCTCCCCATCCCATCCTCCTTCCCCCATCTTTCTCCCCATCATCATCCTCCTCCCCAGCGCCACCCCCATCCCCGTCCTCCTTCCCATCACCATCCTCCTCCCCATCCCCATCCTCCTTCCCATCCCCTTCCTCCTTCCCAGCGCCATCCTCCCCATTTCCATCCTTCTCCCCATCCTCGTCCTCCTCCCTATCCCCGTCCTCCTCCCCATTGCTGTCCTTCTCCCCATCTCCATTCTCCTTCCCTTCCCTGTCCTCATCCCCATCACTGTCCTCCTCCCCAGTGCCTTCCTCCTCCCCATCCCTGTCCTTCTCCACATCTCTGTCCTTCTCCCCATCCCCAACCTCCTCCCCATCCCCATCCTCCTCCCCATCACTGTCCTCCTCTCCAGTGCCTTCCTCCTCCCCAGTGCCATCCTCCCCATCCCTGTCCTCCTCCCCATCACTGTCCTTCTCCCCATCCCCATCCTCCTCCCCAGCACCTTCCTCCTCCCCAGCACCATCCTCCCCATCCCTGTCCTTCTCCCCATCATTGTTCTTCTCCCCATCCCCATCCTCCTCATCCCCATCCTCCTCCCCATCCTCGTCCTCCCCAGACCCGTCCTCCTCCCCAGTGCCATCCTCCCCACCCCTGTCCTCCTCCCCATCACCATCCTCCTCCCCATCTCTGTCCTCCTACCCACCCCTGTCCTCCTCCCCAGCCTCCTGGGAGTGGCCCCACGCCTTCTGCTCTGCTCCTGAAAGCCCAGGTCACCACCAGGAGAGCTGCTCAGGTCCAGCGCAATGTTGCTTTCATGGCAGAGAATTTGCAAGAGTCTTCCGTGGGAGGATTTTCCTCCCTCATAACTCAGCCCTCAATATCATCAACTCACCACTAATCCTAGTCACAAATCCCAGGTCAGTTTGGGCCTGATCTGGGAGAATGCCTACCATCTTCCTGGCCCACTGTGGCTGACACATGGGACATCCCTGACCCGGGCAGGGAGAGCCTTTGGAAGTCAGACAATGTCCCTAATCCCAAGAAAAAAATCAAATGTCCATGGTGGCACCCGGCTGGTACGCAGGGTGGATTTGTTTGATTCTAGCGCCTTGATTGATCACTGAACAGAATAAGAGATAAACAAAATGCCCTAAGATCAACTTACATACCACAGCATTTTTTTTGCCAACAAGCTGGTGAACTTGTCCTTTAAGAAGTGACTAAAATCCAACAGACTCAGTATCCAAAATGAGATGGGCCTAATGGTGACCTGCACTCAAGGGCTCCAAACCCCTGATCAAACACACCACAGGTCATCGTGTTTACCTACAACTCTTCCGCCTTCAGAAACTTTATTATTGGAAGACTCTTTGCCGAGAACCTCAAATGTTACGAGTTTGCCTACCTCTTCACCCCCAAAAATGTCTGCCCTCGGCTAGGGGCTTGGGCAGGGATGGGAACGGTGAGAGATGCTGCAGCTGGCTCCAGGGCAGGGCCCAGGGCACCCACACTTTAGCAGAAGGAAGGAGTGTGCGGACCAGAAACTAGAAAACCTTCAGGGAGTCTCAGCCAGTGCTAACATAGAAATAGCAGCATCAATGGTCAGTATCTTGGTAAAGAGAAGCAAAGGAAGTTTCTTCTAATTTGGGCAGAAGCATAAAAGAGAAAGAAAATCGATGACCAGCCATGGCGGGTGGATCACTTGAACTCAGGAGTTCGAGACCAGCCTGGACAGCATGGCGAAACCTCATCTCTAAAAAAACATACAAAATATTAGCCAGGCATGGTGGCGTGTGCCTGTAGTCCCAGCTACTAAGGAGGCTGAGGCAGGAGAATCGCTTGAGCCCAGGAGGCAGAAGTTAGAGTGAGCCAAGAGCACACCGCTGTACTCCGGCCTATGGGACAGAGCAAGACCCTGTCTCAAAAAATAAAACAAATAGATGACCAGGCAAGAGAAGACTGTAAAGTGGGCAGAGATATGTACTGAAGGAGAAAGCAGCGTGGACATGCTATATTGACATTTGCCTTCTTTTAAGTGACAGTTTAATTGGTGGATATGCCACGTTATGTCATACGTAATAAAAATCAAAATAAAATTGTGGTTCATCAAAAAGAAGTCATTCTGAGACTGTCTCTGTGTGGAAAAATCTAGTTAAATTTAGCCAGATATTATAATATAAAATTTTCATTTGTACTTTTTTAAAACCTAAACATATAAATGTGATTTCATATTTTACTTGGTTCTCTTTATTTGTGTTTTATTACAATCTTTGCTGTTTGATGTCTGGCCTGGAACTGGAAAACCATATAAGAATGTCTGTTATTTTCACATTCAGAGCTATTTCTTTTTAGCCCATAGGAAATTAGGAATCAACAAAATATTAATTCATATTATAAAATCTTTCCTCTTGTGAGCTACAGTTAAATGTCCACTATATTAACTGTTATACGTACTTTATAGACATACAATGACTAATGCCAGGATCTTACTCTATTACTCAGTGCCATCAATTGGAGAAACATAAGGGCTGGCAGTTTTAAAGAGTATTTCTTAAATTTTCTCCTCTAACTTCAAAATCCTACTGGAAATTCATCATTCTAAGTTTGTGTGTTATATGTGTAGAACAGTTTATCTTTTGTTTTTGTTTGTTTTTGAGAGAGAGTCTCGCTCTGTCACCCAGGCTGGACTGCAATGGCATGATCTTGGCTCACTGCAACTTCTGCCTCCTGAGTTCAATCAACTCCCCTGTCTCAGCCTCCCAAATAGCTGGGATTATAGGCGCATGTCACCACACCTGGTGAATTTTTGTTTTTTCAGTAGAGACGGGATTTCACCACGTTAGTCAGGCTGGTCTTGAACTCCTGACCTCAGATGATCCGCCCACCTTGGCTTCCCAAAGTGCTGGGATTACAGGCATGAGCCACTGTGTCCAGTTTGGTTTATCTTTTAATTCAAAAATACAGAAATGTTACCCTTGACCTCCAAACCAATGTTCTGCTGACAATCTTAATAACAACTCCCATTCTAAAATCCTAGATTGGCAAGAAGGCTTATTTTGATTTGGAATTACTGAGAAATCTGTTCGGTTCTGAGCCATTGCAACTGACGTTACATCCATGCCCATTGGCGGCATGGTCTTGTTACGGCCTGCAATTGCTTATAGTGTTATTTACGGTCTTGATTTCACAGCAAAATTAAAGTGACTCTTCCAGATGTTTGGGTTTTTAGACGCCATGTAAATGGGCTTCTAAGTTGGAAAGTTTTGATTATGTTTAGTTCTCTCCTCCTTAACCACCTTCGTGGTCCGTCTTCTACTGGGGAATGCAGTAAAGCCCTCCCAGAGCATGAAATGGACTCAAGGCATTTGCAATGGAAGAAGAAAGGAAAAAAAAAAAAAAAAAAATCACAGTAATTCCCTTGAAGATCCAAGGCTGAGTGAGAACTACATCAAAACAGGACAAGGTAGGCATTCCAAACCACAATTGCTCAGAAATGGAATAGCACTTGTATTTTTGCTGTTTCAGCAAAATCAATATTAAATCATCTCATGAACTTGCTCGTGAAACTTTTAAAAAATTATATACGGGTGAATATTGTTTTCTTATCACCTTTCTTCTCTTTCAAAGCAAATAAACACAAATAGGAGTGGGAAATAACTGTTTCAGGTCTGTGGTTATGCATTCCGCAAGACCAGTAAGAGGCATTTACCAGGTGCCAGACGCTCAGTGAGAAGATGAGGGTTCAGGATGAAAGTCAACTATAGTCTGAGAGGTGAAGCGGTAGTGTGGAATTGTAAAGTTTCTGAAGACAGTGCAAAAAACAGTGCCGGGAACTCCCCCTGAAGAAAGAAAAATAATGGCAGGTTGACTTGAGAAATATTCGGATCCGCTTAGTGACCAGGGGCCCTTCAGAGTCTCTCAAAACTTCAGTTTCCTCATCTCTTGAATGTGGAGACAACGGTACCTTGAATGAAGTCGTGCGTATGAACTTAGGGGAGCATTAGGTATTGGCAGTAAGACAAGTCTGAGAAGGATGGTCATGTAACTTCAACATTATAAGTATGAGCAAAAGACGATTTAGTCAACGTGGAAATGAATGATTTGGCTCTAACCAAAAACTTCTGGGAAAGGGGTCACAGGCAATATTGTTCCTTTCTCTGCCTTTAAAGAAATAATCTAGGCATAGGCTTACTGGTCAGTCCATCAAAATTCATATAATGACAACCATGATAAAGTTGAATAATTGTGATCACACCTGTTTGCTCTTTGAAAACAGAATCATGTGTAATAAAAACCATTTATACTAGAGATCACTCCCTCATCTCAGTCATTCACAGAAATAAAAAGGAAAATGGGCACTGTGTGGCATTCGATGTACCTACTTCTTCAAGGAAGAAATTGACCTGGATCCAAATTAGGGCACATTGGACACACTTAAGAATGCCATTGTTGACTGGAGGTGAGAGGGTCTGAGCGATAGCCAGGAGGTTGTGCAAAGCCATCAGAAAGTCACAATGAGAGACACAGAGGGCCTCACGGTGCCATTTCTAAAGAACGACTTTGGTGAAAAGAATAGAGATCATTACCAAGCAAAGTGGATTCTCTGAGTCTTAAACATAAAGTAGCAGAGGTGAGCACACCAGCAATGCCGGGCCCACCAAGAAAGCGCGCTCACCATAGGTGGGGAAGAAAAATGCATGGTCCTGAGAAGCCAGGTGTGGCAAACTGAAAGCCCCAGAGAGGCTGACACATAGCCCTGCTTCTAGATGAGAAGAAATGAATGGAGTAGAAGGAGGCAGAGAGGCAAGTTATCCTTCTTGGTCTACACAGTCCCACATGGCCTACTCCCACAAAGCCCACATATACACCCAGAGCCAAGTGGTGTGCTCTGAGGATCTGCGGCAGGTGAAAATACTGCAAAGCCGAATCCACACACACCTTAATTCCACAACGCTATATGCATTGATAATTATGGCAGGCACCAACTGATAACACTCTCTTATATGGACCCATGGCATGGGCACCACCAAAATAATGTTAGCTGGAGAACTCACATATAGTAGGCGCATTAAAAGCCTTATCTTTAATCCTCATGACATGCTTGAAAGATATCATGTATTCTCATTTTACAGATAAGGGGACTGAAGATTATGAAATTAAGTAACTTACCTAAAGTCACACATCCAGCAAGACCCCAAGCTGTGAGTCCCACCCGCTGCATGGACTGACACTGCCTGTGATTTATTAAAGTAGGTAGGATGCAAGTTGTAGGGAGAGAAGGCCATTCTTTGAATGAGGGCCTCTGGAAACAAAAGAGATTTCCACAAACCAGATGGCAATTTGAAAAGAGATCAGCAGCACTGAAAAATCCTGCACATCTAACATTTCCCAGTGACCAGTCAGATCTCAAGCCTGCCTCAGTTACTTTGTAATTCAACTACTTGATTTTCTAGACTGGGGGTGGGGTGAGAAGAAGTGTGCCAAGATGTGTTATGGCTTTAATCTTTTCTCTGGGATACTGATTTTATTTGCAAATGTAAGTTTCAGGCAAAGTGTTCTTGGGGAATGCAGCCAAAGGGCAAAGCCCGCGTGGGGCATCAGCTCCTGCACAGAGACCCCACATGCAGTGGGTCTCACCGCAATCCAAGACATCTTTGGGGCAACCTCAAGGAGGCAAAGGGTGAGAGGGTTCAAGTAAACAGATGAGAAAGGGGAGAGAAGACAAGAAAACCTGCTGAGTCTTAAACTGTTCTAATTACTAACTACCTTGATTCTGCTCTTCCCGGGGGACCAACAGGCCTGATCCCACCCCCACACACCCAGGGCAGCAGGCAGATGCCAGTCTCTACTTTTTACGCTTTCAGAAAATCTGAAAATCCGTGTCAACTGTAGGTACCTGCTGCTACCGTCCTGGAAGAAAATGCTATGATCTCCTTTGGAGAATTGGCCTTAGTTTCTCTGTCTCCTCTAGTGTGCTTTAAGAGTGTGTGTGGGGGGGGGTCTGTGAGCGTATACGTGTTTATATTTATGTATAGATGCATGTACAGATGTGCATATACATGAATACCTCCAGTGAGTGTCCTCTGAGGGCCCCCTCTGTGGAGATAAAGGATCTTCAGGGAAAGCCTGAGTGTGTGAAAACCTCCTTGGAGCCCCAGTTAGCAGTTTCTAATCTACAAGTCATTTGTGAGACACAAGGCAGGGACCCCAGGCTGCTGCAGAAGAATTTTAGGTATGAGCAATGAACTCACAAACCATCCTTCACACTGCTAAAACGCAAAAGAAAGAAGACGAAGAAAAAGTAAAAGAGAAAGAAAAGATGCCCACATGACTGTTGTAAATTTGCTGAAAGGCAGAACCGACCACAGCTTATTTCAACCATCTTTATTTTCAATACAATAAACACCTTTAGGACAAGTCCCCCGCCACTTAAAAGACGGCTCTCCACCAGAGGCATTCTCGCTACCTTCGTGTTTTCTCAAGCACTTGTTCAAAAACACATTTAAGTGGAATGTTTTCGTTTCTGGCGATTGCATTAATGATGGGTTTGCAAACCCTGCAAGCCCACGAGGTCGGCTGGAGCTGGGGGCTGCAGACACCCGGCCCTGGCCCAGCGGCCGCCGCGGGTTGGCTTGGCCGGCGGGGGCTTGGCTCGGCCCCCTCTACATAGCTCCTCATTTGGCACCGCGTGCCTCGGCCGGGCCAAGGCTGTCGCATAGAAGTTGCAGCTCAGAAAGAAAAACACACAGCGGTCAACCGCGGTGACCCTCGCGCTCAGGAGCGCAGCATCCCTGCCACGAGGAAGAACCCAGAGGCCCCGCAGAGCGGGGAGCCGCCGCCTCCCTCCAGCTCTGTCCTGAGAAAGGAAGAAAGCGCTTCTCTAATAACACTCAGGCCCGTGAAGAATCATCTGTAACATCATCTGCTTCTTCCTCGGCTCACTTACGAGGGCCTCTGGGAGGGTTAGACCCACTAGTGGGGCCCACGACTGGCAGCCCCTTCACCAGGCGAGAGGCCCGGGATCCGCGCGGCGCACGAGCCCAAAGCGGCCGGGGAAGCGCGCACCAGGCCGGGTCCCCGTGGGCGAGGTGGGCGCCCAGTCCCGGCGGGTCTGCCTTGGCCTTGGGACAGTCCGCGGGGCGGCGCCGGCGCTCCCAAACCTGGTTCCCCGCAGGCTCAGGCCCAGCAGTGAGTGCGGGACACCCGAGCGCACCCGCAGCTCCCACTTGTCCAAGGTCTGCAGGACCCCAGGATCCTCTCACAGCCGGGTCAGAACCCCCGAGGCAGGTGGGGTCCCAGCCAGGTGGAACCCAAGGAGCCCGTCGCAGTCGCGGCAGGATCCCGGCGGGCAGGGTCCCCAGAAGCCCATCCCGACCGGGTCCCAGGCGCGCACTCTGCGGTCCTACCTGCTCCAGCCCCGCAGGCGGGCGAAGGCTCCACTGCCCCCGGGGCCACCTGCTCCCCATGCCTGGGCGCCTGGGCCTGGAGGGGGGCGCGGGCACCCGAACCCGGCGGGCGGCAAGAGGCGGCACCAATTAAGCGCCAGGTCCCGCGGGCCCGGGCTTACCGTGAGCGCCGAGAACTTCTGCGCGGGCACCGGCTGGAGCAGCACCGCGAGCAGCAGCAGCCAGCAGAGCTGGGGGAGCAGCATGGTGGCGGAGGTGGCGGGGGCGGGAGATCAGCCGCGCCCTGCGCCCTGGCACTGCTACCAGGAGAGCCCCGAGGGCGATCGCGGCCCGGCAGGCGCGTGGAGGGGCGGCTCCGTGATGCTCTCCCCACAGCTCCCGGAGGCCCTGCTGGAGCAGCTCCCCTGCAGGCACCCAGAGGTCCTCCGCGTCCTTTGCGTCCGCCCTCGGTCCTGTCAAATACCCTGGAGCTTCCCGGATCCTCCCCTCCCGCCCGCCTCCCTCCCTCCCTCTCCCTCTCCTCCCCCAGCCCCACCTCCCAGCGCCCGCTGCCGCGTGCCCGCTCCGGCCCAGAGGCCGCCCTGGCGCGGGTCTGCGGAGCGAGAGGTGGAGTGGGGGCCACCAGAGCTGCGTGGTGGCCTGTCGGGGCTGTCTCTGTGCCTCCTTCCCCGCGCGCACACTCACACACACGCATACCCAGACACACGCACGCACTAACTCCCACGCGCGCACCCTCGGGGGCCTTCCAAGCACAACCACGGGACGCACCGCGCCCTCCTCACGCTCCAGGGTCCAGGCCTGGTCCGCGCAGAATCAGCCCAGCGGGCCTTTTCATCCACAAGGGTTAACGCCAAACTTTGGCCAGTCCCCAGACTCCGGGGTTCTCCTTGACCTCTGCCCTCTAAGGCCCCCTGGTCCGGCCCAGAACATCGCCTCTCAGAGGTGCTGAAGGATCAGCTGCGCTCCAGAAAAGGCTGCGCCGGAGGCAGCCCGCCTTTGGCATCTTTACACGGAGTTATCCACGGCAGGGATGGTGGAATTTAGGTCCTAAAGATCCTGGGTCTGACCTGGGGTGTAGCCTTGATCCTCTGCAAGTGGGGGAGCAAGTGGTTGGCCGTCATTCACAGACACATATGGCTGTTTTTAAACAGCTCTGTCAAAGCATTTCAGGTGTTTATGCGGGGAGCACAGGGCTTGTGGAGGTTGTAAACTCGCCCGTGGAGACTACGGTGGAAACCAAGAAAATTTTGCACACCCAGACTCTGGATAATATCCATTGCAGACAACATTGCTGAAATAGTTTAGCCTTGGCTTATAACTTTACAGGAAAAAACCCTAATTCTGTCTCACACAGAAAGCCAGAAGAGTGAAGATTTGTTCAAGAACAATGAATCAATTGACTTCTCAGGGGCATTGGGGAAAGCACAAAACATAGAAAATCCAAATCTGAGGTTTCATCCGATGTCTAGCCCACTGCTTTGGCTATGAACTCTGGGGGAGGGGGCTGTATCAGCAAGTTCTGGGACTGGCTGCTAAGGCAAAGGCAATGCTATTGCAACCTTTCCCACACAATTTTACCGGGAAAGTGATGACCATCGGGCCACGGAAAGACGGGAAAGAAATGCACCTTTTCCTGAAGGAGGGCTACTCTCAGAATTCTCCTTCAAATTCCAAAGCCCAGGGAATCTATTAAGTACTTAACACATTCCTCCTGGGTTAAGGACTTAGAAGGAAATTATAATAAAACTCTTCAGGGACTGCTTTTGCGTCGAGAAAAACAGGTGAGCAGAGCAGCTGCAAATGATTAAGTAAATAGGAATCACTGTTAGGAAACTGCAGTGAAAATTAAAGAGAAAATAAACACTACATACCACTAATTCTAAGATTATCCAAAGAATAAAATTTACACTCGAAGCTGACATACTTCCTTTAGGAAGCATTTGCTACTAAAGAACCTGTTTTTCACTTTCCACTTTATTGAGAGTACTGCTCATCAGAACTCCAAAGTTTGAAAGCATGTTCATTTATCCACCGTCATCCACTGCAAGAATGGCAGACAAGAAGTAGACTTAATTATTCCCATTTTACAGACGAGGAACAAAAGTCAAAGGGGCCAGATGCCTTAGCCAGATCTCCTAAGCAACAAAATCAGAAACAGAATGCAGATGTTAAAACCTGCAATACTGACAAATCCACTTCACTTCCTTCGGCAACATGGAGAACAGAAGAAAATCCTCGGCCCTCCGTGCCTTGTATTCAAGAATCTCAACACGTCTTTCATGTAGCAACTCCAGAATCCTCTGGGAACTCTAGGAAGATAAATGAAATGCATTTGTCCAAAACTCTGACAGATAAGGCAGGGTTGGAGCCTTCGAAACCCCTTTCAAATCTGGAGGAGCTCATGTGTCCTGAATGCCAAATTTTAGTTTCTCGAAATTCTAGAAATGGAGTTTGGAGAGATAATCAGTCTCCATTTTTATGAAGAAAAACAATATATTTATTTTAAACACTGGGAAATAGTTATGTCTGTCTTTTATTTGTAAGTCTTCAAGAAAGTTATTACTGGCAGGAATGCCAGAGAGCTGTCATGTTAGAAAGGATAAAAAAGTAATTCACTTCGTTCAAAGTTAAGACAGGAAGTGATCAGCTCTATACTTTCCAAAGAGTTTCTATAGGATGCAGGAAGAAGTTCCCTTCTCTTGGAAATGTAGGGCTGTGTGTGTGTGTGTGTGTGTGTGTGTGTGTGTGTGTGTGTGTGTGTGTTTTAATTAAAAAGTGATGCAGGGCCCATTCTAAAATGTGGCTTATGCATTCAGAATTTAAATGCTTGTCACTGATGAAAGTTACAATAAAGAACAGCAAGAGAAACTAATTACCAAGGACTCCAGCTATTCTCACATTTCTAAACTAACTTTCCCTCTTAGGCCATTAGCAAAATGCTTTATCATGAGTATTGGCTTCCTTTTTATTTATTTTACTATACTAAAACTGCAAAATGATTTTATTTTCATGATAGACATGATATAATTTAGTTATTATTTCTGGCTAATTCATGTTTAGCCAGAAAACCTCTGGTTGGCTATTTTCCCATCTCAATATGCAAAGCATAAATTTAGTCAAGTATCTCTTTGTTGATGCAGTGGCTTCCAGTAATCCCCTCTGCCATCACTGAGTATTGTCTGGGACTGAACTCGGGTCACTGTTCATACTCTGAGAATCACCCCACATCATCAGTCACCTGCCAATCACTTGTTTTATTAATGTTTCCTCCTGGTTTCTACTTAATCATGGGAGCAGGAGTCTTCACTGTTCACTGGACTTTCTTTAGACTACCCCCAGGCTGGACCCGAGAATCTCTAGTTCCCCAGGTTTCCGGAGTCTCTGTCCTCTTGTTGGCTTGTTCATTCTGATGGCTAAAATCTTCCTTTTAATTTGTTCCCTTCGACCCATGGAAAAATAATGCATGATCTCCACATCAATCCCAGGTTTTCAACCTAAGCTCCACAAACCTGTGAGCCATATAGAAAGGAAACCACATCGGCAGAATTGACAAAATCAGAAGAGAGCACCTCCGAGGCTCACTGTCACTGCGGCTGCAGGATGAGGCCAGCATTGACACACCACATTGAAAAGTGGACAGTGGAGTTGTGTGTTTGATCCTTGGGCCTGACTCAATGGCTTTCTTCCTATTTTGATATATTTAAGTAACAGAGAATTTGGACTTTGTGCTCAACAAAATAATGTAAATAAGTTTCTTCTTCCTAAGATGCCTGAAGACAATTTTTATGATAATACTTTTCAGGAACTTTGTGGAACAGTTTTTAAAAATAATTTCAGCTTTTATTTTAGACTTGGGGTATACGTGCAGGTCTGTGACATGGATATACTATGTGACGCTGAGGTTTGGGGTATGAAAGACCCAGGGAGTGAGCATAGTACCCAATAGGCAGCTTTTTCAACCCTTGTTCCCTGCCCCGCCTCTCTAGCAAGCCCTAATGTCTATTGTTCCATCTTTATCTCTGTGTACCCAGTATCTCGTTCCTTATCTCAATGTGTACCCAGTGTCTAGCTCCCACTTATGAGTGAGAACATCCAGTATTTGCATGTCTGTTCCTGCACTAATTCGCTTAGGATTATGGCCTCCAGTTGCATCTGTGTTGCTGCAAAGGACATGCTTCCATTCTTTTATGGCTGCATAGTATTCCGTGGTGTCTATGTACTACATTTTCCTTGTCCAGTCCACTATTGATGGGCACCTAGATTGATTCCGTGTCTTTGCAATTGTGACTAGTGATGCATTTAACACACAAGAGCATGTGTCTTTTTTGTTGGATGGTTTATTTTCCTTTGGATACATACCCAGTAATGGGATTGCTGGGTCGAATGGGAGTTCTATTTTTAGCTCTTTGAAAATCCCCAAACTTCTTCCCACCGTGGCTGAAATAATTTACATTCCCACCTACAGTGTATAAACATTCCATTTTCTCTGCTGCCTCAGCAGGATCTGTTGCTATTTGACTTTTTAATAGTAGCCATTCTGAGTGGTGGGAGATGGTATCTCATTGTGGTTTTGATTTGCATTTCTCTGATGATCAGTGATGCTGAGCATTTTTTAATATGTTTGTGGGCTTCTCATATGTCTTCTTTTGAGAAGTGTCTGTTCATGTCCTTTGCCCACTTTTTAGTGAGGTTGTTCTTTAGCTTATTGAGTTGTTTCAGTGCCTTCAGATTCTGGACATCAGACCTTTGTCCGATGCATAGTTTGCAAATATTTTCTCCCATTCTGTGGGTTGTCTGTCCACTCTGTTGCTAGTTTCTTTTGCGTGCAGAAGCTCTTTAGTTTAATTAGGTCCCACCTGTCAATTTTTGTTTTTGTTGCAATTGCTTTTGAGGACTTACAAAAGTAAGTAATACATTCTATGCCAAGACTGATATCCAGGATGGTGTTTTCTATGTTTTCTCCTAGGATTTTTATAGTTTGAGGTCTTTCATTTAAATATTTAATCCATCTAGAGTTAATTTTTGTACATGGTGAAAGGTAGGGGTCCAGTTTTAATCTTCTACACATGGCTAGCCAGCTATTCCATCACGACTTATTGAATAGGGAATCCTTTCTCCATTGCTTATTTTTCTTGACTTTGTTGAAGATCAGATGGTTAAAGGTATGTGGCTGTATTTTTGGGTCCTCTATTTTGTACCTTGGTCTATGTGTCTATTTTTGTGACAGTACCATACTGTTTGGGTTACTGTAGCCTTATAGTATACTTAGAAGTCAGGTAATATGATGTCTCCACTTTATGGAAATTTTTAATAAATGGTTGGAATGTGATGGGTGTTTTACATACATTATCTAATTAACTTTCATGGAAACTCTACAAAATGGTTATTTTACAGATGAAAAATAAGATCCTGGGAGACTACAGAAATTACCTGGATTTACACAGCTAGGAAGTGGTAGGAGCAGAATTCAACTCAATTTTCAGTTTGGTGTACAGGATCTCTACCGTCCAATATTCTCCATCTCAGAAACTACTGAAGAATATGTGAACTAGAGTGAGAAAAAGCTTGGGGTCCAGAATCTCCTGCCTGATGTCAAGATAATCAGTTCTTAAACTTTTTGAAACCATAAACCCTTTCGATGTATGATGAAAACCATGGGCCGTTTCACTAAGAAATGTGTGTGTGCACATATACACAAACACACACTCATTCAGTGACTCAGCCTTCTGCATAGTGTTTAAGATCCACCACCAGACCAAAGGAGAAAGCCCTTCACAGTTGGTTCTGACTTACTGGTAATGCTTCAATCCCAAGATAATGTTTCCAAAGAAAGCTCTTTTTCACAAAGCCCAACACAAGACTGCTGCATTTACAGTGAAAACTGTCCCTGTAAAGTTGATGGGAGATGCCTGTGCCATTCTGAAAGGATGTAGTTCTGGTGTTGGAGATATGATCTATCTAAATAATCAACCTTACCTCAAGTTGAAACACGTTGCCACTGCTATTATACATAGCCCAAGTTTATTGAAGTCTATTTGTAATAATATCCAGAGGCCATGTTAGCCTTTCCACTCAGGAAACAACTTTCATTAGTATATGGAACTTGCAGACTCTATCAGCTGCAGAGCTAATAAAGGCTGACCACTACCAAGGCTCATTAAGGCACAAGATGCGCTCATGGAAAGAGAAGGAGATCTGGTGAACTTTCTAGGAGGCATCTTATTCTAAACTTACATGATCTAAACTACTTTCGAATTTTTGCTCCTTGTTAAGTCAGTCTAGAGATCCCTTCCTCCTTTCTTCATGTGAGACCCACCTTTAAAGAAAAAAAGTTTTAAAATGGCAACAGAAAGCTTGCCAAGAATACTCTGGGGCAGTATGGACCACACAGGTACAATTTATACCGGCAGAAAGCAACGTAAGAAGATACTAGATAAAGAAAGCTTTGATCACCTTCAGCAGTTTTCCCTCCTCTTTCCTCTCTTCCCTAGCACAACACACAGGCCAGGACGGCGTGCCATTAACCCTCCACTTCTGCCCTCCTCCCTCAGCCCTAAGCTGAGTATTAAAATGAATCATACAAAGAGAAAAATCCTTAGGTATTTCAGACAAATAGCATAGTGCCTGGGCTACATAGTAATGGAAACAGCAACAAAAAAGACATTTGTCCCTTGACCTTACAGTGCCAACGGGATTTTACATCCTTCCTGGAACCATCATCCATCATCAACTGACTTTGCTTCCTCTTAATCCCAGCAGCCTCCTCTGGCTTTCACACAGGAAGCCATCATCTCCTTGGTCTTGGCTAGTTTTGCCCCCATCCTGGGCAAATTCCTTAGCTCCTTTCCTCTCTATAAAACAGTGCCCTAAGGTGGAGATTCAGTTACATTATTTTGGACATTTTATTACTATTTCTATATGTCCAGATGCTTGCCCAAATAAAACCGGATTTATTCTTTGATGCCTGTACAGTAATTTAGCCACAAGAGCACTGACGCTAATGGCATTTCTGCCGAGGCCAGCTCCAGGGACGCCATGCACACAGGCTCCTCTCCTATAGCTGACAGAGGGGCACCCTTGGCTATGCCAGATGCCCACAATGTGTCCACAGCTCACAGGGGTGCACAGAGGATGTGCAAGGCTGGGGAATGAGCAGCATGTCTGTGCCCCAGGGTCCCTGGACAGGAAGGTGCAGGCATGCCAGGCCCTGCATGGCTGGAGGCGCTGGCAGAAGGGAAGGTGGAAAATTACACAGCACCTGTCTGCTGCTTTCCTGGCTTATCTGCCCTCAGTAAGCCTCTTTGAACACTTAGAACCTCTTTCCTCTATCTCCTAAGTAATTATTCATTCTTGTACGTGCTTGAGCGTCTCCAAATGCTTTTTTGAACGATAGAACCAAGTTTAATAACCACACCACTGTACCACAGGCAATACAGCAAGACACGCGCCACGTACTTCCACATGACACACGGACAGGCGATTAAAAAGCCAGGAAGCACTTCTGTGTAAGCGTGCCTCGATCCACTAGGAGCAAAGGAAATCATGACTGTTTCGATTCTGTTACCTGGAAGGAGGCAGCTTAGTTCAAGGATAGCAAAGAAATTGGTGCTTACATTAGACAATGCAATAAGCTTTGCAGTCTGTTCCTCAGCCTCATGTTAAATTCAGGGACTCAGGTTGTGTGAAGGCTTGGCACTTCTGACGCATATAATTTGCAATGCTGGTCTACAGGAAAGTGTGGTTGGAACTATGTAGCCAAAATAATGGGAACATTTTGTTTTTTGTGTATTACTCAGTATTCGTAATTTGGATCATCGGAGGCAATTTTCAGCCCTTTATTCAATTTTAGAATTTGTTATTATTTTAAGAATTTGCCAGGTCATTTTGTGATCCTTTTTTTCTAATTCATTTTCCACCCGTAAAATATTGGATTATATATGAAATATCTATAGGAAGCATGCCATTATTTTATCTATCAGTACAAGAAGAAAAAAATACCTCCAATTAAATTATGACTCAATACTTTCTTGCAAGTCTCTTTAAGTCACCATCACCTCAGAGGTGCTAAAATATCAGGAGAAATGAGCATGTTTTAATTCAGAAAATTGGAAATGTCTGCGCTCTGCAGTTGGAACAATGGTAAGAGCTAGTAATGGGCTTGTTTTACATCTTACTTTACTATTTTTGTTCCAAATAAGAAAAATGTATATCCACTAAACCCCCACAAAGCCAAACAAAACAATCAAAACCAAACAATCAAAAAATTAAAGAGAAACAGAAGAAGCTAAACCACATTGAGATTTCTCCCAGCAAAGAGGAGAGGTGGGTGCAAACCTTCCTGCCCTCCGCGACATGCCTGCAAAGCAAGCATGAGGAGGCTTTAAAGGTGTAAAGGGATAAGGAAAAAGACGAGGAGACAACAATGCAAGAAAATTCCAGAAGCTGGAAAGCAGACAGACAGTAGGAAGCAACTTAGCAGAGGGAAAATCCAAGATGCAGTCGAGTCCAGCTGGCACAAAAAGATCAGGGTAAAGATGGTGACAACGGGATTCCCCCAAGGACGTGGCAGCCAAGCTCCTCGACGGCAAGAACTCAGTCCCCAGACCTCACCACACACTTAGAGCCACCAAGCAGCGACGTCTTGTCACCCTTACATAGGAGCAGACACCAGCAGTCACCAGACATTTGAGGACAGCCTCTCCTGTGAGAGGCAAAGACTCAAGCGGACCCAATAAGCCAGAGACTGGGAAGAGAGCCCGAGTGTGCACAGGAGCAAGCCTGCTGGAAGGAGGACACGAGAGACAGCCTCCCTCCTCCCTCCTGCTCCTCCTCCAGCTCTGCCCGTCCCCCCTCACCAGACAGGCCCAAAGGGGAGTGGGGACCTGAAGAGAGGAGAGGGAAGCCGAGGCTTCCCCAGAGTGGATGGGGCAGAGAGCAAATTGAAGAGATGGGGACAGTTAGGGGTTCCGAAGACTTCCTGGAAATGGCAGGTCCTTGGATGGTGCTGCTCAAGAGAAAAAACAATGAAGCCATCACAGACTTTGAAAGAAATATGAAAAGTCAAAACCCTGAGCCAGATCGAGAGTGGCACTCCCCTTTCCACTCAGCGCCCTTCCTGCGGAGCAGCCAGTTCCATCCAACATGCCTTCCCCAAGAAAGGAGAGAGACACATGAGAAAGAAACCTCACGCCCCAGCCAAGCCAGTCAACAAGGCGGGCACACTCCACACTCCCAGCGGCCTCCTTAGCTGCAGCCCTATTGTCAGTTGTCAGCACTCTGCCTGTTTTCTTTTTTTGTTTTTTGGGGTTTTTTGTTTTTTGTTTTTTTGTTTTTTGAGATGGAGTCTCGCTCTGTTGCCCAGGCTGGAGTGCAATGGTGTGATCTGGGCTCACTGCAACCGCTGCCTGCCAGGCTCAGGTGATTCTCCTGCCGGAGCCTCCCAAGTAGCTGGGATTATAGGCACCAGCCACCACATCCAGCTAATTTTTGTACTTTTAGTAGACACGAGGTTTTACCACGTTGGCCAGGTTGGTCTGGAACTCCTGACCTCAGTGATCTACCCGCCTCGGCATCCCAAAGTGACTCTGCCTGTTTTCTAATTCCATGCAGCAACAGGCAGCCGTGTCGCTGAACTGTTGCCACTTGTTACCCAGGCCCCACTTCCTCCAGAAAAATAAGATTTTCCTGACCTTCCTGAAAGCTTCCTCCTGCTGCCTCCTGGAAGTCCAGAATTCCATGAAGAGTGTGTGCAGGGGTCTAAGCTCTCACCAGTACACTCCCCAGAATTCCTCCAATTCCTCACCTTCCACCTACTCCCCAGTTTCAAAGTTTCTTTTATATTGCAGGGGTCGTCTTGGCAGCACCTCACTTCCAGGTACTGATCTCTGCATCAGTTACATTTTGCTGCATCACAAATTACCCCAAACCTTAGCAGCTGGGAAAAACAGGCATTTATTACCTGAGTTTCTGTGGGTGGGGAACAGGTGTAGCTCCTGTGGGTCCTCTGGCTCCAGGCAGCTCACACAGTGACTGGGGCTGGGCTCTTGTCCCCAGAGCATGACAGGGTGCACACTCCTGAGGCCCAGTTCTTCACCATGTGGTCTTGCCATAGCATTGCCTCCCAGATGGCCACTGGCTTCCCCCAGGCCAAGAGGCCCAACAGCAAACAAGAAAAGCACCCAAGACAGAAGCCACAGTCTTTCTATGACCTAAACTCAACCGTGTCACCTGCCAGTTTGCTGTATTCTACTCATCAGGAGTGAGTCACTAAAGCTCAGCCCACACCCAGGGGAGGGACCACCCAAGGTCACCACAGGGGCAGGAGTGACCTCGGAAAATCTCCCAGGCATAGAAAGCTTGTTTCTAGATTGAAAGGGCACCCCGCGTGCTCAGAGAAGTGAAGGAGCCTGGTCTAAAACCAGGCACTTCATCAGGAGCCTGCAGCACAGCCAAGAGAGAACACCGTCCAGGTGTCCCTAAGGAAACAGGACATGTTTCACACACAGACATACACAGAAACATAAATACACATACACACATATGTGTATGCAGAAACCACACACACACACAGACTCACACTACACACAGACACACACAGAAACAAATACACAAACACAGTCACACAAACACACATACACACATGCATTACACATAAACACATAGAAACACACTACCCACAGACAGACATAGAAGCAAATGTGCATAAACACATTCACACACACACACATGTACACAGAAACACATGCATACACACAAACACTACACACAGACCCACATAGAAACAAACAGTCACACAAACATGCATACACACATGCATTACACATAAACACATAGAAACACACTACCCACAGACAGACATAGAAGCAAATGTGCATAAACACATTCACACACACACACATGTACACAGAAACACATGCATACACACAAACACTACACACAGACCCACATAGAAACAGTCACACAAACATGCATACACACATGCATTACACATCAACACACATACACATAGTCATACATAGAAACAAATACACATAAACACATCACACAAACACACATATACACAAATGCATGTACACACACATACAAACACACTACACATGTAGAAGCAAATATGCATTAACACAGTCATACCAACACACATACACACAAACACACATGTACACACAACCACATATACGCATAAACTCACTACACACAGACATTGAAACCAATACACATAAACACATTCACACACACATATACACACAAATATACACATACATATAAACACATACTACACATAGATACATGGAAACAGTAATACACACACCTACAGACACATAAATCCATACACACACACGCGCACACACAGGAAACACACACAAATACACCCATCTCCACCAAGTTGCCCTCAGCCCAGTCATCTGGAGAGAGCCATGTGCTCGGCATGCCGACTGGACCCAGGTGCCGTCCCCTGAGCCCACCCCCTCCTCAGGTTCCCTGCCAAGGCGGCTCCACAGGAGACTGAAGGAAACACATGGGCAGATCTTGCTAGTCCTGGAGTTTCAGAAAAAAGTTTAAATAACTGTTGACAGAGTTGGGGGGCACAATAAAAAGCACCTGTGTAGAAGTGGGCGTGGACTGAGACACTGTGGGGAGGCAGGAATTGCATTGTTGGTTCTCTGCAGGTAGCAGAGAGGAGGGGAACTAGGCATTGCAGGACTCCTGATTATCCAGCAGGGATTAGAAATATTTACAGTGATTGAAGTTATATGTGCTGTGCTGAGTCGAATGCCAACGAGCCTACCAAACACCAACCAAAGAGTTTTGCCTTAACCTGCTGTGGGGCATGTGTACCACTGAGCTTGTCTTTGCTCAAGCTGCGCGAGTCGGTGCCTGGAGATCTGGCAGGTCTGCAGTATCAGCCCTGCACCCCAGAAGGCCAGCTCAGGAGCCCCTGCTCCAAAGTGGCCGCCAGCTCAGCCAGCTCTTCTTCTTAAAATCATATTGTTTTTGTGCTCGTATTTTCTCCTGTCCTAAAATGTCGAGCACCTTCACTCCTTGAGCGAAAGGATGGTAGCAGAAGACACAGTGGACCCCATAAGTCTGCACTCTGTGAGGCACATAACCCTGCACTGTTGGGCGTTGGCCATGAGGACGGTGCTATTTGGGGCTTTTTTGCTTCCCTTAGCCCAAAAAACCCAGCCTGTGCCCTGCTCACTCCGGCACAGCCCATGGGTGTTTGGAATGTGTAACGAACATCTTCTCCGGCATTTGAGGGCACAAATGGCTTCAAGCTGAGATAAATCACAGAGAGAGGCTCCCTGGCACAGTTTGGCACATGTCTAGAATTTCATTTCCCTCCAGGCGCTGGGTTTCTGGCCCTCAACTCCTTGTCTTTGTCCCAATGGAAAGGGACAGTTCTTGTTATCTGTGTTATTTTCACATTTGCCTAGACTCAACCCTTCCAGCATGGCTGTCCCTAGAGGAAGGGTCTTTTGCCTACCAGGTCCGTGGGTCACACTTTTGTTTTCAGGTTGTCTAGGACTCATTAAACTTGAGAATGGGCTGGCTCTTCCCTGAATTTGGCTCTCAGAAAATCTCTGACTAACATTTCTGCTATTCCCCTACCTTCGACCGATCACAGTGCTTCCGCCGCTGCCAGGCTGCTAGGATCAACACCTCTTTCTTCCTGTCTCCTCCTACCCGCTGCTCCATCACACTGTGTTCCAACTAGTCAGGCAGCTGCCTCGGCCCCCAAGCTGTGAGATCCTGCAAGAGATACCACATCTCGGTTTCCCCAGCGTCTGGCATGTTCCCCAGCACAGACTAGGCTTGTCTGTAACTTCTGATGGAGGTCTAAATGGGGGACCGAAGAGGACTAGAAAGCTAGATGTCACTGTGGATGACCGTGTTAGATATAATCACAGAGGATATGGAATTGAACTAACTTTTGAAGGATGGGTAGGAGTTTGCTCAAAGCAAGAGAAAGGGAGGTATTCCATCCACAGAATAATGGCCCATCGAGGTAGTAACTGAATGCTGGTCCATGAAAAGCTAGGCATGACCAGAATAGAACTGAGTAGAGGGCAGAGGTTCATACAGCTACATGCATGAGGTCAGACCCAACTGTGGTGAGTCTCAGACTCCAGGAAACAAAGTCAGGTTTTATGAGCAGCAATAGGGAGTCACTATATTATTTGCAGTCATCCAGAGAAATAAAACCAATAGTATGTATATATATAGATGAGTGAATTACATATATGTGTATGCGCATGCATGCGTGTTTGTGTGATATACATGGGGGGAGGGAGACAAGAGGGAGAATGCTATCAAGGAACTTGCTCATGCAGTATTGGAGGCTGGCAAGTCTAAGATCTGCAGGGCAAGCCAGCAGGCCACAGACTTAGGGAAAAGTTGATGTTGCAGTCCTGAGTTCAAAGCCCCTCTGGAGGCAGAATCCTCTCTCCTCTCAAGGCCTTCCGCTGACTGGATGAGGCTCAACCACTATAGAAGCCCAACTGCTTTACTCAAAGTCTACTGACTTAAGTGTTTATCTCATCTAAAAAAATGCCTTCACAGCAACATCGAAACAGATTGGTCAAACGCGGAGTACCATGGCCCAGCCAATTGGACACATAAGTTAAACCATCACAGTCACTATACATTTCTGAGCCAGGGAGTAACAGCAACAATAAAACTTTAGAACTGGAGTATACTGAACGTGGCTCTTTAGGAAGAGTTCTCTAACAGTACAGAGTTTTATCAACAGCATCATAAAAATACTTATTAAATCACCACTATGTTTCTGGCACCACCCTAGGTCTTTTAGCAAGGGAGATTCTCTCTTCAAAGAAAAGAATAAGCAGATAAGAAATTATAGTCAATATAAGTTGGAATGGACAGCTCAGTTCATAAATTATCTGCAGGCTTTTCTTTTTCCTCCTTTTGATATGTCCTCCCCTTTAATAGCTTCAAGAAGGGGAGGACAGAGAAATTTAAAAGATTTTATCAAGGTGCCATCACTACTGGTGACCTTGGCATGTCCACTTCAATGAAAGATTGACCAGATCAGAATTTAAGATTGAAGAAGTTTGTTGTTCATGATAGCGCCTGCTTTCAGTTAATTACTCCTGTCTTATTTTATAACTCATAGGTAAGATTGGTGATAGTAACAAAAGAACAATAAATCTATGTACCATAATATCTTGCCCTAAGTGTATAAAAATTAAGGTCATGAAACTAAGCTGCACTGTATAAGGACATATATGAAGAAAAACAAGGCAATACTACCCAGCGACATCTGAATAATGTCTATCTCTACAGGAGAAGAAAAAAGCAGGAACAGAAAGGTGGCTTTCTAGGGTGCTGAAATGTTCTTCCTCTGGTTGTTGGTTACATACATGTTCATTTTATTATAGTTTTAAGTGTACATATATTCTTATACTTTAATGTTTGCTTATAATTTAAATTTCCTTCCAGGCTTTGGAGTTTCTGGCTCCAATTTCTTATCTACATTCTAACTTGAAAGGATATTTTTCATGTCCTTTCAGTTGTTAAATTCAGTATTTTGTAATTTTAAAAGTGGAATATTAAAATAAAAATAGTGCTGTTTTGTCTAGTACACATGCCTAAAGTGGACTTGCTTTACTCTTATCAGCCACCTCTTAACAAACTAACAGGTGATAAAAGTGGCTTAAAAACAGTAATAAAAAAGATATCCATCCATGGTAAACATTCTCAGAAAACTACTAATAGACGGAAACTTTTTCAACTTGATTAGAAATAAAGTAAAATAATTTCTCCCATCACTCTTATTCAACATAACACTAGGAGTTTGAGCCACAATAATAAGACAAAAAAAAAAAAAAGGTATACAGAATAAAAAGAAAGATGTGAAATTGCATCATTTTGCAGGTAATATGATTATTGACACAGAAAAATCCCAAGAGATCTAAAAAACAAAACAAATCCTGTGGGACTAATAAGTGAGTTTAGCAAGGATGCAGCATACAAGATAAATATGCAAAAATCAATCATATTTCTAAATATTAGTGACAGATGTGGAAACTAAAATTTAAAACACAATACAATTTATAATGACCTCAAATAAATAAAATGTAACAAAACCTAACAAAACATGTACAGAATAAGTATTCTTAAAATATAAAATGCTGATGAAATAAATCAAGGAAGACCTAAGTAAGATCTGTGAAGATGCATACCATGTTCATGGATCAGAAGCCCTAACGTAGTAAAGACGTCAGTTCTTCTCAATTTGGGTCATAGATGTAACGCAATTCCTATCAAACTTTCAGCAATAATTTTTGTAGACATAGATAAACTTATTCTAAAACTATATGGAAAAAATATAGGCAACTGAAACTATATGAAAAGGCAAGAGACAAAGAATTACTAAAACAATTTCAAGAATAAATATAAAGTGAAACTTCATATGATGTTAGGCCTTACTCTATAGTTATACAGCAGTACGGTATTGCTGGAGAAATAAATACACAGATCAATGGAACAGAATAGAGAACACAGAATTAGATCCATAAAAATATGTCCAACTGATTTTTGATCAAGATGAAAAAACATTTCAATGGAGGAGGAATAGTCTTTTAACAATAGTTGCTAGAGAAATTGGACAAATATAGGTAAAAATTAAATTGAAAGTAGAACCTCAACCTAATTTCACAATTTCACACCTTTTTCAAAAAAATTAACTCATCTTTTTAAGAATCATGAACTTAGCCCATTTATGCCCAGTGTTCCATTATCAGAACAGTAAGCACGTGGGAGTTATTTATATCCTACTGCTCAAGGTCATCACCAAGGTCTGATTGCAAAAATTCAAATAATTGCAACCTTGGGTATAAATGGGTTAAATGTAAAACCTAAAACTATAGAACTTTTAGACAAAACATAGAATAATATATTTTAGAATTAGGATATTATGAACTGAATTGTGCTCCCTGCCTTTAAATTCATGTGTTGAAGACCTAACCTCCAATGTAATTGTATTTGGAGATAGGAGATAGAATAAAGTTAAATGTGATTATAAGGGTGGGGCCCTGATCTGATAGGACTGGTGTCTTTATAAGAATAGGAAGAGACACCAGAGCACTCTCTCCTCCCATAACACACACACACACAGAGGAAAGGCCATGTGAGGACACTGATAATGCAGTCATCCATGAGCCTGAAAGAGACACCTCACCAGAAATCAACCCTGCCGGCACTTTGGTCTTGGACTTCCAGCCTCCAGAACTGTGGGAAATTAATTTCTATTGTTTAAGCTGCCCAGGCTGTGGTATGTTGTTATGGCAGCCCTTGTAGATGAAAACATAAGGATAAGCAAAGAGTCTTAGACTTAAAACCAAAGCATGGTCCACAGAATGAGAGGCTTTCACTACTTACCCATTGTGTCTCTTTAATGTTTATACTATGTACATATACTACTTATTTAAAATAAAAATAAACTGATTTTATCTTAACTATAATTATTAATTATATTAATTACAATTATTAGCTATAATAATTATTAATTTTATATCAAATTCTGATGTAGAAATTAGTCATCTGCTCAAATGTTTTATTGCGGACTAACGACTTTTTTATTCAACTTGGCTGCATAATAAGTTCTTTTCTTTTTTGTTGGGTGTCTCTCAACCCTTTTGTATGACATAGTCATTTGCCTTTCTTAAAAGGTTCATGGGCTGGGCGTGGTGGCTCACACCTGTAATCCCAGCATGTTGGGTGTCCAAGGCGGGCAGATTGCTTGAGCTCAGGATTTCGAGACCAACCTGGGCAACATGGCAAGACCCCATGTCTACTAAAAATACAAAAAATTAGCTGGACATGGTGGTGCATGCCTGTAGTCCCAGCTACTCAGGAGGCTAGGGTGGGAGGATTGCTTGAGCCTGGGGTTGGGGGAAGGGCAGAGATTGTGGTGAGCCAAGAATGCACCACTGCACTCCAGCCTGGGTGACAGAGTGAGACCTGTCTCAGAAAAAAAAGAAAAGCTCCATGATTCTCAAATACAGTCATGATACCATCACCACTTCTCAAAAGAATTATTTTAAGAAAAAATGTATCTTTCTCTGTACACTGGAAACTATAAAATATTCATAAAAGAAACTGAAGATAATAAATGGAAAGATATTCAATTTTTATGCATTGGAATAAATATTGTTAAAAAATGCCAATACTATCTAGAGTAATCTATAGATTCAAGACAACCTTTATCAAAATTCCAATGACATTTTTCACAGAAATAGAAAAAAAATCCTAAAACTCATATGGAACCATAAAAGACTTCAAATAGCCAAAGCAATCTTGGAAAAAAAGAATAAAGCTAGAAGTATCACGTTTCCTGATTTTAAAATATACCACAAATCTTTCATAATCAAAACAGTATGATATTGGCATAAAACCAGACACAAACTAGTGGAATATAATAGAGAGGAAAGTAATAAACTGAACTTCAACAAAGGTGCCAAGAACACATCTTGGGGAAAGGAGAGTCTCTTCAAATAAATGGTGTTGGAAATCCACATGCAGAATAAAAAAATTGGACTCATATCATACCATATATAAAAATCAACTCAAAATAGATTGAAGACTTAAATATTAAGTCCTGAAACTGTAAAACTACTAGCAGAAAACATAAGGAAAAGCTTCTTGATGTAGGTCTTGGCAATTAATTTTTGGATATGACTCCAAAAGCACAGTCAACTAAAGCAAGGATATACAAATGTGACCAAACTGAAAAGCTTCTTCACAGCAAAGGAAACAATCAACAGAGTGAAGAGGTAGTCCATGGAGTGGGAGAGAATATTTGTAAACGATACCTAATTAACCTAATAAGGGGCTAATGTCTAAAATAGGTAGGGAACTTAAACTATAGGAAGAAAACAAATAATTTAAAAGTGGGCTACGGACCTAAATAGATTATTTCACAAAAGAAGACATACAAATAGCCAACAGGTATTTGAAAATAATGCTCAGCATCATTAATCATCAGGGAAATACATATCAAAACCACACCAAGCTATTGCCCCCACACCTGTTAGGATGGCTATGATGAAAAAGCTATGCGTTGGGGAGGATGTGGAGAAAAGAGAGCTCAGCACAGTACTGGCGGGAATGTAAACTAGTACAGCCATCACAGAAAAGAGTATAGAGGTACCTCAACAAATTTAAAACAGAATTACTATATGATCCAGCAATCCCACTTAGGAGGATGTATTCAAAGGAGGATAAATCAGTGTCTTGAAGAAATACCTGCACTCTCATATTTATTGCAGCATTATTCACAATAGCCAAGATACAGAAGCGACCTAAGTGTCCAAAGATAAATGGGTAAAGGAAATGTTGTGTACAAACACAATAGAATATCATCCAGCTTTTAAAAAGAATGAAATCCTGTCATTTGTGACAACGTGGATGGAAGTAGAGGATATAGTGCTAAGGGAAATAAGCCAGTTACAGAAGGACAAACACTGCACGATCTCGTGTATATGTGGAATCTGAAAAAGCCAAACTCACTGAAGAAGAGAATAGAATGGTGACTACAGGGGCTGGCACTGGGGGGACTGGGGAGGAGTTAGTCAATGGAAACAAACTTTCATTTATGCAGGCTGAATAATTCTGGAAATCTTATGTACAGTGTGATTACTATAGTTAATAGCAGTGTATTATATAGTTGAAATTTGCTAACAGAGTAGATCTCAGATACGCTCAACACACACAGAAAAAGATAATTACATGATATGATAGATGTTTTAATTAGCTTGATTGCAGCAATCATTTCACAATTTATACACGTATCAAAACATCATGTTGTATGCCTTAAATATATATAATTTCTACTTGTCAATTATACTTCCATAAAACTGGAAAAAAAGAAAAAAAAAGTATCTTTTCACTGGTATTTTTCCTGTTTCTCTGAATCCTTAGATAGGTGGCCCTTAACTCCTGGTCTGTATGTGGCCCATGTGGATACTGATGAAAAGCCTCAGCCCCTCAGAGGCATCCTGCAGGCGGCTGTGACTCCGCGCACCTGGGCCGAGCGAGGTATCTTCATTCAGGACAAATGGACTTTAAGGTAGACTCTGCAAGAGACACCGAGCAACTCTGTGTGTGTTTTGGGGGGTGGGGCACATAAGTAAACAGCAGGTGAACCACAACATCAACCCCATGTGCAAGGGGAGTCCCTTGGTGTGACCCGCTCTGTGTCCCCAGCAGATGGGGCAATGTTGTGGACACTCAAAATCTACTTGGAGAATTAATGAAGTAGGAATGAATCACTAGGGGAGGTATAAAATCTCAGCCTCCAAGGGTTGGAGAATTCCTGGATGGAGTGTCTCCAGCAGGAGCACTGCAGTGACTTTGGGAGGCTGAGCTGGGAGGATTGCTTGAGCTCAGGAGTTGGAGACTAGCCTGGGCAACATAGAGAGACCTCATCTCTACTAAAAATCACAACTTCTGTAATCATACTCCCCTCATGACTGATTTCAAGCTAACCACTGGCTCACGACATTCCTGCAAATGTCACTGTCAGCTCTTGGAAGCCGGCATGGCTGCTGTGGCCATCCTGACTGTGCTTCACAACTTGTCACTGATGGAGCTTTCCTTAGAGGAGGGTGCAGGAGATCATCAACAGAGTCGGTGCAAAGGAGCTCACGAGGCCAGTGCTGCAAAGTCAGATTTGGGGCCTTTGTCTCCACGTGTATGCAACGTCAGTGTGCACGTCTGCTCATGTGTCCTCTCACGCAGCCTTTGGGAAAGGGACCCCTAGAATGGCGTACTTTCTGACGAGTTCCAGACAGACACTGGGACTGGGTTACAGTGTAGGCTGATGGGGCCCTGCATCCTCTCTTAAGAGTATAGGGCTGGAAAGTAGGTAAACTAGGGATCTGAGTGCACTGCAGAGAGGAGGGTACTGGATACCCCTCAGGGGCCAGGGTAGAGGGAGACCCCTCCAGCTGACATTGGAGCTGAGGATTAAAGATGCGCAGAAGTTTCCAGGTGGACAAGGGAGGGAGGATATTCCAGGCAGAGAAGCAATATGTGGGCTGATTGTGAATAGATTTGACTATTGTGATAGAGTCGCAAACACATGCTATTATATGCCACTGGCCTCATAATGCAGAAGGCACTCTGCCCCCACTAGGAGCAGCAACCCCGCCTCCCACCCCTCATTCCTTGTTTTGTACAGACAGGGGTGGATGGATGCCCACGAGGCCACACGGAGAGGGGCCAGCCCCCACAGTGCTTCCTGGAACAGGGGCAACCGAGGGCTCAGCAGTCCCTTACAAGCAAGGCGAAGTGGTCCCAGAGCCTGGCAGAGCCGGGGAGGAGGCAGGGGAGGAGTAGAGACTGGGTGCTGGAGCCCTAGTGTAGCACGGGAAGGGGGTGACTCAGGCCTTGGTCCTCAGGCCTGTCTCATCGGACCCCTTGATTTGTCAGCCTTCCCCTCTCTCTCCCTTCCCCAGCCCTATAGTCTTAACACTGAGGACGCAGGGCCCTACCAACCTACACAATAACCACATCCCGGTGTCGACGGGGGACATGTTAGAAAGTATGCTGTTCCAAGGGTTCATTTCCCAAAGGCCACACAAGACACACGTGTCCTGCTGTGAATAAGATGATGGCCCTCATCTGATGGTGGAGGGACACGTCCCCCACCCCTGTTCTGCCCCTTTGTCTGTCCCTCTGAGTTGGGAGTTTGCTCTAAGGGAGAGAAAATGCAGCTAAAAATGGGGCAAAATTCACTTCTTTCTGGTATGCCATATGATTTTTACCCAGGCAAATCTTTTTGTTCAATTTCTTCTCTTTCGATCATCAATGTTGCATACACGTTAAGAGGCAAAGGCCCTGAATCTGACTTTGCAGCACTGGCCTGGTGAGCTCCTTTGCACCCACCCCGTTGATGATCTCCTCCACCATCCTCTAAGGAAAGCACAGTCAGTGACAAGATGCCAAAGCTGCCATCCCGGCTTCCAAGAGCTGACAGTTACATTTGCAAGAATTTCGTCAGCCAGTGGTTAGCTTGAAATTAGTCCGGAGGGGAGTATGAGTACAGGAATTTGTGAATGCTACAAACCTCAGGCTTTTTTTTTCCCCAGAAAGCCATTGCTAAAGATTTATGCTCACCCACTGCCAGCACAGCTGAGCGTCACAGGCCTGGAGGAGGGCAGTGGGACGGGGAGTGGAGGGAGAACGGCCAGGCCCAGGCCCTGGGGAGCCTGGGCAGGGAGGGTGCACACGAGCTCTGTGCAGTGTGGCCACCCTCAGCTCTGCTCTGAGTTACAGGCTCACTCTGGGTGCTGGATCCTTGGGGGTCCATGCAGCCTTCAGCTCTGCTCTGAGTTACAGGCTCACCCTGGGTGCTGGGTCCTTGGATGTCCAGGCAGGAGTCAACCAAGGAGGTGCATTTATTTGTCTTCCAGGCACGATCTGGTGATTGCATGGGTGAAGACCCAGGAGGGGAGAAAGAAAGGCAAGTGGACTCATCTGAGAGAGTCTCCAAGGTGTCATTGGCAAGGCTTGCCAAGGATTTAATTAAGCAGACAATGAGAAGGAGAACTGGTGCATGGTACATGGGGTTCTGGCTTGGGTAGCTGACTGGGTGGGGTTGTCCTTTACTGCGACAAAACGGAGATGAAACAAATCTGGAAGGAAAAGCTGGAATTACGTTTTAGGCAACTGTCAGTTTTTTCTCTTTCGATCATCAATGTTGCATACACGTTAAGAGGCAAAGGCCCCGAATCTGACTTTGCATCACTGGCCTGGTGAGCTCCTCTGCACCCACCCTGTTGATGATCTCCTCCACCATCCTCTAAGGAAAGCACAGTCAGTGACAAGATGCCAGGTGAGCAATAGCGTATGAGACTGGAGTACAAGGGCAGGGCTGGACATCAGGCTGAGGAGGGAGCAGCAGAGAGATGAGATCTGTGAATGCATTTATTCACACAGGCCAGTGAGCCTCGGCCATGACCCTGAGCTCCACAAACCCTCCTCCTCTAACTAGGGTAGAAGTGGGGCTCACAGGAAGCCAAGAACAGTGCCTCTTTTGAAAATGAAGTGCCACTTTCCCCTTTGAACGGGCCTCTGATGGAGATCTTAGCCTCACCCAAGGGGCCTGGCGTCCCCACCTTCCCTCTTCTATGTGAATCTGCTGTCCGTCTCTGCTCCCTTGTCCCCTCTCCCCCTCTCTCTTCCTCTTTGCCCTCTCAGGAGGCACAAGTGCATTTTTTGGCTTTAGAAAACAAAAAACTTCAGAAGATGTTTACTCTCTCCCAAAATATTGACAATCACCTTGGAATCAGGCTTGGGCTCCCTGGGGACTTGATCTACTTCAGTCAGCATTTTGGAGCATGCAGAGAGAGTGGAAATAAGGTCTGCTCCACCAGATGTTAATAGCATTTCTGTTTCAGCTAAGCACAGCAAATGTATTTAGAAAAAAGGCCAGAAAAAAAATTCTTCACTCTCAGGTCAGCCAGGCAGCACGTGCCAGGTGTGTAATTTTACCTTTCATCAACAAATGAAAATTCTTGGCTCCTTTTACACCAATTTTGCCTCTTGTTCAGCCCACCTGGGATGTGCACAGCTTTTGACATGTCTTCAAGTAAGTTTGCTTTGCAAAACTGATGGGCATTTAGGATGAGAAAGACAGGATTCATGAGAGCCGATTGTACACTGAGAGCTTGCTGTGTCCAGTTGAGCCCAGTGGCTGGAGCAAGTCACAGGTCTGGCCATGGGCCCGCACTGGCCAGCTGTCTACACTGCGGCCCGTGTGTTTCGCACTAGGGTTTTAGAGTGATCTGATGCTCTCCTTTGCTTCTGCATGAGGAAGACTATGCCACAAGGTCCCTGGCTGCCCCGGGGCACCCCTGCCTGTGTCCTTTCAACACCCAGTGCAGCCAGCAACAGCTAGAGGTTGTGACATGAGGCTTTATTCAGTGAATCCAAGATGATGCCAATAAACACCTTCCTTCCCAGTGGCCTCCTCAGTTCCCAGAATACCAGAGTGCCCGAGCCCCACGCTCAGCCAGGCCAGGAGCTGAGAAGCTGAGCTGTAGTGCAGGCTTCAGGGCCAATGGGAATGAGTCTTTGGCAGCACTCAGCATCTCTTTGTTTTCATGGCACCCTTCAAAACTAAATGCTAAATTACTTCTGGGCAATGAGTAACACCTCTCTGTGTCTACAGATAGATGGATGGGGTGATGGAGGCATTGGAGAAACCAGAAAAAATAGAAAAATTACATTTTAATATGTTCAAGTCACTTCAATCCCTAATTTTTACCTCTGTTGGGTTATTTGGCACTAGAGCCCTTGACTTCCTCTTACATATGCAAGAAGCCACCGTCCACCCATTATTCCACATCTCAGGTGCAGCCGTATCTGTGTTGATCCACTGCGGACCTGCCAAGGGCTGTGTGACTTGTGGGCAGCTGCAGAGGTTCTGTGCAAGCACCGCAAGTGACGCTATGTTTGGGTCCACAGGTAAGCCCAGGCGAGCCGCCCGTCTGCAAGATGAGGGCTTGGATGGAGGCATCCAAGGCTCCACCTCGATGGCCTTGCTTTCCTCCAGCTATCAGGAGCCTCACAGTAAATCATGTGTGTTCTGGGCCAACTTTTTAAACATTTGAGAAATATCTAATGAAGAGTTTGTGTGCCAACAAAGGGTGGTACTTTTATTATAAAGGTGTACTTGGTCTTCACTGGGAGCTCATAATGGAATTCCAGAGCAGGATGCGTGTGGCATCACTATCTGGCGGTCTGCCAGAAACGTCCATGGGGTCCAGAAATGGGTCCAAAGTGTGAGCAGGGCATCTGGGGGTGCTGTCAGTGCAGGGGCCGTGGCTGGGCAGGCAGGCATGCATGTGGGCTGTGTGTTCTGAGAGGGCTGTCCAGCATGTGCGAGCCCCAGCATCTCAAGCAGGGTCTGCAGGCTCCACTCCCCATCCTCTGTCCCCCCTCATCTGTGGTGAGAGCACCCAAAGGCATAGTGTGCAGGTGCAAGCTGGAACAGGAAATCCGCATGGGGTCCCAGCCTCCAGTCGTGGGTCCTGTCTCTCTGAGGCCACTTGGCGGGACAGCATGAAGCCAGACACACTTCATCGAAGTGTGAATGCTTGCATGTGATTGGGTTAGGACTAGGCCCACAGCGACTCAGTTTCCTTTTCTTTAAAACATCAGAGCATCGCACCTGTCTTGAAACAGTGACAGGGGCTGAGATGTGATCCCTTTCCCCTGGGCCGGGCGCATGGTCACTGCCCAGTAAAGGTCAATTCCTTTCCATCCCTAGTGACCACGTGTCATCCCATCCCTCTAGGGAGTCTGTGACCATCTCTCTTGGGACACCAGGCTCCGATCCCGCTCTAGGATAGCAGTCTCCCCGCAGGAAGCCTCATCGCCAACGCTGACAGATCCTGGGACAGGGAGTGAGACTTAACCCTTTCTGAGCACAGACCACAGGTGTGCCCCACCCCATCCAAAGGGAGAGGCAAGACCATCAAGGCAGGAAGTGCAAGCTGGAGCTCCCACCTTGGATCTAAGTTCTCCTTCGGGTATTTAAAATCCCACACTCTGAAGAGGAGCACCCTGCTCCCAGGATTCCCTGACCTTTGCTTGGCGACCAACACCCTCACTATGAAACCTTTGTTTGAGTGGTCACCTGACACCTCCCAGCCCTCCACCCTTGACCCCCCTTCCTCCCCCAGAGAGAAGCGAGCCTGGCTTCCACCACACCATTCCCCTTGACTCAGGAGGGGAGTGTTCTGAAAAGGCTGATCCCCTCTCCAGCTGCAGATGTTGTGCTGCTGTGACTTGTCCTTGCATCGCTGGAAGCGTTGGGCACTGCCCTCCATTTCTGATATTCAGAGCCAAGTGGTGTGGACCAGATGCAAATTTTGCTTATTAATGGAAAGATCATTAAGATCAGAGTCACATCCACTCTGACGGTCGTGGGGTGACCCCCATCTCCATGTTGCCATGTATCTCCATTAAGTACTCACTGTAGGCAGAGCAGAGTCAGGTCATGGTGGGAAAGGGATGGAAGAAATTAAAGAGGAACTTAAGAATGATTAAAGTTCCAACTTCTTGTGAACACACAAAAAATGTTTACATGACAATATGTCAGCAATTGCAAGTGATATAGTAAAGAAAAAAAAAAACAATGTATCACTTTGGGTGTATAGGGGATGAATAGATTTGGGTAAGGTTGATTAATCAGGGGAGGCTTTTGAAGGAGGTGAATTTTGAGCCAGGTCTTTAAGAAACAGATGTGAATTGGCAATGCCGGGACTACAATGCAGACATGCTAAGATAAACATAGCCCCACACAGTGGGTCCATAATATTTCTATTCTCTCTTTGTGTGTGTGACTTCCCACCTACAAAATAGAATTGTGCTTTAGTTAAGTTTACACACAGACTCTCATTATAATCCTATATTCAGCGACTCAGCTTTCTGAAAACTTTTTTGGCTGAAACTATTTAGTCTTTTGATTTTTTTGGTGTTTTTTGTCCCAAAAAGGTGATTTTGTGTGACTGTTTAAGAGTGAACAAAATTGTGTGTTTATTTTTGAGTCATGGAGAGGATATTTAAAAAATAGTCTCTCTTCAGCATAATTTTTAAGTGGTACAGTCAAATTATTTAGATTTTATATGCTTCTGAAGAATGTCTGGGTTATTCCTAAGCCTGGCCTGGTTTATTTGTGGACATGGTCTTTTTCTATAACAACCAAAGGGCTATGGATTCATCATTTTCCCCCCAAACACTGGTGAGGCATCTTCAGGACCATAAATCCATTTGATTTTACAAGGGTGAAAATGCTCACAGGTCTTATTCAGTGCTGGCAAAAATCAGCGCAGGACATTTTAAAGGACCTGGTTTACAGAGAGCCAAGTAAGGCAGACTTTCCCCAGAAGCAGCTTTGGGACCATTCAGGCACACAGACTGGAGGATGGGCATTTCTGACTCCAGGAAGTTAGTTCTCAGAAAACTTCTGCAGGGTGGTAAGGAATTCATCCATCTCTTTCCTTTCCCCAAACTGTCCATAAAGATGCTTGGAAGGAGCCCACTGCAGATAGGAAGGAAGAGCCCACCTGAAAAGGGAGGGAGTTTTGTACCCTGGGATCCCTGATGTCTGTCGGACAGACCCCATGGTCTTTCTGAAAGAGGAGGGTGTGTGGAACCCCGCGGGCGGGAGCGGAGACAGAGAGGGGAGCATGGTTTCACTTGCCCTGCACAGCCCATCCCTGCCAGACCAGGGGCCACTACCCAGGCCTGGGATTTCTCAGTCTAGGACCATGATTAACAAAGTTTTTAAAAAAAAAAGAAAGAAAAAGAAAAAGCTGCCCTAGCAGCTCCTCTCTACAAACCTCTTGTGTTAAGAAAAGGAAAATATTCACAATGATGTGAATAGACTTAACACTACTGACCTGGACGCTTACAAATGGTTAAGGTGGAAAATGCCTACTTCTTTTATATGATGTATTTTTACCACAATTAAAGACGTTACAAAGGAAAATTCCCAGGCTGAAAACCTGGCAGCTTGCCTCTCTTTATCTGCCTGAGGAGAACGGCCTCCCTCCGCCTGGACAGGCAGAGCGCAGTTCTCCAGACCCGGCTCAGGCCTCCGCAGCCGGAAGGGCGTCTCCCTGGAGAGCGGGTCCATCTCAAGCAGTTCCTCTCCCCAACGCACCCATCTGCGCGCATGGCCGAGCTGTTACGCCATGTTCTTCCTATTGCTTCTCGCATGTCCAGTCTATTTTCCTGGCTACAGCGATCATCTCCCTCAGTCACAGACCTGACAGCATCTACTCCGGGGCTTCTCCCGCAAAGCCTCCCAACCCCACGCCTGCGTACTCGCTCCCGAAGAGCCCGCCACGCTCACGTGCACGCTCCCGCAGGGCCCGCCACCCCCGCGTACGCGCTCCCGCAGAGCCCGCCACACTCACGTACGCGCTCCCGCAGGGCCCGCCACCCCCGCGTACGCGCTCCCGCAGGGCCCACCACCCCCGTGTACACGCTCCCTCAGGGCCTGCCACACTCATGTACACGCTACCGCAGAGCCTGCCACCCCCACGTCTACGTCCACGCTCCCGCAGGGCCCGCCACACTCGCGTACACGCTCAAGCAGGGCCTGCCACACTCATGTACAAGCTCCCCCAGAGCCTCCCACCCCCAAGTCCACGTACACGCTCCCGCAGGGCCCCAGCACGCCCACGTACACATTATCCCCCCACGCCCACGTACACGCTCCCGGAGAGCCCCCCCCCCCACGTAAGAGGGTCGACGTACATACTCCCGCAGGGCCCTCCGCGCCCGCTACTTACAAAATATTCAGAAACCATCACGTTACATGTCAGTACACTCTCTGGCAGAGCCCGCCGCCCTCACGTAAACCCCAAGAAACTGGAGGGCCAAGGTTGTGGATTAAACCTAACTCTACATTTCCTCTCTGAAAACGGCCTATTCAAGTCAAAGGAATGTTTTAAGGTATGTGCCTACCAGGATGGGGGTGACAGAAGAGAAAATGACACCCACAAACTTTTTGGAAAGCAGACGGGGTTTCTGAGCCTGCGGCGGGGGAAGCTGAGCCCCGATGTGACTTGAGGTAGAAAATTCTTCCAGGCTCAAGACCTGGAGGCCCAGCCGCCTCCGGCATGTGTGAAGAGCTGCTAATGCCCGGGAGTGCTGGTGAGCTCTGCCTGGATGCCCCCCTCGCCTAGGCCTCAGCGGCTTCTGGAGGGGAGGCGATGGGAATGGTCAGAGCGAGGTTGGGCAGGGAGGTCCTGTGAGACCGGGAGGGATGTGAGCCAAAGCCCGGCCTCTTCCCCGGCTCGGCTTCCAGAGCCTGGCGGTGAATTATTCACTTTCCAGGCAGAGGATTCGGAGCTCTACCCTGGCACAGAGCTCAGGCAGGACGGACGACCCGGCCCAGGTCAAAGCAGGGACATTTCTCTTCACCCGCCTGGCTAAATATCAGAACCACACTGTCGCTATGAGCATATTTTTATAAATATTTGAGTTAAATCGTTATTAAATTGCATATGATTCATTCCGTAATTATGGTTCAGTACTTCTCAGTGAATCATTCAGTGATTAATAGTTTCTGGATTTAAAAGAAAACTTTCAGGTACAATCAGGAGAGATGCTTAAAATAGAGACCCAGAAAACGCTAGGAAATCAAGACCCTCGTGGCAGGGAGGACAGACAGGTCCCCTGGCCTGCCCTGTAGGCGTGCCCAGAACAAACCCTTTTCCTGTGGGCATGTGTCACAGGTCATGTGCACGGACGCCATGGTGCCCCTCACTTTCCCAATTTACCTGCACAGACGCCACGGTGCCACTCACTGTGCCTGGTCACCTGCACGGATGGCACAGTGCCCCTCGCTGTCCCAGGTCATCTGCACAGATGCCACAGTGCCCTTTGCTGTCCTGGGTCACCTGTATAGATGCTGCAGTGCCCCCTCGCTGTCCCAGGTCACCATGGCACCAGTAAGGGGCCATGGTGCCCCTTACTGTCCTAATTCACCTGTATGGATGCCGTGGTCCTCAGCTGGGTGCCAAGAATATCCCTCCACTACAGCTTCTCCAGTTTCTTCTCTACACAAAGATTATGATCTCACACTTCACATGTGAGAATAGAGGAATGTAGTTTTCTGCAGAAATTGGGAAAAACAGTAACTATATTTTACAACAATAACTGGAAAGGACGGTCTGGTGGATAACGTGTTTTACACCAGCTTCAAGGTTGGATCTACAGAGATGGCATTTTGGGGGAGCAAGCCGGGCCCTGCTCACAGCCCTGAGCTATCTGGGGCTACAATCACTTTCCACAAGCAGGCATGAGTTCTCCAGCCTGAAGCAGGCCGCTGCCTGGTGACCTGGAGCAACGCAGTGGTGCTCCTTGTCCACATTTTGCCCCAAGACCGGCCGCTGCTCCCCATCTCTGACCTTGTCCTCTGTCCACAGTCATGTTGCCTGCCTTTCCCTGGAGCCGACTGCCTTGGCCACCCATGGCTTTGTGATGTGCATGTTCTGTGAGGAGGATGTCACCTTCCTGCCCCTGTCTTGACCCCCTCGTCTGTGAAAGGAGACCTGTCACAGGCCGGCGGAAGCTGGTGAACGCTCGTCCAGTCCCGAAGCAGGGCCACGTGCTCAGACCCGTCATAAGAGAATCTGTTGCCGTGGCTGTTTACGGCAGCTCGCTGTGTGTGCCTGCAGCTGCTTTGAGCATTTTCCTTACATCAAAACCTACTTCATCGAAAAATAAAATAATAATCACTGTGAGGTCGATAACATCGTTACTGCTTTGGGGGTGAGAAAAAATGCATGCCCAGCTCACATGGAGAGGCCAGACTCAGCCATCTGACTCCAGCAGCCACAGGCCTAACTGCCTCCCAGCAGCAGGCAGGGAACCTACTGGTGGAACTTACTGGCTCTGGCCACTCCAGGAAAGGAGGTGGGGGTGGGGTGGTGGGGAGCTCACCCAGGGCCTTGGGTTCAGCACAATGGAAGGTCTTCTAGAACCAGGTCCCCTCCTGTCCACAGTGCAGAGCTGCCAGGGCGGGTATGCAGGGTGGTGAGGGGCCCATGAAGGAACGTCTAGAGAGAGACCCAGCCATGAAGGGCCGGCGGCCAAGAGCTCCCCACTGCGCCCGCCCTGGCAGGCCGTGCACCGCAGGCCTGAGAACAGCCTTCCTTTCACGCAGAGTCCAAGGCCCGCCAGGCTTCATGCACGTCTGGTGTTTGGATCCCATGCCTAAGGAAACGTGTGGGTGACCATCTGGCTGCGCGGATGCCTGCAGGGCCAGGGACGGGCCACCCCTCCTTCCCAAGGGCAAACAGCCTCGCGACGACGACGGGACAAACTGCTAAGTAGTCAGCCACAAATTTGTTTTCTTTGAAGGAAATAAGGAACAATTTTTTCTATTGTATAAAACCAAAAATGTAGCACTTAATTCCAGTGTGATTCACTCTGTGAGCAAACTTAGTTCCCACGCTGACCTCAGTCTCAGGGAGTACAGTGAGGACTCCCTCCACCTCCCGAAGAACCTCAGAGAAGCTGTGGACCTTCCCCCACTCCTGGGCCATTTGCCCATGGAGGCCTAGGTTCCCATAACTGATCCCCCACCTGAGCCCTGGGGAAGCCTGGGGCACCCCAAGACTCTCTGCCTCCTGCTGGGAGCCCCCCAGCTTCACCTCTGAGTCTGACACCAGCTCTGCGTGGCTGCCATTGGCTGTCCCTCATCCTGCAGCTGTACTGGTACCTTCTTGATCTCTCTGACAGCCACAGAGGTGAGGCGTTCGTGCACAGCAAATCCTTCAGGGAAGTAGTGTGGGTCACAGGGAACATCGCAGAAAACATCACGTAGCAGATACCCCCATTTTTTTAGCAAATCTAATGTTTTAAACTTTAATTAAAGTAATCACGAACATGGGTGCAGAAAAATCTCAGCCAGTGAAAAGGGTCATGGAACAGAAAGCGAAGGTTTTCCGTCTTTCAAGTTCCTCCCATGGCCCCAGTGTCTGGTTCCAACGCCTTTGGTTTCTGGCTTTCAGCTCTTCTTCTGGCCACTTCCGTAATTCAGAATAGTGCATAGATACCACTAATATGCAGGCCCACTGATTCTTAATTGTTTTCATAGATAATACATCAACACAGTTTAAAAACCAAAGATTATTCAGAGCTACGCAGTGACTCCCTTCTCCCCTGTGCACCTGTCTGCCCCTTTCCCACCCCCAGAGGAGGCAGTCATGTCTCATGGTCCTCCATGTGTCCTTTGGGAGTTTATGCGCACGAAAGAAAATAGAAATAGACCTTCCTATTTTCAGCCTATTTTTTTTTTTTTTTTTTTTTTTTTTTTAGACAGAGTCTCGCTCTTGTTACCCAGGCTGGAGTGCAATGGCAGTCTCGGCTCACCACAACCTCCGCCTCCCAGGTTCAAGTGATTCTCCTGCCTCAGCCTCCCAAGTAGCTGAAATTATAGGCGCATGCCTCCAAGCCCAGCTAATTTTGTATTTTTAGTAGAGATGGGGTTTCTCCATGTTGGACAGGCTGGCCTCAAACTCTCGACCACAGGTGATCCACCGGCCTCGGCCTCCCAAAGTGTTGGGATTGCAGGCATGAGCCACTGCGCCCGGCCCTTTCAGCCTTTTTTTTTTTTTTTTTTTTTTTTTTTTAACACTAAAGATAGCACAATGTAGACACTGTTTAGGACCTTGCTTTTTCACTTAGCAGCTGATTTTAGAAAACTTTCCATCTGGGCACCTGGAGACGCTGCTCCTTCTTTTGTAAACTCCGTAGCATTCCATGGCCCTGTGGGCTACAGGTTTTCCCACCAGCCCCTCGTCGTTGGAATCTGAGCTGCTCCAGGTGCCGTTTGCACATCAATGCATGTGTTTGCAAGGACATAGGATAGGGCAAGGGCATTGCAGGGCAGGGGTTCACAGGCGAAGGGTGCACCTGTGCACCTGTGCACGTGTTCCTTCGACACACAGTGCTAAATTGCCCTCTACAGGGGATGAATCCTTCTGCCTTTGGATATATGACTTTTATGCAGTTATCCACTGACACGTGGAAGTTCTGGAATTTAACATTTACGTTGCCTGTCACTGCCCCCGTCTTAGCACTTCTCAAATCTGATCATGGCTCTGTTCGAGGCCTCACCTGTAGACTATGCCTATTGCTTCCCCGCATTATACCAAAAGGAAATGTGCCAACCTGCATTCCCGGCTCTCCTCCCTTCCTTCCCACCTCACAGCTCTGTCAGAGCCTTCCTTCTAGATGATTAAAGCATGTAGCTGTCACTTTCCTTCCTATGCAATGACTGAAATGTTCCTTATGCTGATTTTAAACACTAAAAAATGTCATTTATATTTTATCCTTTTATAAAATTATTTCCCTGCATAATTAAGTAGCTTGAGACTGTGTTCAAACTAGACTGCTTAAAGGGAAGCATTTCTGCTGTTAAGTGGATATTCTTTCCTTATACTTTTTCTGATGCTCAAAACCATGTCGAATTTTACTTTGCTTTATGTGCTGTTTTATTCACTCAACAGATATTAATTGAGTCAGGAATGGCTGTGTCATGGTCAACAAGCAGACAGAACACCCCATCCCTGGAGCTTATGTTCTAGGGACACAGAGCACGTGGAACCATTGGGTGGGGGGGAAAGCCAGAGGCAAGGCCATTGTCACCCAAACAAGGAAGAGGAGAAGGCTTCACTTGAAAGGTGACAGCTGTGCGGAGACTTCAGGAAGACAGAGAAGGAACAAGCCATTTGGATATCGGGGGAAAGTGCCTTCAGGCTCAGGAGCAGCATGGGTAACAGCTCTGAGGCTGCCTGCTGTGTGGTCAGGGTGGTCAGGCAACCCCTGAGGCTGAAATGGGCCCCAAGGGGGTGGTGATAGGAGAAGTGAGATCAAGTGATCAGGGTGCAGTGCCTCGAAGGCCATGCTGAGAAATTTGGATTTCAGTCGAATATTACTGGAAATCACTGAACTGTTTAACAAGGCGGTCTTATTGTCTGACTTGTGTTTTTAAATCAGAGCACTCCCTCTGCTATGAAGATAATAAATTGGGAGGGGGATGTGGAACATGAGCAAGGGTGGAAGAAGGAGGATGGTAGAGCATTCCAGACAAGAAGTGATGGTGGCCTGGGCCAGTGTGTGGCAACAGTGGTGGAAGATCTGGGTTCAGTTCTCCTGGGCCCCCAGCTTGCCCACTGCAGATCTTGGAACTTCTCAGCCTTCAGAATTTTATGAGCCAATTCCATATATATATGAAAGAGAATTTTAAGACTGAGTTTTCTGAATTGGTTCTGGTATTTCTAGAATTAGCTCTCTAATCTTATTAGAGTTAGAGATGCTAATGATTCTATTCTATTTTCCAGTGGTAAAGAGAGCACTGGCGGTCCATGGCATGATTTGGAAATAAAGACATGCAAAATATCTCCACTGGATCCTCCTAGTCAAGCGCTGATAAGAAGCAACGATCTGGATAACAGTGAATATGATACTTTCAAGCATGTTTGGAAAATGAACAAATAGAGTGAGATTGGCTGGTTGCTTCTAATGTCACTGGACAAAATGAGGAAAGAAAAGAATGAGCTCAAGGATTCAAATTCCCAACTCACGCCCCAGATAAATGATCTGAAGCTTCTATATGCGCCCTAAAGGAGACCTTCATCTCCTGTAGCTACAGGGTTCAGATGACTGAAAATCAAACCCAGAATCTCATCCTGTACCTGGATGAATTACAGCCCAAGTTGAACTCTCAGCCTCTTAGGATGTCTACTGTTAAAATGAGGTCATTGAATGGGAAGGAATGGAATCCCGTAAGCTAGGACAAGGATGTGTGGGAAGACCCTGGTGAAGCTGGGGACATTGATCTCCTAAATTCTGAGTCTTTTTGCCAACAAACATGGCCTTCCCACCCACAGTGGAAATGGCCTCTCCACCCTCAGTGGCATCAGCCATTCTACCTCTGTCTGAGGGGCTTAACCTTTCTTTGCCCAAGGACGTGGTGATGACTTTTCCTGAGGCAGTTGCCATGCAAGACAATTCTGACTTCTTAGGGGCCACCACTATCACCACCCATCTTTTGTTTTGCTTCTGGACCAATCACCAGACTCAAGTCCCTGCAGACCCCCAAAGGTGAGATTCAAAGCGTGCCTCATGAAGCAGCACACTACTGTCCAAGAGAACTACATAGGTTTTCTAATTTGCACAGACTGAAATCCAGGGAGCACTGTGGAAATGGATATTAAGGGTGTGGAATAATTGTGGAGGAACCTAAAGTTGGACCAACCACAATTTATTGATATGGACTCAGTAAGCAGAGGTTCTGCATTTAATGCTGGAGATTGGGAAGTGACAAAGGGCTCTCTCAGTATGTGGGGCTAGATGTCAGTGAGTGAAGTGAAAATCTCAGGCCTGCCTGGGTCTAACATAGAGGAAGAGATTCAAAAGGCTTAGAGATATTGGTATATTAGAGTGGATTTGTCATTTAAGATCTACTCACCCACACATGGAGGGTTCAGAAAACATTCCTCACAAATTTATTTCTCAAAGTATCAGTGACCACAGTGACATCTAAGTTCTGGAATTAATGTCTGTTCAGAGCCATGTCTAGTAGTCCCTGAAAGGTTTAATTATTTCCTTTTCACCAATGCACAGTTACTTTGGAAGATAAACGATAGGTCTCTTTAGGGGAAGACTGGGAGAAAGATTAGCAGTATAAATTTTCGGCATGTTACTGGGGTACTTCTTTAAGGGGATGTGGCTTCCTCTTCATTCGGGTTTCTAGGTCTGTAAATTGGCTCAAGTCTGAGAGTTAATTGAGGAGCCGTGATTCTCCATTTTTGATTCAAGTTAGACCTTTGTTCATTTGACCTAAAGCTTTTCTGCATATACAGATCAAGTAAGAATTCAATAGATTTCCTATTTTTCATTTCCAGAAATGCCGTAATTAACTCAACAATGCCATAGGTCTGTTTCATTCAGACAGTTCTGGTTGCTTCTTTGACTCTGCTATTCATTATGCGAACTCTGCCCACCATGCCTCTAGCAGTGGGGTCCTCCCCTTGTCTCCTGCCACCCTGGGATCCAATTACTCCTGCTGCATTTAGGTTTTCTAATTGAGTAGCTGCAGTTTTCACTGTAAGGTCTGGTCTATAGAGAAGAGATCACAGAAGTGATTATCAGAAGGATCGTCCTTCAAAAATTCCCCTTACTATCTTATTTCTCAAAGTATTGGTGAAAGGAAAAAAGTAAGTCAAAAGCAACACCACATCCCTGAAGGGACTGCAGAGATTAGCGCCACCATCAAAGGCCTGAAGCATGCAGGCGTGGTGATTCCCACCACATCTCCATTCAGCTCTTCTATTTGGCTTGTGCAGAGACAGACTCTTGGAAAATGACAGTGGATTCTTATAAACTTAACCAGGTGGTGGCTGTAGTTGCATCTGCTGTAGCAGATATGGTTTCTCTGTTTAAGCAAACTAACACATTCCCTGGCATGCAGCTACTGATCTACCAAGAGCCTCTTTCTCCACCTCTGTTCATAGGCAGTCTGCTTTCGGCTGGTAAGGCCAGCAGTGACCTTCACTGTCCCACTGAAAGGGTCTGTCCCCTCTCCTGCCCTGTGTCATGGTTTGTTTCCAGGGATCTTGTTCATCTTTTTCTTCCACACGATGTCACACTGGCCCATTACATTGACATTGTGCTGGTTGTTCCTAGTGAGTTAGAAGAAGCAACCACCTTACAATTATTGGTGAGACATTTATGTTTCAATGGTGGAAAATAAATCTGACAAAAATTCTGGGGCCTTCAACGTCAGTGAAATTTCTAGGGGTCCAGTGTTGTGGGGCCTGTCAACAGAGCCTTGTAAGGTGGAGAAAGGCTTGTTGCATCTGGCCCCTCTTACATCCAAGAAAGAGGCACCATGCTTAGCAGGCCTACTTGGATTTTGAAGGCAACACATTCCTCCCTTGAGTGTGCTGTTCCAGCCCATTTACTGAGTGACCTAGAAAGCTGATGGTTTTAAGTGGAGCCCAGAGCAGGAGAAGGCACTGCAACAGGTGCAGGCTGCTGTGTCAGCTGCTCTGCCACTTGGGCCACTTGACCCAGCAGTGCTTCAGGTGTCAGTGGCAGACAGGGATGCCCTGGGGAGCCTTGGACAGGGCCCTGTAGGCGAATCTTAGTGCAAAGCCTTAGGATTGTAGAGCAAAGCCTTGTCATCCTCTGTGAATAATTATTCCCCTTTCGAGTACCAGCTCTTGGCCTGCTAATGGGCCCTAGCAGACAGAATGCTAAGCTTTTTTTTTTTTTTTTTGGATATGAAGTCTCACTTTGTTGCCCAGGCTGGAATGCAGTGGCATGATCTCAGCTCACTGGAACCTCCACCTTCTGGGTTCAAACAATTCTCCTGCCTCAGCCTTTTGAGTAACTGGGATTACATGTGCGTGCCACATCTGGCTAATTTTTGTATTTCTAGTAGAGACGGGGCCATGTTGACCAGGCTGGTCTTGGACTCCTGACCTCAAGTGATTCACACGCCTTGGCCTCCCAAAGTGCTGGGATTACAGGTATGAGCCACTGCCCCCGGCCTGAATGCTAAGCTATTGACTCACCAAGTTGCTATGTGATCTGAGCTGCCCTTCATAAACTGGAGGGATAGCAGAGATTAGCACCACCATCGAAGGCTTGAAGGCAAGGATGGCGATTCCCACCACATCTCCATTCAACTCTTCTATTTGGCTTGTGCAGAAGACAGACTCTTGGAAAATGACAGTGGATTATTATAAGCTTATGATACCTTTTGTTGTGAAATGAGTCCCTTGATGAGAAGCAATGCTGCATGAATACACGATGGCAGATAAGGCATTCTGTAAGAACATGGATGGTAGTTTTGGCAGAAGCATTGCATTCAGGGACAGAAAATTCATATCTAGAGTATCTGACCCACCAAGCTGTAAAGTTGAGCATGCACAGTGACACTCCATCCTCAAATGGAAGGGGCGTGCCTGGGATCCGGGCACTAGTAGGCCCTGAGGGCACAAGTAAGTTATGTAAAGAAGTGGCCCAAATGCCCACAGTCCCCCACCCCTGCTCCACTGCCTTCTGTCTCAGCCTGCACCTGTGTCCCCACCGAGAGTTCCCTGTCATCATTTGAGAGAGGAAAGCAAGGCTAGAGTCTGGCTTCCAGATGGTTCTTCACCACATGCAGGCATCACCCGCGAGTCAACAGCAGCACTGCAGCCCCTTTCGGGGACGTCCCTAAAGTACACGGTGAAGGGAAACTTGCCTGGTCAGCAGAACTCCAGGCAGTGCATGTGGTTGTGCACTTTGCTTAGAAGGAGAAATTCTAGATGTATGCGTTCATATCCGTGTATGGGCTGCAGCCAGTGGTGTGGCTGGATGGTCAGGAACTTGGAAGGAAACATGATTAGAAAATTGGGAACAAGAAAATGTAGGGAAAAGATACATGCATAAACCTCTCTTAGTGGGTAAAAAAAAAAAACAAAATAACCATAAAGACATTTGCATCCCATGTGAACGCTCACCAAAGGGTGCCTCAGCAGAGTGGGTGCTTAGTAATCAAGTGGATAGGATGACCCGTTGTGTGGATGCCACTCAGCCTCTTTCCCCAGCCACCACTGTCATTATTTAGTGGGCTCAGGAACCAAGTGGCCTTGGTGGCAGGGGTGGAGGATATGCATGGGCTCAGTGACATGGACTTTCACTCACTGCAACAGCCATTGCGTGGGCAGTCTGCTAGCAGCAGGGACCAACCCTGAGCCCCCAGTGTGGCACCACTCCCAGGGTGATCAGTCAGCTGCATGGGGTGGGATTACATTGGATCGAGTCCATCATGGAAGGGGCAGTATTTTGTGTTTATTAGAATAGATACTCTAGGTATGCATTTTCCTTCCCTGAATGCTACACTTCTGCCACACCTACCATCCATGAGCTTACAGAATACAGCATTGCTTCTGATCACGGAACTCACTTCGCAACAAAAGAAGTGTTAACAATGGGCCCATGCTCCTGGAATTCAGGATCTTACTGTGTTCTCTGCCATCCTGAGGCAGCTGGCTTGATGGAACCATGGAATGGCTTTAGAAGATGCAGTTACAGCACCAGCTAGGTGGCAGTACCCTGTGGGCTGGGGCAGGGTTCTCCAGAACGCTGTGTGTGTTCTGAATCTGTGTCCGATAATGGCACCCTTTCTCCTAGAGCCAGAATCATGCTCCAGGAATCAAGAGGTGGAAATAGGAGTGGCACTCCCTATCACCTCTAGTGACCCATTGACAACATTTTTGCTTCCAACTTTACGCTCTGCTAACCTAGAGTCCTTAGTTACAAAGAATACAAAGAAAGGCATGCTTCCACCAGGAGACACAGCACTGATTCCGTTGACCCGGAAGTGAAGACCAATGCTCTGCCACTTCAGGCTCTTTCTGCTTCTGAATCCGTATGCAAAAAAGCGAGTCCCTGTGCAGCTGGGGTGATGGATCCTGGCTTCTAAGAGGAAATTGGCCTATACTATTCCACAGTGGAGGTAAGGAAGACTGTGTCTGGAATACAGGAGATTTCTGAGGCTGTCTCTTAGTATTACCCTGCCCTGTGATTAAGGTCAGTGGAAAACTCAGCCTAATCCAGGTAGGACTACAAATGGCCCAGAACCTTCAAGAATGAAGGTTTGAGTCACTCCATAGGTAAAGAACCATGAGCAGCCAAGGTGCTTGCTAACAGCAAAGGGAACACAGAGTGGGTAGTAGAAGAAAGTCGTTGTAAATACCAGCTATAATCGTGGGACCACTTACCAGTCATGTGTTGTAAATAACAGCTATGACCATGAGACCAGTTATAGGAATGAGGGCTGTATTCTTCATGAGGATTTTCTCCTTATTTTGTTATGAGTGTGAGAGTGTGTGTGTGTATGTGTGTGTGTGTGAGAGTGTGTGTGTGGTGTGTGTGTATGAATGGCCCAGTCAAGTTGATGCATAAAGTTATCTACGAGTCCACCTCTTGTCAACTTGGCACCCATACACATCTCCTAAAGCCATACTTAATCTCAAAATAAAGACAATAATAAGGTCGTAATTTTTCCTTACGACCTTAATAAGATTAATTTATATATGTGTATATATAAATACCTATGTTTTCTCTTCTCTCATTACCGTATGTAACATATGATGTGTTGACTTTATATCATAGTATTAAGTCTTGTTAATTTTACATTATACTATTTAAATCATGGGATATCAAATAGAAGCCAAAACATCACCCAAGGACTTTGCTTTCTTTTGCGGGAAGGAGCTAGTGCATTTTTGGTTGTACTCAGGACAGTTACATCATGATAGGCAGAATTATGACCTTACAATTATCTTCATTTTGAGATTAAGTATGCTTTGAGGAGATGTGTACGGGTTCCACATTGACAAGAACTGAATTGTTGTGGCTAATTTTGTGTTGACTGGGCCATGGGCTGCCCAGACATTTTCATTGAGTGTTATTTCCAGATGTGTCTCTGAGGGTGTTTTGGATGAGATGAACATTTGAATGGTGGACTGAACTCACCCATTGCCCTCCCCAATATGAGTGGGCCTCGCTCAAGCAGTTGGTGATCTGAGTGTAACAAAAAAGCCAAGGAAGAGGGACTTCCTCCTGCCTCTCTGTGGAGCTGGGACGTTGGTCTTTTCCTGCCCTTGGTCTGAAATGGAAGCACCAGCTCTTCTGAGGCCTCACGCCTGCTACCTTCAGACTGGAACTGAACCCTGGGCTCTCCTGGGACTCCAGCTTAACAGCTTCAGATCGTGGGACTCCTCAGCCTCTATAATCACACGAGCTAATTTTTTATAACAGATATCTTTCCATCTATCTCAATCTATTTATCATCTATCTACACATCCATCCTATTGGTTTTATTTCTCTGGAGAACTCTGCCTAATTGAATCAGCAGGGAAGTGAAAGAAGACAGGACAACAAGAAAGTCCAAGCCCGGGGCCACGTGCTATTCCCATGTTACGGGTCGGGTGATGTCAGGGCAGAATGAGACTAAGGAAGAAGAAACACGAGGCAGGATGAATGCCAGGAAGTGGGGGCCTCAGGTGTTACAGGAAGGAAGGATTTCAAAGATGAGGGCAAGGTTGTGCTACATGCCACTGGTAGACCTGGGAAGAGGAACATGAAGAACGCACAGTTGGATTTCGTAATGGAGAGGTCCCCGGGACCTTGTCATTACCAGCATAGGCGAGGGGGCAGAAGAGTGGATTCAAGAGGAGCCAGGAGGAAAAGCACACAGCAAGTGAGGGCAGCGTGTTGGGGGGTTCTGATATAAACACCAACAGAGAAACAGGGCACTAAATGAGGGAGAAAGTGAAGTAAAGTGGGAGGATTTATTTGGAGATAGGAGGAAAACAGCATATTTTTATAGCCGTGAAAAAAATCCAGCAGAGAGGAAGCAATGAGGGGCAGGGGCTGGAGCAGGGCCAGAGGGAATGGGAGCCAATGCATGTGGATGGTGAGTATTTTGTAGTTATTTGTTTTCTCAGGGTTTCCAACTAGTTATTTGTTTTCTCAGGGTTTCTTGCAGACAACGCATGCTTTCCTGACATAGCCCCGTTCCTCTGGGTCTTCCATCATGAAGCTTTTTGGACGGAATGTGCTTCCTCTTTGAAGAGTGTCTTCCAGGGGCTCTGACTGCCTCTTCCAGACTGATTTCTAGGATCCCTGCCCAGCTGTCCTCCTGGTCTCTTCACCACTGAATTCCTGGATTAATTCCATTTCTTCTTAAATCAATCCCACGTCATCCTTGTTTTCTACATTCCTTGTATGATTTACTGAAGAAAATTGGTCTTTTAAAATCAATGTCAATGTGTAAGGTAAATTTTATTATTCTCAGTTGGTCTGAAAATGCCTTCATTTTCCCCTTCTCACACTTACTAATAGTTTGCGAATTTGGGGTTCAAAATCACTCTTCCTCATCACTTCCAAGTTGTTTCTCTTTTTCTCCCTTCAGGGTATGGTAGTTTGTATAGTGAGATGTTTGCAGATCTGGTTCCTGTTTTTGTACGTAATACTTTTTGGTTCTTTCTGGACACTTTTTATTTTTTGTTTGAAATGTAATTTCACTCTTGTTGCCCAGGGTGGAGTGCAGTGGCTCAATCTCAGCTCACTGCAACCTCTGCCTCCCGGGTTCAAGTGATTCTTCTGCTTCAGCCTCCTGAGTAGCTGGGATTACAGGCATGAGCCACCACACCTGGCTAATTTTTGTATTTTTAGTAGAGACAGGGTTTCACCATGTTGGCCAGGCTGGTCTCAAACTCCTGACCTCAGGTGATCTGCCCGCCTTGGCCTCCCAAAGTGCTGCGATTATAGATGTGAGCCACTGAGCCTGGCCTCTTTCTGGACACTTTTGGTATCTTCTAGTTGATTATTCTTGTAAGTCTGAATTTAAACAGAATATGATCTTGTGCACTTCATTTTCCATTGATCCTGCTCCACACCTAATGAGTGCTCTCAGCTTAAGGATTTCTGCCTTTCTTCAGCTTGACATTTTTCTTGTGTCATGTCTTTGATTGTTTTTCTATCCCGTTTTCTGTTCTCTCCTAATGTCCTTGTGAGAAGGAGATCAGGTTCCAAGCTTGACTGATTGCATTCCTTCAACTTCCCTTCATGTTTTTCACCCCTTTGTCTTAATCCTTGTTCTGAGAAAGAATCTGGCTTTTATCTTCAAGTTTCCAAATTCAATATTTAATTACCCTTACTCTATTATTTAACTCCTTTATCTAAAACATTCCTTCCATCACATATATAATATTCAGAAATATTTTCTTATTCTTTTATTATTCAGTTTTCATAGAAGCTTTTTAAAATTATTTTTTAGTAACCCAGGAGCATTGATTTTGTGTCATTCAGATGTTTCCGGAGTTCTGTTCTCATGTTTCATGGATCATTTGTCTTCCATGCTGAATCACTTGTTGGTTCTGTTCACATCGGTTGTCTCTGTTGATGGCACAGAAAGCCCCGTTGGTTGTTAATTTGTATTTGGGAGCAAAAGGCCAGGTCAATGAGGCATCTGCCTTTCTCAGGCACTGGCACGCACGGAGAAGCTGTACTCTCCTAAGACAGTGCCTCAGTTTCTCATGGAATTCTCCTCTTCTGGCCTGGAGGACCTGCCCTTCCTTAGTCCTCCAGAGAGCCAGCTGTGCGCATCCCATTGCCCTTCCCTGACCCCTGGTGTTTTCTGAGATGTGTGTCCTCTGTTTGACTTACTCATCCACCTGACACTCTCTTATCTTTTCATCTCCTCAGCTTCAGTCAAGCTCCCTGATCTGCCGTTGTTTCTCCCTCCTGTCCTTATTGCTTTTATTATTTTATTCCCTTCCTTACAACTGAACTACAATGGAATGGGCCCTGGACACAGCGTGTGCTGAGTGGATGTGTTTTGTCCACCATCTTGAATCCCAACTTCCTAGAAGCCTAACCTCAGGGATTTCTCACCTTCTCCAAGTCTCTATGCAGAACATCCAGGCTTTGCCCATCCATCTCCCTATCTTTCTCTCTCCCTCACCTCCTGACATCCCCTTCTCTAACACTAGGCAGGAATTCCCAATGCTTCTGACTCCCTTGCACATAACAACTCAAGTCTGTCCAGCTGACACTTCAGACCAGGCTCCCTATCTGCATTCATTTATCAACAGGGTTTATGAGGGGGTCCACCTAACAAAACCACCATCCACTCTCTGCAGAGATCCTGGAGACCATCTTCATAGAAGACAATTATAACTATAAATAACAAGTATCTCCCTCTTGTACCTGGTTAAAAACTTGTCAGATACCAAGAAGCCACATTCTTTGGCTTTGCTAAATCCCTCCACAAAAGATGGGAGAGCAAGCTTTCTTTGCCCCTCAAGATTAACCCAATGCGGCACTATTTCCTGACATCGTTACCAGGGAAAGTCGCTGCCAGGGGAAGCCTGTTGGGTGCAGAACAGGATGGTGGCAGAACGTGCCCGTGACTGTAGCCCATAGGCAGGTCCAGGGTTCAAGCGCATCACTCCTCTCTCTGGAAATACAAGCCCCAGAGGGGCTTCCCACTCTGGAGGAAGTTCGTAGTCTATTCCTGGGTTAGAGTATAAAGTTGAATATTCATTGTTTTGAGTAAGTGAATCAGCATTTATTCATTTCCTGTAACATCTTGAATGCATTGTAAGGCAAATATATTCCCTCTGTTCCCCAGCTGACATTTCTGACCCCAGTCAGTTGCCTGGAAAATAAACTTTACTGATCACAGGACATCAGATAGGAGAATAAAATGGATGAACATCTGAATTTCTGATGTTGGAAAAGACTCCCAAAGCTCCTGCCCATTTGAAGATGAATCTGTATGAGCATAACTGAAAACAAAAATGGGTTTGCAACTTGCAGTGTGGTAGCATGTACTGATGGGGGTGGTATAAATATCTTCGTGTTACCAGGGCTACGGGCATCCGATAACCTCATGGGTTCCATGCTTTGCTGGAAGGGTCCCTGGAGGAGGGCACCGTCCAGGATGTTGTGATGTGCTCGCCTCTGGCCGTGGGCGGCAGAGCCCTGAGGCTTCCGGTGTGAGCTGGACCGCACTCTGTCTGGAAAGCTCTGTCTGCTCGACTGCCCTCAGAGCGCCCGTCGTTCGGCTTCCGTAACTCACTTTATTTGCTCTGACTCAATCAGTGGTGCACATCAGGGGTTTTTATTGACCAGGAAGTATCCAGGGCTGGATCTGGACAGGACTGTGTCCACTCTTGGTGAGACGTTTTCCATTTCAGCAGGAAGCATTCCCACGTGGGCGTTCTGGAGCTCTGGCTGAAGCACCTTTAACCATGTTGTTTAGGAAAGGTGTCTGTTCACCTTTCCCTGGCTCGTTGTCAGCCTGTCTTCTCGCTGTGTCCATTTCGGTGTAAGACACATCTGTTCCCTCCGACTTGTTCGCCTTGACATGCCCGTCCTGGCCTGTGATTAATTTTCATTTCCATGGCTGTGCCCTATGGGAGTAACCACGTTGTCGACAGCTTGTTAGGCAGGCGTCCCCAAGGGAGACATTGAGAGTCCAGTTATTGTACGTTAGATTAAAGGATGCCAGAGAGGTTCGTGTCTGCTGTGGGCCTGGTCAGCCGGGGTCTGCAGCATCGCCGCTGGGGGCTTTCCTCCTGGTGACGGGGCGGGAGTTTGCAGCTCAGAAATGCTATCGGCAAGCACAAGCCGGGTGAGTCTGGGTGCATCTCTGAGAGAATTATTCCTATTCCTGTGTTCAGAACAGAGTCCAGTACTTCACATTCCTTTCTTATTAAATGCTTGTTACACTCTTAAGACGTAGAGGCCATTGTTACCTTTTCAGAGGAGGAAACCTATGACCAGCACGTGCTGCCGGCCAAGGTCTCCCAGTGGAGTGAGTCCTAACCCTGGCGACTCCTAATGGGACTTTATGTGGAGATGACGCCTTCGCACAGGTAATCATGTCAAAACGAGCTCAGCACTGTGCTCCCTCATCCAACACGACCCGTGTCCTCCTGAGAGGAGGGAATGCGGAGACGCCGTGCAGTGACGGCTGTTATGCTCACTGGTCACAGGTGGAGGACATTCTCGAAACAGGAGAGGCCTGGAGTCAGTCCCTCCCTGGCTCCTTCCGAGGGAGCCTGGCCCTGCTGGCACCTTGATCTTGGATTTCTGGCCTCCAGAACTGTGAGAGGATACATTCCTGCCATTGATTTGTTCCTTGGTTTGTGGGACTTTGTGAGGCTGGCCCTAGAACACATGCCTGAGGCCACAGGCCTGAGAAGGCGCAGCTGAGGGGTCAAGCAGGGTGCCGAGGCTGTGCTGAGCCCAGAGCTTGGGGCTCCTTCGCTCTGCGGGTGCCACCTTCCCAGGAGGAGTGTGTCACGCTGCCAGCTGCGTCCCTAAGTCCTTCTGCACCTGTCTCAGCATTCAGAATGGCTCACCCACAGTGCTCGCCATTCATCTTCTAGACCCCATCCTGATGTCCACATGGCCCTGGGTGTCTGGTCCCTATGAGGATGCTCTCCCCAGTCCCAAACAGTGAGTAGTTATGAAGACCCCTCACAGCTTTGGAGGCTACAGGTCCCTGACTCACAGTGACAGGTCCCTGAATGACAGGCTGCAGGTCCTGAGTCACAGTGCCAGGCATGGTTTCCAGGGAGGACCCTCTCCCTGGTGTGCAGATGGAAACTTCTCATTGTCACCTCCTCAGATGGAAATGGGAGTGAGGGCTCCAGCATGTGACTCTGGATGCACGATTCTGTCCATCACGAATCCCACCCTGGGCCCTCCGGTGGGCTCTGGGAGTGGACGCAGGTGTGGGGACACCCCCAGTGGCTCCTGAGGGCGGGAAGCTGTGACTGGAGCAGCAGGCGGGGAGGGGAGGGCTGAAGGGGCAGACTGGAGGGGTCTGCCCACATTCTGGTTACATTTCTGTGCACTTTTGCCTTTTCGTTCAGAAAAGCCCGAAGGTGCGACCTGGTCCTAATTTCCTGTGGCCAGCGCCCAACACAGTGTGATGGATGCGCCCGAAGGTCCCGCAGGTTCACTGAGCGAGGTAGTCAGGAGGGAGAGGGAAGGAAGTGAAAGAAGAGACACGCCTGCAAAATCAGGCGCCCAGTCCCGGTAGGAATTAAAGGGGAACTCCTGCCTGGGGAATTTGGAGCAGCTGGATGATTAGGATCTTGACCGGTGGAGAAAAAGACAGGAAAACCTGGGGCCTGGCCTGGGGAAATACGCAAACATATTCTGAAGCCAGGGACTGACTCAGGTGTGCTGTGCAGGGAACTGATGGGGAGGTGTCACCAGCGTCCTGGGCCCGAACAGGCGTCACCAGCATCCTGGGCCCGAACAGGTGTCACCAGCGTCCTGGGCCTGAACAGGGGACTGTTGGCAGGGCCTGAACAGGTGTCACCAGCGTCCTGGGCCTGAACAGGGGACTGTTGGCAGGGCCTGAACAGGTGTCATCAGCGTCCTGGGCCTGAACAGGTGTCACCAGTGTCCTGGGCCTGAACAGGTGTCACCAGCGTCCTGGGCCCGAACAGGGGACTGTTGGCAGGGCCTGAACAGGTGTCACCAGCATCCTGGGCCTGAACAGGGGACTGTTGGCAGGGCCTGAACAGGTGTCATCAGCGTCCTGGGCCTGAACAGGTGTCACCAGTGTCCTGGGCCTGAACAGGTGTCACCAGCGTCCTGGGCCCGAACAGGGGACTGTGGAAGGAGCAACCCAACAAACAGATGTGGGTTGTCTCACAGTCTCAAAGCCAGAAGCCCCAGGTCCAGGTGCCATAGGGCTGGCTCCTTGTGGGGCTGTGAGGGAGGCTCTGCTCCGGCCTCTCTCTGGCTTCAGTGGTTGCTGGTGGTCGTTCCCCCTTCTCCCTCTCCATGGCCATGCGGCCGTCATCCCCCATGCACCTGTCTCTGTGCCTCTGAGGACACCGTCATATTGGACGAGGCCCACATTCCCCAGGGTGACCGCCCCTCAGCTAAGCCCAGCTGCAATGGCCCTTTCCCAAATCAGGACGCCTTCCCAGGTGCTGGGGGTTGGACTTCAATGCATGGATTTCGGGGAGCGTCTGCCTTCTGCCCAGGTAGACAGATTTTGCACTCTGTGTATTAGGCTGTGTGGAACCATGGAGAGTTTGAGGTTACAGTGACCACGGGAGCAGCCCCAGCTCTGACCTGAGCCCTGCACTCTGAGATCTTAGCTTTGCTGGCCTGGATGTGGGAGAAAGATTGAAGGAGGAAATTAAGGCTTTTCAGAGGTCAGGTGAGCCCTGTGCAGGGCCTGGACCTGAAATGAGGCCATGAGAACAGGAGGAAGGGACAGGCCCCGGGACAGAGTCCAAGGCACAGTCCTCAGAGCGCTGTCTCTCAGATGTAAGCGGCAGGGGTAGGGGCAGGGGGAGGCGAAGCTTTCCAGAGGGGCAGACCCCAGAAGAGGGGATTTTGGGGGCAACCTGGTGTGTGTGGTGAAACCAAAAGCACAAAGCTTAGTTGTGAGTCATCTGTTGATGAATCCACTCTGCCACTGATCCCTTCATGAACCCCTTGCCCATTGCTAGAGTCGACACCTCTCCAGGCTGGGTGTGAGTGGATTCACCCGATTGCTAATTCAGGGGCTCTTTCAACTTGCTCAGATTCCCTGTAGATCAGGGCCCAGTGCAGATGGGACCCAGCCACACCAAGCCTGGGCCCTGTGGACGTGGGTTCCCTCATTGCAGCACCACACACAGGCTGGAACCCCCACCACCCGTGGGGCTCTTGCAAGTCACTGGCTCCGGCTTCCATGACCCAGCACCTCAGGCAGGGCTGGCCAGGACCAACTCCAGAGTCCCTTGGCTCCGACATGCCCAGTTCCACGCATTCCTTCTGGCACAGCCCTGCTTTCCCCAGGGAGACCCGCTCCATGCCCAGCAGGGCAGAGGGCAAAGAGAGGTGGGAGATCCTCCGCCTCCTGCCGGGAGCATCTGGGTTGTGCTGGGCCCCGTCTGGGCTGCCTCACCGGGTGTGCAGGGCAGCACCCAAATCACAGGACTAGGGGCTCAGCTCACGGAGCTTGGAAGTAGCCTGCCCAGCCCCCACCGGGCAGATGAGAAACCTGGCCAGGGAGGCTGGGGTTTCCTCAAAGCCGGGAAGCTGGAACGTGGATGAGCAAGGCGGGGGAACCCTCACTGTGACACCCTTCTCTGCGATGCTGTATCTGTTCCTTGGAAACCGCCAGGATGGTGTGACAGGGACACCGAAGCCTTCCTGTCCCCAGAGGCTTCCTGCTCGGAGCTCCTAAGTACAAACTGAAATCTCTAACTCTGTTTTTTGTTTGTTTGTTTGTTTGTTTGTTTGTTTTTGAGATGGAGTCTCACTCTGTCACCCAGACTGGAGTGCAGTGGCATGATCTTGGCTCACTGCAACCTTTGTCTCCCAGGTCCAAGTGATTCTCCTGCCTCAGCCTCCCGAGTAGCTGGGATTACAGGTGCTTGCCACCATGCCCAGCTAATTTTCTGCATTTTTAGTAGAGACGAGGTTTCAGCATGTTGGCCAGGCTGGTCTCGAACTCCTGGCCTCAAGTGATCCTCCCGTGTTGGCCTCCCAAAGTGGTTTCCTTATCCAGGAGTGTGTTCAGAGGCTTGGCCTGTAGGGATATGCACATAGCCATTTGTCAATATTCTGTCTGAAACACTGGGCACAGGGAGAACAGATTTCTGGTCCTGAATCTGTCTGGGTGAGCTTGACTAGTACAGCTTCTCAGTATAAGGGAGGAGTACCTGGAGCTATGAAAAATATATATATATATATATGAAACTAGCAGAACCCATGACCAGGCCTGCTGGTCAGGAGGTAAGGAATAAGATAGGTGTGCTGTGGAATGAGGACAGGACAGGTGTCCTGGGGATGAGGGACAGGACACGTGTGCTGGGGCATGAAAGACAGGACGGGTGTGCTGGGAGATGGGGACAGGACAGGTGTGTTGGGGATGAGGGACAGGACAGGTGTGCTGAGGGATGGGGACAGGACAGGTGTGCTGTGAGATAAGGACAGGACAGGTGTGCTGGGGATGAGGGACAGGACAGGTGTGCTGGGGGATGGGGACAGGACAGGTGTGCTGGGGGATGGGGACAGGACAGGTGTGCTGGGGGATGGGGACAGGACAGGTGTGCTGAGGGATGGGGACAGGACAGGTGTGCTGTGAGATAAGGACAGGACAGGTGTGGTGGGGATGAGGGACAGGACAGGTGTGCTGAGGGATGGGGACAGGACAGGTGTGCTGTGAGATAAGGACAGGACAGGTGTGCTGGGGATGAGGGACAGGACAGGTGTGCTGGGGATGAGGGACAGGACAGGTGTGCTGGGGGATGGGGGCATGACAGGTGTGGTGGGGATGAGGGACAGGACAGGTGTGCTGAGGGATGGGGACAGGACAGGTGTGCTGTGAGATAAGGACAGGACAGGTGTGCTGGGGGATGAGGTCGGGACAGGTGTGCTCTGGGTGCAGGGGTGAGGAACTGGGTTCAGCAGAGGGCAGAGCTGACCTCCCAGTCCCCCAGCCGTCCCCCAGGCCTGCCGGGAGGTGTGGGTGTTCTAGAAGCCCTGAGTCTTGGGGCGAGGAATCCAGAGCAACTTTGTTGTTTTGCTCCCCATGCTTCTTGTCATGGGGACTCAGGAAGCTCTCCTGGGCTCCAGGGCTTCACCTTCTGTGCTCACTCTTCCTTGCTGTTATTTGAACAGGTCACTGCTTTGTTCAAACACAGGCTGCACTTGGGAGGAGCCCTGAGGGGGCCACCAGGGTCTCAGGACCCGTCCGTCTCTCTGGGCACGGAGCTGCGCCGCTGCCTTTGCTGTGAGGTCGCTTGGTCCCTCAGGAAGGAGGGTGGGTGGCTAAAAGGAGGAGCAAGTGCGGGGCATGCGCGTGTCAGTGGGGCTCATGACGAGGGACCCTGAGCAGCGGCCAGCAGAGCCTGCATCCTGGCAAACTGCACCAGTGACAAAGTCAACCTGTCCCAGCCCGAGGGAAGGTTACTCTGGAGCCTTCCCAACAGTAGCTAGTGCAGCGCCCCAGGCAGTCCAGGGCAGCAGAGGGCGGGTCAGACACCCTTGGGCAGTGCAGCTTGCGAGCCTCAGGATCCGGATTGTTCAATTGATCCATCACTGTTTAACCATTTCCTGCTCCTCTGGCCCTTCCACAGAAACCGGAACTGTGGGTCTGCCGGCAGAAGCAGGAGGAGGGAAGCCAGGACGGGCCCCACTGATGCACGACCCGTGTTGTGAATTCCCTTATTTTTATCAATAGTGCCCGATTTTTTAAAATTAACAGCATGTAGGTGAAACCGTGGTTGTAACAAGCAGGAGAGGGAGGCCGTGAAGAGGAAGGGAAAATGAGGCAAACAGGAGGGGATGGGGCACCAACAGGTGCAGGGAACCTCGCCCCAGCAAACCTCATTTCCTTGGCTGAAAAAGGAGCGATCATTGAGTCCTTGCGGGGAGCCAGGAGATACTGGAAATTACCATTTCCTGGAGGGTGGCAGTGAATTCAAGTCAGAATCAATCCTGAGATGTGGCCACGCACCCACCAGGGCTACAGGAATACAACTAAAGTTCCTCCATTTTAGTTTAGAGAAATTGCCAGAGATCTCCACTGTGATTACTCAGAGAAGGACATGTAAAGAGAGAAGCTTAAAACTGCCCTCACAAGAGGTGATGGGTTTCATAAATTACAGAACAAGATTCATGTGGGGTATAGGAAAGCTTTCAAAGTATGGAGTCAAGAGAAAATGTTTAAGTCTGGTCTCAGTGTTGTTTTTTGTAAGCGTGTCTACACAACACCCACAAGTGTGTGCCGTTATATGGAAGCTGGTATCTGTACCTGAGGATAGTTGCCCTAGCCCCCCGGGTTCTGCGCTGCTTCCTCCTGTAACCCCTGCAATAGCCCGGGGGGTGGTTCCTATTATTAATATCATCACCCTTGAAGTGAGTGCCCTGAGGAAGTGCGTGTTACCTGGCAACTCTAATTCCATTTGACCGCAAAGCGCGTGTGCTCACTGCCTCCCCGGTGTGCACACAGTGTATCCATGCATGTGCCTGTGTTTGCATGCATGTGTGTATTTTAGGAAATAGATCAAAATTTGAAGAGACTTCCAGATGTTAAGATGATAACACTTCTTCCCGTTCTTCCTCCTTCCAATTCAACTTTTCGACGTCCTCTTTTAAGTCTTTACTACATTGTAATAAGAAAACACGTTCCGCTGAGAAGCAAGGATTGGCAACAGCATCATGGGTTTGAGGCCGCACACACAGATGGGGCTGGCTGGCCTGGGCTGGGCTGGGAGCAGCTGGAGAACAGCTTCCGGCAGTCGGCTGGACAGCTCCCCCTCGGCTAGAGGATGACCCCCCTTATGCCTATGGAGAACGCTGTGGAAATCACAGCAGGCGAGGTTTAAGCCCTCTGGACCTCCCTCATCGGGCACAAAGGTTTGATGGTTTCCTCTGTTCAGGTGTGAGGATAAGGTGGCCAGGGATTCAGGAGAAGGTGGCAGGAGCAGCAGGTGCTGTTCAGGTCAGGAGGTGATACCGTCCTCCCACCTCCAGGAGCCAGGGCGTCCCAGGGGTCAGGTGAGGAGGGCAGGCAGAGGCATGAAGGCCTCTCACCCCAAATTTTCATGCTGTGACAGAGGACCCGGGGCCACGGCAGGCAGCAAGCTCCCCCGCACCCTGGTGCAGACAGCTGGTCACTTCAAATTCCTACCTGGAAAAGGACACTGGGTTTGGTTTCAGGAGACAGCCGACCCGACCACGTCCCCCAATAGCGGCCGGAGCAACTGCCTGTCCGTCTGACCCCAGCTCGGGGCTGCGGTGGTTGGACTTTGCCACTGTGCTTCTCGCACCTGTGTCTGGTTTTGTTGACTCATTTGTGTAAACAGCTATGTGTGTGCTGGGATTTCTACATCCGTGTGTCTTAGGAAGGTTTGGTTTCCCAGGAAACAAGGGTCTGAGTGAAGGTGGTTACTGTGGGAGGTGGTCCCGGGGTGTGAGCTGGGGATGGGCAGGGAGGAGGGGTGTCATGAGTTACCTGCTTGGCAGCTCTGTGGGACTCGGGGTACCAGAACACAGCATGCACCGCAGGCTTCCTCCCACGAGCAGGCCTGGCCCCCAGCACCCTGGCCTGTCTGGAGCAGGGCAGGAGGCCCTGGCTGAGGCTGCAGCCTCAGGATCCCTGGGAGCTCCCACCAAGGCCGGAGGAGACACCTGGTCCCTCACCAGGCCGCCACCACGTGTGTTCAACCTCGTACATGCTCAATACACTCCTAATGAAAGACTATCAGAAACTTGAACAAATCTTACTGTGTAATAATTTCGGGAAATGGCTAACTTTTCGTGTGCACCCAGAGCATGGTGATGCTATTACAGGAAATTAAAATATTTTAAACAACAGAATATTATTTCAACCAATCTCATTTCAAGGGCAGGGACCAAGACTGTCTCCTCAATTTGTATAACTGACAGAGCTGACATCCAATGGAAGCTTTAAAGACTGAGTTTAGTTGAACATACGCAGGTATTGCTCTATCTCTGTATGTGATGTGGGCATTTTCTGTATATGATCGTAGCTTAGTTTCTTACGGGCTGTTGAGTTTTTGGTTTGTCGACTCAGAAGTCACTTCCAGGGCACAGTTCATGGAGGCGATGTTGAATACACAGCCCGTGTGTGTGTGGTCGGCCGGCTCCCGCTGCCGCAGGCGGCCCTCCATATGGACATCCTGCCCACGAGGCCAGCAGCTCTCACGAGAACAGCGACAATTGCTGATGCCGAGCTGAACGACAGTGGAGCAAAGCAGCATTTATTTTAGCAGAGTAAGTACACAGCAGTCATCAAAAACCTAAAGTAGGGGTTTCCAAACTTTTTTTTTTAGCCTCAGACTCAGATTTCTTTCTTAAAAAAAAATCTTGCCCAGAAAGGCAAACAAACAAAATAGATAAAGCAGGGCTCTACCCTCTGAGGCAGGCCTGGTGGCCGGAGGTAGGCCACTGTCTCCTCCCCAGGGACCTCCAGGGCTTGACGGAGCCCCTTTGATGGACAGAAGGAAACACAGGCCTGAGAACCTCTGCTGGGGACAGAGGCTAAACAGAGAGAAGGCCCCAGGCTTGGGCCAGTTCTACACAATGGGCAGCTGAGACAGAGGGACAGCTGCACCCTGCCGGCTTCCTCCACCCAAGGGCCCCTGCTGCCATGTGTCCCCATCTCCTCACACCGCCCCGGCCATCTACGGCCCTGCAAGGCCTCTGAGGACAGAAGAGGAAGAGAGCCGCAAGGCTGGCATGGACACAGCCCTGTCCCCTGCGGTTCCTTCAGGTCAGGTCCTGCTCTGAGTTCACCAGTGGCGGCTGCACAGTCCCACCGCAGGAACCTCAGTAAATGTCACCCACCGAAGACTCAATGCTCAGGAGGTGGCCAGCCTGTACACAAGGCCTCCGGAACCTCCTGCACTGAATTAAAACTCAGGATGGAAAAGGTTGCCAAGCCCTGGGGCCCTGACGGGGTAAGCCCCCGAGACCCCAGTTGTGTCCAGACTAGCCCTGAACTTGGATGTGTGCGGGCACTCAAGGCAGGGGTGGACCAGCACATGCCTGCAGGGGCTTTAGTTTAAGTGTATATGATGCATACGTATGATGAACACACATATATACACGCGTGGCGTGTACACATGTGGCATCTACACACACGATGTAGATGCATCTGGCGAGTCCACATGTGGCGTATACACACATGCCCTGCATATACAACATGGCACATACACACATGATATATCCACACATGATGAGTTAAAATCAGGCAGGAAATTGCCTGAGGCAGCCCAGCTGGAGGAGGTCTTTGAAACCAAGCACAGGACCCTCTATTAAAGAATAATGACACCAATGGTCACAGCGGTGCTGGTGCACAGTGGAGGAGAGGGGGCTCCCTCCCTCACGTCCCCTTGGGTCACAGAAATGCTGGTGAATGGTGGTGGAGAGGGGGTTCCACTCCTCATGTCCCCTTTGCTGCTATTTGCCTTAATTATGTGTTTGCATCCACATAACTACTTTTGGATTCTGTGACTCAAAGAAATGCAAAATTAAAAAATAAATCTGCAGAAGTCCACCTAGTTTTCAATCAAACCTGTCTTTCCTTCCAACCTCACCCCTCCTAAAAGAGAAAGGAAAGCTGTTGGGTGAAGTGTGGCTCCTGGTCAGGGACAGGGATCAGCCCAGGTGTGCGGCAAGCCCAATCAGATGGCTGGAAGCGCTGCCAGGCTGCGGCAGGGACTCACAGGAAGGCAGTGCCCTCAGCCAGCCTCCAAGGGTGTCTCATCAAGGAGTAGGGATCTTCCAGCACCCCCAGGCCAAATGTTAGCAGAAGGTTCCACAACCTCCACTGCAGTGCCAGGTCTTTTTCATAATGTGAAAGCGAGAATTCAGCTTGTGTCTGCAAGCGCGGCTGCCACATCCCAGCAGCCCCCATAGAACACATGTGGCATGCACACGCAGTGTTGTCCACATTCACACGTGTGTACAAAGCACCATGTTCTCTCACACACGTCGCACCAGGAGGAATGGGTGACTGACAGTTTCCAGTTTAAGGGACCTGGGGCTATTTGTCCTTGTTGACTTCCAGCTGGGAGGAGAAACTGGCACAAGGAGTGTGTGAGACAAGCCCCACACCTGGGCAGGCACACCTGGGCGGGCACACCTGGGCAGGCACACCTGGGTGGGCACACCTGTGCAGGCACATGCACTACAGCCCACCTCGGCCAGGGCCTCCGGGTACCAGCAGCTTGGCAGGCGGCTCCCATGGCTTTACAAGACCTGCAGCTGCAAAACCGGAGCCAGACCCACCGGCAGGCACAGAGGTGCCCTGCTCGCCAGGAGGATGCATCTGAATTATTTCCGTTTGCCAAACCCCAAAGGTCCTTGTCTTTCAGAACGTGAGCAAGACCGTGGTCTGGCTTCCCATGGGTGGAGCAGAAGGCTTTCCCCATGGTCATGCCAGGGGCACAGATACTCCATCCCCTTCCCAGATGAAAATGCAGACCTCCTCGGTTTGGCATCAGAGCAAAGGCAGAGCTGGGACTTGGGTGATCCAGGAACCACACAGGCCTCTGCTCCTGTTCTTTCTTGTGCATTAGAATTCGGGACAGGACAGCCTCACGATATTCTCACACGTGCATCGGGGAACTCAGTTGCCATGTCCACAGGCAAATTCAATGAGTTTCCTAAATATTCCCCGAGGTGTTGAGTCACAGCCGACCACCTTTCCAAAATTGTTTTCCTAGCTCTTCCACCCACTTTCATTTGAGATGGAATTATGCCCAGATTCAGTGGGGGCAGCTCCACCGGCCACTTAGCTTTGTTTCCCTCCTTAATGCTTTCAAGGGATGTGTGCAGTCTCCATAAAGCAGCAAAAGGATTATATGGGGCCTCTTGAAAGAAGGAAAATTTGAAAAAAAAATTGTCTTCATATGGGTATGTTTATTTCAGATTCAATATATAAACTGATCTTACTTGCTTCAAATAGACAGTTGCCTCATCAAAGCACGTAATAAACATTATTAACCCTGCCTGGCTCTGTGTGCCCGGGAAGAAGCCCCATGGGAGAAAGGAGGGGGCCAAGTCAGAGCCGGCCCTGTCCCACCCACAGACGAGTGCCCAGGGAGTCTTCGTGGACCCTCGCCTGAGGCCTCGGTGACTTGAGTATTTCAGGCTGTTTTTCACATAACTTTGGTTTGATTAAAACCCCAAATGCATTTGGCCAACCACATTTCCCTTTAATTTTTTAGCATATATTTATTTTCAGGGAAATGTCAGCCATGCATTTCTGATTCACTCTTTGTTGCCTCCAAGTTGGCTGGTGGTGGCGGGGCGGGTTCTCGCGGGTGCCCCGGGCTGCCCCAGGAGTCCATGAGGACAGCAGCAGGCGTGCCCCAAGCCCTCGTCGCCTCACATTCTGGAAACGGGCCCCGGAGACCAGATGGATGGTGATAGCACAGAGAGAGCCTGTGCGTGTGCGGGGCGAGGACGCATTTTAACTCTCAGCAGCGCTGGATTTGTGGTGATGTTGAAACTCCTAACCCATGATTTATGAGTGGTTTCTGACTTGGAAAAGCATGTTTTCTCCGCCCGGACTGACAGAATGCTCAAGGCTGGCAGAGGCACCCCAGGAGGCTCACGTAGCCGGCCCCTCTGTCCGGACACCCCCATAGGTCAGACTCCCCTGTGGCCCTGTTTCTCCAGCTCACCAGCTAAGGGCTGTTCACAAAGAAGAAGAAAAATGGCAGAACTTTCATGAACAGTGTTCACATTAGGAGAACTTGCCTTTCACCACACACCCACCGAAACAATAGCGCTTCCTCCTAAGGAAAATGGGAAGCTCCGGGAGGAGTCTCAGGTCCTGGTAGGTGACAGCAAGCTTCAGATCGAAGAGACATGAGTCTCATTTACATTTTAAGAATAATTCACTCTTAAAAGCAGGGGGACTGCTCACGACTATATAACCCTCACACTCTACATTCCTGAGCATACTTCAATAATTGTAAATGTGGGAATGCACAGTCCAATAACTGGGAAATTAAAATGTAAGATTCCAACACATTTACTCAATATTGATGTTGAATTCTCCATGTGTCAGGTGGCCTTTGCCGGGAGAAGTTGGCCTTCTGACCAGGCAGTTTATGGACAGACTTACTCTTCACTTTTCTGTAGAAACCAACAGAGCCCCTTTCGGCTTCCACCAGGTCCTTAGGACAGATGATTCTTCCCCTTACACACAGGTGGTGAAAAAGCAATTCCACCCAGAAAAAAATTACTAACCCAGAATTATCAAATTCTTATCAAGCTTTAGCAGATTCAGCACCAGAAGTAGGTCAGAGGAAACTCAGGTCTTTGCCTGAGTATTTCTATAGAAGTTCCATTGTTGACCAAGAGAAGACATGGGCTTCTCATTGAACTTCCTTTTAATGGGCTCCAAATTCTGTGATAGATTTTTGACCAAGTTGAGTCAATGAAAATGTGCTGACTTTAAAAACTAGTAACTTGAAACTGCCACGCACAAACACACACACACATGCAAACACGCACACATGCACACACACATGCACACGCACACACGTGTGCACACACACGCACATACGCGTGCACAAACGCATGTGCATACACGCACATGGACACACACATGAAAACACACGTGCACACACGCACACACGCATGCACACACATGCAAACACGCACATATGCATGCAAACACACACACATGCACACACGCACATGGACACGTGCACGTACATGAAAACACGCACGCACGCACACACGAATGCACACACACATGCAAACACGCACACATGCATGCAAACACACACACGCATGCACACACGCACACACACAAATGGTCCACAACACATTCTCCTCCTTTTGAAGGCCCGTGTAAAATGTCTCCTCAGCACCAATATTCCAGCGTCCAAATCCCATCTGCTGGGTCACCTCTTGTCCTGGAAGCTGCCCAAATATTTGATCAGATCACGGAGAAGTCTGCGCCAGGCTCTCCCTGGCTCCCAAGGCTCAGGGCCCTGTGACCACACCTGGGTGCGGGTAGGGGGTGTCCATAAAATACGACGCTGATGGTGGCCTCCCAGTGGTGTTTTCAGAAGCAAAACTCACTCACTGTAGGTGACGTCCTGAAGAACCGGTCGCCATCGGCTGACCTGGGCAGGCCTGGCTTTGAATCCCAGCACAGGACTCTGTGACATTAAACAAGCGAGTTAGCCTCCGTGAAATCCTGTCTCCAAGCCTGTAAAATTAGGACATTAATGCCGGCTCCCCGGGATTTTAAATTTTAAATTACGTGGAATAAGGAGCATGTGCATGACAGAATTCTCAGGCTCTAACACGTGCCCAGCACACAGTAATTCCTGCCTTCTTCCCCTAAAGCTTTCACCACCCAGCTTTCACCGTCCCAGTTCTACCTAATTTGCCAAAGCCCTTGAGTTTGAGTAACAGCTGCGTGGGCACTTCTGAAGGTTTGGAGAACCCTTGGTGACGTTACCCACCAAAGCACCGGGCGTTGTTAACAACACGGGCAAGCTCATGCAGCCCCAGGGGCGTCAGACAGAAAGCGGCATGCGGGGGTGTCAGGAGCATTTCCAATGGACCTATGTCACAACTGTGTCTCAATCCAACCCTGCACCAGCCACCATTTTTGGTTTCTCTCCTGATTAAAAATAATAAGCAGGAAAAGCTAAAGACCTATGACCGTCCTGTGCAGAAAACCTGTCTACGTGTCCACAGGCCGCAGGGCCACTCTGGGCAGTCACCGGCTGAATGCCCGTAAGGCTCCGAAGGGAAACTTTTGGCACCAGCTCATGCTGTCATTCATGCGCTCTCGTGGAGTCCAGCAGCCCTGCCGGCAGTGGGTGGTAGACGGGTGTCTGGTGGAAACGTGACCACATCGTGGGGTCCAGCAGCCCTGCTGGTGGTGGATGGAGGGCGGGTGTCTGGTGGAAACGTGACCACATCGTGGAGACCAGCAGCCCTGCCAGCAGTGGGTGGTGGACAGGTGTGTCTGGTGGAAACGTGATCACATCGTGGAGACCAGCAGCCCTGCTGGTGGTGGGTGGTGGGCGGGTGTCTGGTGGAAACGTGACAGCAGGTGACTCATGGCTCCCATACTGGGCTCTTGTATTTTCTTTGAATGAATGTCACTCACTGTTGTGCAGATGCCCATAGCCTGGCACCTTGGGAGTAGGTAATTTTCTAAACAAGGACCCTGGAGCTTGAGGGTAGGGAGGGCATGGGCGGCAGCAATGGCTGGCACTCAGCAGGCCTGATTCATTCACCTTTTTAGCATGGCTTGGGTGAGAGGCCATTGGAAGTTCTTCCTTAATTATAAAGAAATTAACCTGGAAGGTTTGTACCTGTCAGAATCACATAACTTCAACATGAAGGACACGGCCGACCCGATGTGGAAGGTGGAATCATGATGCTCACGGTGCCACGCCCTAATTCCCAGAATCTGATGCCCGCGGTGCCACACCCTGATCCCTGGAATCTGATGCCCGCGGTGCCGCGCCCTGATCCCTGGAATCTGATGCCCGCGGTGCCGCGCCCTGATCCCTGGAATCTGATGCCCGCGGTGCCGCGCCCTGATCCCTGGAATCTGATGCCCGCGGTGCCGCGCCCTGATCCCTGGAATCTGATGCCCGCGGTGCCGCGCCCTGATCCCTGGAATCTGATGCCCGCGGTGCCGCGCCCTGATCCCTGGAATCTGATGCCCGCGGTGCCGCGCCCTGATCCCTGGAATCTGATGCCCGTGGTGCCACACCTTAATCCCTGGAATCTGATGCCCGTGGTGCCGCACCCTGATCCCTGGAATCTGATGCCCGCGGTGCCGCGCCCTGATCCCTGGAATCTGATGCCCGCGGTGCCACGCCCTGATCCCTGGAATCTGATGCCCGTGGTGCCGCACCCTAATCCCTGGAATCTGATGCCCGCGGTGCCGCGCCCTGATCCCTAGAATCTGATGCCCGTGGTGCCACGCCCTGATCCCTGGAATCTGATGCCCGCGGTGCCGCACCCTAATCCCTGGAATCTGATGCCCATGGTGCCACACCCTGATCCCTGGAATCTGATACCTGTGGTGCCACGCCCTGATCCCTGGAATCTGATGCCCATGGTGCCACACCCTGATCCCTGGAATCTGATGCCCGTGGTGCCGCACCCTAATCCCTGGAATCTGATGCCCGCGGTGCCACGCCCTGATCCCTGGAATCTGATGCCCGTGGTGCCACACCCTGATCCCTGGAATCTGATGCCCATGGTGCCACACCCTGATCCCTGGAATCTGATGTCCACAGTGCCACACCCTAATCCCTGGAATCTGATGTCCGCAGTGCCACACCCTAATCCCTGGAATCTGATGCCCGCAGTGCCACACCCTGATCCCTGGAATCTGATACCCACGGTGCCACGCCCTGATCCCTGGAATCTGATGCCCGCAGTGCCACACCCTGATCCCTGGAATCTGATGCCCGTGGTGCCACACCCTGATCCCTGGAATCTGATGCCCACAGTGCCATGCCATGATCCCTGAAATCTGATGCCCACAGTGCCACGTCCTGATCCCTGGAACCTGGGGACGTGGCCTTGCGTGGCAAAAGGGACTTTGCAGATGCGACTGGGGAAAGGGCCCGGAGAGGAAAGATGACCCTGGATGATCTGGGTGGGCCTAAATTTCCCTCAATCAATCACAGGTGTCCCTGGAAAACAGGCAGAGGGCCGTTGACCTCAGGAGAGGGAAGGGCCATGGTGTCAGGGGCAGGGGTTGAAGCAATGCCCTCTGAAGATGGCGGGGGCCAGGAGCTGAGGACCACGGTGGCCTTGGAAGCCAGAACAGGCAGGAAGGGGTTCTCCTGGAGCCTCCAGAAGGGGCCACCCCTGTGGACACTTTGACTTGGGCCCAGTGGGACTGATTTCTGGCCCATGGAACTACAAGATGGTAGATTTGTATTGTTTTGAGCCACTAAGTGTGTGTGGTTTTTGCAGCTGCAGTGGGAAAATCACACACCCCATGTCATGAGTGCATCACCCAGCAGGGCTGTGTGGACTCGGGCTGTGTGGACTTGGGCCGTGTGGACTCGGGCTGTGTGGACTCGGGCCGTGTGGACTCGGGCTGTGTAGGAATCGGGCTGCCTGGGACTCAGGCTGCATAGGATTCGGGCTGTGTGGGACTTGGGCTGTGTGGACTCAGGCTGCATGGGACTTGGGCTGTGTGGACTCAGGCTATGTGGACTCAGGCTGTGTGGACTCGGGCTGCATGGGATCGGGCTGTGTAGGATTCGGGCTGTGTGGGACTTGGGCTGTGTGGACTCAGGCTGCATGGGACTTGGGCTGTGTGGACTCAGGCTGTGTGGACTTGGGCTGTGTGGGACTCGGGTTATGTGGGACTCAGGCTGTGTGGACTCAGGCTGCATGGGACTCGGGCTGTGTGGGACTTGGGTTATGTGGGACTCGGGCTCTGTGGACTCAGGCTGCGTGGGACTCGGCCTGTGTGGACTCAGGCTGCATGGGACTCAGGCTGTGTGGGACTCGGGCTGTGTGGACCCCGGCTGTGTGGACTCAGGCTGTGCGGGACTCGGACTGTGTGGGACTGAGACTCTGCCTCCTGCCGGTCACTCAGCTTTGCCCCGACTTGCGTGCGGTCATTCTCAGGCTAGGAGTTAAGAACCCACCATTGCACCTAAGTAGACAAAATCCAGTGGAGAGGGGAAAATCTCTCCGCATGTCTTTTTTAGAGCAAAAATCCTTCCCCAGAAACTCTGCAGCAAACCTTATTTTTGGACTAGTGAGGGTATATCCCTTAAAGCTGGGGTAGACTCCGCTTCCCCTGAGAGGCACCCTCTGTATCCAGGGCATTGAGCAGAGGGCACAGTCTGTGGAGAAGTAGAAACTGGGGATGAGCGGGAGAACGGGTCCAACAGGCAGCCAACGGCACCTGGGGTAGAATAGAGGAGTAACCTCAGGAGTGTGTTCTGGTTCTGATGCTGATTTATTAGGTTGCCAGGGAAGAACAGTTTGGAAATGAAGTTAAATTAAATCATAGACACGCGAGGAATGCTGACAATTCTGGGAGAAGCCCGAGGGACCGTCTCTTGCTTCAGCCAGGAGGAAACAGAGGTCCCAGGGGCCTGGCCGCCTGAGCTCAGGCGTCAGCCGGTATCAGAGCCGGAACAGGACAACTGTGCGGGAGATTGTTGGACTCCCCGCATCCCAGTGGGAATTGGCAGCTCTGGCCAGTTAAATATGAGTAGGTGTTTAATTCAAGTAGAAGAGGAAATCGGAAAGATCTATCCATCAAACTGCGCAGCGGGGAGGAGCTCGCCACACAGCTGCATCTGCAAGGAGCATGTGGTCGCATGGCCTGTGTCCGAACTGTCTTTCCCGGACGACCCCACCTCCGAGGCCAGGGGTGCCTGGAGACCCATTCTATCAATGTCAGCCTTCCCAGCTGCATGGGCAGGTGGGGAGTGCCGACCACAGATAAGGAATTCTCAGGGGTGAGAACCGCAGGGACACTGAGGTTCCCAGAGCGCAGAATTCAGAACTAGCAGGTTTTTTCTGAGCTCGGCCCTAGGCTATGTGGATATCAGAAGTCAGGCAGAGGTGACCTCGCCTGGAGGTCATCACGGTGGTGAATTCCAGGCCGGGAAGAGTGGAAATACAAACATCAGATTTAAAAACTCACTAATTTGTTCCTCTTAGATTCACAACTGGAGGCTGGTGGAAGAACAGAAAATATCCACAAGAAAAAATAGAGTGATGACGGTGTTGCCACGGGGATGAGCCAGTCCTGAACCTGGCCTGTCTGCCACGCCCAGCACTGTCGCCAGGACACAGGTTCCAGCAGCTCACTTTAAGGGAACACAAGACAACCTGCTGGTGTTGCTCAGGGAGGTGCCGGGCAATTCCTGGAGCTGGCATCCAGCTTCTCCACCGTCACCAGGTGGGGCCCTCCGGGACGTGGAGGGCCGTAAGGGTCTTGGCCTTTAATTCAGCTCTGTGTCCTGGCTGCTTCACGATGCCAGCCTTCTCAGAGCCCTCTTTGGAAACTAAATACATACTTTACTGAATCAACAGATTACTTAGCATCTTGTGGTATGAAAATGCAAACCCCAAACCAAAATCAAACCAAACAAAAAGCCCCCAAGAGATGCCTGTACTTGAAAAATGCATTTAGCTGTGTGCATCTGTGACAGGGCCCTCTCTGAGGTCTCAGGCTTTTATTTTTACATTGTAACTACAGGAAAATTATAAACATCGGATTTTATGAAGCCTTGGAAAAAAGATATATTAGCTTAGATATTCTAATTTATCAAATGTGTGGACACCATTATGTTGATAAATTTAAGATGTTTACAAACAGACAGATGGAGAGAGATTTTTTAAGGGAAAAAACCATTTAAAAACATTATTCCATCATATTGACCTGCTTCTAGAGACAGATGGGCCAAGCGTCTAGCTGGTACCCAACCTTTGATTCGATGTGGCTCTTAAAACCGGGGTAATTAACTCTCATATTGAGTTACCTCGTTAAGAGCAGAGTGCTGCACAGCGGAGAGGGCCAGCCGTGCCGCAAAGGCTGAGAGGAAAGGCCAGGTGACGGGGGGCCCAGCTGCACCTGGTTCTCGTCTGCACCACACCACCCCAGAACAATTCCTCTTTTACAACTTTAAAAAGTAACTCAAAATTAAACACGGCTGTCCCAGCTTTTAAGATGCAAAACCAGATTCACAACTGCGTCTGATTACTAAATATCCATGGGTCATTTTCAAATACGAACCCCAGTTCCTAACCGAGTATGTATGTGGGCAGAATACCCTAGAGTTTACCTTGCACTGATATTACTTGTCTATAGTTCAGTTCTCTCATGCCTCCTCTCACTCAGACTTAAAATAATACCCATGGCTACTGTTTTAGGACTTTTTTTTTTTTTTTGACAAGGCCTTGCTCTGTTGCCCAGCCTGGGGTGCAGCGGCACCATCACGGCTCACTGCAGCCTCAAACTGCTGGCCTTAAGCAATCCTCTCACCTCAGCCTCTCAGGCAGCTGGGACTGCAGGTGTGTGCAGCCGGGCTCAGCTAATATTTCTGTTTTTTAGAGATGGGATCTCACTTTGTTGCCCAGGCTGGTCTCAAACTCCTAGCCTCAAACCATCTTCCCATGTTGGCCTCCCAAAGTGGTGAAATTACAGGCGTGAGCCAACATACCCAGCCTGTTTTAGACCATATTTTTAAAATTTTCTATCATAATAAAGTTTCCTTAGGCATAGTTGACTATATTGCTGAAAAGAAAACAGCCGTGGATTTCTATCTCCTAGATTTCCCCGTCCACATCAGCCTCAGGATGAACACAGGAGCTCATTCCCAAACAAAAGCAGGAGGTAAGATGGGGCTGAAGAGGCGGGGGGAACAAAGGCGCTGTGAGGGGAAAGGCAGAGCCTTTTAGGGGCTGGTCTAATCCAGGAGAACGGAGGACCGAGGCAGCGCCACGGGTTCCCATCAGAAGCTGCGGCCCTGTGGCAGCCTACAGGGATCACGCATCACTCTCCAGGCACCAGTGAGGTATCCGAGAACACTGCTTTCTTTAATCGGTACAATTGTATCAAGTCGTCACTATTATGTTCATCTTACAGATAAGACATTTGGATCGCATGCAGTGATTAAGCTTCCAAAGCTAAATAGTGACAGAAGTGAGATTCACATCCACCCATCTACCCCACACCCACGCACTATAACCTGCCCCAGGGACCCGTGACTTCTACGTGGAGGGTCCCTTTGACACAGGGCAGGCTGGAGGCAGGTCCAAGGCCCGCTCCCTGTCCCAGGGGAACGGTTGCTGGGTTGGCCTGACAATGGGTCTGGGGTAGGCCACCATGCCATGACTGTGGGGCAGGCACCAGGCTTGCAGCGTCCATAGAGGTGTTGGTGCAAGAGGCCTAGCCACTGGGGCTCACAGTTTCTTGGCATCAGAACCTTTTTTGCAAACATCATTCTTTGAAATGCCAACGAATGAAATGGGAAGAGCAGGGTTGACGGCGGGGAGAAGGGGCTGAAGGACCGGGGCACCTGCTGTCACGCACCCCACCCCAGGTCATGTCTGCAAAACCCCAGTGTTCAGGGGACTCAGTGCAAATACCACTGCCCTGGGCAGCCGTGGAGTGCAGTTCGCATGTTTCAGCAGCTGGCTGGGAGGACTCAGCTTCCAAAACCAGAGGGGCCATAGCTGAGCCTGGTGTCTGTTTTCACCCTGGGTCAGCGTGAGATCTGCCCCGAGATCCCTGAAACAAGAGACACTGACAGCAGCCGTCACAGGGAAGCTGCAAACAGGGCTTCCTCCAGCTCAGCCTCGGCGAGGAGGAGCTGAGAAGGCGGGGTGCCCTCAGCCGGCAGCAGACTCTGGAAGGAAGGGTCCCCTTCCAGCAATATCCCTCCCCGTGTCATCCAGAAAAGCGAAAAGGAGCCCACTTCCCACTTGTGATCCAGATGCCTCAGCGGGCTCTGTCCTTCCCAGGCTCCCAGGGGCTGTACCCGCCGGCTGTGTGGATGGCGACTGGGACCCACTTCCCACTTGTGATCCAGGTGCCTCAGCGGGCTCTGTCCTTCCCAGGCTCCGAGGGGCTGTGTGGATGGCGGCCGGGCTGGACCTGAGCCAGCCCCCTCCGGAGGCTATGTGCAGCCAGTGGCAGAGGAGCTCCTGCAGGCAGGGATGGCGGGAGCTGGTGGGAGGAAGTGAGTTGAGTTTCACCTGAGCATGTGTCTGCTGTCTGGTCATTCACGGAGTCCTGAGGCTGGGACCATGGGAGGGTCTGGGTCCCTGGGTTGAGCCAAGAATCCTCAACTCTGGAGCGTCAATCCCCACTGCTCCAGGATTGCTGGAAGTCACAGCATGGATTGCAGAGGCTGAGCAGCTGGCCTCAGCCTCCCCGACTGTGGCATCCAGCCTGGGCATCCACCTCAGCCAGCAGCTTGAGCCCTGGGATTTGGGCATTGAACCCCAGCTCCTTCTCCTTCCTGGAGGACACCTTGGCTTGATCCCTTTATCAGCGCCTCTCTTACCTCCGGGAAAGCAACACCATGGTCTAGTCCTCATCTTTAACAATTGCATGGGAAAGAACTACTTAACTGTATCTACCATAAAACGTTCTAGGAACTGACCCTCACAGAGAGGTTAGAAGCATGGAAGGGATCTGTCATTCCCATTCTTCAATGTACCGCGTTTGCTTGAAGAGTACATAATAAACATAAGGAGAATGATTATTTTGCCACCAAATTCTGCACACTCATTGGTGGAAGAAGCTTGGGGCCTGTGGGCTGTAGAGACCCTGGGGACAGCCCGCATCCCAAAGGTGAAGAAGGGGCCTCCGGAGGTGCCGGGGACAGGACCCACGGAACAGAGGCAGGTGTGGGGATCACACTGAGAGTCAGTGTGACCCACGCCGGCCACAGAAGTGCAGTTCTGCCGTGGTGACTTCAGCCAGAGAGGACAGTAAAGCGCATCTCCCACCTCTGTCTCCAGGGAGGATGAACCCTACCCAGGCTCAGGCCCGCAGCTAATGGATGGAAACACCACAGCTCGACCACAGCGCCCACATCTGAGCCTGCCCCACAGCTCGGGCCGTTTCCCTTGAAAGAGTTACTTTCTTCCACCTTCTTCAATTAAAAGAAAAAAGGAGTTATCTCCTTTTGATGCTGTCAGTTTTCTGGTGAAAAGGGAGAACTGCAGATACGGGTCTTTCTAGGTAAATAAAACACGGTGTTGGTTGGAAAGCGAATTCTCACCGCGGGCTAAGTCAACACAGGTGTTCTTCCATGGGTGGCAGCGCAGGTGGCCGTTTGTTTTCTGTTCCCTTCACAATCGTCTCTTTCTCTCCATTTGGTTCACATCTGAGCCCACATCCCTACTGGCAGCCACGAGGAAATGTCACCTGGCACTTGTTACGTATTAAATGTCCTTATCAATAACGGCCTGCTGTGCCCCAGCTTATCCAAGCTGCAGGCACCTATAAAGCAATAAAAGGCGATTAGGAAGAGCTGCCCCTGCGGAGTTCCAGGGAAGGTTTCAGCTCGGTTAGGGGAACCGTTGCTCCAGATCAACAGCGTTGACTTCTAAAGGAGCAAATGTTCACATCAAAGTAGCCTGGGTCTTCAAGGGAACCAAACATTGGCCATAAAATGAGCACAGCCCGGTGAATGAGGCTTTGTTATCCTCACTCAGGTGTCAGCTCTAGGACCTTCCCTGAGACCACTCTTTTGAGAAAGAGACAGGCGGCCACACAGAATGGGTCATGGCACCACCCCCGGGTTTGAGGGGGAGAGGAAGTCCAGAGGCTGCCTCACCACGGAGACAAAGACCCCAGGGCGCAGCCCCCAGCCCGAAGGCCACATACCTGGCCATGGCCCAGCCTGGGATGTGGGTGCATGCTACACACATATGGGTGGGTATTCATGCGTGTGTGTGCATGTACATGGGCCTGGCCTGGGATGGGGATGTGTGCTGCACACATACCACATACGTGGGCATTTGTGTGTGTGTGTGTGTGTGCATGTGCATGGGCCTGGCCTGGGATGGGAGTGTTTGTGTGTGTGTGCGTGTACATGGTCTCGGCCTGTGACGTGGGCGTTTGTGTGTGTGTGTGCATGTTCATGGGCCTGGCCTGTGATGGGGGTGTGTGCTGCACACATATGTGTGTGTGTGTGTGCACATCTTCATGGGCCTGGCCTGGGATGGGGGTGTGTGCTGCACACATACCACATACGTGGGCATTTGTGTGTGTGTGCGCGTGTGCATGGGCCTGGCCTAGGATGGGGATGTGTGCTGCACACATACGTGTAGTTGTTCGTGTGTGTGTGTGTGTGTGTGCACATGTTCATGGGCCTGGCCTGTGATGGGGGTGTTTGTGTGTGTGTGTGTACATGGTCTCGGCCTGTGACGTGGGCATTTGTGTGTGTGCGTGCATGTACATGGGCCTGGCCTGGGATGGGGGTGTTTGTGTGTGTGTGTGTACATGGTCTCGGCCTGTGACATGGGTGTGTGTGTGTGTGCATGTACATGGGCCTGGCCTGTGATGGGGGTGTTTGTGTGTGTGTGTGTACATGGTCTCGGCCTGTGACGTGGGTGTGTGTGTGTGTGTGCATGTACATGGGCCTGGCCTGGGATGGGGGTGTTTGTGTGTGTGTGTGTACATGGTCTCGGCCTGTGACGTGGGTGTGTGTGTGTGTGTGTGCGTGTACATGGGCCTGGCCTGGGATGGGGGTGTTTGTGTGTGTGTGTGTACATGGTCTCGGCCTGTGACGTGGGTGTGTGTGTGTGTGTGCGTGTACATGGGCCTGGCCTGGGATGGGGGTGTTTGTGTGTGTGTGTGTACATGGTCTCGGCCTGTGACGTGGGTGTTTGTGTGTGTGCGTGTACATGGGCCTGGCCTGGGATGGGGGGGTGTGTGTGTGTGTGCGTGTACATGGTCTCGGCCTGTGACGTGTGTGTGTGTGTGTGTATGTGTACATGGGCCTGGCCTGGGATGGGGGTGTTTGTGTGTGTGTGTGTACATGGTCTCGGCCTGTGACGTGAGTGTGTGTGTGTGTGTGCGTGTACATGGGCCTGGCCTGGGATGGGGGTGTTTGTATGTGTGTGTGTACATGGTCTCGGCCTCTGACGTGGGTGTTTGTGTGTGTGCGTGTACATGGGCCTGGGATGGGGGTGTGTGTGTGTGTGCGTGTGCATGGTCTCGGCCTGTGACGTGTGTGTGTGTGTGTGTGCGTGTACATGGGCCTGGCCTGGGATGGGGGTGTTTGTGTGTGTGTGTGTACATGGTCTCGGCCTGTGACGTGGGTGTGTGTGTGTGTGTGTGCGTGTACATGGGCCTGGCCTGGGATGGGGGTGTTTGTGTGTGTGTGTGTACATGGTCTCGGCCTCTGACGTGGGTGTTTGTGTGTGTGCGTGTACATGGGCCTGGCCTGGGATGGGGGTGTGTGTGTGTGTGCGTGTACATGGTCTCGGCCTGTGACATGTGTGTGTGTGTGTGTGTACGTGTACATGGGCCTGGCCTGGGATGGGGGTGTTTGTGTGTGTGCGTGTACATGGTCTCGGCCTGTGACGTGTGTGTGTGTGTGTGTGTGCACGTGTACATGGGCCTGGCCTGGGATGAGGGTGTGTGTGTGTGTGTGTGTACATGGTCTCGGCCTGTGACATGGGTGTTTGTGTGTGTGTGCATGTACATGGGCCTGGCCTGGGATGGGGGGGTGTGTGTGTGTGTGTGTGTGTGTACATGGTCTCGGCCTGTGACGTGGGTGTTTGTGTGTGTGTGCATGTACATGGGCCTGGCCTGGGATGGGGGTGTGTGTGTGTGTGTGTACATGGTCTCGGCCTGTGACATGGGTGTTTGTGTGTGTGTGCATGTACATGGGCCTGGCCTGGGATGGGGGGGTGTGTGTGTGTGTGTGTACATGGTCTCGGCCTGTGACGTGGGTGTGTGTGTGTGTGTGCATGTACATGGGCCTGGCCTGGGATGGGGGTGTGTGCTGCACACATATGTGTGGGTGTTCATGTGTGTGTGTGCGTGTACATGGTCTCGGCCTGTGACGTGGGTGTTCATGTGTGTGTGTGCGTGTACATGGGCCCAGTCAATGATGCCGGTGTGTGCTGCACACATACGTGTGGGTATTCGTGTGTGTGTGTGTGTGGGTATTCGTGTGTGTGCGCATGTACATGGGCTCAGTCTGTGATGCCGGTGTGTGCTGCACACATACGTGTAGTTGTTCGTGTGTGTGTGTGCACGCATGTACATGGGCCTGGCCTGTGGTGTGGGTGTGTGCTGCACACATGCGTAGGCGTTCATGTTTATGTGCATTTACATGGGCGTGGCTGCATGGGCCTGGACCAGTGGGCATGTGCATGTACACCTGGTGCTGCTGGGCCTGACCTCTGACCCCCAGCTCCAGTGCCTCCGGCTGTTTTCGCCAGCTTGTGTCCTGGGTGCCTAACCAAGGTTCCTCCCAAAGGCACCTGAACAGCCATGATCATTCCTCACTTCTCACAACACCTCCTCCCAGCCCTCCTGGGAACTGCGTGTGGAGGCCAGGATTGCCGGGCCACGGCGTCCTATGCGGGTCTTTTCAGAATCAGAGTACAGAGCATGGGAACAGCACCGTGTCCTGAGAAGTGCAGGTCCTGGGATCAGTTTCCCCACTGAGGAGGGAGGAGCACTGGGGGGCCCGTCCCTGAGGCTGCAGCACCGTCTAATGGTGGGAGAGCCACTCCTGCAAGGCCGTGACCTTCTGCACGGGGGACAGGAGGCACCTCAGCGGCCTCCCTGTCCATGCAGCCTGACCACTGGCTATGGGTTCAACTGTGTCCCCTAGAAACAGGTGTCCCGTTCCTCCCCTCAGCTCCCATGAACATGAACTACAGACTCTTTGCAGACGTACTGCAATTCAGATGAGGTCATCCTGGGTTAGGGCCAACCCTCATCCAATGGCTGGTGTCCTTGTAAGAAGAGGAGACAGAGACACAGGGCAAGGTGAATAGAATCAACTCTACCCACAGGTTAAATCAGACCTGAGGGACAAGCTAAAAGGTGGCATCAAACACAAAACACTTTTAGTCATTTTCTGAAGGGAGGTGATTTTCCTGTCAAGCCCTGGAAACGAATTTATTCCCATCATCCATCTGGGCCATAGGAGGTGTGCAGCTTTTCCTAAGATCAATTCGCCTCAGGCTGCTCGCATGAGGCTCAAGCAAACGTTTCTTTTTAAATTAGGCTGATCAGTGATGCCAACAAATAGGTCCTCAACAGCTCTCACCTCTGACCCTGCAGGATCAAGCGATGCGTTTCACAGTGAGGAACATGCCGGTGGGCATCTTCAAATATTTGCCGCTTAAAAAGTTGGTGTTACTTTAGAGCAAGGCTCATAGCAATGTGGCTCCAAAGCTCACATGAGAATGGTTAAGGGCAAGTGATGCAGGGGGAAAGGCCGGGCCCTCGCTCCCCAAATCCTGCCTAGCCTGTTTCATAAACACCTGCATCTAGCCAGCAGCCTCATCTCTCCTGACTTTCCAGTCTGGGCTCCCATGCTGGTCAGATCGTGGCTTCTGCCTCCTTCTTTCGAAGATGACAGAAAGGGGATCAGGCAGCCTTGCATTTTCTGACCAAAGCATTCATTACAAGCCAGCTTTGTAAAATAACAATTCGTCTGCATGGTGTTTTTCTAAATCACACAGTCCTGTGTATCCTGGGGTGCCACGTGCCCGCCAGCCTGAGGGGACACAGCGGGGACACAGAAGCTCTGCCGCCCCCGGGGACCCACACACCAGCCCTGTGACCAGGACATCCAGAGCCCAGCCTGGACTCGCCAAGACGCCTTGGAAAGATTCCCCCGGGCTCCTGCTGTGGGCGATTGACCCCACGCCCTTCCATGCTTTTCTCGCCTGCTTCTCCACTGGCATCACTTCAGGGTCTCTCTGGCCACTCAGAGAGGAGGCACCTGCTCCGCGGGAGGCGTGGTTGGCTCTGGCATGGTGGAGAGAAGATGATTTGAGGTTGGGTGTAACCGAGCTTGCAGGGAGTTGTGGAGACCTCTGTACCCATCCACTCATCCCAGGCCTCTTTCTGCATCCCAAAGGAGGGTCCCAGCCCGGGCACAGACAAGGAGGAGGGTCCCAGCCTGGACACAGACTCAGAGGAGGGTCCCAGGCCCGATACGGACCCAGAGGAGGGTCTCAAGCCAGACACGGACCCAGAGGAGGGTCCCAGCCAGGGCACAGACAAGGAGAAGGGTCCCAGGCCAGGCACACACCAGAGGACCGTCTCAGCCCGGCCGTGGACAGGAGGACAGGGCCCAGCGTGAGCCGAGGGTGCCCCCTGGTGGCAGTGGTGATGCCGTCCAAAGCAGGCCCTGCCACGTGAGCACTTTTATTATTATTATTATTATTATTATTATTATACTTTAAGTTCTAGGGTACATGTGCATAACGTGCAGGTTGGTTACATATGTATACTTGTGCCATGTTGGTGTGCTGCACCCATGAGCACTTTTTAATTCAGGAACAAGCGCATGAGACAGAGAGGCCTGCCCAGCCTCGGGCTAATCTTCTCATGAATTCTTAATGAGGCCCCTCTCCTGCTGTCTGTCAGCTCCTGGGCACAAAAGCTTATGGGTTCATTTTATTGCAACAATAAAAAGAAACAGCATTGTATGTTACCAATAAAGTAACTCTAAGACCCTGTTCACACTTGGGTTCATTGTTCATGTCCTCGTTGCACTGAAACGTATTCATCGTAGAAACATTGCGTACAGTCGGATGTGACATTATATTGAGGGTTCAGACCTATAAGCAACATACTGTGATTTTATGTTGTAGGGACGCTGCGTCAGCTACAGCATGAAATGTAAACGAGACGTGGATGACCTGCTGGTGAGCGTGTGTGTCTTGTGTTTTGTGTGCACGCACCACACCAGGCCCACGTGGGATTTCTCCCTGGGGCTGGAAAGCCCCATGCATGGGTGTTCAGCATCTGTCGGGGTGGAAGGGGCTTTTCCACCCCAGAGCTCTTTCCTACTTTTAGTAGGTGGTAGAATCAATTAGCAGCAGGAAGATGGAAGCATCTTCCTGTCTTTAAAAAAAAAACAAAGACTGGCCTTTAAAATGTAAACAAGAAGCTCAACTAGATACATTGTTTTAATTTAAATACCAAAGCAAGCACTTGAAGAGCCTAGCAGAGCACTGACCTGAGCCTTCCGTTCCCTTTTTTTTTAATTTATTTTTTATTTTTTGAGATGGAGCCTCCCTCTGTCACCCAGGCTGGAGTGCCAATGGCGCAATCTTGGCTCACTGCAACCTCCACCTCCTGGGCTCAAGCGATTCTCCTGCCTCAGCCTCCCGAATAGCTGGGATTACAGGCGCCCACCAGCACGCCCTACTAATTTTTGTATTTTTAGTAGAGATGGGGTTTCATCATGTTGGCCAGGCTGGTCTCAAACTCCTGACCTCAGATGATCCAGCCACCTCGACCTCCCAAAGTGCTGGGATTACAGGTGTGAGCCACCACGCCCAGCTCCATTTGCTTTTATTTCCTCAAGGAAAACTCTTGCGTTTCCGTCACCTGGGCTCTGCTCCAGGTGCAGGACACGGGGAGGAAAAGACGTGGCTGCTTCCCACCGTGGTGTGGGGAGCAGGGCGGGGTGCAGGGTTGAGCAGTACACACAGAAGGAGGCAGGCCATGCTGGAATTTGCACAGGTGGGCACTCGAAAGGAGTGTGGGCAGTGACCAGGATGGGACAGAAGGGGCCACAGGAGGTAAGACCTTCAGGACAGCAGAAAGAGCAACGCTGGGCGAGGCAGGATGAATCCTGGGGTGGTCGGAAGGCTGAGAAGCACAGCTACAGAAGGCAGGCGGCAGGGTAAGCTGTGTGGTCTCACATCTGTTTGGCTGTGCATTCGTCGGTCCTGGAAGCAAGATCACACTTGGCCAGGTGGCCTCACTCCTATGCCCGTTACTGCTGTTACCTTCTCCTGTGTTTTGGTCCTGACCTAGGTATTGCAATTAGCATGTAAGCAAGGAGAGGACCAAAATAAGGAGGCCGGGGTGGGGGTGGGGGCGGGATACTTACAGTCTGTATCTCTCAGGGGAATTTCCTGAGGCCTCCTTTCTGCTTGGTTTCCCCAAAGGAGCTTCCTGGATGGACCCGTCCTCACAAGGGCCTTCAGCTCCTTCTAAGCAGAGAAACAGGCCACCTCTGCCTTCCCCTGGCATGGATTCTCTGATTTTCGGATTCTCTGTGAGTCTGTTGATGTCCCAGAAAGCGAGGCCAGAAGTGACCTTCTTCTTGGGAAATTCTCCCTCCTAAAGCCTCTACTGACTTGAACACACGGCCAGGTTTGCACAACACCGTGAGTAAGACTTGCCAAAGGAGGTCGCACATTCCTGCCTCCAGGAAAGACCCTGCTATCCCAAAGAAAGGAGTATTTCACTGCATTACAGTTTAAACTCTTGAATCATTACTGTATTTTCCAATTCTCATTTGAAATTCAAAGAGAGAGGGTAGAAGGAACAAATTCATGGCTTCCGGGCGCCTCCTCCATCTCCAGCGTCACAGCCTCTCCTCTTTGCTAAACTTTTCGTTTAAACGCAACACTCTTTCCTCATTTTGTCATGGCATTTGTCAGAACCTTGAAAAAAAATTAAAATGCAGTTGCAAAACACTGAGAGATTCAAGGAGAGCTAGGGAATCTGCAAATAATTTTTAAGATGAAAAATGAAAATAATAATGCTTTGAGTGTCAGTGGAATTTGACTGTAAGTACAGTTTTACTAAGACCAGGTTTTCACCTAGAGGCTTCAACTAAGAACATAATTTTAAGATGCCCAGCACTGGGTTTTTTTGGACTGCCTAATAGTAAAAGGTATTAGCGATATCAGAGAGCTGTTTGCAATTTCTTGGGGCCGTATTTGCATTGATCATCTCTGATGTTACTCACTGTGTTTGCAGATGGAAGACATGAGGTTAAAAGATGTCCAGATCCATTTTAGAGATGATCGAAGTGAAGCAGTGAGATCATCTATCATCTGACAGGAATTGGGCCAAAACCAGACATCCCCCATCCAGCCAAGCTGCAGAGCCTTCCAGCACAAATGCATCCAACCACAGCTCACCTGGGACTGTGGCCAGGAGCCAGTTAGCCGGGATGGGAGAGCAAGTATGACAAAGTGCAGAGGCTCTCAGCCCTGGCAGGATATTCAGAACAACCTGGGGAGCTTTAAAGTCCTGATGGCCAGGCCACACCCCAGGCTGAGTGAATCAGAAGCCCCGTGGGACTGTGCAGTCGCGTTTTTAAAGTTTCCAGGTGATTCTCAGGTGCAGCCAGGACTGGAACCCACCAGTGTCCGGAGAGCCCTGAGGTCTGGCCCTGCCACCAATGGGCAAGGCGGCCCGGAGAGCGGTTTCCTCTGTGGGCAGTGCGTGAGCCTCAGACCTGCTTGGCCTGACTTCCTTTCCTCTACAGGATAAGAATATCAGACACGGGCACTTCTGTGCACATTTTCTTTGAGAGCCTGACTTCCAAAGTTGATCAGTGTGAATGTTTTGTGAGTAGGGCTCAGGAAACAGCCTTCTTGTGATTTTTTTTTCTTTCTCCATGAAACTGGAGTAATACTTTCTTCTTAAAATAATATTTATGGAGCAGTGCTTCAATATATTTTAAACATTGAAATAGATTTACTTGATTTTTTTCTAAATATGAAAGATATATGGGTGTTTTGTAATAAATATAATCAATATTGAACGTGTAAAATAAAAGATAAAAATAACCCAAAGTTCCTCTATCCAAGGGTAGTAGAAGTGATACATATCCACCACTCAAAATTGTCCTTCCAAAATTTTTATTACATATGATTCTACCAAAATAAAATGATGGTGTGCTTTTATTTGTGAGCAGTTTTTCTCTCCTGTTGATATGCATGCAGTCAGATTTATTTCTCTCTTAATGGCTGCACCTAAGTGACAGGAAACAGTAGCGCACCACACAGCCAGCTCTCTAGGTCCTAATAAACGTTTTCCAAATGAGTGACTGAACGAGACCCAGGAAGGGAGGAGGAAATGTGGCCAGATATGGCTCAGGCGATGCTGTTAGAAATGCTTGTTCCCCGGTGCCATAAAGAAATAGCACTTGAACATAAATTTAATCTCCTCAGCAAGGCCATTTTTACTTTCTGCAGAAAGGGTACACTCGCCAGCAGCTTTGCCACGAGAGTACACTGAACAAAGGGGACAGGGTCATTTATAACCTGACATGTCCACCCTCCTGCTGTGTCCAGTTTCCATTGGCTGGAACAGGACCTCACATTCTGTGTTTGTCCCTACTGGCTAGCAACTTAGAACTTTTTAACAGAGGCAAAGGCAGAGGAGAACAAAGGAAGGAGGAAGTAACTCGTGGAATGCTGAGAAAGGTAAAAACACCTCCGAACAAGGAAGAGGAACAGGCTATGACCTAATGCCCCCTCGGACCAGCATAAGCATGCCAGGGTGGATATTTAGGCTACATTGTGGGAGCTAAGAACGTAAAGTACATTGATTTATTACGGCTAGCAGATATTTAAGAATGTTAGCACAGGTCTTTGAATCCATTTTGCTTCTAAGAGAAGTTACTATTTATTTCTAATTAGACGGGGAGGAGATTCTCTTTGAAAAGGAACCTCTACTTTACTTTTTACAGCACCATTGGTTTTAGCTGCTCCTAATTCCAGCAGTGACTCTATGGGGACTTGGAGCCCCAGCCCTGGTAGGTCAGGTGGGGTCAGCGTGGAGACGTGCCCTGTGCTGCCATCAGTCGCACTGACCCTGGGAAACCAGAATGCAAAGGTGGCAGCTCCGGGTCACATGCCAAGATTACGTTATACAAACAAAAATACTTTTATTATATAAATAATGAGTTCCAAAAATGCTGCTGTCATCACCCACACCTAGCCTCATTTCCAGCACTAGTTCCAATCAGAGCCACCAACTTTTCAAAGGAAGAAAAGCTTGACTGACGTTTTTCATCCTGGGAAAGGGGGGTGGCTCTTGATGGCTCTCAAAGAGTGTCTTTTAATAATGTGCACATTTAGAAACACACTTTAAATAGCAAATCATAAGCAATAAAGCATTTTTGATAGTATGTGAGGCGCCCACTTGAGAACCGCTCATTCTCTGTTCTTCTCATCTCCCTCCCTCTCTCCATCTCAATCTCCCCTCCCCATCTGTCTCCCTCACCCTCTCCCCATCCCTCTCCCCCTCCATCTCCCTCTCCCTCTCCCCATCCCTCGCCCCTTCCATCTCCCTCTCCCTCTCCCCATCCCTCACCCCTTCCATCTCCCTCTCCCCATTCCTCTCCCCCTCCATCTCCCTCTCCCTCTCCCCATCCCTCTCCCTTTCCATCTCCCTCTCCCTCTCCCCATCCCTCTCCCCCTTCATCTCTCTCTCCCTCTCCCCATCCCTCTCCCCCTCCATCTCCCTCTCCCCATTCCTCTCCCCCTACATCTCCCTCTCCCCCTCCATCTCCCTCTCCCTCTCCCCCCATCCCTCTCCCCCTCCATCTCCCTCTCCCCATTCCTCTCCCCCTCCATCTCCCTCTCCCCCTCCCCCTCCACCTCCACCTCCCTCTCCCTCTCTCTCTCCCCCTCCCTGTCTCTCTCCATCTCCCTCTGTCTCTGTCTCATACACACTGCATATCTATTGATAGATGAGATAGATAGATAGAGAGAGAGAGAGAGAGAGATAGATAGATAGATAATCTTCTGAACCTCCTCTGCTTCAGCCATTTTTGTGGGAGGAATATTATGCTAAAAGTTCTAAAATGGCAGACTTGGTTTCTCATTGGAAATGTATAACATTTTCTTGAATGATTCTGGGAACACAGGTGTTATCATGGGGGTGGACATGCATTTCCTGTAAGCTATTAGGTAGAAATGTACCAGTGGCAGTCACCTACAGTTAGATACTAATGTGGTAAATGTGTTTCCTTTTAAAAACTGAGTCGGTTTTCCACACTTCACACCATTCTGGCTTCTTAGGAGTAGAAATGAGGCTCCCAAAGCCTCTAAGAAAATCCCTTAGGTCTCAAGGCAGAGCCGTGACCAACAGTGGCATGATCCCCGCATTCGCTCTAAGCCTTGGGTGGGCAAGCATGGACTCTGGCTCCAGCCAAGGTGCGGCACAGCCCGCCTGCAGGGCAGTTCTCCAGCCATGCCCTGCCACACGGATGCACCTGCTTTGACCAGGAACCGCCTAGATCTGGGCAGAGATCCTGGTTTTGGAGGAATCCAAGCAGAAGTTCCTAGTGAGGTCTTTATAACCCACGGGTCTGAAGCGTAGCTAGGCTGTGAAGCGGTGAAACTAGGTGCTAAGCTCCGTTTCTATTCCTAAACAATGGGGACTAGCCGGACCTGGTGACCCCAGGCAGCTCCAGACTTCGGCAGTGCCTTCCAGATCACAAGGGGCTCCTCTCAGTCATCACCTGGACAGCAGATTCGTGTGCAATGGCCCTGCCTTGATTGAAAAAGAGAGAGGGGGATGTGTGCGTGTGTGTGTGTGTGTGTGTGTGTGTGGACCATTCACTCCTATTTTTGACAAAGAATGGAAAAGCAAACCAAGACAATTTTTATTTTGTCAGAGGGAAGGAAGTGGGTGCAGGTGATGAGGACAGAAGTCAGGCTTCTCTCAGAGTTCCCTGCTTCATGGCTTTGATTTGGGAAACATACATATTTAAATTCAAAATGAAATGAGAAAGAAAATAGGCACCAAAATGGAAAACAAACAAAATTGATTATGTTTCAAACTCTGACTGCCGGTAACTTTAGTTTTTTTTTTTTTAACATCTTAACAACTTTACTGAGGAAGTATCATTGGCATACAATTAACAGCATATCCACAGTGCAGCTTGATGCCCTCTGGTGTTTGGACACCCATGAGCCCATCGGTTAGGACGGGCAGCGTCGCCCTCTCCATGGCCATGGTGTCTCCCCCAGCAGCCCCTTCCTCCCCAGGCCCCTCATTGCAGGACTGCGGCTGCTCTGCCTCCTGCCACTATAGATGACTCTGCCTTTTCCAGAGTTTTATGCTCACGGAATCACACAGCAAATTCCCTAGAGTGGTCCAGCTCCTTTTGCTCTGTCATGATTCTGGACCTGCCTGTGCTGCTTTATGGATCAACAGTGCCTTCCTTTTCATCGCTGAGTAGTATTCCATTTTGTCAATATACCAGAATTTGCTTACTACCTACGACCTTATTGATGGCAATTTGAGTTGTTTCTAGTTTTTAGCTATTACAGATAAACCTACTGTGAATATCTGTGTGCAGATGTTGTAGTTTATTTTCTCTTGGGTACACACCCAGGGGTGAGACAGCTAAATCACATGGCGGGTGTGTTTATCTTTTAAAAACCCCCACACCATTTTCCACAGCTGCATCATTTTGCTTTCTCACCTGCAGTGCATGAGAACCACAGTTTTTCCACATTCTCACCAACACCTGGCATGGCTGTTCTTTATCATTTATCCATGTTAAAGTGTATATTGAGGTCTCATTGTGGTTTAAATTTCAATTTTCTCAATCTCTAGTAATGTTGAACATCTTTTCAGGTCCTTATTTGCCATCTACCTATCTTCTATGGGGAAATGTCTGTTCAAATATTTTGCCCATTTTTAAAAAATCAAGTTGTCTGTTTTCTTATTGAGTTTTTAGAGTTCTTGATGTTCTCTGGATGTAAATCCATCATTATCAAATATGTAATTTACAATTATTTTCTCTCAATTTGTGGCTTATCTTTTCATTCTCCTAACATCATCTTTTAAAGAGCAGAAGTTTTTAATTTACGTAATTTATGTTTACAGTATGGGTTTTGTATGGGGGTTGGGTTTTGTTTTGTTTGAGATCATGCTTTTGGTGTCATATTTAGGAAGGCTTTTCTTAATCCAATGTCATAATGATTTTGCCTATGCTTTTCCCTAGGAGTTTTCATAGTTTTAGTTTTACATTTAGTTTTATGATCCATTTTAAGTTTTATAAAAATATAGTGCATGGTATGGACAGCAGTTTTGTTTGCTTGTTAGTTTGGAGCACATAGGTATACAACAGTTTCAGCATCATTGGTTGAAAAGATAATCCTTTTCCACCGAATTGTCTCTAAACACTTTCTGAAAGTCCAATGTCCACATATGTGTGGATCCACTTCCAGACACTCTAATCTGTCTTGTTGATTGGTCTACCTTTATGCCAATGATACACTGTGGTATATAATATGTTGTACACCACAGGCTTATAATACATCTTATTTATTATGGTAATCTAAATATTATCATGCATTTATAATAAATCTTGAAATTAGGTAGCATTGGTCTTACAATAATGTCATTATTTTTCAAAAGGCAATTTCAATCAAAACCCCTGAAGGTATTTATTTTTTGGTAGCAATCGACAAGCTGATCCTGAAATTTATCTGGAAATGAAAAGGTTCTTGAACAGCAGAACATCATCTAGTTCTTCATCCTGTGCTACCAACTCTTCGGTAGGTCTGTGATTATTTGAAAAATAAACGTAGTTTTTAAAAAATTAATTAATTATATTTCCCAAAAAGTTGAGATCCCTGAGTTCAGCTCTCTTTCATTCTAGAAAACAGCCCTTCAACCTTCTCGTTCAGAAATAGAAAAGCGAACTTCACTCCTCATGTATCCTCATCATGGGTCTCTTTAGTCTTCATGTTTTCACCTTCTCTATTCATCTGTGACCTGCATACTGATTTTAAACAGGATTAAAACATCATTTCGTTTTCTTACCTCTCTAAAATTCTGATGTCCTCGAGAGTTTCCCACAGTTGTTAGTGATTCTCCATTTCTAAATATGGGATCGCCTCTCCCACAGTCCTCTCAGGCTGTGATTGTGCACACACATTAAAGTAATTACGGGACACTGAGAGGACAGCAGTGACTGCGTTTGCTTGTGCTGATGTGCTTCCTCAGGGTAGCTGTGAAATTACACGCAATTAGTTGAAGATTCTCCTCCTGAACAAAAAAATAACGCCATCCACTTACGAGGTAGTATTGTCCTCCCTGAAAATCCAGGCCCTTAGAATGAGCAGCGTATGAAGACGTGTTGTTTCCTTCCACCCACACGTGAAGGGGAAAAGGTCCTCGTTACTAGCCAGTGTGTGCCAAACACATCCCTGATGTGAACTGCACACCAATGCCCCTGTTAAAAGAAAAACTTTAGCAGAATTAAGTGTAACAGAGTTTAATTGAGCAACGAACCATTCACGAATCAGGCAGCCTCCCCAGCCAGAATAGGTTCAGGGAGACTCCAGTACAGCCACGTGGTGGAAGAATATTTAGGACAGAAAAAGGAAAGAGATGCACAGAAGACGGAAGTGAGGTGCAGAAACAGCCGATTGGTTACATCTCGGCGTTTGTGGTATTTGAACATGGCTTGAACAGTTGACCGCTTTTGGCCAAAACTCGGTGACTGATGCAAGAGTAGGCTACGGTCTGTTTACACCTCTACTCGTCATAGTTCTCCGTGTACACAGAACCTGTAGGTTGAATTTAAAATATGTAGGTAGTGTAGCTGTAGGCTACACTTGATTTAAGAGATCGCAAAAGCTTCCCAAACGCTCAGCTCTCAAATGTGCCCGTTCTGCCAGCTGCTCAAAGATGCCTTCCACCTCTGCATGCAAAATGTTCTGTGTGTTGGATAATCAATAGTGCAAGCAAGAACCCTGCTGCACCAGTAAACTGGTGTTTGTTAGCTGGGAGACCAAAGCCATTTAATAGTAATAACGATAATTAAACATTCAGATTGGTGTCTGACAGGAGCGTCCTGAGGTGAGGACAGATGCAGCTGAGACAAGGAGCAAGAGGATTGGCAGGAGGAAGCACCGGAGCACGGGGTGCTCACATCCACCGAGGGCTGCCCCTGCCAGGCACCATCCTGGGTCCGCTGCGGTGCTCACACCTGCCTAGGGCCGACCCTGCCAGGCACCGTCCTGGGTCCGCTGCGGTGCTAACACGCTTGATCTTCTCAGCGTTTCTAGAAGTGGATGCTTTTGCACATTCATCTCACAGGTGAGGAACGTGCAGCCTGGGGAGTTTCCAAAGTCAGGGAAAAATATGTCACTGTTGGAGCCCGAATTTGAACCCTGGTCTCCCTGAGTCCACACCTGAAGGAAAGAAAGGAGCAGTTTAAAAAGAGGCAGAAAGATGGTGCCAAGGGAGGCACGAAAGCAAAGGGAAGGGGCTGGGTGTGGCCCCCGGCAGCTTCTGCAGACCGCATGTCACTGCGTGGTGGCTGGGACCGCTGGACGTGACATGTGGAGACCTCGCGCCCTTTGTCCTGGAGGTGAGATGTGGGGACCTCGCGCCCTTTGTCCTGGAGGTGAGATGTGGAGACCTCGCGCCCTTTGTCCTGGAGGTGAGATGTGGGGACCTCACGCCGTTCCTAGAGGTGAGAGGTGGGGGGGACCTCACGCCCTTCCTAGAGGTGAGATGTGGGGACCTCGCGCCCTTTGTCCCTCGGCCCTTTGTCCTGGAGGTGAGATGTGGGGACCTCAGGTGAGATGTGGGGACGCCGTTCCTTGAGATGTGGGGACCTCCTTTTGAGGTGAGATGTGGGGACCTCGCGCCCTTTGTCCTGGAGGTGAGATGTGGGGACCTCGCGCCCTTTGTCCTGGAGGTGAGATGTGGAGACCTCGCGCCCTTTGTCCTGGAGGTGAGATGTGGGGACCTCACGCCGTTCCTAGAGGTGAGAGGTGGGGACCTCGCGCCCTTTGCCCTGGAGGTGAGATGTGGGGACCTCGCGCCCTTTGTCCTGGAGGTGAGATGTGGGGACCTCGCGCCCTTTGTCCTGGAGGTGAGATGTGGGGACCTCGCGCCCTTTGTCCTGGAGGTGAGATGTGGGGACCTCGCGCCGTTCCTAGATGTGGGGACCTCGCGCCCTTTGTCCTGGAGGTGAGATGTGGGGACCTCGCGCCCTTTGTCCTGGAGGTGAGATGTGGGACCTCGCGCCCTTTGTCCTGGAGGTGAGATGTGGGGACCTCGCGCCGTTCCTAGAGGTGAGATGTGGGGACCTTGCGCCCTTTGTCCTGGAGGTGAGATGTGGGGACCTCGCGCCGTTCCTAGAGGTGAGATGTGGGGACCTTGCGCCCTTTGTCCTGGAGGTGAGATGTGGGGACCTCGCGCCGTTCCTAGAGGTGAGATGTGGGGACCTTGCGCCCTTTGTCCTGGAGGTGAGATGTGGGGACCTCGCGCAGTTTGTCACTTGCTCCAAGTGCTCGAGATTTCCCTGTAATTCTCATAAGGAAAGAGGGCGCCTTTTGCTGCGTCTTGGGGAGGATTTGCCGCAGCTGCCTCTTTCTGGAGCCCTGGGTCAGGCTGAAGATCCCCGCGTCCCCCCGCGTGGACACCAGGGGGCGCCCCACCCACACCAAGGAGGCGCAGGCTCCCACGGCCGGAACAGGGAGGAAGAGTCCAACCCACCCACGCGGCTCACACTGTGTCCACTGGAAGCAAAGCGTTCGGAGTTTCCGTGTGCTGTGACTGTGGGGAGCCAGGCTGTGCGGGGACCGAGTCCGTGAGTGCGGAGTTCAGCAGTGACCGGGCGGACAGTGACGCTGCTGTCTGTCCAACACCCAGGGCAGGAGGGTCCTTCCAGAAGCTGCTGCAGTCCGCAGAGCACGGTGGCCCCGAGGGCGCCCCGGGGTCCAGTGCAGGGCGGCGCGAGGCCGGGTCAGCTCTAGAGAGATGCGGGCGGCACTGCCCACGGGGCCCCACTGCCACCCTCAAGGCAAAAGTTCCTGTGTTTGTCTCTTTGCAGACACCGGGGCTTTTTATTAAAACGCAACATCCCAAATCAAGCGGTAAAGATAGAATCTGAATCCTATCTCTGACATCAATTGTCTTTTTTTTCTTTCGTGTTTTTTTGTTTTTGTTTTGTTTTGTTTTGTTTTTTTAATACGGAGTCTCGCTCTCTCACCCAGGCTGGAGTGCAATGGCGTGATCTTGGCTCACTGCAACCTCCGCCTCCCAGGTTCAAGCAATTCTCCTGCCTCAGCCTCCCGAGTAGTTGGGACTACAGGTGCCCCCCACCACATCCGGCTAATTTTTGGTATTTTTAGTAGAGATGGGGTTTCACCATGTTGGCCAGGCTGGTCTTGAACTCCTGACCTCAGGTGATCCGCCTGCCTCGGTCTCCCAAAGTGCTGGGATTAGAGATGACATCAATTTTCAATGAACTGGGTTGGAATATTTTTTAAGACATCGCAGGCTGTTCTCTAGGCAAGGGTGCAGGGAAACTGTATTCTTAATCCATGCCGGTTGTAATTACAGTGGTCTAACAATTGCTCTAGGAAAACTACCCAGCCACAGATGGCAAAAGCTACAGAGATACCATGTCCTTTACCTGTTAAATCCACACAGAGGCTCTCAGCTAAGAAAAAATCCTAAGTATGGAACATCATTACACACAAAATATGTTCATAAAAATCCCATTTCTAATAAAAATCATTCAAAAACTCTTTGAAAACCTTAAAGTAGGGGTAATGCAACTCTATTGAGTACCTCCACTCAATAGAATATGGTCCAGGCCTTAAGATCTGTAGTCACCATTGTATATAACATACAAAATATCCTTTATTGCATTTGTGACTATGTAAAATATAGGCATAAGAAAACAAAACTAGAAGAAACTGAGCCAAAATATTAGTGTATTTGTGTTCCAATAATGAGATTCTAGCTCTTCTTTTCTGGGCTTTTGAAATGGTATGTGATATGGATTTATTTTAAATGACAATTGGAAAATAAATAAAATGTATTTATTTTTAAAAATATATTTTAAATTGTATTATTATGAGAATATTGAATGTTGCTCAATAGAAAGCCAAGATCTACCATGACTAAGTCTACACCTCCAAGAATGTCTGAGCCAGAGTGCTCCCCAGAAATGACAGCTTACAGGCCTGGCACTAAAATAATGGTAGCCAAGGCTGGGGAGAGCCTGTGGTCCTGCTCTGCAGCCCAGAGGAGGGAGGCGGCATCAGGGTCGGCAGCCAGCAGAGGACTCCTGGACAAGCTACTTCCCTCCACTCTGTATCAGTTTATCTGCCTATAAAAGGGGTGTGAAAATATGCCACACCTTGCAAGCTTTTTGTTAAGATTCAAATGAAATAATTCATGTTGGGCCAGGTGCAGTGGGTCATGCCTATAATCCCAACATTTTGGGAGGCTGAGGTGGGTAGATCACGAGGTCAGGAATTTCAGACCAGCGTGACCAACATGGTGAAACCCCATCTCTACTAAAAGATACAAAGAAATTAGCCAGGCGTGGTGGTGCGTGCCTGTAATCCCAGTTACTCCAGTGGCTGAGGAAGGAGAATCGCTGGAACCCAGGAGGCGGAGGTTGCAGTGAGCTGAGATCACACCATTGCACTTCAGCCTGGGCAACAGGGCGAGACTCCATCTCAAAATAAATAAATAAATAAATAAATAATAAATAAAATAAAAAGAAAGAATTCATATTAAAACTCTTGTATAAAAGATGATTACAAAAAAAAAATCCATAGCAATAGATGTGCATCAGGTTTCCCCTTCCGGGTGACACAATACTAATTCATTCATTCACAAAAAACGTCTTGGTCTCATCTAACATGCAAAGCATCCGTCAACGTGCTCGGCACTGAGGACCTGAAGACGGAGAAGACGTGATTTCTTCCCTTGACCATTTTACAAAATCCATATGGAAAAGCCAAGAAGACCTTCAACAACTAAGTCTAATGCCGTGCTTCTCTTGTTGGGGATATGCTCTACATGTTTGCATTAGCGGAAGTAACCTCGGAGTAACTTTATGTCACCCCATACTGCGGTAATTTTTTGATTTTTAAATTAGTGTGGATTTTTGTTACTTCCTGGATTGTTCTATAATAACCCTTGTTCTCTGGGAAAATAAGCACTTTCCATTTTAAAGAGGAAAACAATTTTGAAATTTTGTTTACGTGATTTAAGTGGCAAATAAGAAACACAAATGAATTTCCATATTTCCAGATAACCTCAAGTAAAGGTGAAATGCTTGAGGGTCATTCCTCCTCCAGTGTGGTTAGTCTGTGGATATCATTTGCCTCTGTCTGCCTTGACTAGATGCTCCCAGGGGTCCCACCCTTTCTCCGGTGTCCGAAGGGCTTTTTCTCCTGGTCTTCATTCATTTTGGCATATTAAGAAATTGGGTTTCATGTTCCACCTAAAACCACAGGTGAGGTAGCTCTCTCGCGTTGCAAAGCCGCACACACTGGGGCTCTCCTCGGGAGCCCGGGTGGCTTCGGGTTTGAATTGCACTCCGGGCTTCTCTCCAGAGTAAAGATGACTTCATGGTGGCAGGAGGGACTTCACAGTCACTTGGAAAATTCTACCAAGAAAATTGTTTTATTCATCCCGCAAACCTTGTTATTCCATTTTTAAGTGCATTATCCTCTTCTGAAACCTCACAGTTGCCCACAATAATCCACACAAAAAACCTCGTGTGTGTGTGCTTGATCATTGGGCAGTTATGCCAGTTCTATCAGTGATAAGTAGAGGCGTGTGTTCACACTTTAGAACGCTTTGCTCTCTGTGTACCTGATGACGAAAACAGAAAAGCAAGGAGCATGTTTCTGTCATTTATTATAGCAGAAGAAAAGCATTCAGCCAACATTTGCTATCTTTTCACTTCCGGATAACAGCCCTTCTAAGGGATGTGAGGTGATCCCTCATAGTGGTTTTGATTTGCAATTCCCTGATGGTCAGTGATGTTGAACACCTCTTCCTATACCTGGTGGACATTTTTATGTCTTCTTGGGAGAAAATGGCTGTTCAGATCTTTTGCCCATTTTTTAATGGGGTTTTCTACTATTGAGTTGCATGAAGGTTTTATACATTTTGGATATTAACCCTTGATATGGTTTGGCTCTGTGTGCCACCCAAATCTCATGTTAAATTGTAATCCCCAAAGTTGGAGGTGAATAGATCATGGGGGCAGAGTTCCCATGAATGGGTAGCATCATCCCTCAGTGTGGTTCTGGTGATGGTGAGTGAGTGAGTTTTCATGAGCTCTGGTTGTTTGAAAGTGTATGGCACCTCCCCCACCTCTTTCTCCTGCTCCAGACATGCCATGTGCTGGCTCCCTGTTGGCCTTCCACCATAACTGTAAGTTTCCTGAGGCCTCCCCAGAAGCTGAGCAGATGCCAGCACTGCTCCAGCCATGCCATGTGCTGGCATTCTCCTGCTTCAGTCATGCCATGTGCTCGTTCCCTGTTGGCCTTCTGCCATGACTGTAAATTTCCTGCAGCCTCTCCAGAAGCTGAGCAGATGCCAGCACCAAGCCTCCTGCACAGCCTGCAGAACCAGGAGCCAATTAAATCTCTTTTCCTTATAAATTACTTAGTCTCAGGTATTTCTTTATATTCGTGCGAGAATGGACTCATACAGCCCTTTATCAGGTCTACGGTTTCCCAATTCATGGGCTGCCATTTTATTTTGTTGATTATTTCCCTTGCTTTGCAGAAGCTTTTTAGTTTGATGTAGTCCCCATTTATTCATTTATTTATTTATTGCTTTTGTAGCCTGAGGTTTTGATGTGACATCCAAGAATCACTGCCAAGGCCAATGTTAAAGAGCTTTTAGTCTCTGTTTTTTTCTTGTAGTTTTGTGGTTTCAGGTTTTACATTAAAGTCTTTAATCCATTTTGAGTTGATTTTTGTGTTTGTTGTAAGATAAGGGTCCAATTTCATTCTTTTTCACATGGAAATCCAGTTTTCCCATTACCATTTGTTGAAGAGACTGACTTTCTCCATTGTGTCCTCTTGGTGCTCTTGTCAAAAACTAGTGGACCATCCATGTTTGGATTTATTCCTGGGTTCTCTCTTCTGTTTCATTGGTATATAAGCCTGCTTTTATGAAAGTACTGTACTGTTTTGATTACTATAGCTTTGTAATATAATTTTAAATCAGGAAGTGTGATGTCTCCAACTTTGTTTTTCTTTCTCATTCTTGTCATGGCTATTTGGAGTCTCTTATGTTCCATATACATTGTAGTTTTTTTTTTTTTTTCTATTTCTGTAAAGAATGCCACTAGGATTTTGATAGGGGTTGAATTAAATCTATCCTTTGCCTTGGGCAGCAAGGACATTTTTGCAACATTAACCATTTCAAGTCATGAACACAAGATCCTTCCATTTATTTTTGTCTTCTTCAAATTTCTTTCATCAATGTTTCATAGTTTTCTGGATACAGATCTTTCACCTCTTTGGTTAAATTTATTCCTCGGCATTGTATTTTTTTCTTCGCTGTTGTAAATGGAATTGTTTTCTTGATTTCTTTTTCAGTTAGGTTATTATTTATATATCCTACAACTTAACTGGATTCATTTATTAGTTCTAACACTGGTTTCCTTTTGTGGAACTCTGGGGTGTTTTACACAAAGGATCATGTCCTCTACAGATGAAGATAATGTTACTTCCTCGTTTCTGCAGATGCCTTTTCTTTTATTTATTTATTTATTTATTTATTTATTTATTTATTTTTCTTGTTTGATTGCCCTTGCTAGGACTTCCATGCTGTGTTGAACAGAAGTGGCAAGAGTGGGCATCCCTGCCTCATAGCAGATCTTGCTGGAAAAGCTTTTAATTTTCCCTCTTGGACACAGTTGGTGGAAATGTAGATTGGTACAGTCATTATGAAAAACAATATAAGCTTCCTCAAAAAATTCAAAATAAGAACCACCATATGACTCAGCATTTCCTCTGCTGGATATAGATTCAAAATCCATGAAACCAGTATCTCAAAGAGACGTCTGCACCCGCATGTTTATTGCAGCGCTGTTCACAACAGCCAACATGTTGGGGGAGGGGAACCTTATGTGTCTATTGGCAGACAAATGGCTAAAAAAAACTGTGGTACATACATATCATGGAATATTATTTAGCCCTAAAAAGGAGTGAGATCTTGTCATTTTGCCACAGCATGGATGAACCTACAGGACATCCTTCTGCTGGGTGAAATAAGCCAGACACAGAAAGAAACATATTGTGTAATCTCACATGTGGAAACTAAACAAATATTTTAAATCAAATATACATAAAGAACAAAACAGTGGTTACAGGGACGTGGTGGGCGAAGGGAATGGGGAGATGCAGCAAATGTGTAGGTGTCTGGAGATCTCATGCACAACATGGAGAGATGTAGATGTGTAACTGTCTGGAGGTCTCGTGTACAACATGGGGAGATGTAGATGTGTAGGTATCTGGAGATCTTGTGTACAACATGGAGAGATGTAGATGTGTAGGTGTCTGAAGGTCTCGTTTTCAACATGGGGAGATGTAGATGTGTAGGTGTCTGGAAGTCTCATGTACAACATGGAGAGATGTAGATGTGTAACTGTCTGGAGGTCTCATGTACAACATGGGGAGATGTAGATGTGTAGGTATCTGGAGATCTTGTGTACAGCTTAGAGAGATGTAGATGTGTAGGTGTCTGGAGATCTTGTGTACAACATGAGGACTGTGGGGAAGGAAGCATTTGGAATTCATGCTGAGTAGGTTCTAGCCACTACTGTGGTCAGGCTGTGTGTCCCCACCCAAACCTCATCTTGAATTGTAATCTCCAAGTGTTCAGGGAGGGACCTGGTGGGAAGTGATTGGATAAAGGGACTCTTTCCCCCGTGCTATTCCTGTGATAGTGAGTTCTCATGAGATCTAGAGGCTATATAAGACAGTTTTCCCTGCTCTTGCTCTCTCTCTTTCCTGCTGCTGTGTGAAGAAGGTCTGCTTCCTCTTCAGCTTCCACCATCACTGTAAGTTTCCTGAGGCCTCACCAGCTATGCAAAACTGTGAGTCAATTAAACCTCCTTTGTTGATAAATTACCCAGTCTCAAGTAGTATCTTTATAGCAATGTGAAAACAGACTAAGACAGCCACCTTGTCACAAAATCAAACAAAATGAGTAACTAGGTGAGATAACGGATATGTACTTTGGATCACCATAGTAACCTTTTTACTGTCTATGTGTACCCCATAATATCATGTTGTATATTTTAAATATACACAACACACACACATTATATATATATTTTTTAAAAAGCATTTGGGTCTAAAATAGGCAGGGTTATCTGGGAACCTGAACCCCTAATGTTTCTCTTCCGCTCTCCACTCATCTCCACACCTGGAGAAATAAATTCTGATGACATTGAACGTCAGAACTCAGCTCAAGCCCAGCACAACTTTGCCCTAAGAAACAAGTTTATGGAATGATTCATGAGGACGTACTTGCAGACCAGCTGAGCATAACCTCCATGTCTCTCTCCCTTGGAGGTCTCCATGATAAACACAGGAGGGACCTTTTCTGTAGGCGAACGTCTGCCTTCTGCAGTGGCTGCCATCTGGGCCCTGGGCTGGAAACTGCCTTGAGTTATTCTCTGCGTAGATCCTTCCTGAGAACAAGGGCACGGACCTACACTCCATAAAGGGTAGGCAGCTGCAGTGGTTTTGATCAGCCCCGTTAGAGTGTTTAACTGGGGCTTGCAACAAGAAAAGAAACTATTTTTTTTGAGATGGAGTTTCACTCTTGTCACCCAGGCTGGAGTACCATGGTGCGATCTCGGCTCACTGCAACCTCTGCCTCAGGTTCAAGCTATTCTCCTGCCTAAGCCTCCCGAGTAGCTGGGATTACAGGTGCCCACTACCACGCCCTACTAACTTTTGTATTTTTAGTAGAGATGGGATTTCACCATGTTGGACAGGCTGGTCTCGAACTCCTGACCTCAGGTGATCTGCCCACCTCGGCCTCCCACACTGCTGGGATTACAGGCGTGAGCCACCGCGCCCAGCCAAGGAAAGAAAATTTCCAAGAGTCATTTATAATAGAAGAGACCGATCTATAAGCAAAAATCACCACAGCCTCAAGTGTGCTGGCAGCATCTAATGGTGCCCGCACCTTCCAGGGTGAGTGTGGGGCACTGCAGCACCTGAGGCTGGCAGTGGGCAGCCTTCCCAGAGGCCTAACCCAAGCCTGCATCCCTCTCTCCAGACCTGCTCTGCTCTGCACCTGCTTTTCAAGCCAGGGTCAGCAAAGTGTAGCCCACCAACCGTCCTTGTAGTGTCTGTGAGCTGAGGATAGTTTTATATTTCAAAACATTTGAAAAAATAATCAGAAGAAGGAGAAGATTTCATGAGGTGAAAATTATATGACAGCTAAATAAACATCCATGTATAAAGCTTTGAATGTCATCTTTGCTTTCTCTCCTGCCACCTAAGTACCTACATCGTACCCTCAGTTTTACCTACTGTCCCACAATGGCTGAAACACTTGCTCCCTGGCCCTTTGTGGGATAAGCTCCCACCCTGTTCTGTGTGGGAGCGGCTACTCTCCCCCAGCATGAGGCTGCTGCTGCCCCACGAGACAAACCCAGGACAAAGTGTTGACTCTCTTAATTCTGGCCTCAGCGCCATGCTCCAAATCCTGGTCACTTCTTTCTGGGCCAATTCTGAACCCCCTCCCCCTGCCATGAGGTGAGGGAGCTGCTTATTTCTGCCCGGTTTGCTTATCTTCATGAGCAATGAGTTCATGTTACGTGGAAGAAATGGGTGGAGGAGATGGGACCTGTGAGCTGGGTGGGCGGGTGCCCATGGTCAGGAGAGGGGGCCTGTGAGCTGGACAGGTGGGTGCCTGTGGTCAGCCAGTGCCTCTCTACCTGTGGGTGTTTCTCTCTCCATCTCAAACCTTAGGAAGAAGCCGACAGTGGCCTAGTGTTGTCTTCATGCCACATTCTTTCAAGTGGATTGAGGTATTCCAATAAAACATAACAATTCTATTGGAGCTGTGTTTTGCTTTGTGTTTTCCCAGTTGTCAGGGGAAAAATGATCATCCATCGGGAAGCTGAGGCTAGGACCTCACACCGCCTCTGAGTATCAGAGCTGAGACTGGAAGCCAGGCGCCTGGAGGGCTCTTCACAGCAATGCTATAATCAGAAAAAAACACAATGTGATTCCCTTAATATAAAGTTCAAAACCAGACCAAACCACAGAGGGGGAAAATCTTTAAAGATAAAAATGGGTGGGTGACAACCCCAGCCCCCGAGTACCCCCTCCCGCTGTGCAGGACGAGCCTGTGCCCTGGGCGGGTCCTCGGGAATCTTTCATTTTTAAGCAGGGCAGTGGGTGTTGTCAGTGCTCCTCCTACTAATTAATATTCTCTAGATGTCTGTGTTCATTCCACACACTCCTGTACCGAGCCCCGCTCAGCCGCAATAACACCTGCTCCATCTCCCTTCAACACTCTGACCCAAACGTGGGTCTGTGGTCAACCCAAAGCCAAGGCAGGGTGACAGCACTGAACTCAACAGAGATAAAAAGGTGATGTGGACCTGGGGGTCACCATCAGACAATGCGGCTTCCACAGCCTCTCTCATCAGGACCTGGTGGGGCCCAGAAGTCTGCAAGGTCAACAAGCCTCCTGCTCTGTCACTCGCATGCAATGCTCAGGGTCTCCAGGACCAGAATTTGGGAACCACCAATCTAGAAAATGCAGCCCACAGCTGAGCTCTTCCCTTCACAGTTTCACCTGCACCTGTGCCTTCCAGAATTCAAGTATTGCTGAGCACCTTCTATTGCCTGGGCTCTCTTCTAGGAGAGGTGAGCACAGTATTTATACAGCCTGACTGTGCTGGCTGCAAAGAAAACAGCGGGGTGCAGGAGGCCGGGGGCAAGGAGGCCCCAGGCAGGCCCTTGCTGGACACGTGGGCCTGGAATGGACACCCACTGCCTGGAAACCTCAAGGTCCCCACGAGCCAGAGCAACCCAGCGTTTTTCACGTCTTGCCTAGTCTCACCCCTATAAATGCTCCTCCCTGTTGGGGAGGTCTGAGGAGCGCCCTTCCCTGGGGGGATGGCCTCCCTTCCCTGTGCAGGGCTCCCAGGTACCTGGACCGGGCAGTATCCACCAGGTCAACAAGCAGCCAGGCAAGGAGCCCTCTGTCCATCTGGCTCCAGAGGATGCAGTTGTTCCTTCAGCCTCTGAAGCCAGAGTCAGTTTCGGGTGGGGTGTTCTGGCCCTCTGGGGTCACGTCCTTCTCTGCATCCCTGACAGCTGCTGGGCATGGACTGGAGCCCCAGCAGGACTCACCCCATCCCCTTGTGCCTCCTCCACACCCTGCTGGCTCCCGTGGAAGTGAATGCATACACAGGTGCCTCTGTATCCGGCTTTAACATGGTTGGTGACTCCATGCCCTCCCTCTCCAGCCTGGCTCTGGGGGCTGAGCCTGGGCAGCAGGTGCCCTCCACACCCATACTCCCTCCACACCCATACTCCCTCCTCTCCCATACTCCCTCCTCTTCCATACTCCCTCCTCTCCACACTCTCTCCTCTCCATACTCCCTCCTCTCCCATACCCCTCCTCTCTCCTCCACACCCATACTCCCTCCTCTCCCTCTTCCATACTCCCTCCTCTCCACACTCTCTCCTCTCCATACTCCCTCCTCTCCATACTCCCTCCTCTCCATACTCCCTCCTCTCCCATACTCCCCTCTCCCATACTCCCTCCACACACTCCCTCCACACCATACCCCATACTCCCTCCTCTTCCATACTCCCTCCTCTCCACACTCTCTCCTCTCCACACTCCCTCCTCTCCATACTCCCTCCTCTACCATACTCCCTCTCCCCATACTCCCTCCTCTCCATCTCCCTCTCCCACTCCCTCCTCTCCATACTCCCTCCTCTCCATACCTCTCCATCCTCCTCTCCATACTCCCTCCTCTCCCATACTCCCTCTCTCCCATACTCCCTCCTCTCCATACTCCCTCCACACCCATACTCCCTCCACACCCATACTCCTCTTCCATACTCCCTCCTCTCCACACTCTCTCTCTACTCCCTCCTCTCCCATACTCCCTCCTCTCCATACTCCCTCCTCTCCATCCTCCCATACTCCCTCCTCTCCCATACTCCCTCTCCCTCCTCCCCATACTCCCTCTCCCATACTCCCTCCTCTCCATACTCCCTCCTCCCATACTCCCTCCTCTCCACTCCTCTCTCCATACTCCCCTCCTCCCATACTCCCTCCTCCCCATACTCCCTCCTCCCATACTCCCTCCTCTCCATACTCCCTCCTCTCCCATACTCCCTCCTCTCCCATACTCCCTCCTCTCCCATACTCCCTCTCCATACTCCCTCCTCTCCATACTCCCTGCTCTCCATACCCTCTTCTCCCATACTCCATACTCCCTCCTCTCCCATACTCCCTCCTCTCCCATACTCCCTCCTCTCCATACTCCCTCCTCTCCCATACTCCTTCTTCTCCCATACTCCCTCCTCTCCCATACTCCCTCCTCTCCCATACTCCCTCCTCTCCTCTCCCCTACTCCCTCCCTCCTCTCCCATACTCCCTCCTCTCCCATACTCCCTCCTCTCCATACTCCCTCCTCTCCATACTCCCTCCTCTCCCATACTCCCTCCTCTCCATACTCCTCTCCCATACTCCCTCCTCTCCATACTCCCTCCTCTCCCATACTCCCTCCTCTCCATACTCCCTCCTCTCCATACTCCCTCCTCTCCCATACTCCCTCCTCTCCATACTCCCTCCTCTACTCCTTCTTCTCCCATACTCCCTCTTCTCCCATACTCCCTCCTCTCCCATACTCCCTCTCTCCATACTCCTCCTCTCCCATACTCCCTCCTCTCCCATACTCCCTCCTCTCCCATACTCCCTCCTCTCCCATACTCCCTCCTCTCCATACTCCTTCTTCTCCCATACTCCCTCCTCTCCCATACTCCCTCCTCTCCCATACTCCCTCCTCTCCATACTCCCTCCTCTCCATACTCCTTCTTCTCCCATACTCCTTCTTCTCCCATACTCCCTCCTCTCCCATACTCCCTCCTCTGCCATACTCCCTCCTCTCCCATACTCCGTCCACACCCATACTCCCTCCTCTCCATACTCCCTCCTCTCCCATACTCCCTCCTCTCCATACTCCCTCCTCTCCCATACTCCCCTCCCATACTCCCTCCTCTCCCATACTCCCTCCTCTCCACACTCTCTCCTCTCCACACTCCCTCCTCTCCATACTCCCTCCTCTCCCATACTCCCTCCTCTCCATACTCCCTGCTCTCCATACTCCCTCTCCCATACTCCTTCTTCTCCCATACTCCTCCCATCCTCTCCCCATACTCCCTCCTCTCCATACTCCCTCCTCTCCATACTCCCTCCTCCCATACTCCTTCTTCTCCCATACTCCCTCCTCTCCCATACTCCCTCCTCTCCCATACTCCCTCCTCTCCCATACTCCCTCATCTCTCCCATACTCCCTCCTCTCCCATACTCCCCTCCTCTCCCATACTCCCTCCTCTCCATACTCCCTCCTCTCCATACTCCTTCTTCTCCCATACTCCCTCCTCTCCCATACTCCCTCCTCTCCATACTCCCTCCTCTGCCATACTCCTTTCTCTCCCATACTCCGTCCATACCCATACTCCCTCCATGCCCATACTCCCTCCTCTCCATACTCCCTCCTCTCCCATACTCCCTCCTCTCCCATACTCACTCCTCTCCCAAGGGGACCCCTGGCTCCTCATGCTCACAGCTTCCCTCGGCTGCCCCCCAGCTTCCCCCAGCTGCCCCACCAGCCGGGGGGCTGTGCTCACCCCTCCCTCAAGGCCCAGCATAGACGTGCAGGGAAGGGGTGAGGTCCTCACTCCAGTGGTCAGTGGCCACGGTGTCCATGCTCAGAGCTTCCCCACAAGCACGGGGACTCAGCCCAGGCTTCTTCCTCCCCGAGGGTGTGAGGGTCCTGAGGGTCCCTGCAGCCCCACCCCCAGCAGAGGCGGCGCAGCCCAGAATGTTCCACGGCCAGGATGAGGCGCCCGCGCTGGTGACTGACTCGCTGGACGTCCTGCTTAGGAAGCCATGTCGCTGGCATGGGCCTCTCCTCGCCAAGGTTTTCACACAAGCCCAGACCAGCCCGTGCAGGGACTGCCCTAGTGGTTCCTGCTCCTTACCTCTGAAAATCCAGCCTGAGGGAGGATGCTCTGTAAATATTTCACTCCCTCCCCCTCACCAGCAGGTTCACACCGCAGGACCCTCTCCCCGCAGGGGGGGAAAACATTCTGCTTTAAAAGACACCTAGGAAAGGGATTCCCCCACCATCGCAGAGGAAACGTCCTCTGCTGTTGTTTGCAGTCGACTCGCTCCTCGCACCTGCTCATCTGAGCTCTGCCGTCTCTTCTCACAACTGGGCGAAGTGGGCTCTCGGGGAACCTTTGCCGATACCCTGTGTTCTGAGTGCATGTAGATCTGGCCTCTCCTGGCTGCACAGTTTCTGTCACAGTTTCCTTCTCTGTTTCCACCTGGATTTGTATTTACTTGAGATATTTGCTCAGTGTGCTAGTCTGCTGCCCCGCGTACAGGGGAAATTCAAATGATGGCTGCTGTTATTATTTCTCATTCCATCTAGGTTCCAATCTTCTCAGGGACAAAACAGCACCCTTCACTATTGTAGCCTGACCCTAATATTGCTAATAATAACTGATATTTATTGAGTGCTGGCAAAGGGGAAGGCCTGTTCTAAGAGCTTCATGCATATGAGTCATTAACTCCTTACAACCACTCCATGGTGGTCAGCACCATTTAGAGACCCAGTGTACAGATGTGGAAACTGAGGCACTGAGGGCCTAGCACCCCTCACCCAGGCAGTGTCATGGCTGGGCTCACAGATGTGGAAACTCAGGCACTGGGGGCTAGGCCCTCACCCAGGCAGTGTCAGAGCTGGGTTTACAGAGCACTGACAGCCTAGCACCCCGCACCCAGGCAGTGTCAGAGCTGGGCTTACAGAGCACTGACAGCCTAGCACCCCGCACCCAGGCAGTGTCAGAGCTGGGCTTACAGAGCACTGAGGGCCTAGCACCCCGCGCCCAGGCAGTGTCAGAGCTGGGCTTACAGAGCACTGAGGGCCTAGCACCCCGCATCCAGGCAGTGTCAGAGCTGGGCTCATAGCCAGCAAGAGCTACTTAACCCGTTGTTTAATGCCTAGGGCTATTCATGGTACAATTATGGGCTCGGCCATTTTGGTCCTTAAAATAATGTATTCGTATTCTTGGAGGCAGAGGAAGAAGATGGTCATTATTCTTCTCTCCCTGAAGGACCAACGCTTTACCCAATGGTGTGCAGTTTCCTGGAAATGTACATTTTCCCACAACTGGTAGGCGTAGCACTAAGTGGGTGGGGCCAGGACTCGCTATACGTGGAAATGCACAAATCTCTGCTGTTTCTTCTTACTCACGGGAACTCCATCAACAGCTTCACCACCAGATTAAGCCGCAACAATGGGAAACACCCTCTGAAGAGTGGCTGCCAGGACCTTAAGATTTTATGTGATTAAGAAAATAGCACTCTCTTTGCTAGAAAGCCTCTGGGTGCTTGCACAACACTTTAAGACCAAAACTCATAAATAACATTGGCAGTTTAATTACCCAGGCCAGCCTGAGAAGCTAAATTGCATCTCCCCACCTCAAGCTCTCAGACATCTGTCAATGACGCCCAGAGTTAACACATGATCTAAGTGCCTCAAGTTCCTGTTAACACTTTCCACAGGCAAACGAGGGTCCCTCCCTGTGCCCCTGGTTTCTGGTGTTCACCAGGGTGTGCGGGACATAGGACCAGGTGTCTGACCTCAGCAAGCACCAGGTCTCCAGCTAAGGGGCTCGGCAGGGACGGGTTCTCCGGGCATGCACATCAGGTCACCTGCAGAGCTGCACGTAGACCAACCGTGGAGAGGCTGGCTACACCATGTTGGGAGGGATGGGGAGGTCCGGCATGAGGGACTTTTCATAGTTGCCCCGTAGTTCACAGGCAGCCAGGGTGAAGGCAAGCACACGGGGAGGCTCTCCTCATGGTGGCCGGAGACCACGCGGGACACCTGGCAAGCACGTTCACGTCAGACACAGAATCTGCACGTGGTCCTCCCGACTCCACAGGTGGCTCCCTGCGCCCTTCCTGGTCTCCACCCAGCATCCCGATTTCTCCACAGCCCTTCCCCTTCAGTATGTTAAGATTGAAAAGGGGTGCGAAGGAAAGGAAGTCACCACACCGTGTGATCTGGCGTGAGTCTTGCTCTGCTGCGATTTTTATCCTGTGTCTGGAGTGGCAAGTTGGTCCTGTCCCCCTTTCGGAGAACTTTGCAGGCAGCACCAGGGCTATTTGAGCCACTGGGAGCTTCCCCTCCTGAGCACAGAGCATTTGGAAGCAAGCTAGGGTTCACCTGCGGCGAGCTCTCAGCTGGGGCAGCCACAGTCCCTTGAGGAACCTGTTTCGGCAGCAAATCAGACCTTTCTCACAGCCACTCACAGCACGGCCGAAAACACACCTTTTTCCTGGAAAGTCTATCTGATTTCTTAGCATCTGAGATTCTAACTCAGGCCAGTTCCACCTAAAAGACATATTTCTTCTGACAGAAGCGTAAGTTTTCCTGAGCTGTCAACACACCAAGCAATTCACGTCCCCCAGTGCACTCCCAAGCCGTCCCCAGAAGGAGGCAGTGGGCTCCCCGCTTCTCACCACAGGCTACTTCTCCACCAAACACGGAAGGCGTGCGCACCGCCCGCCCAGAAACAGGACGAGCCCGTCCAGCCAAGGTGCTGTGCCTTTCCATCAGTCTGTCATTCCTTACACCTCTTCTGGATGCATGCCCAGCAGAGAATTAGTGTCTGAAACCTGCAGACTTCCTGACAAAGAGGAGCTCTTCTGGCTCCGGCCAGGGGAGCCAAGTAGGGCCTGGGTGCCGCCAGGGCTTGTCTGGACTTAGTGGTTCCCTTGTGCCAACTCATTGGACCCAGACGTCAATTCAAATGAGTGGCATTAAAATGTGAGGAGAAAATAATAAACCCACACGTCAAGAACGCCCCCTTGATGGAGAGGAAAGTGGCCCAAACCACCTGTTAGAGACCCAACTTTCAGAAGGCTTTTTGATGAACGATTAATTAGGCAGCCGGTGGCACCTGCCAGTGCTCTGCAATCTGATCGATCTGTTCTGAAATCAATCAACAGCAAAGTATTGAGTGCTTACTGCAGCCTTCCACAAATGATGTGCGACAAATGAAGTCCAAGCATGTAGCCACCTTCCAGTACCTTGCAGTTTCATACAGCACATAAACGTAACTCATGGGAAGAGAGGTTTGAAAATAGCCACACAGACGTTTTCCACCTACATAGCAACACACACCGTTACTGTTTTCTAGGAAACGTCCACCGCTCTGCCACCTACAACACTCCCCATTGCCTTAGACACTCTTTCCAAATTAGAAAACAAAACAAAAGAGCCAAAGTTGCTGAATGAAAATCCGAGCTGAGCATGAGAGTGGACATGAGAGGCTGGAGACAGTAAGCGTTCATGGGGCCGAGTTCTGTTGGGGAAGGTGAATAGGGTCTGGAGGTGGACGGTGGTGATGCTCACACCGCAGTGTGAATGTACTTAATGCCACTGAACTGCACACTTAAAAATGGGTAAGACATTGAATTTTATGTTACATGTGTGTGACCAAAATAAAAAATATGTATTAGTTGGAAACAGGGAGAAGATGAGAACCCTAACCCTAACCCTATCTTTTGGCCACATAAAATGATCTCAGTCAATTCATTCGACTGCTGCTAAAGAGAAAAAGCAACAAAATATTATTTCTCTCATTAAGAATTTTCTTTTGGAAATTGACATCGAAGTCCTGCTTGTTTCAAGTCTTTGGTGATGCAAGAGAAACTGACCACAATTTATTCAGGGACACTCACGAGGCGACCACAGACTTCACGACGACCTAGAATTCCTCCCTTCCATGTTCTAGCTGGACACGCTGCTGACAAAATGTCCCTATGTCGTACTGCATTTACTCAAGCTCAGAGAACCCTCAATTTCGGATGCGATCAGTTTCTGGACACGTTGCCTGGAAGACTGAAGCGATCCTGCCACTCGCTTGCATTTAGGTCTGAGCACCTGACCTGAGTGCCTGCTTGCTGAGTGCATTCCTGACATGGGCTAGACACAAAGAGAACGAAATGGCAGGCTGGGAATTCAAGCAGAAAGCATCCCGAGGTTGTCTGGGTTCTGTAAGAGTAAAGAATGGGCAAAATTAGCCTCCAAACCCCACCAGCTCCCCTCCACCACGAAACCAGTTGTTAAGGAGGAACCAGTGGTGGGACACATCCTCCACAAAGAGGAAGACGTGGATGTGCCTTCACACCGATTCTAAGACAGGCGACCCGAGCCCATAGAGGGAGACGAGGCCCTGGGTGGCGTCAGGGAGGACGTCTGGTAGGACGGACATGGGAGAGGTCTCGGGGGAGGGCAGGTGCGTGTCCCAGCACCTCGGGGGTGGCATTCACAGCCAAGGGCACCCTACAAGCAAAGGGGCAGCACGGCTGAGGGCAGTCTAGACTGGACCTCGGCAGGCCGTGAGCTTGAGAACAGGAGGGACCGGACCAGGCAGAGCCCTCCAGGGACCATCTGGATTTCCTCCATGGAGCCTGCCAGGACCACATGGATGTACCTGCATCCACCCGGAGACCACACTGGGTACCAGTGCTTTACCACTAGCCACAAATGCCAAAGGCAGGGTGCTGTGGGAGAGGTGTTTCTCCAGAGAATCTTGAGCAGCGGAGGCATTCTATGTGATTTCTGTGTGCCCATTTCTTCGTAGACAATGGGATTCACAGTGTGGTCAGTCTCAAGGTCCCTAGGAGGTCCGCCTTCAGAGCCCGTGCTCTGAAACCACAGGATCCCCTCCTCTGATGGTTACTATGAAGTCTGACATCCTCAGGCCACAGGCTGGCCTAATACGGGCCTCGAGTCAGTTACTGGGATCCAGTTTCTCCATCGTATAATGGGAAGGCTAATGTATAGTATATATACATTATGAGGAATATATACATTATGAGGAATAAACTAATGAGGAATAAACAGACCAATGTTTCTAAAACACATTGCCTTATATAGTAAATGCCTTATAAGAGAAAAACAGTCTAAAAGTTAGACTATGCATAGAATTTAATTCCCTTTAATTCCTTGCCTTTCAGGATTATCTAATTAGTTATAAATATTTATATTTTGTTGATTTCCTATTATTTAAACAGGTTATACTTATTTGAAATTAATGCAATTAAAAAGTAATAATCAGTCTAGCAAAACTGTGTGAGAACACAGTGCCTAGGCGTGGCTGTTGGAAGTGTGAATCAGTACAACTTTCTGAGGAGCAACCTTTTCAATGTACATAAGCCATTCACCTTTTGTGTCTGTTTTCTAAAGATATTAAATGGAGATGGACACGTATTTAGCTGCCTGTGAACGTGTGGTAGCAGGTGTGTCCATCGAGGTCGAGTCAGGAGATGACACAGACCCAACGACTTAACAAAGAGAATTCGACATAAATAATCACTAGCCGTGTATTCAAGACTGAAAAGAAAACACTGAGGTGCTCACCGGGTGAGCTGCAGGAAGTAGAAGGAGCAGGCTGGTGTTCCCAGGGACTTCCTGGCAGGAAAGACACAGGTGGCCAAATGCAGGCCCAGACCTACAGAACCAGCACTGTGGGAGATGAGGGCTGAGCAAGGAGTCACTCCGTAGGCAGCACAGCAGGGACTGGGGACCTGCATCCAAGCTGCAGATTCATAAACTGTTACATGCACCAACAAAGATTGAACATCCATGTAACCATGAGCCAGGGCAGGTGACAGAGACAGAGGACAGCACTCATCCAATGCCAAGCAAAGACCACAGGTTACCCATGTGATGTGGTGTGGCTCTGTGTCCCCACCCAAATCTCAGCTCGAATTGTAATCCCCCCGTGTTGAGGGAGGAAGGTGACTGGGTCATGGGGGCAGTCTCCCCCATGGTGGTCTCGTGATAATGAGTAAGTTCTCACAAGATCTGATGGTTTTATAAGCATCTGGCATTTCCCCTGCTTGTACTTCTCTCTCCTGCTGCCATGTGAAGAAGCTCCTTGCTTCCCCCTCATCTTCCACCATAATTGTAAGTTTCCTGAGGCCTCCCCAGCCATGTGGAACTGTGAGTCAATTGAACCTCTCTGCTTCATAAATTACCCAGTCTCCGGTATTTCTTTATAGCAGTGTGAAAACACACCTATGGTAGGTGTGACTGCACTGTGTGCACTATGTAATTTCATTTTTAGCATAAAATATAAGGCCCCCAAAAGATAGAAATGCACCCTAAACAGAGTTGTAGAAATGTGACTCTGGAAGGTGAGATTTTGAAAACTGTTTCTTTTTCTTTCGTTTGCTTTTTTCCAATTGTTCTATAATAAGCATGTATTACTTTTGTAATGGCAAGAGAACAGTATGCTTTTTGTTGTAACAGATTAAATGTATGAACAAATAGGCGAGTCTAGTTCACATTTAGGTTTAGGGCTGGGGAATCCTGTCTGTTCACACCACAAAGAAATGACAAACCCGGTTCCCAACACTCATCCCACCCCAGTTCCGGGCTGACGCTCCCAGAAAATACCTTCCTGTGGAGAGTTTTGCAAATAGAAATCTTTCTAGTGATGGTAAATATTGGTAAACATACAAAAACGCTTCTTCCTCTGGAGGCTGTTTGCTTACTTTCCTGGTCACCGTTAGTTTCTGCCAACCATTCTTTGAAACCTCAATGGATTTTGTTTAAATTTCCCGCTTTCTCTTTGCTTAAGAAAACGTTATTTTTTTTTTTTCATTTACTAAGTATTTGTTATTGACCCAGTTATTTATTTATACCCCTCCTCGTTTTATGAGGAACTTAATAAAGTTGGCATTGATGTGTAAGTTTACCAATATACAATTAAATTACATGAAATGGTCAATATTCAACTTCTTTTTTTTTTTTTTTTTTTTTTTTGAGACAGTCTCACGTCTCACTCTGTTGCCCAGGCTGGAGTGCAATGGCACAGTCTCAGCTCACTGCAACCTCTGCCTCCCTGGCTCAAGCGACTCTCCTGCCTCAGCCCCCTGAGTAGTTGAGATTATAGGCGCCCATCACCGCACCTGGATAATTTTTGTATTTTTAGTAGAGATGGGGGTTCCCCGTGTTGGACAGGCTGGTCTTGAACTCCTGACCTCAGGTGATCTGCCTGCCTTGGCCTCCCAAAGTGCTGGGATTCAGGTGTAAGCCACCACACCTGGTCTATTCAACCTTGTTAAAATAAAAAAACAAACAAACAAACAAAAAAACCCAGCAACTTCACCTGGTTCAATCCAATGTAAAACACGTATCTGATACTGAAACACACTCTGTAAAATTAATTTGGATTTTATTTTCCATTCAACTTTTGTTTAATTGTCAGATCATATACAATTGCATATGGCCATGTACAAGGTGGTGTGTGGATACATGTTTACATTGTGGGATAATTAAATCAAGCTAATTAACATATTCACCACCTCACATACTTGCTGTTTTTGTGGTAAGAAGATTTAAAATCTACTCTTTTAGCAATTGTGAAATATATGTTATTCCTAGATGGAATTTTACTATGCATTGGGCAGATTCTGGTTATAACACTGAAATGGATTTAGGTTTTACATGGCTAACTTTTAGATCATGTTTACCTATAAAACCTATGCCTTTCTTCTAAATTCTTTTCCTTTCCCCTGATCCTCCAAAAAAAAAAAAAGATGACTCTGACAGGCTTTCTTCACATCAGAAAGTATTTTACTCACATCTCTATTTACACTCTACAATGGTTGTAATTACAAAATCTATTAAAATGTTTTTAAATACTTTAAAATATCATACAAACACAACCATATATGTGTACAATATAATTTAAAAAGGAAAATATTCATATTTCCCCAACGAAACCTAAAATCTGTATTTCCTAAAATATTCTTATATAATTTATATTTTTTAAAATATAATTCACTAAAATAATGTGCTATTATTTTATTGTGTACTGAATTACTACATATTTGGATATCCTCTTTTATCTCATCATTCTAACTAAAACTCGTTAGTAATTGTGAATCTTGTTTTTTCTATTAGCTCCACGTTCCTTCCGGCATATGCTAGAAATTTTCCGTTATCTTCAGCATCTTTGATCTTTGTGGACAGAATGCTGAATGTAGGTGTGAAACTTAAATGCAAATGAAACTTAACTGAAATGCTACATGCTTTCTGTTTTCTTCAGTAAGAAGCATGCACATAACTAGCACTAGCTAACACAATCTGAGTACTTACAAGATATCTCACATTGTTCTAGTTGCTTCATGTCTGAGCTCCTGTATTTCTGCGATTTTTGTTGGCGATAACTGCTCTTAGTACCCTCATTCTGCAAATAATGAAACTGATGCAGACACAGCAAGTAAGTGACCAGAGGTCACACATAATCTTTGTGTTTAACTGGTAAAGTGGAGAAAAAAAGCAAGATTCACCTCACTCTCATTACTGAGGATGCGGCAGTGTGAGTGTGTGTGGGGTACTGGTGCAGAAAAGGATGGCGGCCACTGGAACTAGATCCCCACTCACATCCCGGGAAAACCAGGTGGCAAAGGAACACAGAGGGCCACAGTTCCTCTGCCTGGACCCTCAGACCAGCAGGCCAGTTCAACCTGAGGCTCAGCTGCACACTGCGGCTCACAAAAAGAATATGCCACTTCATATGCCTTCTAGAATGGCTACAACAAAACAGACAGACAACACCAGGTGCTGGCGCGATGTGGACTGATAGGGGCTCCTGCACACTGCTGGTTGGATATGCAATGCACAGCCACTCTGATAACTGGCAGTTTCTTAAAAGGTTAAGCATCTGTCTACCCTAAGACCCAGCCACTCCACCCCAAGATATCCACCCTCTTCCAAGAGAAATGAAAACACATGTCCACAAAACGTCTCATCCAAGAAGAATCAGGGAAGTTCATCTATAACAGCCACAGACTAGAAATAACCCAAATGCCCATCCACTGGTCAAGAGACAAGAGAGGTTGCAGTATCACCATCAAGTGGAGGGAAGGATGATTCCTGTAAGATGGACAAATGTCAAAGGTTCTGGAACAAGCAGGGCTAACTTAGGGTGCTAGAAATCCCAACAGTGAATGCTTGGACACCAGGCCAAAGAAAATGCATGAGTTATAGAAAGGCTCTTCCCTGATTCGATGTGTGTGTGCGTTACACGGGTGTATACAACAGTCAAAACTCATTAGACTGTATCCTTATGATCTGTCCATTTCGCCATGTGCTTAAAGAAACAAACAAATGATAAATATGCATAATCTATGATCCAGCAATTCCACTTCCTTGTATATCCAACCAAAAGAAATGCCCAAGTGTCAGGGCAACAACAGCGGAAAGAGGAAACTGGATCCTATGTTAGTAGCAGAGTGGATAAACTCTAACTATGTTCATGGGGATATATTATTATTCATTCTGCTACTAAACTGTAACTGTATCCCCAGGGATATAGTTACATCCTGCTACTACATACAGTGTAAAAATGAAGGAACTGGCTTGGCGCACTGGCCAAGTAATCCCAGTGGCTCACCCCTGTAATCCCAGCACTTTAGGAGGCTGAGGCGGGCGGATCACAAGGTCAGGAGTTCAAGACCAGCCTGGCCAACATAGTGAAACCCCGTTTCTACTAAAAATGCAATAAATTAGCCGGGCATGGTGGCACCTGCCTGTAATCCAGCTACTCAGGAAGCTGAGGCAGGAGAATAACTTGAACCCGGGAGGTGGAGGTTGCTGTGAGCCGAGATCTCACCACTGCACTCCAGCCTGGGCGACAGAGCGAGACTCCGTCACACACACACAAAAAATGAATGAACTGTTGCTATGTGGCATACCATGGGTGTGGTTCAAACATAATATTGAACAAAAGAGGCTAGACACAAAAGACAGCATGGTGCCATTTATAGAAAACTCACCAAGAGACCAAATAACCTAGGACATTGCACGGCAGGACATGTTAGGAGGTGGTGGGGGTGGTGACAGGAAGGAATGCACCAGAAACATGTGGGTGACAGGTCTGTGCCTACTTCCTAGCGGGTGTCTCCACGTGTCAGAATTCTGTCTGCAGCCTGGTAAAAGTAAGTTGTGGAAAGATGCGATACCTGTCCCCTCCCTCTCGTTCTTGGAACTGACGTCTCCTGGACAGAGCCTAGCAAATGGTAATAATCAGATGGGTCGGGTCCGTGTACAACATCAACCTGCTGTTTGTTTGCCTGTTTTGTTTATGCTTGTGAGTTCTCTGTCTAGGCTGTACCTTGGACACTTGGGGACTCACTGCTGGGGGAAATGAAGAGGTGAAAACGCTCTGAGTCCTCCTTTGCTATCAGGTCAAGAACTAAATTACAGAAAGATCCTAAGAAAATCAATGTCATCCAGGCTCATTTGAATAGTTTGCCACAGAGGATAAGTAAAAAACAAACATAAAAAGACCCACAAGTCCTCTTTTGAAGTCTTTCTTTTCATTTTATATTATTTTTTTCCAGGTAATTTGCAGATTGCAATCTCACCTTTTCAAAGCAATGGGACACGCGTCTTCATACCAAATTTCACTCAAGTGTCCACATCTGCAATGCACTCTGGGCAGGGAACCTGTGTGCACATCTGCACTGCACTCTGGGCAGAGAAGCTGCGTGCACGTCTGCAGTGCACTCTGGGCAGGGAACCTGCGTGCACGTCTGCAATGCACTCTGGGCAGGGAACCTGTGTGCACATCTGCACTGCACTCTGGGCAGAGAAGCTGCGTGCACGTCTGCAGTGCCCTCTGGGCAGGGAACCTGTGTGCACGTCTGCAATGCACTCTGGGCAGGGAACCTGTGTGCACATCTGCAGTGCACTCTGGACAGGGAACCTGCGTGCACGTCTGCAGTGCACTCTGGGCAGGGAACCTGCGTGCTCGTCTGCAGTGCACTCTGGGCAGGGAACCTGTGTGCACCTCTGCAGTGCACTCTGGGCAGGGAATCTGCGTGCTCGTTTGCAATGCACTCTGGGCAGGGAACCTGTGTGCACATCTGCAGTGCACTCTGGACAGGGAACCTGCGTGCACGTCTGCAGTGCACTCTGGGCAGGGAACCTGCGTGCACGTCTGCAGTGCACTCTGGGCAGGGAACCTGTGTGCACGTCTGCAGTGCACTCTGGGCAGGGAATCTGCGTGCTCGTCTGCAGTGCACTCTGGGCAGGGAACCTGTGTGCACCTCTGCAGTGCACTCTGGGCAGGGAATCTGCGTGCTCGTTTGCAATGCACTCTGGGCAGGGAACCTGTGTGCACATCTGCAGTGCACTCTGGGCAGGGAACCTGTGTGCACGTCTGCAGTGCCCTCTGGGCAGGGAACCTGTGCACTTGTCTGCAATGCACTCTGGGCAGGGAACCTGTGTGCACGTCTGCAATGCACTCTGGGCAGGGAATCTGCGTGCTCGTCTGCAGTGCACTCTGGGCAGGGAACCTGTGTGCACCTCTGCAGTGCACTCTGGGCAGGGAATCTGCGTGCTCGTCTGCAGTGCACTCTGGGCAGGGAACCTGTGTGCACGTCTGCAGTGCACTCTGGGCAGGGAACCTGTGTGCACGTCTGCAGTGCACTCTGGGCAGGGAACCTGTGTGCACGTCTGCAGTGCCCTCTGGGCAGGGAACCTGTGTGCACGTCTGCAGTGCACTCTGGGCAGGGAACCTGTGTGCACGTCTGCAGTGCACTCTGGGCAGGGAACCTGTGTGCACGTCTGCAGTGCCCTCTGGGCAGGGAACCTGTGCACTTGTCTGCAATGCACTCTGGGCAGGGAACCTGTGTGCACGTCTGCAATGCACTCTGGGCAGGGAATCTGCGTGCTCGTCTGCAGTGCACTCTGGGCAGGGAATCTGCGTGCTCGTTTGCAATGCACTCTGGGCAGGGAACCTGTGTGCACATCTGCAGTGCACTCTGGGCAGGGAACCTGTGTGCACGTCTGCAGTGCCCTCTGGGCAGGGAACCTGTGCACTCGTCTGCAATGCACTCTGGGCAGGGAACCTGTGTGCACGTCTGCAATGCACTCTGGGCAGGGAATCTGCGTGCTCGTCTGCAGTGCACTCTGGGCAGGGAACCTGTGTGCACCTCTGCAGTGCACTCTGGGCAGGGAATCTGCGTGCTCGTCTGCAGTGCACTCTGGGCAGGGAACCTGTGTGCACGTCTGCAGTGCACTCTGGGCAGGGAACCTGTGTGCACGTCTGCAGTGCACTCTGGGCAGGGAACCTGTGTGCACGTCTGCAGTGCCCTCTGGGCAGGGAACCTGTGCACTTGTCTGCAATGCACTCTGGGCAGGGAACCTGTGTGCACGTCTGCAATGCACTCTGGGTTTATGTCTAAAGGTATGGTGCTTTGCTTTATTCTTTACCTTGCCCTAAGAGATAAGCATTGCTTGGAGCCGTTCCATAGCAATTATCATTAATCTTGTTGTGTAATCATAGACAGGTCTCCTAACCTCTAAATCATCTTGTTTCTTCAGTCAATCAGCAGGGTTTGTTGCAAGCGGAATGCAGAAGCCATGTAGGGCCACAGAACAGTTACAGACGATGAGGAACAGCGAGCGTCCCCCTCCCACTCAATGGGAGCCACCTGCACCAGCCCACGCCACAGACCACAGCAAGGATGCGCACCTAAGAACGGTGGCGGTTAGAGCTAAGGTATGGGGACTATACACCATAAATATTCCCGAATTACTTAGTTCAGAGGTAGGGATAACATAACTGCTTCTTTTAATTATATGATCTAAAGCATACATGAGAATAATCGCCAAACTCCCATACTAGGCGATATGGTGTGGGTCTCTGTCCCCGCCCAAATCTCACATTCAAGTGTAACCCCCAGTGTTGGAGGTGGGGCTGGTGGGAGGAGCCGGATCATGGGGGTGGGTCCTCCATGAAGTCCTTAGCACCCTCCCCTCCATGCTGTTCTCTTGAGGGAGTTCTCAGGAGATCTGGCTGTTTAAAGGGTGTGGCACCTCCTGCCTCTCTTCTAGGTCCTGATCCAGCTTTGCCTTCTGCCATGAGTGAAAGCTCCCTAAAGCCTCCCCAGAAGCAGATGCCACCATGCCTCCTGCTTAGCCTGTGGAGGAAACCTCTTCTTCTCCTTATAAACTAAACCTCTTTTCTTTATAATTACCCAGCCTCACGTATTTCTTCATAGCAAGGCGAAAATGGACTAATACACCAGGTATACGCCAACAGTTGAATAAATATTCATTTAATTTAATTTAACACAAAATTATTTAACAATTACACTTATACAATTATATATATTTCCCCCAAAAGTTTATTTCTCAAAGATTAAGGTGTATCCTTCCTTTGTAGTCATAACTGAGTGTCTGCTGGTTAATGGTATTGCAGTTTATATAAAATAAAAATGGTGGAAACACCGTGTGCCACTTTCCGGGACTTGCTGCCCCCTGCAGGGTGTGTGTGCATCTGCAAGTGAACCTGTGCACTGCCCTCCCTGGTCTAAGCATCAACACTCGTTTTTATTTCCACGAACTTCAATAAGCTTCTTTCTAAAATACATAATTCACATGTAAAGAAATTATTCCTTCTGTAATTTAATTTCCTCTCAATTACTTAGGGTCCTCATGATGAACAAGATTTTCGTGCTAATTTTTTATTGCTAGTGACCTCACACATTACTGAGCTCTACCCCTTGCATTGAGTGACCACAGATTTCTTCTGTTTCGTGTTTTTTTTGACATCCTCTCCTGTAACTGTAATATGGAGCTGTTACATACCAATAATAAACATCTCCAGTAAATTTTTGACAAATATTTAAACAGATAATATTTAATATCTCCAGTAAATATTTGACAAATATTTAAGCAGATAATACCAGAGAAGGTGTACAAATATATAACATGCGTCAAAAAAATTCAATCTTAATATTAATCCATGAGACTGACCCCTCCTTTCTTGGGGGAAGTTTCTTTGAAGTTCAGTGGAACTTCCTGTGCAAATGTCCCATCTTTTTGCTGCTCTCTAGAGACAGGACAATGGCAAGTTTTACTCCCAAATCTTTAAATCTACAGTTTATGCTGAAAAACTAAACTATGTAAAATTCATCAGTCACCTCATAAACATTAAGATACATTAGGAAGCTCATACAAAAGTAATGGTTTAAATATGACTTCAGACTTAGTAAACCATCCTTTCAGTTTTGCAAAACAAAGGAAAACAGCATTAAAATCTCTATTATATCAAATGTGGTGCACAACAGACAACTGAAATGTCACCAGCCACAAGCAGCCCGTGAAGAAGCATGCTTGCTGGGCATCCTGCTGGCAGAGGTGCATGGCGGCTCCTTCTCTGAGTACGTTTCACAGCTTGTACAATTTACATGTCATCGCCTTAAGGCAGAGCTCTCATTCCCCTTCTTAAGCAGGTAGTTGGAATCACATGGAGCTGTGAATTACACAATCCATTAGCAGCTTCTCCTCGCCCTACAGGGAGGCGACTCCCATTGTTCTCAAGGAACAGCTGCATGCAACAGAACTCCATGCCCAGGAACCAAATGAAGATGGAGCCAAATGAAAGTAACTGCCACCACCTGAGCCGAAGTCACCTGAGCCACAGACACGCAGAAGTCCTAAGAAGTCTGGGCGGGGAGGGAAGGGAATTATGAGCTTCTGATAACATTTTATGAGATTCTTTTATAGATCAAGGAAAGTCATCTGCTGACTGATGAACTTAGGCAGCACCTACCAGCATAATCCCAATTTGCCTTTAGCAGTAATGTAATTATGAACTTCATATGGTTGCTTCGTCATGCAGAGAAGTCGGATGTATTTGCTGTGACTTTATTAACAGCCATTCCCTTTAATAAAACTAAATAAGCTGCTATAGTCTTTACCAAGTTTTAGATGAGGAACACCTGTAACTTCTCCCACTTTAAAATTTCTCTTGACTACTCATAGAAGTGAGGCCTGAAGACTAGATGAAGTTGGTAGTTTTATTTTATACTTCAAGGAGAGTCACCAGTTTTTAAACTTTTGATTTAATGACACAGGTAATTCTTATAGAAAAATAAAAATACAATAAATAAGAAAGCAGTTTACCTCTAATTCCTTTACCCATATGTAACTAGTATTAACATTGTAAATGTGTAATATTTCACACCTTTCTATGCACAAAACACCCATGTCCACCACAAGCACACACACGCGCACACATGCACAATTTTCAATTAAGCCAATGTTTTCTAATCTGGATTTTTGTCCTAAATAATATTATGAACAATTTTCCATGTCAACAATATCCGTGTACTGTAGTGAATGCCATCCTGAGATGCCAGAGTGAGTGATCAGTGTGAGGAGAGATGAAACAGGTCAGCAGCAGAGGCTGCAGAATCCAAGGACAGTGCCAGGCGTGCAAGCGTCGTCCAATATTGAGAGCAGGTCAAAGCAGCAGGGACAGGGAGTCCATTTAGCCAGTGGCCATGGTGCCAGAATAATCAACCACATGGGAAAGATGCTAGACTCCTACATCACACCACATGCAAAAAGAAATTCTGGGTGAATGAGAGATACACATTGAATATTAGAACCTGTGTAATATCAGAATGAAATGGTTCAAAGTATTGCCTTCATGTTGAAATGGGAGAAAACTTTACGATGCGACAGGAGTCATGAAACACATTTAAAAAAGGAAAAGAATTACGTGCTGATATGTCAAAGTTACCACAAAGCTGTGAAAAAAAGAGATTGGGGGAAATATGTGTAGCACACATGGCAGACAACTGGTAGTAACCTGAATATATAATGAGATCACACAAATTAATAAGATTTAAACAATGAAAAAAACAATATATGTACATGATCCCCAGTGAAAGACACAGAACTCGCTGATGTACACACAGAAAGGTGCTCAAACTCACTGTAAGTCACGGCACTGCATGCTGAATAAATACTGAGATGCCATTTATTTATGACTCAAATCCAGGGGAAAAAAGTTGTAAACTGATGACATTGGTGTCAGCAATATATTGGGTTTGGAGTTAGCCCTGTAACACATTGCTTGTTATGGCAACAATGAGAAATAATTGTACAATAATAAAACAAAACTACACATGCCCACTGACATCAAGAATCCCATCTTAGAGAATACAGCCTATGGCAGTAAAACCAATGGCAATAAGGCGATACCTATGAGGTTGGTAGTATTGCTACACACAGTGGGAAGAAACCAACAACTGAACGTTCATCAGTAGAAAAATGATTGAAGTATATCCACGTAAGGAAACACTTTTTATTAAATGTTTATGATTTTTTATTAAAATGCTTATTTTTTTATTAAAAGATGATGAAACTACAGAGTTGGCCGGGCGCGGTGGCTCAAGCCTGTAATCCCAGCACTTTGGGAGGCCGAGACGGGCGGATCACGAGATCAGGAGATCGAGACCATCCTGGCTAACACAATGAAACCCCGTCTCCACTAAAAATACAAAAAAATTAGCCGAGCGTGGTGGCGGCGCCTGTAGTCCCAGCTACTCGGGAGGCTGAGGCAGGAGAATGGCGGGAACCCGGGAGGCGGAGCTTGCAGTGAGCCGAGATCGCGCCACTGCACTCCAGCCTGGGCGACAGAGCGAGACTCCGCCTCAAAAAAAAAAAAAAAAAAAAAAAAACTACAGAGTTATATGTGCAGTATGAGTGTATAGTATGAGTACGGAAGTGAGATGATAGATAGATTTGTGAAAGACTACACAATAAAACATGTAAGGAAGGCTTGACTCGAGGAGGATGGAGAGAAGAGGAGGATGGAGAGAATTTTCCTTAATATCTATTGCATATTGTATATTATTTTTGTAATAAAACAATTCATAATATTTAAAAAATTATACAATGCAGGAGATTATTTAAAAGACCATGGTGCAGTTTTTAAAATGTTCTTTGAGCTCAATGATGAACCAATTACAATGACTTTACGCAGCAAATATTACTAGACAGCTACCACAGACCAGGTACATTGTTCTAAGTGTCTAAAATACACCAGTAAAAAACCAAAGGTCTCTACTCTCACCACTCTTACAGTCTAGTGGGGAAGGACAAACAAGGAGTTATCATCATTTTAAGAAGCCAAACTATGAAGTATGAGAGGAGATAATGTGCTATGAAAACAACACTGTAGGTCAGTGCTCAGGAGGCTGCAAGGTGGATGGGAGCCCTCCCAGAAGAGGGCACAGCATGGAGGTGAGAGGGCACAGCATGGAGGGAGGGCTCAGGAGGCTGCAGAGTGGACGGGAGCCCTCCCAGAAAAGGGCACAGCATGTGCAAAGGTCTTGGGCATCTGAGAAACAGCAGATGCAGGGAGTGAGATGAGAGAAGGGGAGGGGAAGGGGTCCAAAGGAAGAGGGTCTCAAGGGCCATCATAACCTACAGCTTTCCTCTGTGTGAAGCTGGGGGCCATGCCAGGGTTTTGAGCAGAGCAGTGACAAGGTCTGACACCCACTGTTGTGTTCAAAACAGGCCACGTGGGGGAAAGTGCAGGAGCAGGAGGGCCCATTGGGGATCCCTGCAGTGGAGCAGGCAGAACAAGGGTTCCTGGTGACCGAGGGCTGAGAGGTCATGGGATAATTCCAGTACATAGCACACTGCTTAGTTGGAGCTCGGTATTTTCAAGAAGTTTGCTATTGGTGTTGTATTAGTCTGTTTGTACACTGCTATAAAGATACTACCCAAGATGGTAATCTATAAACAAAAGAGGTGTAATTGACTCACAGTTTCCTATGGCTGGGGAGGCCTCAGGAGGTGTAATTGACTCACAGTTCCGCATGGCTGGGGAGGCCTCAGGAAACTTACCATCATGGTGGAAGCAGTATCTTCTTCACAAGGTGGCAGGGGAGAGAAGAGTGAATGAAGAAGGAGCTTCCAGCCACTTATAAAACCATCAGCTCTTGTGAGAACCCACTCATTATCACGAGAACAGCATGGGGGAAACCGCCCCCATGATCCAATCACCTCCCACCAACGCCTGGGGATTACAATTCAAGATGAGGTTTGGGTGGGGACACAAAGCCTAAAATGCATCAGGTGTTTAATGGCTAATATTTAAACAAAGGTAATGTTTATTTATTTATTTAATGAGGTTGCATCCTTATAAACAGTGGTTAAAGACCAAACATCACTTTCTGGAGCATCAGTTTTAATAACCTCATTTATTCTCCATATATATCATGATTTATTCAACCAAGTGCTTACATAGATTGCTTCCACAGTGTGCAATTACAAAGAGTGTTGAAATAAGCAGCCTTATAGAGTCATCTTAGAAAGTTCTGCTGATCAGTTCTTAAGAATCCATTGCTAGAAGTGAATCAAGGAGCATGTTCATTTTAAGGCTTTTGACTGTTCTGCCGAATTGCCCTCCAGGAATTTTCTCCTGATTTGCAGGCCCACCAGCAGTCTGTGGCAAGAGGGTGCGTTTCCTCCCCAGCAATGGGTGTTATTATTATGGTTATTCTTTTTGATCTCTGCCAATCTGACTGGGGAAAAGGAAGTTTTCTAATTTGATAAATGGTGTGTGTATTAATGTCGGCTTACTACACAAGTAAATTAATCAACAAGAAAGTAAATTAATCCAATAGAGAAAGCGACCCACAGCCACAGCAAACGTACAACAACATGTTTTAATTATGTTATGCCTCTAAATGGACCCTGCTGACAGGCATGCATGCTTTACCTGTACTTATAGTCATAATGTAGTTACAATTTTACATGCAGTTTTTTCTTCCTGGCACTTGGCATCTTATAAACCTTTTCTTCATTGCTATTTAGTATTCCAAATTATAACTGTAACAGTTATGTGATACATAAAAATTGACTAAATTGTGTACTTTAGGAAACTCTAATGATCATAAAAGAAAAGGAGGGGAGAAGGCCTGTCCCTCAGAGCTGGACTTGCTGTCTCCTCTGTGGAGTTTAAGGGGGATATGAGGAGGAGATGCACGCCTGACTATGTGAGCCCCGAAGAGAAAGTCAAAGGTAGAGAAACAGAAAAGCAGACATCACGCAACATGGGTAATTTAGAAAATACAAACGAAAAATTAGTATTCAAGAAGTGAATGCATCCACAAAATAAAAATTGTAAAATATGAACATGACCCAGAGGCTAACAAAGACCTATTAGAAATTAAAAGTATGATCAATAAAATAATAGAAGTGCTGGAAGCCAAAACTGAACAAAACATTCAAAAACAAAAAGATAGTAAGATAGGAAATATGACCAAAAAAATAAACTCAGAAAGACTTAATCATGGAAGTCCAAATGAGAATTAAAATATTGCTATAAGGAGACAGAAGAGATAAATAAAAAGGAGAAATTGTCAAAGAGATAGAGAAAAATTTTTCTAGAGTCAAAGAACAAAGCTCCCTTCATGTTGAAGTTTACCAAATGCTGAATGTGATGATTAATTTTATGTGTCAACCTAATGCCTGCTGAGCCACAGGCCTTTGGTCAAATGTTATTCCGGATGTTTCCGTGAGGGTGTTTTCAGATAAGATTAGCATTTACATCGGTGGACCCTGAGTAAAGCAAATTGTCCTCCCTGATGTGGGAGGCCCTCGTCCAATCAGCTGAAGTCATGAAGAGAAAAAATCCAACCACCTTTCAGCAAGAGGGATTCTTTATCAATGTAGGGAGAGAAAAACAAAGCTCTGATAAAATGGGTAAGGATTCCAAGTTTATGGTAAGTAAATGCTAGGACCAGTGAAACAGGAGGTGGGGTGAAGGAGTCGGAAAGCTGGTAAAATTGTAAAATTGCCAACAATCTGGAAGTGAGGTGGGGCCTTCATACAAATCACTGTGAAGACCCTTAGTCCTCCTTGTGGAGGCCTCAAAAATGTTCCCTGAGCCCAAACTCTTTCTCAGAAGCACCTGTGATAGTGAATGTCATCTTGTGTGTGTGTGAGAGAGAGAGAAAAGGAAAGAGAGAGAGAGTGCAAAAACTCCAGCATATCCTACAATCAACATAAATTTCTATGACAGAAGGGGAGAGTATGATTGAAACAAATAAACCAAGTCTAACTTTTCCAGACCTGTTTTTTTTTTTTTTTTTTTTTTTTTTGCCTGTGACCTTCTGAACAGGGGACAACGGCAGAACAAAGGACTATGCAATCACTGGAATTCCTAACAGAGCTCACATTCTAGGACTCAAACTGAGATTGCATCAGTGCCTTTCCTCTGGAGGCTGTGCTAGAAGACCTGGTTACATCCTTCACCCCAGACAGCTCTGGATGAGACACAGTTCACGCAGGCAGTGACCCCATGGTTCTCCTCAAAATCAATGCTATGACACAATCCAAGATACAGAGGACCCCATATTTATCCAGTAACAAGCTCCTGACTACCACCAATGAGGGCTGAGCTATGCCCACACGGGAGAGAGAAGCCAGCAAGCCAAAAACTCATTGTAAGAAATTAGAGGAAATAATCCAGTGAAGCACACCCACAGAAAATAGGCAGAAGGAAGTTGAGAAGGAAAACAACTCGTGTGGATGAGTTAGAAAGCAGACACCAACAGAGAGGACCACCAAAGCCAATAGTTGTTTCTTTGCGAAACTGATAAAACTGTGAAACCATTGCCAAAATGTAGCGAGAACACAAATAACCAATGACAGAAAACACGTGAGGAGGCATCATGGCAGATTACAAGACACCTGAAGATACTAGCTCAGGTCGCGGTGCCAGCACACTTGAAAACGTGGACAAAAGGAACAAAAACCTATGGAATAATACATCTGCAACAAATTGACATGAGAAAAATAGAAAGTCTGAATAATTAAATGACTATTTAAAAGCTTGTATTCAAAATTAAAATTTTTACACACAAAAATCCCAGGTAGAAATGGCTTCATTAACAAATTCTGCAAAATACTTAAGAATAAAATGGCATGGGCCTTACACACATTCTCGCATAGACTATCAACAGAGGGAATACTTTTACTCCAGAAGGTCAGCATACTATTGATTCTGAAAACTTGAAAAAGAATAGACAAGAAAGGAGAATTATGAGCTAATCTCCTTGGGAATATAGATGCAAAACTTTAAAACCAAATACTATCCAACTAAATCTAGCAATATATAAGTGGGACAATATGTCATAACCAGGTTGATTGATTCCAGAAATGCAGGGTTGGCTTTATATTTGCAAATCAATCAACGTAATTAATGAAATAAATAGGGAAAAAGGAGAAAAATATTTTAATCCCCTCAATATCTTAGAAAATACCTTTGAAAAAATTCAACATTATTCTAGGAACAGATGGTTATTTCATTAAACTCATACAGGATATCTTCAAAGCACACACTCCATCATCTTAGTGATGAAATATTGAAAACCTTCCCACTGTCCTTGCAAGTGACACATGGACAAGGAAGCTTGACAGCATCACCATACAGCATTCTCCTTGAGGCACTAGCCACTAAAATAAGGCAAGGAAAATGAGTAAAAGATTTAAGGGTCAGAGATAAAGACATAAAACTGCCATTAATCTCAGATGATATGAATGTATATGGAAAAAAATTCCAAAGAATCGCTGGATAAATGATTCAAATGAATAAATGAGTTTAGCAAAGTTGTTAGATTTTTTGTTGGTATTTTTATCTATTATCAACCAAAATAAAATGAATTTTAAAAAGGTAATTGGCAATAGCATTAGGGAAGCAGGAGTCCAGGAGAGCCAGTGTAACTCAATTTTAAAACCAAGTCCTGTCCTGCCTTACAGTCCTAAGATGTTTACAGCCAAGGAAACAGCTCGGTCATGCCTGCAAGACAAACTCCTACCACAACAGAAAGTCCAGGTGTCCCAATACCTGTACCAACATATGCCTTCAAGATAATTATAGTAATGCTCCAATGTACTGACACACTGAAATGTCAAGAATAGTTTTCTTTAAATCAACAGAATAATTCTGTCATGCTGTCAGCCCACCCACATATAGTCACGGCTTAATATAGACTTTACATAGCAAGACCCCATATAAAAAAAACTTAAAATGAAGAGGTGCATTCCTCCACTTGCTTTCTGAGGACATCAAACTCAAACTCCGCAATGGAGTAGTATCTAAGAAACTTGCTGCTTTCACTGCACTCTACCAGTCACCTTGAATTCCTTCCTACATGGGATCCAAGAAGTGTCTCTTGGGGTCTGAATCAAGACCGCTTTCTGGTAACAATAGCGTCAGAAAAAAAGAAGAGGAGGATGGGGAGGAGGAGGAGGAGGAGGAGGAGGAGAAAGTAGAGACAAATCTAATGAGAGCTCTACAAGACTGCCACATCTTTCTATATAGAAAGTTGTAAAATAATAATTAGAGACATTAAAAGAAATCTCTGTATACATATATACCATGAAACACTACGCAGACATAAAAAAGAACCAGATCATGTCCTTTGCAACAACATGGATAGAGCTGGAGGCCATTATCCTAAGTGAATTAATACAGGAACAGAAAACCAAATACCACATGTTCTCACTTATAAGTGAGAGCTAAACATTGGGTTCACATGTACATAAAGAAGAGAACAGTCCCCAAGGCCTATTTGAGAGTAGAGGGTGGGAGAAGGGGTGAGGAAGGACAAACTTTATATCCAGTGCTATGCTTATTACCTGGGTGACAAAATAATCTGTATGCCAAATCCCTGTGGCATGCAATGCACCTATACAACAAATCTGCCTATGTACCCCGAACCTAAAAGTATTAAGAAAAAGAAGAAAACTTTTATAAATAAAGGGGTATTCCTTGTCTGTGGATTAGTAATAGAATGTTCAAGATTCTAAAGATGTAATTTCTCCCCGGATAGACTACAGAGGCAATGGAGTCCTATCAAAATATAGTAGACTTCTGGTATTTATTTCCTTGCTGATTCTAAAATTTATGTAATATAGCAAAGTACCAAAGATATTCAAGACACCCTTGAAAAATATGGTGGGAGAACTTGCTCTACAAAATATCAGCACTTCTTTTAAAGACAAAATAATTATGACAAGTGCAAGAATAGACAGATGCACTAGCCATTCAGAGACGAAGACCCAGAACATTCCCGAATACACACAAACATTTTACTCAGGACAAAGGTGGCAGCAACATGCAAGGGTTCAAAAAGGACAAGACTTTTCAATAGACATTGCACTGGAATATGTGTTTAAAAACAAGTAAATTGTGACACTCCCTCCAAATACAGCACATGAAAAGCCATTCTGGGTGGATTCTAGATCTAGATAAGAAAGGCAAAATGATAAGGTTTCTAGAAGATGCCATTAAGTAATGTCTACAGTAACCTGGGTGAGTAAACATTTCTTCAAAAGGGCACAAAAGGATTAATAATAAATAAGACTATGTAAAAATTACGAACATCTGTACCTCCAGTCTCTCTCTCTCTCTCACTATCTTCATCTCTATCTTTAAAAGACATCTAAGACAAACCCAGAGCTTACGTCATACTTAACAGGAAAGACTGAATGTTTTCTTTTGCCCTTTCTGTTCAACATGGCGTTAGATGTTGTAGCCAGAACAATTAGGCAGGTAAAAGAAGTAAAAGGTACCCATCCTGGAAAGAAAGCAGTAAAACTATCTCTATTTGCAGATGACACGAGCTTCTAGGTAGAAAGTACAAAGAAATTCACACACACACAAAAAAACCCCAACTATTGGAACTAATAAACAAGTTCAGCAAAGTTACAGGAATCAATATACAAGAATCTTTTCTCTTTTCTTCTTGAGACAGGGTCTCACTCTGTTGTCTGGCTGGAGTTCAGTGGTGCAAACACAGCTCACTATAGCCTTGACCTCCAGGGTTCAATGGATCCTCTGACCTCAGCCTCCCTCCTGAGTAGCTGAAACTATAGGCGCATGCCACCATACCCTTGCTATTTTTTATATTTTTGGTAGAGACAGGGTTTCATCATGGTGCCCAGGCTGCTCTGGAACGCCTGAGCTCAAGTGATACATGTGCCTCAGTCTCCCAAAGTGCTGGGATTACAGGTGTGTGCCACTATGCCTGGCCTTCCAATCAATATTTAATTTTTATACACTAACAATGAATGTTCTGAAAATAAAATTAGAAAACAATTCCATCTACAATTGTGTCAAAAATAATAAAATACTTAGAAAGTGCAAGACTTCTATGCGGAAACTACAAAGCACTGTCAAAAGAAATTAATGAAGACCTAAATAAATGGAAAGACATCCTATGTTTATGGTTCAGAAGATTTAACCTTAAGGTAGCAATACCTGCAATAGGTAAACAGATTTAGTTGCAATTCACATCCAAATCCCAGATGGCTTCTTTGCTGAAATTGACAATCTGATCCTAAAATTCATATAGAAATCGAAAGACGCTGGCCAGGAATAGAGGCTCACACCTGTAATCCCAGGACTTTGGGAGGCTAGGCAGGCAGATCACCTGAGGTCGGCAGTTAGAGACCAGCCTGGACATCATGGCAAAGCCCTGTCTCTACTAAAAATACAAAAAGTAGCCAGCTGTGGTGGCATGTGCTTGTAATCACAGCTACTCAGGAGGCTGAGGCATGAGAATTGCTTGAACCTGGGAGGTGGAGGAAACAGTGAGCTGAGACCGTGCCACTGCACTCCAGCCTGGGTAACACAGCAAGGCCCTGTCTTAAAAAGAAGAAGAAGAAGAGAAAAGAATCAAAAGATACAGATCAGCCAAAACAATCTTGGAAAAGAAAAAATTGGAGGACTCACATTTCCTGACCTCAAAACTTATTACAAAGCTACAATGATTGAAACAGTGTGGTACTGGCATAAGAATACACATATATTCCAACGCAATGGAACTGAGAAACCAGAAACTGATTTCTGGATCAACTGATTTTCAACAAGTGTCCCAAGACAATTCAATAGGGAAAGAATTGTCGTTTCAACAAATGGTACTGGGACAACTGGGTATCTAAATGTAAAAGAAGGGGCCCCTACCTCACACCATATACAGAAATTAATGCAAAATAGAACAAAGGCTTAAATGTAAGTGCTAAGACTACAGCAAAATCTTAGAAATCATAGCTGTAAACTTTGTCTTTGGATTAGACAATGGTTTGTTAGGACACCCAAAGCATAAGCAACAACAAAGTAGATAAACCAGACTTCATCAAAATTACAAATATTTTTTGTTGCAAGGGACACTATCAAGAACAAGGAAAAAACTCACAACATGGAAAAATTATTTGCCAATCTTGTATTTCATAAGGGAAGTGCAAATCACGTCTGATAAGGGAATTGTATATTGAATACTCACATCTCAATAACGAAAACACAACCTAAATTTTAAAATGGGCCAAGGATCTGAATAGACAGTTCTCCAAAGGAAATATACAACAAGCACATGAAAAGATGCTCAACGTCCTTAACCATTAGGGAAACACAAATCAAAACCACAGGGAGATACCACTTCACATCTGCTGGACTAAAGACAGAGGTTGGTGTGCACACGGAGAAAATGGAACCCTCATACCCCACTGGCTGGTGGGATTCCACTTGGGAAGCAGTCTGGCAGTTCCTCACAAGGTTAAGCACAGTAGTCACCTACGATCCAGCCATTCCACTCTTAGGTACAGTGAAAACATTGCCACACAAAAACTCATACAGGAATGTCCTTGCAGCATTATTCATGATCGCTAAAAAATGGAACAACTCACATGTCATCAACAGATGAATGGATAAACAATATTTGGCACTGCCATGCAGTGGAATATTATTTAGACACACAAAGGAATAAAGTTCTGATGCAATCTGCAGCACAGACGCACCTTGAAAACACCTACCGAAAGGAGCCCCCACAGAGACCGCCTGGCGTGTGACTCCATTTCCATGAACTTCCAGAAACCGCAGGGTGGTGGTTCTATGTGTGGGGGTGCGGGAGAGGGAATGGGGGTAGCTACCGATGAGAACAGGGTTTCTTTTGAGGGTAGTGAACACAACTTCGTTAATATACTAAAAAACTGTGGAACTGTACACCTTAAATAATGTGAGTTTTATGGTATGTGAACTGCATCTTAAGCTATTATTTTAAAAATTTAAAAAGCAAGCTGAGCAGCCTGGCCAACATGGTGAAACTCCGTCTGTGCTCAAAATACAAAAATTAGCCGAGTATAGTCGTGCGTGCCTGTAGTCCCATCTACTCGGGAGGCTGAAGCAGAAGAATCGCTTGAACCCGGGAGGTGGAGGTTGCAGTGAGATGAGATCATGCCACTGCACTCCAGCCTGGGCGACAGAGCAAGGAAAAAAAAAAAAAAAAAAAAAAAAGCAAGGTGCGGTTTCCAAACTGCAAGGTTTTGAAATCTCTACTGCGATTGTAATGGTAACACGGTCCTGCAATGTGATAATGTCCCAATAATTTATCTTTATAAACATTTTAAAACCTTAACAAGTCCTTTCTCCGCCTTTGTTCCACTTGCGCCTCCTTGCCCCTCTCCCCCGGGCTCCTCCTCCCGGCTGGCCCTCCCCGCTGAAGTCACGGACGCGCTCAGCTGGCCCCGGGGTCTGGGTGCGCCCGCCCTGCCCGCAGTCGGCGAGGGACCCTGGGGGGTCTGCGGGGCGGGCCCAGGGGCAGCCGCGGTGACCTCAGGGCGCGTGCAGACCCCGCCCTCAGCGACCGGCCGCAGATTCCAGCCCACCTTGGAGACCTGTGGAGCCAGGGGCGGAGAGAGGAGGCGCAGGAGGACCCGCGACACAGCTCGGGATCCGCGCGCGCTGGGCCTCCGGCGCAGCTCGTGGGGTTCGGGAGGCCGGGACCCTGCCCGGGAGATGTGGACGCCGGGCGGACCCCCGGGGCCCGCGAGCTGGGACCGCCGTAGGTTGGGCGCGAGGTTGCGCGCGGCGTTCGCGGGGCTGCAGGAGCTCCAGGGGCTGCGCGCCACGCAGCAGGAGCGGGTACGGGGCGCCCTGGCCCTGCAGCCCCCGCCCGCGCCCGCCGCGCCCTGCGGTCCCCACGGTCCCCACGGCCCCGAGCAGCAGCTGGAGGCGGCGCTGGCCGCGCTGCAGGAACAGCTGGTAAGGACCGGGCGCCGGGACTCGGGGCTGCGGGGTTTGTGGGCCACAGGCGCTGCTCCCTCCCGGTGCCGGCCGAGACTGTGTGTTAGTGGGAGGGGGGCGTCTGATGGATGGAGGGGACGTCCTTTGGGATTTGATTGGAATGCAGTTGGGTCTCCAAGGAGGGGGACGCGGAGGCCCCGCGCGCAGGTGCCTAGAGGTGAGGCACACAGATGAGGACCCTGAAAACTGCCCGGGGCTGCAGCCCGCGCTCCACCCTGCGGGGATGTGCGCCCACCCACGCCAGGATCCCGAAACTGGCAGATTTGGGGGAGACACCCTGTTGGTTAGTTACAGCATTGTTCTGACCTACGGGTACTGACCGGCTTTCCCCGGGCGGAGGTGGGCTCGGGATCCTGGCATCACTTCCCTGGGTACCAGGTCCCCCCTGCCGTCTTGGGTTAGGGGCAACAGTGTCCGCGTGGTAAAGCGCACCCCGACTTGTCCTCAGGAATGTGCTGACGTTTCTTACAGGTCGCGTCGCTGTAATAAAGTATTGGGGGAAAGCACGTCGCTGACAAAGGCCTCTTCAACTTTAAAATGTGACCTGACCTGTAAGAAGAGGCGTGTCCTCTGATCCAGAGGAAAGACTCTTTGATTTCCTTGCCAGGGGCCCTCCTCAGCACTACCTGGACCCTCTGAACCCCTCCTTTCACACAATGAAAGAAACTCCAGTCATTACCCCTCTGCTTATTATGTTATTGTATGATTTTGTAAAATTTACTGGAAACAACGCACAAGAGTTTTCATAGTTGCTGTATTTTCTTAAAGACAAACTAAAAAGGCTAGAGAAAGATATCTGTTTACTCGTGTTACCTCTATTACACTAAGTGAAATTTCTTTTACATTAGAAATTTAAGTCTGTCCTGTTAAAAGTTGCTGCCTCTGAACGTTGCCCACGTGAAGCTGTGGCATGACCGTCAGCCTAGCTGGCTCAGCCAGGTTGTTAAAGTAGCAAACCCTTCTGGATTAAAGAATCCCAGTGTCTGGGATGCCTCCCAGGATCCCGGTTATCTCCTGACCTTGTGGAAGACGGAGGTGGCAGACTGTGTGGGATTAACCTGGGCTCCCAACTCTGCCCCTGATGCCTCCTGAGAGGAAAGTAGCTGGTGTACAGACTTTGTTTACTCACCCAGTGACCAAATCCTGACCGTGTGTTTAGGTCATTTGTGTGTTTGCACCCAGACACAATCTCAGCTTCTGCTCAGCACGCGACAGCCACAGATGTGTTAGACGCATGTGATGGGAAGGGGGTGCTGCTGAGATGCTGGCTTCAACTGCTCCGTCGAGGGGGTGCGAGTGCAGGTGATGATTAACTTGGCTTAAGAAATATACAAATCAAACTTGCAAGTGCTCAGCCTCTAATTACAAGTAGCCTTTTGGAAGAGAAGATCAAACAGGTTTTTTGTTTATTTTATTATTATTTTTTTAATGTGGGGACCAGAAGGAACATGCAGACTTTGTCTTGAAACTTTGTTCTCGGGATGGATTATGTGATCAAAAGAGAAGAATAATTGAATTTGTGTGACATCAGCCCAGGGCTTAACACTTTCACATTTTTCTTACAGGGAAAAACATTAGAAGTGATAGCAGTTCTATAGTGTTGAATACAATGAAAAGCCTTGCTTGCTGGAGCAGTTACACACTCCAGCAACTCCCACCTAACTCAGGGTCCCCTCCGCCCACCCTGGTGCTCACCTGGCCATTGGTCATCATTCAGGTGTGAAGGCAGGAAGAACATTTATCAGGCCCTGAGCAGCTTTAGCCTACGGGAATTCTCAGGTGAGAATGATTGTTGGCATTTCCAGGGATTTAAACAGTCAGGAAAATAGCAGCACTCATCACTTCAAGGCTTATCGCAATGTGCTGCACCTTTTTAATTGCTGTGTCACAAAGGAGAGTGCAGTAGGCGGTGCTTAGTAGGATTCTGTTGAATAAATAAATGAGTGGCTTTTATTGCTGCAACAAAAGGGAAAATGATTTCAGAATTTGGGATCTTCCTGTTCTGAGTTTCTAAGCTGATGAGATCCCCATGCCCTCCCACCCAAGTGGGTTTGCTGCTGCGTGGCCAATCCAGAGAGGGTTCACTCTGCATCCTCATGTATGTTTGTGAGGAAGGTTGTCGTTCCCAAGAAGTGCCGGCCATTCCCATATTCATAAGGGTTGGGTTCCCCAACAAGCCCTAGATAGAAAGACTGCATCCACTTCCTGGAACTCGAAGCCCACGTGGAGACCAAAAACCCCATCCTTCACCAGTGGGTACTGTCTCCACAAGGGGAGAGATGCAGAAGAGCTCCGGGAGTCTGCAATGAAATCTTATCCGGAAGAATTTCCCCATCTTGACATTGCTGGTCGTGACTTGTTCTAAAAGTGGCAGCTTGCAACGATTCCTTTTCCCTGGCAGCTTCCCACATTCCATGCTGCAGGAGCAAGCTGTACGTCTGATTCTGCAGCATAAACTTGATGCCCGGCATTTTCCTTGGGCCGACTGTGCTTGCTTTGTGAACACACAGGGGAACCAAGGGAGGCAGGGTGAGAACTTGCTCAAGGCCACGCATTAGGGCCAGCCATCCCCAGAAACCTGCAAGGCTTCTGTGGTGCTTTTTAATCCGTGAGTCCAGTCTGTGAACCAGGGACCCCTTTGCTGTTGATTGACAGGCCTCTTTTAAACTTAGGTAATAGCATTTACCTCTCTCCAGAATGGAGGGCATAGCCTTGGAATTCAGGCATAGAACGTTTCCTTTGTGCGTTCTAGCTCTCAGGGATAGAAAGGAGGTGTTTCAGATCCCATCTCCGTATCCTGAACAGTAAGGCCTTTTTCATGTTGATCCTCCGCATGTGCCATACAGGTGTTGCGATGGCTGGACTGTTGACTTGCACACGGAAAAGGCACAGCACGTGGAAATCAGGTCATTCTCTTGCAGTGCATAAAGAATGCATTTCAAAGAAAGGGATTAGCCTTTTTTTTTTTTTTTAAAGCACCCCCTGGAATAGAAGTCCTCAAACTTTTTGTTGTCATAAGGAACTTTTGTGGTCCCTGGGAAGCTTGTTAAAATGCAGGTTTCCAGGCTTACCGGGTAGGGTCTCAGGAAATGAGTGGGGCCTGGAGCCTGGGGTCTGCAGGTATGCCCAGCTGATCCCACTGCCTGGAGAGGCTTGGTATGAGCGCCTTTATACCAGGCCCTCCTGCCCCTTCCCCAGGCCCAGGGCTTTGGCACAGATGCCCCCAGAGCACACCTTGGCCAAGGTTGCCTGAAGTTAGCCTGAACGCTTGCAGAGGGCCGCCTGGAGTTAGCCTGAACGCTTGCAGAGGGCCGCCTGGAGTTAGCCTGAACGCTTGCAGAGGGAAGTAGGCACGGAGGCCACCCAGGGCTCGCTTGCTGCTGTGGAGTGAGTCAGTCCAATCGTGGACATGCGTGGAGATCACACTCTGGGGCTGGCCTTGCAGTGGACTTTCCTCCTGCCTGGCCGCATATATTTTGTGACGTGAGCACAAAGTCTAACCCTAAGAAAGAGTTAATGTAAAGCACAGTCATACAAACCCCAAGTTAGGGACAGCAGTCGGGGTTAGGGACAGTGGTCAGGGTTACAGGCAGGGAGTAAATCCTGAATGGTGGAGTCCTGCAGACGCAGAGGGGACCTGAGGACGTAATAAATAACCTGTGAGTGCCTGAGAGCTCTGTGCGTCCTGCAGCCCCTAGACAATTAATCAGAAACCAGCAACTGAAGGCCTGGCTGGCCAAACATTAATCACAAAGCAATTAACCCAGCACAGACACGGGGGCGGGAAGGGGGCTGGAGGAGGAGGAGGACAAAGCTGGCTGGGGTGCAGGAGAGTGTGATTTGGAAGAGGAGAAGGCACATAGATCCTTTTAAACGTTGAGGTGTGGCCTCACCAAGGAACTTGATTTTCTGTCAGTACCTTGGGTTTTGTTTTACGACAGGAAAAAGAAAAATCATGGGCTATGAGAATCCACGCCGTCCCCTTTGTTTGGATCCAGGCTTCCTCTTTGCATAACTGGTGTGGGAGAGCCCGCCTGTGTGTGCTGCGCAGGCTTGGTTGGTGGTGCTGTTCACTTGGATAGCGGTTTACCCGTGTGAAAATGTGCAGGGTCAGAAACCAGTATGTTTACATGAAGCTGGGTGATGCTGGAAGCATAACGTTTTGATTAAATTCAAGATTGGTTTTTGCCATGTTCACATTCACAGATAATATTATGGCTTCAGATTCTGTCACTGTGCAAACTTTGGAGGTTTTTGGGAGGCCCCGGAGTTGGGTCCTGGAGGAGGAGGTCTGCTCCTGGCACAGAAGCTGTGTGCTGGGTCGAGCCCGGCCTCCATTCCCTCATCCATGCTGATAGTGGGCACTTGCGTTTGGAAAATCGGAGAAGTCTTTCTCTCATCAGAACAGGAAAGCATTGCAACCTGCCTCTGTCTTGTAATGATTTCTCATATTGTGGAAATTACTGAAGTAATTCCCCGAGGCCCAGGTTATGGGACTCAGGGGAACTGCTCCTTTCCCACGTAAAATTTGAAATAGAATTAATCATTATCTTTTTTTTTTTTTGAAACGGAGTCTGGCTCTGTCGCCCAGGCTGGACTGCAGTAGCCGGATCTCAGCTCACTGCAAGCTCCGCCTCCCGGGTTCACGCCATTCTCCTGCCTCAGCCTCCCGAGTAGCTGGGACTACAGGCGCCCGCCACCTCGCCCGGCTAGTTTTTTGTATTTTTTAGTAGAGACGGGGGTTTCACTGTGTTAGCCAGGATGGTCTCGATCTCCTGACCTCGTGATCCACTCGTCTTGGCCTCCCAAAGTGCTGGGATTACAGGCTTGAGCCACCGCGCCCAGCCAGAATTAATCATTTTCTTAAGAGAACCAACCACATAATTACATTCATTAATTATTTGCCTTAATCGTGATTGTTCATCAAAACAAGAAATGTTTTAGAATTGAAAGAAAAACACACACACATGCTCATAATAAGCTTTTTAGAGTTGGGGAAGTTGAGGCCGGGAGAAGGCACAGCCTCTCAGGGCAGGGCTGTGATAGAAACTTCTAAATACACAGTCCCTTGGCCAGGCACATGCCTGTAATCCCAGCACCTTGGGAGGCCAAGGCAGGTAGACCACTTAAGCCTAGGAGTTGGAGACCAGCCTGGGCAACATGGCAAGACCCCATCTCTACAAAAAATACATAATTAGCAGGGCATGTTGGTGCATGCCTGTAGTCCCAGAGACTTGGGAGGCTAAGGAGGGAGGATCACCTGAGCCTGGGGAGGTGGATGCTGCAGTGAGCAGTGATCGCACCACTGCACTCCAGCCTGGGCAACAGCGCAAGACCCTGTCTCCAAAACAAAACAAAACAAAAGATCCTGAAGGCTGATTTTCACACTGCATTTACTCCAGGTAAAGCTGACAGTTTCCATGTTTTGCTGAGAACCTTCTCCCCTGGTAGCTCTGCCAAAGCCTGTGACAGTTCAGAATGTTACTTCTTCTATCAGGGAAGGGGAAGGGACTTATTAGTGAAGGAGGAGCTTTTCTTCCTTTCCAAGGAACTTTCTTACCTTCTTGAAAAGTCAAAAGGTTTGTGCTCTGCAGGCACCAGGAGCCCAGAGGCGGCCGAGTAAAAGGACGCCACCGCACCCAGGCACAAGATGCGTAAAGCATTACCACAGGAGGGTAAACCCTTATGCTGGCTGAAAAACGCAGCCAAATAGACGGTGCAGGTAGTTCCTGTCTGCCAAAAGGAGGTGTTGCTTTTGATCCTGATTTCAGTCTCATAAGCTGTAGTATACTGTATCCTTATAAAGAAATGTAATTTGGAAAGTGCGGATAAGTGAAGCAGCCTGAACTGGAGAAAACCCGTGTGCGTGTGTGTGTGGGGGGAATGGGTCAGTAGATCTTTCTTTTTCTGACGGTGGAGCAAGGAAATGGCTTCAGAATGAGCAGGCGCAGCAGCCAGATTTAGAAGATGTGTTTCGTGTGGACTCGGGGAGTTCAAATTACATTCACAATGCATGGTTCACCCCTTTGAGCCTTAAGTTTTGGTTTCCGTAGGTACAATAGTTCCCTTTCTCTTCTTTCCCTTCTCAGTCCCGGCTGAGACAGCAGGACATCGGCCTGAAGACCCACCTGGACCAGCTGGACCTGCAGATCAGCAAGCTGCAGCTGGATGTGGGCACAGCCTCAGGGGAGGCCCTGGACAGCGACAGCAGGCCCAGCTCAGGTACCAGGGTGCCCTGACCTCTGGACACAGGGGCAGGCATGCAGCCCAGGCAGAGGTGAAGCCTGTCCCGCCAGTCCCTCTCGGGCTGAAACTCCGTTCCACTGCCCTCCCGGTGTCCGTGCAGGGAGACGGCCGCTTCATCAGGCCGATCTGAAAGTCAGGAGGCGACACCGAAGCCTTTCTCAGGGCATATATATTAATTGGCTACCTCGCTCTTATTTTTTTAATTTGCAAAAATCACACTGTGGTCTAAGTGACATTGTTGGACTCAGGAGGCCTGGGGCTGAAGCACCTCCCCAGCCTGGTCTCCTTCTCAACTTGGCAGGCGCCAGGGAAGAGAGAGAGACGGGGGCCAGGGGCCTGTCCTAAACAGGCTGAAATCCAGAGGAAGAGGCCACCCCTTAGGCAGGCATCGACCACCCAGGACTAAAGGGACCACTTGCCAGGAAAAGGGAGGGCCAGTGCTGCTGAGTGGGGGTGGAGCGGGCTCTCATCAACTCACTGACAGCCCCCGAGAATAATCCTCAACATCTTCACCTGAGCCACACTCTCCCAGGCCGGCCGTGTGGACGACGGCCCACAGCCTCTGGTAGCCTCAGCTCAGGGGTTCCCCTGGGCCCCCCTGTGCCGTGACAAGCTCAGGAGCAAAGGGGTCCCTGGGCTCTTCTGGATGGGAGTCACTGACCTGCCTTGTCTGCTGTGTCCAGGCTTTTACGAGATGAGTGACGGTGGATCCTGCTCCCTGTCCACGTCCTGTGCCTCTGTCTGCAGTGACCACATCTCCCCCTCGCTGGGCAGTTTGTTGCCTATGGCCCAGGCCCCCAAGGCCAGGCCCAGCATGGGGGACTGGAGGCCCCGGTCGGTTGATGAGACTACTGTGCCAGCGTGGAGACCCCAGGCTACCGAGGAGGGCACCAGGCCCCGGGGCAGCATGGAGAATGCAGGCCAGCCGTGGGGCACATTCTGGCCCAGGCCGGTGTCTACAGGTAAGAAACCGCCAGGGAAGGTGGGGGTCTCATCTCAGGCACAGGGGAGGACGAAGTGCAGTCCCCAGCTGTTGAGGGCAGAGCCAGGGACCCCACATGGGCGCACCCCAGGCTCTAACGGATGCTGGAAGGCCTCCGTGGGCCCTGTGGTGGTTTGGATGGAGGCAGGAATCAAACGTGGCCATGTGCATCACCACTGGCTCTTCTAACACACAGCACTTTTCCCTGTATTTAAAATGGACATCAGCAAGCTTAAAAACAATCCTTCAAAAACCCTAGATCCACTGGTGTTTGCAGGGAGAGCGGGGTTGAAGGCGCTGGTGGGGAGAAAACAGGGCTCATGCCTGGATCCCACCCCCTGGCGCGGGAGGGGCTGTAGTTGTCTTCAGACTGTCTCCAAAGGCACAGATGTCATTTTTGGCCTTGTTTTATTTCTAATACAAGGCCTGGTTTAGTAACAACCATTTGGTCTTTTCTTACCGAGAAGCCCCGTGGTTTCCTCCAGGGCATCTGCAGGGACTAGCTTCATGCCTCTGGCCTCCCTCCAGGCTCCATCCACCGCTGCGGGGCCTCTTCAGCCTCCAAGCCTTCAGGGAAATGAGGGCGCTGAACTGAGGACTCTTACTCCCCATGCGTTCTCCTTCAAGGGGAAGGATGAGAATGAGCTGAGGGGGCTGTGCCGCAGGCACAAACAGTGCCCCGCACCCTGTGTCTAGACGCAGACGGGGCCCTGCGCCCTCTGTCTAGATGCAGACGGGGCCCCGCCGTGCCTAGATGCGGACCCCAGTGACTGGAGTCGCCGTCTCCCATGGGACCCAGGAGTTCCTCCAAGCAGTGAAGGAGCAGCGCTTCCTTCCTGGCTGCATTTCATGCATGAAGTGAAATCAACAGCACACGAAATCCTCTCTGTGTCACGTGTTTGTTCATTTTTCTCGTTCCTAGGTGATCTTGACAGAGCCCTGCTGGCAGACACGGGGCTCCAGAAAGCCAGCGCCGATGCTGAGCTCCTCGGGCTCCTCTGCCAGGGGGTGGACATCCCGCTGCACATGCCAGACCCCAAGTATCGGCAAGACCTGGTGTCCCAGGGCGGCAGGGAGATGTACCCGTACCCCAGCCCCCTGCACGCCGTGGCTCTGCAGAGCCCCCTGTTTGCCCTGGCTAAGGAAACCCCACAGAGCGGTGGTCCCTCTTACCCCAGGAAGACCCCCCTAGGCCCCGCAGGTCTGAACACCATCCAGACTGGGCCGGTCCTCGAGGCTGGTCCGGCCAGAGCCAGAGCCTATATCGACAGGCTGCTGCATCTGTGGGGCCGGGAGACCCCAGCAAAGGGTAGCGGGGGAGAACAGGGACCTCTAAGGCATGCAGCGTCCCCATCCCCACAGAGGCAGGGTGGCTGGAGTACAGATGGTGGAGGGCGACTATTGGTCTTCGCCCCAGGGAGGGAGGATGAAGGAGGGCCAGCTCAGAGCAGAGGTGCCGGCAGGGGCCCCCAGCAGCAGGGATCCATGCCTCTTGAGGGTCCCCAGCACCCTGGCAACCTTCCAGAGGAGGGCTCCAAGCCCTCGAACAGCTGCGTCCTCAGGGAGACCATGGCGTGGCCCTCTCCCAGCTTGAAGGCCCAGCAGACACCCCCAGCTCAGGACTGTGGACGAGGCAACGTCATATCCCCATCCAGGATGCTGGACAAGAGCCCCTCACCGGCCTCTGGGCACTTTGCCCACCCGTCCTTTGCTGCCAGTCTGAAAATGGGTCCCCCCAAGAGCAAGGCCGAAAAAATCAAGAGAAGGCCCACGGACAAGGTGCTGAGGTTTGCAAGGCAGCCGCCGCTTCTACTGGAGAGGCCTGAGGGAGCACATGCAGCCCCCCAGCCGTCCCTGGAGTGGGACCCGGCCCACTGGTCCCCAGGGAGGGGTGGGCTCCCGCGGAGGCCGGCCCTGGCCTGGGAGGCACCCGGGCGCTCCTGTTCCGAGTCTACCCTCTACCCCATGCCTGTCCTCGTCCCCGTGGCGGTGGCCCCGCAGGAGGGCCACCAGACCTCAGCCCAAGCCCTGTTCCCCTTTGAGGCAGCACTGCTCACCTCGCTGGCCAGGAGGAAGCATCGCCGCTGGCAGTCCACCATGGAGATCTCAGCCCGGGCCCGCCTGGCCAGCTGTCCCGAGTCTAACCTGGGGCCCCCCAGGCCAGTGGCCAGAAGAGCAGGTGGCCCACAGGCCCGGGGCCGGCCCTTGCTGGTCCGCCAGGACGCCCAGACCAGGAGCAACTCAGAGCCCTCCAAGCACTCGGCCGAGTGTGACCCGAGGTTCCCCTCAGTCATCCCGGAGACCAGCGAGGGGGAGTCCAGTGACCACACCACCAACCGATTCGGAGATCATGAATCCAGCAGCAGCGACGAGGAGGGCAGCGCCCAGAGCAGGGACTGTGACCTGGCACTGGGCTATGTGGCGGCCGGGCACACGGAGCTGACCTGGACCCAGGAGGTCCCGGTCAGCTCGGGGCCACTCCTGTCCCCCGTGCCCAAGCTGTGCCGTATTAAGGCCTCCAAGGCCCTGAAGAAGAAGATCCGTAGGTTCCAGCCGACGGCCCTGAAGGTCATGACCATGGTGTGAGGCGCAGTGACTGCATCAGGAGAAGCCTGCTGCACACCGGAGCCCTTTCCCCGCAGCGTCCTGTGCATGTCTGGGTTTCAGTGTCATCTCGCCAAGCCGCTTTATCTTCCGAGGCCACCATTTAACAGGAGTCCCCTCCTGTTACATGCTCTGCCCGTGGAGTACGCCGTGAGTCCCCGCCCCAGCAAAGACTTCCATGCAGAGCTCTGGTTTCAGATGCCAGCAGCCTCCCCGGCCGACCTAGCGTCTCTTTTCAACGTCTGCCCAGGATACTGCTTCCCGGCAGGCATCTTGTTTCCACCTTGTCATCCTCCCATGGCCTTCCCCTGCCCTCACTCCCCTCTGGCTGGGGACGCGTTTCCCAATCCTTTGACCATTCCTCCCCAAAGGCGTTTTAAAGAGGCGGTTGCAGGACTCCGTGCTGGAAATTGAATTGGAGTTTAAACTCCACGTTACGCTGTCAGCGTACACAGACACCCAAATTATGCCATGATCTCAAATAAAAGGAACTTTTTTTTCCCTCTTAACTTCCTCCTCCCTGTTTCCTTGGGTGGCACATGGTAGGGGCACCATCATCTTCATGCCTGCCCATCACAGGGCACACACCAGCTTTGGGCAGGGAGGGCACCTTATGAGTGAGTAGAGACTAAATTCTGGTTTTAGTATAAAAAGTAGGGCATAGGCTGGGCGCAGTGGCTCATAAGGTCAGAAGATCAAGCCATCCTGGCCGGGCGCGGTGTAATCCCAGCACTTTGGGAGTCTATGAGGCAGGCGAGAGACGATCATAAGGTCTCTAGAAGATCAAGACCATCCTGGCCAACATGGTGAAACCCCCATCTCTACTAAAAATACAAAAAACAGAAATAAAAAAAATTAGCTGGGTTTGGTGGCACGCACCTGTAATCCCACCTACTCGGGAGGCTGAGGCAGGAGAATCACTTGAACCTGGGAGGTGGAGATTGCAGTGTGAGGAGATTGCGCCACTGCACTCCAGCCTGGGTGACAAGAGCGAAACTCCATCTCAAAAAAAAAAAAAAAAAAAAAAAAAAAAAGTAGGGCATAAAAGTGTTTTTTTTTTTTTTTTTTTTTTGGTGTTTACTTTTCCAAATGGAATTTTCCTCAACTCTTCAAGAAGAAAGATAGCAGTGCTTTCAGGTAAGCTGCCTGGTGAGGGTCACAGTATTTTCACATCAGAAAGCAGCTTTCTCCTGAAAGATAAGAATTTGACATGAAGGTGGAGAAGGCCATTGAAGCCCCCCATGGACATCCTGGGCCCCTTAGGGCAGATGCAGCTGGGCAGGATCGTGGAAGGAAGCCAGTCAGAAAACCAGCGGAAGACGGGAGTAGATTTGGAAGGAGGCGTGAAATATTCCTGGAACAAGGAGTTGGTTTTAGATGCCTATAGGGAACTTCACGTCTAGAACAAAGTGGAGGTGAGGGGGAGGCTGCTGCTGAGCTCCCTGACAGTGAAGACAGTGGGGGCAGGGTCTGTTCTCTGTGCAAAACGCAAGGAAATGCAAGCATTTCCAGGGGCCAGAGCAGACAGATTCAAACACCCATTGAGTTCGTCTGCGTGCAGTTTCACCTGCCCTTCCTGAAATCTGCTTCCGAACAGAAGGCCAGAATCTTCCTCAAGCTTTCTAAAAACCTGCATTGAAATTTCAAAGGATGATTCAAACCCACTCACGGATGGGGGTTTTACTGTAAAAGTTAATTCACAGGGTATTTTATAAAAATGGCAACATTTTTAGAATGAAGGGTGGCTTCTCCAGGACCACTGAGCAGGTGAGGTTGTGACGACTGCCCCGTAGCCTGAGTCCCCGTCCTCACTCAGGACTGTGGGCCCAGCCTCAGTCCACGCATTTTTTTGTAGCTGACCATGCTGAAGACATGGCTAGGAAGTTCATATAAGTCATACATTCTGGTCATTCACTGGGGCTTTCCGCAGGAGCTCTGAGTGCACTATCCAGAAAGAGCAAACTTCCTTTTCATCCGCTATGGTGACCTAGCTTGTATCACAGCTCTTGGTTGCTCAGACTCCACGTTGCAAGCTACGATGACAGGGAATCAGCCCAGAAGGGGAGTGAGTGCAGTGGGTCTGGGCTTCTCAGGGTTTTCTGACAGTGCCTGTCTGTTTTAGAAAGCTGGGCGTGGTTTCCTAACCATTCAGATTCCAACGTGCAGCCTGAGGGGTGCATTCCAGCCGGAGGGGTGCATTCCAGCCAATCAAATCCAAATCCCGGCCTGCTCCACACAGCCCTGCAAACTGACCAGGAGAACCATGCAGACTCCAGACAAAATGCAGCCATCACATCGGGGGCGGGAAGGGTCCTCAGTAATCTGACAGTCCAAATCAATCAATCAATAGTTCTCTTTCCCTTCTCTATCCATCCTCTCTTTCTCAATAATGTGCTCTCTGGCTCTTACTTTCTCTCTCTCTCCCTCTCTCAAGCTCTCTCTCTCTCTCCCCCTTTTTAACTGTGGAGGCCCAAACATGCATTTCAGTTTGCCCCAGGCCCAAGGCCTTGCCAGGGCTCTTCTACTCTCCAGTAGGTTTGGAGTAAATAAGTAGAATTCTCACAGATTCCATGGGGGTCCTCGGAGGGTCCCCCAGCCCTCCTGCCCCGTCTGCCCAGCACCCCGACTCCTTGGCTCTGCTCAGTACTCTTCAGGACCAGGCAGCCCAGGACTTGAGGACTGCTCTGGCTCCAGTTCCCATCCCGCTTGGCCCTGGTCATAGCCTGGCTGAGTCAGCATCCCCCTTCATCGAATGAAGCTGATCGCGCCTCAGGGTTTGGAAGGAGGTGTAAGCTGGCAGTTTGAAAAGGGACCCACGTCTGTCTGTGCTCCCCAAAGTAGGGACAAGGGGTGAGTCGGCCCAGGTTGTGGCCTCCCTGTAGTGTGCAGAGTTGGTGAGGCTCCCTGACCCCTCTGCAAACATTGCCCAGGCACCACCAGGAAGACCGAGCAGATGCCACATGCAGGCCTAGGGCAGATAGCAGCCTGGGGAAAAGCTTTAAAACACAGAGCTAACCATTAGAACGCCGGTCATAAGAAGCCCGTTTTTTGAGAGGGCTGACAACAGGGTGCTGCTGGGTGTGGCAGAGTCTTAAGCACCGTGAATTCAGAGAACAGGGATTTGCAAGAAGTCTGGGTGGCCAAGGCAGACACGCAGAAAGAGGATGGATGGATTCGCCCCGTGGTGAACATTCATCTCCTGAATGTCTTATGTTCTGTGCATATTTTTCCTCTAAACCAACATGATGGAAACCACTCACACGGAAGCAGAAATGAACCAGGAAGCCCACCGAGGCAGAGCGTGGCCTGTCATATGAGGGGGTGTGATTGATTAGATGACGGGGGCAGCTTTCAAGTGCATTGGAAGACGGAGGAGCTGTTTCCTTCTCTCTCAAGGGATTAAAAAGTAGACAATGTAGAATTTGACTTCCGGGGCCTTTAGGACTAACTTCTAGCATGCTTACGATAAAAATATTTTAACAAAAATAAAAATAACAGGATAAAATTGCTCTTTATCCGTTCTATCCTAAAATATCCTCTTCTACAATAAAAGGATAAAGAATTAAAGTTAAGCTAAAGTAAAAAATATGTCAGGAATTCTAAATTATAAGGATGTGTGAAAGATTTAATTATAATATTAGGGAAAATGTCCCAACCTACTTTAGCAAATCATACGTTATCACTGAAGAAAACAGAGCATATCATTACTGATTAAATTCAGGAAGGTAAGTGGGTGCCCTAGCAAAGCTTTCTCTCTGCATCCTCCTGCATCCTCGTGCATCCTCCTGCATCCTCCTGCTCCAGCTTGTAGGATAATAAAAGCCTGTCTTGGTCCATTTTGTGTTGCTGTAACAGAACTGAGTAATTGAAAAAGAAAAAAAGGCCTATTTGGCTCATGATATGGGTGACTGGGAAGTTTGAGACAGGCAGCTGCATCTGATAAGGCGTTTATGCTGCTTCTACCCATGGCAGAAAGCAGAAGGGGACCGGGCGTGTGCAAAGAGACACACGGTAAGAGAAGAAGCAAGAGAGAGAAGCCGAGGAAGCCATTCTTTTAAACACCTGCTCTCCTGGGAACCAGGCCATTCCCCCAGAGCGAGAACTCACTTAGCTCTGAAGGACTGTGTTGGTCTATTAATGAGGCCCCCATGGCCCAGACACCTCCAGGCCCCACCTCCCAACACCACCACACTGGGGATCAAATTTAAAATTTTGGCAGAGGTTTTGGTGGGGACAAACCACATGCAAACTACAGCAGAGCCCTCTTAGGATAGAATCCGAGGTTCTGTACAGTTACTGGATCCTAAACATGAAATACATAAAGTCTGATGAAAAACAGTAGTGCATCTGGAATGGATTTAACGCAGTCCCACTTTACAGGTCAAGTATTTATTTAATATCTGTGAATAAATGAAAGATCAGTGAAAAAAGGGAAAATTATTATATCTACAGATTCTATGTGGCTTTAAGGTGATGGTGCCTAGTTTATAAATGGTTGATAAAAAACATACTTATTTTTAAAGATTAAAGTCCGCAGGAATTTGTTGACTGTCTTTTTCAATCACTTGCGTAGTTGACCCTCCCTGCTAGGCTTCGAAATGATGCTGTAAACCAGACCTGTTCACACACCGGGGCCCTCAATCTTGTCACTTGGGCCCCGCCACTATCCAGCAGACACAGCCCTTTTCAAAGGGGGCTTGGCCGGTGAAAGCCACACACAGGGTCGGTTCTTTCATTCACTCAGTTACCAAACGTGCTGAGCTCACTGGGTGACTGCCTGTGCAGTCAGGGTTGGGAGGTGCCGACAGGAAGGGGCTCCTCCCCTCCTCTCCTGAGCACTGGGGCTCCTCCTTCCTTTCCTGAGCACTGGGGCTCCTCCCCTCCTCTCCTGAGCACTGGGGCTCCTCCCCTCCTCTCCTGAGCATCAGGGCTCCTCCCCTCCTCTCCTGACCACTGGGGCTCCTCCCTCCTCTCCTGAGCACTGGGGCTCCTCCCCTGAGCACTGGGGCTCCTCCCCTCCTCTCCTGAGCACTGGGGCTCCTCCCTCCTCCCCTGAGCACTGGGGCTCCTCCCTCCTCTCCTGAGCACTGGGACTCCTCCCCTCCTCCCCTGAGCACTGGGGCTCCTCTCCTGAGCACTGGGGCTCCTCCCTCCTCTCCTGAGCACTGGGGCTCCTCCCTCCTCTCCTGAGCACTGGGGCTCCTCCCCTGAGCACTGGGGCTCCTCCCTCCTCCTCTGAGCACTGGGGCTCCTCCCCTCCTCTCCTGAGCACCGGGGCTCCTCCTCTCCTCTCCTGAGCACTGGGGCTCCTCCCCTCCTCTCCTGAGCACTGGGGCTCCTTAAGGCAGACTCATCCCTCCCTCCTGTTACAAACTCTTCCCTCACATAGCCGTGGGCTCCTGAATCCCACTGAGTAAAATCAAGCTATTGCATAGTTGAAATGTTTGCTGGTGCAACTATCCAAATTATTTTTACCTCGATTGAATTAAATGCTGCTGCAGCTTTTATGGCGTGGAGTAGAAAATGCAATCACATCAAAAGGTACCCTGGAAATGATAAGGAATGATGAGAACAGTCCTGTCTGAAAACAGGTTATGTATACAGCAAGAGCAGTGGCAGGTAAACGGTCCCAAAAACATGGCTAAGAGGACAGGACCACAGTTCAACATTCCTTACACATTTGGGGACGGCATTGCATTTGGGGTCCCAGCTGGAGCAGAATTTTAGCTATCTGCTTGTGGAAGTAGAGCGTGGCTGTAATACCACAGCTGCTGACTCAGCCCCTGCTGCCAACCGCTGGGGGAACAGACCCAGGAAAGGATAGACAAGCTGGCTAATCAGTAACCTAAGGACAGCAGAGTCCTATCTGACACTGGGCCTTCCTAAGGAGACGGAAAGCAGTGAACCTCTGTAAAAGCTTAGAGGTAAGCAGTGGTGAAGCCGGGCAGTGAGGGGCTGGATGGGGGGCTGGGAAGAGGCAGGCAGAGGGAGTCGGGCGAGGAAGGCAGTCAAATGGAGGGAAGAGAGAGAGAGAGATGGTGCAGGAGCAATCCAGGGAGGGGAGCGGGCCCGGAGCCGGGAAAGAAGCTGGACCGTCACCAGGTGTGGACTTGTGGGTCCTCCTACAGCTCCCAGCTCTACCTGGGACAAGGGGAACAGCCACTGCAGGCTTTGAAGTGTGGAATGAACAAAGGCCTCCGGGTGTGGACAGGCAAAGGTTGTTTATTCAGGGCTTGCTGCAGTGAGTGGGCTGGGCAGGTAGAGGTGCTCACAACAGGAAAGCTTCCCGGTGAACACACAGAGCCCCAGCTGTGCCCTGTTGGAGGCCAGGCTCTGGGGACACCAGAGCTCTAATGAGAGGCAGGCATCCTGGGGGCGTTTCTGGCTTTCTGGTTGGTCCTGAGTTGGAAGCAGGGACAAAAATTAGGAAGCTGTCAGCACCGATCAAGTCTTGGCCCTCCGGAGCTGACTGTCACAGGGGTTACTGTTGAGCTTCCGGGGCTGTCACTAAAGATGGCAATCTGGCTCCCCGCAAGCCTGACACGGCCACTGGCCTCCTGGGCTATGTATTGCAGATAAAGAGTTGGCTTTCTGGGCAGGTGTGGGTCAGAGTTCTGCTTTTATATACGATCCAGCCTTGGACCCTTGCGTGTTCAATTCCTCAGAAGCAGAGGTGTTGGATGTAATTGCATTTGTGTTTTAGAAAGACCCATTCTCTGCTTGGCTGAAGTTCCAGAGAAGGGGCCTGGCCCAGGGTCTGGGCATGGGGACTCCGTGCCTGGGGAGAGGCCCACGCAGGCGGCTGCCACAGGAGGATGCAGAACGCAGGGCTGCTCTGCCTCTGGAGGACCCGGCCGCTGGCCGCTGTCACAGGCCACAGCAACACTGGGCTCCAAGAAGACCGGAGACTCTTCCATGGCGTTTCTTCGTCCCCAGCAAGAAATGAGAGTTCTTTTTTTTTTTGAGACGGAGTCTCACTCTGTCTCCCGGGCTGGAGTGCAGTGGTGAGATCTCGCCTCATGGTAACCTCCACCTCCCGGGTTCAAGCGATTCTCCTGCCTCAGCCTCCCAAGTAGCTGGGACTGCAGGCACATGCCGCCATGCATGGCTAATTTTTTGTATTTTTAGTAGAGACGAAGTTTCACCATGTTGGCCAGGATGGTACCAATCTCCTGACGTCGTGATCTGCCCGCCTCGGCCTCCCAAAGTGCTGGGATTACAGGCGTGAGCCACTGTGCCCCGTTGAGAGTTCTTATTGAAATCAGAATACCTTATAGAAATAGGGCTCTAATCAGTCTTTTAATTTCTATTTTTGAATTTTTAATTCCATTTTATTTCTATTTTTCTTTCGGCTATCGTCTCCTAATCAAGGGCAGGGCGCACAGCGGGACAGGACAGCAAATCACTGACTTCAGTCGCTAAAGCTTCATCCTCCTTAACAATGACTCTCCTCCGTCCCACCCCTCACCCCACTTGAGGACATATTCTGGAATTTCCAATGTTTGCTCCTGCAATGCATTTTCCATCCTGGGTGACAGGAAGTGTCTGGTTCCAGGGCAATGAAGCAGCCACAAGGCCTCTGTGTCAGCGCTGGAGAGAAACAGCTTCCGTCCTCCTGTCCCGGACCCTCCTGGAGGGATGCTCCCAAGGCTGAGTGAGACGACACAGCCATTTCCCGCATGTTGCCCGGCACTGACCCGCCCATAGCACTTGTCCCGGTGCTGGTCTGCAGCAGCAGTGTGGGGGACCCCTTTGTGTGAGGGTTGCACTGGTCATCGTTCAGGAAAAAGCAGTAGAGCCTCTGCAGTCTTTGAAGGCCCTCCGTGCCTCCAGCGCATCGGCCTTAGGACAATGCTCCTCACGGGGGTCTCTGAGGCCTGCCTGGAAGACACTCTTCCAGCCCACCGGGTCCTGCAGCCAAAGTGCGTGGTGTCCCCTGGCCCTGGGACGAGTATCTGTGTGACCCCGCAGGTCCCTGTAGAAGCAGCCCCTCCCTCACGGAGCCTCGCATTCCTTGTTGCTTTTCGGCTTTCTTACCTGGCCTCCACTGTCAACCCTTGAGGTGGGCTGGTGCTCTAGGGACTTCCTACATTGACGGGTGTGTGTTGGGTTTAGAAAGAAGCTATTGTAGAACCGTCCAACGATGGAGCCTTCAGGGGCGCCGTGGCCCCGGAGCACATGGCGGCAAGCTGGAGAAGCTGGGCAGTGCCCAGGAGTTGGCACGTGGGGACTCGGTTCGCTAAGAGTTCGCTGAAAGCAAATCCATGTTTTGCATGAGCAGCCTGTGTGTCTCCTGGCTCTAAACGGTGCCTTGTTTTGTCTGGCTGTGGCCGGGATCTGTGATTCCCTGGGAGGCATTTCACCTCACTCAGAGTCACAACGTTCAAGCAATGACAAGAACAGTGCCTAGAGTAGAATACCATCTAAATTTTATTTATGTTCATTTATTCACTGTCAATTGTCCTTTTTATTTCGCCAAATTTCAAACTATTAGAAACAGCGGAGGTTATGGAACCCAGAGTCAGGCAGATCCTCAGAGTTTGTCTTTATTGGCAACGGTGAGCACAGAACTCACGTATGTTTGTCTCAGAAAGATCACAGATGCACAGGTGCTTAGGAGAGCTGATACCAAGCATGTGGAAGGAATTTAACTTCTTCATGTGTTGGTGCAACTGAAACAAATTCACGCCTAATCTGGGGAGGCCTGCATGAGCTACTGGATTGGTTGAGGAAGATGAGATAATGTGAGACCCTATTTAATAGAAAGATTTTTTTACGTATAATTCTCCACATATAATTTAGGGAAAATAGTCATTTATTAAAGGACTCTCAGGGACTTGTAGTTGAGAAAATGTCAACGATTTGGGTTAAGGGACATGTTCATTAACTATTGAGATTTATAGAATAGTTGTGAGTGGCTGACATTTACTGTCTACTATTTATTTTTCACAAGTATGTATGATTAATAATTAATATTTACAAAGTACTTCCTCAAAAATCTTCTGGTGCTCATGACAATCCTGTAAGGTAGATATCGTGGGTATTTTATATCTACACTATATTTTAAAGCTAAAAGAACTAAAGCCAAAATGAGTAGTTGGCTTGCTCAGGGCACCCACCCAGCCAGCATGTGGAGGTGTCTGAAATTAACCTCAGGCCTCTGATTTCCAAAACCTATCTCTTGCCCAAGGTCCCAGCTCACGACTGGAGCGTAAGCCTCTTTGAACAGATCATGGCTTATGTATGTATTCACGTGTAATCTCCACAGTAGCTATGCTAGGCCGTTGCATGTACATGAAGGTACGTGAAGGAATGGATGGAATTCTCTTACATTAGGGAAGAAGCTAACCTCCCAGCTGAATTTTGGCGTTAGCACGACACTTAGCGTTTTTCTTGGCTGTTAAAATAAAGTGTAACAGGGTGGCAGGAGAGGATGACATACCACCACTAAATAAAGGAAATCAGACCCCCAAAGATGTGTACTTGGCCTCTCTGTTTCTATTGGTTCATTGTCTTTTTCTGATTCAAAAACATATTTAAATTTTTGAAGTGCTTAAAACAAAAAAAACAAATGCGAATACCACATACCCATTCCTCATGCCCTCACCAAAGGGATCTGGGGCAAATTAGAATGTTGCTCCATTTCCTTCAAATATTTAATTTTCAAACAATAAGTAATGTGTAAAAACTGCAGCGAAACCCCTCCCTCCATCACAGAGTTAGCCACAGTTCTGAAGTCAGGGCAGATGTCTGTTAAGTTTTCCTATATTTACGTATATTTACAGGTACTTGCATGTACCTGTAACACCACCAAGCATCCTTTCACGTTTTCACGTTTTGAATAAACATCATCATTTTTCCAATGTGCATATTCACTCAATGGTACCTCAGGATATGTGACAATTACTAGGAGAATATTTACTGAGCTCTTTGATAAGACAGACTTGGTGTCCTTCACTCACGCAGGTCCTCCCACAGACGTGCGAGGAGTAATCACTCCTCACCAGGGGCTGGGACACGGACCCACCGGGGCTGTGCCCACACCTCCACATGCCCGTGTCTGCCCCGTGCTGCCCTCGACCGGGCCATACCCCCACTGACCAGGCCAAAGTTCATCCGCCCATTCCTCTAATGATGGACTCTTATGTTGCCGTCTCAAGCAATGTTGCAGCAAACATCCATTTCTCTGTCTTTCTGTCCACGCAAGCAAGACTCTGCATAGATACCCCCATGTCTCTCCCAGGTGGCTGTATGTGTTTCCTCTGTCACAAACTACCACAGACTTGGGGGCTTAAAACACAGCAAATTTATCCTCTTACTGTTCCGGAGGGCGGAGGTCCACAGTCATTCTCCCTGGGCTGAAGTCCGGGTGTTGGCAGGGCTGACTCCTGGAGATTCTAGCGAAGAAACTGTTTCCATGCCTTTTGCAGCTTCTAGAAGCCAGTGGCTCTGGGCCTCCTCTTCCACCGTGAAAGCCGGGAACATCGGTGAGTCCTTCTCAAGCTGCACTCTCTTATCTTCTCCCTTCTGCTTCCCCCTTCCTCTCATGAGGACTCCCGTGACTATCACACTGGGTCCACCCGGACAATCAGGGATAGTTTCCCGTCTCGGGTCAGTTGATAGCCACCTAATTCCCTCGGCAAACTTCATCCACCTTTGCCACATCACCTAACATATCCACAAATTCTAGGGATTAGGACATGGACATCTCTCGGGGACCATTGTTCTTCTGACCACACACCCACCTGCCATGCCCAAGACTTCCAACTTTCTCACTTCCAAACCTTGGTATTGTCAGGCCGTTGTAATGGTGCCAAATGGAACAGATATCAAATGGTGTTTCATTATGGTTTTAATGTGCATTTATCGGTTTATAATGAGGTTGAACACTTTCCATGTTTTTCTTGGCCTTCTAGTTTCCCTTGTGAATTAACCTCTACATATCCTTTTCCCCATTTTTCTCATTTTTTTCATTGATGTGTAGGAGTCCTCAAATGTGGACACTAGTTTTTGGTGAGTGGTAAGTTACAGGGTTTGCGAGTATCACTTCCCCAGCTGAGGCTTGTCTATAAATTTGTTGATGGTGTTTTGGCTGAGCGCAGGGTTTTGGGTCAATGTCATCAAATTTAGGGATCTTTTCATTTATGATTTGTGGGTTTTAAAAAATCATATTTGGAGAGCTCCTATATAGTCTACTATTATACAGCTATTCCTTATTGTTATTAGCAGTTTAGCATCTTTGCCTTTTGCCTCGAGGTGCCCGTGATACTTGCCCTTGTGTGGGAGGAGAGCTCTGCTGCTGATTCCGGGTGCCTGTCCCCCATGACCATCTTCTCACCGCTGTGGATGGATCTGCTCTTTCCCACTGGCCTGTGCTGACTCCGGCTCTCTGGGCATCAGGTATGTGTGGTCTCCACTTGGGGACAGAGCAATTCTCTTTCACGGTTTATTTCTTCATCCTCTGTGCCACGTTAGTCAATTCTGCAGCTTTTGAAAAAGGCTTGATAATGACTCTCAGCCAAATATCGCAGCTTTTCTTCTTTGATGCTGTCTCGGCCATTCCGGCTCTTTATACTTGTGTGTGAATCACAGCATCATCTTGTCCAGTGAAAAGCCTCTGCTTGGTTTCAATGGAATTGCATTTAAATTTATGGGCTGACTTGGGGAATTATGACTATCTTCATGACAAGTCTTCATGTCAGTTAACCTAGTTCTATTCTAGGCACCTCAGCAAGTTTTTAATTTTTTTTCTTAAAATTATGCCCATATTTTCTTACATGTATCCCTATATGCCTTTTCTGTATAATAAATAAAATTGGAGTTTTAAGTGAGGTGCATGCACCTGTATGTATGTTACTGTGTTTATTTTGTATCCTGCAACCTTCTTAAAGCCTCTCATTCGTTTTAGGAGTTTGCCTGTGGGTTCTGTTGGATTTTCAGCGCCTGCAGTCAAACCAGGCAGAGTGGCTGTTTGAACCCAGTACATAACACTCCTCTTTCCTACCCAGGTTCTGAAGCAAAAGCAAAGTCAAAATTTAAGCAGCCAAAGGTTATACCATCAGTTCTATTTGAGAAAATACTGGTATTATATCTGCGGAAAAGTGGGCTACCCAATATTGAGTCGTGAATTCACAGATTTGCCCACCTGATCCTCACAAGATCCTGCTGGGATGAGGGCCTTGTCACTCAGCTGCCCACACGGCTCAGGAGAACAGTTTGAGTGGCTCCCAACAGCAGAGGAGAAGGAAAGGGCAGGGTTGCTGCCAGGGCCCGAGCACACGCTTGGGACTCAGTGCCAAAGGGCAGATGCTGAGCTCCTTGTTCCACAAGCAGGGCCCGGTGCTGTGAAAGGCACTTGAGTATAAAGCGTCTTCCTTTCATTCTGTGGTTTCTTCCTCAACTTGTCAGGATGTGTATTTGCTATTTAATGTCATTCAAAGTATAGAAAATTAAAATTTTAAATTACGGGCATGAATTTTGCTGTTTGTCTTTATACTGCGGGCCAGTGTTACAAAATTATAAGTTGCGTGCAGAATCATTGAAGCTGCAGAATCGCAGAATCATTGAGGCTGCACGGTGTGTCTGTAGCTCTCACGTGCATTTGCATTTTATTCTTACCAGAACCGTGCAATGCTCCAGGTGAACCTGGCATGCACGCCCCACCTGCAGGCTGCATCTCCAGCTCGCTGACAGGTAGGGAACGACTAGGAGCGGAGAAGCGTGGTCATCCTCTTCCCCTTTCCTCTGTGTCCTCATACCCAGTCCAAGTGAAAAGGCGAGCATTTGGGGACAGATGTGCTGGGACTCCTGGCACTCATGTTTCTCAGGATGGCATTGCCTTCTCTAGTGTTAGATGTAGGTTCTGGTTTGAGAGGAAAGTGTGGCCTCTGAGGCTGTTCTGCTCAGTGGTAAATGCTACACGCTCACTGTGTGGGTGCTTCAGGTCTGGCTGCACAGCTGCCATCGCAGGTCTGTGCTCATGGGCATCGTGGCTGCTCTGTGGGGACCAGGAGGCAAGGAGCAGTAGCAGACGTGCGTGTTAGATGAACCTCCCCTACTCACAAGCAATCTCTGTCAGCCTTGGGGGCATCACTTACAGAACACAATTCAAAGACAAAATTATCAAGATTTTCAAGACAGCAATGACAGAGCACTACACTAAGCTGGCGGCTAAACTGACTGACCAGTCACAGGCTGGAAGTTGGGCCCTGGCCACAGGCCCAGCTTCTTCTCCCGACATCATCGGCACCCCCTCCGCCCCCCGAGTCACTCTGCTTTCCCCACAGTGAGCAGGTGGGAGCTGCAGAGAAGTGTCCAGAAAACACTGCTGGTCAGTGGAATTTCCTTTACGTGGAAAGTCGAAGTCAGGGAGGAATGGACGTTTTGACTGGAAATTCCAATCCTACTTTCTGTGCGTTTTTCTAGCATGACTGTAAGTGCTGGAGCCACCACCACCATGCTCAGCAGCACCCAGGAAGCAAGAGCAGTTGACAGAATGTTCGTGAGGATTCCTTTTGGTTTTTACTTTTTTAAAGCCCCTTCTAATCTCATAATTTCTGTGACTTTGGGTAAATACACTATGATCATAAGGTAAGGAAAAGTTAACCTTTTTAGGTTAGGAAAAGTTCTAATTCACATGCATATATATTATTGCAAAATGGTGTGAACATTTAATATTTTTTGAGATCATTGATATTTTTCATTTACTATGTTAATAAGATGAATCCCATTAACAAAATGTCCATTGCTAAACCAATTGTGCATTCATGGGATGAACAATGTTTGGTGATGGGGTTTTTGTTTGTACTTTTAAATGATACTTAAACGTAACTAGGGAGAAGATAAGCTCCAGAGCACGCGGCACAGCACCAGCAGGCTCAGTCGATTGCCCGTCTTCTCATTTACCAAACCCACGTAGCCACCCCCACCTCAGATGGATTTTTTTTGCAAAGTCCAGACATTCAATTATTTATAATGTGTCTTTTTAGGACACTGCCGAAATTAGGTTGTAAATGTTTTTTAGGATTGTATCTTATGTTCATAGAAGAAATTGGCCTATGAAATTTCTTTCCTATAATACTCACATCTGGTTTTCATCCCAAAGCTAAACCAGCCCATAAAAGCAGCTGTGATGGTTTTCTTCTTCTTATATTTCAATAAATGGTATGTAAAAGACAGGAATCATATGTTCACTCAAAATTTGTGGACCTGATTGTATAACCATCTGGGCCTTGGATGGTTTTTGTGAATTTTTAAACATTTACTCTCTTAAATGCTTACGTCTCACCAAGTTTCTCTCTATATTTTTAAGTCGGCTTGCAAATGTATGCTTTACTAGGAAATCTTCTATTTCATCTAAATTTTTAAGTTTAGTAAAATAAAGTTGCACATGCGTCTCTCTTAAGATTTGAAACATCATTACCACGGATGTGACTATATTGTTTTCATCTGTAGCATTGCTTTTTTCCTGCTTTCCCCATTTTCTGCCTCTGATCAGTTTCAGCCCAGGGTGTACCAATATTATTCCTTTCACTAAAGGAATTGTTTCTGTCTTTTTCTAACTTTATTTTTTTAGATGATCTTGCCAGCAGTGCATTAATATTGCCCATTTTTCCAAAGAACCAGGTCTCATTTGCACTGGTGTCTCTATTTTTCCTTCATATCCTATTTCACTAATTTCTGCTCTTGCTTTCATTATCCCCTTCTTTTGGTTTTCTTTGGAATTACTCTGTGTTTCCAAATTGTTTGCTCAGCTAATGGGTTTTCAGTCTTAGTACCATGTTAGCTAGCTCCGACAACTTTAGTATGGAGTGTTTTCGTTGGTATTAATTAGTAAATTGTTTTTCGTTTTCATTATTCTTTCTAATTTGACCATAAATTATTTAAAAGGTCTTTGTAAACTTCCAAACCGAAGAAGTTTTGGTGAATTGTCTTTTTGTTATTATTTTCTAAATCACTGTGAGGTCAAACACTCTAGACTAGATGCTGATGAGTCCTGTAGTTTTGTGGTTCTTGTGTTTGTTGAGACTTCCCTTGTGATCTCCTGGGGTAAGTTCTCAGAGATTCTCCCTGTGTGCTTGTTGCTGGCAGGATTTCAACCGCATTGATGAAAAAGGGAGCCTTTCACTTCCTCTGTGTGTGTACATATTTATTATCTGCTTGCAGGTATGATGAAATATGTTGCTATGACTCTAGATTTGTGCGTTTTTCTTTGAATGTTATCCCTTTGTGCTTTATATAGTTGAATACTGTCTTGGTCTGTACTTTAGAAGTGTTTTTTTTTTTTTTTTTCCCTGAATGGCTCTTTTTATCATTACACGTTGGCGGTTTATGTCCCTAATAATGCTTCTTTCTCTAAATCCAGTCCAGCCTGTCATGTTGTTGTAACGCCTTCTCTTTGGTCTTTGCATTTTCCTGTTAGCTCGGCTCATATCCCTTTACATTCTGCCTTTCCGTGATACTGTGTTTTAAGTGTGCCTCTCTCTCACACTTTAATAGCTAGTTAGATTCATTTACAATCATTTAATTTATTTAAATTTATTTCCAATACCTATTTTATGTTTGCTCATGATCATACTTTTTCTTTGTTTTGTCCACATGAGTTTGATTATAATTTCTTAAATTCTTTTTATTCTCTCTACTAGTTGGAAAAGTATGTATTTTATTTCAGGAGTTGTTTTTACATATTTTGACACACATATTTGTCTCAAGAAAGTTTAAATTTATGACAATTTTTTTTCTTCTTTCATGCAATGCAAATACCACAGAATGCTATCAATCCATGGACACCTTGTCCAGCCTCCTATGCTATTACTCTCTGTGCTTTAGTTCCATCATGCCTCATTGCTTCCATGGACAGCATCACTCTTGGAGTGATCATTCAGTCTTCCTTGAATCAGCCCTCCATGGATGACATAGTTATTGGAATAACTATGTCATCTAAGTGAATGATCGCTTAGTCTTCCCTGGATCAGCCGTCCATGGATGGCATCTCTCTTGGAGTGATCGCTCAGTCTTCCCTAGAATCAGCCCTCCATGGAGGACATGACTGTTGAAGTGATCGCTCAGTCTTCCCTGGATCAGTCCTCCATGGATGGCATCGCTGTTGAAGTGATCACTCAGTCTTCCCTGGATCAGCCCTCCATGGATGGCATCGCTGTTGAAGTGATCGCTCAGTCTTCCCTGGATCAGCCCTCCATGGATGGCATCGCTGTTGAAGTGATCGCTCAGTCTTCCCTGGATCAGCTCTCCATGGATGACATTGCCCTTGGAGTGGTTGCTCAGTCTTCCCTAGAATCAGCTCTTTAATCGGCTTTTGCTGATTTACTAGATGATCAAAAACAAGGATATAGGAAGTGAAAATTAGATTAAGATGAACAAGCATGTTATAACTAAAATGAAGAAGAAAATAAATAATGGGAGAAAAAGAAAAACTTAGAAGCAAATTATCCTGTCTATCTATCTATCTATCTATCTATCTATCTATCTATCTATCTATCCATCTTTCTATCTATCAGCTTTGAATAGAAAGGAGAGAACTTTAATGCTTCATTTGAGACCCTTTTGGGGGTTAACAGCACCAATCCCCTCAGTTCAAAGGTCAACATCAGGGAGTTGCTGGATTCAGAAACTCCACTGCTGAGTCGGGACAATCTGTGCTTACTGCAAACACAGAGGGGCAAAGCCAGGCATCTGCAGAGCTGCGATGGCATCACAGTGGCCAGGGAGGAGTGACAGTTGTGCTCCCAGTCCAGCCAGCAGATAACCTCCTGTCCCTGAGGAATCATAAGCCACAGCTGTGGATGGGGTTTCTAAGTCCCTTCCTTCCAGATGAGCACTCCTCTCCCTTCCCCACCCACGTCACATCATCTCCTGGCTCTGTTTGTGCTGAGAAGTCTCTCAGGGCCAAGCATGTGGTAAGGCCAGAGGATTTGGACATTCATACGTGCTTGAGGTCATCAGGTCTCAGGCTATGGGCACAGGGCGATCCTCTCCCCTCAGCTGCTGAAATACAGCCAGAGGTAAAGCAGGCATGAGCTTCCGCCTTCAAGAATGAATGTCCCTGGGCAGAAGTGGGCAGTCAAGGAAGAAAGGCCAGGGAGAGGAGGGGGCCACCAGGTCCCAGGAGGGACTGACCTGCTCAGAACAGAGGTTGTCAGTGTGGGGCTGCGTCCTGGCCATTCTCAGGGCCTCCCACATTTCCTCCCACCCTCCACACCACCAGTGAACACCTCTAATGGCCCCAGGCTGTGCAAACAGCCAAGACGTCAGAGTCCCCTCGGTGCAAAGACGGGGACAGGCAGGTCCACATGGGGGCAGGGAGACCACGGCCGCCTCCATGTAGACGCTCTGCCCATTCCACGGGTCATCTCCTAAGTGCCACGTGGGGAGACCAGGTCCTGCCATGAGGGAAGCAGAGGCATGTGTCCCCTGGGATGGCCGCCATGTGGTCAAATGTGAGTCTGCCGGGGCTGCGAGGACCGAGTCCACAGACAGGGCCTTAACACTGTTGCTGGCTGAGCACCCAATATCCAAATGCTGGCAGCACTGGCTGCTCCTGGGGCCTTTCTCTGTGGCTTGTGGTTGCTCATATATTCCCTTGCTCTGTCAGCGGAGAGGGCCTAGAACCATCGCCCTGGTCAAAGCAAGCACAGCCAACACCTTGGTCCCTAAACCACTCTCCTGCAAAGGGAAGAATGGCTGGTTCCAGGAGAGAGGCAGGAAGACACAAGATGGACCTGAAACGTTTCACCTCCCTCCCTCCTCAACATCCAATAAGGACCGTGGGCGTGGCTGCGCAACAAGGAAATAAGTGTACTTAATGCCACTGAGTGGTGCACTTAAAAAGTCCCAAAACGAGATTGCAGTGAGTCGAGATTGCACCACTGCACTCCAGCCTGGGCAATAAAGCGAGACTCAGTCTAAAAAAAAAAGAAGAAAAAGAGCCAAACTGCCAGTCTAGTTAAGTAGATTGCACTAGCATTCTCCAGAGAAACAGACAGCAGGATGTGAGTGTGTGAGTGTGTGAGCCTGTGTGGTGGGGGAGGGGATGTGCAGAGAGAGAGCTGGTAAGGAATCAGTTCACATGGCTGTGGAGGCTGGCAGGTCCATATTCTTATTTATGTACTTACTTATTTTGAGACAGAGTCTAACTGCTGGAGTGCAGTGGCTTGATCTCAGCTCACTGCAACCTCAACCTCCTGAGTTCAGGTGATTCTTGTGCCTCAGCCTCCCAAGTAGCTGTGATACAGGCATGAGCCACCACACCTGGCTAATTTTTGTATTCATATTTTTAGTAGAGATGGAGTTTCACCATGTTGGCCAGGCTGGTCTTGAATTCCTGGCCTCAAGTGATCTGCCTGCCTCGGCCTCCCAAAGTGCTGGGACTACAGATGTGAGCCACCGTGCCTGGCAGTATTCTCCTGGGTGGACTGGGAGGCTGGAGGCCCAGGGCAGCATTGATGTGTCTCATATTAAAAGGGCATCTGGAGGCAGAATGCCTCATTCCTCTTTCCTTACTCAGGGGACCGCAGTCTTTTTTTTAAGGCCATCAACTGATTGGATGAGGCCCACCTACATTACAAGGAAATCTGCTTTTCCGAGTCCACAGACCTACATGTTAATCTCATCTAACTATACCTTCCTAGAAATATTTTGAATAACATTTGACCAAATATCTAGGCACCATGGCCTAGCTAATTGGTTACATAAAATTAACCATCACATATATTTTACCACAATAAAAAAATCAAATATATTTCCCTGATATTTTTGAATGATAGTTATCCTAATAAAACTTCTAGTCTGCTCAAGGTGGGAAAACTAAACCAGCTATACAGAGATAAGCAGCTGGTATGGACTAATTCATACTAAGATGTAAATGACTTTCTGTTCCATTTCCAGTGATTTGTCTCCCCGACACCCCCAGGGTGGCCGCCTAACTTAGTTTTGTACATCTGGGCCTTACTCTTCCATCTCTGAATTTTCTCTTCCCAAGGACATTCTCATTTTTAAAAGAGAAGCCTCTTTACTCCCCAAATAAAATTATCCTAGGAAAATTTTAGCATAAAATATACTGGGGCTGGGAAGTTGATCCAGCACTCCCCAGGAACCCCTCCGGGCCAGCCACCCAATCCACTGCATGGAAGGGTGAGCGCGGCCACCTTGTCCCTGAGCAGAGGTGCGGCCTCCTCTCACCCTCATAGACATGTACTGGTAATTCCCAGGCAGCGGGTCAGCTAGCCACCCCACAGATGGGGAAGGGCTGTCCTCCCTCTCTTTGGAGAGTATTTATCCCTGGGCGGGAGAGCTTGTCTGTGATGAAAGGGCTATCCTAGCTGCTGGATACAGAAACTCCGTATCTCTGGGGATTCCAGGAGCTTCCCACACGCCACACGTCGGGGTGGCCTCTGAATATTCGGTACCTCACAAAATTCCCAACATTGAAACGCACACCTTCAAAACACATGGCCTTTCAGGGACCATGTCACCGCTTACCGTAAATATGCGTGGAGTAGCAGAAAGAAGATGATTTGTTTAAAACTTCAGAATAACTTAAATACCCCACTGCTGATAACAGAGACGGAAGACTAGAGAGCTTTTCACGGCTAGTCCTTCAAATGTCACAAACAAGCGTTGTTACTTAGAGAGCTTTCACCAGCCCCTTCTCCAGGCTAGTTCAAATATGTGCAAAATGGCTGTGAGGCTCTGACTTGTGTGTCAGTGCAAGGGGTGCTTGGAAACCTTCTGCTAAGTCGATGATACTGCAGGGCACAGGCAGTTTACAAAAGACTTTAGCAAATTTCATTTGATCCAGAAGGGGTGGGAGGCATCATCCCCTCCCCACACATGCCTCTTTGTTTGCTTTTGTTTTTGTTTTAACAAATGAGGGAATTAGGGCTTAGAAGGATGACTTATTTTTCTGGGATTGCATAGGAACCAGCGCCAGCGGAGCCCCACCTCCCGGCCTCTTGTCCCGGCCACCTCCAAGCTCCTGGAACTCAAAAACTCCTGACAACAAACTTCCCAGCCCATTTATGTTCTGCCCAACTGGAAAGGGTCTACGTGCAATCTGAGACCTCTGTGCTATTTTCCTTTATTTGATTCCAGGCAACACAGACGTTGAGTGCCGGCTGTGGGTGGCCCCGGCATGGTGATAATTTATGCAATCACGTTAAGGAGGACGGATTGCCTCCTGCAGTTCCAGCTCTTGGCTTTAGGAGGTGCTCAGGAGATGCGTGGAAACTCATTCAGGAAGGTCATGGTCCCGCACGTGCGTGGCCAGTGTGGGCGCCGTGGTGGTGGAGAAACGTGCGCGAATGCTGCAGGCAGGTGGTTCTGGAAGCTGACTCAGTGGCCATCCCTCTAATGACCTGTCCTGAAGGAGAGGCAGCGTCCCCGCCCCCTGAGAGAAGGGGTTTGCGGAACTGAGTAACAGAGTTACACCCACAATCCTAAGAGCCCTTATCTGCCCAGGTTTTCCTGCTCTGTCTAATTGGCTTGGTCAGTCACCATGGGAGGGAGCTGGGCCCCAGGGGCCCATGCTTGGCCTTCCCTCCTACTTGGATCCCAGTTCCCTGACGGCAGGTTCAGAATACCTGCCTCTGAGAGACAGGGCAGCTGCGCTCAGACTGCGTTTGTGAGGGGTGTGGCCCGAGGTCTTAGGCTGGGGCTGATCCTGTGGCCCACCCCTCCTGCATCCACCCAGGAGTAAAGGGGGCGGGGACCAGACCCATGTGAGCTTGGATTTCTCCACACCTGCAGGGTCTCACCTAGGGCTTGGCCCAAACCCAGAAGGTGCCATTCCGCTGTGCCCAAGAATGGGACTGACCTGCCGCTTCAGACGCAGGCTTTGCATGGCCAAAGGCCAGGGGCACAGCTTAAGATGGTCATGAGGTGACAGGAATCCCTGGCCTTCCCGCTTCCTGGAGAAGTTCTGCAGGGTCAGGCAATATCTCCTTGGGTTCCCCTGGGTTCCTGTATTTGCTTCTCCCCACCCAGAGAACTGTTCTCTCAAAGACCTTGTCCCTTCATTCAGGCAATTCCAGAATGGGGTCACAGGTCGCCCACGTGACAGTCAGCAAGCTGTGAGCACCCCAGTCTTTTTCTCTCCTTCTCTGCATCCTGCCGGCACCTGCGCAGATGAAGCACCGAAGCAAGCAGCTCACCTTCCTCCCCGCCTCCCCCGCTGCCAGCCCCCCACCACATCTCACAGGCCCTGCCCCTCTGCCGCTGGGCAAGACAGGATGGGGAGCTGGCACGGCGCACGCGCTCCCACCGCCTGCACCCCAGGGGACGTGTTAATCCCTCTCGACACCTTCCTTCTACTTAATGACTTGTAAACTGCTTACATTTGGGCATGTTTCACTTTTCTTTCCCTCCCCTTGTCCTTTGCCACAACAGGAAGAAATGGCTCCCATAGGCCTCCGTTGGTGCTGTGTTCCTGCAAAGGGGAGCTCCGTCTTCTGCGGGCAGGCAGCACTTTCCCACCTGAAAACCATGCTGCCTTAAAACAGGCTTCCTGAAAAGATGGTGTAGAGATCCTGATATTTCCAGCAAGAAGGAAAATGTCACCTGGAGAGGTTTCACTGTAGGGAATTAGGATCACAAGACTAAGGACTTGGCTGCTGACTCAGAGTCACACCAAGACCCTAGACCCCCAGGACCACAGCCTTACACTGCTGTCTCCACTGCGCTGTCTGGCAGGGTGGCAAGGACAGAGGCGTCCCTAAGGCAGGCCGTGCTCACATCCCCCCGTCCTCCGTGGGCCCCGATGCTACACTCTCCAACCCAGGGCTGTCTTTTACTCCTGCCCCCAACTCACACATCTACCCCAGAGCCTCTTCCAGGCATGAAGCCAGGGACCTGCAGCTGCTGTGCCTGGGGCATCCCCATGGCAGGTGTGGATGCTTTGTGCAGGATTCAGAGGCCGTGTCCAGCCCCACAACGGCCTTAGGATTTCCTCCAAGTAGAGCAGACAAAGGAGATGAGGAAGATGGCGGCTGGTGTAGGGAGCTGGTGCTTGCGCAGGTTGTTGAGATGCAGCCCCCCAGACCTTCTCTGTGCTGATTGGAAACCGCAAATGGCTCAGGCGCAATGGCTTAACCATTTCTAGCAATGTCAGTGACGCTATGACAGATCATGAGATGAAAGGACAGATGGCCATCCTGGTGGCTATTGACAGATGAGAACATTGCAAGTGTGGTATCTTGGTGTGGGGTGCCCCATCCTGTGTAGCTGCTGATGCTGGCTATCGCAGACGCTGTCAAGCAGGAGACCACCCTGGCTGTGCACATGCTTCAAAGCATAGGTGTGGATGTGGTTTTGAGCACGGGGGACAACCGGAGCACGGTGGCCAGAGCCATTGCCACCCACGTTGGCATCAACAAAGTCTTTGCAGAGGTGCTGCCTTCGCACAAGGTGGCCAAGGTTCAGGAGCTCCTGCACAAAGGGAAGAAAGTCACCATGGTGGAGGATGATGGGGTGAATGATGCCCCGGCTTTGGCCCAGGCAGACATGGGCATTGCCATTGGCACCAGCACGGATGTGGCCATCGAGGCAGCCGACATCATCCTCATCAGAAATGGCTGGCTAGACGTGGTAGCTGGCATTCATCTTTCCAAGAGGACCATCCAGAGAAGATGCACATCAGCCTGGTCTGGCACTGATTTATAAGCTGGCTGGGATACCCATCGCGACATGGTGGCTGGCATTCACCTTTCCAAGAGGACTGTCTGGAGGATACGCATCAGCCTGGTCCTGGCGCTGATTTACAAGCTGGCTGGGATACCCATCATGGCAGGTAGTTGGTTCCTCTCCTGAAGGAGTGAGCTTTCCAGATGAGTTGAAGATACGTGCGTGCACGGGAGATGACGGCTCACTGCAGGGCAAGGCATCATCCGTGTTGAAGGAGTGCCAGTGTTTCAGAAATGGACACAGAGCAGGTACATTTGATGGAGAGGTAAGAGGATCACTGTCTACGTGCCAGTGCTGTTCTAAGTGCCCTGGATCTTCTGGGAACAAGGTTAGCCTTTTTCAGTTGTACATGGGACAATTGAGGATCATGCTAGGCAGAGGTGAGCCCTTTCGTGGAAGGAGTTAATCTAAAAACCATAATCTGTCTCATTTGGGAGGAGCTAAATAAATATCTCTTCAATGAAGTAAAAGTCAATCAGAAAATGTGTATTTTAGCTATAAAATTACCTACCAGAATTTACCATGGGGCATAATCTTAGTCAAGCACCCAAATTGATGATTTCAGACCACAGATACTGAAACACCAATGGGATAAGGTGGCAGGTATTTCAGTTAGCTACTGCTGCATAACAAATGACCCCAAAGCTTAGTGACTTAAAACCATGGTTTGTTATTCTTTATCATTCTGTCAGCTGGGAGGTTCTTCTGCTGGCCTCATGCACAAGGCTACATTTAGCTAGGATGTCAGCTTGTGGATGGGCATAGCTGGGATGCTGGGTCACCTGAGTCTTTCTCCCCATGTGGTGTTGTTTTAAAATACAGGTTTTAGAGCTGCCTCAGGATGTAAAGTGTAACGAGGTGGCTGGGGTGGGCCGCACGGGCCTGTGAGGCCTGTGGGTGCCTGCGTCCCCGGCTCCCCCCGCAGCTGGCTCCTCAGTGGTCCGCTCCACTTGCCAGGTGGGGATCCGGGTTCCAGATGGAATGCTGCGCGTTCTCCACCGTTTGTTGTGGCTACGGTTACTGCAGCAACCGCCAGAGCAGCCTTGGCACTACGGAGGAGCCAGGGGCTACCCCTCAGCCGTATCTGGGACTGATCCCGGAGTGCGGAGGAACCAGGGGCTACCCCTCAGCCGTAGCTGAAGCTGATCCTGGAGTGAGGAGGAACCAGGGGTTACCCCTCAGCCATACCTGGGACTGATCCTGGAGTGCGGAGGAGCCAGGGGCTACCCCTCAGAGGTACCTGGGACTGATCGTGGAGTGCGGAGGAACCAGGGGCTACCCCTCAGCGGTACCTGGGACTGATCCTGGAGTGTGGAGGAACCAGGGGCTACCCCTCAGCGGTACCTGGGACTGATCCTGGAGTGTGGAGGAACCAGGGGCTACCCCTCAGCGGTACCTGGGACTGATCCCGGAGTGCGGAGGAGCCAGGGGTTACCCCTCAGCGGTACCTGGGACTGATCCTGGAGTGTGGAGGAACCAGGGGTTACCCCTCAGCGGTACCTGGGACTGATCCCGGAGTGCGGAGGAGCCAAGGGTTACCCCTCAGCCGTAGTTGAAGCTGATCCTGGAGTGCGGAGGAACCAGGGGCTACCCCTCAGCCGTACCTGGGACTGATCGTGGAGTGTGGAGGAACCAGGGGCTACCCCTCAGTGGTACCTGGGACTGATCCTGGAGTGGGGGGGCGGAGGAACCAGGGGCTACCCCTCAGCCATACTTGGGGCTAATCCTGGAGTATGGAGGAACCAGGGGCTACCCCTCAGCCGTACCTGGGACCGATCCCGCAGTTGCCACACAGGGTTGTGGCAGCACTGACTGAAGGTATGAGAACAGATTCTCATCCTTATGGTTTTCCATGGGAATTGGTGATACATGCAGCTGTTGTTGGATTTTTTGCTATTCTCCTTTTTCTGTGGCGAACTTTTAGATCGGTTAGGAGTCGGCTTTATGTGAGAAGAGAGAAAAAACTTGCTGTGGAGCTTTCTGGACTAATTGAAGAAAAATGTAAACTACTCGAAATATTTAGCCTTGTTGAAAAAGAGTATGAAGACTATGAAGTAGAGTCATCTTTAGAGGATGCCAGCTTTGAGAAGGCGGCAGCAGAAGCACGAAGTTTGGAGGCAACCTGTGAAAAGCTGAACAGGGCAAATTCTGAGCTTGAGCATGAAATACTCTGTCTAGAAAAAGAGTTAAAAGAAGAGAAATCTAAACATTCTGAACGAGATGAATTGATGGCGGATATTTCCAAAAGCATACAGTCGCTGGAATATGAGTCAAAATCCCTCAAATCACAAGTAGCTGAAGCCAAAATGACCTTCACGACATGTCAAATGAACGAAGAACGACTGAAGATAGCAACAAAAGATGCTTTGAATGAAAATTCTCAACTTCAACAAAGCCAGAAGCAGCTTTTGCAAGAAGCTGAAGTATGGAAAGAACAAGTGAGTGAACTTAATAAACAGAAAATAACATTTGAAGACTCCAAAGTACATGCAGAACAAGTTCTAAATGACAAAGCAAATCACATCAAGACTCTGACTGAACGCTTGCTAAAGATGAAAGATTGGGCTGGGAGGCTTGAAGAAGACATAACGGATGATGATAACTTAGAAGTGAACAGTGAATTGGAAGATGGTGCTCACTTAGATGATCCTTCAAAAGGAGCTTTGAAGAAGCTGATCCATGTAGAGTTAAATGCTTCTTTAAAAACCTTAGAAGGAGAAAGAAACCAAATTTATATTCAGTTATCTGAAGTTGATAAAACAAAGGAAGAGCTTACAGAGCGTATTAAACATCTTCAGACTGAACAAGCATCTTTGCAGTCAGAAAACACACATTTTGAAAGTGAGAATCGGAAGCTTCAACAGAATCTTAAAGTAATGACTGAATTATATCAAGAAAACGAAATGAGCCTCTACAGGAAATTAATAGTAGAGGAAAAAAGGCGGTTAGAGAAAGAAGAGAAACTTTCTAAAGTAGACGAAATGATGAGCCATGCCACTAAAGAGCTGGAGACCTATAGACAGCGAGCCAAAGGTCTTAAAGAATTTGAGAAAACTATTCCTTTTTATCAAAGGAAGACTATTTCCCATGAGGAAAAAGCACGTCATAATTGGTTGGCAGCTCGGGCCGCTGAAAGAAACCTCAGCAATTTAAGGAAAGAAAATGCCCACAACAGACAAAAATTAGCTGAAACAGAGTATAAAATAAAGCTTCTAGAAAAGGATCCGTATGCACTTGATGTGCCAAAGACGGCATTTGGCAGAGAGCGTTCCCCATATGGTCCCTCACCATTGGGTCGGCCTTCACCTGAAACGAGAGCTTTTCTCTATCCTCCAACCCTGCTGGAGGGTCCACTCAGACTCTCACCTCTGCCTCCAAGGGAAGAAAGAAGAGGCTCAAGAGGCCCAGGGAATCCTCCGGACCATCAGATTGCCAATGAAAGAGGAGAATCAAGCTGTGAGAGGTTAACCCGTCCTCACAGGGCTCCTTCTGACACTGGGCCCCTGCCATCTCCGTGGGAACAGGACCGTAGGATGATGTTTCCTCCACCAGGACAGTCATATCCTGATTCAGCTCCTCCTCCCCAAAGGGAAGACAGATTTTATTCTAACTCTGCTAGACGCTCTGGACCAGCAGAACTCAGAAGTTTTAATACGCCTTCTTTGGATAAAATGGATGGGTCAATGCCTTCAGAAATGGAATCCAGTAGAAATGATGCCAAAGATCATCCTGGGAATTTAAATGTGCCTGATTCATCTCTGCCCACTGAAAAAGAAGCAACTGGCCCTGGCTTTATTCGTCCACCTCTTGCTCCAATCAGAGGTCCATTGTTTCCAGTGGATACAAGAGGCCCGTTCATGAGAAGAGGACCTCCTTTCCCCCCACCTCCTCCAGGAACCAGGTTTGGAGCTCCTCGAGATTATTTTCCACCAAGGTATTTCCCAGGTCCACGGCACGCTCCATTTGCAACGAGAAACGTCTATCCACCGAGGGGTTTTCCTCCTTACCTTCCCCCAAGACCTGGATTTCTCCCCCAACCCCCACATTCTGAAGGTTGAAGTGAGTTCCCTTCAGGGCTGAGTCTGCCTTCAAATGAGCCTGCTACTGAACATCCAGAACCACAGCAAGAAACCTGACAATATTTTTGCCCTCTTCAAAAGTCATTTTGACTGATCTCATTTTCAATTTTAAGTAACGGCTGTTACTTAAGTGATTACACTTTTGCTCAAATTGAAACTTAATGGAATTATAATTCTCAGGATAGTATTTTGTAAATAAGGATGATTTACATATGAATCTTATGAATAAATTGTTTTCATTTTATTTTATTCTAAATAGTATAATTATTTTAATTTGACTAATCTACTGTTATATAAAAATAGTGGGAGTTTTATATACGTAATCTTGCAGGTGGGGAGGCTTTACATTCTAAAGGCCTTGTCTTTTGCCAAGAACTGTATTTACTGTGACTGTAGACAAGTGTGTAAGTAACTTTATACTTAATTAAATAAATTTTAGTTGATTTAATGAATTAAAAAAAAAGAAAGAAAGAAAAGGGAGGTGAGAAGACAGAGGCCAAGCACCGTGTGGACTTAGGTGCTGGACGCATAGCGTGCTCATGCTCAGGGCTGGGGTCACTCTCTCATTCTTGTGCCCCGGGTTGAAGCACACAGCAAGGACAGACCCAGACACCAGGCATTGAGTCAGCTCATGGGAGGGGCCGACCGTTCCGACCTCAGGCTATGCTGAAGGTCCCCAGAGTCCCGGGCCCTTCTGTCCACAGCCTCATCAGTGTGGGCTCTTGGCTTCAGTTCCCACACAAGCATAGATGCCGACAGCAGTGTTGTGTGGGATCCCGGAAAACGGGCCCAGCTTGCGGATCTGTAGGTGAAGACTCACCAAATTCTGAGTTGTTGCAGCTTAGAATACAGTGCAGACATCAGGATAATCGTTTGGATCTCTCAACAAGAAAGGGATTTTATAAGATGGCAAATACTATAAAATGTGTTAAATAGCAGAGTAAAAAGGCTGAATAGAGAATAGGAGATTGAGATTAGAGAAGAACGGGGAATAGCAGTTATAGGAGGCGCCAGACATATAAAAATGCGAGCACGTGAGAAGCCGTCATAACTTTATTCTTTTAATCACTGAGGGGAAGTGTTTTTTGTCCAATTTTCCTATCAAGTTTTCATACCACTTTTATAACCGAACAGCGTTTTCTAGTGATGGAAGGAAACAGTCTCCAAGCCAGTCTCAGGCAGTGGCGTCTTGCATGGTTAATCCTGAGTGGGGTGGCTTGGCTGGACCCCGGTTTTAGGCTGACGTTCTGCATGAATCCAGATGACCTCCTGGCTCCTGGCAGTCTGGCCTGCTCGGCGTGGATTGGGGGTGTCCTTTCCTGGTCTTCGGAGGGATGTGATAATGCTGAGGTGTCTGCACGAGCGGAGGCAGAGGGCATGCACCATAAACGGTCACTATGGTCATGAACACGATCAGGTGCTGGGGTTGCTGGCAGCATTAGTTCCATGGGGGTACTCCTTATCTGAGGTGCATCGTTTTTTTGTTAAGTTAAAATATATTGTCTTTATATAAGTTTTCGAGGGCTGCCATTATTAAGAACCACAGCCTGGGTGACCTAAACAGCAGGAGTTTGTCGTCTCCGTGGCCTGGATGTCCGACGTCCGAGATCAAGGTGCTGCAGGGCTGTGAGTTCTCTGAAGAAGCCGGGAAAGGGTGTGCTCCAGGCCTCTCTCCGTAGCCTGCAGACGGCCATCTTCCCCTCTGTGCCTGTCTGTCTCTACGTCCAGACTGCTCCTTCTTATGAGAACACCAGTCATATTGGTTTAGGGCCATCCTAATGATCAATCTCTAACACAATCACCACTGTAGCAACCCTATTTTCAAATAGAATCACATTCCAAGATACTGGGGGTTAGGACGCCAACATATCCTTTTTGGGGGCAGACACAGTTCAACCCATAACAGGTCAAAGACTTTGAAGATGCTTGCAAATTAGGAAAAGGTACATCCAGTTCCCCAGTATAATATACATTTGGGATGAGGAAGGCAGCAGGCAAGAATGGAAAATGGGTACTGGTTGGGAGGCTACTGCACCAGTCCAAGCACAAGGTGATGACAGTGTCGATGAGGGCGTTAGAGGTGGAGGTACAGCAAGTGGCCTAAGTTAGGGTATATTTTGCAGGCAGGCAGAGCCCATGAGACTCGTGATGGAGTGTGAAGCAGCAACTCAAAGAGGACTCCAAGACTTTGTCCTGCATATTTGGAAGGATGGAGTTGCTGCCTCCTGAAATGGGGAAGGGGAATGGGAATGTTTAGGAGGGAGAGCAGGCGTCCATTTTCAGGCTCGTTTTGAGGGGCCAGACATGCACGTGAGGGTTCCAGGACACACGGACACAGGAGACGCCCTTCCATCCAAGTCAGCCCCTCCTCTTCTCTACAAAGGCATATTCACAGGCAGTGGGATGGGCAAGTTGGTGGCCTGAGTGGGAGCACGGGGGAGGAAACAGCTGGCAAGGGAGATGGAGTTCATGATGGCTGTCATCCAGGAAGCCTTGGAATTGTGCCTCAAGGAATGTAAGTCAAAGGCAGAGACATACAGAGAATGAGTTGGGCGGGACCAGAGGGAGAAGGAGGAGCGTGAGCTGAATGGAAGGTGCTGGAGGCACCTGCCTGGGAGGCTGTGGCTCTGTGAGGAAGAAGGGCTGGCTGCATCTGCATGACTCTAGACCTCACCCCGGCTCTCCCCAGCCGTGCCCCTCGGGTGAACATGGTGCACCCTGCAGCCAGCACACGCTCCTACCATCCATGCTCAGGCTTGCTGCTCAGGGGTCTACACGCACACCACTGGCTCCATCGGGATCTGGGATTGCCGAGCGGCTGGATGAGCTGGTGGGTCTCCCTGGTGACTGGTTCATCTGGCACTGCTGTCTCCTCCATGTAGGCTTGCAGGTGTATCTTCAGTGACGCATTTCCAAACCCCAAACCAAGCATCAGGCCATAGCCAATCGACGTGAGTAGCCAAGGGTCTAGCAAGCATCCGTGGGTTCCTCTCTCCATGCATGCTAGGTGCACCTCCACGAGCACCTGCAGAGCCCTGGAGGGCCCCTCACCGCAGCCTTGCAGGAGCCCCCACTCCCGGGGCTGTGTGGGCCTGTCTGTCTTTCAGAACGTGTGTTCCCAGCTGTGTGTCCTGGGCTGCTGCAGAGGACACAACCTGGGGCTTCAAGCAGGAGACTCACTGCCCGCAGCGCTGGAGCTAGAAGCTCAGAACCCAGGTGGCGGCAGAGCTTTCTCTCTCTCTCATCTTCTGGGGTACAATACACTGAGAGTTTGTGTCCCTCCAAATTACTGTGTTGAAATCCTCCCCCCTGACAAGGTGATGGTATTAGGAGGGGCCTTCGGGAGGGGCTGGTTTCTTGAGGGTGGAGCCTCTTGGGCAGGGTGAGTGCCCTTATGTAACGTCCTGCAGGAGGCCAGAGGGCTCCTCACCCCTTCTACCACGTTAGGGCACTGCGGGAAGATGACACCAGGAAGCAGCCCTCGCCACACGCTGAACCTGTCCTGACCTTGGGCTGCCAGCCTCCAGAACCGTGGGGGATCAATGTCTGCTGCTGATCCGCCACGGAGTCTATTCTCAGAGCCGCCTGAGCAGACTGAGACGGGGTGGTCTCTGGCTCTTTGTGGCATTTCTGGCTTCTATGGAGACAGGCCCTGCAGTCTCTGCCCCCATCAGGACCTGGCTGTCCTCCCTCTGCGTGTCCCACAGTGCTCCCCTCTCAGGTCTGTCCTCTTATTATAAGGACACTCTCATATTGCACTAAGAGCCACCTACCTCACTGTGACCTCATCTTACATGGTTTTTTTGTTTGTTTGTTTTGAGACAGAGTCTTGCTCTGTCACCCAGGCTGAAGTTCAGTGGAACAATCTCGGCTCGCTGCAACCTCCACCTCCCGGGTTCAAGCAATCAATTCTCCTGCCTGAGCCTCCTGAGTAGCTGGGATCACAGGTGACCACCACCATGCCTGGCTAAATTTTGGATTTTTTTTTTTTTTTAAGACGGAGTCTCGCTCTGTCGCCCAGGCTGGAGTGCAGTGGCCAGATCTCAGCTCACTGCAAGCTCTGCCTCCCAGGTTTATGCCATTCTCCTGCCTCAGCCTCCCGAGTAGCTGGGACTACAGGCGCCCGCCACCTCGCCCGGCTAGTTTTTTGTATTTTTTAATAGAGACGGGGTTTCACCGGGTTAGCCAGGACGGTCTCGATCTCCTGACCTCGTGACCAACCCGTCTCGGCCTCCCAAAGTGCTGGGATTACAGGCTTGAGCCACCACGCCCGGCCAATTTTTTGGATTTTTAGTAGCGACAGGGTTTCATCATGTTGGCCAGGCTGGTCTCAAACTCCTGACCTCAGGTGATCCACCCACCTTGGCCTCCCAAAGTGCTGGGATTGCAGGTGTGAGCCACCACGCTGGACTTAATTTTCATCTCAATTGTAATTGCAATGACCATATTTACAAATAAGAACACACTGACAGGTCTCAGGGGCTAGGAATTCAGCATATGGATGGTATGAGGAACAATTCATTCCACCGCAACAGGCAAGGTTCTCTGACCCCCTGGGTTGGACAGACCTGCAGTCCTTGCACCTCTGCCCTTCTCATTCCCGATGTCACACCGTCCATGGATAAACCTCCCTGTGGGCCGCAAGCACCTGTCATTTAAGAGTGTACAAATCGGAGGAAGTTCTATGTAGGGCATTGAAGTACTGGGCCTTGTTTCCAGGGGAATGCTAGTGAAGACACGTTCTGGAACTTTCCGAGCACTTAGGATTTGCAGTCAAATGAGCGCCTCATAGTGTTTTCATGTAGAGAAGAGAAAACCAACGCTAAGAAAGTATTTATCTTAAATGCACAGCCACACAAAGAACCCTGCTAGATGCAATGGACTGGTTTCCATGAATGTGCCCTGCGCCCTGTGTGGGCTGACTCATGCCTGGGCACACTGACCTCCACATCCCAACCACAGCACACGCTGACCCACAGAGCCCTTCATCTGAGCCTCACTGAAGCTACCTCCAGAGAAGAGAACACCACACAGTCATGAATTATGTTAGCAGAAGAAAAATAAAGTGCAAAGTTGAGGCCAACACATTAAGTTAAAAAGTAGATTAAAAAACAGATTTTACTGAGCCAGGTGTGCGATGTATTCAGAAAAACGTTGGCGGTGGTGACGATATGATGTGGGAAGATGATTGGTGTCCCACCTGCTTTCACATTTCCCAGCACAGGGAGGTGTTTCTCAGAGAGATGAACGTGCTTTTCCTTTTCAAACTTCCCTTAGGACCAGCTGCAACCTAGCCTGAGGCATTCCCTGAAATTTCCAAAATAGGATTGTAAAACTTACAGAGAAACAATGATATTGCAAGTCAGGCTTTGCTAAGGAAGAAAAGTGACTTCTAAACCCCAGAAGGCCCAGAGGAATGGAAGCCGGGACTCAGGCCCCAGGACACAGCTCTGGCTTGGCAGGGGATGGTTAGGGAGCTCTTGCTGCTAATAGAAAGCTTTGGAATGACTGAGTGAGGGTTGACCAGGCTTTGTAGTGGGAGAGCATCATTTCCCATGAGACCGCCTTCCGTCCACACCTGTAGATGACAGAGAGGCACGGAAGTGGGCACCCATGGAGCGGGTGGAAAGGTGTGGCCGCCGGGCTCAACCTGCTGGGCTGGACAGGACCGTGTGCAGCCAATGGACCCTTCATTGACCCTCCCTGACACCTGTGTTCCTGGTTCGTAAATGAGGGCAACTGTCGTGTTCATGTGACTTGAAGAGGAAACTCGGGGATCTGGCGTTGTGCCTGCTGCTCTGAAAATGAGGCACTGCTGTCGGGAGGCTTGGTCTCCGTGTGCAACCCCTCGAGTTTCCAGCTCTGAATATAGACTTGCTTCGCCTGTTTCTCATGTGTACACCAAATGATGAAATGCTTGCAACTGGTTTACCCTTCAGAAGAAGGATTTTCCCAACGCTGAGTCAACGATATGGATGAGGTTTCTAGAAATTCCACATTGACCGTCGACATCAAACGACAAGGTGGTGCTCATGTTTTCAGTGCCAGGTTCCCCTGTGTGTCTTGTGCTGAGCTTGGTGTCGCTTGTGTGCCAACGTTAAAGGCATCAGTTGGCAGCCGCGAGGCGTCTGTTCCACTTTCACAATCAGTGCTGGGAATCCTGGGAATCTTTGAAGCTGCAGAAGATGCCTCCGACGGCTTCACTGAAAGGCCCAGTTGTATTCAGGGTGGTCATTTTTGGAGCTGGCTGGAAGAAAGGTCTGTATAGATACAGTGCCTAGAAATCTGCGTACATCACGGCTCCCGCTTCTTCATTAATTCCAAATGAATTAATTCACATTTCCATCATCATGAGGTGCTGAGTGAAGGATGATTGACGTTCAGTCCCAGCTCCAGCCCCCACAGGAGCACACAGCAGCTTTGAGGATGCCCTTCCCATCACCTGACCTCTGTGGGAGGGATGTGCACAGGACAGGGCTAGGCCAGGGGCCAAGGACTCTGAGGGGAGGACGGGAGTGACACTGGATGCTGGCAGAGTCTCTACATCCTGGGGCTGCCCCACAGCTGGGCCTCACTCTCTGTGACATCCCCCACCCCAAGCACCCAGCCTGGGAGGAGAGAAGGAGAGAGCCCAGGGATCCTCTGACCCTACCTGAGCCCCTGGTGCCGCTTTTCGCTATTGCCCTGACGAGGGAGCCCAGTTCTCAAGCTTCCTTCTCTGTGGCAGTAGAATAAGGGGCCAAGTGTGGCGGATGGGATTGAGGCTAGGGGAGCCCAGCCTGGGACCTGTGGGGCATGGAGACTCCACCCAGTGCAAACCTCGGCTGTGTGTACAACAGACAGAGCAGCCCAGATTCCCAGGCTCATTCAGCACGATGGGTCAAGGACTGTAGACCCTGCTCAGCCTAGGAGGCAGGAGTCCGGCAGGTGAGTTTGCACAACCCCAGCAGATGGTGAGCGCGTGGGGTGAGAGGCTGCCCCGTGGGGAGGGTCCTGTCCTCGCAAGTGGACACCCGGGGGGCTCACGGCACCATCCTCTCTCTCGTCAGCGGCTGTTGCAACACCACGGGGGCTGCTGAGCTGTTCCTGACACTGCCCGTTCCATCTCCATGGGTGGCACCTGCTTTCGAGGTGGCAGAGGAGATTCGCCACCACACAAACGTAACTTTCCTGACAAGTGATGCTCCCTGCCTTCTGCAAACGTCTTCTGGTCCCTGGGAAAGCCCAAGAAAGGGATTCCACTGTTGGCATTTCTGGGTCCCACTAACAGAGACTCAAAACTTGGACGTTTCTAACTATGCTCTGTGGTGGGCGAGCCAAAACCTATCCACTCACACGAGGAGGCCTCTGAGATGTTGGGAACCTCCCTCTCATTCCATTTCCGGCCCTCACAAGCTCTTACTCCCTGCAGTGAGCTCAGAAGCAGACACGTGCCCTTCTCCTCCTTCCCATTCTCTCTGGGGAGTACACAGCAGGGTGTGGTCTGGACGGCGGTGCCCGTGTGCCACTTGCGGACAGCGGGAACTCACAGGTGACCTCAGCTTGCTAATTAGATGCTCCTCGCCAGGACGGGAGCAAGGGCCCCAAGAGACATGAAATCACATCAATGTTTGTGGTGACTGGAGAGACCGACCCCCTGCAGGAGCGGAGCAGGGCCGCTCAGTGGCTCACCCTGTCCTAGATAAACCATGGTGGTGCCTGGACAGACCCCCGGCAGGAGAGGAGCAGGGCCGCTCAGTGGCTCACCCTGTCCTAGATAAACCATGGTTGCTCTGCCTCCACTTCTGGGCTAATGAATAACAAACAAATAAAACAGACAAGGACACTTGGTCACAATAAGTGTTACTGAGATTTAAAATGAAGTGGGATGACAGCAAGTGACCAGACACCTGGCCCCTCCTGCTGGAGAGGAGTGTGGGGTCCCCCACTCCTGCCTGGTTCACAATGCAGCTGCGGGAGCAGCACCGCCAGAGCTGCCGTCTATCACCTGCACAGCCTCAGTCCTGCACAGCACTGTATCATGCGGTTTTGCAAGATGGTGGTAGGGGTTTGGTTTTATTCTAAGTGTGTCCATCAATCAATGGACAGATTTTGAGCAGAGAGAGGCATCATCTAATTTAATTTTGCTTTTCAGATGCTCCTATTTTCTGTATAGAGGACAGATTATCATTGAGAAGAGTGGAATCAGGGAAACCAAGATGCAGCCGAGGCTATGGCCATGGTCCAGGTGACAGGTGATGGAGACATGGGCCAGAGGGGAAGGAGCAGGGACAAGAGAGCTGGATGGGCATGGTGCACGTGATGCCATAGAATAAGGTGGTGCATACAATGCAGAATAACAGAACATGTGATGATAAAGTAGAATGAGCAGGCCCATGGGTGTTGACAGAGAAGAGCATGGTGCATGTGACATGGGGTGAAAGTGGCCAATGTGATGTTGTAGAATAGTGTGACTCATGTGGTGTAGAATAGCGTGGCTCACGTGGTATAGAATAATGTGGCTCACATGGTGTAGAATAGCATGACTAGCGTGGTATAGAGTGGCTTGGCTCACATGGTGTAGAGTGGCATGGCTCATGTGGTGTAGAATAGTGTGGCTCACGTGGTATAGAATAGCATGGTTCATGTGGTGTAGAATAGCATGGCTCACGTGGCACAGAATGGCTTGGCTCACGTGGTGTAGAGTGGCATGGCTCATGTTGTATAGAATAGTGTGGCTCATACAGTGTAGAGTGGCATGGCTCACGTGGTGTAGAATAGCATGGCTCACGTGGTGTAGAATAGCGTGGCTCACGTGGTGTAGAATAGCGTGGCTCATGTGGTATAGAATAGCGTGGCTCAGGTGGTGTAGAATAATGTGGCTCACGTGTAGAAAAGCATGGCCCATGTGATGTAGAATAACATGTATTTTTTGGAATCGCATTAAGTTTACATTGCCTGTAAGTCTATCCATTGGAAATGCTGAGTAGGCAGTTGGAATTCTTAATTGGAAGCTCCTTGGAGTAGGAAGCACTAGAGAGAAAGTTTGGGGAGTCACTGGCACTTGGGTAGAACTGGCCGAGGTCACCCAGGGAGATGGCATAAAGAGGGGAAACGGGGACCCAGGACTGAGCCCTGAGTCACTGCACTCTCTGTGGGTTTAACAGAGGAGGAAATGCCGCTAAGGAGCGTGAGGAGCTGAGAGTGAAGGGGTGGGAACCCTGGACACTGCTGTCCCAGACAGGAGAAATATGCTGCTCTCAGGAAGGCAGCGGCCGCTGGTGAAATGCTGCTGGAAGGCAGCCCAACTAAGGCGACCCATGGACTCCTGAGGAAGGATGCCTGCTAGACTGGGTGGGGGAGGAAGTGGGACCGTCACTCCTGCCAGCTCTCCCAGGAGCTGCTGCTGCTCAGGGCTGGGGAGAAGGGAACATTGTGTGGCGTGCGGTGTGGAGTCCAGCTACCGTCCTGTTCTTGCAGGTGCGGCTCCTGGGGCCAACACGTGCTGGTGGGTGTCATCATCCAGCCCTACCGGGAACACTGAGGAGAAGATAGACCAGGCCCGCAGAGGAGGGTCTGCTTTGAGGACGCCGGACAGCAGCCGCAGAGCTACCTTGACGGGGCCTCGTCCTCACCCAGCGAGGAAGAGACGAGGAGCTCCCCTCCGGCGGCCCTGCTGGTTGAGACGTGCGGGGTTAGCGCATCAGCTAAAAGTGAGGAGGGGAAAGGTGCGTGTCTGAGGGCAGAGGAGAGCGGTGCATGGATCGTCCTGGGAAGGGGAAGTCGCCCGCGGAGCTGTGCGGCTTTCTGGGCAGCTGCATGGCCAGGACCGAGTGCGAGGCTTGCTCCTCTTGGATGGGTGGAGACTTAGAACCGAATGTCTCCAAAAGGCAACCAGCACACATAGTAGCCAAAATTATGCGATATTAGAAGTCTGAATTCCTATAATGGAAGACAATAAAACGTTCTGCGGATGGTCCTGTGTCAGGCACATGCTAACAGGCCCGGCCTCGAGGGCCCTGGAGCCCCTGCGCTCCGCTGGGATATTGCAAACCGATCCACGGAGGGGGCGAAGGGCCCAGGGCAGACGTGGGCGGTCACAGCGAAGTAACAGTCACGCATCACGGAGCATGAACTGCTGCTTCCTGTGCCCCCAGCACATGTCAACCTTGAGTCCTCCTCGTGGTTTTAAAAGCAAATTTAATAATCATCTTAAAGACTTTGGTGGGATATACGGGAGTCGAGGCGTTGGCAGTTCTTTTGTTCAAAAGCAGAGAAAAATTGGAGCGAATAATTCAAATACAGCAGGAATTCAGTTCTCCACGGGAATTATTTTTCATCCTTTCAGTGAGAATTAATCCTGATTACATAATCTTTCAGAATTAGGATTCAGTCTATTGTGATAAAAGAAGGCTTTGGAATCGCTCCGAGCATCCTGCCACTGGACACGGGAGAGCCAGCCCTCAGCTTGGTCCACCTCCTCCAGCTCACATGCCGCCCAGTCACGTCTCCCTCCTCCTGTCCCCTCAGCCCTGGGCCTCTCTGAGCTAAAGGAAAATGTCCCTCACTGTTTTCCTGTGGTGTGACTCTCAGACCTCGCAGAGAACGAGATGGAGTCCCATTATTTTTCCTCTGGTGTGACTCTCAGACCTCGCAGAGAACAAGACGGAGTCCCGTGCACGATGGAGGAATCTGGGACCTGTAGGGGATCCTGGGGACTGTCATGCACACCAGAAACTTTAGGGGACCCTGTGGGCTGTAGGGGACCCAGTGACTATAGGGGACCGCCAGACTTTAGGGAACCCCAGGGACTGTATGTAGGGAGCCCTGCAGACTACAGGGGGCCCCCAGACTGCAGGGACGTTGGAGACTGGAGCAGCCAGGAGGGGCCCCTTCTCCCTGGGACTCGTGCTGTCACGGAGTTGGTCCTTCCAGGCTTGGGAGCATGGCAACCTGGTCCCAGCACACAGACAAGCTCCCCTGGCTCTCAGAGTAGTCTGGTTAGTACCGTGGTGGCACCTCTAGAAGAAGGAATCAGGCAGGGGTGCAGAGACGAGAGGAAGGACAGTGTTCAGGAAATGCTCTGAAGGAAAGATGCTCTGAACATCAGAGAGAAGCTCTTAACTCTAACAGGAACTGCAGTTACACGGAGAACAGACACTCCTCCGCCCCAAGCTGAAACGCTGTCTGCACTTCCCAGCGCAACCTGGAGAAAGTTACCCATCCCTGGAAACGCAGGTGTCCCCCTGTAAGTCCAACTGAGGCTGCCTTGGCTCACTGAGGGCCAGGCTGAGATGGGAGGACGCTGGCCCAGGTGGCCCTGCAGGCAGCACCTCTGGAGTCTGAAGCCCTGGGTTTAAATCCACACTTCCACCTGCTTGTCTTGGGCAAAGGATGTGAGCCTGTCCGCCCCCAGTTCCTTCTCTGAAACAGGATGTTCACCATGACTCGAAAACAGGCCTTTCGAGAGGAAGGAGGGAATGCCAGCGTCGGTGGGATGCAGAGTTCCTGGCAAGCAGGATGCCCTCAGAAAGCAGTTATAGGACCAGGAGGCCCGGCTGGTAATTCTGATGCAAGTTCCCTTTGCCGTAGTTTCTCTGTGCACAAAGTGGAGGATCTGGACAAGTGGATCCATGCAATCCTCCCCGCTGTGGGGAGGTCCCTAAGCTGTGCAGCTCAGGCCCGGGGCATGTTCTTAACGAGAAAATACAACGGAAGCAACACAACTATGCACAAGACAGAGAAAGAAGAAAGAAAGACAGGGAAGAAGGAAGGGCAGGAGGGAGGGAGGATTAGAAAGAAAAAAAGTTTGTTAATGAAATCAGCAATTGCCATCCTGCAGTGACAGTTTGCAGTGCCTGCCTCTCTGCAAACCATCTGCGGCCTCGGCCTTGCCTGTCCTGTTCCAGCTGCACCGCTCCCTCCTGCTCCCCCGTTGCCTGGGGTGCAAGGGATGTGGGAAGCTGATTCATGCTTTCCCATTGTCTCTGAGGTGCGAATGCTGCTGTGCTCCTGCAGGCCTCAGGCTGGAGAGGCCGTGCAGAGGCCATTGCAGGGAGGGCAGGGGCCTGTGTCCCTGGGAGGGGCCGGTGCAAAGGGCAGCTTCAGCTTCAGGTACCAGAACGTAACTTTCTGCCCCTGTTTGCAGACCTGTCCGATTCAGACCCTTGCTGAGACTGAGATTTCTCAAGTTACACAGTCAATTAAACAGGATTGCATTTAGCCAGTCCTGTGTGTTAAACATTAAACCAGCCCAGAGGAAAAGCAATCCACAATGAGACATTCTTCCCCCGTCAGGACCCACCCCCACTGTACCACGTCCTGTGGGAGCTGTGGACACATTTATAGCAGAAGACGGAGACCTGGTGGCCATCCTGTCCATCCAGACTGGGACAATGGGACGGGGTGTTGCATTGACTTAGGGAGAGCAACCAGGTGCTCTCTGAGGACGGCCACCTCGTTTCCCTGTCTTCCTGTCCTTGTGTCCTGGGGAAAGGCAGCAGCAGAGTTGGGGGCAGGGCAGGGATGGGACCTGTTGTTGTGCCAGGATGGGGGGCTCTTTGATCCACCCCTGGGCATTGTAAATGGTGGGAGGGGAGTCTCTGGGCTTGGGTAAGAATACCCCCGTGGGGAATCTGTGCCGGGGTTTCAGGAGACTGGTGGCAGCTCGGGTGGGGACCAGGGCGCTGTGTGCTGTGAAGGGAACCCGGCCCACCCCCTGTACCCAGCGGCTGTAACTGTGGTACTTCCCATGGTGCTGGGCTAGGGTGGAGCCAAGACCACCAACGGTGTGGAGAGAATGGAGAGGCTCCCTTAGCAAGCCCGGTTTCTCCTTTCCTTAGGCTCTCGGGGGCACTAGGACAGTTGACGTTGAAACACAATGCCAGGGTGTATCTCCCCAGGCAGTCTGATGGCCGCCTGCTCTTCTCAGGGTGGCAAATTCTGCTGAGTCCCGTGTCCCACTCCACACCCCCACCCAGGGCCCTGGCCCGGGGACACAGCCAGTGTGGACAGAGACACGGGTGAGGACCCTGCATGCTGGCCCAGTTACCTCTCATTCTGATGCAGCATTAAAGAAAACTCTTGTTCCTGCTTTTGGATGGGAGAAGCAAAAGCAGTTGTCACCGTCCCTATGAAACGTGAACGGGAAGCATGAACCATGAACCTGAAACATGCAGCAATTGCCACCGTCCCCATGACACATGAACTTGACTCTGAGCTGCAGGAGAGCGCTCGGTGGAGACTTTCCTTCTCCCAGAAGCCGGGGGGTCCCCAATGCCCAGGCCTAGCTCCTCAGGCATCAGCCCAAAGGCAGCTGTGGAGGTGGTGCCTCACACGGAAGTCCAGACCCCCCCTTCTGTGGGCTGCAGAAATCTTTAAACCCATCCCAGTGTAGGACTCAGTCACACAAAGGACCGGGGGCATTGGCTCAGGCGTTTTGGTGGAAGAGGAGAACCGGAGCAAACGCCTTGCAAATCACACCACAGTTCCTCACTTACAGGAAAGTCCTTGAAGAAGAAACGATGTCATTGCAGGAATGTCAAAACTGTTGTTATATAAATAAGAGATTTAGTGGAACTATCTTCCTCCTCTTAAGCCACTGCACAGACTTGCTAATTTGACAGACAAGCCAAGCGTGAGGACTTCCTGGATGCTTAGTAGAGGGTCACAGCTCTCCTGGAAATGGAACAGGAACCTTCTCGGCACCATATTCTATTTTGACGTGTAATATGCCACTTAAATCTCCCGTGCCGTGCTGTGAGACGAATTTCTGTAGGCTTTTTGTGTAAGGAGGGTTTCCTACATCACTTTTCTTTTTAAAAACACATTTACTATATATGTGAGATTTTGATACTAAAGAAAACAGGATTTACTGTGCTTTGTCCATTCCCAAACTAATTTTGCGTGTTTGCTCCAGCAGCCAAGCAGTTAAGTTGCCCCATAAAAGGCAGCGAGATGCACCTGCTGACGTTTATCTCTTATCGGCTTCAACAGGGCGGCACAGACATGAATAAGCTGGTTTCTGTGGCTTTTAAACTGAGACGACTACGAAATATTCTCTAGAATGGCAAAGAGTTGCAGGAGACAATTGGCTGGACTTTCAGTCAAAGGTTTTCCAGCCTCTAAAAGGAAGCAGAGACTAGTTTTCAGCTTGTAGAATAGTGCCTTTGTAGGGCTGCTCCCAGTCAAACCGCATCACACGCCTTCCCGGCACTTCCTGTCAATCAGGGATCGCCTCCAGCAGGAGTGGTGGGTGCCCACAGGCAGAGCCAGGAGCCCTCAGAGCGTCTCTCAGGGGTTTCCTCTAGGGCTTTTCCTGTGGTCGTGTGTTTTGTTTTAGGGGCGAGGCATTTAAATGTTTAAGAATGCTTGGGGAGGGAAGTGCACAGGCTGGGGCTGGAGTGTGCAGTAAAAATGCACATGCAGGCCTCATGTGTGTGAAGTCCAGTATTTTATTCCATTCAGCAAACAATAAAGTAAGAGACCTGCTCTGTCTGCTAGAGCGGTGGCTCCACTGAGAGGCATCGATATGAACAGACATCAATGGCATGTCAATGAAAGGAGCAGAGCCACGTCCTTTTACTGCCTTCGCGTTCAGCCCACCCGAGCCAGCCCAGGCCTGCCTGCATTCGCCGCACCCCTGTGGAGCTGGGTCATGGCCGCTGGGGCTGTTTCTGTGCCGCTTCCGTGTTGCTGCTGTGAGTGTCCAGACACTGCGGGATTCTGAGCGCTGGCGTTGGCCTCTGCTGGGCCTGTGAGTGAAATTCCTCCTGGGCCAGCTGGGACCCCGTCCCGGAGGTGGGGGGCGGACAGTTCTGAGCTTTGTTTAGACGGGTGATAGGACAGCATTTCCACATTATGTGGATGTGCTCGGATTGTCTCTCACTTCTGGCGTCCCAGGGCGAGGTGCCTGAAGGGAGGGTGAATCCCTCGGCAAGACACCGTCCTCCGGGGTTCCCACAGCCTGGCTCCCTCTGCCTGCACCGGAAGCGTGTGGCTGCCCAGGCAGATTTCAGCGGGAATGAGGATTCCAGTGTGTGTGCGTGGCCCTGTGTGCCTACCTGGTCAGGAAGCGTGTGGCCGCCCTGGGATTTCAGAGGCAACGAGGATTCCAGCGTGTGTGCGTGGCCCTGTGTGCATACCTGGTCCTCCAACACCTGAGTCTCACCTGCTTTGTCTGGCTGCTTGGTCAGCCCAACCAGAGCACAGGCCCTCTCAGTAGAAGGACTGGGAAGGTGAGGGCAGACATGGACAAAGCTCTTGCACCTCCCAGAGGGTGTGCAGGGCCTCCTCCCTTTACAAAGTACAGAGAAAATGTCAGCTTTCTACTTAGGAAAGCCCCGCTCGATGGGGACAGGCGACTCTAAATCCCCTCACCCTGGAATCAAGGGCAAGCCCCAGGCGCCTGGCAGGAGGGAGCAGCCTCGTTGGTCTGGGTTCTGTATCCCATGGTGAGCACAGTCCCTTGGGCACGTGGACGGGGTGTGTGGGAGCCTGAGCTCTGGATAGCGAGGTTTGCTTTTTCCTGTAGGGCTAATGGCAGGAACCTCTGTTTGACCAGACCTGTGATGCCGGCTTGCGTTTTGTGTTGTTCGGCAGGATTCCCACCCGTAGCTTGTCAGGCAGGGCTGGCCGGTGGGGGGCTTTGCAACTGCAGTTGATGGGAGTTGTGGGGTGCCCGCTCCTCAGAAGAGCCAGGGAGGCAGGAGGCACCTCCATCGCTCAGATGGGGCCTCCAGAGACAGGACAGCTTCCCCTCCTGGGAGAGCCAGAACCCACTCAGGAGGCTGTGAGATCGGGGACCACTCGCTGGTCCCCCACAGCGGCCATGCCCTGCAACGACGTGTGTGTATGTGAGACAACATGGGGTGTACAGTGTGTATGGTGTGTGCATTGTGTGCATCTGTGGTGTGTGCGTATGGTGTATGTGTGGTGTGGTATACATGCTGTGTGTGGGGTATGTAGTGTGTGTACATGGTGTGCATATTACGTGTATTTACAGTGTGGTGTATATGGTGTGTGTAGTGTGTGTGGTGTAGCTTATATGTTGTGCGAGAGGAGTGTGGCATGTGTGTGGCGTGTGTATTATGTATGTGTGGTGTGATGTATATGATGTGTATGGGGGTGTGTGTGTGTGGTGTGTATATGATGTGTGTGAGGAGTGTGATATGTGTGGAGTTGTGTATTATGTTTGTGGTGTGTGTATATGTTGTGTGTGTGGTTCATGGTGTGTGTGTGGTATGATGTGTATGCTGTGTGTGGTGTGTGTATATGATGTGTGGGGTGTGGTGCATTATGTGTATATGGTGTGTATATGGTGTGCTGTGTGTGGTGTGGTGTGTATGTGTGTGTGTGGTGTGTGTATATGGTGTGTGGGGTGTGGTGTATTTTGTATATATGGTGTGTGTGTGTGTATAGTATGGGGTGTGTGTGTGGTGTGTGTATATGGTGTGTGCCTGGTGTGGTGTATTATGTGTATATGTGTGTGTGTGGTGTACATGTGTGTGGGGTGTGTATATGGTGTGTGCATGGTGTGGTGTGTGTATATGGTGTGTGTGTGGTGTGTATATGGTGTGTGTGGTGTACGTGTGTGTGGTGTGTGTATAATGATGTGTGGGGTGTGGTGTATTATGTATATATGTTGTGTGTGTGTGTATAGTATGGTGTGTGTGTGGTGTGTGTATATAGGGTGTAGGGTGTGTCTATGGTGTGTATGGTGTACATGTGTCTGTGGTGTGTGTATATGGTGTGTGGGGTGTGGTGTATTACATATATACGGGGTGTGTGTGTGTGTATAGTATGATGTGTGTGTGGTGTACGTGTGTGCAGTGTGTGTATATGATGTGTGGAGTGTGGTGTATTATGTATATATGGTGTGTGTGTGTGTATGATATAGTGTGTGTGTGGTGTGTGTATATGGTGTGTGTGGTGTGTATATAGTGTGTGTGGTGTACGTGTGTGTGGTGTGTGTATATGATGTGTGGGGTGTGGTGTATTATGTATATATGGTGTGTGTGTGTGTGTATGGTATGGTGTGTGTGTGGTGTGTGTATATGGTGTGTGTGGTGTGTATATGGTGTGTGTGGTGTACGTGTGTGGTGTGTGTATGTGATGTGTGGGGTGTGGTGTATGTATATACTGTGTGTGTGTGTATATGGTATGTGTGTGGTGTGTGTATATGGTGTGTGTGGTGTACGTGTGTGTGGTGTGTGTATATGGTGTGTGTGTGGTGTGTGTATATGGTGTGTGCGGTGTGCAGGGTGTGTGCACATGGTGTGTGTGGTGTGTGTATATGGTGTGTGTGTGATGTGTATATGGTGTGTGTGGTGTACGTGTGTGTGGTGTGTGTATATGGTGTGTGCGTGGTGTGGTGTGTGTGGTGTGCAGGGTGTGTGCACATGGTGTGTGTGGTGTATGTATGTGTGGTGTGTGTATATGGTGTGTGTGTGTGGTGTGTGTATATGGTGTGTGTGTGATGTGTATATGGTGTGTGTGTGTGGTGTGTGTATATGGTGTGTGTGTGATGTGTATATGGTGTGTGTGTGTGGTGTGTGTATATGGTGTGTGTGGTGTGTATATGGTGAGTGTGGTGTACTTGTGTGTGGTGTGTGTATATGGTGTGTGCGTGGTGTGGTGTGTGTGGTGTGCAGGGTGTGTGCACATGGTGTGTGTGTGTGATCCTGTGGTGTGCTAAGCAGAGCGGCCAGCTCCAGGACGCGGTGACCGCGTCTCTCCGGGTCCAGGAGGGCAGGTCCTGCGACTGCCCCAGTGAAGCTGCCCACGGAGCCAGCCGTGACCCCCAGCACAGTCCCGAGCTCAGCACAGTCACTCCCCTCCTTCCTGAGATGAAAACTAGCATGGCTGCTCTTTTATTTAAAGAACTCCAGGAGGAAATCCCTGGAAATGTCCTTTTTGTTTTGCTGGAAATGCAAATCTTCTCCCTGGAAATAAATCTGTTCTTCAGAGCAGAGGGGATGTGTTAGTTGCCGGGTGAGACACCCCAAGGAGAGACAGACGGGAGGAGCGATGGGATCCCTCGAATCCTCCCCAAATCCTTCTGCTCCTGGTGCCACCCCAACCAAGTACGGGGCACCTGCAGCCCTCTACTCAGCACAGAGTGGCCCAGAGTGGCCTGGCGTTCCCGTGGCGTTGGCTTTCTGCGAATTATTTCTATTGTAGGAATTATCGCCCATTTCCCAACATATTTGCTCTTATGCTGGGGCATGCGTGGGCTCCGCCAGTCACCGATTCTTGCCTACTAAGGTTCCCGGTGGCATCGGTGAGTACCTGGCCCTGGCTAGTCATCGGGGTACCTGGCATCTAAGCACCAAGTGGCTTCACCTCCCATGTGGGTTGAAATGGAACAGATTCTAAAATAACTGAGCCGAGGGTCTAGTCTTCAGAAGATTGACAGCAGAATGCGACCGTGTGCCCCGTTGGTTCTGACACAGTGATGCGTGGGTTCCAGGCTTGGTCTGGCCTTGCAGTGACAAACAGCAGCTTTATGCAGGTTCCTGTTTCACCTCCAGATGGTGGAAGTGGGGTACCTGCTGCTCACGCCCAGAAATTAGAGCGGGGTCCAAAAGCCTACCTCTCATTATGGTGTCAGGGAAACCCAGCAGGCAGTATACGCTTTTCCGAGTAGAAAGACGCCTACGTCTTCCTTTCCCTGTGGGCTCCTGAGTGCTCTGTGGGGCCCGTGTTCTCTCCAAGCCTCCCCAGCATTAGGACTGAGCATCTGTTCCCTGGAACCCAAGCAAAGCTGGGCCATCTTTGGCCCATCTCGGCACAGCTCGGCCTTTGAAGCAACAAGTGACAACAAGTCTGCCGCTCCTGCAGGTGATTTACACCTTGACTCAAGCCCCTTAAAGAAATGCTGCAGAGGGGCTGCCTCCCTAGCACACTGCCTGCCTTTTGGGGTCCACCCCTCTGCTCCTCTTCTGTCTCAGCTCACGTGGCAGCGGCTCCTCAAGTCCCAGACCCTGCACCCTCACCTCCCCAGGGGCTCCTCAAGTCCCAGACCCTGCACCCTGCCTCACCTCCCCAGGGGCTCCTCAAGTCCTAGATCCTGCACCCTCACCTCCCGCCGTGTCCTTCCACACAGTCTGTGCTGGCCCCTCCACCCTTCCTAGTGTCAGTGGATTTAGACTTCCGGGGCTTCCTACAGTCCTCCTCTCACCCCTGTACCCTGATGGATGCTACAGATGGCCCTGGACAGGCCCACACAGACCCGGGCTTAAAAGATGGGGGTGGGGAGTGAGGACTGCACGGTAACTATGTGCACTGACGTTCACATGCTTAAGGCACAAAACAGATGGTCTGAGGAGTTGGCCCCTGAGTTCTTAAGTAAGAGAACAAGGGAACAGATAGGGCAATTTATTAGGACAATGTTTTTCCTAGTGAGGGAAAACAGGACCCAAGGAAAAAGAATCACAGACCGTCACATGTGCTGCCATACGGCTGACAAGGCTCCCTCCAAGAGGCACGGCACAGGTGCCAGTGTGGACACGGCTCTGGCTTCTCAGGACCGCAACCTGCTGCCCGCAGCCTGCCAGGGAGAAGTGGCACTGAGGGAGGCCTGGCACAAAATACCTCGCTGGTGTCGCTGGATCTGTGGTCACGGCTGGTTCTGCGGGTCCTTCCCTACTCTACTGTTAGCTGTAATCGGCTCTGAGCTGCCACTTTCCTGCCCCATGCCAGCAATTCCTCATGTCCCCCTAACCCTCATGTCCCCCTAACCCTCATGTCCCCCTAACCCTCATGTCCCCCTAACCCTCATGTCCCCTAACCCTCATGTCCCCTAACCCTCATGTCCCCCTAACCCTCGTGTCCCCCTAACCCTCGTGTCCCCCTAACCCTCGTGTCCCCCTAACCCTCATGTCCCCCTACCCTCATGTCCCCCTAACCCTCATGTCCCCTAACCCTCATGTCCCCCTAACCCTCATGTCCCCCTAACCCTCATGTCCCCCTAACCCTCATGTCCCCCTAACCCTCATGTCCCCTAACCCTCATGTCCCCTAACCCTCATGTCCCCCTAACCCTCATGTCCCCCTAACCCTCATGTCCCCCTAACCCTCATGTCCCCCTAACCCTCATGTCCCCCTAACCCTCATGTCCCCCTAACCCTCATGTCCCCCTAACCCTCATGTCCCCCTAACCCTCATGTCCCCCTAACCCTCATGTCCCCCTAACCCTCATGTCCCCCTAACCCTCATGTCCCCCTAACCCTCATGTCCCCCTAACCCTCATGTCCCCCTAACCCTCATGTCCCCTAACCCTCATGTCCCCTAACCCTCATGTCCCCCTAACCCTCATGTCCCCTAACCCTCATGTCCCCCTAACCCTCATGTCCCCTAACCCTCATGTCCCCCTAACCCTCATGTCCCCCTAACCCTCATGTCCCCCTAACCCTCATGTCCCCTAACCCTCATGTCCCTAACCCTCATGTCCCCCATGTCCCCCTAACCCTCATGTCCCCCTAACCCTCATGTCCCCCTAACCCTCATGGCCCCCTAACCCTCATGGCCCCCTAACCCTCATGTCCCCCTAACCCTCATGTCCCCCTAACCCTCATGTCCCCTAACCCTCATGTCCCCTAACCCTCATGTCCCCCAAACCCTCATGTCCCCCTCATGTTCCCTAACCCTCATGTCCCCCTAACCCTCATGTCCCCCTAACCCTCATGTCCCCCTAACCCTCATGTCCCCTAACCCTCATGTCCCCCTAACCCTCATGTCCCCTAACCCTCATGTCCCCTAACCCTCATGTTCCCCTAACCCTCATGTCCCCCTAACCCTCGTGTCCCCCTAACCCTCGTGTCCCCCTAACCCTCATGTCCTCCCTAACCCATCACTCTAGTATTCGGCCACATGATTGACAAACCTCTCCTCCTCAAGTGCTTCCTGAGAGCCCAGCACATCCCGGGGACCCAGCACATCCTGGGGACCTTCTCCCAAGGCCCTCCTGGGAGAGCCAGCTCTCCTTTCCTGTATCACAGTCACCAGAGGGGCTGGGGGTCCCTCACCCTCCTGGGGCTTGGGTCCCTCTCACTGTCCCTGGGGCTGGGTTCTCTGTCACCATCTTCAGAACTGGGGTGTCTCTCACCATACTTGGGGCTAGGGTCTCCCTCACTGTCCTTGAAACCTTGAAACCTCCATCAGCTCCACCTCCCCCCTTCTCTTTGTGTGTCCCCAGGCAAACCCCTTAAAAATTGTGTCATTTTCACAGCCACGTTTCCTCCCTCCCATTCACTCTTTGGTTTTTGCCTTTGTTTAATGAGTTTTAACCAAATAAGCTACGCATAAACATCGTGACTCTACCGCTAGAAATGGCTTCAAGTGTGGCAGGAGACCAGGAATCCAGCACCTTGTCATCCCACATAAGAAGTGCTTGGACCCTGTGGGTCCTTCTCCCCACCCCCAGTCCTGGCTGCTGCCCTCAACTTCCCATTGATCTTATTGCTCTTCCCCAGCCCAAGCCCTGCCCTTCTAAGCCTAGGACCGGACACTCCCGTTGGCCACGCACACATCTGTTGATCAGCATTTCTCGCACTTGTAAATTTGGTCTTTTCATGTTCGACATTCTGGTGTCTCCTTTTGGTTTTAACTTGCGTTTCCCTAATGACTGCTGACGTTGAGCTCCTTTTCATATATTTGCAGGCCATGTGACCGCCTCTCTCGTGCTGTGTCTGCTCAGGTTCTCTGCTGAGTTTTTCTTTTGGTTTGTCTTCTTACCAGTTTGCAGGAAATCTTGTTACATTCTCGTGTGCGGGTATTTATTTAATGCATGGATTGCAAGTTGCCTTCACCATATGGAGCTTGCCTTTTTCTCTCCTAATGGTGTATTTTGCTGAACAAAAATTATTAATTTTTCATAAAGTTCCTTTTTTTCAAACTTATTTATGATTAGTGCTTTCTTGGTTCCATTTAAAAAATCTTTGCCGAATACTTTCACACTATTGGTGGGAATGTAAATTAGTTCAATCATTGTGGAAGACAGTGTGGCGATTCCTCAGAGACCTAGAACCAGAAATACCATTTGACCAAAGCAATCCCATTACTAGGTATATACCCAAAAGAATATAAATTATTCTATTATAAAGATGCATGCAAATATACGGTAATTGCAGCACTATTCCCAATAGCAAAGGCATGGAATCAACCCAAATGCCCATCAGTGATAGACTGGATAAAGAAAATGTGGCACATATACACCATGGAATACTATGCAGCCATAAAAAGGATGAGATCATGTCCTTTGCAAGGGCTGGGTGGAGCTAGAAGCCATCATCCTTAGCAAACTAACACAGGAGCAAAAACCAAACACCGCATGTTCTACTTATTAAGTAGGAGCTGAACAGTGAGAACACGTGGACACAAGGAGGGGAACATCCTACACTGAGGCCTGTCAGAGGGGACAGAGGGAGGGAGAGCATCAGGAAAAACAGCTAATGGATGCTGGGCTTAATATCTAGGTGGGGTGATAGGTGCATCAAACCACCGTGGCACACGTTTATTTATGTAACAAACCTCCACATTCAGCACCTGTACCCTGGAACTTAAAATAAAATAAAAAATAATTTTTAAAAATCTTTGCCTGCCCATCTTGAAGACAGGCCTGTGTTTTCTTCCTGATTCTTTAGTGTTTTACCCTCCACATTTAGATCTTCAATCTGCCTGAAATCAACTTTTGGAATGGTGGTTTGAGGCAAAAGAAAATATTTACTTGTCCCCTAAAAATACACAACGGATCCAGCCCTAGTGTTTTTGAAACAGTCTTTCCCTCAATGTGTTGCAGGGATCACTTTGTCTTATATTAGGGGATGTGGGGGGTCTGTTTCTGGAGCCCTGGTTCCCTGCCTCGGATCTGTTTGTCTGTCTTCTAGCCTGCATCATGGAAGAGTCTGACTTCCAACCTTGTTGTCTAAGATCATTTATTGTCTGTAACTAGCCCTGTACATTTCAACATACTTCTTAAAATCTTGGCGTCACAGTGTCAATTTTAACACATGTGTCCCTCTCCCTGCCCCCTCCAAAAAATATCACTTGTGGATTCTTTGGAGGGATTCCATTGAATCTGAAGGTCTGTTTCTGGAGAATTGGCCCTGTCAGGCGGTCGAGGGTCCATTTCTGGAGAGCTGGTCCTGTCAAGTGGGTGAGCATCCCGCAGCAGCAGCAGCTAGGCTGCGCGCACACACTTCCAGAGATGTGCCCGGCCTGGACACGAGAACACACGTGGTTTTAACATTTATTGCACACCCTGTGCACAAGGAAGACGGCGTGCTGCAAGCTCTTTGTCTCTGGCCCCACAAGACAACATTGAACCAGAGGCCCCATTGTGACCAAAACCAGGTGAGTTGCTTGCCGCAAGCAGAGTTCAATCAACAAGAGTGAGCTCTGATACAAAAACAGTGAATTTATTCTGAAGCCATAACTTGGGGAAGGGGCACAACACGTCCTGCCTTTAAATGTGCTGCTTCACCTTTGCAGCAGATAGTGAAATCTTTTTGAAGGCAAGGGCAGGGGCCCTCTGCCAGCCTGGTGCCTTATCTCCCAGACATCTCAGGTGGCACCTTCCTGGTGCCTTGGGCAGAAATAAGTTGTAAAAGTGGCCAAACGGGCATGCTTTCTTGATGCCTTCCTGGTGGAGGAGAATCCGGGGCAGCTTGCTGGAGGATATGCTTTCCTCTGCAAATCCGGAGAGATCTGTCTGGGCGCACAGGGTTAGAAGAACTTGCCCACGGGGAATGTCTGGTGAGGAGGAGGTGAAAGGCTAGATTTGCATTTCTGAAGGGCTTAGTGGGAAGTGAGCAACCAAGGAAAAGAAGAGAGAGGGAAAAAAATAATAAACCATTTCTTAGAAAAAGGGGGATACTCGGTTACCCCACGACTGCATGAGCAGCCAGAGGCTCTGCTGTTGGGAAGTCCCCCCATTCTCCAGCAGCGGGTTGGAAGCCTGTGGCTGTCCCCTGCAGGGGTGAGATGGAGACTCCCACCCTCATTAAAAGCAGGAGGCTGCTCCTCCCACAATCTCCAAGGGTCACAGGCCACTCGCTAAGACCAGCCAGACAGCAGCAAGCCTGACCTGTGGCCGGTGTGGGTTCCTGCAAGGGTGTCAGGTGCCATGGCAGAGCCAATCCCCTACAGAGACCCTTCTGCACTGGTGAGGCTTCCAGCCTCTCCGTCTCACCTGACCCCGACTCACGGCGACCTTCTAAAGTTTGCTGACAGCGGGTCAGTCCCCAGACACAAAACATCTTTAAAGTGCAACTCCTAACCCCATCAAGTCTCCAACAAACCATCACTTCTGATCCGTGGAGAATGTTAAATCCTAGTACGGATTTGAACCCCCTTAGGTCGTGTCTATTCCAGGACAATGGAAAGAAGGGCGGGAAGGAGAGTGAAGAATGAATTCCAGATGTAGTTTTCACGCATCCACAACCACCAGCCCGCATGCTTTTGCCTTTAGATTTGGGGCATTTGGGAAAGAGCCTTGCTCTTCTGCTCTCCATCTCCTCTCAAACCACAGAGAGCAGGTGGGAGCGGAATGCTGGGATGCACTGACCTGGGGTGCCACAGAGGCTCTGGTATATGATGGGGGCAGGGGGGGGCGCCCCAGCATTTCCTTATGTGCCCACATGTTCCTCGCGGTGCCCAGCATTGTCTCGGGTCAACACCTTTCATGATCCACGTGGGACAGTCGCAGCCAGAGCCCCTTTCATAACATGGAGCCTAAGCTCCCATCCCTGAGTTGAGGCGGCCACCTAGCGACGTCTCTAGCCCTGGTCTGCTGATGCCCAGGGAGTCTTCGTGTTAGGAAGGGAGAATTCTTCCAGAATCACAGTTCTCTGCCTTCAGGAAAAAGGGACTGAGAAGGTAACAAAGCATAAAACGCAGTGTCAAAGTGCAGGAAAGCTTCGGGATTTAAAACAGAGGGAGAATTGGAGGACGGATGTGAGCCAGGGTGTCAGATCAGTGCCTCCCAGGAGGACAGTCGCTCAGCCTGGGGCGTGAGCTGGGAACCTCGGGCTCCTCATCTGGGTCAGGTGGGCCCATCCCTAATCCCCTAATCAATCGGTGTTTGGAGAGAAAGACAGTTTTCCTGCATGGTGTCTTCCCAAATGCCTTCCGTTCCACAGCACTTCGGTAAATGTGTTTAGCAATCCTCTCATCCAACCAGTATGTCAGGGCTCGGTGCACGGGGGCAGGGGCTGCCCGGAGTACGAGGAACCTTTTTACATGGCCTGTCATGTAGATTTTAAAAAATCACATGAGGTGGAACGTGCTATATGGTTTCCAAAGACAAGTCCCAACGCCTGACCCTTTCAGGAGCTGGAGGCGGAGCTGTCAGGGCACCGGTGGTTAGGAGGCGAGGAGGGAACGGAGGCCTCTTCTCCGACTTGTCTGCATGTGCCACCAACAGCTGAGTTAGTCAAAATAGACAACAGTCAGGGAAACAAAGGCAGACCCACAGTTTTGCAACTGGCCAGAAGCCAGCGGTGGACTTTGGATAGCGTTATGCGTTCTGGGGCCTGTTGCATCACATTTTTTTCAGTTATCCCTCATGTTTTTAGGATGTTTCCCCTCCTTTACAGTATTCTAAGTGAGGAAGAATATTTGTGTTCTTTCTTGGTGGTGAATGCACACGTCTCAAGTAATTTACAACTTAAAATCCTGGAGGCTGGGGAGGGAAAGAGCTGAGGACAGGTGGGCTGCTGTGGGACAGGTGGGTGAGGGGCGTCTGCTCTCGTGGGAGCCTTTAGGAGAATCCCAACAGCACTAAGCTAAAGTGTCTGCATAATTAAATTAGTGACTTTAAAACCACTGGGGAATATATTGCTTATTACAGGTTTTTTCTCACTTTAACCGTTGTAGAGACTCCAACCCTCTTCTTAAGAAAGTTAGTTTGGCTTCTCTGTAATAATATTTAATATCCAAACCAGATAAATACAGTTTATAAATGTAATGGAAAATTTCACAACTTTGTAAGTCTAAGGAACTTAAAGAATCACAAAGTAAAAAGCACTCGGATAATAAAAATGGAGTAAAACACAAATTTACATTTAATTATGTTCACATCTAAAGAGAAATATTAGAAGGGAACAGGTAGGAAAAATACGTTTTTAAATATATTTTGTTATTTAAAAAAATACACATGCGTATTTAATTACAGCACTGTTCTCAAAGTGTGGCTCCGCAGAGCCTGGTCTTAGATCCTGGGAGGATGCTCAGGTCCCACAGATTGTTTCTAACAGGGAGATGGCGAGTGGGGGACGGAAGAGGAGGTTCAGCTATTCTGAAGCTAAACATACACCCGTTTGGGAATAAGAGACGCAGAAAAACAAGAGCTTGTGTTGGGCTTTCTTTTTCACCTGGCAGTAATCATCTGCAGTAGCCCACAGAAAGGCATCAGGCCGCAGACAGACTTGAGGCTCTATCCCACCCGTCCCAATGCCCCAGGCACCTGCGTCTGTGCTGTTCCACACGGGCTCCTGCTGCCAGCCAAGCCCTGCGGTGGTGTGGCCTCTGCAGGCACCAGGCTAAGGGACTGGAAACCAGTGTCCAGTGCCCACTCTCCGTGCCTCTCCTCAGCTTTTCAGGGGAGACTGTGCCCACAGCCCCACCTAACTGGAAGCATTAGGCAGTTAGAAATCAGCCTTCGGGAAGGCTTCGTGGATTTCCTTCACGGACAGAACCCAGGAGCCTGGCGCGCCTCCCCTCTGAGGCTGCGGGGGGCTTTGCCTCTGAATTCCTTCTCCAGCGTGAGATAAACCGCCCGCTCTGTGCTACTTGAAGGATACTTTTCAAAGTGAGGAACCCAAGGACACGCACCATGGTGTCCTAATCCACCAAACACATTTGTCAGATGATTTTCCTTTTCATCTTACATCTCAAGGAACGCATATTTACAGCTCACGTACAGAGCTGAGCCTGAAATGCAGGCAACACCCGTGTGAGGCTCAGGACTGCTAAAATATTGACACTGCTTTGCACTTTGTTCATTGTAAGAAGTCTCTTTCTAGAAAATAATACACTTTTATTTGCAAATTCAGAGAAAAGGGCACTTTGGGCTTTAAGATGCTGGTAAGTTTTAGCAGCAGAAGATGGATTTGCCCCAGTCTGGTGATTCCAGACTCTGGGGTCAGGAATCAGGAGGCCCTCCCTTCCTGCAAGGTGAGTCCCTCTGGGCCTGGGGGCCAGGACCAGGCAAAGTGACCGAGGACTCTGAGGAGAGCCCAGCAGAGCCCACGGCTGGTCTGAGCCCAGGCTAATTTTTTTTTTTTTTTTTTTTTTTTTTTTTTTTTTTTTTTTTTTTTGAGACAGAGTCTCACTCTGTCGCCCAGGCTGGAGTGCAGTGGCGCGATCTTGGCTCACTGCAACCTCCGACTCCTGAGTTCAAGCAATTCTCCTGCCTCAGCCTCCCGAGTAGCTGGGATTACAGGTGCCTGCCACCACGCCCAGCTAATCTTTTGTATGTTTAGTAGAGACACAGTTTCACCATGTTGGCCAGGCTGGTCTTGAACTCCTGACCTCAGGTGATCAGCCTGCCTCAGCCTCCCAAAGGGCTGGGATTACAGGCTTGAGCCACCATGCCTGGCCTCCGTTTCCTTCTTCTTAATTTAATTATTTATTTTTTTTGGAGACAGTCTCACTCCGTCGCCCAGGCTGGAGGGCAGTGGCATGACATCGGTTCACTTCAAGCTCCACCTCCCGGGTTCAAACAATTCTCCTGCCTCAGCCTCCTGAGTAGCTGGGACTACAGGCGCCCACCACCATGCCTGACTAATTTTTGTATTTTTAGTAGAGACGTGGTTTCACTATGTTGGCCAGGCTGGTCTTGAACTCCTGACCTCAGGTGATCCGGCTGTGCCTGGGCCCCCCAGAATGCTAGGATTACCGGTATGAGCCACCGCACGCCACCGCGCCTGGCCCCAGGTTAATTTTTAAAATGACTGTGAACTCTCGGAGACTCCTGAAGAATAAACAAAAGCCTCTCCTGCTCTCATTGTCCCTGAGGGAAAGAGCCTGGTGCCCTGTGAGGGAGAGGCTGAGGGTCTGGAGGAAGCTGGAGGCTTTCCACAGCCACTGCAAGTGTTTGCTTTAAACAAATATTTCAAAAGTCAAGATCCCGAGAGCAGCCATATGCCTCCTTCTGGGGATCCATGAGTCTCTTTATCCGCAGTTTATTCAGTGGTGCGTTGGCCTGCTCAGACTTCTGAAGGCCAACCAGCCGAAGCCAGCACACCCTCTTCACATTGACTCACAGCGCAGGCCAAGTCCGCCTGAGTGGAACATGCTCCTGAGACTGGATTACCTGGAAGAACATGGGAAAAAGAGAATTTAAAGGGGAAATTTTGATTTTCTCTTCAGTGTTTGAGCCCAAGTAAATATCCACAATTATAGGATAATTTAAGTTTATTGTTATCTTTTCTTACATAAAAATCTACTTTCATAACATAAAAGTTATAATAAATTAACTTCTTATTTGAATGCACTTTGTGTTTTGAGATCTAGTGGTTTTTTAAAAAGGCTTCAAAGCTTGTTCCCGCTCAGCCTCCCTCGCTGTCCCATGGGGACTCTGGTTATTGGGATGCCTGGGGTATTGTGGGACACACGTGGCTCAGCCCACGGGGCCTTCTTAAGTCCAGAAGGGACACGGCCCAAGGCAGCCTCTGTGGTCAGAGGAAGGATCCCACTCTTCTTCTGTGGACGTCCCCTTTTGGGGCGCATGGGAGCAGCTTCGACACAGCGGCCGTTCCTGGCACTCTCCTCCCCTCCCACCTGGCGGTCTCCCCAGAGCTCCGTATCACCTGCCTCCACGGGGCATCACCTCCTCACCTGCCCTGGCAGAATCAGGTGCTCCTGCACAGAAGAGTTTGCTCCCAGTGATGGCAGGTGTCACATGCTGTCCTGAGAGCTGAGATGGTCGATAACAGTGTTTGAACTTCACAGAGCACATCAGACCCACAGGAGTAAAAGGAAGAACTTTATTTTCCAAAGCATCCCCCCTGGAGCTTGACCCTCTGTAAATGAGAACAATTGGCTGTTTCCAGTGTAAATCAAAGTGCGCGTTTACAGATGTCCCTGTGAAAATGAAACTATCTGGGCCCTGCCTTTCATAAGCAGGAAAAAACAAAAGGAAGTGTCTGGTGAAGGCCATTCCCTGGGTTTCATTCAGCACCCACGAGGCTCTGGGAAGAGCCCATCCATGCGAGAGCTATTATTACCAATGGACCCCAACAATAATTGGTGGATGATGGGGTGGATAACATGAAATAGACAAACCAGCACCGGAGGAGTGCCCCTGGCCATGCCCCCTGCCCTGCATACCCTCCCCAATGGCCGTACGAGGTCAGCCTGTGCAACGTTGGCCCCACACAGGTGGCCTCTCCAGGTCGAGGGGTTTCCGTCGCTGCTCAGAGTCATGTAACTATCCTTCCAGAGGTGGACAGGCTCCAGCGGTGCCGGTCAGCCCTACGCAGGCCCGAGAGGGCCATGGAGGCAGGTTCCAATGCATGTTTTTTGGGGCTCTCTAAGCTTTGGAAGGAAACGCCCAGCGATTTAAGCCAAGTGAGGGGAGGGCTGGGGCTTTACAGGCAGTGCTGGGGTTCCCACAGAGACCCAGAGGGAGAACTGGGAGCCAAAAGCCACGGGACCTAAGCCTGAAGCCTCCACCACAGCCCACAGCTTTCCTGTGTTTCCTGGACAGCCGTTCCTGAGAGCATTGTGTGGGTTCTGCTGTGCACGCGGTCAGCTGCGGTGGACACAGGATCAAACGACCTCCCTGATCTCATCTGAGTTGGTCAGGGAGCTGTGCAGGGCACAAGAGGCTCTGGGAAAAACGATACCAACATTAAGATACCAGCCAAGTCCAGGCGCGGTGGCTCATGCCTGCAGTTGCAGCATTTTGGGAGGCCAAGGTGGGCAGATCACCTGCGGTCAGGAGTTCCAGACCAGCCTGGCCAACACGGTGAAATCCCGTCTCTACTATAAATACAAAAATTAGCTGGACGTGGTGGCGGGTGCCTGTAATCCCAGCTACTTGGGAGGCTGAGGCAGGAAAATTGCTTGAACCCGGGAGGCGGAGGTTACAGTGAGCCCAGATTGCGCCACTGCACTCCAGCCTGGGCAACAGAGTGAGACTCTGTCTCAAAAAAAAAAAAAAAAAAAAAAAAATTGCAGCTAAAATGAGATGCACAAGGTGGTAGTCACCGATCTCATGGAGGGTAGAGGAGGAATCTGAAGGTGTCGGACTGCTATTTAATAGAGCTCTAACCTGAAGCTGAACAGGCACTTAAGTACTTAAGGAGCTGAGCCAAGTCCTCACCTTCTCCTAGGGAAGCCAGGACCACAAGGGACAGTGTAAAGAATACAGCAACCTTTTACCCGCACTGGGACGGCGTTCGAGGCCTCGTGACCCACAGACCCGGGCCGCACTCTGCTTCCTCGGCTGGTCTGTAGGGTGGAAATGCTCCTGACAGGCAGGCTTGATGGACTGTGAGTATTTCTTACATGACAATAATATTTGAAGTTCAAAGAGAAATCACAAGTACTGGAAAAAAAAGAAACACTATGAAGTAGAAAAAGAGCTCCATGTTTCCAGAAATATTTATTTATTTATCACTTAATTGTAAGTCCCGGGACACATGTGCAGGATGTGCAGGTTGTTACACAGGTAAACGTGTGCCCTGGTGGTTTTCCGCACAAATCAACCCATCACCTGGGTATTAAGCCCCACATGCATTAGCTCTTTATCCTGATGCTCTCCCTCCCCCATGCCCCTGAAAATACTTATAAAATTAAACAAATAAGTTATCGTATGTTAGGACATTAGGAGTGCTTTTGGGGCAGGCATATTATAATTAAGTGGTTATGTAAAACTTTAAAAAACATGATGAGTTTCCACCGTTTCTGTTCTTGTTTTCATCTCTAGCAGAAAAGCAATTCAGAGTCAGTCTCAGGGAGCAGACAGAAGGCTGGGAATCTCAGCTTTGCTGAAGGTAATTGTGGGGCCTTGAGGAAGTCATTTAATTTCTTGACACGCCGTTTGTGCATGGGACTGACCCCAGTGGGTTCCTCGTACGACTGTCCCGGGTAGCAAAGGCATCCGCACGCATGAGCTGTGGTGGGTATGGCGATGCCTGGTGAGGCTCGTGCTCCATGCACCACAGATGCTATCTTCTTTAGGTACGTTCTGAAAGACTTGACTTCCCTATGTTTTAGGATGCGCTTACTTTCTATTTGAAGGATGGTCAATTGGACACACTGCAATTTTGGGCACCTATTTGCACAGAAATGAGCTCACAGGGCCATAGAGCACACACAGCGAGGCCAGAAGTACTTTAAGTTAAAGACATCCATTTCATTTACTTGTGTTTGCTGTCATCCCCCTGCAGCCTTTGCATTTAGTCAGTTTTATTTTTTCACATTGGCTGCTTCCCACAGCTTTGGGTGACTCGATGGGGGCTGTGTCACGTGGACGTTCTCTCCTTTGTACAGTGTCATGGGGAAGAGGGTCACGTGGACAGGGAGGGGCCGGGGTCGCCACGTACATCTCTTGTCCAGGGAGGGTTCTGGGCAGCTGAAGGTCTCCGATTGTCCTACAGCCTGGGCCACACTGAGAACCACCATCTGATGTCCTAACTACCAAGCGATTTGCCCTGCTATGAGCTCATACCCTTATAAAATGAAAATTCCCTGTAGGGAAAGGTCATTTGTTTACCTAAACAGAACTTAAATTGTGACTGATGTTCTGCACTGAAGGGATAGTCAGAGAACACCAATTCCCTCCGTGGGTCAGCGTCCACGCGCATGCCTGCAGGGCCTCACCATGCGTCTGAGTGACACAAACCGGCTGTGGTGGGTGGACTCTTTTCCTCACCTTTTCCGTCCCCCCCAACAAGCACAGCCCCCTAAAACCACCCCATGTTTAGACCTTGGTCTACCATGGAACAATGTTCCACAACTGTACAGATCACCCCGACAGGTAAGCTTGTGATTCTGGCAGAATTAAGGATTCTTTAAACAGACATTTCTAGATGAAAAAAGAATTGTCTTTTCCTGGGGTTACTAACCTGAGAGCACGCTAATCTGGGTGGGTCATCCAGGGACGTGGAAATTGTCTGAAGAATGAAGCCAGGAAGAAAATGACAGCATGAGAGACAAATGGGGAAGGGGGAGAGGAGAAAGGGAGAGAGACCGAGATAGAGAGAGAGATAGAGACAGAGACAGAGGCAGAGAGAGACAGGTACAGAGGGGGAGAGACAGAGAGAGACAGAGAGAGAGACAGAGACAGAGGCAGAGAGAGACAGGTACAGAGGGGGAGAGACAGAGAGAGACAGAGAGAGAGACAGAGACAGAGGCAGAGAGAGACAGAGAAAGGCGGAGGGAGAGAGAAAGATGGGGGAGAGACTGAGACGGAGGGAGAGAAACAGAGAGAGACAGAGGCAGAAAGAGAGGGGGGCAGAGGGAGAGAGACAGAGAGAGGCGGAGGGAGAGGGAGATGGGAGAGAGATTGAGACAGAGGGAGAGAGAGAAAAACAGGGAGAAAGAGAGAGAGGCAGAGATTGGGAGAAACAAAGAGAGAGGGAGAGATTAATACAAAGAGAGAGAGAGAGACAGAGAGAGTTGGGGGAGAGAGAGAGACAGAGGGAGACAGAGACAGAGAGAGAGACAGAGAGGGAGACAGGGAGAGGGAGCCTGACTCTGCACCATTCATGGTGCTGGCTCAAGACCCTGACTCTGTGCCGCTTCCTCTGGTTCTGTGACCCACCTATGATCCTGTTCAGCTGCAAGCCCATAACACCCCTGGGTGCTTAGCCTGTTTCCAGATGAGCTCCCATCACTCTGAACTGAGAGATTCTGTCCACTGAACCATGACCACATTCATAAGTTTGGAGAGGAAAGCTTTATTTCTCATAAAGGGCTGCAGCCGGCAGGTGGCCATTCTGACCACCTGGGAAAGGTAGCCTCCAGCCAGAAGCCAGAAACAGACATGTAGAAGGTGGGAAGAATAAGACGGATTGATTGAGCAAGGTGGCCAAATATACATATTCAATAAGCTATGGGGGGAGTCATGAATATTCATGAAAGGAGAAATACATCTGTGTGCAATTGAGCTTCATGCCCCTTCACAGGTCCCATGTTCAAAAATGGCCACATTAGCATAAACCAAAGGTGGAGTTTTGTCCCTGTGATGTCAAAAAGTGAAGGAGAGGACATGGAAACTCATTGTGCATCCTCAGTAGGCTGGCCAGAGCCACTCTGAGGTCAGTGGTCTCCATCAGGAAGGAACAGCGGTCTGGGTTTCTACCCAGCCCTTAGGGAAGGAAGCCTAATGGCGGTGAGCCATGTCTGATCTCCCATCCTATCATGGTCTCCCAGGAACTCAGTTTCAAGTTTTCTCTGGGGTCCTCTTGACCAAGAGATGATCTATTCAGTTGGTTGGGGGCTTAAGATTTTATTTTTATTTCTCAATCCTGACTGATACATGGCCCTTGACTTGCACTACAGCCATGCCTCTATTTGTATGTAGAGGGCTGTGACTGAGCTGTCTGACTGTTCAGGAGAAGCAAGATGGGGGTGCAGTGCCAGGACAGCAACTCCAGGGGTCTTTGCATGCACATGGAGCAGGCCAGTGAGACCTTGAACAACAGCTTTCCTCAAGTCTGAGGAAGAAATATGTAGAAAACAAGCCAGATGCCAGAAAAGCACATGAATTAAGAGTATGAGAGCAAACAACCCAAAGTCATCCTTCTGAAGAGGATGGAGCTCATTGTCCTTGGTCACTCAATGCATGAGGATGGGTCAGCTGGCTTGGGTAGACATCAGGGTTCCCCAGAAAAACAGAACCAGTAAGATGTATACATAATGTAAACAGAGAAAGGATTGGCTCATTCATTACAAGGACTATGGGGGCTGGCAAGTCCAAAACCTGCAGTGTGTACTGCAGGCTGGGGATCTGGGAGAGCCCACGGTGCAGATCGGCCTGAAGGCCATTCACTGGAAAATCCCCTCTTGCCTGGGGGGGCCGCCCTCTTGTTCTGTTCAGGCCTTCAGCTGACTGAAGAAGGCCCACCCATATTACAGAGGGCAACCTGATTTACCCAAAGTTCGCAATGTAACATCAATCTCACCAAAATCACCCTCCAAGTTAACACATAAGATTGACTGTCACAAGTCCATCCCACATCAACTTGGCACCAGACACCCTTCCTTACACCATACCCAATCTCCAGGTAAAAACAATAACAAGGCTACACTTTTCCTAAAATGGTACAACCATCCTACATGCAACCAAGTGTGCACAAACTCCCTCCCCAGAAGAGGAGGCAAAGTCCTTTAGTGGTATTTAATCATCTCCCTGATATCCTGTAACTTACATGCTATGACAAAAAGGGGACAAAAGAGGGAAGGAAACAAAGATATTTGATACACCCACATATTCATAGCAAAATAGAGAGGAAATACTCAAGACAGTGGCAGCCCTTGATTTTGTAACTGGTCTGATGGGCAGAGCTGGTACTCACAATGACCTTCTATGTTCCATTTGCTTGCAGCAAGACCTCAGCTGGTCGCAGTTCTGTATTTGCTGGGGTGACCCAAAGCTTCGTATGTGAAGGGTCTGGGCCATTCGCAGTCTGCCTGAATTGGGTTGAGGTGGTTTTCCATTGGCGTTAATCACAGGCGTGGTAATACCAGGAGGCACCCTAAGGGCTCTCCTGTATTCCAGACACGACCTTCCTTACCTTTACTCTAAAGTAGCAGCCCAATTTCCCCCTGGTAGTCAGGGTCAGGCACCCAGCCAGCACCGTAACCCTCTTCTTACTTAGCCTGTTGACTCAGAGACATGAGAATCCTTAAGTGGCAGGGTAGCATCTTAATTTCCAGTTCAGTGGACCATCACTGTGTCTCCTGGTTCCAGCGTGCCTCCCTCTGGAACTCAGTCCTTTTGTAACTAAGTAGTCCTCCCCTTGGCACCTAGGCTCTAGGCCAGCAGATAATAAGTTTGCAGGACAGGAAGCAAACGTGGTGCTCCTGGGTCTCTAGTGGGTGACAGTGAGTGGTGCTACTCCCACTTCCACCCAGCATCAAGCCTTCTGTTAGACAAACCCTCCCTCCACCAAACAGGCTCTGAAAATAAAGGCTGAGCATCTAAGACAGAGATGTCATCCTTCATTCCCCTCCCACTGGGGAAATGTAGGGAACATCTTAGAGCACCGGGGAAATTAACTTTGAGCTTTGATATGGTTTGCTGTGTCCCCACCCAAACTGCATCTTGAATTGTAGTTCCCCTAATCTGCACATGTCACGGGAGGGACCCACTGGGAGACCATTTAATCATGGGGAAGTTACCCTCATGCTGCTCTCGTGATTGTGAGTGAGTTCTCAGGAGATCTGATGGTTTTATAAGGGCCTTTCTCTTCGCTCAGCCCTCACTCTCTCTCCTGCCACCCTGTGAAGAGATGCCTTCTGCCATGATTGTAAGTTTCCTGAGGGCTCCCCAGTCCTGTGGAACCGTAAGTCAACTAAACCTTCTTCCTTTATAAATTATCCAATCTCAAAAAGTTATTTATAGCATCATGAGAACAGACTAATACAAGCTTCTTTGCAGGAAAGTAAGAAGACTTCACTCTTCTAAATTATGTCTGGATTTGGCTGGGCATAGCAGCTCATGCTTGTAATTCCAGAACTTTGGAAGGCTGAGATGGGAGGATCACTTGAGAAAAATAAGTAGGACAATGATTTCCCACTGACTCCAGGCCAGGGTCGTGGGTGGCTGGAGCCTGTCCTGGCAATTCAGCCCATCCCACAAGGCAGGCCCGGTCCTGGGCAGGTCTCACTATGTTAAGCCTGGTCAACATAGTGAGACCCCATCTCATTTAAAAAAAAACTAAAAATTTTTTTAAAAGTCTGTTTTAATTTTATAAACCAAGACCATAAACCTACCCTTAAACACTTCAGACTGAGAGAAGCAATTGGTCCTATTACCTTGGTTTACAGGTGGAGAAACCAGAGAGAACCATCTAGTTGAGCATCACATTGGATTAATATTGGTGCCAGCTTGAACTCAATTTTTCTCATTCCTGGTAAAATGCCCTTTGCATCACACACAGTGAAAAGCATCTAATCACGTTCATCATGCTTGATACTCCTTATTAGTAAGGTTCAAAAGCCCATAAGAAAGCGAGACATGGCTTTCATTTACAATTTGTTTGTTGAGGAGATGTCTCAGAGTCATTGTTCAGAGGTGACAGTGGTTGTGAGACCTGGGGCCCTGATCACACCCTAACTTGTATTATCACAACAGGGGTACACTGCTCCTGATCCATGCTTTCCAAGTTGGCCGATCATGCCCATTCACAGCCCCTGGGGGAGAGGGAGACACAGCTTTTCCTTACATTTGGGAACTTGTGCTTCCTGACACGATGCTAGGAACTGGTCATCACATTGCTTGTGGGAACAGAGATGGACAAGGGAGACCCAGAAGGCCCATCCATGGTCTGCAGTGTAGACGCAGCAGGTCCTCAGATGATGTCATTTTGTTCAACGTCATTTTGGTATAATGTTGATATGAAAAAAATTAAATTACCATCAGGGCCACTCTCTGGGTGGAGCTCAGGGCCCTCCAGGTTCCTCCCACATCCCACAGATGTGCACGTGAGGGTCCTCGGCATTTCCCAGTGAGAGTGAGTGTGGGTGGGTGAGTCACTTGCGATGGGACCACGTCCTGCCCAGGATGGGGCCTGCCTTGTGGGACGGGCTGAGCTGCCGGGACAGACTCCAGCCACCCATGACCCTGGCCTGGAGTCAGTGGGAAATCATCGTCCTACTTGTTTTTCTCAGTCTTTCTTAAATGTCTGTATAGCTCACATTGATTTCCATGTTTCACATGAGGAATGTTTTGGTCTTTGTTTCGAGGTATGGTGATAATGTTTTTGGGCCAGAAACACGTTGTAGGAAGGAACGTAACTCTTGTCTTTATCAGTTAACCGATGGCAAATTGGTTTTGTTTTCTGTCGTTTCTCCTCAAGTTGCCATTTCCGAGTGTCAGAGCATGAGTACCGTCATCTCGGACAAACCCCGCCCCTTTCAGTTCCAGCTCCCTTTTCAGCCTCCTGCATTTCAAGGAAATCACTTCTCTTCTAACTGCAAGCAGTCAGAAAGAGCCGACAGTAAAACACAGATAAAGCAGCTCGGAGAGCCGGAGGGCGGGGGGGAGTGAAGTATCTTGGTTAATGGCCAAACTTCACCCTCATACAATGGGCCCCAGTAAAACAGTGGGCCTTAATAAGCACGTTCCTTTCCCTTCTAAAGGCAGACTCAGGCGTATGCCTGCAGCTGCAGAAAGGCAGAACTCTCCCTCCCAAATAAGTACAACAAAGAAACACAGAAGCAGCCCAAGCCTCTGATAAACTCTCCCACCCTAAATCCTTTAAAACTCTTAGTCTGTAAAGGAGTGCGGCTTGTAACCTAACTTGGTCAGAGGCCCCCCCCCGGGTTTGAAACATTGACTGTTAAGCCACCATTCGTGTTTCTCTCCTCTCTCTTTAATTCTTCCACTGAGAGCCTATCCTCGATGTCCAGTGAGGACCTACTGTCCCGAAGCTCTGTCTCTCCAGCACCTCCTCCAGCAGCGTCCACACTGGCAGAAGGACCCAGAGCCAACTGGTGAGGGGTTGTCCTCTCTGAAGATGACCTCATGTGGCTCTGGAGCCTTGAGTGTGAGACCAAAGGAAGGGCCTAAGGTCATGGCTCCCAAGAGGAAGAAGCTCACGTCCAGCAGCCTGTGGTGTGTGTCCCCAGTCAGGCCACACAGGCAGTGGTTGAGCGGCAAGTGGTTCTCACTGGCACCAGGTGAGGGCACCTTGCACAGAGGCCACTGTGCCAGCTGTGTGGGCACGTCCCCATCTCTACTTCTCTACCCTACACGTCAGCAAGAGTGACTCTGGAAGAAATCAAGACACCGAGGTGAAGGGCTACCCAAGCTTTCCCACAAGCTCGCATTCAAATCCAGTTCTCAATTTAAAGCTAGAAACCTTAATGATCACCCCGTCATACAGCCTCTAAGGTGTGGGTCAGTGAATGACAGCATACACCTATTTCAGGTTTCCTCTATTTGATTCCAGGCTTTCCACTAAAACCAAGAAGTTCTAGGCCTTCTGGAGAAGGAATTTTCATAGTAAGAAGCCCACCTCTAGTCTCTGGACGCTTGTTAGAGCGAAGTGTGGTCCACCGGCCAGCATCGCTCAGGATCTTGTTAGAATGCAGAATCCCAGACCCACTGCAGACCTTCCAAATCAGAGCCTGCATCTTAGCAAGAGCCCAGGTGGCTAAGACACGCATGAGAGTTTGGGAAGTCTTATGTCGGATCATGAAGGGCAAAACCTTTGGTGATATCGGAAGATCGAATGCCTACTATAAAATGTTTGATGGGAAGGCAATGCCCAGAACCCTGAGTGTCCTTTTTAATTTGCTCTCTCAATTTTGTCCACAAAAGATTGAAAGAGAACTCAAAGAATTGAGGTCGTGCTTTGTCACTTCAGGTGCAATCTAGTTTTGTAAGTTTGCTAAGAGATTAAACAATTAAATAGTTACAGCTACAAAACATTAAGATGATGATGATCAACAGAAAGAATGAGAGAAGGTACATGATTAAAAGGAAAGCGCCACTTCCTTCAAGTCCTGGATATTTTGATTCTCTTTATCTGTTTTCCAATTCAGAGTCAACATTCTCTTCAGTTTGATTTTTTATTATTATAGAAGAATATGTAATCATTGTAGAAGATTTAGAAAGTACAGGTAAGCAAAGAAGGAGGGGGAGAAGGGAAGGAGGAGAAGAGAATGGAAAGGGAGAGAAGGGAGGGAAAGGAAAACCTCTGTGGTCTTATTAGCCGGAGAAGACACAGCAGCTCCCCTTTTGCTCTAGGTACTAATCCTCACACACTGAAGTGTGTGCATATTTACAAATGAGGAACTGGATGATGAAACTATTGTTAAATACATTTTTAACTTAATAAATGCATCAAGGACTTCTTCCCAAAGAACTTTTGCTTTTGATCTGATGATACATAATAGAGCTACTGATATAATAGTAATAAAACTATAGCAATGTTTAAGGTATTAAGAGCAGAGAAAACAATTAAGGTCAGAAAGGGTAAGGCATTTTTTGGAAACTTGTCAAAATACACAGTCATTCTGGGAACCCATGTTCAAAACTACTTATTGACAGCAATGAACATTCTTTACGATGATTTCGAGCAGTGAGGTATGGAGGGAAAACTCAAAAACGCACATTTCTCGGCAAAATGCCTTTTCCAAGGGAGGGCACAGTGCAGCCCCCTTCTCTTTTAGGATAACTTGGTTACTGCTCAGGTTGGGAATTCCTGGATTCCAGGATCTGTGTTCTGGCGGGAGCTCCCATCTGCAGGAGGGGTCCAGGACGGGCTGACCGATAAGATGAGCGAAGGCCGGCCTGGCCTTTGGTGCAGAGCTCTGGACCAGTGAGATTTTGAGGTGGATGGGACATGTGCCCGTGTCCCTGTGTCTGGGATCTCCAGGCTACCTCCGAGACAGCCCAAGGTTAGGGCCAGTGATGGCCTGTTTACTGCCCCTCTTTTCTAAATTTGAAAGAAAAAAAAAAACCCTCCAAGATGTGTTATGTTCTGGCCATAAAACCACAAGCTTTTGTCTCCTGGCTGGTGTGTCCGTCCCCTTTAGCAGCGAGTCTGTGCCTTCGTGCTGTGGAAGAGCCAACGCAGATTCTCAGGCTGCGAGCAAAGCCCTCCGTGCAGACAGAGCTCCAGCCGTGGCAGGCGGCTTCTCATCACTGCCCACCGGTTCCTCCTGGGCCTTGCCCAGCCCGGGTGCTGGGAGGTCCTCAGACAGCACTTGCTGAGGGAAGCTGAAGCCTGGGGAGGTTTCAGCAGTGGCCGCCTCCAGACTGCCCAGGCTTCTTGCCCTCACCTCCCAGACCGCGAACCAACCCACAGACCTTGCCAACTGACAGTCCTTCCTAACCCACAGTCCTCCCTAACCGCCGCCCCAGGTGCTTCTCATCTGTCACCCTTGTGTTTGGTCTGGAAAAATTCCGGAGCTGCATGGAAAATTGAAAAATTCAAATTGGTCTGGAAAAATTCCCGAGCAGGTCCTGGGAGGGAAACAAGCCCAGGAGATGTAAGTGACCCAGACGGTGGCTTGCACTGATCTGGGGCCCCGCACACCCCTCCCTCCCTGGGCAAGAGTCCTTGAGTTGGGAAAGGCTCTGAGACGGGAAAGCTGCTGGCGGCTCCTGTCTTCCGGAAGTGCAGGCGTCCCCCACAGGACTGAGCTGTGCCAGAGGAACTGCGCTGTGCAGAGGTGGTTCCCATCACACTGCCACAGCCAACGCCGGCTCCCCTGGATTTCCGTGGGAGCGACTTCCCACCCCTGAACTAAGAGAGCACAGGCCTCATGATGTTTGGATACCTCCTGTTCACAACAAACATACTTCATGGACAGATGCACTGTGGCACCCATGTGGCACCCACATTTTATTCATTCATTTGTTCACGAGAATAGTTTCCCACCTACCAAGCGCCGTGCACTGCACCAGCCTCACACAGTTGGGAGAGGACGTCCTGCCCAGGAGAAGCTTAGGCTTAGAGCAGAAATGGCACTGTGCATCTAGGGCCATTAAAATGGACAGGGGCAGGAATCCAACTGTACGTGGATGATTAGTTACAATGGAGAGTATGACCTGGACCCAGGTCCTGCCCCACCAGAACAGGAGAACCCTCACTGTGTGTTGATCAAATGACTTAATAAAATCATGAAATCATGTATAAATATTTATAGTAATTCAATAAATCATTAGATTGATAGGTTCAGATTCTGTGTGGCAATGAACCAGCTTTATTTTTCAAAGCAATGATCTGTGTATTCTAATCTTGTCTTCATGCTTTATTTCATTAAGTTGATCTTCAATCTCTGATATCCTTTCTTCTGCTTGATCGATTTGGCTATTGAGACTCGTGTATGCTTCATGAAGTTCTCGTGTGGCGTTTTTCAGCTCCATCAGGTCATTCGTGTTCTTCTCCAAGCTGGTTATTCCAGACAGCAATTCCTCTAACCTTTTTCCAAGGTTCTTAGTTTCCTTGCATTGGGTTAGAACATGCTCCTTTAGCTTGGAGGAGTTTGTTATTACCCACCTTCTGAAGCCTAATTCTGTCAGTTCGTCACTCTCATTCTCCGCCCGTTTTGTTCCCTTGCTGACGAGGAGTTGTGATCCTTTGGAGGAGAAAAGGCGTTCTGGTTTTTGAAATTTTCAACCTTTTGCACTGGTTTCTCCCCATCTTCGTGGATTTATCTACCTTTGGTCTTTGCTGTTGCTGGCTTTTGGATGAGTTTCTGAGTGGACCTCCTTTTTGTTGATGTTGATGCTCTTCCTTTCCATTTGTTAGTTTCCCTTCTAACAGTCAGGGCCCTCTGCTGCAGGTCTGCTGGAGTTTGCTGGGGATCCACTCCAGACCCTGTCTGCCTGGGTATCACCAGTCGGGGCTGCAGAACAGCAAAGATTGCTGTATATTCTTTTCCTCATAAAAATGTGGTCCAGGGAAAAAGATCATCCTCCAACTAGTCAGTAATCATCCTTCTAAAAGCCACCACAAAGCCCTGGGAAAAGCCGCCAGTCATCAAAGAGGCCAGTTCAAATCAATGGCCTTTGGGGTCTGCGGGAGTCATAGGGCGCCTGGGCATCAGACCTCCAGACAGTGTCAATAAGAACACAGTCACCCCCGACACAGGCGCCAAGGCAGCCGGTTTCACCACTGCCCAGGACACACAGGCCCCCCAGGAAACACAGTCAGTGGGTCAAAGCCCACCCCAAGGACCTACTTAGCTCCAGGCTGGTGGGACTTCTAAGAATGTTTTTCTTTGTTTGTTGGTTGAATGCGGCAATTATTTCTAGCCTAAAACCACAAACTATGTGAGGTTTGCTTATTCTAACTTAACAACAATGTGAGGTTTCCAGTTTAAACATTGTTATCTAGAAATTTACGATCTAAGCACTGCAATATAAATTTTTATTTCTATTTGTTATCTTATTGATTTCATTACCCAATGGCATTTTCCAAACTTTACGTATTTGACACCGAAGATACTCTATGGACTTTGTAGTATGTATTTACATAGCAATGGCAATGCTAGGTGCAAGCCCCACATCTGCGAGGAGCAAGGGGTTACTTGGCAGCCAGTTTTCTCTGGGACGAGGGCTGTTTGCAGTGACGTGGCAGGGTGGGGTCGGGGGAATCCTGAATTCCCTCTTCCTGGGCGTCAGGTGGCTCTGCTGAAGCCGGCAGCAAGGACTGAAAAGCTCCCTTTCCACAATTGTGCTTCAGGCCTTTATTGCCCTAACATGGCAGCCATCTCTCTGGCATTATCAAAGCCCTTACAACCTCCCTTTGCAATGCAACACTGGCGTGAGGGCGGTGCCCAGAGAGCTGATGTGGATCCCTGGATACAGTCCAGCCCTGGAATTAATTTCCTGAGCTTGCAGAGAAATGGCAGTGTGAGAGCCGCTGACCTCCCTGGCCCTCACCCTCCATCTGTCCCGTGGACACCAGGATTTGTTCTCCTCTGAGAGCCATTAAGGTGGCTAAAAATAATTACAGAGCTCATCGTAAATGCACACTGTTCTGTAAACAGTGCAGGAAATCCCCCATTGAGCAAACGAAACACTAAGATAGTCTTTATGAGCCAGTGATGGGTGAGAAACAGAGGTCAGGTTTTCTAGCATCGGGCCTTTACTTCAAAACTAAGTTGTAATAGCGACAACTCTAATAAAAGTTATTCTTGTTTTGATCATTCTCACCTCATTCATCAGTGGAAAAATAGAGAGTTGGCACGATTCGGTGTATATCACTGGAGCTGTGCTTTTCAGAGCAGCACTGCATTTCACAAGTTAATAACTTTCCCACAGACTCTTAAATGCAATAGAATGTTGGGCTTTTAAGCAACATCTCTCCAGTCTGTGAATTATAGAATCTTAAGATAAAGTAACAGGACTTTCTGTATGGAATGTCTTACTCTGAATACTTATCAAAAATATTTTTACAGCATCAATTACTCCTCACACACCGCCCAGGGCTGAGGACACAAATGTGTGCATATTTTACAGGAGCCTTTTTCACAGATAGAGTGGAGTGCAAATTTACACAAACCCAGTGTATATGCACTGCTTTCCCTATGCATCTCTTGGATGTGTCCCTATAACGATGCAACGTGAAAAACTCTGATGCTTGGACATGAGAATTACCAACTCCCTAGAAGTAATTCTGATTTAATCGGGAAGCAACATGGTCTATTAAAACTTAACACAGACTTTGGAGACATCCATTTCTGGATTCAGTTCTCTGTCACCCTTTGAGCCTGTGTTTTCTCCTCTGTGAAATGGGGCTCGCCCTCCTCCACCTCTGTGTTTCTGGCTGAAGGTTGGATTCAGGGTTGTATTTGAGGTGAAGGCTCAGGGAGCCTGGGAGTCTAAGCCAGTTGCATTTCTGCTTTTATGGTTTACAGATAATAATGGGAACGTTAAGTGTAGTGCTTGTGCTGTGCGTGTCTTAAGTGCTCATAGCTGCCATACGAATAAGGAAGTGGTGTGTTCCTGTGATTTTGGGTATCTGAGAGCTGAGGTGTGATGTCCTCAATCCACACAGCTCCTCAGATTCAAAAGAAATCCACCTTCTTGCCCCAACCCTCCCACACTGCCTTGGTTGTAGGAAAATCACTCAGTGGTCATCCAAGGCTACAAGTGGCATTCAGCTGCTTAAGTGAATATTGGATTACATCTTTGATAAACTGTTTTTCCTACCGCTCAAATACACAGTGTGCTTTAAATAGAAAAACAATGTGTGGCAGATTAGATTCAGCTCATGAAAGGAGTCATAAAAATTCAGTTCACTCCCAACTGTGTATTTTTTAAAAAATCATTCGATAACTGCCACTTTGGGAGTTGCTTCTGATGATTGAAAATTCCTGAAAGTTGCTTTGAACATCCCAAAGAAGGCTGCTCTAACCAGAAATTTCTGGTGCAGGTTAGAACACCCCAAACACAGCTACTCTATCCAGAAATTTTGGGTGCAGGTTAAAACACCCCAAAGACGGCTACTGTATCCAGAAATTTCGGGTGCAGGTTAGTCTGACAGCCAGCTGCCCCTGGGCTTTCTCGTTTTGGGGTGAATTGGCTTCAGGTTCTTTTTTTCTGAGCCATGTACTTTTGCTGAAAGCCTTGCAGCTTTGAAGGGCTCTGAGCTTACCCCACGCTGGAGCCAGCGTTGTTTGAACTGGGTGTGGACATGGTAACAGACAAGGTTTTGTTTTCAAGCTGCACTGAATTTTTCAAGTGGTGTAAACCAACTTCAGTCCATCAGCTGTTATTTCCATTTCGGTAACAGCACATACAGCCAGGCCTACGGACAGCATCCTGTGAACTAAGGTCAAAGCTCAACCATGAAACTGTGAACTGAGTCCACGCTAAGGGGCCTTAAACAGTGAGCGGTTGTACAGTGGCAAGAGTGGGGAGGGGGCCGCATGATGGGATCCGTCCACTTTTGGGGATGGCCCAGAGGGGAGGGGGTAAATAATTGAGAAACCACGAAATATTGGCACTGTCCTGTTTCTATATGGAGGGTATCATCCCCCATAACTCAGGCGTTGTCCTGCTGAAGCAGACACCCTTGGCCCTGTGAGCCCTTCAACCACGAGTGCGTCGGCAGCATTGGCTGCTGCACCTGGCGTCCCGGAGCTGGACGCAGTCTCCTCGAGAATCTTTGGAGAACTACTCAGGGAAAATGGAGTTTCTGTTGAAGGGGTAAAGCATTTGTATTGACTTGCTGGGGGTGTGAGTGTATAAAGCTGTAGCATTTCAACCTCTTCAATATAAAAAATACCACCTGTTCCTTTAAGAACTAATCTTTTCCTCAAAATCAGAAAAACAATAGGCAAATCTGTCTCACCGTGCAGAAAGTCATAGAATCTATTAACACCACCCCGACTCGCTTCTTTTTTCATAAATTCCTCCAACCCTGGGATTAACTAAGGCTTTCTCACAATCTTACAAAGCCAGAGAATGTCATCTTTTGCCCAAAGTGAAGCTCAGCTGAGACAGGACCATCCCAGTAATGGAAGCGTTCGCATGTATGTTCAGAATAGACTGACCATCCCAGTAACGGAAGCGTTCGCATGTGTGTTCAGAATAGACTGACCATCCCAGTAATGGAAGCGTTCGCATGTATGTTCAGAATAGACAGGACCATCCCAGTAATGGAAGCATTTGCATGTGTGTTCAGAATAGACAGGACCATCCCAGTAATGGAAGCGTTCACATGTATGTTCAGAATAGACAGGACCATCCCAGTAACGGAAGCGTTCACATGTATGTTCAGAATAGACAGGACCATCCCAGTAACGGAAGCGTTCACATGTATGTTCAGAATAGACGGGGCCATCCCAGTAATGGAAGCGTTCACATGTATGGTCAGAATAGACGGGACCATCCCAGTAACGGAAGCGTTCGCATGTATGTTCAGAATAGACGGGACCATCCCACGTGTATGGTCGGAATAGAAACGGTAGTTTACAGACACTGAAAAGGTGCCTGTGTTGTGTTCATATGAGTGAGAATGAAAAAGAAAACCTCTGATGGTGCAGCAGGTGCCCCCCCTTCCCCACGACGGCCTGTGCCTCCAGGAACCCCCTTCCCTCTGAGGGTGAGATGAGGGCCTGTGCCTCCAGGAACCCCCTTCCCTCTGAGGGTGAGATGACAAGGGCCCTGTGCTTCCAGGAACCCCCTTCCCTCTGAGGGTGAGATGAGGGCCTGTGCCTCCAGGAACCCCCTTCCCTCTGAGGGTGAAATGAGGGCCTGTGCCTCCAGGAACCCCCTTCCCTCTGAGGGTGAGATGACAAGGGCCCTGTGCTTCCAGGAACCCCCTTCCCTCTGAGGGTGAGATGAGGGCCTGTGCCTCCAGGAACCCCCTTCCCCACGACGGCCTGTGCCTCCAGGAACCCCCTTCCCTCTGAGGGTGAGATGAGGGCCTGTGCCTCCAGGAACCCCCTTCCCTCTGAGGGTGAGATGACAAGGGCCCTGTGCCTCCAGGAACCCCCTTCCCTCTGAGGGTGAGATGAGGGCCTGTGCCTCCAGGAACCCCCTTCCCTCTGAGGGTGAGATGACAAGGGCCCTGTGCTTCCAGGAACCTCACCTTCAGCTACAGAGAAGGGGCCCTGTCCATGACAATGGTTACACTTTCATCTTCACTTGCAAAGGCTCAGGTCAAGGGCTCAGATTCAGGTTAAAAATCTACCCAAAGCATGAATTATTCACAGCAAAACTGGTATAGGAGGTGGGGTGGGGGACAGAGTGAATGTTCTGTGCAATCTTTAACGAGTTTGATTCCTTTCGTTAGTGCCATTGTTTGCTGCTGTGCACTGTTTCTGGTTGGGATGGAGAGGAAGGCTGGGCAGAGAGGGAGAGAGAGAGGATGGAGAGGAAGGCTGGGCAGAGACAGGGAGAGAGAGGATGGAGAGGAAGGCTGGGCAGAGACAGGGAGAGAGAGGATGGAGAGGAAGGCTGGGCAGAGAGGGAGAGAGAGAGGATGGAGAGGAAGGCTGGGCAGAGACAGGGAGAGAGAGAGAATTGTTTCTTGATGAGAACTGATGCACAGGTAGGCAAAGGGGTAAAAGGTGCCCGTGTTGCACATTTTCAGAGGAGCCTGTATCTTTGATCATAAATAAAAGATTTTTTTCCTTCATCTCCTTACCTAAGCTGAACTTGCTCCTCTTCTCCTTTCTATTTTTGTTTATGTATTTGTTTCTCGAGAGCACAGCTTTCTTTGTGATCCTCAGGGTTTCTTTTATGTTTCTTGGGATTCACATTTTCCAGAGCTGGTGTTGCTGGGAGACCTCAGGTTGGGGCGGTGGCCGGGCCACCCAGGTTGCCTCTGGCCTCTGCCCTCTGCCCTCTGCTCTGCCCTGGGCAGCCTCACGGACCTGGATCCTGGGACCCAGCTGTGAGTGCTCGGCGCAGTTCTCGACTCTCACCAGGCCTGAGGAGGCCAGGAAGGCATGAGTGAGAGGCAGACGCCCACCCTTGCAGGCCCCGTCGGGGGGTGGCCCTGAGCTCCACATGGAGGGTATCCTCCAAGTCACTCGCCCTGTGGGAGCCCCGAGGGTGGGACGGCCGTGGCCTCCTGCTTGCTGGTCACGGAGCCAACTACACTCCAAGGCAGGGTTCCTGGAAGCTGAGGCCTGCGCAGGAACCTGGGGGGATGCTGGGGTTGAAGAGGAACGGCCAGGGCTTGGTGGATGAAGGGCGAAGGCCTGAGAGGAGAGGAAAATCTCACCATAATTAGAATAATTAATTAGAATGCTGACTCCAGAGCCCGAGGAAGTGAACTTAGCCCGAGCCCTGTTTTTGAGCAGGCTCTAGGGAATGTCACCAAAAGGCCACGGTTCTTCAGCGGAACATATCTTGGACCTGCTTGTTGAGGAAACCTGGAATCCAAGGAAAGGGAAGCTGGCCTGAGAACGGAGGTATCGATGCAGTAACCACACATGTATACGGTGGATTTGTGTTTGGTTTTTGTCCTCCACAAAACCTCACATCCTCCTCAGGAGGCTGCCTTGGGAACAAGCAGCCATGGCTGTTGCGGGAGAGCCGGGCTTCCTGCAGAACTAGCCCCTTCGAACGTGTGTGCACACTGGAGCTCCACACAGGTCTCCTTTACAGAAGCCGAGCGATGAAAGCCGCCTGCCCAGCTTCATTTTACAGTGGGAGACCCGGGACCCAGCACAAGCAGGGACTTGGTGACCTCCTGAAACCCCCACGGCTATATCACCACACTGAGGGCCTTGCCTGGGTGCTGCACTGTGGGGGCCCAGCCTGGAGCCCTCTGGCTGCTGCCCTCTCCATGGGCACAGGCTCCACAGGGCAGAGGGACTGACCACCCACCCAGCCCCATGCCCACTCTCTAGGCCAAGCCAACACCTGGGACTTGGAATTCCTGCCCCATGTCTTGGGCTGGCAGGGTCTGTGCCAGCCTACCCCTGCTTAGACAGCCAAGGCCCACCCGTGCTGCCAGCGTGCACCCCAAGTCCCAACAGGAGGCTCTGGTGGAGGGGTGCTTGGAAGTGAGAGTGGGGGTGTTGATATGCACGCATGCATTCGAGACCCTCTGCAGCGTCGCTGGAGGGAGGGGGAAACTGAATGCAGAAACGGACAACAGGGCCATGTGCAAAGACAGAACTCCGACCCGCAGCCCAGAAATGGACAACAAGGCCATGTGCAAAGATGGAACCCCAACCCACAGCCCAGGATGCCAAGCAGGAACCCCTGTGACAACTGACCCAAGACGGCCAGGACTGGATGAATAGCTGACAGCTGCCTAGGTTTTGTCCCTGCTTCCAACTCAGGACCAACCAGAGAAAGCCAAGTGTGCACCACACCCTGCAGAGTGCCCTGATGCCAGTTCCCTGCCTCCATCTTCCCCAACCAGCAGCCTCCATAGGGTGCAGCTGGCACCTTCCACTTTTGCACCATGATGCCCCCCCCCTTCTGGCTGCCTTTGAGGCTGTCGAACACGGGTGATGGTGGCCGACTCTCCTGATACTTCAACTCAGACACGTTGCGTGCTCCCATTTCTGCAGGAGGAAAGGAGCAGGCTGCAAGCTGAGGGGCTGCTGTGTGTAATCTGGGTCTGCAGATATTGGGGAAACCCAATTCCTGAGAATTGGGTTTCACTCTGCTGCTTTAGCTGACCTTGTTTCCATCTCTTGGACGCTCCTCTCTCCTACTGCAGATTTGCATAGACATTGGGACATCCTCCCCGACACACCCTCTTTATCCAGCTGATTCTGGTCATTCTCAGGTCTCAGGCAAGACCATATTTCCTCCTGACCCTTCCTTGATCACAGGAGGCTCAGATGGACACGGCCGTGCTGCACCTTCCCCGTTAACACCTGCACACTTATTGGAAGGGCTGCTTTAACCTGTGTCTCCTCCACTAAACAGCAGGCTCCATGGATCACAGACAAGACCCAACCCCAGCACAAAATGGCACAGTTTGTGCCTGGCACAAAATCCACAAACGCTGTGGGTAAGACTTGTTGAGAGTAGCTGGGATCTCATGATTTTACTGTATTCATATTTGAATTGTGCTTGAATGTGACCCTGTGGGAACAGGGAGCCTTTCACTTCACTGAATTTCACATTGCCGGTGATACTTGAGTGAAAATTCACCATCAGCTCCTTTAATGCCAGGAAACCCCCAGACGCAGCCCTCGAGGCTGGAACTCTGTGATCCTCCTTTGCTTTGTCAAAGGAGGCTCTTCTTTTCCTGTTCCAAAGGTTTTCTTTCTGTGTCAGTCCTTGTAAAAGCAAACAGAGAAAGTCTTTTGCAGTATTCATGGAACTTGAAACCGGCATGTACAGAGGGCACAGTTTTTGTATATTCAGGTTCGTCAGAGCTGATTTTGGGATGTGTGTGCAGATTCGGTTCATGAAGGGGTCCTGCCACCAATGCCCCGCCCCCTCCAGAAGATGACTGCCCTTCAAACTGAGCTACACTGTGCCCAGCACCTGCAGGGCAGCTGCAGAGGAAGCTTCACAACGTCTCCACAGAATCCCTGGGCTTCCCACACGGCTGTCCTGCGATGGTGCCTGCCGATGGCTGCCATCGGAACGGGCAGCTGGGGCTAGAACCGTGTTTGCCCTCAGATACTGCGTGCAGCCTGACACGGGGTGTGCTCTGTCTAAATGCCTTATTATCCACATTCTGAAAAGAACCCATCGTGTTACCTATTTTAGAGACAATTGCACCACACACTTATCAGTGACATTATTAAGGGCTTTGATAATTTTTTCAAAAATCCGACCAACGCTGCAAACCTTTGTCAGTGGCCCTGCAGACTTGGTCTCGTTTTCCCTTGGCGATGATGGTTTGACGTATGTTTGCTATGGGAAAAACAGCCCAGGCTCCCGAGGCGTCCGGATGGAGTTGAGGGAGCCATACCCATGCGTTGGCCTCAACACCAACCCTGGCAAAAGGGTGCCCAGAGGCAGCCGGTGCAGCCCCGAGAAGCGTGCCCTTCACAGCCCTCCGCCTCCTACTCAGAAGCAGGGCCTCAGGCTGCGTTCCCTGCTGAGCCTCCTTTGTGGTGAGGACTTTTCCGCATCAAACTCTGCTTCCAGCCGTTCCTTCATCGCTTTGCACCTGGGGAGCCCTTCAAGGTAATGCTTCAGCTGAAGAAACACCAGGAAGACTGGCTTCCTGATTGTGGGCTCCAGGGTGGAGTCCAGGGCCAGCTGGGTGCAAACCCGGCTTTCCTGAGATTTGTTCTAGCGTCGATCACAGGAGACACCCTCCTGACCCCCACCACTGTCATCCTGTCCCAAACCGGCCTCCCCACCTTGCCCACCGCAGCCCCCAGTCCCAAGGCATCTGTTTTATTCCTGAACCAAGGCTGTCGGAGAAGCACCTGTTTCCCAATAGACCCAATGCGAGGTGGAGGGTGCGGGCCACGCCTCACCCACCCTTCAACCCGAATGTCCAAGGAGATGTGAACTGACTTGGGAGGAGGGGTTCTTGGCTGATCATTAGTCCATGGCAATTTAAAAACCAGTCTACCCTGGCCGGGCGCAGTGGCTCACACCTGTAATCCCAGCACTTTGGGAGGCCGAGGGGGACAGATCGTGAGGTCAGGAAATCAAAACTATCCTGGCCAACACGGTGAAACCCCGTCTCTACTGAAAATACAAAACAATTAGCCGGGCGTGGTGGCGGGCGCCTGTCGTCCCAGCTACTCGGGAGGCTGAGGCAGGAGAATGGTGTGAACTCAGGAGGCAGAGCTTGCAGTGAGCCAAGATCGCGCTACTGCACTCTAGCCTGAGCGACAGAGCAAGACTCCATCTTAAAAAAAGAATAAAATAAAATAAATAAATACCCAGGCGACCAGTAATGCAGTCCTCCATTTGGTGGTTCTCAGCCCTTGGGTGGGCTGACCGCAGGCCCCTCTGCTGACCACAGGCCCCTGGCTATTCAGGACCCTGCCTCAGGCCACTCACTCAGTGCTCTCCTTTCCCTGCCACACGGGCTAAGGGCAGGATGACTCACTCTCCCCTCCGCCTTCAGGCCGCTGAGGCCTGGAGAAGGTGGCTGAGAGCCCATGCGGACCCCTTCAAGCCCGCCCAGACTTTGCAGCCTGCTGCCAGCCGGGCCTGCAGGTGGGAGCAGGGCTGCCCTGACCAGCCTTCCTCTCAGCCCCTGCCCCAATGATTTCCTCTCAATGGGGCAGCTGGGCCCTGCCTTCTCCCCCATGTCTCTATCCCTTCCTTTACCGGTGACTCCCTGGAATGCGAAGGTGGCTTCCCTGCCCAGCCCTTCTCTCCCTACTGCCAGCACCTCCACGATAGGGACCTCACAGCCTTTCCACCGAGCTGGCCTCGATGCTAACACAGGCGGTGAAATCATTGTGTGTGAAATCATCCCTGACTAGCATCGTTGCATTTACCTGGTTTGTATGTCTGAAGGGACTGTCCACTCTGACTCTTTGCATTTACCTGGTTTGTATGTCTGAAGGGACTGTCCACTCGGACTCTTTGCATTTACCTGGTTTGTATGTCTGAAGGGACTGTCCACTCGGACTCTTTGCATTTACCTGGTTTGTATGTCTGAAGGGACTGTCCACTCGGACTCTTTGCATTTACCTGGTTTGTATGTCTGAAGGGACTGTCCACTCGGACTCTTTGCATTTACCTGGTTTGTATGTCTGAAGGGACTGTCCACTCGGACTCTTTGCATTTATCTGGTTTGTATGTCTGAAGGGACTGTCCACTCGGACTCTTTGCATTTACCTGGCTAGCGTGTCTGAAGGGACTGTCCACTCCATCACTCTGCATTATTTTGTAATGATCTTCATTCCACCAAGGCTGCTATCTGCTAAGCAGGTTGTATATAGAAAATGCAAAATAGAAATGCTCATTAATATTTCTAAAAAATATCAGCCTTGTCATAAAAAGTAGAGAAGAAATAGGACCTGCCCCCGAGTCTCAAGGCTCCCTATGAAGTAGGTGGAGAGGGTTGTGGGGGTGACCCCTGGGGCTTTGGAAGGGACTTCACCCTCACTCCCTCATCTCAACAGTGCACCCCAAATTTCTTTCTATGGAACAAAGTTTTATTCCAGTAAGAGATAAAACACAAATGCCCCAGGGAGACATAATGCAACATTTAAATACATCCTAAAACGCTTCTTTCTGTCAACCACAAGAGGCAGTTTTGACTCACTCTGGGAAGTCCTCAAACTTGGCATTTCGGAGAGTTTCCCAAAAGATGCTGCATGTGTATAAAAGATACTATTCCCTTTATATACCCTTCACCTCCCGCCAGTGCTTCTGATTCTAATGCTAAGTACATCTTTGCTGTTAAGATTTTAAAGTCTAATTCAGCCTACGGACTCTATGAAAGCAATATTATTTATATGATTCAGTCCTTCAAGCATGGAAATGGTTCCACATTTGTAAGAATCACTAAAATTTCCATCAAAGATCTCCACCCAGTGCCACGCCAAGATGTTAGACACTGATGGTAAATTCTGAGTAAGTCAAGCCCGTCGGCATCTGCCACAGGGTGTCAGGTTGTGACTTGTCCTAGTAAACACACTTGCCTTTCAAAGATTATGCTTGGCTGGATTTTAGTGACATTAACATGCAAGTAAAATAACTGTTTTTGCAGCGGATGATTCTGTAGGCTCAACCCCCAACCAGGTCCAAGGGAAAAAATAAACCAAAGGAGAAAATGAGACTTAAACCCTCTCCATACAGAGAATCCATTGTATAAACTCACTCAGTTCCTCAACTCTCCTGATACTTGAAACCAATACACATTTTGGCATAAAGATACCAGAAATTTGGAAAAGTTAGGTCATTCATCTAGATGCTGCTTGTAAAATCTCCGACTCCTGGAATCGTTGCTCCTCCTCCCCTAGTTGCCTCACTGAAAGCTGGTGTTGGCCGTCAGAGGCCTTTGCATGACAGCACGTACTGGTGGCTGTTCTCAATGGGAAAGAGGAGGAACTGAACTATTTTTCCTCAGGGTACAGTTGGAGACAACTAAGGGGTGGTGGGTGTCCATTCAGTAAGTCCCCCAGGGGAGCCCCCCAGGGCCCCCAGGTCTGGCCCATGCAAGAAGGCACTTATTCCCCAGGGTCCTGCCCCCAGAAGGCCTCAGCCAGCTTAGAGAGATGCCTGTCGTTGGAACTGAGGACCGAATTGATTTCCACGCTGAGCATGTGTGGATGTTTTCTTATTTCTTACATCTGCCTGCAATGACAGTGATGCTTTTTAGGTTCCTGGAAGCTTGGTGAGGGTGAAGCATCAGTGAGAAATAACTTTATCACAACAGAGCTCTCTGCGTGAATTTAACATCTGGAAAAGCAGTTGTTTCTCAACTTACAGTGATCTGTGTCTCAAAAGGAGCGTTGAAAGATGTGGATTTCCACAAAGACGTGATAACACAATGATAGTTATTTCAGGTATGAAGCTGCGACAAAATTCATAGGGAGGATTGTGACTGCACTTGTGCTCAGGTGACAGCGACAGGCTGTGGCACTGTGCCTTGCCGCCTGAAAGTAAAGTCAAAACGAAGATGACCGTGCTGCAGCCCTGTGACAGATGCAGTCGGCGACAAGGGAGGCAAGGGCAGCCCCAGGGAGCCAGTTCTGGTTTCGCCACTTTCTGCATGTGCGTCCAGTGCTCGCCACATCTTCTCCAGCCTCTCCGTTCCAGTGTTCACAATATCCAGCCTCTCCATTCCATTGTTAACAAATAATGGAGTTATTATTGCTGTTTTAAAATATTTAAAATTTTTCTGTTTTAATTCCTAATATGGTAAATCTTGACATACATAATTTACATATATAAATTTTTCTTGGAGAAATCTTTCAAAACCAAACAATTCAATGGGGGTTGGAGCTGAGAGAAGGCTGGGTGCGCTGGCCTCCCTTTGTGCCCTGAAGGTCGGGCTGGACGGGCCCATGCTCTGCTGAGGAAGTGGCTCTGACAGCATCAGGCACTGTGGATTCGTGGATTTGGGGCCTTGGTTTGTCTCCCGGAGCTGCCTTTGTGGCTGGAACAGGACAGCCTCTCCTAAGCAACGCCCCTGCAGGAGCTCCCTCGGGCTGTTTTCCCTGCAGGACTTTTCAGCTCAAGGACAAAAACCGAATTTAAGTAGCAACGCCTAATTTACCCATTTATAGGTTTTATTAGAATGCCAGATGGGCTAAGAATCTCCTCTTGGAACTCAATACATTAATGATAAACCCCTGTATGTTCTGAAATCCGAGATAGCCCGTGAGTATTCTCAAGTAATTCAGAAATTGCAGTTTATTTTTATTTTTATTTTTATTATTATACTTTAAGTTCTAGGGTACATGTGCACAACGTGCAGGTTTAAATGAGGACTCTCAAGAGCGTTAGAAATTCCTCTCTTCGCGGTACTAAATGCAGATGAATTGGCCTTATGTTTGGGTTGCCTGGGAAAGGAGACAAGGAGAGGAAGATAGGACATAGGACTCCCAGAAAGTGCTGGTTGGCCAGAATTTCACTGCAGCCGTGGCTAGTGGCTGACCTTGGAGCCGGTCAGTCCTATTCACACGACAGCTGTCACCCTTTAGTATTTCCGATGCTGTCCCCTAAACTGATGCCTCTTCACTTCTGTTTCTCCTTCATTGATCACAGTTCTCAGATGTCTCAGAGAAATTTTAGTCATTTTGCCTTATGGACCAAACTACCCCCACAAACTGAAACTTGAAGAAAAGCATTTAAAGCTTAAAACTGCATGAGGGCTTTGGGACTCCTTCACATTACGCTCAGGTTGCAACAGAGGGTTAACCCAAACCCTCCTGCCAGGTCCCCGAGTCTGCTATCCACACTGCTGGGATCCCGAGACCCTTCAGGGGGCCCACAAAGGGAAAACTATTTTTATCATAATGCTAAGTCTTTTTTTTAACTGTGTGGATATCCCATTGCTGGTATATAAAGGCAATGGTGGGTAAAACTACCGACTCTTTAACCCGAAGCAAGCTGAGGACCAGCCACACAAACAGCTGGGGTCTTCTTCACCTCCGCCCACCTGCGGGGAAAAGAAAAGCCATTTTCACCCAAGAGTGTCCAGAGTCAAGCAGTGAGGCTCAGTATTAACTATTTAATCTCAACCCGTGCAAGCTTGTCTTTTTAATATTCTGTGCCATGAAGTGGGGATTGGACGAAGCATTTCTCCACGCTGGAGTAACGTGATCACTGTTGTGGGAAAAGCACTGAGGCCGTCGTTCCAGTTACCTGCTGAACTCGCTGTTTTGGTTATGTTTTTTTTTCTTTAAATGGAACACAGTTTTTACTTGAAAGAACAACCAATAGACAAACTGTGGTACTCAGACCTAGCTAATTAACAACATGTTCCCCCAAGGGAAAGAATTAGTAGTATTTGTGGCTCATGATAAAATCTGAGCTTTTGAGAAACATTAGAATTTTGGGTCACTTCTATTTATCACCTTGAGCTTGACAGTTTTACAATATAGAGAGGCTTTTTTGTGAGATGGGTGGCAATATTAACAACTATGGTTTTTTTATAGTGTATAATTTAAGTGTGAAAATAAACAAAGACCAACTCAGCGGGAACACGCAGAGGCTGTGTATTTGGGGCTTGCTGTGGCGGGGGCGTCGGTCACTACTGTGAGTGTCCACCAGAGACTCAAAGGCAGGGGTACGGGGACTTACGATGAGAAAACTGAAGGCCCCAGGTGAGCCCTGCTGGAGGCTGCTGTCTGGGGACACTGGGGGTGAGTAGCCGGAATCGGAGCATCCTATGGGACTTACCAGGGAGTGTATTTGGCTTTCTCTGGCTGGTGCTAAGTAGGAAGCAGGGAAATGGTAAAGAAAGCTGTTAGTCGCTGATCAAGCCCTGCCATATAGGGTCAGCTGTGGTGGGGTCCGTGTCCCACCTCCTGCAGTCCTGACACCCAGATAGCAGGCCAGGCTCTGGGGCTGGCGTTCGCAGGTGCTAGGTCAGGTCAGGTTTCCTGGGCAGGCTGCTGCAGGTGTGGGTCGGAGTTCAGGCCTTTCTGTGGTCTTCCCAGCATCCCTTCATATATATTCGGTCTCTCGGACAGGTCTGCATTTGGAATTTCCACACATCTCAGTAAACCGATATTTTCCAAATGGTGAACACGTGAAGTTACGAAATTAGGCCTGGGTAAAAGGCCCATTCAAAGGGCAAGATAGACACACAAATATCAGCATAGGAGAGAAGGAAATGTTCACCACGTGGCTTCGGATTCTACGTGGACACACGAATATCAGCGCAGGAGACAAGGAAACGTTCACCCACGTGGCTTCGGATAGACACACGAATATCAGCGTAGGAGACAAGGAAACGTTCACCCACGTGGCTTCGGATTCTACGTGGCCATTAATCACTTTAAAAACTATCACTTTGCCACTGCGCTCCAGCCTGGGCAACAGAGCGAGACTCCGTCTCAAAAAACAAACAAACAAAACAAAAAAACAAAACAAAACAAAAAAACTATCACTTTTCAGGTTTTTGTAAAGATTAAAATAAGAATATCCATAATAATCCAAAAAAATTCTTAAAATATTCCTTTCTCCCCCTACATATATATATGTACACACACGCACACACACACACACGCACACACACACACACAGAGGTCTGGATTTTCCTCATATATTCCCCAAAACTCACCATAACAGGTGGAATGCAGCAGCAGCTGTGTGAGTCCAGCTGTCTTCCATTAAAGCAAGACAGATATTGACACACATGTAGATTAATGCCACGCTTCTCACTGATTTTCCCTTTTGAAAAATATAGTTGGTTTTAACAAAAATGTTATGTTAACACATAATGGATTTATTATTGTTATTTTAAGATGAATTAGAATATTTAAAACATTTTCTGTTTTAATTCCTAATATGTTAGATACTGACATATAATTTACATAAATAATTTGGGGTCCTCAATGACTGTTGGACCATGGAGGGCACTGAAACCGAAGTCCAGACCCACTGTGGGCTCCGCACAGCCTGAGGTTCCAACCCAGTCATTTCATTTTTCGTCTTAGACCAGCGTTGCTGAACTGTGGCTGAAAAACCGAGTCATTTAGGAAGATTTTTAGGAAAATGCAAGTACCTAGAGTCTCCTCCCGAAGTTCTTATTCAATTAACCTGTGTTGTGTCCTAGGCACTGATACTTTTTAAAAGCTCCTTGAGTAAATTTTTAGTGGTTAGCCCCGGTTGAGAATCAGTGCCCGAGGCCAGTGTTACTTGAGGTGGGTGCCATGGGCTGGTTGAGACCGGAGTCTCTGGAGGGCCCCAGGAGCCTGCATTGTGAGTCGTGCCCCCAGCAAGCCTCAGGCGCAGGCGGTTTGGGAACCTGTGAGTCTCCTGCGCAGGTGGTTTGGGAACTCTTGGCTCCATATGAATCCACTCATCCGCTCTGTGCCTCTCACCTGTCAAACAAGTTCCTCATCAGACACAAGCAGCTCAGACGCCTTTTCCATCCTGGGAAGAAGCGAGTGAGCTTCCAGGATCCTGCCCAAGATAGGACCCTAGTGCGGGGGCAGGTGAAGAGGAGCCATGAGGGAGGGCCTCTGACTTTGATCCAGGTGCCCAGGACAGACTGAAATTACCAGACGGCAGCTTCTGCAGAGATGCTCAGATGCAGAGATGTCGGCCATTGAGGCTCGCCCAGGTGGCCACTCATGATTTTCCCATTTCACAATCATTGCATCTAAGAGCACTTCATGGAAACACTGAAGCAGGGTGATTACTGTCAATGTCGTTCCTTGACTTGCTCCTCCACTGTCCACTGTCCCCAGGCCCATTTGACAACCGCAACTCCCGGTGCCCAGGCACAGACCACTTAGCACAGTGTGGAAGAGCACGTGCTTCGCAGACAATGAAATGAATCTCTTAAATCTTTGAAAATGTGCACCTCCTAAGGCTTCAGCTGTGGTTTTAACTTCTATATGCCTTAAATTTCCCAATAAACGAATAAAATTATGAATATAAAAATAAATGGAAAAGCGCTAGAAGTGCAGACACTGGTCTTCCTGTCTATGATATTACAGAGGGGCTTTGAGGATTAAGGTTTGTAAGAGATTTTTAAAGTGAAGTGTTGGCAATTACAGGTCTCTGGGGCAAAAGCAAAGCAAGGGACACGTTCATTGCTTTAACCAAGATTCTAGAGAGAATATAGGACCTTGTGATTGGAGCTCTGGTGCTCCTAGATTTAAAAAGTAGCCAAGGCTTATAAGATTAGAAGCATCGCGTTAGAGACCAGAGCTCCGTTAAGAGGCTTGGGCTGGGCTCCCCTCTGCTCATTGCTGGGGCATTTAGGATGCAGCCATGGTCTCAGGACCTTCGTGCACTAATTCTGGCAGTAAATTTGTTCTTAAAAAATCATTAAACAAAGAGGCAGTCTTCATATTGAAATATTTAGGAGGAAATTGTGTCTTGGATGAAGGTAGTATATAAAAAAGGACTTCCTCATCAATTAGATTATTATGAAGCCATCAAGTCAGACTTTTACTGCAGGTGGAAGCAGACAGGTGGAGGTCACCGAGAAAGAATGAAGACAGCCGGTGCCTGCCCTCCTCTGACTTCTGTAATTAAATCCACACTCTGAAGCTAGTTTGGGGTTGTTACTGCTGCTGCCACAATTCAGGTAAGCCAGCTGCTCGGGCCCCGTGCCATCCTGCACTGTGTGTGATGCTGGAGAAGCTCTGCACAGGTACCCAGTGGTCGGCCCCTGTCTGCCAAGTCAGACGGGCACACCCGAATTCACCTGTGATTCATTTAAATGTGTGTTTTAAAACATCCCTGTTACTAATTGTGCTGGGCAATATACAGTAGTCACTACCCGCACGAGGCTATTTAAATGTTAATTAAGTAAAATTACATGGAATTCAACATTCAGCCCCTTGATGTCACTCGTTTCATCTCCAGAGCTCCATAGCCACATGGGAACAGCAGCTTTGGCGTGGGACGGCACCACGAAGGAACGTGGCCTTCAGTGCGGGGCTTCTGTGAGCCTCACTTCTGCAGTGACTCACACAGATTGGGGTTTAATGAATGACTCCAATGATGTAAGGTTGGGGTAGTGGCGGCGTACATATGTGAAGGTGACTACATATGTGAAGGTGAAAAGTAGAAAAAAATAATAAAATATCATCTAGAATCTGCCATCTCCCCCACCTGGTGATCTTTCTATTAATATATGTGTATTTCCTTTATGGAGACTTCCTTTTTGCAAAAAAGAAAATGAGATCACACACACAACCCTGCCTTTTTCCTCTTCACAATATTAGATAATATCTTGCATTTATTAATATCTTGAACTTATCTCCAGCTGCAAGAATCAAGACTTTGTTTCTAAAACTCAGGTGGGGGTGGGGGTGGGGGTGGGGCGTTGTATGGCCTGAGAATGAGACAAGAACCTCTGAGGCAGACAGACCTGCGTTCGAATCCTTCCCCTGCAGCTACCAGCCGTGGGCCTCTGGCCAAATCACTTTGTATCTCCAAGTGCCCCATTGTGAATGGCAACAGTAAATTTAAGTGATATCATGTAGCTGAAGTGGCCCCTGGAAACTCAACAGTTACCATCGTTGGGCAAAGTTGAAAAGGAAAATCAGTGTGCTCGGTTTGGCGGGGAGGATACAATTTCACACCGGGTGGAGAGGCTCTGAATTCCTCCTCCCAGACAATGTGTGCTTTGATGGATTTCTGCCGTGTGTTTTGACGGATTTCTGTGCTGTGTTTTCTTGCTTTCCTTTTAACTGTGCAGGTTGAAACCCGGGTATCCCAATTGACTCAACTGCTGACAGTGTCTTGTCTATGAAAATCTATTGAATTATTCATCTGAACCAAAAACCGATTGTGTGAACAACGGCAGGGACTTGCTGGGCAGATAAATAGAAGTAAAAACATATAAAGACAAGCAAATGGGTTTTGTGACTAAGGAGCTCACAGGTTCCTAGAACTAGGTACTCTGGACCTCCCTGAGCCATCAGAATAACTCAGATGCTTCAGGCAGGGAAAGTGTTGGCCAAACTTTTAATAACTTTTGTTCAGCTTAACTGGGAGAGCTGCCGTGGGGCCATGGGGTGTCTCCTCCCTCCCTCCCCCAGCGCAAGGGGCCATATTCAAGCCCACGCCGGGTAATATGGTGCTAGCACACAGCAAAACCAAGCCGGACTCTGGACATGTCACTGTGACACCAGCGTGCACATCCCCAGGAGTCAGACCCGGGCACAGCCTCGGAGTACAGCGGCTGCTCGCTCCCCTCCCAGGCTGAACCCGCACTGCTCCATCGCCTGCACCATCGCCCTCCTCTCTTCTGAACCTCACACTTTCTTACTTTCCTATGCCTGTCAATGGTTTGCTGTGACCAGGGAAGAAGAAGGAAACACTTTCAAGTCCTTGTCCTGCAAGACCTGAGTCTGGAAAACTGTCTCAGCAAAGCAAGAGCCAGTGGTGAGATCACTTGGCATTTTCCTGGTTCTCCTCACCGATGTCAGAGTGAACGCCGGTGGTCTGAAGCCCCCTGCACATTCTGTGTGTGTGTGTGCATCTGTGATGCTCTACATGCTCAATTGAAAATAACAGAAGAGTATGTTATTTTGTTTGTTTTATATGTAAGGAGTTGTAAACTTTGGAATTTAGAATTCAAATGTATGCCAAAATATGATGGAAATAAATGCATTGGGCCAAAAGTCTTGCAAGAGATGGAATGGTAGGGAGAAGGAGGAAGAGGAGGAGGAGGAGGAGGAGGAAATTCTTTGCTAAGGCTGCTCAGGGAGGAGTAGGAGGGGTGGATGAGGTAAGAAGCCATGAGCAATATAACATCTAATGCTCACACATTTAGTTGTCCAGCCCATTCTGCAGGACAGAGGCTGACAGCTCTTGCACCCGGGCCAGAGTAAGTGCACACAGATGCTGTGATGGGAATGGCAAGCCTCGCTCCCCTTCCTGAGAGAGGTCACGTCCCAGTCCCAGCACCTTCAACAACAGAAGTGGGGCCTGGAGCTGATGCAATGAAAGGGTGTCACGCTGGGCGGAGGCATCTATTTGATAGTTGTGAGTTGCTATAGAAATAACAAACATGTCTCTCTTATTTTTAACAGAAGGGACACATTGTGAAGAGCAGGAATTCTTCCGTCATGATCCACAGTCTGTGTTGGGTTGCAGTAGTCATTGTGATGCTCATAAACTGAGAAAAGATATATATGTCTTTTTCACTTTATTGGCAAATATAACACAAGTCTATAAACTTCACTTTTTACAGCTAAAGGCTGCATAGCCACAACTTCTGAGCAATTTATTAAGGTTAAATAAAATTGATGTAAGGAATCATTTTATAAAATAAAATATTGTGCAAATGTGTATGTTTTTATAAAGTGCATAGTGAGTAAATCTGTATCTGCCCCACACATCGCTCTCTCATTCCTTGTTATTCCAGCATTCAAGCACACACACGCACCAACATGCATGTACACACATGTGCCCAAAGACATACCTATACATATGCATGTTCACACATACACACACGAGTGCACAGCACACAGTGCCTCACTACTGGGCAATGAAGTTAGGTAATTCCAACTCCTGTGAGGTTCTAAATAGACCGCACTGGAGTTTCTGTACCATCTTATGTGTTAGCCCAAAGACCTAGAGGCCACTGAAACAGAGCAAAGTGCAATTGTTTTTATTTCAAGTGAAAGTCTGTTTTTCCAGATGCGAACGCTGCCCCCTTTGATTGGATTATCGTGTTTATTACTCAGCTTCGGCCACATTTGGGCAGTCTCTCACCCTTTTTAAGTTGTATTCTTGATGTAGATATTTGAAAAGATGGAGTCTATGATGATAGGTTTTAGTGAATCCGCTGAAAAATGTTTGATATATCATTAAATAAGAATACAATTCAGGAAACCTAACTTCAAATACACCGATTGCTGAGACCCAAGGAGAGTAGTTACTACGCTGGCTTCAAAGTTGCAGGATGAAAATCGGTCAGGTTAAAATGAAAGGAAATGTCTCAGGAGTTGGAGACAAACAGAATGGTTAGAAGAACAATCTTTGCATTGTGCCGAGTGACCTGGCTGCCGGCTGGGTCACCGTGTGCTTGTCATTCAGGTGAGTCGCATCAAACTGTGGTGCCGGTTATGGAGCTGGACCCAGCTGCCCTCCTCAGACCTCGGGGGACCCAGGGTAAGGAAACTTCCTCGGCACGTGGCGTCTGGGCTTGCTGAGGGGCTCCCACATGCTTGCCCTGCCTTGGTCCTCATATCTGTGGGTGACCATGCCCTTATTTCTGCCCCATGCCATTCCAAGCACACCCTGGGGGCCTCTGTCGGCTGTAATCAGAGCCTTTGTGGACCACCCTGCTCCACTGTGCGTGATTCTAATGGGGCTGCCCATCAATCCCACTGTCCCTGGGTACAGCCTGGCTGTCCGGAGAACACCGTACCCCTGAACACAGCAACTGGGCCAAAATGCAGTGCACGTCCCAAGCAAGCCAACTTCTTTTTTCTAGAATTGATACAAACACCAGAACAAATAGAACCCTTCTGCTTCTGAGATTGTCAGTTGTACACATTACATCAGCCTGGAGTGGTAGGCGGGACATAGAAACAGCCTTCTAAAAAATGAAGCCAATGCAAAGAAGAACAAAGGCAAGAGATAAAAGCAGGGATATGCCTGGGTTGAGCACCTAGATCCAACCATGCCTGAAGTCCATATTCTTAGAATTCTCAGTTACATGAGACAATAAATTAGTATTTTTGCTTGAGCTAGTTTGAATTGAGTTTTTCTCATGTGCACAGGAAGAATTCTTACACTTTTCCTTAATGTTCCCCAGACATCACTTGCAGGAGGCATTATTTACAGGAGAGTTTTACTCCAAGTTCAAGGGCTTATCACACAGCATCAGAACTAAGATCTTAAATTTTAGGAAGACTTATCTTACCAAGCCCTTTGGCTATTTCTACTTCTCTAGCCAGCTCCTCTCTGTCCCCTTTTCATGCCCCCAGAATAGCCAGGCCATAGCCATTCCCATTTTTAATGTGAGGACCTCTTTAACAGAGATTGAAAGCTAAAGTCACATCTCCCATATGACTCTGCAGCTATGATTGCAGGTAGCATTTAGGTTCTTTCCATCAGAGGCACCTGTGCCAGACTTGCAAGGTGGGATGGGATAGAGGCTGCTGCAAGAACCGTTCCAAAGGACACGGAGGAGGTTCTGCGGCCCAGGCATTGACTGCATGAGGCTGTGTAATTCCAAAGTTGAAAGCTGTAGCAACAGCCTCCTGGGGACCTAGTTCTAGGGTGACAGCCCCCAATGCACCAGGCTCCTGAGTAAGGAAGAGGTAGCTGCTTTCTCGGGACCCAGTTCTAGGGCAAGGCTCCGGGAACTGTTTCTAAAAGCTCAATGTGAATTCTACTTATTTAGCTCCTCCAGTGCCTCTGTAAGCCATTGAGTGTCCCAAAATCAATACCCTTCTGCTTAGAAGTGCAGATGCTTATTCTGTCATGTGAGCCTCAACCACAACCGGCAGTTCCCACAACTCAGGTCGCTCAGGGCCCTCTCCGCACTTCAACATCCTCCACTCCCCCATAGCTCCCGCACTAGTCCCTGCTTATTCCTTGTATGGGTTATTTAACCCTCTCTGCCTACCTCGTTGAGGCCCTGGCGGTCACCCTCACAAAGCCTAGCCAGTTTCGGTCCTGGAGAAGTGTTGCTGAATCAAGTTCCTGGAGTCCCAAAGCTGTGCTGCCAGGTCCGGAGCTCCCCACAGCAGAGGTCTCTGGCATCAGTGAGGAAGACCAGATGGAAGAACTGAGGCCCTTTCCCCCACCACCATCTCCCCTATCCCACCCCTTCCTGCCACCACTCACCGACTCTACCCTTTGCTAAGCACTGAGTGGGCATTATTTTCCTTATCCATCAGCCCGAAGAGGCAAATATTCTGTCAGTGTTCCAACAGATGGTGTCTATTCAGGGTCACCCGTAAGAGTTCCCCCTGTCACCTTCATGCCTTCCACCCTCTGTGGCTGCCCAGTGGTGGGGGTCTCTCACCCCACACTCAGAAGCTGGAGCTCTGGGGGAAGCCTGAGCCTGAGGGGGAGTGATGTGAGGAGCCTGGAGAGGACCGGTAGATGCTGGGCCCAGAGAGGCATGAAAGACAAAGTCGGGTGAGCTAAGGGCCGGGAAGGGCACTGATGGTGGGAGGAGCAGGTGCAGCCACCACGGCCACACCTCATCCTGATTCCGGCCGCCTCCGCCAGACAGCCAGATGCTAAACCAGGGCGTCTCTGGCTTCCCTCTTGGCCAGACACTGAATAGTAGTAGGGATGAAGGATTTCAAAGGAAAATAAGGACCTAAGGCCAGCCATATGCTTTGTATTACTTAATTTTCAGAAGGGATACATTGGCAAACAGAGGTACAGAACCCAAGAAGAAAGGAAAAGACTGGTTTAAGGCAACAAATATTGACAGCAGGAGGAAACTTGCCAAGAGCGAGCCAGTGAGCAAAACGCTGAACAAAACCTGGAGCCTCAGAATCCAACATTCACCAAGCACAGGCCCTAGAGGAGGCAGCGTCGGGTCCCTGACCGAATGTGCTCTGTGGGCCTCTGGACAGCACTTCCTTTCTCTTCCCACCCCTCTGGAAACTTCCCATCTCCCACCCATCCCTGGCACCCATGGCCTGTGGCAATGCCAGCTGGGCCCCCTGCCTGGATGCATGCATGCACTGCAGGGCCCTTCAGCCTCCAGGTTCACACTCTTTCCATGGCTCCCGCCAGCTGCCCTCATTAACCTGGGGCTCACACCACAGTGCGTTCTACCCTCAGAAGGAAGATCCACTGAGGGGCTTATGCAGACCCTCAAGGGGCTCAGGGTTCTGTGAGTAGGGAATTCCCGGGCCCAGGATGCCTGGCCAAATCTACAGAGTGGAGCGGACTCCGGAGCTCCCAGGGATGCACCGTGGGGTGGGGCTTGGTGGCCGAGAAAGGCCAGGGTGAGGTCCCCCCAGAAGCAGGCCCAGAGATCTGAGGGCAGAACTAAGAGGCATGTCCTGATGGGGACGTCCTTTGGCAGCCTGTGAATACTGGAGGAGAAATTAGGTTTAAATATAAGGAGCTAGAAACAATCTATAAAGAATTCTTTCAATCCTCAAGAGCATGAAACTGTACACGGTGGACTCAGGTCGCAATACCTACCCAAAATAAAAACGCATTCCTCTAGGATCGCTACTGATAGCAGCATCTACAATGAGGAGCACATCAGGTTTGTTTTTCTTTACTGACATGAACCGTGCCAGATAGAGTTTATCAGAATTCCTGTGTGTGTGGTACAAAACTATAGCTGGGTTACACACAGCAGGTGCCTCTGTGTGTGTGGTTTATGTTCTATGCGTCTCTGCAAATCAGATCATGTCTCAGGATGTGTTATATTTTGTCCTCAGAAAGTCTGCAAGCACCTTGCACTCATACACACTCAGACTATATGTAAGAAAGAACGCATAAAAGAAAGAGGAATTGCCAGTAGAAGAAATCCACGGGCTCCTGAGCTAGCTGGTAATCCAAGTGATACAGAAGAGTTACTCATGGGAACACGACGGACAATGTTGACATCGAGTTTCATACATAATAAAAATGAGGACATTAAAAGCAAATTCATTAATGGATACGGCCAATTCAAAAGGGGTCAGAGCAGAGAAAGACTTGAACAGCTCCGAAATCATATCATTATGGACAAAAGAAACTTGGTAGAGGTTTTCCCAAAAGAAACAAAAAAATTATAAAAAGTTGCATGCTATGACAACGACGTTTTCTATATACAATATTTTCTAAATTCAGTAATAAAAATCAATTTTGGTCATGCATGCTAGATTGCTGAATTAACTTTTAGTTTTCTCTATACAAGTTTTGGCATGTGAAGAGTCAACCAAAGAATACACAGACAACAATTACAGGGGGAAAGTATTTTAGAGGTGTGTCAGCGGTTAATTAGTCAAAATATGTTATTTTTCTGGAAGTTTCATATGATTCACTTTTCATTAATTGGATTATCAAATAGTCCATGAGCCCATTTATTTCTTCTACTTGTAATTATAGGAAGGAGATGGGCTGGAAACATGGCACCACTACCTGTCCTGGGGGCCCAGGCTGTGCACCTGCCTCCAGGGAGCCCCAGAAGCTTCAGATGCTTCCTAGGAGGAGAGGCTGGGAGGAGGAGGTAGCAAAGCTCTTGAGAGTGATTGACAGTGGGGGCACCCCATCTCTACACCAAGTCACATTGATTCCATGAAGGCCTTAACATAAATTGAAAGTCAGAAAACACTAGAATGCGAACATCCTGTTTATTGAACATTATATTTCTTAGGATCTTGGGTCATTTGTGTTTTTTATCACACAGTGGACCATAACAACTATTTCCCCAGATGTGATGCTGTTGATCTTTCTAATCTAAGTGCATTAGATCATAAATAACTGGTATGACTTTCCACAGAACTCCAGCTGTGCTGCTCCTGATATCTGGGTGTCTCTGAAAATCCAGGGTCCCCGGGAACAAGCGTCTTTACATTGGCTCAGAAACCCACAGTGAAAAGCCAGAGTACTTCAGCCCTCTGCTTCATCCGACAACACGCCAAATGGGAACGGATGCAGAGACTGGGGAGAGGCAAAGGGGACTCTGCCTGTGTCCAAAGGTCCCACCGGGCACACTCTGTGTTTTCTGTGGACACCGTGGCTCATGCTGTGGTCAGGGTACATTTTCTGAAATGTGTGGGATGCATCCAGCACAGTGTTGGGCTCTGTGCAGAAACTGTTTCATTTACTCCTCACAAATGAGCAGCTGAGACGCAGAGGCCAGAGCACCCACCAGGCTCACAGTTCAGGTGACTTCTGGTCTTGTCCACTGGAAGCAGGGATGGCTCATGGCGTTCCTTGTACACAGACTTTCTCCCTGACAGGCACCCAGCTCTGTTCCATGTCACCTGGGTCCCTCTTGCCATTGTCTTTCAAAGGGCAGTTGAGATGGGAAATTCTGGCTCTGAGACCACCAATCATGGCCCCACCAAAATCAACATTTCAGGTCCGAGAAGCAGGAGGCCTCTGGGAAAGGGCGTGGGGTGAGGGAGGGACCCAATGGAGGGCCGAGCCCAGCAGTGGAAGGCTTCGATCCAAGAAACCGGAGGCTGTTTCCGGATTCTGCCTCCAGGACTGACCAGGCAGAAAGACTCCAGGTCCCCAGACTGTATTTGGTGAAATTTCTAAAACCCAAGGGGGAATTGCATGAAGCAACTCTGACATTCACTTGTTTTTTTAAGCATTATATCAGAAGACATTCTTACAAGATGAATATGCTGAAATCATTTCCAGAAAAGTTTGATTTCCTTCTGCTAACCACTCCTCATCCCTAGAGAAAGTGAATATTTCTCTTAGGATGAAGAGCAAGCATGTTAATGCTGCCTCAAATAGGAGCTGGTTCGGGCCTCCCAATGCTTCGCATGGAAAAACTCACGTTTAAGTTGAGTTTGGCATTTGAGTAAATCGTTGCCTACGCAAGATATTTCATGAACGTCATACTTACCAGTCCTTTTCCCAGGGGTAGGGTAAGATAGATTAAAAAGTCTGCGGTAACGGTGTCTTATGAGCAAGCTAGTAGATTTATAAGCAGTAAGCTGCACACACTGTTGCATGCCATCTGTGCAGCCTGTGCAGTGAGCTGGTGAAATCTGACAAATCAAACTGGGGCAGGTGAGGGTTGTGCTACCATCATGGTGCTTGGAAAACATCCCAAAATACAAACAGAAATTTCCACAGTTTCTAAAACTATATCATGTTGCATAGACTTCCAGACTCAGGCTTTGGTGTTTCTAGAGAGAAAGAGAAGCAAGAAGCTTGCTTTCTTTGGTCTCTGTACAGGTGATATAACAAGGCACGTCTTTGCCGTGGATTCTGCCTGCACAGAAGACCTGAGATGTGCAATGTCAGGCCAGTCCCTAACAGGAGGAACTCTCTCCATGTAGCCTTCATTTAGGATTTTTTTAACATTATAGTAAGTATAATAAAAAGAAAAACAGCTGATTTGACTCCATCCTCTCCCAAGTGAATTATTTCTGTGTATCTTTTGCTTTGGTGCTTAATTGGAAGTGAAATTGTTCATGGCATTGAAAGGAAAACTAAACCACACCCCACGGAAGGTGCCCTCCAGTGGGCACTGGCTGGTCCACTTTCCCTGAAGAAGGTGGTACTTTTGTTTAGAATCATAAGAGACAAAGGACTCTCAACCGGATTTGCATGGCGCGTCGTGGCAGGTTCCCAGACTTTCTAAGAAGCGGTTTGACGTCAGAATACACCGTGCTGGCTGCCCATGGGTAGCACTGGCATTCTTACTGTCTACTAATTGAAATGACCAACAAAAATGACAAAAAGCGAATGAGAAATCAAGAGTAGTCTGAAAACACATCTCTACTTTGCCAATCTCTTGTGTATCTACAAACGTTGACATCAGAGTGTTGTGTCTGCATGAGGTGTTGTTTCTTCTGCAAGTTGTGATATGCACTTGGCTCCCGGGACTCTTGAGAACCCTGGCCCCTGGCACCATCAGCTCAGGGAGAGGCCTGTATTGTAAATATCTTATGTCGGGTGTTTTGCACAACTTACTTAGTTGTGTATTTTATAAAAGTAAATCTTTCTGAGGCCGAGAATAGTTACAAGTATTGTACTGTACTTCCTAAATAGGCTCATTTCAGAAGAATAAAAATTAAAAAGAGAAGATACGAAGGTCACTAAAACAGGTGATGAGAAAGGCAGCCTGAGGCCCTCGAAGACCTCATCCCCAGGAGACATTTGTAGGTGTCTGGAGCCACTCCGGACCCTCTTCTCCCTACCTTGGGGCCACAGCAGCGCTCTCTGCCTTGCTCCATTGTGACTTGGTGATGTATGAATGAAGGAGGCCACGTGAAGTTACTGACAAAGGGAGCTGGGGAGCCTGGGCATCCCACACCCCACAGTTACCCCATCAGCCTGACGTTTTAAAGCTCTTCTAATCCACTCCCAGGCACCCCGTTTACATCAGGACTTCCTCCCAGTTTTTCAAACAAGCACGAGCGACAGCTTTTATCCACCGAGCTTCCTGGGCACATGTGCTCGTGTTCCGACCAGCAGGAGACCTGGGAAGGAAGCGGCCGTGTCCCGCCCATGATGCGCGGCCTGGCCCGCCCTGTGCCCTCCCTCACCCTCCTTATTCTGCTGAACCTATGAAGAGTCCCCTGCCCCCATCACCCACCCAAATCCCAGGCTCCACGTGAGTTCCGTGTCCACCTTCGACAGGGCAGGTGTGATTTCCATCCTGTGCCACTTCAGATTCTGGAAAGCGAGGGTCATCGGATGAGGGTTCCTGACCCTTCCCCTCCAAAAGCCAATCCACATGCAACCAAACAGCTCACTTCAGAGAATAAGCGGAGATGCAGACACACTGGGAGGAGGCTGGGTGGGCACTCCACGCTGCCCTGAGCTCACCTTCAATTCTATCGGGAAGAGATTTGGGGCAGACATGCTAGAGGTTGTGAACATTGTCCTAGGCGATCATGATAAACTTCCACCAAAGTCAGCACAGTGATGAGGAAGGGGCATTCAGTGCCTCTCCACCTCATCACACAGGCGAGCTTGCGGCAGAGTGCTTCTTGCTGCTAATTGTTCTACCCATTGTCGACAGGAAAAACAGCGGCCTCTTGGAATGAAAAACACATTCCCCAGCCTATCGCAGTAAGTGTGGCCATGTGTGTAATTTCTAGACAAAGGATGGGAAAGAAATGGGGGCATGGTTCTGGGCGCCCTGCCCGAGGCTGTGTCCTGGCCCACAAATTCCCAGAGCAGTCTGGACCCTGTGACCAGCCCCGAAGTCTCTGCACCTGACCTTCGAGAGAGACAGAAATAAACTTCTACACTGTTTAAACTCCTGCCATTTCGAATATCTGCAACCAGAATCGAACGTAATTTTTAACAAGTGCAAACTCCATCTGATGGTGAGATGAGTAAAAAGGAAAATTTATTTATTCAACAAAAATTTGTGTATCAGGCACCTGAACCATTGCTCTTGAGTGTAATTATATACAGCGATAAACTAAGCAGACAAAAGTCCCTGTCCCCATGGTTCTCATGTTCTGGAAGGAAAGAAAGATGATAGGCAAATGAAAGCAGAGAATCGAGTGGTTGCAAATGATGGGGCTGCCGTGGGGAAAGACAGCAGCGCAAGGTGTTTAGGGTCTGGACGCAGACAGCCCCGAGCCAACAAGAGGTTCCCATGCTGCTGCGAAAGAAGGGAGGTCCCTCAGTGACCACATGGGGCCAGGAATTCCTGAAGAATTCTCATTTACTCTGTTACAAATTAGGCAGTTCATTTAAACTGTGCTTGAAGTCACATGTGTTATTATTGAAAAAATGTGATCACAGAGAAAAGACTGGAGGTGGTTAATACAATATGATAATACGACATCTAAGATGCAGAGCATGGAAGGAGAGAGCTTTGTTTCTCTCAAAAACTAAGGTGAATGCTTTGGAAAGATAGAAAATCCATCTGTTTTACAAAAATTGCTGTTGACTTAGGAGCAGATGGAGAAATCCTAAGTCCCAAAGCGTTTGGCAGCCAGCGTTTGTCTCTGCCGGGTTGTGAAGTCCTCACCCTACTTTGCGGAAATGAGCAGAAAATTGTCAGAGAGTCATTTGACGTTGTTCGTGCAGGAAAGACACAAACCCCAGTGAGTTTCTGCCGGAGAAAAAGCCTGAGTCCCCAACAAAATATTGTGTCTAAGTGGCCATTGAAACATTTAGTTTCTCTCGGTATTTCTCGTAAGGATTTCCTATTTAATTGATGATGAGCCATTTGGAAGATACCGAAAGGGAGAGCCCTACGGTGTCAGATGTAGCTTTGTCCAGTGGGCTCCCCGTCCGTGATGGGTGGGGGTGTAACTTCTCCGACACGGGCAGGCTGGGGTGCGACAGTGGCGGGTGGTTGGTGGGGGTCTCACCCCACACAGGGTGTCACGGAAGCTTCCAGAGGAGAGGAAAGGGGAGCTGCATCATGAGGGACACTGGGGTTGTCCGCAGTAATGTGTACACAGATGGAGAACATGAAAGAACTCGGAATCTTCTCAGGACCCTCATGTGTTCTGTGAAATGGAGCCCAGGGCTTCCCTGGAGGGGCAGGAACGGTGAGTGACTGGGCTGGGGAGGTGAACGGGCGGATGTGGTCAGATCAGCAAGGCCCTCGCCTGCCCACACCTCCGACCTTCCCCGCCAGGCCCGGAGGACATTTGGCAAGGTGGGGTCCTGCTCAGTTCTGAGTTTGGTGAGGTCCCTCTGGCACGGTTGGAGAAATGGTCCCCAGGTGGCTTGTGCAGGTCAGGCGCTTTCCAGGGAAGGTCATGTGGTCGAACTTGTGCTTGGGAGTTTCCAGTGCACAGGTGATAACTGGAGCCATGGAAATGAGAGGGAGTGGGAGGGGTCAGATGCAGGAACAGAGCCCAAGGAACACCTGCATTTAAGGGACAGAGGCCCCACGGAGAGGAGGAGAAAGACCAGTTCCACCAACGTCATGAAGCCTAGGAAGCCGGGATTTCCATGGTTAGTAGTATCGAGTGCTGTAGAGACGCTGAGTACGGGTGTGGTTAAGCGACTGGGGAAGGATGAAAGGCACCCCCGGGGACGTCAGTGAGAGCAGTGTCAATGGGAGACAGTGCGGAGACACAGGACCCAGCAGCTTCCAGGCAGGTGCCGGGAAAGGGTCGCCTGGCAGAGTGGCTGCACAGAGCTGCACCCGTGCACATTGCAAACATGCACAAGAGTGTGAACAACTCCTCTGGGGCCTGGCCACATGTGTGTCCGCCACGGCGCCGTCCTGAGTAGACTCGCTGTGAAGGGAAGGCAAGAATTAGAGGAAGAAGGGAACCCAGTGTTGAGGGATAATTTTCTAACCACATACGAGACATGACTATTTCTACACACCCAAGAAAAATCCCATCACAGAAGCACACGTGGAAACTGAGGGAGGAATCACTGGTGGAGAGTGAGCCAGAGCTCAGGCAGAAACATCCTTAAATCAACAAGCATCAATCAAACCTGTGAGTGACCCGTGGAGGCCTAAGGCCACATCTGCTGACCACATCAGACCAACACTCTTTTAGCTCTCATTTGAGCTTGCTGAGCTGAGGCTGGACAAATACAGCTACATTGAAAAGTGTTAGAAGGATGAGGATTTTAAATCTTAGGCATGACTGGCTATTAGAAAGTTTAGCCTTGTGTTTTAGATCTATTTTCAAAACCTGACCTGCATGACTCCTTATTTCTTTTTTGTGACTACGGCTTCAGAAATATTGGGAAATTGCTTATGAAGCGATGTGAGTGCAGTGATGGATGTTGAGTCAAATTGACATCATGGTGTAAATGCCACGGCTGATTTCAGGCAGGGCCACTCATCCTTTTTCTTCAACTTCTATCAAATGGAATAAGTAGTGCAAAATACATCACAGGTTGTACTTGGAGACTTTGCCGCGTGCCTTTTCTTTTTTTCTTTTTTGAGAGGGAATCTCTCTCTGTCGCCCAGGCTGGAGTGCAGTGGCCGGATCTCAGCTCACTGCAAGCTCCGCCTCCCGGGTTTAGGCCATTCTCCTGCCTCAGCCTCCCGAGTAGCTGGGACGACAGGCGCCCGCCACCTCCCCCGGCTAGTTTTTTGTATTTTAAGTAGAGACGGGGTTTCACCATGTTAGCCAGGATGGTCTCGATCTCCTGACCTCGTGATCCGCCCGCCTCGGCCTCCCAAAGTGCTGGGATTACAGGTGTGAGCCACCGCGCCCGGCCTCTATTTTTTTTTTTTTTTAACATTAATGTAAAGTGATGATACAACATGGCTGTGAGAGGGGGCAAAGTTGCAGCTCAAGTGATGGGTGTCCCGTTTTCCAAACCACCGGGGTGGGGACGTCAATGAGGCAGCTCAGCCGGTGCCTTGGGGAGAAGAACTGTCTGGCGTGGCTCCGTCGGGGCTCTTCAGATATTTGGACTTTGCAGTGGCATCTCCCATGGGGGACGCCAACGCGATCCCACTCACAATGGGCCTGAGGCCGCGCTGCCCGTCACGGATTCATCCGTCCTCCAGGGCCCGCGAGGGGCTCTCAGCACTTTCATCCTCAGATCCCGGGATCCAGGCGGTGGCTCTGTCTGGGGAGGGGCTGACTGCAGAGAGAACCCCCCCCCCACCACAGCGTTGACAGACACAATGACTGATGAAATTGCCGGAGCATGAACACTCAGTAGGCGCTCGGCATCGCGTGCACTGCTGTATCTCAGCTTAACTTTGTTTCTTTTTTCCGAAGCTCCACCTTGTCTCCGCCTCCTGCTCCAACTCGCCACTCTGGCCTGTCAATTTCATCTTTGAAACTGCAAATTTCTCAGATCCACTCATCTTTCTCTGTTTAAGCTGCAGCCTCCAAGATCCGGGCCCTCACCCAGCCCAGCCCCAGGCTGATCCTCCATCCTCCTGGGCAAGAGGACCCACATCAAGTCACCGGCCACTCCGGGACCATAAGGATACGGCCAGAATCCCAGCATGAGGGTGGATTCTACCCCTTCAGGATGAAGTCCGGAGAAGCCTCCCTGGGCCTCCAGATGCCCAGGCAAGTGTAGACCCCGCCCCTGCCCTACGCAAGTGTAGACCCCGCCCCTGCCCCACGCAAGTGTGGACCCCGCCCCTGCCCCACACCAGTGTGGACCCTCCTGCTCCCTGCCCCCTGTCCCCCACGCACGCTGTGCTACTTTCCAAAGTGTCTCCAGACTGGGGATCCTGCAGCGCCTCTGCCCCCTCACACCCTCCAGCCCTGCCCGCTGCCCTGCTGCCCCCCTTTCTAGCCAGTGAGCACCAATGTCCTCTGTCTGTTGTTCTGTATTCTCGATGGGATAGGCACCAACACACGTTTACACACTACAACGAGGCACTAACGAATACCCTTGCCCCGCCACCCAGCTTAAGAAAAACAACTTTGGATCCCAGGCGGGGGTCCCAGCCCTGCTCTACCCTCAGAGCTGAGCCCTGCCCTGAATTCATGAGCATGACAGCCTTGCTTTGTTATAGTTTATAGCAATCGGCTGTGCCCCAAATATGTTCATAGTGGGTTTTGTGGAATTAACTCCGCTAATAAAGAGACATTCATTACAGAGTGGCTTGATAATCTAACAGTTCTCATACCAGTGAACAAGGAATAAAAATTACATTGATTTGCTGATTATTCTCCTGTGAAGATTTGGCTGAAGTCAAGGAAAGACGACAAACTTGCAGAGACACCGAGATACGCTTCTGCTTCTCGCTTTGGTTGTGTGGGAAAGGCCTGGCGGATTCCTGGAGACCTGAGGTTTCCGAGGCCACGCCCCGATCTCTGATGAATTCAGGGTGACAGGACTAGGTCACACTTCATTAGAATCGTGAATTCACGTGGCCATGTTATTCTTTGTAAAATAAAGACAGCTTGAATTCTTGATTTAAAATGTGATGTTTTATTTTTGATTTTCTTTTTTTATTTCAAAACTCAATTACATCTAAAGATACAAGCAGCATAAACAATAATCATGGGCCCACTGATCTGAGGTTCCCTGGCGAAGTCAAACCACAGAGACAGGAAGGAGGGTGAAGACTGCAAGGAGCTGGGGAGAGGGAAGGGGAATGAGTGTTTAACGGGGACAGTTTCCATTTGGGAAAATAAAAGGGTTCTGGAGGCCGGGCAAAGTGACTCACACCTGTAATCCCAGTACTTTGGGAGGCAGAGGTGGGTGAATTGCTTGAGTCCAGGACTTGGAAACCAGCCTGGGCAACATAGTGAAACCCTGTCTCTACAAAACATACAAAAATTAGCCAGGTGTGGAGGCGCATGCCTGTCGTCCCAGCTACTTAACAACAGGAATTGTTTTCTCACAGTTCTGGAGGCTGGAGTCCAAGATGAAGACGTGGACGGGGCTGGCTCCTGGAGAGGGCTGCCTCCCGGCTTGCGGAGGGCTGGCTCCCGGCTCGCGGAGGGCTGGCTCCCGGCTCGCGGAGGGCTGGCTCCCGGCTCGCGGAGGGCTGGCTCCGTGCTGTGCCCACACGGGTCTTTCCTTCTTCTGTGCACAGAGAGAGAGAGAAAGAGAGAGCTCTCCGGTGTCCCTTCCTCCAAGGACACTAATCCCATGGGGTCAGGGCCCACCCCCATGACCTCATCTAACCTTAATGACCTGCCTCAAGGTCCTATCTCCAAAGCAGCCACACTGGGGCTTAGGTCAGCCTAGGGGTTCTGGGGCACAGAGTCACTCAGGGCACAAGGAACAACAAGGCAAGCGATCACTGCACCCTCTGCTGGCAGGAAGCACAGTGCCAGGCAGGACCCAGCAACACTGGAAGGTGGGATCCGTGGGGCATCTTTGGGGCTGCAAGTGCACACCCAGCTGGTGGCCAGGGCCCCTTTGAGGAGGAGACCCCAGGCTCAGGCACACCCTCCCATGGCCACAGGTTTTTAGGGCCCCACCCTCACTGGCCTGGTCACCCCCAGGGGCCTGAGAGCAGCACGTGGAGGGGCCTGGCTCCAGTCTCCACCAAGCACCCATTCTGAGAGGATGCTTCCTGCAGGAAAAACACAGCAAGGAGAGGCCCTGCTCCGGGCATGGGATGCAGAGCTCAGCTTCCAACTGTGGGTCCCGGCAGCAGGAAGGCAGCTCAGTGGGAACAGGACTGGAGCAGAGTCCTTGAGCAACAGGACTCTGCAGAGGTGCCTTCCTAGGGAGCTGCCCCACGTGGCACACAAAGCAAAGTCTTACATGCACATATGCGCCTGCATAGACACATACAGCATGTACAGACACACACGCACACACACACATGCACACACACACAGCATGCAGACAAACACAGAGTATACACACATGCACACATGCAGCCTGCATAGACACACACAGCATGTACAGACACACATGCACACACACACACACGCACACACACACATGCACACACACACAGCATGCAGACAAACACAGAGTATACACACATACACACATGCAGCCTGCATAGACACACACAGCATGTACAGACACACATGCACACACACATGCACACACACACACAGCATGCAGACACACACAGAGTATACACACATGCACACATGCAGCCTGCACAGACACACACAGTACAGACACACATGCACAGACACACACATGCACACACACATGCACACACAGCATGCAGACACACACAGAGTATACACACATGCACAGACACATACTTGCACACACACACAGCATACAGACACACATGTACACAGACAAACTGAGCATACACACACAGACGCACACACAGCAGATACAGACATGCACACACACAAGAACATAGAGACACATGCACAAACACACACATGCACAGATACAGAGCGTACAGACCCACACATGAACAGACATACCACAAACACATAAAACACAACATACACATACACACAAACATACAGCACACAAACACACACAGGGACACATAGCACACACACATGTAACAGACACGTGCCCATATCACAGACACTGAAGATGGAGCAGAATGTAACCCCCAGAGGTGAAAGCTGTGACCCAAGCACGGCCTCATCTGTGGGGAGCAGGAAGCCGGGAAGCAACGTGCTCAGCCCCCTGGAAACACGGAAGGATGAACACAAACTCCAAGCTTGCACCAGAGGGTTTTGAGGCCGTGGATGTCAGTGCTGGTTTAGTAAGAGTTGCAGAGCCAGCACATGGTGAGCCAAGGCCTCTCCCCACAGGCCGCCCCTGCTCCCGCTCAGGCCCAGCTGCCCCTAGTCAGGCCCTATGGTGGCAGGGGCCCTCCAGCATCCTGACTGTCACGGCAGAATCTGCAGTGGCCTGTTCCATGGAGCCATCACAGGCACACCCGAGGCTGGTTCTGCAGGAGCAGGGCTGAACAGGACGGCTCTTTCATATGCCAGACCCCTGTCCCGTCTCCACTGGCCGTGGTGAGGACTTGAGGCAGCGTCTCCCATGCCCCCAAGAGCAGTGGGGCCAGGCAGGCAGGGCAGGCTGGGCTCTGTATCCTCTGCTTAGTGATTGGATCCTCCTGACCTCACAGGCCTGGCCCACCATCCCCAGGAGGCCAGGCTGTCTCCAAAGATGTGGATGAGAGAGAGACAGAGACAGAGATGCAGAGAGACAGAGAGAGATCGAGGCTGTTTACTGGTCACTTGGGTCCAGGCCCCTTCAGCCCCTGAGCCACTGGCAGGGGCGGCAGGCCCAGTGCAAAAAGTTTAATAGGCAAGAAAGCAGGACGGAAGAAGAAAGCAGCTCCCCTCCCCCCTAACCCCATACAGAGCAGAGGGGGGGGGATTCGAACAAAGAGAAACCTCCCCTGTGGGGCAGAAAAGGGGCTGCTTCTATTGGGATGCTGGAGGAGGCGGTGTCTGGTTTGCATAAGGCCAGAGGATTGGCTTGACCAGGTGTGTCATTTACATAGCCTGAGAAAAACCTGGCCCTCCCATCTTAGCCCTTTAATATGCAAATGCGGGTCTCCATGATGTTCCCAACACATGGTGTTGTCTGGAGGTGGCCATGAACTTGGTGCCCGTGCTGGCAAGGAGAAGACAGCAGCGGGAACTGCCTTATTGAGTGACCCAGTTTCTAATGGCCGGCATTTGCATCTCAAAGCTTGCCAGTCCGGCCCTTCGAGCTGCCTTTTCTTTTAGAAAAGAGATGGTTCCGGTGTTTTTTATTACAGGGAAACTTACACCGAGAACCTTTACCTTTACTATCTGCCTAAAAATTATTTCTGAATAACTCCTGTATCACAGGGTCTTGGCCTGTGGAGCCAGCAGGGCTGAGGTTCCATGGAGCTGGGAGTGAGGCCTAGCCTGGGACCCCCGCCTGGGCTCTATGCCTGGCCACCGCTCACTTTTCTGGAGCCCTTCGCTGGGGCATTGGGAGTCACAGTCAGCAATCCTTTAAATTCCCATTTTCCCGCGTGTGTCTCTCCTTGGCGGTGGACCCTCACGGGGCAGGAGAAACAATCCCACGTTGGAACCTGGCCCTTTGCCTCCTTGCATGAAATATGAACATTGCTCCGGAATCCACAGTGATCAAAGGTGGGTACCTTGTTTATTTTACTTTAAATGATCTTTTCCGCTAATAAGCAGCATTTCCTTCAAGTTAGTCTGAGTTAACAGAGCTTTACTCTAATGTATTTGTTCAAGCTTATAGAGGTAGATTTATGCTTTCATTTTTCTCTAGAGATGTCTGTTTCCTAGAAAGGGTTTAAATCCTGAATTTAAAAAAACAAAATTCTATCTAGCAGATGAAGAAATGGCGCAGACTACCTCCAGCCTGGAATTGAATAAATGAGATTTTTCTTCAACCTCCAGTGACAGTGCAAACTCATGAGCAAATTGCCCGCAGGGACACAACAGCTGCCACGTGGATTCCGCCCGAAGAGGCGTCCGCTGCCGTGAGTGACATTTACATAAACAACCCTCAGTGCCCAGCAATGAACACAGCATTCTCCTGGGAGCGCTCAGAGCGGCTGAGCGGGGACAGTCGGTAGATGAGGGGAGTCAGGGCTGGGACGTGAGGGAGGGTCCGCCATGCTAGACCTCAGCAGAAGCCAGGCAGAAAGGTCTGGAGCGTGAGGCTCGCTGTGGCCACAGCTCATGGCATGCCAGAGGACACAAGCCAAGGACGGGGAGGCAGCTCCAGGAAGGAGGAAGGGACTGTATTTCTCTCCCACAGACGCCGAGTCAAATGGCACTGACTGGTGGCCTTAACCAACAGATCAACCCGCTCACAGACCTGCAGCCAGGGACCCGTGACCTTGGTTCCAGGTGCAGGCAGAGTGAGCTCCCCTGAAGGTCCAGGAAGGCTCCTCCCAGCCTCCTGATGCTCGGGGTGGGGGGGGCTTTAGGCCTCCCCTGGCTGCAGCCGCACCTCCCGGCTCCATCTCCACACTGCCCGCTCTGTGTCTGTGATCAAACTCCCTCTACCTTGCTCTCACCTGGAGGCCTCTGACTGCATTTAGGGCCCACCAGGCAAATCCAGGATCAGCTCCTCCTCAAGAGCTCCCTCACCTAATCCCATCTCTTACCGTGTAAGATATTTGTCACAGGTTCCGAAGATTAGGAAGTAAAAATACACTGGGAGGGGTCATTGTTCAGGGCTCCACAGTGAGAAAATGAAAGAATTGGGCTTCTGTCCCCTATCCCTTGCTTAGAAAGACCACACAGGAGACCACGGTAAACGGTCCCTGAGCGGGGAGAGTTCTACCCCTCCTGTTCACGAGTGAGCACAGGACTTACGTTGGTTCAGAGCCCGTGCAAATCGCCCGACAGGTAGAGGAAAGGGCTTACTGGTTCCATGTCAGAGCAGCCTTTCCTGATGAGCTCTGCAGGAAAATGGAAGGGCTGTGGCCAGCGGCCCTGGCTCACCCGTCATCCGTCACGCCTGCTTAGCAGGATGCCGCAGAGGGCCCTGGCAACCGTGCGGAATTGAAAGACTTGTTACATAAACGCTGCTTGTGTTTTTTTAACTCAAAGAACCAAAGCGAGTCACTGGACATTATCCCAACTCATTCTAAACGTAAACCCTTGTCATCCTGACCCAGCTCCTGAGGTCCTCCGAGGACGTGGCCTCCTTTGGCCAGAGCCTCTGTCTTTCCTGTGCCATCAGGTTGGTCTTTGCCAGCCAGGCTGTGTGTGCTTTGATGATTTTTCATGCATAACTCACGAGGTGCCTGTGTTGTGATCCTCGGATCAAACGCTTTCTTCCGAGCAGCACTGGGGAAGGGTGATCCTCCCAGGCCTCGATGGGGTCACAGAAGGCAGCTCCTGAGTTACAGGTAAAACCCCCAGAGGCACTAGATTAATTGCTCTGGAAATTGAATCCCTTCATTGCGTTTTTCCAAAAGAAGGCGAGTTCCTCCGCTTCTGGTAATCATCCCCCCTGCTCTCCAAGAAGGAGAGAAACTTAATCATCCTTTCAGTGCCTGGATGCTGCCAAGACACTGGCCACAGCCATCTCCAGCTAGGAACTGACCTTGGCCTTCCCAAGAGCTCTTAAAGCCACGCCACCACCCCAGGCTTCTGGAAGGGCAGCCGGGGTGGGGACGGGGTGTGACCTGCTGGTTGCACTTGGCTTTCAGCAACAGACAACCTGGAAACCCGAAGGCAGCCCCACCCCGTCCCTGCCCAGCCTGACTTCATGCCTGAATCGATGTTTGAGTCACTCAATGCTCAGGCTCAGACACGGAGGCCTTAGGTCACTGACTTGCCAACACCATGATTGAGCTTGTGGAATTAATTATTTAACCGGTGTTAACATCTGCTAGAAACTGTTTGCTCTTCCGATCCAAATCACTTAAATAGAAAGAGCAGGTTGGGAGACACTATCCATTTTTCCTCTCCTGACACGTTCTTCCACCTCCAATGATTTCTTTTGTTGTTACTACCAAAGTATCTTCAGTATTTACACTGAAGACACAATCAAAGAGCTTCAGGGATTAGAAACGGGCTGAACTGGCTTAAAGCAGAAGGAAACACTGATAAATTCTCTCCAAATGCTTTTCTCACCTCACAAGCACCTAGAAGGTGCAGCTCTATGCTGGTTCCAGAGCTGCCAGTCCTCGGCGGGGTCTGATCTTGGCACCATGAGGAGGAACTCACACTTACCGCCAGGGATTTCAACCCACGAACATGCATAGCAACTCTATCTCAAAACATTATTTTTACCCCATTTCGCACATAAGGAACTGGAGACTCAGAAAGGTTATTGCAAGTTCCCCAAGGTCACACAGCAGGTGCGAAGTGGAACTGAGATTTCAACAAGGCGCACCTGACTTGGAACCCGGTTCCTGGACCACACCACACCCATGTGTGTGCATGAGTGTGTGCTTGCACGGGTATGGATGTGGTCTGCGTGTGAAAGTAGATACTAGGAAATGTACCATCCTGGCTTCCTATTGGAGGGAAATAGGCATATTTGAGGCAGTGATAAACCATGTTTAAAAACAATAAATTCATATATCTCAATGTTTTTTGTCTTCACCAAAATCAAAGAAAATAAAGGCAAACACTCTAAATGGTTGTTCAGAATCCAATAGTTTGTATCTCTATGGTCAAGAAGGGTGATTTGTCTGTACCTGTCCTTGTTTCTGAATCATTCCGTGTTTGGACCTGTGTTTTACATATCTCTCTGTCAACATCTCACAGTCATGCTTAGATTAAACAATTCTCGAGGCCTAATCCATGTTGCAAAGAAATCTTTCAAAGAGCTGTACTCTCTGCTGCTGTCTTTGTTCGAGGTATGGATCATGAATAAAAGGAGAAAGTCCATTTATTTGCAGCAGGGGGCCACCATACTGCACCCGGCTGGGGACATAGTTGTCAGAGGTTATCAAGGCTCCCAAGTCCTTCTACCCACAACCTAAACAAAGGAGTTTTCTAAAACACAGAAAAGTTACAGTATGTTGGCTCCTGTGTGTGCATGTGTGTGTGCGTGCACACGTGTGCATGTGGGAGGGGTCCGTGTGTGTGTGTATGCGTGGGGGGGTGCGTGTGTGTGCGTGTGTGTGTGTGTCTGTGTGTGCGCTGGACTGCTTTCTTTATTCTTTGTCCAGGCTGCTCTTTTTAAATCAATACAGAGAAGGAAAGAGAATGGTCACGTCTGTTCCTAATGAAAACACACGTAAGGACCAGGAAACAGCTTCTGATTGAATTCGGATACTTTAATCAATAATCATCCCCACCAGGAAGCACGATCGTCCGCTGCAGAGGCATGGAAAGGAGGCGTCACCGTCCTTCCTCATCAGGGCCCCCCGGCTTCTGCATCAGCCAGGGGCCCAGAGGCCAGGCCAGAACTGAGCTGCCGCCATCCTGCCCCGTCAGGGCCCCCGGCTCGGCTCCTATACCAGCCAGGGCCCAGAGGCCAGGCCAGAACCTCAGGTCCCAGGTAGGGTTCATCTAGAAGGAAAGGCAAGCAGCCCATGGACGACGTCAACCACATTTCACAGGAACGGAAAAACAGTTTGACCTGGAGATGAGCTACCAAGACTCGGACCCTCCTGGAAGCAAACTCCTGAAAAACATTGCTCCAAAACAGACAGAAATGTAAGGAAGGGGGAGAAGATGCAGAACGCTTTGGGCCGTGAGGCTGACTTCTTTCAAGTCACCAGCGTGCCCTGGACCTCGGCATGGCGCTGAGTGGCATCTGGCAGGGCTGTATTTGTTGTTGTTGTTGTTAAATATAATATCCATTAGCACAGGGATATGACAACTGGACACTTTATCCACCCTGAAAAGAAAAGCAGCAAAACCCCATATTTATGACGCTTGTTTCTATAAATATTTTATTGATTTTATTTCGTAATAAAGATAGTGAATATTGGCAAAAAAGTTGTAATATATTAAATGCTATGAGAAAAATTACCTACAATCTCATTACTCAGAATCATAAAATGGTAACATTTTGATGTAAGTTGAGTGCATGCATGTGTGTCATCAGGCACACCCGGGGGTGCTCATGGCCACACACACATAAATTCTCATACATTGATAGCATTCCTAGAGTAAGGTGTACAGCTAACATATCCTGAAAAAGTTATTAAATCGTGACTTTTAATAGCTGTGTAATGAATAGCCCAGCCCACGTATCCCAGGTGCGAGTGTAGACATGCTCCAATCTGTTATGGTCAAACTTCTGCACTGTTTTTAATATTCCAGATAACTCTAAAATAATTATCATTATTATAAAGTAACAATTCTTTATAGGAATTACTATAAAAGAAAATTATATTTTCAATGAAGCCTTGACTGTCCTGCCATTCCTGGCAAAGCAGGTGTGAAAACTCCACCTACTGCAGAAGGCAGGACTCCGTGAGCCCGTCCGACTGCCCCCAGCGCTCTGGATTTTGCTAGCATGGCATTCACCACACAGGACCGTTAGGATCTGGTAGTTACTTTCTTACTAGACTGTGAGCTTCAGGAGGACCGGATCCCATTCATCTTTTCACTGCTCCTAGTGCCCGTCCTGTAGAATCTGAGTAACACACGTTTTGTTTAACTCACAGGTATGTTTGTCAACTATCCACTGAGAGCACAGCATGTTCTGGGCATTGTGCCAGCTGCTGCAGACATGACAGGAGACGAGAGCATCCCTGCATTCTAATAGGGAGAAAGAACATTCACGTGCACAGACATGCACATGTGTATATATGCACATGCATGTGTGTCCACACACTTTTGTATATATGCACACACCTGTGCATGTGTGTGCATGCACTCACATGCACACAGATACATGCACATGTACCCACATACTCGCATGTGACACACATACACGTTTGCCATGCACACTCACATGTGCATGCACATATGTACTCACACACACAACACATACCTACACATGTGCCCATGAACACTCACATGTGCACACATGCACATGTGTACACACTCACACGACACTTGTATACATGTGTGCCATGCACACTCACACGTGCACACACATGTATGTGCATTCATGTGACACACACCTATGCATGTGCCTGTGCACACTCACACGTGCACACATGTGCATGTGTGCACACAAGACACATACATACATGTGTGCCATGCACACTCACACCACGTGCACATGCATGTACACACATTTGTGTGACACACAGCTACACATGTGCCCATGCACACTCACATGTGCACACATGCATGCACACCTGCTGTGCTGGTGCTATGAGGTAAGATGCAGCACAGCAAGGGGACAGGCAGCAGCAGACCAGGGTGCTGCCGTAGTGGGTGCTGAGGGAAGCTTCCCAGGCAGGTGACATTTAAGTGAGACTTGAGGGGAATGAGTGAGTCTGAGGAAGAATGTCCAGGACAGGAGGCTGCACATTGGCATGCTGGAGCAGCAGTGAGAAAATCAGTGTGCACAGAGGGCAGGAGGGGCCAGGGTGAGGAAGCAAGCACAGACAGGCAGGCAGACACCAGGTCATGCTCAGCTTTCTGGGACATGGTGAGGGCTAAGAACTTATTTGGAGTGATAAGAAGCCATTGGAAAGCTTTACATAGATGAACATAACTAGATTTAAAATGTTAAAGGCCGCTTGGCTGTTGTGTTGAGAATAGGCTATCGGGAGTGTATCAGTTATCCACTGCTGTGTAACAAATAACCCCCAAGTGCAGGGCTTAACACAACAGTAAAAACCTGCTATGAACCAAATGTTTGTGTTTCCCTCCAACCTCACAATCATGTTGAAGCCCTAATCTGCCATAGAGGGGTATTCAAAGGAGGGGCCTTTGGGAGGGAATTGGATTTGGATGAGGCCATGAGTGTGGAGCCTCGTGATGGGATCAGGGCCCTTGCCAGCAGAGGAAGAGATCAGCACTCTCTCTTCACCCCGTGAGGACACAGCAAGAAGGGGGCTGTCTCCAAACAAGAAAGAGAACACTCACCACACACAAATCTGCTGGCAACTTGATGTTGGACCTCTCAGCCTCTAGAACTGAGAAAAACAAGTGCTGTGGTTTAGGTCCCCAGCCTGGTATTTTGTTATAGCAACCCCCAGCTGACTGAGGTCCATCTTCACCTTGCACAGCTTCTGTGGACCAAGAACCCAGGAGCAGCCTAGCCAGACTGTGGTGGCTCAGGGTCTCTCATGTGGTTGCAGGAAAGACATCAGTCTCATCTTAAGGCTCAGCTGAGGCTGCAAGATGCCCTTCCAAGGTGATCCACCCACGTGGCTGGTGGGCTGGTCCAGGATCTTGGCGGGAGGCCCCTGTTTCTCCCCCCAAGAGCCTCTCCATGGGACTGCTTGAGCATCCTCACAACATGGCAGCTGACTTCCCTCAGGTACAGCAATCCCAGAGACCAAGTCAGGAACTGCTGTGCCCTGTGACCTGGTCTTGGGAGTCATCTGTCACCTCTGCCAAGCTCCATTCATCACACATGAGCTCCAGTCCCGTGTAGGGCAGGCTGCACGTGAAGGAATACCAGAAGGCAGAGGTACTAAGAGCTGTCCTGGAGGCTGACCCCCACAGAGAGGGAAAGCAGGGGTGGGAGACTGGTGAGCAGGTACATGCAGAGTGTGGGAGCAAGACCCAGGGTGGTGCCAGTGAAGAGGACAGGAGTGGGTAGTCTGAAGGCACCATGTGGAGGTCGAGTTAGCTGTGAAGTGTTGGCTGGGATTGATGTGGTAGTAAGAGATCATCGGGGGTGATGCCAGCGTCTTCAGTGGGAACCCAGTGGAAGGGCTATTTACTGAGAGAGGGAACTCTGGAAGAAAAGCACTTTCTAGAAACCACTTATTTTTTTGAAGCTATATCTGCGTCCAGTGGTACTAGTTTTCCACGCAGATAGTTCATAACCAGGTCGAGTCAGGATAAGTATGCATGCTCCTTCTCTGAACACCTTCATCGTGGAAGAATTTGGCCAGCTCAGCAGCAGGAAGACCAGATTCTCACCCCTGTGCTGTCCCTGCTTTGCACAAGCAGTTCATCCCCTTGCAGGGTCTCAGTTTCCTCACCAATAAAATAAAATAAAATACTGAACCGGATGTAACGTTCTCTGCAAGTTTTTGACAAACACCAAGAAGAATTCATTGCTGATAAGATTGTTATGCTTTGAAGCCTAGACTTAACATTATATGCATCTGTGCACATGGACCAATTAGATTAATAAGGCAGAAAAATGAAATTAAGCTGCTAAGAAGCATTATTTAGATCTTGAAAACATTCTTATCTTTTGCATGGGTCTCTAATTTCAATCAATTGATTATAACAGAAAGATATAGATTGATCCGTGACGGTCACGAAATAAAACTCTGAAGAGAGGAACCAAGCTCTGAGATTTGTAGTTTGGGCCCCAGTTAAAGTAGCATCAGCAAAACACAGGAAGAGGTGGCTCCAAACTGTCCCCCTTCCCCTCCCAGAAACATCAAAAAACAACAGAGGCCTATAGCAGCCAAGCAAATGTTGACAAGAAACAGCAACTTGAAAACAAGAAGAAAGCTCTTTGGCTGCTTTACTCTCCCTGCCCCACCCGCTTGAAGAAGAGGCTGTCCGTGTTCCCAGGGTGGGAACCCAGCCCTCACTGTGGAGGGAGCACGCAGGCCTTCTTCACAAATCACTGCATCTGTGTGTTCTAACCTGGCCAGGGGTTACTGGAAGGATGAACACGGATGTTCTTTGTTTCACGTAAATAGGAACTGAGGCTGGAAAAGCTGCAAGCATGAAGTCTGGAGCTGAAAAGTACAATGACTGAAATTAAAAATTCGCCAGAGGGCCTCAATAGCAGATTCTACCAGCCAGAAGACATAACCAGTGAACTTCAAGACAGGATAATTGAAACTATTGTCTAAAAAACAGGAAAAAAAACCATGAAGAAGAATAATCAGGGCCTCTGGGTCCTGTAGGACACCACCACGTAGGCCAACGTACATCATCTCTGACCACTATGAATTGGAGCTAGGAATCAGTAACAGAAGTAAAACTGGAAAATTTAAAAATATTTGGACAATGTTTTAATTAACACATTTTTAAAGTATATATTTGTGGTATACAACATGATGTTTTATGGGAATCCTAGAAGAGAAAGAGAAAGGGGAGAAAGAATATTTGGAAAAATCAGAGCCCAAAACTACACTGTTTATTCCTACATTGTTTAAAAGACTAACTCATTTAAAAATCATTATAAATCTTTGGAGGCTCACATATATAAATATGTAGTTTGTGACAATAACACAAATAGGGAATGGAGCTGCATGGGGCAGAGTTTTTGTATCCTTCTTAAGTTAATATCAATTCAAATTAGTGTTATAAATTTAGAATATTAAATTTAATCCCAATAATAACACCAAAGAAAATATGCAAATAATGCCTATAGGAAATGAAAAGGGAATCAAATGGTTTACTACCAAAATAATGTCACAAAAGAAGGCGGTAATTAAGGGAATAAAATGAAAATCTGTAACATACACAGAAAACACAGAGCAAAATGGCAGAAGTTCTTACCAGTAAAAATTTTAAAAGTAAATGAATTAAACTGACTAGTAAAAAACCAGTGATTGGCAAGTGGATTTTAAAAATGATTCAAATATATGCTGTCTTCAAGAGGCTCACTTTAGCTCTAATAACACTAATGTCTTGCAAGTGAAAAATAGAAAAAGATAGTTCATCAAAATAATGACCAAAATAGGCTGGTGAGCCTGTGTTACTAACAGACAAAATAGGTTTTAAGCCAAAAACCATTAGAAGAGATAAAGAAGAATATTTATGTATTGATAAAATAGTCAATTCATCAAGAAAATGTAACAATGATAAAAATATATGCACCAAACAAGATCCCCAAAATATATGAAGCAAGCATTGACAAAATTGAAGGGAGAAAGAGAGTTCTACAATATGAGCTGGAGACCTGAATACTCCATTTATAATAATGTGTAGAACACCTAGTCAGAGATCAGTAAAAAGATAGAGGACTTAAAGTGTACTATAAACCAACTAGACCTAACAGACACATAAAGAACATGCCACACAACAACAGCAGAAAACACATTTTTCTCAGGTGCACACGGAACATTCTCCAGGATAAACTATATGTTAGGTCACAAAACAAGTCTTAATACATTTGAAAGGACTGAAATAATACGAAGCATGATCTCTGACCACTATGAAATGAATCCAGAAATCAATAAGAGAAGTAAAGCTGAAACATTTATAAGTATTTGAAAAACTTCTTAATTGACAGATTTTTAAAAGTATATATTTATGCTTTATCACATGATTTTTTCATATATGTATACATTGTAAAATGGCTAAATTGAGCTAATTAACATATGCATTAACTCACATACTTATCATTTACTTGCAGAGAGAACACGTATTGTCTGCTCTCTTAGCAATTTTCAAATATATGATGCATTGCTATTACTATACAGTTAACCCTGGAACAACATGGGTTTGAGCTGCATGGATCCACTTAAATGTGGATTTTTTTCAATAAATACAGTTGACCCTCCATATCCATGGGTTCCACATTTGCAACCAAGTGAGGACAGAAAAGACAGTATTTGCAGGATGCAACACCTGCAGATATAAAGGGCCAACATTTTGGGTATGTAGGTTTTACAGGGCTGACTGCCAGACTTGAGTATGTGTGGATTGTGGTATACAAGGAGGGTCCTGGAAGCAGTCCTCTACATATACTGAGAAACAACTGATATCACCATATTATACAATAAATATCTTGAAATTATTCCTCCTGTATGACTGAAATTTTACATCCTTTGACCAATATCTTCCCAATCCCCCTGTATCCTCTAAGAACCACCATTCTACTCTCTTCTATGCATTTATCTTTTATAAATGTCACATATAAATGAGATCATGCCGTTTTTGTCTTTTTGTGCCTGGCTTATTTCACGTAGTATAATGTTCTCCAATTCCATCCATATTGTCACAAATGACAGAATTTCTTTCTTCTTAAAGGCTGTGTAGCATTCTATTGTGTTTATATAGTAACATTTTCTTTATCCATTTATCTGTTGGTAGACACTTAGGTTGATTTTAGAATCTCGGCTACTGAAAATAATGCTGTAATGAACATGGAGTGCAGATACGTCTTCAACATACTGATTTAATTTCCTTTGGATATATACTCAGAAGTGGAATTGCCAAATCATGTGGTTGTTCTATTAATGTTTTGAGGAAACTTCATGCTGTTTTCCACAATAGCTGTACTAATCTACGTTCCCAGCAACAGTGTACAAGGCTTCCCTTTTCTCTTCATCTTTGCCAACATATAATCTTTTTGATAATAGCTATCCTAACAAAAGTGAGGTGATATTTCATTGTGCATTTTCTTGATGACTAGTGATGTTGAGCATTTTTTCATATACCTTTTGGCCATCCAAATGTCCTTTTGAGAAATGTTTGTCTTCTTTTGAGAAATATCCATTTGGTTTCCTGTTCATTTTCTAATCAGATTATTTGTTTTCTTGCTATTGAGTTGTTGGAATCCCTCATATATTTTTGATATTAACCCATTATTGGATGTATAGTTTGCGAATATTTTCTCCTGGTCCACAGGTTTTCTCTTCACTCTGTTGATTATTTTCTTCACTGTGCAGAAGCTTTTTAGTTTGATGTAATCCCATTTATCTATTTTTGCTTTTGTTGCCAGTGCTTTTAGGATTCATATTTAAAAAATTCATCACCCAGGCCAATGTCATGGAACTTTCTGCTTGTGTTTTCTTATAGGAGCTTTACAGTTTCAGTTCTTATGTTTAAGTCTTTAATCCACTTTTAGTTGATTTTTATATCTGGTGTGAGTAAGGGTCTAATTTCGTTCTTCTGTATGTGGATATCCAGTTTTCCCAACACCTTTTATTGAAGAGACTGTCCTTTCCCCACTGTGCGTTCTTTGTTGAAAGTCAATGGACTGTAAAAGCACGGATTTATTTCTGGGCTGTTTTGTTCCATTGGTCTATATGTGTTTTTGTGCCACTGCCATATTGTTTCGATTACTATAGCTTTAAAAAACTGCTAGAACTAATAAACAGCTTCAGTACAGTTGCAGGATAAAAAATCAACACACTAAAACCAGTAGCATTGTTGTATACTAACAATAATATATTTTAAAAAGAAATTAAGAAAATTCAATTTACAATAGCTAGAGAAATACTCAGGAATAAGTTTAAGGAGGTGAAATATCTGTACACTGAAAACTATAAAACACTGGTGAGAAAAACTGGAGAAGTTTTTATAAAAAGATAAAAAGATATTCCATGTTCATGAATTGGAAGAATTAATATTGTTAAAGTGTCCACACTCCACTCCCCAAAGCGATTAAAGATTCAATGCAATCCCTAACAAAATTCCAATAACATTTTTCACAGTATTAAAAAAAAAAAAAAACCCTTAATTTCTTATGGAAACACAAAAGACCCCAAGTAACCAAAGCAACCTTGAGCAAAAACCACAAAGCTGGAAAAATATCACACTACTTGAATTCAAAATGTGTGGAAATTAAACCATACACTCTTGACCACCATTGGATCAATAAATCCCAAGGGAAATAGCAAATCCCTTAAGGAGGCTCCAACCTGAGCCACAGGGTCCAGGTTACACCTGTACTTCTAGCATCTTGTAACATCTGTACTTCTAACATCGTGTACTTCTAGTCTCCAGGACAGAGACAGGAAGTTTCCATTGTATAAGCTGCCCAGTTCGTGGTACTTTGTTGTGGAGGCCTGAGCCAGCCAGGACAGACCTCAAGTGCTCAGATATGCTCTGGTCTCTCCTCGCCTTCTGTTAGATTATCCCTGTCTGTGTTAGCTCCCTTCTGAGACCACCCCTCTCTTGTCTCTGAAAAACGGCAGGACCACAGCCTGCTGCTTCACTCAGTTCACACCAAAGCCCCAGAATTAAATCCTGATTCTGATTAGTCTGACTTGAGCAAAACATTCACGGCTGAACCAAACCCTTTCTTCAGAGTGTTCCAGGCTCGACCCCTTCCTCCCCTGGAGACGGAACCCAAATCCATTCTACTGAAGCTGCATGACCCGAGAGTGGGAGCAGGACGAATCCCTCAAAAGAAGTCAGGGGCTGCCAGGAGTTGGATTCGTGGAGGCCAGGCACCAAGAGGCCACACGTCCACTGCTGTGCAGGAAGGTACATTCACAAAAAGGCAGGAATCTTGACTGAGGTACCACAACTGCATTCACGTTGCAATTTAAAGACCACTTGGGACATGGAATTCCAGGGAGGCCACCCAGGTCTGCCACCCACATTCCGCTCTTTCTTCCTGGTAACTAAATCAGTATTCAGCTGTCAGCTATGGAAGGAAAACGGTGCCTGATTATTCCTGTTCTCTTCCGTTCCTAGCTTAACCGATTGACCTGAGTTGGGTGGAGGTCTTGGGTTTGGGGCCTCCCCACAGGCCTGTGGAGAAGAGGTTTGGATACCAGCAGGTCCATGTGCATCTCTGAGAGGAGGGCATCCCGCCACCAGACGGGCGAGGCAGCAGGTGGTTACCTGGCCCTGAGCTCTGAAGCCCAGCCTGAGTGCTGAGGTCCTCCTGTGGCCGTCATAAAAACAGGCCGAGGCCAGACGAGGACAACAGTAAAGAAAAATGCATGCAAGACTCCACAGCCAGCAGGGGCTTTTGACCTTTAACCTCACAGACATACATGCACGTGAGTCAATGGCAGCCACCCACTCCCCCTTCCAAGTTCACCCGGAGGGGCTCCACAGATGCTTCTGGAATCAGCTTAGGAACTGAGGAAGCAGCATTTCCGCCGACTCCTTTCATTCTTTTCTCCATTACAGAAACTTTGCTTCTTTATACGCTTCCGAATATTCACTTTGCAACCTCTATTTAAAATGGGGTGACCCAAAAAGGAGTACCTCTAAGTTACACCAAAGTGACCGAGAAAAACAGAGCCAGAGGGAGGAAACTGGTGCTGAGTGCATCGTACCAGGCGTGGATTTTCTAACCAGGCATTTGAGGTGTTCTGTCGGTTGAACCCTCAGGACTTAGAGGGCTGACTCTGCCAGTACCCCAGAAGCACCTTGCTCTCTGGCTTTGGAATTTCAAACGCTGCTTATCCCGGAAATGCACAGAGCAGTGTGTACATTTGAAAAATGTTGTGTTGTGCTTTTCAGCAAATGTAGAAATTGGAGTGCAGAAGGAAAATAAAATCTCGGGACTCCAAACTCACTAAGACAAAGGGGGAAGCCAAGCTTTGGAACTGAGCCGCACAAAACTGCCTGTCATTTTTGTACCTTCAAAGATAAAAGGCCACGTCCCTCCCTAGGGGGCCTCCCTCACAATTTGTTCCCAAGGAAATTCCTTGTGGGCCCCAAGATCTTTACCCTAAAACAGTTCTGTTGAATTTCACTCCGACAATGTAAATTGCCAGCCTATCTTCACAGGTACAGGAGAAAGACGGACCAGGAGCCATCTCTCTGCCCACCTGAGACAAATGCCTATTAGTGCAGATTCACAGGGTGAGACAATGTGTAATTGACTATTCCTCTGCTGCCTCCTTTCATATGTAAAATGCGGATTCAGTGAATGCTGATCAAGGCCTCGAAAGAATACAGCCATTGCCCCTTTCTCCTATCCCCCTAAACTTTTTTTCCCTCTTTCCCCTATTGCCTACTCTTTCCGCATTAAATATCGAAGTCCCCAAACCCTCTTTGGACAAAGCAGAGATCTTAGATGTTCCTGCGGTTTTGTGTTCCTTTTTCCCAGGCACGTCTTCAGTCTCGGCAAAATAAACCTCTACATTGATTGAGACCTATCTCGGATACTTTTTGTTTTTGATAGGTTACAACTGTGCCTTATGAGTTGTGCACCAATGGTTCATTTCTGATGTCATCATACTCACAGCAGGATTGCCCAAGAAGGTGAAAGGGCCTTTGCCCGGGCCTCAAGGGTAACCTGTAATGTTTTGCATTTTTCCAGGAGTTTGGTGCGAATAACTTGGACAGCCCCGTATGGGCCTGGCCTGGCACTGTGCCAGCCGCACCCCTCCCACTGTCTGCCTTAGGAGACATCCCTCCCCCTGCCTGCTTTTGTCCAGGGCTGTCCCTCAGATGCAGAGCTCACAGCAGCTCAGGTGCCACAGCCCTGCCTTAGGAGTGTCAGTGAAAACAGCCAAACTCTGTACAATATTTGGAGATTTATTCCGAGCCAAATGTGAGTGACCAGAGCTCCTGACACAGCCCAGGAGGTCCTGAGAACATGTTCCCAAGGTGGTCGGGGCAAAGCTCTGTTTTTATGCATTTTAGGGAGACAGAAGATATCAATCAGCACATGTGAGGTGAACATTGGTTCAATACAGAAAGGTGGGACAGCTCAAAGGGCAGGGAGGGCTTTTGGGCCATGGGGGGATTCAAAGATTATCTGATTGACAATTGGCTGAAACAGTTTATCCAAAGACCTAGAACCAATAGAAGGCAGGGTCTGGGTCAGGATAAGGGGTTGTGGAGACCAAGGTTCTTATCATGCAGATGCAGCCTCCAAGTAGCAGGTTTTAGAGAGAACAGATGGTTAGTGTTTCCTATCAGACTGAAAAGGTGCCAGACTCTTAAACGATTCTCTCCTGGATCAGGAAAAAGACTTGGAAAGGGAAGGGGGTTCTCTAGAGAATGCAGACGTTCCCCACAAGAGGCAGCTTTGCAGGGACATTTTAAAATATGTCAAAGAGGCTGGGCACAGTGGCTCACGCCTGTAACACCAGCACTTTGGGAGGCCAATGGGGGAGGATCACTTGAGCTCAGGAGTTCAAGAACAGCCTGGGCAACATAGTGAAACCCTGTCCCTACCAAAAATACAAAAACTTAGCCGGCTGTGGTGGCGCACATCTGTGGTCACAACCGCTTGGGAGGCTGAGGTGGGAGAATTGCTTGAGCCCAGGAGGTGGAGGTTGCAGTGAGCCAAGATCGCACCACTGTACTCCAGCCTGGGCGACACAGTGAGACTCCATCTTAAACAATAAATAAATAAACAGATAGATAGATAGATAGATAGATAGATAGATAGATAGATAGTAATAATAAAATCTGTCAAAGAAATATATTTTGGGGTAAAATACTTTGATTTCCTTCCTTTCTCAGGCTGCTTAAGACCCCATCATATGTGTGAACCACAACGTGCTAATCCATCCACCCCCCGCTCACCCACCCGTCCACCCACCCAGGAACACGCGGCTGCTTCCACCTTTGGCTGTTGGACACGGGGCTGCGGTGAACATGGGTGGACAGATACCCTTTGAGTCTCTGCTTTCACTTCTTTTGGGTCTATGCGCAGTAGTGGAATTGCTGAGTCAAGCTGTCATTCTACATTGAAATTTTTGAGGAGCCACCATCTTGTCTTATGCACCATCCCGCAGCCTGTGTAGCCCAACCTCTAGGCTTCCTCTCCGTGGACACTGAGAAGCTTAACACCATCAGGAACGTGCAGTGCTCAGCATGGGTTTTAACTTGCCTCAGTTTAATGAGGATTACCTTAATTCAATGCCAGTTCTGACTGCACAAGGGGGCCTGCCCTCTTCCATTCTCTCTGGCACGGAGACCCAGCAGCTGAGTCCTGGCTTCTCCAGCCCCAAAAGGCCTGAGCACCTGCCCTGGTCCATCCCCTGGTGCGGTGGCTAAGGAGGGCAGGTGGATGAGCTGCATCGCCGGGCCCCGGCCAGGGCCTCCATCCCATAATGTCTCGGGGCGGGGCCTCCACTCTCGGCACAGCCATCTGCACTTTATCGATGCCAAAGAGAAGCCACCAGGTTCAGCAAATGCCCTGCCTGCCTTTCACATGGGATCCCTGAGACACCTGTGCTGGGAGCGAGCCTTCCTCTGAGATGGTGACACCATCAATCCTCAGCCTTTTAGTTCAAGAAAATATGTTCTTAAGGGACCCCCTCCCCAGGTGTCCAAAGGGGACTGCAGAGCAGCACCGAGGCCTGTGTGTCCATGGGCAGTGTGGACAGTAGAAGCATCCTAAACTCCCAAAGGATGCCTGGGGTGAGGCGAGCCCTGGGGGGTGAGGGAGAAGGGAGCACGGTCAGCTTCTCTACCTCTTTTCGGTGCATCCTCTGCAGGCAGCTCTTGAAGGCAGGAGCTGAAGGCTTAGTGCTTTGCAGGACCAGCTGTGACGGTCACTGGCAGACAGCACCAAGGGACCTGGGCACAGGACTGACGGAGGCCACTGGGCAGGGCTGAGGGCATCCCATGAGGACCACCTGCACAAGGGGTCCCTCACAGACCCCTCGGCCCTTAGAGTCCCAGTAGGAGAGTCTTCCAAAGAAGTGAGGGGAGACGCCAGAGGTGACGGTCAGGACATGCACACCACGTGAGCCGCCACCACGGAGTGCACCTGCCATTCTGTGGGAAGGGTGGCCGGTGCCCCAAGTGGGCTCCTCCCTGGCCACGTGTCCCTCTGTTTCCCCATCTGAAAAATGGGCAAGATGACAACGGCCCCTTCCTCACAGGGTTGCGGGGGGATTATCCGGAAAGCACACGCCGCCTCTTGTAACGAGTGAAGGGGCCGACACACCGCAAGCCGGGCGCCTCCAGCCAGCTTCCCTTCTGCAGGAAATTCACAGGACATGAGACAAGGGCATCAACCCCGTCCCTCTCCTGCTTCCCGAGGGCTGCTCTTCCTGAATGCCAGTTATAAGATCGGCGAGTCCCCTCAATCACAGAAAGAGTAAGAGACCGTGGACCCCACGGGGCCGGTTCTCTGCTTTGCAGTCTCGCAGCGGTAGCAGTGCTGAACCTCAAACTGTGGAGCGGCTGAAATCCATGGGCGCTGAGCCAGGAAGAGGCCGATCTGTTCCTGGGATTCCAGGACTGAGCAGGGCTGGGAAGGGACCACAGCAGAAGCCCCTTCCCACCCTCCCCACCCCCATGGGCCCTGCTCGGGAGTGAAGGGGTCACCGAGCTGCTGGGGCCCTGCTGGCCCCCAGGCTGACTGGGTTGTGGCCTCTGCTTGTGAGATCTCAGAGAGTGTGTCATTCACGTCACTGGGGGGTGCAAATCTGCAATGGATCGTGTCGTCCTCGAGGGTCTCCACCCCCGGATCACAGCGAGAAGCATGTTTGTTTGGTCCACTCACTCAGCTCACTGCAGCCAAATCATCTTCACCTGCTCGGGCAGCACGGGGTCCTCAGGCGGATGCTCACCGTGTTCAGTTCCATCTGATGCATGGAAGGGGCTTCCGAAAGGCAGAGGAGTGGCGTGGACTTGCCGGGGTCTGGTGTCTCTGGTCTCCTGGCAACATCTCGCCAGCCCTTAAGCTCACCTGGGCATTCACGGCCAAGCACACCTGGAGACCACGCGGCCCATTCCCTGGTCCAGCCTGGGCCTGAGCCCACGGAGCCGCTGGCTGCAACCCCATGCCGCTCAGACCCTTGCCTCTCCTGCTCCTCCCCTGCGTCCTTTCTTCTCGAAGCAGCTTTTCCTCCCCACGCCACCGCCATGTGGCACCGAACCTGGTGGGAGAGTTCCCAGCATCGCTCTACGCTTGTCTGAAGTCCTCTTAGTTCTGAATCTCGAATTCTGAATCTGGAGTTACTACGTGTTTGGTTGCCAGCTGGCCCAGGGCAGGGGAATGCGTTCACGTGTTCCGGGGAGGAGACGGGGCCACTGCACTCAGCCACCTTATACAGAGTTCATCTGGGGAAGGAGACAACTTTCTCCTCAGTCTGGGAGTTTTCTGGGGAAAAAAACAGTTTTGTGCGTATTGTTCTTTGTATTGTAATACAATAGACAGTCGAATAACTTTTTCACAACGTGAAAACGTCCGTCACGATACTGCAGGTTGATCTCTTGCCCTCTTCCTGCCTTTCGTTTGGGATGGCTCTCAGGAAGTCACGGCCAGCTTCACGTCTTTGCGCTGGGTAAACACACGGGCTATTTATGTTGGCACCAGCAACCGTACCTGCCACAAGTGATCTAAAGCCCTCTGGGTCTTCTGGGCACAATGTACTATTGACTCGAAATTCTACCTAACAGCACATCCTACCTAGGTAGAAAACAAAGCTCTAAAAGCCAAATTCACAAGCACGGATTGCTCAACTTCACGGACTGTTATCTGGCCTGTACATTAAAGAAAAGCTGGTGCCCTTAAGCAATAGCAAGAACTTGATCCGTTTAGAAATCAAGCTGAAGAGTTTCAGTCAATAAATACGCTTTTAAACTAAAAATTTAGTAATAAAGCTTTTATAAGAATGTGCCCGGCCCGGAGCAGTGGCTCAAGCCTGTAATCCCAGCACTTTGGGAGGCCAAGACAGGCGGATCACGAGGTCAGGAGATCGAGACCATCCTGGCTAACACGGTGAAACCCCATCTCTACTAAAAAAAAGCACAAAAAACTAGCCGGGCAAGGTGGCGAGCGCCTGTAGTCCAGCTACTCAGGAGGCTGAGGCAGGAGAATGGCGCGAACCCGGGAGGTGGAGCTTGCAGTGAGCTGAGATCTGGCCACTGCACTCCAGCCTGGGCGACAGAGCGAGACTCCGTCTCACAAAAAAAAAAAAAAAAAAAAAGAACGTGCCCATCACATCACCACACTTTTTTATCTGCCAGCAATTTAACATCTATGGCAGAACAAGGAAAACAATTAAAATAGTCAGGAGACATGGATTAAAATCTCAGCTTTGACTCTACCAAGCATTTGATCCTGGCCTTTCAGTTTCTGTAAAAGGGGGTGATGGTGCCCACTTCCAGGCAGATGTGAGGACTTGAAGAGATGGAAGATGCCAGCTCCCGTCCCAGGGCTCAGAATCTAGAAGGTGCCCAATCTGGTCTCCTTTTTAAGGTCTTAGCAGACAGAAGCTGTGGTCTCTGAGGAATCTGCATAGCCCCAACAGGCATCAGCCTCCAATTCTAACTCACAGAGAAAGACGGGGACTGTGGGGTGACCAGCAGACGTGATCCTGGGCTCGCGGGAGCCACAGAACAGCAGTTCTTATGCTTCTTTGGGAGCCAGAATCCCTTGAGAATTTTATGAAAGTGCCAGGCTCTATTCCCAGAAAACAATAACAATAGTTATGATAATCCACACATACAGATAATCCACACACATAGAATGGGGGGCCTTGAGACCACTCCCCACATGAAGGCTCACCCCTGGAAGAAGCTTCAAGCCCTGCGTTAGGGGGTTCACAGAAAGTTTCCACAGACCACGTGGCCTGCCCCCCCTCATTTACACGGTGCAGCTGGAAGTGTGCTCGGGGCTAGAAAAATATCACGGCAGAGTCAAGACGAGATTCCGGCTTCCTGCGCTTCATCTACGGAGCAGGAGGAGGAGGAGGGAGGAAAACCACAAGAGAATGCTGTCGGCAAAGCCAAAGAGAGCCTGTTTCTGTCACTGGAAGGCGTGAGGGCCACCATGGCAGGGCTGCTGGGAGCACTTGCTGAGCCCAAGGTCCACCCTGAGCCTGGCGCTGCCCTCGCCGGGAGGCAGGAGAACCACTCAGATGCTGCCCAGCCCATGTGGAGCAGAGACTGCAGCAAAGACGGGACACATTGCCATTTACTAAGTAACTCATTACGCAAGCCGTTTAACAAGTGACATCAAGGAAAGGTTGCGGGAGCTATGAGCGTGTCTAACAGGAGATTCCGACCCCAGGGGGGTTTACGGCTGGAATCCCCCTTATGTTAACCAACCCTTGTGAGGTCGCTGAGGACCTGGGGGGAGCAGCTCCAGCGGGCCGCAGGGATACTGCATGGCAGGGTGAGGTCATGGTGGATTTGCAGACACTGCAGGACAGGGCCCGGGGTGAGGCCATCATGGAAGTCGAAAGCCACCAAACATCTCAGGTGCAAACACACTGTGAGGTGTCGGGGGCACAGCCAGGAAGAGGCCCCAGGGTGCCTGGCCCTGTGGTTTACAGGTAGGTGTCAGGGGCAGATGTGCCAGGCAACCAAGGAGGAGGCCCAGGAAGGGGGTAGTGAGGAAGGCAGCATGAGCTGACTGCTTACTCAAGTCGGCTTCCAGGGAAAGGGAGAGGCTGTGCCAGCAAGGGGGACTCATCGGCAGGGACCCTTCCCATCCTGAGGATGCCATGGCAGGTGGGAACTGGGCACCGAGGTGTGCGAAGCTCCTCTGAGGCTCTCGAGCCCCCAGAAGCTGCACCCTTGTTTCTCTGCCTCACATGCTTGTACCTGGCTGCTGCGGTTCGAATGGGTCCTCTCCAAAACCCAGGCATTGTCAACGTGATAGTGTTGGAAGGTGACTTGGCTCCAGGTCTCCTCCCAGTGAATGGGACTAAGGCCGTCACACAAGAGGCTTCCTGCAGCCTCCAGTGCCCTCCAGCCTGCAAGAACACCGACAGCCAGGAGGCCCCGGGGACGCCAGCACCTTGACCTTGCACCCCCAACCTCCAGAAATGCGGGGAGGAAACTTCCGCGCTTCCCCCTCACCCAGGCTCAGGATTCCGCTGCAGCCACACAGCACACTTGGCCACCAGGGCTGCCCCCAGACCCACTCGACCCGAGGTTTCCCAGCTGCAGACTGACCAGGGCTGCTGCAGGGAACCGCGGCCTCTGAGGACACCACTCATGGAAGGGGCGTCCAGCCTGGCAGGTCCTCAGCCTGGCACACACACACAGCAGCACGTCCCCAGCCACCAGGCCTGCCGGCTTCTCACACTCTGAGGAGTCAGCCTCCGATTCTAATTCACAGAGGACACCGGGGACCCCTCCCTGCAGGGCGACTGGAGCTGATGGCGGCAGGGTTTTGGAGTTGTGGGACGCAGGTCACATTCGAACTTGTGGGAACTGCACGGCCTTGGGAAAACGGCCTGTCTAGGAGCCTCGCTCTCCTTACCCGTCAAATCACAACACCCCCTGTGGGGACTGGAAGAAGAAAATGGGCAGCCCCTGGGCAGTGCCTAGGGGAAACAGCGGTCACCGTGGTGGATGCTCCAACTCCGGCCTCTCCTCTCTCCTCTCTCCTCCCTCCAGGGCTCCGGCCCGGCTCCAGGTCCTTCCTTCCTGAACTTTGTTCCTCGTCCTCCTCTCACGGCACGGGCCCTCCCTCTTCCCAGCAGCTCTGCCCCTTGATTCCAGGATGCCCTCCTGCTCACCAGGCCCATATCTTCTGCAGGAGTCCCCCAGTTCCGCCTTTCTCTTCAACACCAGCTCCCTGCACCACAGGGATTCACCTCTTCTCCCACCGCAAACTCTCCCTGGGAAATGCCTGACCATTTACTGCCCGGGTTCCCAAATCCTGTCTCCAGCCCAGTCTGTCTGCCGGGTTCCGTCCCCTGGTTGCAGCCCGGCCCATCTCTCCCACCTGGGGTGCTCGTCTAGGCCACAGCTGAGCTCTCCCTTCCCTTGGCTCTGCTGAGGTCCTTGTCTGGTCCGTGACTTCAGAATCACTGCTCTGTTAAAAGTGGGGTCCCCCCCTCCTTTCTGCTTCATATGGAAGGAGAAGCGGAGCGGGTCTGTGCTTCCTGCCTTTGTGTCCTGAGGGCCACTCACGGAGACCTTCCTCCCGCACTTGCCTGCCCATGTCCTGCCACACGGGACTCGCCAAAGTTGGAGGCTGCCATGCGATTTCCTTATTTTTAAACTTTCAGGGGCTCCCATTTTTCCGACTGAGTGGGGCCTCGCTCTCCGACAGGGCATCTCATCTCAGATGCCTGCAGCCCCACTGCCCACCCCACCCACCCTCTCTCCCACCCCACAGCCAGGCCAGGCACTCATCCCTCCAGCTGTCCTTCCCTTCCCACTCCCGTTGCCTCTAGGAAGCCCCCGTATGACCCCATGCAGCGCCCTCGGGAGCTTTCGTATGGCTCTGGACCCACCACCTGGAGAAAGTGTGTGTGCATCTGTTTTCCCAGTGCTGTGCGAGCACCCAGCATTACACTGTCACAGGGCGGGTGCTCCTTGACATCTTCTATGACGTTTTGTTAACTAGCATATTTCCCGTGACATTATAGAGATTTAAACACGCAACAGGTGTGAGACATCTAACTTTTTAAATTAATGCCAAACTCCTAGATAAACTGCGTTGGAATCCGTCACTGCTGTGGCTTTCCAGGGTTCCCCTTGTTTCCTGGGAGTAAGAAACTGTTTAGGGATGCCTGGACACCACTGGGGCTGCACCCTGGGCTTTCTGGAAACAGGCAGAGGCAGGTGACACCTCCCTCACATAGCACGGGGCAGAGGCTCCCATTGTTTCCATGTGACGTTTCAAGTACAAATCTGCTCTTGTGGCTTAGCCTGAGGAAATTAAGTTTGCTCTTGTTAAGAGGAAAATATACTGTTAGGGTGTTGGTATCTTTTTCCGTGGCCTATAATTAGTCTTAGGCTAATGCAGCACTCCCAGTGAGAGAGAAGCACTGTCTTTAGAGACCTGGGCTCTTAAAAACAAATTTCCGGTGGGATGATCATCTGAGCACTGCTAACAAAAGGCTCATTCTTAGTGGAAGGGAGCGGAGCGGGAAGAGTAAACTGTAATTAACAATGCCCATGGTGGGGAGGGCGGGGTCCCAGGGAACGGCTTCTTCATGCCCACAGCTGCTGAACTCCAGTGGCACCAAGCGAGTAACAGAAACTCTGGAAAATTAAATACACATGTAAATGTTTTAAAGAGAATTTAAAAAAAAAAAAAGTCACATAGCACTTCAGCCTCAGAAGTCCTCCAAGGACCAAAAGGTTGTCTTTAGGAGTCGGAAGAGGTGCAGTGCCCCTGAAGTCACCAGCCCCAGGCACTCTCCCCAGGGGTCACAGCGCTTCCCTCCCAACCTGGGACTGCACAAAACCCCAACTTAGGGTGAGGGTGGGAAGGAGGTGGAGTTTGCTTTTTATTCCCAATGGAGAAGAAAAAGTTAGTATGTATTCTAATTTTTTATAATGAAGGGACTATATCCTTCTGAGCAGTATTTAATCATATGGTGTGCCTGGGAAGCCTCAAAAGGCAGATTTCTCACCAGCCAAATGCTGGTATGGGGGTGTCACTGTGGCCCACACTCAGGAAACGGCCACAGCCTGTCCGCTTTCAGCTCACAGAACACCTGCTGGGCAGAAACCCCAGGAGGATGGCTGCCCACCTTCTCCTCAGGGCTGTGAGTCCTGAGCACCTTATGCCCTCCCCAAGAAGCCTCCCCAGGCACTAAGTCAACCCAATTGAAGGAGGCTATTCATTATGTGAATATATGATTCAAATTTATCCTTATATTGTTCCTATTTTTTTTCTCTCTCTCTCTCATACACGGGCACGCATACACACAGACACACACACACTCACCATAGTTTTGGTAACTGAAGGGGCAGAATGCTTGGACCATGCACAACTTGTAATAACCCTCCAGTTAGGAAAAAAAAAAGTGAACCCTCCCCTTCCTCTCCACAAGCCCAGTGATTTTAAACCAAAAAGAATTCAGGGCTCCTGAGTCCATCTCAGGCAGTTGCTTGAGCCCTGTATGGGGCCCGACCCTGGAGCTCTGCTGAGGACCTGCCCGGAGGTGAAGGGCGGGGCAGAAAAGCCAACTCAGTATGTTTACACGAAGTTTTAAAACCGGCACCTTAAACACAAACCATTTACAATGTGGTGGCTCCTTTCGCTTCATCCTAACAGTTACCCCCCTCAAGCAGGCACAGGGGTAACCACGTGGTTTCTGGAGTCACACAGGTGCCACTGACATCCAGCCCCACCTCCCGCGAGCTGCCTGCGTGCCCCTAAGCCACCATGTCTTCCTCTGTCAGGGGGACTGAGGAGAATCTCTCTCTCCTCCCCAAACCAGCATGAGCCCCCCACGAGAAAGTGACAGTGCCAGGCAAATGCCATGCTCTCACTAAGTGTTGGCAGCCTTACTCTTGGCATTTACTGAGCACCTACAGCTAACAACATACTGAATGTCTCAAGGCCTGCCTCAAATACCACCTCCTCCAGGAAGCCGGCTGTGCCCTGACCTCAAGGTTCGCCTGCCACCTGCCTCCACCCCATCAGTCTCCCTCCCGGATGGTCATGACTGCCAGCCTGCCAGATTCCTGAATTCCAACCCTTCCTGCCTGCACCCGGCCCAGCCCCTGTGCCATGGGACTGGCACTGATTGAACACCTATGATGTGCCTCCCAACACTTGTGGTCAAACGTGCAAAGTTGAACAGAGTTCAGGACGCGTGCGGAGGCAGACCCTTGCAGGCAGGGACATTAGATGCACCGTGCAGGACACGTCGGGCAGCCGACCCTCGCAGGCAGGTCGTCAGGTGCACAGCGCAGGATGTGTGTGGGGGCTAAGCCTCACAGGAGGGACTTCAGGTGCACCGCGCAGGACACGTCAGGTGGCCGACCTTCGCAGGTGGGACGTCAGGTGCACAGCACAGAGGTACGACCACCAGGAGGGAGTGAGGGCTGAGTGAGGTTCTGGAACCAGCTATGTAGTGTAACCACAGCCTCAGGGGCTCAGGGAGAAGGTCTAGAAAAGCCAGCGTGAAGTCTGAGCGGAACGCCAACCCGCAGCACCCTTGCAAAGCTTCTATCATACCCTTGGTCCATGGGAAGGAGCTTCTGCCCTGGTTTCATGAAGTGTGTCCAGCTCCATCCTGAGCCCCTAATGCCAGGACAAATGCACCTGCCCAGTTTCCCGCCTCCCACCTTACCAGCAAGTAGCTGGATTCCATGCCCATCCAGACAGCCATGAAGCACCACACACATACTCACCATGGGTCCCCACTGCCCGAAACTCCTGCCTGTGACAGCACATCCCCTCCAAGGCAGTGCTGGCCCAGGTCAAGGTCAAGCCAAGGTTGCATGACCTTTGGACATGGCTCCCCTCATTCTGGATGGGCACGCTGGGCCCAGGGCCACCTAGCTTCGCTGTCTTGCTGAGGTCCCTGGCCACAAGGCATGGCCTTCAAGGGGGGACCTCTGCTGAGTATCCATGCCTGTGTGTGCTCCACCCTGCCCTGTCCACACCGCACTCTCCAGTTACTTTCTGTCTGCAGCACCCACTTGTGGGTAGCTGAAAGTGGGAAGGATCTGACCTGTCTTTGGTCCCTGATGCCTGGCAAGCAGCAAGTCAAGGGTGCACCCCATCTGTGTGTCAGCAATGTTGTGAGACTGTTAGCCTGACGTCATTATTTACCCCCTAGACTAGGACACCCTGGTGCTCCCACCTGTGAACTCAGGAGGCACCGGTGCCTGGGTAAAGGGAGGGGGTACCGCTCAGCTGGGGAAGTCGGAACTGAACTGTGGTTCTGAGTGCGGGCACAGAACTCCAGGGTAGGCTTCCTGACGAGGGAAAGTGACTTCTCCCCTGGAAATGGCTCCCTTACACCAAAAGGACATCTGGCTACTGGGACAGACAGGGAGCACCAGAAATGCCAGGGAACTCTGTACCCAGCGAGAGGGCAGAGGAGAAGGGACAGAGAGGATGGACTAAGGGGCTGCTTCCCCCAGGGCCGAGGCCTCCTTGGCAGGAGCGAGCTGGCATGGACCTTTCTGAGCCGTCTTTTTCTATCAGATGCTGCTCGCAGGTGTCTGGAAACCTAAACGCCATGCAGGACATTTCCATCTCACACATCTACATCAAAGAAATCACTTTATTTGGGATGACTTCTGGAATTATATAAGCCTGGTGTGTAAACAATTTGGGCTTTTCCAATGATCCTCAAATTACGTTATTTACTCCTTCAATTCATGAGGCCATCCTCCATCCTCCCACTGAGGACACTGCTGACATTTTTCCGGCGGATATTAATTATATCATAGGTGACCCAGTCCTGTGATTTCCACATCAGTGACTGGAAAGTAACAGCCTGGGGTGTCCACTCCATGCCTCTTCCCAGCAGGCTCCGAGTCTGTTCCTGCAGTTTTTAACATAATCTGACCTTCAACTGCTCCCCCACCCATCTCCTCTTGCTGGCCATGCCCCGTGGAGGGCCGGGCGGACTTGAGCACGTCATATCTGTCACCAGCCTGAGGTGCACAGGATTCTTCAGAATTGCACCTGCGTTTCTAGTTCCTTATTAATCTCCCTTCACCTGAAATGGCTTCCCCAGCTTAGCCCCTTCTTCACCAAGAACACCTAACACCGTGAACCTGGACTCATTCTTCAGACCAGCCCAGACATCCCCCCAATGTGCCTGCCCCCACCCCAGCTCTCATGCCCTAACAACAGCGAGCACAGCCACCTGATGGCCCAGGAGCCCTGCCAGGCATGAACCAGAGTCACGGGCTTTTCTCAGGACATTTCTGCAGCTGCAGGGCCCAGGCACAACACCCAGCTCCTAACAGTCAATCAGCAAGAGTTGCTGAATGCATTTTTAAATTTCTAAATGTAACATAACATCTCATAAATCTTGAAAATAGATCATTTACAATAACCAATAACGTGGTCACTTAAACACAGCTAATATTTCTATAGGTTACTTTAGAATCATAATTTTTAATATATTAACTAAGATAATTATATATTATCTTATTACATAATTATTATCCTTTTGCACATGAAGTCTAGGGATAGATAGGTTTTTACGGGAAGTTGAACAAGAAACAAAAGACATTTCTTTAAAGATTTGCATTCAAGAAAGAAAACAAAATAGTGAATGAAATAATGAAACTGCCTCAAAAAGCTAAAAAGAATGACTAATAAAAATTCTTGATTTTATAGGATGACAGATTAAAAAACAAAAACAAAAAAAACTTGAGAAACACAAGCCCTCCCTCCACTCATGAGATGAAGGAGCTGGTGAAAATGGGCTGAGCCCAAATGGCCACTGGAGTCTGAGGAGAATGTGTGTGCTGACATCACAGCCTGAATTTCCGCCACAGGTTTCATGCTCACTCCTGTGAATTTGCACATGTGACCGAGGAGGTAGCATCAAGAGGTAACTGCCTGATATGGCTAGGCTTTGTGTCCCCACCCAAATCCCATCATGAATTCAGTCCCCATAATCCCCAGAACCCCCACATGTCAAGGGAGAGACCAGGTGGAGGTAACTGAATCATGGGGGCAATTTTTCCCAAGCTATTCTCATGACAGTAAGTGAGTTTTCATGAGACCTGATGGTTTTACAAGTGGCTCTTCCCACTTTGCTCAGCACTTCTCCTACTTGCCACCTTGTGAAGAAGGTGCCTGCTTCTTCTTTGACTTTCACCATGATCGTAAGTTTCCTGAGGCCTTCCTAGCCATGCGGAACTGTGAGTCAATTAAGCCTCTTTCCTTTATAAATCACGCAGTCTCAGGAAGTTCTTTATAGCAGTGTGAGAACAGACTAACATAGTAAATTGGTACTGGGAGTGGGGTACTGCTGTTAAGATACCTGAAAATGTGGAAGTGACTTTGAAACTGGGTAACGGGCAGAGGTTGGAACAGTTTGGAGGGCTCAGAAGAAGACAGGAAAACGTGGGAAAGTTTGGAGCTTCCTAGAGACTTCTTGAATGGTTTGACCAAAATGCTGATAGTGATATGGACAATGAAGTCCAGGCTGAGGTGGTCTCAGATAGAGATGAGGAACCTATCAGGAACTGGAATAAAGGTGACTCTTGCTATGCTTTAACAAAGAGATGGGCAGCATTTTGCCCCACCCTAGTGGAACATTGAACTTGACAGAGATGGTTTGGGATTGGAACTTATGTTTAAAAGGTAAGCACAGCATAAAAGTCTAGAAAACTTGCAGCTTGATGATGGGATAGAAAGTAAAAAAAACATTTTTCTGAGAAGAAATTCAAGCCGGCTATGAAATTTACATAAGTAACAAGGAGCCGAAAGTTAATTGCCAAGACAATGGGAAAAATGTCTCCAAGACATGTCAGAGGTCTTCATGGCAACCCTTCCCATCACAGGCTGGGGGGCCTAGGAGGAAAGAATGGTTTTGAGGGTCAGGCCCAGGGCCTTGCTGCTTTGTGCAGTCTTGAGACGTGGTGCCCTGCATCCCAGCTGTGGCTAAAAGGGGCCAACATACAGCTCAGGCCATTACTTCGGAGGGTGCAAGTCTCAAGCCTTGGAGGTGTACATGTGGTATTGGGCCTGTGGGTACACAGAAGTCAAGAACTGAGGTTTGGGAACCTCTACCTAGATTTCAGAGGATGTATGGAAAGGCCTGAATGTCCAGGCAGAACTTTGCTGCAGGGGCGGGGCTTTCATAGAGAACCTCTGCTAGGGCAGTGTGGAAGGGAAATATGGGGTCAGAGCTCTCACACAGACTCCTTACTGAGGCACTGCCGAGTGGAGCTGTGAGAAGGGGGCCACCGTCCTCCAGACCCCAGAATGGTAGGTCCACTGATAGCTGCACCATGTGCCTGGAAAAGCCATAGAAACTCAATGCCATCCCATGAAAGCAGCCAGGAGGAGGACTGTACCATAGACAGCCACAGGGCAGAGCTACTAGCACATCGTGCAATGGGACCCTTTTACTAGATACCAATAGTACGAAATTTATAGAAAGCAAAAGAGCCAATTTCATGGCACAAAATTACAAGAAATAATTTGTCACCTAATTCAGTTTGTTTTGTATACAACAAAATGAAAAGGTCTTTTCCCTCTGACAATCTCACTTGGAAATCCTGTCCTGTACTATATAGGAAACATGGGACTGACATCAAGAAACACAAACCCATCAGGTGATCTCAGGAACGCACCTGCCAGGAGACAGGAGGCCATGTTCACATGCATGAAGGGAGTCAAGGCTCGGCTCACTCTTCCTGCCACGGAGGGTGGAAGTGTGTACAAACTGGCTCTGCAGGAACAGGCCACCTTGAACCAGATGCACTGTAGAACAGCTAGTTAGGGAAATGTTCACTTTAATGCAGCATTAATATTAATAGACAGGCCGGGCACCGTGGCTCACAACTGTAATTCCAGCACTTCAGGAGGCCGAGGTGGGTGGTTCACTTGAGGTTAAGTGTTTGAGACCAGCCTGGCCAACACGGTGAAACCCCCATCTCTACTAAAAATACAAAAATTAGCTGGACGTGGTGGTGCACACCTGTAATCCCTGCTACTTGGGAGGCTGAGGCAGGAGAATCGTTTGAGCCCAGGGGGCAGAGGTTGCAGTGAGCTGAGATTGCGCCACTGCACTCCAGCCTGGGCAACAGAGCGAGACTCCATCTCAAAAAAAAGTAACATATGACAGAAATATTCTCTAGAGAAGTGATTCCTCCCCTGCAGAATGGGAGGGGGGAAGTGGCAGCAGCAGCTTTCACGTTTTATCCTGAATGAGTTCATTAACAACTCCTCAGCACTGACTGATCTAAACACCCACTTCGTTATCCAGGGGTGTGCAGAGACAACTTGGTGAATAGTCACCGCTTCAACCAAGGCGCTAAAACCAGAACATTCTCTCGCATTTTTAGGAGAGGTTGAATGAACTCTGGGCAAGGTGTGGCCCAGCAGCTGGGGTGAGCCCCTTGGGTGGTGAGTTCCCCCAGGTCCAGGGCCAGACCTTCATCCTTCTGGTCCCAGAGCCTGAAAAATGGAGTGGATTTGCCCCTCAAAGGCAGACTGGCATTAGCCCAACACAGAAGCCTGGTGTGGAGAACTGAATTCCAGATGAATCCTTTGCACTTGGAGAAATAAAGCAGCCACTCTTCACGGAAGGCGGCTGTCAGAGCACTTGGGGCTAGGACACTGCTGGCTGTGCAATGAATCAGAGCTATGTGGAAAGTTCCATGATTTAAACATTTAGAAAAAAGAAAAACAATTCTCTCAAACTAAGCAAAAGGCAGTGAGAAGAGAATGTAGTGCTTGATCCAATCCATCTCTCCACACCCAGTGCTGCCGCCTGCTGCCGCCCTGGGCATCCCTGGCAATCGACTGTGGCTGGAAGTTCTTTTTTTTGTGCTTATTCTGACGTCTTCCTGCCGCATCCTCCCCCAAGTCTCTCCCAAAAGACAAAAAGAAATACTCTTCCAAAAAGAAAATCTTTAACCGTTAAAAATTATCAGCAAGTTGGACGTAAAATGTTGGCACGTACTTGCAATTAATTTGCCTGAGGGTTGAGTGACAGTGATGTCAGGCTGGGCAACATCGACACTCACAGAGGGCTGTGCCTGGGTGGAGCCCCTGCCAGGGCAGGCTCAGAAGAGCCCCCTCACCCCCACCCTTTCCATCCTTCCCTGAGTCCTTCCCTCCAGGTGCACCTGCGCTCCGGGGTCACTCACTCCAGGGTCACTCCAGAGCTCTCGGTTAGATGACGGTCTGGCCTGGACCTCACACATCCCAGAGCCCATGTGCCTCTTAGGTTGATGCGGCCTAAAGCTTTTCAGGCCCAGTGTCAGTACGTCCTTGAGTCTGACTTTCAAAAGCCGTCCGTTTGAAACCCTGCCCCCAAAGAGTTAAAGAAACCAACGACTAAAAGGACTTCTTGAGTTGATGGGATGGCAGATAAAAAAACAACTTACCAAAACGCTGCCACTCCCTCCATGTATGCGATGAAAGAAGTAGCCGAAATCAACTAGAACCAAACGGTCCACTGGAAGCCACAGAGAATGCGCTTGCCGATGTCACAGCCTGAATTCCCACCGCAGGCTTCACGCTCACTCCCTCGAGTTTGCACATGCCACCCTTGAGGCAGTGTGAAGAGGCACTGCCCAGGCCCAGGGACTTTCCACCAGTCACCTGCCAATCCCAGGATCCAGCCCCCGAGCCTTTTCTAATAAAATCACTGCCGTGAAGCCAGCACAGGAAGACGGATCTGAGTGGACTCGTGCCTCTCTGGGAGTCGAGTTTCAACAGCAAACTTTTCTTTTCTCAAAACTCAATGTCATAGTATTGGCTTCCAGTACATCAGATAGGGAGTCCCGTTTGCTCTGCAAGGTCCTTGATTTCAGGACTTTCAAAGGAGGCTCATCCTACAGGGATGTGGGGCCGTATTCCCCTGAGTTCCCCCACAGTCTAGGTACTGATGGCAACCACCCGGAGGGGATTTTGGGAGCTGGTGGAAAATGTTTCTGTGTTCAATCTCCACATGAGGATGGAAGCATTATTCTACTAATGAGATGAATTTGCTCTCCTGCTGCTCTTTTGTTCCCTTTTCGTCTGTTTCCCCCAAGCACACAGCGTTGGTGGTTTGGAGAAACACCCCTGCACCAGCCTCACTGCACCTGGTTCCAGTTCCAGCTCCGCCATTCGTGTTAGGGCCTGAGGCAAGCTCCTCCGCCTCTGTAAGCCTCGTTTCCTCAACACAAAGTGAGAAATGACAGGAGTTTGGTTCTAACATGATTCTGAGGAGTAAACAGAAAAATTGCATGTGACCCACTGTGGACTGCCACCCTTGAGGCAACGTGAAGCACTGGCCACTGTGGACTGGAAAAGTCATAGAATCTATACATTTAGAAGACAGAGCTTTACTTCTAAAGGAGGGTAGCTCAGCCTGTGGGCCAGAAGCAAGGCCTCTGACCAAAACCAAAAAGCAAGCACTTCAGGAGAGGGAAGGAGGAGACAGGAATTCGTGCTGAGCAGGCTGGCTGGGTGCACATACTCACCAGGCTGCAGGAAGAGCCATGGATATTCATGAAGGGGGGGTGTTGCAAGCGTGTGCAGTTGGCTAACACGTATGCTACATGAGACCCATGCTCATGTGGGTGTGAAGACTTAACATTTAACTCTATTTCAGTCAGACCCTGTCCATCAAAAGGTGAAGCAGGGACAGGAAGATACTCAGCACACAGCCTCCGTAGAGGGACAGAGCCACTCTGAGGTCGGTGGTCTCTTGTCGGGAAGGGATGTCGGTCAGATGTTTAAGTCCGCAGTCGGGGAGGTTTTCCAAGGGGCCAGTTTCTGTGTAGTCCTTAAGAAGTCTGATGGTGTTAGAGAGCGGGGCAGGGAGGCGGCATCGTGAGGCATTTTTTAGAAGGTTTCTCAGGGATCTCCCTGGCCAAGGGGGGTTCATTTAGTCAGCTGTGGGGCTTAGAACTTTATTTTTATTCCTCACCACCTGTGCAGGCGCTCAGTAAGTGCTGGCTTTACCTGGTGTGAGTTCCTCCAGGTATGAAGGACCAGCCTTGGACTTTAGCAGTTAACAGAAAGGTTTCCGGCTGTAGAAAAGAGGCCCTAGGGGACTGAGGTGGGAGCCCCAGGAGCACAGGCCTGGGGGCACTCCTCTCTCCAGGGGCGGCTGCCCCTGTTGTCCTGAGCCCACACAGCGGCCTTGCTGTTCACTCACTGTGGATCATCTGTGCTGCTGCCCTACAGCCACACGTGTGCCACGTCTTGGACATATGTTCCTTCAGTCCCAGGATTTAAATACCAGGGAAGTGGAGCCAGTGGGGGAATGAGCAGCTAAGGACATCACATCGCTGGGGTCCACAGCACGGGTCCCCATGGCCTGAGGTCTGAGAACCCTGCTCCCATGGGACTTCCCCAGCCCCAGGACATAGAGAGATACAGGGAAAACCCAGGCTTCAAAGTCCAAAAGTCTCTAAGTCATAGCTTGGCCCCTTGTATCTGTGTGATCATAGGCAAGTGAGTCAACCTCTCTGGACCGGTTTCCTTAGCTGTACAATCTGGGTGATACTAGCATCGTAGGCTGGTAATCAGGATTACCAGCCTACGATGGTATTTATCTGTGGATGGTGTTTATCTGTGGATGGTAATCAGGATTACCAGCCTACAATGGCATTTATCTGTGGATAAATACACAGATAAATAAATAAATGGGCACTCAACAAACTGTAGCTGGTCACTGCTATCAGCAAGAGAAAAGTGTGGGGCTCGCAGGAAAGCTGGCCCCGCAGACTGTGAGCACGGAAGCATCTTGGAAGCCGTGACCCCAGCACGCTCTGCACAGCATGACTATGGATCACCTTCCACAAAGGCGCGCCTCTAACCGTCCTGCCACGGCGAGACCCGCTTTGTCCCAGGCACAGGCTCGAGGCCTAAGGCACGTCTCAGTGGAGGGACTTCTCTGGACTTGGGCCGGGGGCATGGGTGGCTCAGGCTCTGATGCCTGTAGGATTTACGTGAAGCCAGCTCGAGTCCAGAAATGTCTCATCTGCTTGCTGAGCAAATTCTGATTCTGTCCATGGGGTCTCAGCCCTGACTGCAAGATACCAGTTTAAATCTGCACCTGCCAGTTGAACGAAGACTAAGCTTCAGCAAGGAGCTATTGTAGGATATTAGCCGGGACCCCCAGCCCACTGAAACCTGGGTCTCTCTGGAGGCGGGAGACAGCCCCGTTTGTAGGAATTCTTTTGTGAATAGTTTCTCAGCAGGCATTCTGACTAAGAAAGAAATCCCTTTAAAAGCAGAAAAATCACACCCTAGAATTTCTAGGTGTTCTCATCAACTCTTCTGGAGCAAAGAGTTACAATAATTTACATATATTTGAATAGATTTAAATTAAATACAGTTTAACAATTTTTAGGATTAGATTGGCCAACTCGGCTTAAAAGGCTGAAGAGACAGAAACTATTAACAGTTGAAAATATTCTTAAATAATCCCTTAGCCGTTGTTGGGACTCAGAAGACAATCCCCCAAAATGCAGGCCTCAGCAGTGGCCTCAGAAGCAAAAGGTTTCCCCCGACCTTCTCCTGCCCTCCCTGCCTCTCAGCCCCATCCTCCCCTGAGGCACCAGGGAAACAAGAATCCCTGTTCCTCCAGGAGAATCATAGGAACCAGGACCCTTCTCCCCAAAGCCAGCCGTAAAACCTGGAAATAGACTCACTTTCCTCCGCCTTTCTCTGTAAAAACTGGAGGTGAGGAAATGATCGGACCTACCTTGTTTGACTGCAGGTCATGGGACCCCCGTTCCAGAGAGGGCCCCGCCCCACAGAGGGAAGGGAGGCTCCCCAGAGAGGCCAGGAGGAACCTGGACAGCTAGGCCCTGCCGCCCCCTCCGCCCATCCGCGTTAGGTCAGGCCCTTTCTGTCCAGGCACATTCCTGCACAGCCGTCCACACTGCCTTGAGCCCAAGCCTAAAGATGGCCAGTTCCCCTCCAGCTCCCCTGTGTCTTTGGGTCTTCAGTCTGAAGGCCTCTGTGTGCGAGTTCATCAATTTGTAGGCCTCTTCTCCAGTTCATCTGCCTTTTGGCAGCTGATTTTCCAGTGAACCTTCAGAGGGTGAAGGGAGAGTTTTCCTTTCACTCCACACCTCAAAAGCTCCTTTTTTCCCCCAGGCCTGTTCTCTAGCCTGATGCTGGGACTCTCAGAAGGCTCTATGTTTGACCCAGCGGGGTACGTTCCTCCCAGAGGAGAGAAGCTTGCACCGCACCATCTCCCTGGCCAGGTGGCCCCGCAGGTGGTCCCCGCCTCGGCTGTGACTCCTATGGAGGGTCCTGCCCCTGTCAGTTCAGTGGCAGTGGAGGGGTGCGTTCTCCCACCGTCAGGGGAAGCCGCTAATAAGAAATTCCCTCTGGCGTCAACCACAGGATATTTACCCACCAGAAGGGAACAGAAGTCAGCCCGGGGAACCAGCTACTGCGGAGGCACAGGACGGCCCGACAGAGCTTCCCCGTGGAGGGAGAGTAGGGCAAAGCCCAGAAAAGTTCATAGGTAGAATTCACATTCGTTGGTGATTAATTGGATGTAAAAGTTAAGAAGAGGAGAAGGTCCAAGCTAATTTTCAAATTGAGACTTTGGGCAAAGGGGAGACTTGTTCTGTGACCAAGGGATAACCTATAGAAAGAAGCGGGTTTAGACGGACAGCAGGCGAGGCAGAGGAGAGAAGGGTGATCTCCATTTGTAGGCAACACTGGTTTTGAGCTGCTTAAGGAACATCTGGATGAAGATGCACTGGAAGCCACAGGAATGCGGCTGACCCGGAAATACTGCAAATCTGCTGCACAAATATTCACTACGCCGCAGGCGGGTATTGCGTTAGAAACACAAGAGCAGGCAAGCGGAAGTTACTCTATGGGTCAGGTGGAAAAGAATAACAACCACAACCACTTCATTTACGGGGCGCTTATAATCTTCCCCAATGGGCTGAGTGCCTCATTATTTCACGGAATCCTCCCACGAACCAGCTGAGGTCCAGGACTGCTTCACAGTCGAGAAACAGAGGATTGGAGTCATCTGCCCAGCACACAGTGAGTTAAGTGGTAGAATGGGAAGCAGATTCCCGACGGTCTGACCCCAGAGATGCCCACAGTGCTTGTGGTCAGCACTGTTGGATGCTCGGGAGGAGTCTAAGGAGACAGAAACCAAAAGTTGCTGAGCTTGGCCACGTGGATCTACTGTGGCCCCCAGGGAGGGTTGGGGGAGAACTACTTACAGTGTGAAACCATCAGCTTCTCCTGGTTTGCGATTTGAATGGGTCCACAGGTCAGGGCACACTTAGAAAAAGTTGGACGGGCACAATGGCTCACACCTGTAATCCCAGCACTTTGGGAGGCCAAGGCGGGCAGATCACTTAAGGTTAGGAGTTCGAGACCAGCCTGGCCAACATGGCGAAACCCCATCTCTACTAAAACAATTAGCCAGGCATGGTGGTGCGCACCTGAAGTCCCAGCTACTTGGGAGGCTGAGGCACAAGAATGACTTGAGCCCTTAAGGCGAAGGTTGTAATGAGCCGAGGTCACGTCACTGCACTCCATCCTGGGCAACAGAGCAAGACTGTCTCAAAAACAAAAAAGAAAAAGAAAGAAAAAGAAAAAGTTTGACTGTAATAAAAGAAGAGTTTGGGGCAGCATAGATCATAACGCTGGGTCCCAGGGAGAAGGTTTCTTTCTTTCTTTTGGAGGAAGAGATGCAAGCAGATGAGAAGAGAAGCAATGGGAAGAGCAAATGTAGAGACACAGGGGACATTTAACGGAGACAGTCTGAGAAACTGGGCTGCAGGTGCAGGAGAGAAGGAGGAGCCTGCCTGGGGAAGGTGGCAGGAGGGTGCAGGTGCACCAAGGACAGCAGCCGGATGGGGCAGCCAGGCAGGGCCCCGGGCAATGAGGTTATCTTGCTGCCCTCAGTGTATCAAATAGCACTCAGGTTCCCCTAATGAAAAGGACAGATCAAGGTGTGTCAACTTAAAAAGCACAAAGAGAGAAGCCCTCTAAAAGCAAATAATATCTATTCGGGGATAGGGCACTGCAATGGGAATAGCATGCCATAGTAAACTATGTGTGTATTCCGAAGGATGAAGGAAGGCAAAGTTATTAAAGGAAAAATGAGAAGGATTATGTCATTGTTTTGAGAGAATTCTCTTTGGCTACTGGGACCAATAAAAAGAGTGGGGCCAGTCCAGGATTAAATAGGCACTTGCTGGGCAGATGTGCCTTTTGTGTAAGGTGCAGTGGGCCTTTGTGCAAGCTTGCATAGTTCTCAGCGTCTATCGTGATTGTTTTCATGCTTAGGAACCCTCCCTTCATGGCCTTTTCTTGTATTATTTGTCAGGTTTTTAAACACAAGTGACTCCATGTTGATTCTGGTAACTTTCACATTCCTCTTTTGATCAAGATCTTTCTCTGATCAACCATCCTGCAGTTAGGTTTTGATTTCCCTCGGTGCCAGGATGGACCTGTCTTGATTTGTTCTGGTGTGCTTCTACATTGGAGGGAGTGACTGGTGACAAGGAGTCAGTGTTCAAATCCATTCAGCCACATTTGAGCAAGAAGGGAGGCCTGGAGGAAGTGGTCCTCAGACTAAGCCTGCTTGGAGTTCAATTTTGTTAACTTGTTATTAAGCTCAATTTCATCTGTTTTGTAGGTGTTTGCTGTCGACTCAAAGTGCTGGGCCAGCATCCTTCTGTTAGAAGGTGTACTTCTGCAGAAATTTGACAAGCAACAGATACAAAATGCAAAAAGGACAATAGAGAGTAAAATTAAGAGTAATCTCTCAAATGCAGGTTATGTCATGGTTTTGAGACACGAACGTAGGCTGAGAGGCCACCAATGAAATACATTAGATGACCACCATTCTGTCAAGTTTAAAAGGTAGGCATTAAGAGAAGTAAGAGTGTCACCGCAACATAGAGTGTTGTTTCCATAACCTTAGGAAAGGCTATCTGTAGTGTGAAAGCATCAGCTTCTGCTGGTTTGCAATTTGAATGTCTCTGGTTATGACATCAGGAGGTTTGGTGAATTTTGTTTGACTTATACATTGGGTATCAGACTTGGTCCTTAAAATTAATCTAGGTTCAGCTTATTGGACTTCAGGAATGGTTTCCATTTTTAGTATCTTTATGGAAAAAAATTGGATTGGAGGAACCTAGAATTTAGGAGTTAGTCTAGTCTTTAGGTAGAAACGAGAACTCTGAAACAATGCACAGAGCTATAATCTAATAACAGGTGTATCGGCAGGTTTTCTCAGAAATGTAACTTCTTCTCTCTACATTAATCACACAGGAATCTCAGATTTTAAGATATCTTGAGCTAGAAAGTCAAACTAATACTGACTATAGATTCCACCTACAGTCTTGAGGTTCCTGGGCGTGCCAGAAAGTGACAATTTTCGTGACTGTAAGATCCTACTAACCCTTACAAACAGGCATCCTATGCACATCCCCAAATGTGATATTTTAGACAAAACCTTGGCAATATAACCAATGTTTTCAATTGTATCCTCTTATCAAGGGAGAGCGAACTCGTATTGAACTTATGCGAATAGCCATATTGCCAAAAGGTAATGAGAATAAGAATACATCCTGACAGTTTCTAATCCTGGCAGAATCAATTAGGGAAAAAAAGGAAATACTTCCACCTTTGTTCACAAAAGTATACCTCACCAAGTTACTATAAACTGTAGATAGCTTAAGAGAGAAAATTCCCTTAAGTCTGGAAAAAAAAAAATCCCAACAATGTCCCAGATGAAAGTAATAGAAATACTATCTCCATCAGTTATTCAGCTTATGTGATTAATTTTTGTTCTGCTTGATCTCCATTAGCAGCTTCATGAACCCATCCATTTCCTCATTAACATTCTAAAAATCTTTAGTCTATTGATCTTAAAGTTATAAGAAAACTGTAATTAAGAGTACTGTTAGAGTCTTTTCATGAATCTGACTGCAAAAGCTTTCAGACAGTAGTCAAAACAGTAACTGTGAATGACAGAGACTTAGAATAGCCGTGTTTATAAATCTGAATGAAAATTTACCGTTATCAGAAATTGACAAGAAAACTTGGTTATTTTGTGGCATACAGCGTAAAAAAACAGAATAAGGACTTGATGATGTACTAGACTTCTCAGAGTTTTGTGCAATTTTGGAATATTCATATCAATAACACACCCATCAATGTAACTGAAGGAGTCTCTAGCATCTCTCACCATCTGACAGTGCTTACCATGCGATTTACCAAAAAAGCCTAATATTTAATATTTCTACAAGATGACAGAGACATGGTTTTAGACTCCCTAAGGGCCTGAATGGAAAATCTATAATTTTAGGTCAAAACTACTTAATTTAGAATTTTGATTATGCCAGATTTTACCATGTAGACATAATGTATAACATCATACACATGCATATGTGTAAGTACACCTAAATACACATATGTACACATGAAGATCTTACAGTTTGCATTTTAGGATTTTAGTCATGAGACAGTAAACATACCAACCCATCAGTATAGAAAAGATAGTTAGACCCAAATTATGTTTCCGACAAATCGGGACACCTTCACGTGGCTAAACTTTTTCCTTCCCTGACAGATAATCTAATGCAGGTGATGGACCAACGTTTTGGGTAAAGCAGTTTCCATAGCAGTTTGATTTTTAAAGAAAACTTTGTTCTTTTTTACCTTTTGTTCAGTTTCAAATGAGTTCAGGGTTAAATTTTCAGTGTTTACATTTCTGCTAGGGCTGGCTGAATTACATACGATAAATTCTCCAAGTGGCCTTGGACTGGCAACAAATCTATCTTGTTTTATCAGTCTGGTTTGGTTGACTAGTCTCTGCGGGCAGGGAACCATTTCAGTAGAGTTTTTTTACTTTTCTGTCCCTTCTTGGCAAGACAAAAGAACTTTTATACCAGACAGAAGTATTTTTATATTTTTTCTGTGAACTCAGGATTTTGACCTGTTTGATCTCAGGGCCTTTTATAAACATTTTCTACTACTTTTTCTTTTGTAATATCGTTCCTTCAATTAACTGTTTCATTACTCTAAGCAATTGTTAGTCAGACAAACCTAAATGTCCATTTCCAGAAGGTGTCTCGGTTGCTGGTTGCCATGGAGCTGTGGTAATTTGTAAAGTCAGTAATTTGAAAGCCCTTTAATACTTTTCTAAAACCTTGTCTGGCATGTCAAGAGCAATGAATTTTATCTCAACATCTGCAGAAAAATTAGCAAATGCAAAGTAGGAAGAAAAAAATGTGTATGTATACATAGAGAGAGAAAAGTTAGAAGACTCTACAAGTTAACTCTGAAGCTGTAGCCTGAAGGAAAAATGAGCTTGGGGAGTTCAAACTATCCCCATGGCCAGCGCAGTAGCTCACGCCTGTAATCTCACCACTTTGGGAGGCCAAGGCAGGCAGATCGCAAGGTCAGGAGTTCAAGACCAGCCTGGCCAACATGGTGAAACTCCGTCTCTACTAAAAATAGAAAAGTGAGCTGGGCATGATGGCACACACCTGTAATCTCAGCTACTCAGGAGGCTGAGGCAGGCAAATCACTTGAATCTCGGGGGTGGAGGTTGCAGTGAGCCAAGATCCTGGGCACTGCACTCCAGCCTAGGCAATAGAGCAAGACTCCATCTCAAAAAAAAAAAAAAAAAAGGAAAGGTCCCCATGATGACCAATGATTTAAACACGTGCACTGGGAAACACTTGTAACCATTTGGAGTCCCAGAAAGCTTGGCGGACCTTAGTATTTGAGAATTCCATTTCGTTTCTTCAAGAGCCAAGAAAAGCCCATAGGTCCTATGGAGCCGTGTGAGGAGCTTGGGTCAGTGTCTTAGACGGTGGCGACTGCCGAGTGGCTTCTAGTTAGCCGTCCCACATGCACCATGAAGAATGTCTGTGTTTGCTCTAGGAAGATTTTTTAGAAACAATCAAGGGGAAAAAGAGCCAAATTATTTAAAGATGCACAAAACTAAACCAAAATGAGCCAACGTCAGAGTGCTCACAAAATTCTAACCAGACACTCCGATCCAACGAAACATTACATTGAGCAGAAAGAGCCCAAGGTCAATCCACCCGAGAAGACAAGAGCCTCGGAGGCAGAAGGTAAAATCCACAGGAAGCATGGCACTCAAACCAGAGGGGCACTGGCCTTTATACCCCAGAGAACTTGCCAAGAAGGCAAAAAGTCCCCCATTATCCCAGAAGGGGTGTGAGCTCTTTTATTTCAGGTGATCCTATAACCCAACCGAATCCCAGACAAAATAAAAAAGCTTCTACCGAAATGAGGGCGGTTTAGCCTGAGAGAGGACTCACCCAGGCAGGAGAGGTGATGGGGCCCCATGGAAGCAGAGAGCTCAATGGGGTCCAGTGAGAAAGGCACACAGGGCCAAGAACCGCCCATCCTTCCAATCGCGATGTTTCTTCAGCTCCTGCGCTGCACACCATCTGTGTCAGTCTAAAGAACAAACAGAGACAGGCTCTGTAAAAGAAAATGACATTGATTTGGGAATAGGCATTGCAATGAGAATACATGTGCCATAGTAAACTATGTGCATATTCAGGGAGGTAAAGGAAGACGGAGGTTTTTAAAGGAAAAATGAGGATAGAGGTCACATCATTGTTTTGAGATAATTATTCTTAGCTACAAGAATCAATAATAACAAGGGTGGTGCCAGTCCTGGGCTGGACAGGCAGTTGCTGGGCAGATGTCTGTACTTTTATGTAAGGTCGAGATGCCTTTGTATGAAGCTGTGGGTTTTGCAGAGTCTTTTGTGACAGTTCCTATTGTCAGGCATTCATACATAAGAACCCTCCCTTTACAGCCTTTCCTGGCTCTATTTTTCAGGGTTTTAATGTAAGTGACTCCATTTTGATTCTGACAACTTTCACAGGTGAACTGTTTCTGAAGACACAACTTAGTGAACAGGTCACTTCCACGTGTCATCTCTGACCTTTGTCTGTTTAAATCTAAGCAGAACCTCGTGGGTGATTGGGAGAAACCTTGGGAGTGAAGCCAGCTCCGGATTGTCACATCAGAGAAGCCCAAGAGTAAACCCTGTCCAAAGAAGGAGGGACCAGGGTGGCCTGGGCCTCCCCTGCCACACCCCAGGGATTCTGCAGAAAAATCGCAGGCCACAAACACCCCCAAAACATGCGAGAATCACCAACACACCACTCAAGCCACGTGGAATTCATTTTCCTGAGACAGAGTGGTTCATGGGGACGGAGGACACACTGGCCCTGCCAAAGCTTTATTTTTAGGTCAGTGAATCTTAACGTTCATCTGAAGAAAACTTTAAATTTACTTCGTTAAAGCAGTTAGGCTTTTCCAAAATGAGGATCTTTTTCTTAGCATACATTTCCTCCACCAAGGCGAATATTTTGTAAGTGCACCACACTGTGCCCTCCTGTTCTTCCTCCCAGGCCGTAATGCGAGCATAGAGCAATCTCACCTGCTCACATTCATGGCTCCGTGTTGAAAGGTCTGCCGAGTCTCTCTGCAGTTAAAGGCATCTGACCAGCTCCTCTCAAGGCCGAGTCTTTCTGTGTATTTCTCAGCATGGAACACACTGTATTTTTTCATTCTTGTACCAGACAAACCTTGAACACCCGCTATACACCGGGTCAGGAGGCTGAGAGACGTCACAGGCCAGCTTCCATCAGGAACTTAGAATTTTGCTAGTGACATCAGACACACCCTCAAATGTGGGCCCGAGACAGGGCGCATTGGCTCACACCTGTAATCCCAGCACTTTGGGAAGTGGAGGCACGTGGATCACCTGAGGTCAGGAGTTCAAGACCAGCCTGACCAACATGGTGAAACCCTGTCTCTACTAAACACAAAAAATTAGCCGGGCGTGGTGGCGGGCACCTGTAATCCCGGCTACTCGGGGGCTGAGGCAGGAGAATTGCTTGAACTGGGGAGGTGGAGGTTGCAGTGAGCTGAGATTGTGCCACTGCACTCCAGCCTGGGCAACAGAGCCACACTCCGTTTTAAAAAAAAAAATATGGACCAGATAAAGCAAAGTGCGACTGCCACCACAGGAGTAACGTGGAGCAGTGTCCTAAGATGCAAGCTACAAAAGGCTACATCGACCTAGGGTGTAGGGAACTCTGCATGGAGAAGCGGTGTCCATGCCAGACTTGGCTCTAGGAAGTCTCTGCTAGAACTCCTTGCTCCATAATGTAACGGATGATGCCCCATGTGGATCGAGTTTCCCATTCCAGTCCTCGCCCTGTGCCATCTGCCTCAGTGGGTGACACAGCCATGCACTAGTGGTGCAGGCTAAAGCCTGAGCATCACCCTTGGTGAACGATTCAGGAAGTCCCTCGCTTAATGACTGTTCAGCACTTCCTATGAGCAACCCTTATACAACCTTTGCAAATACAACAGCTAAAAACATCAACAAAATCATCGTCTTTGTGGAGCTTACATTTTCTCACCCCCATGACTCGTCGGTCCCCAGGTCCTCTGGACTTTCCTTCCTAGGCCTCCCTCAAATCTGCGCCCACTCTCCAGCTCCAGGGCCACCCTGCAGCCTCTGCAGCAGCTCCCCAGGCCTCAAGGTCCCAGCTGCACCCTCTCGAATCCATTTCCCGTGTTGTAGGAAGAGTAAACTTTCTGCCCAGAGGCTTGTTCATGGCCCCCCGATGCCTTCTTGATGAAAAATCAGCCCTTCAGTGAACCCCCCTGGGTCCCCTGAGGCTGGTCTCCTGCCTACAACTCTGGCGGCACGTCCTACCCCTGGCTGTCCCGCCCCTGGCTGCTTCACTGGCCTCGTCTCTGTTCCTCAGTCCCTCTGTCTCTTCTCATCCCAGGATGACCCAGCCCAGCCCAGCCCATCCTCCTGCACCCCCACACAGCAACCTCCTATCCCTCGCGCAGAGTCCCCATCACCCCTGGAGGGAGGCTGCCCCTGCTATTCACCCTCTATGTGCTGAGCTTTGACAATTTGTCTAGAATGTCTCCTCCCATTGGACTGCACGCCCACAGCAGCCAGGATGTCACCATTGCTTCCCTGGGGCTCAGCCTCGGGCTCCCCAGAAGGGCTCCATTAATATGTGGGTTATCGTTCTGTTCCTACAATTGTTGGGATGGTCATCATGCCCCTCATCGCTGCCTTTAGAAGCCGTGCAAGAGAGAATGGATATGCAAACATGACTCCATCTGGGACCTGAATGGTCCATCTGACAGGTGGAGGCTGGGTGGAATGTCCCTGGAAATGCTTTCTAACTTGCTTCCAGAGCACTAACCCCCAGCACATTCACCTCCCCTGCACCTGCCCCCAGCACATCACGTGTATCTCATCCTGACTCTGATTCCCTCTGGCTCAGCTATTCTATGACTCCTCTGTCCTGAGACATCCTAGCTGAGTTTAAGGAGAAAGGTCTCTGTGAGGTGGCCTCTCCCTTCCTCTCTACAAGGCTGGACAATTCATTTGACTGTTTTATTAAAATGGTGATGTGGTGATATGGCTTGGCTCTGTGTCCCCACCCAAATCTCATCTTGAATTGTAATCAGCATGTGTCAAGGGAGGGGCCTGGGGGATGGTGATTGGATTATGTGAGCGGTTTTTCCCTGTCTTTTCTCATGATAGTGAGGGAGTTCTCATGAGATCTGGTTGTTTGATAAGTGTCTGGCATTTCCCCTGTACACTCCCTCTTCTGCCAGCTTGTGAAGATGGGCCTTCTGCCGTGATTGTAAGTTTCCTGAGGCCTCCCCAGCCATTCAGAACTGTGAGTCTTGTGTTTATAAATTACCCAGTCTCAGGTAGTATCTTTATAGCAGTGGCAGGAGGGACTAATACAAATGGTTTTATCAGTTGTTTTCACATTATGAAGACACAACCTTGGGATGAGTCAAGGCAAAGACTCCATTGAGTAAAAAGCAACTTTGTGTCCTCATGTGCAGATTCCCCCCACAGGTTGAGGTCACAGGCAGTGGTGCTCTGGGCCTCTGGCCTCACCTGTGCAGCATGGGGGACAGGGCCACGTACCTCACGTTGGGATTTACAAAGGCATAATCTTTGGGGTTAGGATTGCAACATATGAATTTTGGGGACACAGTTCAACCCATCACAAGGTTGGCTTAATAACAGTAATCATACCTCGGTGCAGGAGGGCTTGGATTTCAGCTCTGAGCTCAGTACCTCTGTCCCAGGTTCTCCTATCTAAAACAGGCCTAAATATATCTATTATACGCGACTGGAAAGACAGAGTCATAAATGTTGCAAAAACGTTCTGAGCTGTTTGAAACCCTGTGCAGCTGTACAATTCACAGCATACCTGGCTGCCTTGTGTGGTCCTGTTGGCAGTCCTGGGTCTGTCTTGGACTTGGAATACAGAAGACACACAGCCACCATAAGCCACAACCTCTGGTTGAAGTAAGACCGCTGCCTGCAGCCACCGAGGCTGAGTGGGTGCCAGCGTCCAAGCAGGGCTGTCCAATCACAGAGCGCCTGCGTGGCGGATGGTCTGCCATGTTTCTTCACTTCTGCTTTTTTAACGAGAATTGAATCACAATGAAAGGAAATTAATTGCATGGTTGAGGCAACAAACCATCAAACAATCTCCAGCAGACTTTCGTTGTTGATTTATTTTTAGATAATTATTGTTATGGGGACAGATTAAAAAGACACATTTATCAGAAGGAGCCAACATTAGGAGCAACACCAAACTCAGGCAAAATGATCACAGTGTAGTGAGAGAGGTGGCTCTTAGAGCACACTTTGTTTTCTGTGCACACTTCACCCCACGTGCCACACCACGCCCTCCATATGGTGACCTCCATATGGTGACCGCATGCTGTGGAGATCTGTGCACCCCACCCAGGGAGTGGGCAGGAAAGTCAAGCATGAGGTCAGTTCTTGGGTCCGGGATGATGACGAGGCCCAGCCCTCCTCACAGGAGTGGCAGGAGGAGTTTCAACATATGATGCTAGCGAGAAAACATCCCTCATAAAATAAAAATGACATAAGAGAATGATGTGGTCCCGGTGGCTGAAGGGAGTTACTCTCTTTCCAAACACTCTTCCATGCTCTCGGGAACCATTAGTCATGGCCCATCATCTCCTGCAATCCACCCTTTAATTAAAGTTGCTCTGCTGATGGCTTTGTTAGCAAACATGACAGCAGGTTAAAAGAGGGAAAATAATTATTAGAGAATCAGTGCTTTCATAGTAACTCAAATAAGAGCTTATATTTGACAGATAACCTTTCACCAAATAGACAAGATCCACCTGGCCACAGGAAGCGATGCGCAATATCGTTTCACCTCCCTGGAGTCTGAAAAAATAAGACCAAATCCACAAAATGCCAAATCCTATTTAGTATTCCAAAAACAAAGGTGCTTAATTGCTACCTCTGCTGTCAAAACATACTCTGCTCTTAGTTTTCCAAGCTGTATTGTCACACACGTCATTTCAAACTCTGGAAATCCTCTATGACATGTACCAAGTGGACCTACCTTCCTTCAGGTAAATCGATGTTCTAATATTTCTGTGTAGCTTCTATGTGCCAGGCCCTGGGATAGACCCTAGAAACACCAGGTCGAGAAGACAACACAGTCCCAGACCTCAGGGTGATACTTGAGTTGCAAACGTCTCATCTTTAATGAGGGAGCTGGGAGTGTAGCGCCGAAGGCTCAAAGCCTGACTTCCACCCCCAGCTCTGCTGCATTCCGGCTCTGCAGCTGTGGGCAAGATTCGGTCTCACTGCCTCAGCTTCTTGGTCTATAAAATGGGGATAATAGTCCCTGCCTCACAGAGTTACTGAGGCAATGAACACATTCATACGTATGAGGCACTTGGAATGATGCCTGACGCTTGCCAAGTAATGAATAAATATCAGTTTTTCATCATCATCATCATCATCATCATCATGATGTTCATCGCCAGTGTTGGCTTTCCAGCATTGTAACTCTTTTCGTGATATGCAGTGGAGTCCTGACGGCAAAGAAAATCTAGAAAGAAAAGCTGTACTAATATGGCCGAAGGGAAATAATTTCAACACTTCATTTTAAAAAGCCAAGTGCTTTTTAAAAAAATCAGGCTTTATTTACCTATCAAATGATTTGTAATTGAATGTGATTACTCCTTTTTCCCATGAATGAGATAAACAATGCTTACGTAGAAAGCAATCTTAAAATTATTTGTTTAAAAATCTAAATTTCATCGAATAACCCTGGAAGTAACTCTCAACATAAAATAAATTTCCAGAAACTTGTTACCATCCATGCAGAACTAAAGAAAGGATTCTCTCAGTTATGCCAATTTACGTGTGATAAGTAAATGGCAAGAAACTCCGTGAAAATGTGCAATGCTTTTCTGACGTCTGCATAAAAAATGATGAAGGGCGCTCTTGGAGTAAATAAATCAGCTTCTAGTTCCCCTGAGTGATAACGACAAGAGGCAGACAACCCTGGAATCAAGAACTTAGAATCACTGACCCCTGAAGAACTCACTGACGAGCCCAGCCCATTTACCATGTTAGTCTCCAAAGCCCGGACGTGACTTCTCCGAGGTCAGGGCAGCAGCCAGCGGACCTCCCTGGGCTGTTCGGAGTTTTGCAGACAGTCCTGCAGGTCTTTCTAAAGCTCAAAATTATTCTACCCTCCTCAGTAGTGAGCCCAGTCACAGTCTCAAAGTTTACAATTGTTTGTTTTGATCATATTTCTGGTGCTTACAGGAAATTAATTTTAAAAGTACTAGAAAGTAACCCACAAATTTAGTTTTCCAAAGAACTGTACAGAAACTATTATATTTCAATCAACAAATCACTGGAAGTTGGAAGGTTTACGAAGCACTTTTTGTTTTCTCGGGGCCAGCCTCTCTCCCGCCTCCCCCCGAGGGCACTGCCACAGGGCAGCTTCCTCAGTGCTTTGACCTCAGCTTGTTTGTGCAGCCCGGCAGCAAGCCTTTATCTGGGGAATCTCCAGCTGTCAGAGGGCCAGCCCTGGACACAGTGAATGTGCGCCACGAGAAGCAGCTGACCTACATATTCTAAAAGCAATGTAAGGGTTCTGATGTGTCAAGCCATTCAAATGCCCTGTTTTCCATAACTTCGCCTTTCCCAGTCCTCACCATGGGCTGTTGAAATCTCTTCTTGCTCCAAACACCAACAGCCACGTTTGCCTCTCCCGTCTCTCCAGGAGAATCTGCTGTGGGCAGTAGGTTGTTAGACATTCTCCTCCCACCGCCAGTCAGCGAGCCCCTCAGTGCAGCAGTGAGATTCTGCTTGCCTCTCGACACCTTTCCGTGTCAAATATGAGACTGTGAGTCAACAAATACCAACTGACTTGAATTTTACTTAAAACAAGCAGGCCGAATGTGGTGGCTCACGTCTATAATCCCAGCACTTTGGGAGGCCTTGGTGGGTGGATCACCTGAGGTCAGGAGTTCAAGACCAGCCTGGCCAATATGGCGAAACCCCGTCTTGAGAATCGCTTGAACCCAGGAGGCGGAGGTTGCAGTGTGCTGAAATGGTGCCATTGCACTCCAGCCTGGGCAACAAGAGTGAAACTCCACCTCAATCAATCAATCAAGCAATCAATAAAAAACAGGCCAACTCTTGACTGACCCAAGGTGAACCCACTCATTCCTTTTCCACTCTCAATATCTTCCCTGACTCCCAACATTCCGTGCTCCTCAGTTCTGAAAAACAGAGACACAAAGAAAAAACTCAACCTTAGGAATAAGCAGAGGTGCCTCTGAGCTTAGAGGTCTAAAAAGAAAGTCACAAAACTTGTGATATATCCAAGTAGAAAAGAATCACTTTCATTCTCTGTATTGGACATACAAACATATAAACACACGCTTGAATTTATCTTGTGTTAGACAATTCGGAAGTGCACACAGATCAGTGTTGGTGAACACGTCAACCTCTCTAGGTCTGAGATTTGAGCCAAGAATTCAGCATCACAGCCGCACCTGAGGGAACCACCAGACTGCTCACCTCCAGTTAAATGTGTGTCCTGCTAACCAGCAGGGATGGAGCCATTTCAACCTGGCTCAGATTTTCAGTTCAATCTGCACCAGCCATACCATCAAATCATCACACTTTCCTCTTGAGAATGTTGAACGGTGGCCAACTAGTCTTACCTGGAGAATATATTTTAATGTCTCTTATGTTTAAGTGATCAGAAGAGGCAAAGAATAGGGTGATTCTAACAGTGAGGGCAAGATGATTGCCTGGGGCATTCAGTGGCTCGTTTCTTCCTTTTATTCTTATTTGAAGGGAGCTTTTTAGATGGAGCAATTAACATATTTCCCATTGCCTTTTCAAGTTTCCATCCCGATTGATGGATTTAAGGTGTTAAAAAAAAAAGTTCTCAGCCAGGAATGGTGGTTCACGCCTGTGATCCCCGCATTTTGGGAGGCCGAGGCAGGCGGATCACCTGAGGTCAGGAGTTCGAGACCAGCCTGACCAACTGGAGAAACCCCGTCTCTACTAAAAATACAAAAATTAGCTGGGCGTGGTGGCGCATGCCTGTAACCCCAGCTACTCAGGAGGCTGAGGAAAGAGAATCACTTGAACCTGGGAGGCGGAAGTTGTAGTGAGCTGAGATTGCGCCAGTGCACTCCAGACTGGGCCACAAGAATGAAACTCCATCAAAAAAAAATTATCTAATGGTTAAAACATCACCAAGATCAGAGCACAAACTACCACTTCTGCCTGAATGGGTTTGCTGCGTTTAACCTGTAAGCCTTCAGTCCTCACCACAAGGTGGGGCGGATAGACCCTCAGAGGGAGGAAAACCGCAGTCATAATTGAGAACATGGCACATACCCATGCGGCAGGAGGATGCCCTGTTCTTGGGATTGGCATTGCCTGAGACACAAAGAACCTCCTCGTTCATATTCTCACGACATTCACGGAAAATCAGAAGCAAAGTTGCCAGGCTGAGGAAGACTCATGGTGCAGGACTCAAAGAGAACTTCGAAACTATCTTGAAAATAAAAATAATTCCTCATCATTGCTCAAATAATTGATATGCCCTACGTTTCGGTTGTCAGTGTTCAACATGGGAAAGCAGCAGGCACCAAAGGCAGTCTTGACAGAGACAAATACCCAGCCCGTGATTCCAAAATGAAGACCTTGACCACAGTGTCAGTGCAGAGCTAAGGTGGGCAAGGGTCACTGGGAAGCCTGGCAGGGACTGCTCCTCCCACCCCACAACCAGAGAAGGGCCTGCCAGGCTGGGGGGCAGGGGGAGCACCAGGGACACTGTGGGGAGGAGCAGCATGGGAAGGGGAGAGGCGCAGCCCACCGAGGAAGCTGCCCCGTCAGGAGATGGGAGGACGGCCAGGGTGACGGTGAGGCTCCTCACAGACCAGGTGGAGTTGCCACGTGTCATTGATTATTAAACACGCTGCATTCCCGACATTCTAGCCTCTCTGGAGTTGGGGTGCTTGTTATGGACGATGGGGAGGCGGTCGTGACTGGACATCCTTGCCTCCTCACGAGTGACCTTGGCCATACTGCCATTACCACCACTGAGCCATGGGCTTCGCCTGGCAGGAGCCTCAGCCCGCAGGGGAAGGGGCCTCTCAGGCACTCAGTGCCTCAAAGATCAAAAAGAAGAGCCACAGGGTGGGGCCCAGCACAGGCCCCTGGGCCGGAGCCTCTGGGATGGAGACTTCTGCCCTCCAGGCACTCCAAGGTCTTGGCCCCAAGTTAGGAACAGGTGACATGGTTGTTACCCCATAACTTCTTCGCCAGACAGCCACGCCCCCCAGTGCTTCCACCCACGAACCACACCAGGCAACTACGCCCCCCAGTGCCTCCACCCGTAAACTGCATAAGGTTCAGGAAACAAAATGTAAGTCCTGGTTGTTGGCTGAAAGCATTTGGTGAACGCCATCAGGTAAGATTGAAGAAAGTGAACATCAACGCCTGCGAAACTGTTGTCAGGGCGGGAAGGAAACCCTGGAGGCCAGGCGGGTGCTCTGTTAAGAAGTGCGTGTTGACCAAGCCTTCAGGGACACGGAGGACGGTGTGCAGAAACTACCCCTCACCCAAGATGATCCAGACTCCTAGCTCCCCAGACTGTCCCTGTGTTAGCACCGAAAGCTCCTCTGTCCCAGGCAATCCAGATGGCTGCTCACTCCGTCATCAGTGACTTTTAAGAAACGAGGACGGGGTCTCCCATCATGCTTCAGGGAACCCTTCCTTTCCCACCACTACGGTTTCCTCTTTATGCATTCACAAGGATGACATCTGACAACCTGGGCCCAAATTAGACCTTAAAATATTTTCTGTAAGAAAAATATTTTAAAAGTCTGAATGGTGAGAAGATTTGACTCAATTTAATTGGCACCGTTTTTGTAATGAAATAGGAAACTCTGGTGTCCGTCTCCCCATCGACGGCTCTTAGACACAGTCATACGTAGGACTCACTCCAATTATCAAAGTAATTAGGGGCTGAGGAAGAAAAGACTCCTCCTTCAGAGCTTTCAAACTACGTCACTTTAATTGAATATTCCCCTTTAGTCTGGGAAAGGGGGCACAATAAAAATAACAGACGTAGAAGAGAGGAAGAAAAGTGAAGAGATTGAACAAAAGAAGGTCGAGGGGAAAAATGCATTGTCCTATAATAACAACTGTGACTAACATTAATACAACCCTCTAAGGAAGGCACTGTTACCCTCCTCATTTTATAGATAGGGAAACTGAGGCACAGAGGAAATAAGCCATTTGCATAAAGTCCTAGGTCTGAACGAGATTGGTGTCACACACAGGCTGCCTAGAGCCAATCCTCCCACCCCAAGAGTTCACTCCAAATGGCCCAGAAGAAAGTGTTCTTCCCCACGCCACTGGCTTTGTCCTGGGGGAGCCCCTGAGCATACCTCAAAAGGGAACCTCCTCCCTGCTAATGGAGTTTCCAAATCAATATTCAACCAATTCAATCAATACTTGTTACAGGAGAAAGCGGAGCGAAGCTTGCAATTGTCTCTCTGTTGTGGACCAGATGCTCTCCTGACACTCCGTGCAGGCCTCACAGCCACTGTGGAGCAGAGGATGTTTGCTCTCTTTATGTATAAACAGACACTGCAGAAGTTAAATGGCCCAAATTTACAGAGGTGCTAAGTGGTGGAGCTGGAATTTAAACTTAAATCCATCTTGGCAAAGCCCAAATCTTTATATCACATCAGTGGTCTTCAGCCAGGGTCTTCAAACATTGCACTCAGAGTGGTGAGTGAGAAGATAATCACGTGGCTTGGCTCGGTGACTCACACCTGTAATCCCAGCACTTTGGGAGGCCGAGGCGGGTGGATCACCTGAGGTCAGGAGTTCAAGACCAGCCTGACCAACATGGTGAAACCCCATCTCTACTAAAAATACAAAATCAGGCATGGTAGCACATGACTCTATTCCCAGCTAATCGGGTGGCTGAGGCAGGAGAATGGCTTGAACCCAGGAGGCGAAGGCTGCAGTGAGCCAAGATTGCACCACCGCACTCCAGCCTGGGCAACACGGACTCTGTCTCAAAAAAAAAGAATGTAATCACGTGTGTGCGTGTCTGCGTGTGTGCATGTGTGTGTGTGCTTGTGTGCCTGTGTATGTGTGTGCACGTGTGTGCATATGGGTGCGTGTGTGGTGTGTGCATGTGCGTGTGTGCCTGTGTGTGCACATGTGCACGCGTGTGTGCTCGTGTTTGTGGGTGCGTGTGTGTGTGTGCGTGTGCATGTGTGTTTGTGCGTGTGTGTGTGCGTGTGTGTGTGTATGCACATGTGTGTTCACTTCACTGGTAGTTTTTTAAAATTAGTGATTATAAAGATGAAACTTTTGATATAAACATTTACAGTTGAAAGACATTTTCATAGACTTTGGCTTTTTAAAGTCAGTGTTAAAATTTTTTTTTGTGGGAAACTGTTCGCTTAATCAAGAACAAAAAAACAACTAGATTACTAAATCACTTCGCGTCTTGCTGGGCGGCAGACTCTATCACGTCAACGCCAATTTATTTTTTCCAGAGGGCAGACATGTCCATTTCAGAAGCGCTGGGATTTGGTTTTGTCGCTTTCTTCTACCCTCAACATGGAGAGCGGCTACTGCCCTGTGGGGGCTGTTGCTTTAGCTGCAGAAGCTGGAAGTGGGTCTAACCCATCCCCGTGGTCACGTAGCAGCCTGCGGAGTCTGGGCTCCATGGGACCCTCTGCTTGGCGACCAGCTCGTCCCCTTCCGGCCGGAGGGAAGATGACCAAATTAGGAGCAGCCGCTTCCACTTCCAATATAAAAACGTAGGAACATGTTCGGCCCACTGTGTTTCACGGGCTTGCAAATGTCTGCCTTTGTTAGCGGAGACAGAGGGGGTCACTCCCCTAGAGAAGTGACGTTACAGTGATGAGCTTTATGAGTTTAACCAAATGGAAGGATGACTGGGTGAGGTGTGTTGACTTAGAAATCAAACAGTTTCTCCAGGTTTACCAAGGCTCCGGAAAATGTGAGTGTTTAGCAACTATAGACATCTATTCTCTAAAAGGCATGCTTCACTGCCTTTAAAGGAGACCTCTCTTTTGCAGTCTCTGCAGCTTTTATTCTAGGTCATCAAGCAACACTGTTGGCAAGTCCTCAGGCAGGTTCAAAGGACTGAGCTCTGGGAGCCCGGGGCAGTGGGGACCCCGAGTCCTTCTCTGGGGGAGTGGAGAGCGGCAGCCCGTGCTGTGCTGGCTACGCACTAGTCAGTACAATCCCATAAATGAGAGATTAGCCATCTGACAGCAAAGCTGAAGAATAAATCTCTGGTGTTTATGAGGTCGTTTTAGAACAGTGAGTAATGCAGAAGTGTCTGCTCTTCTGAGTCAGGAAGACTGATCTGCAGGGAGCCACAGCTTACAGACACGAAAGCGAAGGACCATTAGCAAGCACCGATCAATAATACTGCCGGATGGGCAGCTCGTCGCCAGGTGGGGAATTTTTTTTTTTTTTTTTTTTTTTTGGCAATGCCTGGCAAGAGCTTAAAGCAGTCACAAGAGAAGATGGCCTCATTTCTGTAAGTGCCAGAGAAAGTGCGTCAAGAAAGTCAAGTTTAAAATCACACCTAAGGTATGTTTCAGGAAGTGACTGTTGTACTCTGTAGGATATTAGCCTCTTCTCGGTTTTCTAAACCCTTCCTCATCAGGCCACACCACAGCTGTGTGGGCTGCAGTCAGACCTTGTTTTAGCCTGGGAATGAGAGGGGGCTACCAGACACTCTGATAACTCCACCTGCCAGGGGCCACCGAAACCTGGAATTGTTGCTACTAATTCAGGATGTTTTCAGCAAATTGAGTCTGACTTCTCCTACTGTACAACCATTTTCTCCCGGAACTGCCATTTTACACTGAAGAGGCTGAGGCTTAACAAGGAAATGACTATGGAATTCCTACCTGAAGTGAGTACCGTAATTGAAAGTAAAGCCCAGGACTCTTGGGGGACAACATTTTCCTGGAACTCATCTCATCTGGGCAGACTCTGGGGCACTGAGGCTGTGGGAGGGAGGACGAATCTCCATGGCTGTTCTTCGGGCTTCACAGTGATGTATGTGTTGTTAGGCCCAAGGGCTCTCTGTGCACATGGCTTAGAACATCTGGATGGTAAATGCATCAAGCATCTGGGCTCCTGAGCAAGCCATACCTCCTGGTCACAAGGTGGCTGCAGCTTGCCAACCACCGCGTCCACAGCCACCCTTCCCCATCACCTTTGCCACTGCCCCGCCCTGTGCCTTTGTCCTTGGTTTTCCTCTACCCGGGATGTCCTTTAATGCAATTGCAGGTGCTGAATATAGACTGGAATTGCTCCACGAAATCTCATGACTTCACCTTGCCAAAAGGAGACAGAGGTGGAGATTGTAACATCACTTCTCTAGGGAGGCTGAACCCTCTGCCTCCTCTTATAAGAAAGTCAGACATTTGCAAGCTCATGAAAGCTATTTAATTCATTTTGAGAAGTTGAATTGCTTCCTGAAGTCTCATGACTTTACTTTGCCAAAAGGCAACAGAGGTGGGCAAAAGATAAATCATTTCTGTGTATTCAGCTGGGGCAGGACAGAGGAGGAGTCCCGATTTGAAGCGTTTGTCAACTCTCAGGGTGCAAATTTTTCTCTCATGACCACTTCAAGCTACCTTAACATCAGCCTCTCAAACTTCCTGAATGTTTAGCTGATAGGAGCCTGCTCCAGTGCACCTGACTTTGCACTGACCCAGGAACGTGGTGCTCAAAAGTCAGGCTGCTTCACCGGCCAGCTGTCATGGACAGCTCCTACCAGGCAAGAATTGCGACACAGCGTGTGTGCCGGGGGGATGTGAGATGCAGCCTGGGTGGAGCCCTGGAACCCAGGACAGGTCCAGAGATCGGTCTCCCCACATGAGCATTTGATATACAAAGTCACACTCAGCTTTCCAGTGCACGTGGGCTGTTTGACCAACACAATCAGTGTCTTGTTTTCCTGTGAATTATCATTGAATTCTGATGACATAATTATTTTGCAATCTTTTTTTCTAAAAATGATGTTCATCTTCAAAGAAAGCAAAATGAGATCACGAAAGCATGGAAAACGCCTTCTTTATGTTGAATATCACCAAATAAAAAGTGTGCTTGGCCCTTATTTTAAACCACAAGGAGTACATGTCCAAATACTGATGGATGTTTTCACTCTCCTGTATGAATTCTTCAGGAGCCGACAATGAAATTAGATCACTCCACTTCATTTAAAACATCTTTCACAGACAACAAAGCAAACACACTGATTGGTTTTTTTTCTTAATGGAATGTATTATGCGTTTTGTTAAAAATCAATTGAAAACATCTATGTTTACAACATATGACAAGACGACACGTGTTCAAAACGCGTGGCAAGGTGTCCTTCCTCCTGCAGTGGAGCTTTCTAACCAGGCTTCTCACCAGACACCTGAGTGGGGAAGGACCTTGAGGGTGAGAATGAGTCACTGTGACTCTCCGGTGAACGTGTGAGGCTGGAAGAATGTTTTGGGAGTCCTGGGATCCATCTCTTGCCCAAACACTGAGTCATTGTGAGGCTCTGGAAAAGGGGGCACACATGCCCCTCTGTCTAGTTTCTCCATCTTCCAATGGGGCATGGTCATCTCTGTTCACCCAGGTTAAGGAGCAGAAGGTGATGCGCTACAGAAAATCCCAAAGCTCCCTGAAACTGGAGGCCCCGCTACACATGACGGTTGTCAGGGGCCTGGACAAGGGAAGCTACTAAGGTGAGGACACAACCCACTCTGCACCTGATTCCCAAAGGGGCTTGGCTTCTGTAGGACTTAATCATTGGAGGGAGTAACACAGTGGCAGACATACCCCAGACCTGTGAGAAAGAAAAGAAAATGCTTCTGTCTGTGGCTTCTCCAACTTCCCACAGAGGCTGCAGTCATACAGACGAACAGCTCAGCATGTCAGTACCCACTTTGAAGAAATGGGAAGAGTTCTTGCACCTGAAAATCACCCAGTCCCCCAGTTACTATCGCACTGGCCCGCCATGCAAACCCTGCAGTTACCATCAACCTGGCCGGCTATGAAAAATCCCGTTACCATTGTGCTGACCCTCTGTGCAAATCCCCCAGATAACCATCCAGCTGGCCCACGATGCAAATCCCCCAGATACCATGCCCTGGTCCTCCATGCAAATGCCCCAGATACCATGCACTGGTCCTCCATGCAAATCCCCCCGATACTATGCGCTGGCCCTCCATGCAAATCCCCCAGATACCACGCACTGACCAGCCATGCAAATCCCCCAGATACCATCCCGCTGGCCCACCATGCAAATCCCCCAGATATCACGCACTGGCCCGCCATGCAAATCCCCCGAATACCATGCACTGGCCCGCCATGCAAACCCCCCGGTGACCATGCACTGGCCCGCCATGCTGGCCCATCCTTCTGCCTTGTGCATGCCCATGCTCGCCTGCTGTGACTTTTTCAGCCACAGGTGCTGCGCGCACACACTCACACACTATAACTTCCTCATTCATGGATGCCGCCTACACACTCTGCACTGTGTTGAATTAAGTTTAGCCTAAAGCCGCCTTTACGTTTGTCCTGAAGGTTTCTGTGTACACAGTGAATTGTCACCTAACTGGACGTGGAAACAGACCTAACCCACTCTTGTACCAATCACCGAGTTTCAGCCAATCACAGGCAACAAACTGTTCAAACTGTGTTCAAAAAGGCAAATGCTGAGCTGTAACCAACCAGCTGTTTCTGTCCTTCCTCTCTGTTTTCTGTGCCTCAGTTTCCTTTTTTGTCCATAATTTTTTTTCCACCCCAAGGCAGTGCCAGAGTCTCTCTGAGCCTATTCTTGCTCAGGGGCTGCCTGATTGGAGAAGCATTTTTGTTCAATTACTCCCTTAAATTTAATTTGTCTATGAGTTTTCTTTTCTTTTTTTGTTTTTTTTTGAGACCAAGTCTCACTCCATTGCCCAGGCTGGAGTGCAGTGGTGCTAATCACAGCTCACTGCAGCCTCGACTTCCCTGGCTCAGGCGATTCTCCCACCTCAGCCTCCCAAGTAGCTGGGACTACAGGCGTGTACCACCACACAAGGATAATGTTTTTTGTTGTTTGTTTTCTTGTTTGTTTTTAATTTTTGGAGAGACAGGGTTTTGCCATGTTGCCAAGCTGTGCTCAAACTCCTGGGCTCAAGCAATCCTCCTGCCTCAGCCTCCCAAAGTGCTTGGATTGCAGGCATGACCCTGTGCCTGGCCTTGTCCAAGGTTTTCCTTTTAACAGTTGTGTCACAGACATAACACTCGTAATTAGGAACATCGTTCTGAAGCACAAAATCCAATTATATGAAGTGGAACTTAATTGAAAATAAGACGTTCATTATAATCTCAATGGGATATTTTGGGCTTTTTTACAACGTGGGGTTTATGTGCTTAGAAGGCCAGATTTTTTTTTCTTTTTCTTTTTACACAATCTGCTCATCACTAACAGAAGGGACCAGAACCGCTGTGGTGAGAATCATGTCACGAGAAGAGATGCTTCATTTTTCCACTAGAACGAAGTTCTCCAGAGAAACCATATTCAGTGCTGTCTGATCCACGAGTCCACATGTGTTATTTCATTGTCGTAGGTTCACCTCTGCAGATGATCAGCTTAACACTTTGCTGAAAGGCCCTGTTTTATATACATATCAATGGTGCCTTTATGTAAACAAGTCTACAATATTTGTAAGAATTTAAAATACACTGCATTGCACTAGAAAAACCTCGAGATCATGGCAGTGACTTTTGTTCTGACAAGCAAAGAGACTTAGACATCCAAGTGTAGATTGGATCCTACCTAATACACTCCCTTTAAGTAGTTCTCCCAACTGAGAGCAGGAGCTACACACTGTCCATTCACTAGAATCACTGTCTTCAAGGTCGGCCCTAAAAGCTGGTCACCAGCAGAGGTTCGTAGAGCATCCGTTCCAAAGCCCAAGGTCAGGAACTCACTTCTTCAAAGCTGAAATGCTCTGTCTAGTGCTGTGTGGTCTTCGGGTTATTCATTAGCAAGCTTGCACTGTTCTGTGGGGGTGGGCGTTTCCTCTTCAGTGTCGTTTAACCCTGCTGGGTTTCAAGATCCTCACCTAGAAAATGAAGGAGTCATTTTACCTGGTCTCTAGGATTCCTCCTACCACAATTTGATGAAGTTAAAATTCTGTCTGAGAAAATGCAACTGACGGTACCTGAGACAGGCAGCAGGTCGTGATCATGGAGCTGGGGTGACACATGAACACCAGTGGTGTTTTCCGGCACGGAGCGGGCCTCGGTAAGCAGGCTGAGGACGGGGAAAAGAGAAACAAAACCTCGACAAGCTCCTGTCACTGGCGCTTCTGCCAGCTGAAGAGAGGACATTACCTGTATGTCAGGGATGCTCCTGAAAAAATAACCCCAAGAACCTCATCAAGTAATCCAAGCAACTCTGCCAGGAAAATGGCAAAGAAGAGAAAGCAGCCCACGGGACAGCCGTGGGGCCGAAAGACCCTCCAACATGGGTTAGAAGCCTTTCAGCCTGGGGCCTCCACATAGCTGCGGACTCTCAGCTTGTCGTGCTTCCCCTCTGAGGTCATAAAATCCCAGGATGAAAGCCAGAGCTTTGATTGATTGCCGAGCTGAGATGATGTGGAATTCAGTAAGAGAGCAAACATTCTTTTCCTTGCCCTCAACGTCCAGGGCAGGACAAATATTTATAAGATTTAGCACTTAGCCCATTTCCATGGCTCAAGATGCATTACGTCTGTCCCAGGCAAGACCACACGTGGCTTTGTGACATTAGTAATTCGTGGGAGCCCTATGACTGAAGTTTAAGGAGAGACGATGGCCCCTGTTGTTGGTGTGAAATGAAGTGACGCACTATTGTGTTGTGTGGTCTAAATCCAAGGTCTAACTCACCATCCACCTCCGTTCTGGTTTGCCTGGAAGCTCTCTGCCAAGCACAGAGCGGGAATGAGGCAGCGTTCCCTGCCTCCACTTCCCAGTCTGTAGAGAAGGAGCCACATGTTATAATAGCAAACCTGCCTTTGGGTCTCTACACTTTGTGTTGTTATTTCAAACAAATTCTGCAATAAACATCTCTGTGCAAATGGGCTGAGTTGCTGAGTCAATGGGCAAAAGTGTTCATCATTCTAAAAGGTGTTGCCAATTGAGATCCAAAAATCAGGCCAATTTCCCCTCCCCCAATGGTAAATGAGAGTCCCTGCTTGCACCTCCCCTCGCTAATTATGGGAAGGGTTTACCTCTCTACCGATGGACGCGTGAAGACTGACTTGACATCATTTGAACAAACTATCCTTAATCATGTGAGGTTCAGGATATTTGTAAATATTTAATGGCTCTTGGTCTCTTTCTCTGTAACTCTGGCCATTTTTCAATATTTCGTTCCTTATTAACATATATGTGTATTAGAATCACAAGTCTTTTATTTTTCATATTTGTTAAAATATCTTTTGCTAGTGGAATGTTTGTGTTTGACTTTGTTTACACACTTCTTCCTGTCAGGAATGTTTTTATTTTTACATGGCAAATGTTGTCAATTTCTTTTATGTTTTTTGGGATTTGGGTCATACCTTCTCTACCCCAATATTAATCGTGTATTTTTTGTTTCCCTTCTAGGATTTTATGGTTTCATTGTTAAAAGTTACGCCGTGATCCAGTCGGACTTAGTTTTGGTGCAAGGAATGAAGTATGCTGAGGAGTTATCGAAGCTATAACATTCACTTCCTGCAGTTGTAAGATTGTCAAGAGAACTGTGAATTTTTGAAAGGAAAAAACCAAGAAACTACAGATTTTCTATGATAGATTTTTCCCCCTTTTAACCAACTCGGAGAACTCAATGAACAATACCCTCCTGCTAAGAAAACTCCTATCTACACGATACCCTAGGAGGTGCGGGTCACCCTTGTCACGGGACTCGGGGCTGTGCCTGGGCAGATATCTGCACCCACATGGCACCCAGGACACGACAGAGGCCTCAAGAAGCCCCCTCCTCAGCTCGACGTCCAGCCTCATCTCAGGGTGCCATTTGCAGGCTCAGGCTGCCACCTGCTGTGTGCACAGGCAAAAACAAGCTGAACCAAAACAGGTTTTGCCTAGAACACCTTTGACTATAGACAGCAATCGTCACTACCTCTAAGGTTTTATTCTGCTTTTTTTTTTTTCATTTTTTTGCAGTAAGAACACTTAGCATGAGCCCAGCCCTCTTCACATAACTGTAAGTGCTGACATCACGGTGCTGTTCGCTCTGGGGACAACGTTGCACAACCGATCTCAGAGCGTCTGCACTCGCGCCCCTGACGCTCACTCCCACGGAACAGCAGCCCCGCTCCTCCCTGCCCCTGCCCGGCTCCCCACCGTTCCACGGCTGCCTCTGTGGCTCCAGCGACTCTAGGGGCCTCATGCAAGAGGAATCACACAGGGTTGGTCTGTTTGTGATTGGCGCATTTCACCAAGCAGAATGTCCTCAAGGTTCACCTCTGCAGGTGACATGGGTCAGAACCGCCTTCCCTTTTAAGGTCGAAGCATATTGCATTCTGTGTCTGCACGTTTTCTTTATCTATTCATCTGTTGACACTCACAGGTTGGCCACTGTGAACAGTCCCACATTGCACATGGGAGTGCAGACGTCCTTCTGAGATCCTGATTCCCATTTTTTGGATAAATTGGAACCTTTGCACACTGTTGATGAAGCCACTGTGGGGAGGGCAATATGGAGGTTCCTCAAAAAATTAAAAATATAGCTAACAAATGATCCAGCAACCCCGTTTTTTTTTTTATTTTGAAACCTACAATGTGCCAGGCACTGTGGTAAAAACTCTCCCGGCCCCACAGCAACCTCTGTAGGTAGGTTCAATGGGGACCCAGCTCGGAGCCCTCAGAGACTTTCTGCAATGCCACAAAACCCTGTATTTTAACATTCAACACCATGTCAAAGGACACGGAGATCCCACTCCGAAATGAAATGCTGAGGAGAAAATCGATGTTTGCTTGAATCTCGTCACCAGGGGGATATCGCCCTGAGTCAGAGGAGCATGTGCCCCACCCAAGTGTAAGGACAGATGCACAGGTATGTATTCTCCCAACAATTCCTCATCGCTCAACTCCGTGTCTGATCTGCTGTAAGACTGAGATGTTTTAAATATCCTTAGAGAGAGGCTCACAATCCTGTAATCTGCTAAAGCCCCACAAGCCTTCCCTCCTTACACTGCGATTAAGTGCACGGTGGTGGTGCTGACCATGGAAATGATGATGGTGACGAAGACGGCTTCTGTTCATTGAGTGATCTCACAACCAGCCGACATGTATTGTGTCATTTAAACCTCATCATGTCACTATGCAGGCGGTGGCCCTGTGATTCTCTTCATTTTACCCATGAGGAAACTGCTGTAAAGAATTAAGACCTTTACCGTGAGATACACGCATCTAGGAGTGACCGCAAAAGGCTAGCCATTTTAATCATTCTCTCGCCAAATTTAATCCTGGACATCTTATACTTTCCATAGATGTGTAGCTCAGAGAATAATGAGGCTTCGAATATTAAACCAACGAACACATTATGGAAGATATTTTTTCAAAGCAAGACAAAAATTACAGAATGCACCTCCAAGCCAAATGTGAAAGGCATTTACACTTCTGTTACTTAGGGTGATTCACACATTGCTCTCCTTCAGAAAAGGTGTGTGGAATTTCATTCTAGAATGCTTCCCTAGTCTTCTCCCCATTTCAAAGCACAGCACATAACACGTTTCTTAGTTCCACGTCCCCTTCACTGTGAAAGGCTTGTAGTACTATGTCTCATCTACATCAGCCACTCCATCTGGTCTGGAGAAGCCACTGCGTTTGAGGTGATTTGTTTCAACAGCCATGGGAAATGCATTCAGTAGAGCCACGTCTGGGTGGGACTGGGGCCAGCACCTGCTCCATGCTCCCCCAGTGATTCTGAGATTCCACATGGAGACTCCAGGGGTCTTCTGTCTTAAACTCGTATGATCCATGTGATTTGGAAAGGAACATGATACTCTCGACTTGGAGATGAAAAAAGCACCCATGACAGGAACCTGTTTTTGGAATCTGTATTTCTATCACGTCACTTTTTTTTTTTTTTTTTGAAATGGAGTCTCGTTCTGTCACCCAGGATGGAGTGCAGTGGTGCGATCTTGGCTCACTGAAACCTCCGCCTTCCGGGTTCAAGTGATTCTCCTGACTCAGCCTCCTGAGTAGCTGGGACTATAGGCATGCACCACCACACCCAGCTAATTTTTGTATTTTTCTATTTTTAGTAGAGACGGGGTTTCTCCATGTTGACCAGGCTGGTCTCAAACTCCTGACCTCGCATCACGTCACTTTTGATTTATGTTATTTGTGTTTCTCTCACCTCTTGCTAGACTTTAGGCTCCTGAAGTCTAAAGTTGGCAAGACTTCACATGTAGTCTGTGCATGTACTTCAGATGCAGTCGACACTCACCACACACGTGTTCAACACGACAAATATTAGTTTAATGTCTACCACAGGCTGAGCATCCTGAAAATCCGAAATGTTCAAAATCCAAAAATTGTTAAGCACAGATACGATGCCACAAGCAAAGAATTCTACATTGTCTCCATGTGACAGGTCACAGTCAAAACACAGGTGCGAAATACACCTTTTTTTCAGCAAGGGGGTTCCAGCGTACCGTCACCTTATAACCAAGCCCAGCACCGTTGGTGGGTACTGAAGATGCTGCTGTTTGCTGGCTGATGCTACCGTGCTGCCTACTAACCCTGGACTCGTTACTCATCACTGTTTTAATGGGATGGAGTGTTCCTTACTGTTATGTAGTCTGTGTGAGTGAGCATAAGAAAATGACTGCTTATTGGTAGCAGATAAATTCAGAGCCAGGAGTGATGGTGACGTGAAACATTCCCAGCTTATCCATATGTGGGGCTGAGTTTGACACCTTTGCTTCCTGATGGTTTGATGTACATGAATTTTGTTTTATGTCTCAAATGGTGTAAAATGTTGTATACATTTACTGCTAGGCTATGTGTATAAGGTGTACGTGAAGCATGCATTTGGGCTGTGTTACATGGCATACATGAAGCATGCATGAATTTCATGTTTAGACTTGTGCTGGATCCGCAAGATATTTTACCATGTATACGCAAATATTTCAAAGTCTGAAAAAACTCTGAAATCTGAAACACTTCTCATCCCAAGCATTTTGAATTAGAGGTTCTCAGCCTGTATGAGGCAGGATTGGAAGAATGAGCCCTGGATATCTGCACACCACTTGGGAAACTCGATCTTCCACAATAGAAACCACCTCCCTAAGTTTGTGTGAACCTCTGGTAGAAAATGTATAGAGGAAGAAAAATAGCAGTGCTTTTCGCATGTGGTTATCAAAGCTTCCATCCAGTCCACCCAGAGAAAGTGGGCAGTCCTGCCTAGGAACGCCCATCACATCCACTCCAGAAGAGCTCACTTTCCTACCGCCCACGTGTTCCCGAGGGCCAATGTTCTCCAACCCCAAGAATCTTTAATGAGGCGCTCTGGATTGCCACAGGAAGAGTGATTAGTGGAGCCACCTCCCAAAAGATTCCCAGTTCTCAGGGGGAATCCAGTACTGTATATTTACATTTGGGGTGGGAAGGAGATTAGGTTAACCTCCTTTGATATTTTCACTTAATCTTCAAAGCAATCACAATATTATTAGATGGTTCTCAAGATCACTGCTTTGCTGTTCTATTTAATCCAAGCAATTTGATTAATGGAAGGGTTTAGGATGGTTTAGGGCCTGCTGTGAGCCAGGCTGTTCATTTAGCGAGTGGAGCCATAATGGATATGCCTGCCAGGGCCACGGCACTGGGGACGCTTCCTCTCTTCTCATTTCCAAAGCAGGACTTCTCAATCCTGTTTGGATTATTAACTAGACACGAGTCTTCTATGGAGTTGATATTTTTTGCATATTCAGAAAAAACAGATCACCCTTGGGAGCTGCATTGTGGTCAGGAAGGTGCAGAATGAGGCCACTCAGGTGTCCTCAGGCATCTCTCCTTGGCACCGTGGTGAACCTGCCCATGAATAGACCCACATCTGAGATCAAAGCTGCTCCGGCTCAGCCTGATCATGTTGTGTGAAAGCGCCAGCCCAGTTGGAAACTCCACACGCTCCAGAGCTGTCTCAGCACAAGAGCACTGCCCTGAGGCAGGAGAATTGCTTGAACCTTGGAGGCAGAGGTTGTAGTGAGCCAAGATCAAGCCACTGCACTCCAGCCTGGGTGACAGAGCAAGACCCTGTCTCAGGATAAAAAACAAAAAACAACAACAAAAAAAACAAGTGCCCTGTTGAAGGACATGGTCCAAGTAGGAGCCATTACCTACTGACTGAGGAGCCCTTGGGCCCTGAAGGAGCAGCAGTGATATCCAGTAGTATCCAGTAGCCTTGGGTGAGACTCAGAGACATGCTGGCTTCAGGTGTGAACTGGCACATTCCCAGTTGTGGTGGCTACAGGGCAAGACTCTTTCTGCCTAAGAAAAGCAGAGAAAAAACTAAAGGGGACTTTGTCTTGCACCTTAGGTCCCAGCTCAGCCACAGTGGGACAGAGCACCAAGTGGACCCTTGAGGTCTCAGTTCCAGGCCTTGGCTCTCAGGCAGCGTTTCTGGACCTGTCCTGGTCCAGAGGGGAGCCCCCTGCCAGGAAGGGTGAGTGCCAGGCCAGGCAGCATTCACCACAAGCTGACTGAAGAGCTCCTGGGCTTGAAGGGGGCACTGGCAGTGGCCTGGCAGTATTCCCGTGGGCCTGTGGTGGTGGTGGCCATAGAATGCAGCTTCTCTCCCTGCGGAAAGGAGAGACGAGGAGGGAAGAACTGCATCTTGTGTTCTGAGTGTCAGCTCAGCCACAGCAGAATACAACGCCAAGTAGACTTCTAAGGTTTTCTGTTCCAATCCCTGGCTCCTGGACAGCATCTCTGGATCTGCCTGGGGCCTGGGGGAACTCATTGCCCTGAAGAGAAGGACACAAGCCTGTCTGGCTTCACCATCTGCAGATTGCAGAGCCCTAAGACCTTGAGCAAACATAGGCAATAGCCAGATAGTGGTTATAACAGGCCTTGGGCAAAACCCAGTGCTGTGCTGGCTTAAGGTCTGACCCAGTGCTGTCCCAGTGGTGGTAGCCACAGGGGTGCTTGTGTCACCCCATTCCCAGTTCCAGGCGCCTCAGCACAGAGACAGAGAGACTCCATTTGTTTGGGAGAAAGTAAGAGAATAAGAGTCTTTACCCTGGTAACCAGAAAGTTCTTCCAGATCTTATCCAAGACCACAAAGGCAGTACCTTTGTTGTCTCTAGACAACAAAGTCCATAATAAATACCTATCTCTTCGATGCCCAGACACCAGTGAACATTCACAAGCATCAAGACCATCCAAGAAAACATGACCTCACCAAACAAACTAAATAAGCCACCAGGGACCAATTCTGGAGACACAGATATGTGACCTTTTAGAGAAAGAATTCAAAATAGTTGTTTTGAAGAAACTCAAAGAAATTCGAGATAACACAGAGAAGGAACTCATATTTCTATCAGGTAAATTTAACAAAGATACTGAAATAATTAAAAATTGTTAAAAAGATTCAAGCAGAAATTTTGGAGTTGAAAAATTAAATTGATATACTGAAGAATGTGTCAGTCTCTTAATAGCAGAATCAATCAACCAGAAGAAAGAATTAGTGAGCTTGAAGCCAGGCTATTTGAAAATACACAGTCAGAGGAAACCAGATAAAAGAACAAAGAAGAATGAAGCATACCTACAAGATTTAGAAAATAGCTTCAAAAGAGAAAATCTAAGAGTTTTTGGCCTTAAAGAGGAGGTAAAGAAGGAGACAAGAGTAAAAAGTTTATTCAAAGAGATAACAACAGAGAAGTTCCTAGACCTAGAGGAAGATATCAATGTCCAAGTACAAGAAAGTTATAGAACACTAGCCAGATTTAACCTAAAGACTACCTCAAGGCATTTAAGAAGCAAAATTCCCAAGGTCAAGGATAAAGAAAGGACCCTAAAAGCAGCAGAGAAAAGAAACAAATAACAAACAATAGAGCTCCAATGCATCTGGCAGAAGACTTTTTAGTGGAAACCTTACAAGCCAGGAGAGAGGGGCATGACATATTTAAAATGCTGAAAAAAAAAAAAATTCTACCTTAGAATAGTCTATCCAACAAAAACATCCTTTAAACATGAAGGAGAAATAAAGACTTCTCCAGACAAACAAAAGTTGAGGGATTTCATTAATATCAGACCTGTCCTACAAGAAATACTAAAGAGAATAATTCAGTCAGAAAGAAAAGGATGTTAATGAGCAATAAGAAATCATCTGAAGGTACAAAACTTAGTGGTAATAGTAAGTAAACAGAAAAACACAGAATATTATAACATTGTCACTGTGATGGTAAACTACTCTCATCTTAAGTAGAAAGACTAAAAAATAGATCAACCAAAAATCGTAACTACAACAACTTTCCAAGACATAGATCATACAGTAAGATATAAATAGAAACAATAAAAAGTTAAAATGTGGGGAACAAGGTTAAAGTGTAGAGTTCTTATGAGCTTTCTTTTTTGCTTGTTAGTTTGTTTGTTTGTTAATGCAAGCAGTGCTAAGTTGTTATCAGCTTATAATAATGGATTATAAGGTATCAAGCCTCATGGTAACCACAAATCAAAAAACATACCACAGATACACAAAAAATAAAAAGAAAGAAATTAAATTATACCACCAGAGAAAGTCACCTTCATTAAAAGGAAGACAGGAAGGAAGGAAAGAAGGAAAAGAAAACTACAGAAGAGAAAACAAGAAAGAAATGAAGCAGAAAACAACAAAATGGTAGGAGTAAGCTCTTTCTTATCAATAATAACATTGAATGTAAATGGACTAAACTCTGCAATCAAAAGACAATGACTGAATGGATAACAAAAACAAGACCCAATGATCTGTGGCCTGAAAAAAAAAAAAAACCCCATTTCACCTATAAAGAACACACACAGACTAAAAATAAATGGATGGGAAAAGATATTCCATGCCAATGCAAACCGAAAAAGAGCAAGAGTAGTTATACTTACATGAAATACCAAGTAGATTTTGAGACAAAAACTATCAGAAGAGACAAAGAAGGTCATTACATAATGATAAAGGGGTCGATTCAGCAAGACAGTATAATAATTTTAAATATATAGGCACCCAACACTGGAGCACTCAGATATAGAAAGCCAATACTATTAGAGATGAAGAGAGAGAGAGACTCCAATACAATAATACCTAGAGACTCCAACACCTCGCATCCATCATTGGACAGATCTTCCTGACAGAAAATCAGTAAAGAAAACATTGGACTTAATCTGTACTAAAGACCAAATAGATCTAATAGATATTAACAGAACATTTCATCCAAAGGCTACAGAATACAGATTATTTTCCTCAACAAAGGGATCAGTCTCAAGGATAGATCATATATTAGGTCACAAAACAAGTCTTAAAGCATTAATAAAAAAGGAGATAATATCAAGCATCTTCTCTCTGACAACAATGGAAAACAACAGAAATCAATACAAGAGGAACTTGGGAAACTATACAAACCCATGGAAATTATACAAACACAATATGCTTCTGAATGACCAGGGGGTCAGTAAGGAGGTTAAGAAGGAAATTCAATAATTCATTCCTTGAAACAAATGATAGTGGAAACCCAACATGCCAAAACCTTTGGGAAACAGCAAAAGCAATACTAACAGGGACGTTTATAGCTATAAGTGCCTACATCAAAAAAGAAGAAAACTTTCATATAAATAACCTAATAATGCATCTTAAAAACTAGAAACGCAAGAGCAGACCAAACCCAGAAGTAATAGAAAAGAAATAATGAAGATCAGAGCAGAAATAAATGAAACTCAAATGAAAAAACAATGCAAAAGATCAATGAAACTAAAAGTTGGGTCTTTGAAAAGATAAACAAATTGACAAACCTTTAGCCACACTAAGAAAAAAAGAGAGAAGACCCAAATAAGTAAAATCAAAGATGAAAAATGAGACATTACAATTGATACCACGGAAATTCAAAGTATAATTAACAGCTACTTTGAGCAACTATATGCCAATAAATTGGAAAATCTAGAAGAAATGGATAAACTCCTAGATACATACAACCTACCAATTCTGAACCACGAGGAAATCCAAAAGCTCAACTAACCAATAACAAGTAATGAGACTGAAGCCATATAAAAAGTCTCCCAGAAAAGAAAAGCCCGAGATCTGATTATTTCATTCCTGAATTCTACCAAACATTTAGAGACGAACTAATACCAATCTTACTCAAATTATTTCAAAAAAGCAGAGAAGGAGGAAATACTTCCAAACTCATTATATGAGGCCAATATTACCCTGATATCAAAACCACACAGACAGATTTAAAAAAAAAATCTACAGGCCAATATCACTGATGAATATTGATGCAAAAATCCTCAGCTAAATATTAGCAAGCCAAATTCAACAACACATTAAAAAGATCATTCATCATGACCAATTGGGATTTATCCCAGGGATGCAAGGATGGTTTAGCATTTGCATATCAATCAATGTGATACATCAGATCAATAGAATGAAGGACAAAAACCATATGATCATTTCAATTGATGCTGAAAAAGAATTTGATAAAATTCAACTTCTCATCATGAGAAAAACCCTTAAGAAATTAGGTATAGAAGAAGCATACCTCAACATAGCAAAAACCATATACAACAGATACACAGGTAGTATCATACTGATTGGGAAAAAACTGAAAGCCTTTCCTGTAAGATCCAGGACACAGAAAGGATGCCCACTTTCACCATTGTTATTCCACATAGTACTATGAGTCCTAGCTGAAGCAATCAGACAAGAGAAAAAAATAAAGAACATCAAAACTGGAAAGGAAGAAGTCAAATTATCCTTGTTTGTAGATGATATGACCTTATATTTGTAAAAAAAAAAAAAAAAAAAAAAAAAAACCACTGAAGACTCCACGCAAAAACTATTAGAACTGATCAAACAATTCAGTAAAGTTGCAGGATACAAAATCAACATACAAAAATCAGTAGCATTTCTATATGCTAACAGAGAATAATCTGAAATAGAAATCAAGAAAGCAATCCTGCTTACAATAGCTACAAATAAAATTGAAATCTTAGGGATTAACTTAACTAAAGAAGTGAAAGATCTCTACAATGAAAACTATAAAACATTGATGGAAGAAACTGAAGGGGACACCAAAAATTGAAGGCTATTTCATGTTCATGGGTTGGAAGAATCCGTACGGTTAAAATGTGTATACTACCCAAAGCAATCTACAGGTTCAATGCAATCCCTAGGAAAGTATCAATGACATTCTTCACAGAAAAAAAAAAAAAAAACTAAAATGTATATGGAACCACAAGAGACCCAGAACAGCCTGAGCTATCCTAAGTAAAAAGAACAAAACTGAAGGAATTATATTACCTGACTTCAAATTATATGATAGTACTGTGGTAATCAAAAGGGTACTGGCATAAAAATAAACACATAGACCGTCAGAACAGAATAGAGAACCCAGAAACAAATCCACACACCTACAGGGATCTCATTTTTGACAAAGGTGCCAAGAACATACATTGGAGAAAAGACAATCTCTTCAATAAATGGCGCTGGGAAAACTGGATATCCGTATGCAGAAGAATGAAACTAGACCCCTATCTCTCACCATATACAAAACAAAATTCAAAATGAATTAAAGACTTAAATCTAAGACCTCAAACTATGAAATTGCTAAAATAAAACCTTGGGGAAATTCTCCAGGACATTGGTCTGGGCAAAAATTTCTTGAGTAATACCCCACAGCACGGGGAACCAAAGCAAAACTGGACAAATGGGATCACATCAAGTTAAAAAGCTTCTATGCAGCAAAGGAAACAATCAACAGAGAGACAACCCACAGAATGGGAGAAAATATTTGCAAACTACCCACCAGATAAGGGATTAATAGCTAGAATGTATAAGGAGCTCAAACAACTCTATAGGAAATAATCTAAAAATTCAATTAAAAAGTGGGCTGAAGATCTGAGAAGACATAGAAAAGAAGACATACGAATGACAAACAGGTATATGAAAAGGTGCTCAATCAACACCGTTGATCATCAGAGGAAGTGCAGATAAAGACAACAATGAGATGCCATCTCACCCCAGTTAAAATGGCTTTTATCCAAAAGACAGGTAACAACAAATGCTGATGAGCATGTGGAGAAAATGGAACCCTTTTACACTGTTGGTGGGAATGTAAATTAGTACAACCACTATGGAGAATAACTTGGAAGTTCCTCAAAAAACTAAAAATAGAGCTGCCATAGGATCCAGCAATCCCACTCCTAGGTATATACCCAAAAGAAAGGAAATCTGCATATCGAAAAGATATCTGTGCTCCCATGTTTATGGCAGCACTATTCACAATAGACAACATTGAGAAGCAATCAAGTTGTCCATCAGCAAATAAATGAATAAAGAAAATGTGGTACATATACACTATGGAGTACTATTCAGCCTTAAATATAAAAAGAATGAGATCCTGTCATTTGCAACAATGGATAGAACTGCAAGTCATTTTGTTAAGTGAAATAAGCCAGGCACAGAAACACAAACTTCACATGTTTTCACTTATCTGTGGGAGCTCAAAATTAAAGCAATTGAACTCATGGAGATAGAGAGTGGAAGGATGGTTACCAGGGGCTGAGAACAGTAGTGAGAGGGTGGGGTGGTGGGGCACGGGGACTTGGGATGGTTAATTGGTACAAAAAATAGGAAGAGTGAATAAGGCCTAGTATTTGCTAGCACAACTACATTGACTATAGTCAATAATAATTTAATTGTACATTTTAAAATAACTAAAGGAGGCTGGGCGCAGTGGCTCACACCTGTAATCCTAGCACTTTGGGAGGCCAAGGCGAGTGGATCACAAGGTCAGGAGATCGAGACCATCCCGGCTAACAGGATGAAACCCCATCTCTACTAAAAATACAAAAAAAAAAAAAAAAAAAAATAGCCAGGTGTGGTGGTGGGTGCCTGCAGTCCCAGCTGCTCAGGAGGCTGAGGCATGAGAATGGCACGAACCCGGGAGGCAGAGCTTACAGTGAGCCAAGATCATGCCACTGCACTCCAGCCTAGGTGACAGAGTGAGACTCTGTCTCAAAATAAATAAATAAATAATAAAATAAAATAACTAAAGGAGTATAATTGGATTGTTTGTAATACAAAGGATAAACACTTGAGAGGATGGATATCCCCATTTACCCTGATGTGATTATTACACATTGCATGCCTGTATCAAAATATTTCATGTAACCCATAAATATATATACCTACCATGTACCCACAATCATTAAAAAATAAAAAACAAAAACAAGTGTCCTATATTCCAGGAGAGAACTCAATATTTGAAAGAAAATAATGGAGAATATGAGACTTGAAGAATTATTCTGAGTTTTGAGGCCACGTAGCTACCTGGTTGCCTCAGAAGGATTCACTCTGTTATGGAGCAATCTCTCCCATGTATTCTCAGCAGTTGGATTAGACCAGAGAGCAGAGCAGTCATATCTGCCCCTTGGAGCTCTGCTCTAGCAAAGAAAGAGAAAATAAACAAAGATGTAATAAATAAGCAAGATTATTATCAGAAATTGGCAAATAGAGTAAGAAGTGATTTTCCTGCCTTTCCTGCACAAATTGTACTTCAACCTTCAACATAACCAAATACGTCTGGATGATGACACTATTTCTTTTTTGAAAATTAATACCAGCTAATAATGATGTTTAAGGAATAACAGAAATAAAAAATTTCCACTTCTAATTTTAAAAATATTAATTCATCAATAGATAAAACCACTGGACAATAGGTTGACACAGAGCCTCATAGCAGAGAGCTCTGGCTGTCCCAAGAGCCCAGTGTCCCTAAGAGTGGGCCTACCCAACATATGATGCTTCCACCCTAGCACAGGGGAAGATCACAGCCCCACCAGGAGGTATTCTTATAAAGATGTTCAGCCTGAGTCTTATCAAGCCTTTAGTGCTAACTTCCAGAAATGGGGGTTACAGAAATGGGGGATAGAGGAACAAGCTAAATGACACCAAAAAAGGGAGCAAACAGAAAGATCCAGAAAATGAGAACTTCCATAGTGTAATTGACCAGTTATCAACACATGCATGGCATGAAAAAATGGAGAAAAGGTAGGGCAGCTTGAGAGGAAAAGAGACTTGTAAGATTTCATGGTGAAATGCACCTGAGGGCTGTCAACATCCAGAAAGTTTTCAGCCAAGGATGTGTGGAACACACTATGGGTGAAAAATGAGTTTATTACCTCCTGCAGGAAGGGTGACCTCTCACTGGTGGGAGGTGGGAGTGTCTCAGTGAAAGGGTGTTAGAAATAACCTGTCACAGGATGGGACTTTGCTGGAGTAATTTGGGGAGGGTCTAAGGAAGATGAGACCCTCCCACCATAGATTAGGTGCTGTCAGGAAGTGGGGGAAAGTCTATGAGTTGAGGGGAGGGCCAGTGAACCTCCTCCTAGGGAGAGCAGAGTGGAGTCAGGGTAAGGCTGGAGCTGGCACTCATTTAATCAGAGAGGAGCATTTGATGCCTGTGGGTTGCAGAGCGGCAGGGCCTCACATGGGTTTCTGTGAGCTTTTGCCCATCCACCAAAGCAGCAGGTTCAGCTGGGAGCTCCAGGGCAACTCCTGGGTGCTTCCAGCTGCTTTTGTTCTTTCTCAGTATCAAGTTTAAAAACTGAATACAATCATTAAAAGACACTTTCAGTTCATCAAAAAGGATAGATTATGGGCCAGGCACAGTTGCTCACACCTGTAATCCTAGCAGTTTGGGAAGCCAGGGTGAGTGGATCACTTGAGCTCAGGACCAGCCTGGGCAACATGGCGAAACTTAGACTCTACCAAAAACACAAAAATAGCTGGGCATAGTGGCACATACCTGTAATCCCAGCTGCTTGGGAGACTGAGGCAGGAGAATTGCTTGAGGCTGGGAGGTAGAGGTTGCAGTGAGCTGAGATCATGCCACTGCACCCCAGCCTGGGCAACAGAGTGAGACTCTCAAAAAAAAAGAAGAAGAAAAGAAAAGATTGATTATGGACGAATTACTAGATATAAAAGAATTGTTGATAACGTTACCGGGTGTGATCATGTCAATTTGTTTGTATAAGAAAAAGTCCGTGTCTTTTAGAGAAGCAGATGGAATTGCATGGCAGTAAAAGGACACAGGATCTGAGATTCGCTATAAAATCCTATGTAATAACAAAAACTATGGGTAGATGAAGCAAATGTGGGGAAATTGTGTAGACACTGCACCCCCAGAGCATGAGCTCTTTCCTCAGGAGGCTCCCCAGCCCTTGGGAGTGGGGGGCACCCTCCCGAAACTCTGCCAGTCATTTTTCACAGTGAGGGCAGGGTCCTGCTGAGGCCTCCTGGGAGCCGCAGACTCCAGAGGGCACCCGCTGCCTTCTAAGAGTGAATGTGATGTTGGCTCAGCTGAGTGCCTGGTGGAGGACACAGAACCTCGGAATCTGGGGCCGGCCCCCTTGCCACTCCCTGCGCCGCTCCCTGAGGGTTCATGGCCTGGTTACTTTATCCCTCCATGTCTCGGAAAGACAAGAAGTGGATGAACTGACCTCTAGGTTCCCTCCCCATGCTGCCTCAGGTGACAGGATTGGAGTCTTTTTACAGTTAAGTAGTATTCTCTTGTCTACACATACCCACCACGTTTTCTCTGCCCGCTCCTCCAGTGTTGGACATTTGGGTTGATTTCGTGTCCTGGCCTTTGTGAGTGGTGCTGCGGTGAACGGGGGAGTGCAGGTGTCTCTTTGACGTGCTGACTTGAGTGGTGTCCAGGCTGTGGCCTTGTGTGGGAGAGACTGGTCTGCTGTGAAGGAGAAGTGCGTCACTCAGTCCAAATCGCCAGGCTGTACCGAGTGCCTGCCACCTGCTCTCCAGGGTCATGAACCTCCCCTAAAATAAAGTTGTGACACCCCAGGGATTTCAAGGGAACCTTAGGTCCTCCTTGCTCACACACTGCTATGGGTTGAGCGTATGTGTCCCTCCAAAATGTAGATGTTGGAACTTAAGCCCCAAGGTGATGGTATTAGAGGATGGGCCCCCGGAAGGGGATTAGGTCTTGGGGGCTCTGCCCTCATGGATGGGATCCGTGCCCTCGTAGGAGGGCCTGAGGGAGAGGGTTCACCCCCCCCACCACCCCTCCACCTGCTGTGACGTCAGAACACAACCACAGGTGCCAGCTCAGAAGCAAAGAGGAGCCCTCACCCCACACTGAACTGGTTGGCACCTTCATCCTGGACTTCTCGGCATCCAGAACTGTGAGAAATCAATTTCCGTTGTTTAAAAATTACCCAGTCTAAGGTATTAGGAGTGGGAATGGATGGAGACATACACACCACTTATTTCACTTCCCTCACACCCCACTCTGTATGACTCCCACCCCTGCACCCCCGAGTCCCGTAGATACACCCAGGCTGGGTTGGGCTTGACCCCCTCGCCCCTGCACCCCCGAGTCCCGTGCATACATCTAGGCTGGGTCAGGGTTGACCCCCTCACCCCTGCACCCCTGAGTCCCGTGCATACACCCAGGCTGGGTCAGGCTTGACCCCCTCACCCCTGCACCCCCAAGTCCTGTAGATACACCCTGGTTGGGTCGAGCTTGACCCCCTCACCGTTCTGGCCCAGAGTCGGAGAAGCAGGGACTCTCAGGCTCCAGCCCTGAGATCAGCCCAGCAGTGGGGCTGCACGGTTGTCACAGGGACTGATGGGGCCTGGCTGACCACCGAGTGGCTGCATCCGAAGGCTGGGACGTCCGCGCTAGAGCACACGTGCCTCCACCTCCTTCAGATCACCGGCCACAGGGCTCCTCTTCTGTGCCAGGCCTGCTGCCCACCCCCACCTCTCCTGCTCTCCTTTCTGCAGGGATTTTACTTGCCTCATCAGGAGGTGAGGAACAGAGGATGTGACCATTCCTGCAGGGACTGCCCCTAGCAGGAGTGAGCACAGCTGCAGGACCTCACACCAAGGCCACAGCTGGCCTCAGGTTAAAAGCAGTCTGTAAATCAATTTGGGTTCCTGCCTAACCCAAATTTCTCCAGGCTTTGCCAGTGTTTAGGAACAAGCAAGGTCATGTGAACAGTCATCATTGGAAATGCACCTGCCCTATCCCCAGCAGCTGCAAAACCCTCCCCTGGGTGCTCCTGGGTCCTGGGATGTGGGAGAGAGCACATGCAGGTCGGTCCTGCAGGTGCAGACATTTCTCTGATCCCTGTGGCCTCAATCCAGCGGCTGCAGTGTCCACCCCTCACTCAGCCCACGTCCCACGTCCCAGAGCCTCGTGGGGCCTCATGGGCTTCGTGGGGCTGCAGCTGCACATTGGCCTCTGTCCAGAATGTACAGAAGGAGAGGAGAGTGGCCGGTTGAGGGCTCGGCCCCTGTGACACCCTAGGAGAGGTACCTGAGGCTGTGCTCCATGCTATCCACAGTTCAGGGCATTTTCTAGGATGGGACTTTGTGTCACCTTCACCCCTCTTTGCTTATCATCCCACCCATGTGTCCAGAGGACAGACGGGGGCTGGATTTCCACCCAGTGCCTACCGGTTCAGGGGCATCTGGTCTGAGACCTCAGTGTGTCACTGAATTCTCCAGACACCTGACACTCAGCGGCCAGCAAGGGCGCCACGGACCAAGGGGCAGTCAGCAGGGGTGTGACACCGGGAGGAGGCCATACCTGCAGGGCCACCAGCTCTGAGTAGCCAGGAGGAACCTGCAGTGGACTCCTTCACGGATGCTGGTGCAGGAAGCAGAGCTGAGAACGGGCCGGTCAGCAAGGGGCAGCTCTGACGGCACAGTGAACATGTGAAAGAGAGAGTCCCCACTGCAGGTTCATCCGCTCTGCCTGAGGATGTGAGCAAGTGTCCCCAGCAATAATGTCCATCGGAGCCCTAGACACACTTTCCCAGTATTCATTACCAGATGAGAGTTACCAACAGAAGCTGTTCTATACAGTTGAGACTTAGTTCTTTTTTTTTTTTTTTTAGCCAGCGTCTCACTCTGTCACCCAGCCGATTATTATTGGATAATTACTCTTCCTGCAGAAAATGAATCTGCAGCTTGAGTTCCACAGCCTTCTTCCCCCAGTACCTGCAGGTCTGGTGTCTGAGTCAGAGGAACAGCTTGGCCTGCAGACCCGACCTGCTCTGTGCGTGGGGCTTCAGCTGCGTGTAGGCATCCGCAGGCTCATCCAGGGAGCCTGGGGGACCCTGAGCCTTTGGCTTCCTAGCCAGCTCCGAACAGTGGTGCTGCGGGCAGGCCCAGGGGGCTGCTCTTTCCTGACTCAGCTGCTGGATGGCGGCCTGCAGTCTGCGAGCCGCGCTGGATTGATGACCGTGACAGTGAGCTCCATCTGACCCCACAGCTGCTTCTTTCTCTTTAACTCCTCCTTCTTCAGTGACCATGCAGTATTTACAAGTCACGTTCAGAGTTTATCACTGAGATCAGTTGCAAATCACAGCGATTATATTTTTAATGTTTTCATTAATTCTTCCAAAGTCCCTTTTCCTGAGTTACTGTCAGTATCAAGGCAGAAAGGGACCCCTTGCTCGCCTGGAATCTCAGACATCAGAGGATGGTTCCGGGAAAACCCTGGAAGCCCAGTAAGTGGAGAAGCACCAAGCAGCCACCAGATGGCAATATTGAGTCGACGAACAGGACCGGCACAGGGGCCGCCAGACAGGCGACGTGCCCGGCAGCCTGATGTGCACCGCATTGCACCTGCGGCCCAGGCAGATGTCCAGTCGCCTCGCATCCCACCAGTAGTCTTATCACCAGGCGGCTCCAATGTCTCCGAGGCAGGCAAGGGGTGATTCATACTGTGCAGCTTTCAGCAAACCCTCCCAGCTTGTTCCCAAGCCCTGAGCCCCAGAGTTGAAGTTTGAGAAACAGTCGCAAAGCAGGATGAAATGGTGCAGCCCATGGGCTGGACGCTCTGATCTTAACAGGGATCAACCACGCCTGGAAAACACAGACGTGCTGTTTCTCCTCAACAGGAAGCCTGATTCTGGGGAGTGCGTACAGCCCCGAGTGGGGACAGCAGTTCCAGGCGGAAGGTGGTAAGTCGCCCTCTGTGATGCAAAAGCACTGAGGTGAAACCTTAGGATCCCAGTGCAACTTGAGGTGAAGGTCCCTGTTCCCTTCCAGCCTTGAAAGGAGAAATTCCGAGGAAGACACAGGAAACAAGTTTGCATCTTACAGGAAAAGGAGCTGAGCCACCAACGGACAACTCCTGTTAAAGAATCCTGTATCCCTCATGCATCTTTATTGAGTGCCTGCTGTATGCCAGGCAGCTTTGGCGATGGGGTTGCAGTGAGCACAACAGCCCTGGTGCCCACCACTGGGGAAGGTGAGACAGCCAACAGGTAACTGCAGGTGTGGTCAGTTCTAGGAGACAGGATGCAGGGTCAAAGACACTGACTGGGCCCTCCTTTGACAGGTGACCTGAAGTGCAGACTTGGGGACTCAGATCAGGTGGCTGAGAAGGAGGCAGGAAGAAGGTTTTCCACGTGTGGAGAGGGAGAGAGCCAGACAGAGGCCAGTGTGGCCAGAGCTTAGCGGGCAGGGAGGAGAGCAGCAGGAGCCAGGCGGGCAGAGAGGCAGGGCAGACAACTATCCCTTCCTCGGACACAGGAATCTCCTAACTTCTCTCCTCCAAACTCTTCCCCAACACACTCCTGGCCTTAGCCCCCCACTCACCCAAACCTGCTGTTATCAAGGTCACAGTGACCTTCTCACTACAGCAGAAACCTCTCCGTCCACATCTATGTGACCTCTGGCTACCCTCCCACTTGCTGACCATCGGCTCCTCCCCAAAACACACCTGTCTCAGCTGCCCCAGAAGATCCCACACTCCTGGTGCTGACCAGCTTTGGGTCCAGCCTCCTGCTTGCAGAAAGAACCGAGCTTCGCCTCCACCTGGAGACCTAGAGTTCCTCCCCGCTCGGCCCTGACACCTGCACTCGCTGAGCCACTTCCATGAGCCTCCTTTCCATGTAAATGCTTTTGCTGTAAAATGGCAGGGGGAGCATTGAATATGAGCCAGGCACAGTGTGAGATCTCGGTCCTGACCTGGGAGCTTATGATCACAGGAGGCCGACAATCAGCAGAGCAGCTCCCAGGCAGCCTGACAGGCCCAGAGCACAGGTGGGGAAGCAGGGCAGGAAGGTTCACAGAAGGGGATGTTTGGGCTGGGTTTCAAAGGATGTGTAGGTGTTTGTTGCTCACAGGAGGGTAGTGAAGAAAAAGAAGTGGCAGGGACAGACCCAGGGGTGTGAGGCAGTGGGGGTTAGGGAGGGTGCCGTAGGAGCAACTGGGAAGATTGGGTGAAAGGCACATGGGGTCGACCTGGAGATGAGCTTTGGAGCCAGGACAGGTGCTGAGCTGGGCTCTGGCCTCCTGTGAGAGCTGCCTCCTGTGCTCCCTCCAGCCACAAGTCCTCAGCAGATCTCCTTTGAGGAGGGTGGGGATATGGTTAGACAGGGGTACATGTCACCCATGGACAAGGCGTGATGCTGTGTCTATAGAGTGCATGGCACAGCTGCTGGCACCCCATTAGGTGCTGCTCTTCCCATAGGCACAGCCCTGCTAGCTCCCACTGCTGCTCTGCACCTCCCCTGCACCCTGGAGTTCCTCTGACACCACGCTGCTGCTGAGATGAACTCCCCACAGGACAGGACCCCGCGGGAATCACCTTCGCTTCCCTGGAACAGGGGAGCACTGCAGGTGCCGTTCACTGCCTGATGAATGAATGAAGGACGGTAGGAAGCCCTGGGGAGGCTCCAAGGTGCCATGCGAGGCCCAATGTGGGGAAGCTCCCGCCAACCCCCTGCTGCCCCAGCACAGGCAGGACAGGCCCCCACCCGCCTCTCCCACAGCTCAGATGCTGACCTGGGGGTCAAGCCCCTGCCTGCCTCTCCCACAGCTCAGATGCTGACCTGAGGGTTAATTGTTTCGAGTCTTTGAAGTCTTTGAAGTTGAAACACCTGAGCCTGCTGTGGAGCCCAGTTAATCATGACCCTTGTCACTAACTGCTGTGAGCACATGGATGGCCAGATAAGAACTGGGAAGAAATGCCAGGGTCTGGGGACTGCACACACCCCCACCTCACAGGCCTTGGCAGGTGCCAGTGGACGGTTTCCTTCAGGGAAGGCTGATCGCAGCCACGTCTCCAGATGGTCCCAGCCACGGCGGCCCATGGTGTCCACGCTGTCAGGGTTGCCAACCAGTGGGCTTCTCGTGGCCGACCGTTCACGCCCCACACTCAGCCACCGACACGTCCACATTCCCTGAGCCAGGTGCTTTGGGAGAGGTCATCTCCTGGGTCTCTGGACTTGCAAGGTTCTGGGGCAAACCCTCACATGCGTCCCGTCCGATCTCGTTGGTCAGCCCAGGCACACCTGCCTGGGTCAGGTTCGTGCATGGTGTGAGGGGGCAGCAGCCAAAGAGCTGGGGTGAGACCAGCCAGGGCCTGGCTGCCAAGAGCTGGGGTGAGACCAGCCAGGGCCTGGCTGCCAAGAGCTGGGGTGAGACCAGCCAGGGCCTGGCTGACCGTCCTGGCTCTGGAACTTTGGCATCATCGACGCAGGGAGGGAGCAGAGACGGGAGCTCGGCACCGGGACTGTGTCAGACACCCAGACACCGTGGGCTGGTTCAGAGGCCTCCATCGAGGAGAGTGGCCAACCCCTGCGCCTCAGAACTCCAAGTTAAAGTCATCAAAGCCTGACGTGGAAGAGGAAAGGAAGAGCCGGTCTCTTCGCACCTGTCTCTGGGGAGAGAAAGGCCCTGCCCGCAGCCTGCTAGTGGTGCCCGGGCAAGCTCCAGAGACCCCTTCTGTCCATCAGAGACAGACAGGGACGCCGCCTCGACAATCAGCTTCCTCGGCCGGAGCTGGGGCCACCTGGAAATGAAGCCCAGGAATTTGCTCCTTGGTATTTTCCAGGGTAGCTATTCCTTCAACTCCCGCGTCAGTTAATAACCACACGTCACAAGTAACCGCTGACCGCTGACGGTTGGACGGTAAAGCTGACCTGAGGGGTGGCCGGCCCTCAGCCACGCCTGACGTGTGTGGAGGCCGGCCCTCAGCGACCCCGCCCTGTGGAATCGGTGCCCTTGTGCCACCCCCCTCATTTGGCTTTTTGACAAAGAATGCAACAAAAACGGCCTTGGAGGGGAAGGCCTGAGAGGCCCTGCCCTGCCTCTGGAATGCTCGCTTCAGAGGAGCCCAGGTGCAGAAATCACCAGGCGTGAGGACGTCCAGGCAAAGGAGGAGAAAGTGCTGGTCAGACCCCACAGAGGCAGGGGCCCAGCTGAGGCCTCAGACACTCCAACCGAGGCCTCCCCTTAGGCCTCCAGCCAGGTCAAGTGTCCAGCGACCCCGGCCCTGGCCCCGGCTGCCATCTGACCACCTGACAGCAACCACATGAAGGACCTCGAGCAAAAACTGGCCCGTTGTGGCCAGACCAGCCACACAAACGCTGGAAATTAATGAACTGTGTTTAAGCCGCGGCACTTGGTGGCGGTTCGTGTGCAGTACAAGAAAACTGGAACAATGATGGGTTCACTTTTCTAAAATAAGAGGCGTGTGGCAGTCAGACCACGATTCCCACCGAGAGGCAAAGTCTGTGCCCCACAGCCCGCCCTCCTTGTGGACAGGCTTTAGCAGCTGGCCGGTGCCCGCAGAGGAGGTGAGGCCGCCTGACTTCCTAGGCCCAGGCGGGCCCGGAGAGGCCAAGTCGCTTCCACCTAGTTTCCTGCAGATGTGGGAAGTCTGACTGCCTGGGCACCTAGTTTCCTGCAGATGTGGGAAGTCTGACTGCCTGGGCACCTAGTTTCCTGCAGATGTGGGAAGTCTGACTGCCTGGGCACCTAGTTTCCTGCAGATGTGGGAAGATGCCTGGGCACCTAGTTTCCTGCAGATGTGGGAAGTCTGACTGCCTGGGCACCTAGTTTCCTGCAGATGTGGGAAGTCTGACTGCCTGGGGGCGCCAAGCAGGAGAGGGCTCAGCTGGACAGGCTTGGAGCACGCCGCCCTCCGGCCGCCAGCACGGACCACCAGCACCTGCGCTCAGCAGCCGTGCTCCAACCCTGCTTCGCCTCCCCTTTGTTCCAGCTGCTGCTCATCAATACGCACTGTCCTCCAGTGTTTGTGAGAAGCAAGGATTATAAATGGGGCATGGACTGAGTGGCAAACACCGGCTTCCCTAGGCCTGGCATCTGCTGCAGGCAAAGGTTGTTCCAGCAGCCTCCGTGCTCACATTGCACCTGGAAAACCACCCATCTGCTATTCCTGCGTTTTCTTTTTAGAGCAAGTGGGGCCAGGGAGGGGGCCTAAATTCCCCCGGACTCAGCCCCCCATGCCCCTCCCTCTGCAGAGAGTTCCCTCCTTTTACCCCACCCTGGGGGTGAAGTGTCTCCGAATCCCGAGCCGGGGATGCGTCTGGGCTGCTGCTTAGAGAAACATCCTCTGTCCAGCAGACGGGCTCAGCCGGGCGGCGCTTGGAGGCCAGAGGCAGCGTCACTGCTGGGGATGGTGGTTCTGAGGCTTCGGCTCTTGCAGGTGTCCTAATGGGAGCTCACACTCCTCGAGAACCTCCTGTTCCCGCCACACCCTCAGTTTCATCTGGTGCTTCTGGCTGGTCTCCCAGTCACCCTCCGCCTTCTTCCAGGCTCTCAGACACCAGGCAGCTGTCTCTGGGAAGAAGGAAATCAAAAGAACCCCCCAGCACCGCCAAGGCCAGGATCCCCAGGCTCCACAGGAGCCTGCACCGAAGGCGTGTGCCCAGGGCCCCTCTAGCCATCCCTGGGGACCCTTCCCTTTTGTCACCATGCAAAGCGCCCTCTCCCGCTGTGAGGCCCCGGGCATGGCCACTGCACATCAGCTGTACGACGTGGCCTTGCTGACATGTCCAATCCTCTGAGGGCCTCCCTGTGTTTTCAGGGACTAAGGTTTTATGACAAATGAAAATCCCGTTGTGTCAAAACGCCCAGGAGGCACCCCGGGAAGAAGCAGTGCTGACAGGAGACCGACGGGTTGACCGCAGCTGTGCAGCCACCACTGCAGCTTTTAATCCACCTTCTGCAGGAGCCATTTCATGGATGAGGATATTATCGAGGGAGGTCACTTCTCACGCCTAGAAGGAGCAGAGGTGAGACTCCAGCCCGGGGCCAAGCAGCCGCGAGGAGGTCCAAGCTCCCCTGCCGTCGGGGCAGTGGGGAACATGGCCTGAGAGTCTGTGGCGGTCCTGTGCCTGCACACCGCATGGCTGTCTTTGCTGGAGGCCTGGCCATGCCGTATTGACCCTGATGAGGGTGGTGCACAGGGTGCTATGTCCCTGTCTCCACCCACTCGTGTGGCCCAGAGCCGGCGTTGGCATTTGTTGAAGGCACTTTTTAATCTCCACCCAGGCCCACACTTGCGCTCCAGAGGAGCAAGCCAGCCCTCTGGAGGGATGGGCAGCTGCCTGTGCACCTTGGCAGGAGGTGTTTTTAAACTTGTGATTTAAATTGTAGCTTTGCTGGAGGCACTAACATCAAACAAGCACTTGGAGACGCCCTTCCTTGTGAGTTCTGAGACCCTGCAAACTAGCACCCGGCTTACATCAGCTGGGGAGTCCCTAGACCTTCCTCCACCTAAAATGGGAGCAAACAGGGGAGTAGATGAGGCCCCACCAAAGAGGAGGCCCCTTTAAGAAGTGTCATCACTCGCTGCCTACCCCTCATCCCTCAGAGTGCTCTCCCAGGCCAGAACATTCCAGAACATGCCATTGACCACCTAGCTCCTTCACTTACGCCCTCTAAGAGCTAGCTGCTGTAGGAGTGGGTCCTCTTAGCTCACCCTGAAAGTCCTCAGACCTCCATTGGCACTCACATCTGAAGCAAGGCAGTTAGCAAAACCACGCGGGGCATCTCCCTGGAGCCTCCTGGGGGTGAGCGGTGCAGGCCTCCTGCATCTGTGCAGAGCTACCTGCACAAGGTGGGCCAGGGGGCTTAGAGCCAATGACTTCCTGAACAGAGCAACACACCAGTCTCCCAGGTGAGACAGGTCACTCCCAACGCAGCTCCTCAGAAGCCATGCGAGCAGCCAGGCTTGCTGCAGGCGGATTCAGGACGTCACGGCGTTTTCTGCCTGGATAACAGGCCATTGTGTGCACATCACACTCTGCTCATTCGTTCCCCGTCGGACGCTCGGGTTGCTCCCACCTTTCGGCTGCTGTGAATGGTGCTGCTATGAACACGGGGTGCAAGCATCTGTCTGCACCTCCTTTTTCCACTGTTTGGGGTGCACACCTAGGAGGGGAATGACTGGGTCATATGGTGACTCTATACTTAATTCTGAGGTGTTGCCAAGCTGTTTGACAGCAGCAGCTCCATTTTCTGCTCCCATCAACAATGTGTGAGGTCACCAACTTCTCCACATCCTCCCCAACTCTCGCTGTTTTCCATGTTTTTGATAAAAGCCATTCTGTGCTGAGTGAAACAAGACAGACACAAAAGAGCAAACGCTGTAGTTCCACTCACATAGGCGCCTGGAAGAGTCAGATTCCTAGAGACGGAAAATAGAACAGGAGTTCCCAGGGCTGCGGGAGGGGCAAGAGTCATGATCCGTGGGGATGGAGCTTCTATTTAGGGTGATGAAAATGTCCTGGAAAGAGACAGCAGTGAGGGCCACACCACACTGTGAATGTACTTAATGCCGCTGAGTCACACTTAAAATGGTTAAAATGGCAAAGCGATGTACATTTTACCATGATAGTAGAAAGTTAAAAGAAAAGTCACGCCAAGAATTCTCCACTGTCCATTTCCCTTCCTTTCCTCCTGAGTCAAGCCCACTACGCGTCGTGAGTTCAGGGCTGACTCCTTCCTGGGGGGGCCTCCCAGGGCCAGGATTGAGCTGCAGACAAAAAGTCGAGACGGCTCTGCAGCCCTGGCTTGGCTCTGCCCCCCACCTCCAGGTTCCAGAAATCACGAGGACTGCTGGGCCCAGGGATTTCGGTGAGCCGTCTGGTCACAGTGGCTGGCAGGTGCACTTTGATGCCCTCCGACCTGGGACTTCGCATCTTTCTTGAGTTTTTCTCAGCCAAGCCTCCTGTGCCCTGTGGGTGCCTCTGGAATCTTCCAGCTGGTCCCGCCTTTGCTTTCAATGAACCGTGAAGGCGTGGCCACGCTCACCCCAGGGGGCTGGATAGGAAACTCCTGTCTCAGAAAAAAACATGGCGTTAGGAGGTCCTGAGAGGCAAACGCTGTCTGGCTCTGACCTCCTCCTACCTCGCACCTGCCCCGGCGCTCATGATTCTATGAATGTGTTCGGTGCGTCACCACTTCCGCCAGAGAACTCTGGGAATCTGGGGTGCTCCCAAAAGAGCCTCTTTCCCTTTTCAAGGCTTTCTGGGTGTGAAAACTAGAGACAATGGGACCGGCAAGTCGGGACCCATGTCATCTCTCTGCTGGGGAGCCGCAGCCCCTGCTCAGGGAGGAGAAAGGGGAAGCATGACAGGTGGGATGGGAGTGCTGGGCACTGAGAGCTGTCAGGGCCTGGGACAGTGACTCCTTCCGTCCAAATGACCTGAACCTCTTGTTCACTTTCTTTCCCTCACGAATCAATGAACTCCCCTTCTATAAAGTAGGAATCCCAGTCATAGTCTCCTCTGAATTTCCCAGTGTTACGTTTGGCCGCCCTGCCCTGCCCTTCCAAATGCTCCTCCCACCAGCTCCAGCCACAGCCAAGGAGGCCTGAGGACTCACATGTGGTTTCTCCAAGCCAGGAGAGGCAGAGGGGACGGTCGGGGTCCTTCATGGACTCCTGGCCTGCATCTGAGGCGGGTAGTGGAAGTTCCAGCAGATCACTTTGTCCCCTGGGTGGGGGGGTACCCCCAAATATGTTTGGTGACGGCTGGGAGGCACTGTTTATCCTGGGGCCATTTGAAGAAACGTCAGAAATCCATGCATGGAGACAGGCCGGTGCAAAATCTGCAGCTCACAGCTCAGCTCTCGTCATCTTTGTACCATGTGAACAATGGATGACTCAGGTGAGTCACTGCGGTATCATTTACATCCGCTCAAGGTGGAAATGAGCCACATGCCCATCAAACTAACAAAGATGCAGTCCATACACTGATAAAAAAAAAAAATACCTCTAAGATTGTGTGAATGCCAAAAACAAGAGTATGTGTTTGTATTTCCTTCTACCTGTATAAATCACCCTGGAAGGTTCAGAAGAAACTAACTGTGGTTATTCTAAGGGTGGAGGGGGCAGGTGATGTGGGTTTCAGGATGTGTATCTATTCATATCATTTTTATTTTTGAATCATGAATATATTACCTATTCAAACATTAAATTCTTTTTTAATCCTGTTAAAATAATCACCTTATGCAAACCGGTTCGTGTCCGTTTGGGACCTGTGTGGATTCTGAAGGTGAGGAAGGTGGCAACATGGTCCTTGTTGGCTGAATGTGTGTGCATAAGCTGGGGTAGGCGTATTTGTTTATCTGCATTTTTATGCAAAGCAGCTGCACATTGCCAGACCTCTGGGCTCATTTGCATAATTGAAAACCACACCATGGAGAGAGTGGGGCAAAGTGTCAATAACCAACTCGCTCTCCTAAATAGAATCTGTGTTGTGTTTCTTCTGGAAATACGATTTTCTAGAAAAACTCCATCAGATAAGGAAAAATGCCTGGGCCAACCATCAGCGTTTACACATAGTGCTCCAAAAAGCACAGCCTCTATCTTTCAGGTCAACAGGCTCCGGTAAACTGCCTCAAAGCTCAATACCTGGTGAGAATAGAATGTATATATCATCCCATATATAAATACATCTATGCATCAATATAAATAAGTGGGTAAAACCCACAAATATAAGTGGCTGTGGCCCATAAACAAAAGCTCTTTGGAGTCTCTGATACGTTTGAAGAGGACAAAGGGATCCTGAGATCAAAAAGTTGGAGACCTGCTAGAATAGTGGATCCAAAGTGTGATCCAAACCCAGCAGATCAGCCTCACCTGGAAGCTGCTTAGAAAAGCAAATTCTCAGGCCCCATCCAGCCCTCTGACCTCCCAAATCAGCCACTCTGGGGCGGGCCCAGCAGGTGACCCTCTTGCAGGCTGAAGTTGGAGACACACCATTCAGAGAAGCACCTCCCACACTGAACCCGATAGGAGCCCCGTGATGGGGGCTTGTTAGGATGATCCTGAGTGGGTCTGGGGAGGACCTGAGAGCCTGCATTTCTAAGCAGCTCCCAGGGAAGCCGAGGCTGCCGGTCCTGGGACCACACTTTCAGTGGCAAAACTCATCAGTGATAAAAATCCTCCCAATTTGAAGGCGTGAAGAGACAGTTTGTAACACCTAAAATGACTCACAAGCACCAATCTATAATCCCCAGATGGATTTAATCCCTTGAGTGAATCAGACTGAGATGAAAGCTTGGGTGAGGTTAACTCACTCCCGCTAAGGGGTAAATGAACTTAGTGATTGCGCCCCCATGCTGCCGTGCATTGGGACTGAGTGGATGGGTGACCTTGAGCCCACAGGAGTCTGGTCCTCATTTCATTCCCTGAGTGCACCATGATATGAGAGGGGTGAGAGCCCTGGGGTGCGGTCCTCTGTGGTATCAGTCCATTCTCACACTGTTATGAACTACCCGAGACTGGGTAATCTATAACGAAAAGAGGTTTAATTGACTCACTGTCCTACAGGCTGTACAGGAGATATGGCTGCGGAGGCCTCAGGAAACTTACGATCATGGCGGAAGGTGAAGGGGAAGCAGGCGCATCTTCACATGGTGGCAGGAAAGAGAGCAAAGGGGTGCTATCCGCTTTCAAACAACCAGATCTCATGAGAATTTACTATCACAAGAACAGCATGGGGGAAACTGCCCCCATGATCCAATCACCTCCCACCAGGTCCCTCCCACAACACATGGGATTACAATTCAACATGAGATTTGGGTGGGGACACAGAGCCAAAGCGTGTCAGCTGTTGAAGAACTGGGAGCCGTCCCAAACGTGCCCCACAGAAGCTGGTGTGTCTCTCGGGCTGCCAGCTGTCAATGCATTCAGTGATCAGATCAGGCATCACCCTCGGACTGAGAAAGGGTGAGAGTCACCCCCAAGCACAGAAAAGTCCACAGAATCAGGACTCAGCCATAAGCAGTGGCCAAAGGGGCTCCTGGCTCCTGTGTCAAATGCATCTCTGGACAAAGAGGGACAGAGCAAGGTACAGCATTAAACGTTCAAATCATCCAACCAGCTCCCACCCATCAAGAACATTTCAAATCAGAAGGGCCTCAGAGAAGGGAGCAGAGATGAGCTCGTGGAAGGCACACCACAACAGTGGCCGTCCTGGGGTACAGGAGTGTGTCAGTGAGTGGCCACGAGAGGTTAGACCCAGAACCTAGGCAGGCCCCAGGCCCCTGACTGCAGCTTAATGCCACTTCCATAATGTGACGTGATGTTTCCATGCAAGGCTTAGAAAATCCTGTAAGTGGAGCATTGAGTCTAAGCACAAAGTCTCCCAGGCAAGGAGGTATGGGAGGTTCCTGTGATTCTCTCTAAGCCTCAACCTCTTGCCAGCCTGGCCCGACCCTCTTGATGTCCATGAAGCCATGGGTGGCCTTCAAAGTGGCAGCATCGACTTGAACCCAAGCCCTCCTGACACAGGCAGCAGCACCTCTGCGGGATCTAGACGCAGCTGACAACGTAAACCCTGTGTGAATCTCTGCTGGGAGGTTCGGCGACGCTTGATGCAAATGCTTCTCCTCTAAGAGATGGTTTAATTTCCAAAGACTGGGTTAAATTCATGGCCCCAATTTGTTGCTAATGACACTGAGGCCTTTTGGAATCTTTGCACATTCTGCTTTGCTTATGCATTGATCCCTTTCCTTGAGGCAGTTAACAGAGACTCTCTCTCTTCTTCTGTCTCCCCGTCTCCTTCTCTTTCTCTCTCCCCTCTCTCCTTCCCTCCTGCCCCTCTCCCTTTTCTATCTACCCTGTCCCTTCCTTTCTCCAACCATTCCTGTCTATTAATCTGGATGGGGTAGGCTTATGAGGCCATTAAAAATGACCACAAATTCTCAGGGGCTTGAATCAATACAAGCTTATTTCTTGTTCGACCAAAGTCTACTGTGGGGACAAGTGAAACTGGAGAAACTCATTTTTGTAGCAACCTTGGCCCCAGGTGGTTTCATCTTTCGGCTGCAGAATCTCACGATGGCTTCTCCATCTACGAATGAGGGGGTGCGGGACAGTTCTGTCCCCCTCATGGTGAACTGCACGGCCTGTCCACTGTCAGGGGCTGAGAAGCTTCAGTTTCCAACGGATGGGAAATCACCCTGATGCAGGGGCAAGCCCAGGCCCACCACAGGCCAGCTGCCCCCAAGGTCAGCACAGAAGGGTGCCCACAGATGAAGACCCCACAGTGAGGCAGGCAGGAGATGGAGCTGGTCTCTTTCTGCAGGCTCCAGGACAGAGACACCCACCGCAGGGAGGGCTCTGTGGGACAGCTGTGGTTTTATTTGCATTTCTTAGGCAGAACACAAGTGGGCCAGAACGAACGGTGTCCACAGGTGGTGCTGAATGGGTCACAGGTATCTGGCGACCTGAGGCCTGGTGTAGAATCTGCCTGGCCTCCCTTCACGGCACACAGATGCTCCTCTCCTTCCTGGCCGGCTTCCATTCTTATACCTCTCTCTCCTCTTACTCATTTATTTCAGTTACCGTGGCAGAATCGAATCATCCCAGTACTTTGAAGATATAAAGGCAGCGTCTGTCACCAGAGCTGAGGGCAGGGGCACTCAGAGGCACCCCAGGGCTCCCCTGGCCACCCACAGCCTCTGGGCTGGAGAGGAACCCCGCACCAGCACCTCAGGCAGAGCCACTGTGTCGTGGCCACCCACGGCCTCTGGGCTGGAGAGGAACCCAACAAAAGCACCTCAGGCAGGGCCGCTGTGTCGTGGCCACCCACAGTCTCTGGGCTGGAGAGGAACCCAGCACCAGCACCTCAGGCAGGGCCACTGTGTCGTGGCCACCCACGGCCTCTGGGGCTCGGTGTTGACGATTATGGTGACGATGATGGTGATGGTGGTGATGATGGATGTTGAAGATGACGGTGATGGTGATGATGATGATGATAATGGTGACATGAAGATGGTGGTGAAGATGATGGAGATGATGATGGTGATGTTGAAGATGACGGTGGTGATGATGGTGACGTTGAAGATAATGGTGATGGTGGTGAAGATGATGACAGTGATAGTGAAGATGGTGGTAAAGATGGTGTTGACAATGATGGTGACGATGATGGTGATAGTGGTGATGATGGATGTTGAAGATGTTGATGGTGATGATGGATGTTGAAGATGTTGATGGTGATGATGACGATGATAATGGTGACAGTGAAGATGGTGGTGAAGATGATGGAGATGATGATGGTGATGTTGAAGATGATGGTGGTGATGATGGTGATGTTGAAGATAATGGTGATGGTGGTGAAGATGATGATGGTGATAGTGAAGATGGTGGTGATGATGGTATGTTGAAGATGATGGTGATGTTGAATATAATGGTGATGGTGGTGAAGATGATGATGGTGATAGTGAAGATGGTGGTGATGATGGTGATAGTGGTGATGATGGATGTTGAAGATGTTGATGGTGATGATGGATGTTGAAGATGTTGATGGTGATGATGACGATGATAATGGTGACAGTGAAGATGGTGGTGAAGATGATGGAGATGATGATGGTGATGTTGGTGATGATGGTGATGTTGAAGGTAATGGTGATGGTGGTGAAGATGATGACGGTGATAGTGAAGATGGTGGTGATGATCGTATGTTGAAGATGATGGTGGTGATGATGGTGATGATTAGTGATGATACTGCTTTGAAATGAAAGCTGATGGTTGCAGTTGGACACTGTGCTCCTGGGAAAACTTACTGCCCAGAGGTACAAGAATATCACTGAGCCTTTCCAAAAAGAATAAAATATTAGCAAAAAAGATGTCTAGATCAAGAAGCAGAGCTCCATCAGTGCTGGACATAAAGGTACCTACAAGTGACACCATGGTGGACAACACAGACCACCATCAGAGGTCACGTGTCCATTTCCCAGCGCTTGGCTTTGCTGGTGAGAAACAGCCCAACAGATGGATGGTTTCCACAGCCGTGGGCAGGCTTATCCTACCACCTCTGGTTGGAGCCAGCCGGCTGTGCCTCTGAAGAGCTGCTCTAATTGGAGAGGCCAGCTGCTTGACTGTGGGTAATGCAGACCGCAATACAGCATACCTGAGTCTTCCGGGCAGACTTTGACTGGGGTGGGAACCATTCCTGGGCTGCCAAAGGGTGAAGTGAGCACGAAGTTGGCGACTCTCTTTGGAAGGCAGTGCAGTGCAGGAGTAGTGCACCAGTCCACAGGCCCAAGGAAGTCAGAGGCGGCTCCTCAAACACGTTCCCATGGGCTGATGGGAAGCTGTGGGCACAGTCTGTCTTCATCCATGTTGGCTGCTGTAATAAAATACCGTGGACTAGGCAGCTTAAACAGCAGAGATTTATTTCTCACAGTTCTGGAGGCTGGAAGCCCAAGACCAAGGGGTCAGCAGATTTGACATCTGGGGAGGGTTGCTTCCTAGACTTTTTTTTTCTGTCCTTTTGCTGTAACCTCATATGGGTGGAAGGGATGGGGGAGCTCTCTGGGTTCTCTTTCATAAGGGGCAGTAATCTCATTCATGAGGGTTCTGGCCTCATGAATGAATCCCCTCCCAAAGGCCCCACTTCCTAATACCATCCCCTTGAGGGTGAAGATTTCAATATAGGAATTTTGGGGGACACAGACATTCAGCCCACAGCATAGTACTAGGTTAATTTACCGATACCTATTTAATAGACGATGAGATTATTTAAAGTGGAAGCTGATGTTACAACAATGAGAAAATATAGAAATAGCAAAGTGCATATTTATTTTGCAGGCCAGGAAAGGAAGCAGGCCTGCTCATACGGCATCTAAGCGACCAACATCGCAAGCGGGCGCAGGCATGCTGAGGGTTCACAGGCTTTTAACCACCTTCACTCTACCGGTGTAACTATTTCTTTTCAGAGCTATTTTCCTTTCTCTTGGCTCAGATATTCTGCATGACAGGAGGTGGAATGTAGACAACTAGGAGAATGCCATTGACTGGCAGAAAATGACTCCACTGTGAACTGTGGAGACGAGGAAAAGAGGATTTTGGCACAGGGACGTCAACCCAAAGAAAGGAGTCAAAAAAACACACGGGGCAGCTCTGCATGCGACCAACAGAGGGCGCCATGAGCCCACCCAGCTTAGTGGCTCTCAGGTAATTTGCAAAATTAAAATATAATTTCTGGGTGCACCAGGGCACTGATAATTGAGTTGTTCGGACCTCAGTGATACAATCTTGTCTCAAAACCCCATAATTCCATGAAAAAATTGATTATTTTTGAAAAACATACTTTTGTGACCCTAGAATAAAATGCACTTTTTAATTTGTGATTTTTTTATTCAATTGCAATCTGTATTTTATTGTCAGTCACTCAGACTCTCAAACTGTCTTCATTTCAATTTCCAGATCACTCTACTCGACCTCAGCATAAAACATGTTTTAGCTCCGACTGCTGCCCTCAGAAGGCTTCCCATGTGCTGGGAGTTTTGTGTCTTGCCCAGTGTGGTCTGTGGTCCCAGGAGTCCCAGGTGCCTGGCTGAGTCAGAATGGGAGTGGAGGAGTTGCCCCCTGCCCTGCTCAAGATGGGGATAGTCCTTGGCTGAATCTGCCCTTCTGGAAGAGAACCTGGTTTTGTCTTCTGCTGTCCTGGATCCGTGGGAAAACAGGACACAAAACTGTCAATAATCGCTAGACACGCTGGGCAGGCTGGAACCCAGCGCCCTCTGGCCCCGCGGCAGCTCTACTAAGCTCCTGTCACATCGCAGATGGAGCTGGGGACACTGTGGAGTTGTCACAGGCAGCCAGCCCCTCCCACACCACCATCAGATCCGAGGCTGATAGCCAGGGAGAGAAACACAGGCCTCCTTCAACATGCGGAAAGCACAGGGAACACGTGAAGCCCAGCCCTAGACAGGCCACCGGAAAACAACGTGGGAATACGTAACTTGTCGTGTTAACTTAATGTGCGTGCACACTTGAAAAACAGGGTATTTCCTGTGCCTTGGAGGGACTGACAAGTACCCGGGCTCACTCGTGGACTCTGCCCATCAGCCGCTGCTGCTCACGGCTGACTCACCCTGAAGAGCGGACCTTTGACATCTCACTGGGAGACTGATCAGATTCCTCACCCGCGGGTCCTTTTGTTTGCTCCCAGTGTGAAGGTGGTTTCAGCCTCACGGTTTCACAGCACACTCTCGGCCTGTGGAGAGCGCATGCACGGCACGGCAGGAAAATCCCGCTCTGCATCTCGGGGTACCGTGAGCTCCAGCCCCAAACCTTGGCTCTGTCATCCACAAAGTGAAAACTGCAGAACCACCACCAGAATTCGTGCTTGGAGTAAGTGTGACTGGCTATTCATGAGCTCTGAGCATCATGGAATGGTAGCAAATCACCTGCTCTGCCTCTGTCCCACCAGCTCAGTGGCCAGAGACCATGAACAACGTCTCCTCTTCTCAGCTCTGCTCTGTGAGCTGCCAGGCCCAGCGTGGACGGAGACCATGAACAACGCCTCCTCTTCTCAGCTCTGTGGGCTGCCGGGCCCAGCTGGGGACACTCTCCCAGGTTTCTCCTGGGTTGCCCGCAGCAGGTGATGAATGTCCAAGACAGTGCCTTCCTCAAGTGGCCTGGACTCCAGGAGGCAGATGTCGAAGCCATGGGCTTGGCCTTACCAGGGTGCACAGTGCTTGGGGACACCACCAGTATCCCCCTTGAAGATAGGACCAGTGTCAGGACCCGGTGGGTCTCCCACCAGAAGAGAGAGGCTGATATCACTCCAATGGAAGCCCTGTCTGGGTCAAGAGGGACTTGGTCATTTGTAGCAAGAGTGAAGCCTGGGCTTCCCTGAGAGAGACACACCCGGCTTGGGAGGGAGGTGCGGCCCCTGCCTGCTTGAGCAAATGTCCCAGACCACAGGGAAGAGGACACTGGACAGAAGACCCCGACTTTCTCCCTCACAAGAGTGGGGGTGTCCATGACCCAGGCTAGCAGCACAGGTCCCCTGGCTCCATCCCCTCCTGAATCACACCTGTCCTTCCCTTCAGCCTCTGAGACATTTCGAGACCCACATGAACTCCCGAATCCTGTGGATTACATTAGATCCAAAGGGATAGATCCTACATGAATTCCCAAAGAAACACATGCTAGATAGACAGATGGTGTATGATAGACAGATGGCATATGATAGACAGATGGTATATGACAGATGGCATATGATAGATGGCATATGATAGACAGATGGTATATGATAGATAGATTTTTAAAATGTTATATGATAGGTGGCATTTGATTGATAGATAGATAGATGGAAAAATGGCATATGATAGATGGTTACACAAACAGACAGATGGCATATAAGAGACTGATGATAAATGACATATGATATAGATTAAAAAAGGCATAGGATACATAGATGCATAGATACTTGACATATGATAGATGAATAGGTGACTAGATGAATAGATGATATATGATAGATGGATAGGTGAGATAATAGACAGCATATGATAGATTGATGCATAGATTACATATGATAGATAGATGACATATAATGGATGGATGGATAGGTGGATGGATGGGGGTGTGGGTAGATAGATGGGTGGATGGATAGGTGGGTGGATAGATGGGTGCCTAGATGGGTAGATGAGTGAATAGGTGGGTGGATGGATGGATGGATGGATGGCAGGTGGGTGGATGAGTGGATAGATGGATCGGTAGATGGGTGGATGGGCCCTGCAGGCTGCCCATCAGTCTTTGTCTCTCATTCTCTTTTTCTGACCCGGTCTCCTGGACCACAAGGTGGCAAACAGGAAGACAAATACAACACTTCCAGAGAACAGTTATTCCTGGTATCATCACCAGGTTAGACGTCTTGAAATGATTCCCCATCCCGTTCTCCAGGAGTGCAGCGGTACCTGTCCTTCCCCAGAGTGCAGTGCCTGCCAGCCGGCTTCCTTCACTGGAGACATGGCCTCTCTCATACAGAGGGCAATTCTTCCCGTTTTGGAGATGATATGACACGGATGTGAAATTGTCCAAATGGCACCGGGACACTCGCTGCCGCGGCATTGTGTCCATGCGCAGTACGTTTCTCTCATCTGGTTTTTGTACCGATGTTATGAGGTCTTGGTTTAGGATTGGTTCTTGTTGTTGTTTTGCTCTGTTTCACCCTTAACAGATCTTCTCTGTATCTTCTAACAAACTCACTTTTGTTCAGGGTGAAAAAAGATAAAACGTACAAGACCTCAGCGAAGGTTGAGAATGATGTGTGTGTCTCTGCACTCCTCCGACACACCCCACGTCATGGGTCTGCAGGCTCCCATTCCTGCCACAATGAACAGAAGTCATTCCGGGATCCAAGCAAATCCCGTGGTTTACACAAAAGTGTAAATACATCACATCTGCATAAATACAAAATGTTGAGAGATGGAAAATCTCTACTGGTAAGTAAGAATCACCCTCCAGTGTTGCTGCTGATGAGGTTAAACACTGCACTCCTCACAAGCTCGGGCAACCCTCTGTTGGTTACTTACAGGCAAAAACTGGCAGAGCACGCATCCCAGAGCCGTGGCAGGGCCATGGCAGGTGCCCTGGTTGTCGGGATCAGGCGCTGCCCAATTTTCTGAGCCGAGTCTCGGCACGGCGACGCGCACACAGTCGTCACAGGTTTGCTGTAGCCATGGTTCGGCAGAAATCACATAGAAAGGTCTCTAAGTCAGTATCCACATTTCCATTTGACAGCAATTTGTTTGGTCCACACACACGTAGAGAATTCTAGATCCAAGGCCATCAGCCATCGATTTAAGTGCCAAAGGAAGCTTTGCCCCAACACCTTAACGGAAAGGAGGCCGACTTGACTTCCGGACTTTCCTTTGTTATAAAAGTAACACAGAAAACAAGATTCTATGTTCTGATCAGGACCGCTAACACTTTGATGTATTTCTTTCCACTTATGAAACATAAAATTTGGGTTATATGATACTTTTATATCCTGTACTTTCATAAAATAAAAGTTTCCCATGTGAAAGCAATGTTATAAAATACAGTTTTTACAATCTACAGAAATATTCTATCATCTTGATGCAAAGTACTTTAAAACCAAGTCTCCATTGCTGGTTGTCAATATTTTCTCTACTTCTGTAATCATAAAAACAGCAAGGCAAGGAGCATTCTATGGAAATATCTGGGTAAATGCATGTTAAGGCCTTGAACAATGTCTAGTGCTCCTAACTACTTTTGATTGTTTTGTGGCTTACTTTTTACATCTTTAATTCTTTGACTATGATAGGAATTATTTTAGTGTATAGCATGAAATAAGAGTCTAAGTTTTTCTTATGTTCAGTGGTCCTCCTGGCACTGCCTGTTGCACGACCCTCCCTCTTCTGACTGCTTTGCCCGTCATGATGTTCCACACAGTGGATTCATTGACCTCAGGACCTGCACCTTCTGCCCATCAGCCGCTGACCTGTCTGTCCGTCCTCTGCTGATGCTGTGCCCTGTCCACCTCCTCCAGCATTTCCTTGGCTATTTTCATCTATGTGTTCATTGTTAAATGTTTTAATTGGATATTTTAGTTAGAAATTCAGTATACCTATGAATTATTTTTTTAAGAATTGAACTCCTTACCATATTTAGGTTTTTGCTTAAATAAATTATTATATCACCTGCAATCAGTTATATGTTTGTGTCTTCCTTATTAACAGTGGTGCCAATAACTTCTTTTTCACATTTTATGGTGTTTCTAGAAGTTCCAGAACAATGTAATATACCAGTAAGACTCAGAGGCACCTATTTTCACTTTCATGGGTCTATGGCCAGTGTCTTGCCGTCAAGAATGATGTTCATTGGTTGAAAGAATCTTCTGTTTAGGAAAGTGTCCTTCTATTCCAACCCTGTCAAATATTTCCATCATGAAAATATTGGGAACTCTTACAAGTAATTTTAGAGCAACTGTCAAAACACCCCTATAACTTTAATCCTTTGCTCTGTTGAGAAACTGTATTCGATTAAGGGATTTCCCAATATTAACCCACATAGATAATCCCAGAGTAGGGATAGTTACTGATTCTTTTCATGTACTGCAGGGTTTCACAGACACTTCATTGAGGGCGGTTGCATCTCGGTCTCGCAGGAGGACAGTCTGTAGCAGGTGTGTGTGTGTGTGTGCGCGCATACGTACATGCACACAGTTGTCATGTGTACACATGGGTGTGCTTATGTGCTCATATGCACGTACGTGTGTGCACTTGTGTGTGTGTGTGGTCCAAACCTCCTCTTTTATAATTGTATAGGATTATTCATTATAAACTATATAGTGTTTTATAATGTACAATAGTCATTGGATTAGGACCCACCTGAAGGACCTCATTTCCCCTTAGTCACCTTGTTAAAGGCCCTGTTGCCAAACAAGGCCACATCCTGAGGTCCCAGGAGTTAGGACAGTTCAGCCACAGCGGGACAGCACTGACTGCTCCCTCCACCACCTCGTATGCCTCTTTATCATCTGTCACAACTGGAGGTTTAAACCAGAGCTTTTCTCTTTCAATCACATCCAGTCAAACCCCCTTCATTTTGAAGGCAGGGTTTAGGGAAAGGTCCACAAACCCCAGGAACTGAACAGACCCCTCCCTCTCTGACTGCACAGGGCTCCCCTCGAGACACCAGCCACGGGACTCCCATGTTGTGAACCACTGTCCCCCTCACTCCCCCAAGGCCTGGCGATTCCCACTCACCCTGATAGCCTAAGTCCTCTCCTTCTGGAAGCTTCCCTGCCTCTTCTGCCCCCCTTGATAGCTCCTCAGGGAACATCTGAGGGGTAGCAGCCACCTCCACTGCTGTATTGGCCACATGGAGGGAACAGTCGTAGGGTGATGAGGCCTCCCCAGCCAGGCCCTTACTACTAACCTTCTCCCATCAAAATGTATGTGGTCCGGGGGTCCACACAGAACACTGCACACTGCCTCTAGTTGAGTTATTGGATATCTCACAAATGTCTTAAAAGTAACATAAACCAAGGTGAACTCCAATCTTGGAATGCTCATCCACCTGGTCTTCCTCACGTGTTCCTCACATCAGCAAAAGGCAGCCTACTGGTCGCTCCATCACTGAATTCAGAAAACTGACTTATCCTGGCTTCTTCCCTGTTGACCCCCATGAATTGAGCCCCTTGGCGGGTCCTGGTGACCAGCCTTTCCTGGGGCTGCACTGATGTCTGCTGGAGGCCCGCAGGAAACCAACTAGACTCTTGGGTCTGTGGTCCTCTAGAAAGCAGTCTACACGATTTCATATTGATTAGATCCGGGGTCTGTGGTCCTCTAGAGAGCAGTCTACAGTTTCATATTGATTAGATCCAGAGTCTGTGGTCCTCTATGAGAGGGGTCTACATGGTTTCATATTGATTAGATCCAGGGCCTGCGGTGCTCTATAAGAGTAGTCTATATGATTTCATATTGATTAGATCTAGGGTCTGTGGTCCTCTATAAGAGTGGTCTACACAATTTCATACTGATTAGATCTGGGGTCTGTGGTCCTCTAGAAAGGGGTCTAGACAATTTCATACCGACTAGATCCGGGGTCTGTGGTCCTCTAGAGAGCGGTCTACCATTTCATATTGATTAGATCTAGGGTCTGTGGTCCTCTATAAGAGTGGTCTACACAATTTCATACCGATTAGATCTGGGGTCTGTGGTCCTCTAGAGAGCAGTCTACAGTTTAATATTGATTAGATCCGGGGTCTGTGGTCCTCTAGAGAGCAGTCTACAGTTTCATATTGATTAGATCCGGGGTCTGTGGTCCTCTAGAGAGCGGTCTACAGTTTCATATTGATTAGATCCAGGGCCTGCGGTGCTCTATAAGAGTAGTCTATATGATTTCATATTGATTAGATCTAGGGTCTGTGGTCCTCTATAAGAGTGGTCTACACAATTTCATACCGATTAGATCTGGGGTCTGTGGTCCTCTAGAGAGGGGTCTACATGATTTTATATTGATTAGATCTGGAGTCTGTGGTCCTCTAGAGAGCAGTCTACAGTTTAATATTGATTAGATCCAGGGTCTGTGGTCCTCTAGAGAGCGGTCTACCGTTTCATATTGATTAGATCTAGGGTCTGTGGTGCTCTATGAGAGTAGTCTATACGATTTCATATTGATTAGATCCAGGGCCTATGGTCCTCAATGAGAGTGGTCTACATGGTTTCATATTGATTAGATCTAGGGTCTGTGGTCCTCTAGAGAGGGGTCTACATGATTTTATATTGATTAGATCTGGAGTCTGTGGTCCTCTATGAGAGGGGTCTACATGATTTTATATTGATTAGATCCGGGGCCTGTGGTCCTCTATAAGAGTGGTCTACACGATTTCACATTGATTAGACTCCGGGGTCTATAGTCTTCTAGAGAGGGGTCTACACGATCTCATATTGATTAGATCTAGGGTCTGTGGTCCTCTAGAGAGGGGTCTACATGATTTTATATTGATTAGATCCAGGGCCTGTGGTCCTCTATAAGAGGGGTCTACACGATCTCATACTGATTAGATCTGGGGTCTATGGTCCTCTAGAGAGGGGTCTACATGATTTCATATTGATTAGATCCAGGGCCTGTGGTCCTCTAGAGAGGGGTCTACACAATTTCTCATTGATTAGACTCCAGGGTCTGTGGTCTTGTACGAGAGTAGTCTACACAATTTCATATTCATTAGGCTGGTGAACTCATTCACAGCCAGAGTCAAATGCCCATTTTCTACAACAAATCTAAGTTCCACAGTTACTTGCCGTCATAACTTTCTACCAATTTCCCTCCCAACATCACAATTTTTCAACAATACATTCATTAATTCATCTATGCCAGTCTTCTGTCATTCAAATGTGTATGGTCTGGGGTTGAGACATTGCCCCCTTTGCTGGGGACACGGTGGCAAACAGTGAGTACTCAGTAAATAACTGTTGATTGAATTGGATGAATCTTCAATTTGACATAGGATTTGGGTGGGAAAATGCTTAATCTCACCCAAAATTGCATTCTCTTTTCCCTTTCTGCTGGTACCAAACACGCCTTCCTAAGTATGATGACATCTGAGTATGACACTTAGTCATGCTGTATAAAGTTTACAGAGTTATTAAATAGAAATCAATATAAAATTTTAATTTTTAACCACAGTAATTAGGAACTCTAAGTCACTAGGATATAATAATCTGTTATAAAAATGTCTGGCTTTTACTGAGACAACATTCTTTGAATTCATTTTATTGCTCACTTGCTTCCATCCTGCATTTCACAACAGGTTGGATTTGAGTCTTTTTTGAGACACTGTAGACGACATGTATCCTGTCTGAAAGTCCCTTCTTGGAGAAGCTCAGCTGTCCATAACACAACAAAGAATTAAGAAGTGGGCTGAAAATATATCTCTGAATAATTCTTCTAAAGGCCCCAAAGTTCATGTACAAAGGTCATTCATTTTACTCAGCTAGGAATGACTGACCATTTACACAGAGCCAATTGACCATTACCTAAAGTTCCATTCTTATAGCCTTTCTTGAGCTGGTTTGTCATGGCAGACTGGAAAAAGGAAATTAAGGGGGCAAGAGAAGAAATATTGATTATGTAAAGAAGTGATAACTGATGGGCTGATACTGAAGGGGGAAGAAAGTTAAAATGAAAGATAATAGGAATTTTTGTTCATGTAACAGCATCTGGAGCCCTTAGGGTGGGAGCATTCAGTGACAGGTACCTTATTCATTCTGAAGGCATCACTGTGCAACATAGCACATCTTAAAAACTTAGCTCCATCAATTAAAAAAAATAAAATATAGTCATTATACCAGAGGTAGCCAGAAAGGCACAGTGCATATACTATGGAGGTGCCCATCTATGTGGACAGTGTTCTTAAAGCTTTGCAGTTGAGTGACTGCATATCTGTTACCTGGGCACCTGCTGACTTCCCAAGGCTGCCTTACTGAAATCTCCCCACTCTAGATCTCAGCGTAGAGAAGAATTCCATCTGGCTTGATTTCGAGCTCAGCGAAACCTCAGACACTGGTTCCTACTTGCTGCTATTCTTTATTTGATAAGAAGACAATTCAGTGGGGACTCCATCCTTCCCAGGCACCCCACCCTGGACATGTGGAAAGCTTGGCCTCATCTCCCTAATGCGGTGCTTAAATTTCACTTAGAGCTCTTTCCGTTGGAACAAAAGCACTTACCAGTATTTGATGGCATTGATAATGTCGCTTTGCTGCTAAGCTGGAACTGTCACCCTATGCAGCTGGTGGGGCCCATATAAAAGGTAAAGTGAGGCGTCCCTCGTCACCGATGCAGGGCTAGCTGCCAGCGTGGCTGCGTGTTAGGCCTGAGTGCCATCGGCTGGCAGTGGAGTCTTCTTACAGTGAATCTCTTGGCTCAGGTGGGTCAGAAGGCAGGTGTGTTCCTAGAAAACATGGCCAGAATGTCGATCTGGTCTGGGAGAAACCAGGTCCCTCCACCCATGGATCAGTGCTGCCAACTCCTGCATTTACCCTAGAAACAGGCAGCACGCATCACATTAGCTTGGAAATTGGCCTTTCCTTTCTCCCTCTGCTCTGCCCTTCCTCCCTTTGACCCTGGTCCTGGTCATAGCAGCCCCAATCTTGAAATAAAGAATCATGTCCTAGGGATGTATCATACGAGCTGAACTGTGTCCTCTCCCAAAAGAGCTGATGTCCTAACCCCCAGGACTTCAGGATGTGCCCTTGCTTGGAAATCAGGTCATTTCAGAGATGTAATTAGTTAAGGCAAGGCCACCTGGAATAGAGTGGCTCCTTAATTCAATGTGATGGTGTCCTCATTAGAGAGGAAACAAGACAGAGACTCACAGAGAGGACCGCCTGTGATGGGAAGGCAGAGCTTGGACCAGTGTGTCTGCAAGTCAGAGAGGACCAGGCATCGCCAGCAATGCCAGGAACCAGGAAGAGGCAAGCAGGATAATCGCGGAGACTTATGGGATCACAGTCCTACCCACACCGTGGTTTTGGGCTGCAGCCTCCAGAGCCGTGGGACAGTAGAGGTCCATTGTTTTAAGCTGCCGGGTTTGTGGCCCTTTGTCACCGCAGTCCTTAAGAAACTGATTTCTTGGGCAACTGGCTGCGGCTTGTGTCTGTGATGAAAAAAGCTGAGCCCTCCACACGAGGTCAGGTGTACCCTGGAAAACTCAAGAATGGGGCATTGTTTACTGACTTTTTGGAATTAGAAGTGTAACCCACTCTCCCTCCAGTTTAAGCCACACCCTAGCTGTCTACTGGAGGCTGGCCAAGGCACCTACTCCCACCCTGAGCACTCCTCTCTGGGGGTCCTGGACACAGGAGGAGGGCACAGTCTCCTGAAGCTCATGGCTCCAGACAAAGCAGACCATCCCTGAGCCTGGCCCACGTCTCACAGAGCTCCCCTATTCCTCTTTCCCTGCCTCCCCGTCTCTCTTTCCCAGGAACACAGGTACAAATGCGAGAGCCTTTTCAAGGCTGGATCGCTACGAAAACTATCTTCACGAAATGCTCTAGAGCATGCCTCTACCTTTCGAGACAATATTTGCAAAGATTCAGAAGGTTGCTGTAGTTAATAAAAACATGTTTTACTTTACTAATCAAATTTGAGTTTGCAAAATCTTGCTTCGTTTAAGATTTAAAACCTTAATCTTAAGTTTGATTTGCTTAAATGTGAATTTTGATTTGTTTAAACGTGCTAATCAGTTAAATTTTGAGGTGAGATTAACAAATTAGTAATTAGAAAGAAATTTTCTATTCTGTTACTGAATGTTAAACTCACACAAAATGTTTCATCTTCCAGACCTAGTGCAATGAAGAAATGGTGAAAACACTGTTACATATTTCCTGGGAACAGAAATACATGACTGGATGTTTTCCAAATATTCAAAGCCTCTCAGTCACGAAGGGAACCGGCCTATGCTGACAGCATTTGGGACGAGCTGCAGGTGGGTAATATAAATATAAGCAGGCGGATATCACCAGGACACTCCACATCCCGACTGTGTCAACCTGACCCAACGCTGGGAATAGAGCTCTCTCAAACCCCTACCAGCTTCCACATTTATTTTTAAGAAAGGTCACCATGAAATGTTCTCAGAGATTTTTATTAGGCAAATAATTGGATTTTGTCATACAGAAGCCTTATTGTGTTGGGGTGAGAGGATGCCTGACTCACAACACAAAAATTCAAAATTGTTGGTAAGTGGGTTCTTGTTGGCCTCAATTTGCAAATGTTCCCTGAGGGGATGCTCGGATCAGAGTGGGCGCCTTGGGCATCCTGCCAGCAGCTATTTGGGCCCAGGCGCCATCGGTCCAGCCCGGCCAGGCCTCAGGGGACTGCAGATTCCCTTCTCATGGTCCACCTAGCTACCTTGTTTTTTTGTGTTTTAGACTGAGTCTTGCTTTATCACCCAGGCTGGAGTGCAGTGATGCAACCTCCGCCTCCCAGGTTCAAGCGATTCCCCTGCCTCAGCCTCCCAAGTAGCTGGAATTACAGGCACCTTCCACCATGCCCGGCTAATTTTTGTATTTGTATTAGGGATGGGGTTTCACCATGTTGGCCAGGCTGGTCTCAAACTCCTCACCTCAAGTGATCCACCTGCCTCGGCCTCCCAAAGTGCTGGGATTACAGGCGTGAGCCACTGCGCCCGGCCCCTTGTTTTTCAAATTCTGCTAAATTCTGATGTATTTTAATGTATTTCCCGCCAGACATTTTTCTCTTAAATATTAAAACATGATTTTTACGAATTGTCTTCCTTGTCTTCTCCATTAAAATTTGAAGTGATATCCTTGTCCTCCTTCTCTTTCGCTTCCCCAGACATAAAAGTTTTTGTCTTTTTCTAAGGAGAAAGAAGCATTAAACTCCCAATCCGAACAGTCAAGAGCCACTTGCTGTTTTATTATGCAAATGTCACATAAGACGTCCCCTCACGCCAGGGAACTGCATCTCCAGGTGGGTGGCAGCACAGCAGCACCAGCAGCTGTTATTCTAGCACCTTCTGGACACATGAGGATTGACGCATCGTGTGTCCTGTAAGTTAGACCAGGCAGGGCCACTGCTGCCAAGTCGTTGTGGCACTGAAGAGGCTCCCGATTTAAATCCCAAATCACTCTCTCCATCACGTCGCTGCTGCTATGTGTGATAACTCTGCATACACTGACACACTTACGTACTGGGCATCAGCAATACCTGGCATTTCACCACCCTTTTCACAAAGCAACCTCGTCATTCTCACATGCAGGTCATTTTGTGACAATGCAGAGATTAAAGAGATCTACAAGGGAAGGAGGCAACGCTGAGATGTGACTCAAAGATGAGATCATAACCAGCTCCAAACAGCGGGCGGGCTGTCATCTGGGGCTACGTGGAGGACTGAATCCACTCCCTCCTGTCTCCACAGAGGACAGGACCAGATGCAACGACTGAGCGAGGGCCCCACGGAGATCACGGACCAAGAGTGGGCTCACTCCCTGGGTGAAAGGTGTGACGAAGAGGCTGCTTCCAGGCGACCAGGGCAGGTGAATACGGAAGTCGTCACCTGTCTGCTACCAGCTTATAAATAAACACAAAAAGCAAAAATCACCCAGGGCAGATACACAACTTCCAGGCACCACATCAGGCCCATCTTAGTTTCTGGCTCCTGCTGGTCTGTGACCTCCTGACTCAGCCCTCCAGCTCTTTGCCACCCAGTTGTCCTTATTGTGCAAGTGTGTGGATGGCATGAACCACCTTCATTCCTTCTAGAGCGCAGAAGGAAGAGGAGGAGAAGGGAATTAAATCCACACAGGAGCTACTTCCCCTAAGGCAAGGTGCCAGGTTTCCTGAATGTGACTGAATGGAGTGGGAGGGCTCTACCTGAGCTGCTGTATTTGATCAGGGCCCTGATACATGAATTATTCATTCCACCAAGAATGCTCCAGTGCCAGCAGCTCTTGGAGGTGCTTGGGTTTTAGCAGTAAACAAAATAGATTTAAAAAAATCTGCCGTGCTGGCACTTAAATTCTAACCGGGGGAGGCTGTCCAAATGAACGGCTAAATAGTTATCACATGCTGGAAGATCAGCATGGAAGGAAAACCAGCCTCAAACATATGAGGCCTGGGGCAGGGGGAGGAAGGGGAAGGAGAAATCCAAACCAGGACGGTAGAGAAGTGCCCTGAGCCGCGATGCTGGGCGGCTTGGAACCTGGTTCCCAAGAGCCTCAGAACACAGCCAAGGCTGGGTTCCGGGCACTCAGCCTCAGGGGTCAGGAGTGACGCCCTCTCTCCCTCTCTTTGCTCTCTCTCAACCCCAGCATGCCTGGGGCCTCTGTACTTGCTGCTCCTCAATTTGGGATCCCGACTTCGCCCCAAATATCCGAGAGGCCTCCTCCCTGGCTCCTAAAGGTGTCTTCCATGAGATCGTCCAAAGCTCCCCTTTTCTCCCCTCTTTGAAAGTAAGGCTGGAGTGGGAGATGAGTGAACGTGGGAGCAGGACCTCCAGAAGGGTCTAGAAGGGCCTGGAAGGGTCTGGAAGGGCCTAGGTGGTGGTGTTTCTTGAGTAGACTGGGCAGGGGTGGTGGGGAAGGGGAGCCATCTCTGGGCAGCCCTAAATACCGCCTCTCCCCACCCATGCCACTTCAGAACTTCAGCCCTTCTCCGTGAGACCTCCCCCCGCAGCCCCCACCCCCGCCCCATTAGCATTAAGGAAAAGATGACTGAAGACCAAAGTGGGTTGCACCTTCACCTATCCCACCTGCCCCCGCGGACCAGGGCAGGTGCAGTCTGTCTTTCTGGGGAAAGAGGCAGGCAGAACAGGAGCTGGGGAGGAGCCGTCCCCAGCACCAGGCACTCCAGGTGGGGCAGGGGGTGCAGCCTGGTTGGCCAGGGACACAGGGGTCTCTGTCAGTCGTCCCCCACTCAACATCATGTGTGTCTCCTTTTTCCCCGTGGGCTGTGGAAGGATTCTCTGGTGCCCAGGAATGCAGCACAAGAGGTCACCAGACACCCTGGGCTTTGTCACGCAATGGGGAGGCCTCTTGAGACTCAGGGGGCATTATAGGGCCCCTTCCAGTCTCTGGGCATGGCCGGAATGGCCTGGTGGGCTTGTATGAGCTCCACAGTTGGGAACACATACCGGGGAGTTGAGCAGGGGGTCCAGACCCATGGAGAAGTTTCCAGAGACAACTGACTTGTCATCGGGGTGCCAATTCTCCAGGATTCTGGCCTGGCCCCTGTCAGACCCCTTCAGATATGAACTTGACACTGAACTCAGGAAACCCTAGGCCCCGAGAAGACTAAGGAAGTCGGGAACCTGAGGACCGCAGGGTGTTCTCTGCAGGACGCAGCAGGAAATGCCTCCCCAAAAGCCAGGCCAGGCAGGGCCGCCTGTCACCAAGACCCAGTTTAGCCAGGACGCATCAGCTCTGCATTGACTGTCTTTGGTGCAGTTCCTCCGCTGAGACCCCACAGCTCCTCCTAAGCACCCGGAGAGGGGGATTCCCAGACTCAGCCTCATGGATCACTGCTTCCTCTCCGAGGAGCTCTGTTTGGCCCCTGCTAACGGAGGGGCTTCGGCCTTGCAGGGGTTCACTCACTTCCTGCAGGTACAGTGACCGCCTCCCATAGCTAAGGAGGCACTGGAGCTGGTCCACTTATCCACGCTGTCACTAGGGGCCTCTAAGCTTTTAAAGTCAGTGTTGGGAGGGGTGGCAGGGCAAGGTTGTTGACGACACAGATTTTGTCTGATGTTTCACAATTTTGTTTGTTGTTTTAGAAGCAGTCGGGTCATTTTCTTGACATCTACAAGGTGTCTGTTTGGAAGGCTCAGTATTCTGACAGTACAGTGGCTTCCCAAGGCACACGAACTTCCCCACCCTGCCCTGAGCTTTGTCCGAAGCATCTTCTCTAAGATGTAAACCAGGGCTTTGGATTTGACAGGAATTTTGCCTTCAGTTTTGAAAACGGCTGTATTTTGAACAGGCTCAAGTCTCCCCTCCTCATAGGTGGACCCCAAGCCTGTCTTGCCCGCGACAATCTCAGGTGCTGCCTGTCCCAGTGTGGCCATCGCTGCAGCCACGGTCACCCTGCCGGGGCTGCTCTCCCATCCCCCCGAGCGTGTGGGCGAGGCACTAGGCCAGGGCCAGTGGAGGCTCTTGCTGTTGCTGCTGCCAGGGGTCAGTGAGACCTCACCTTTCCTAGGGTCCCTCCCAGAACATTTGGAGGAGCACCAGGTGACAATGGCCATGGCCCCAGGTGGAATGGTGCTGGGGGTCCCATCAAACATCAGGGGTCCTTTCGGTGTTGCCTGAGCCAGAAGCACCCATGAGCTCAGCACAGGATCTGCCTGGGCCCTGGTCACCGGGGCTGGCGGGGGGTCATTATCCACGGGAGAGGCGTTGCCAGCCCTACACTCATCACCCAGGGGGCCAGAAGCTGAGGGCCCACAGGGCTGAGGGCTGGGCCAGGCGGGCTCCTTCAGTCCATGTGGCCCACAGCGTGCAGCCCCCGCCCTGGGCAGGCATTCCTGCCCCTCCTAGCCGTGACTAGAGCCTGGAGCTCACCCAGACGCTGTCTCTCTTCCATCCCAGCCCCACCCGGGGAGGGAGAGCAGGCGTAGGCTCGGTGGGGGGAGTGCCCCTTGAAAGGCACCACTGAGGCTGGAAGGTCACTTCTGTCTTTGAACAAATATTTATAGAGCCAGGGCGGGCGGTGAGCAGGTGCACGCCATCTCTGCTTGCGTCTCCTGCCACCTGCTGCCCGGTGGGCGGCAGATTATCGCGGGCGTGAGTGACACGGCACAGCACCAGGTGCTCTGGGAGCCATGTGGAATCATTTGCCTTTCAAGGTCAGATATTCAAACGACAATGGGACCTTCTGATAAACTCCTCCTGAGCCAAACATATTGTAAGTGCAGAAATGCATTTGATTCCCTGATGAACCCATTGTCAAGTCCAAAACTCCTAATGAAGCAATTAGTCAGAGTCCATCTGTGTTTATGGAGTGGCGGCTGCCTGCCGGGGTGTCCTGGGCCCTGGACGGTGAGCACCGCACACAGCGGCAGACGGACTGGGGGTGGACAGCGGAGGGGCCTGGGCCCAGTGGAGACTTCCCAGAAGGTTGTTGCCCTTCATGATGTGTTCAAGACCCCCTGGGGCAGCCAGATGGGGGGAGGGCACAGTCAAGAGAGGGAGAGGCTGCTGCGTCTGCAGCCCAGCAGGAGAGCCGGGGACAGCAGAGACCCAGGGTGGACAGTGGAACTGGCCAAGGAGGGCTTTGCTGCAGGGGAGGGCGGCTCACCCCCGCTGGACTCCATGTTCTGGAGAGGGCAGAGGCGCAGGCATCTCCCACATGCTCTCCACCGGGTGCCCCCAGCCAAGCCTCAGGAGCCCACCTGGCCCCACCTGTCCAGTCAGCAGGGCTGGGGCTGCCTGGTGCCGGGCTGTGTGCCCCACCAATGACCCACGGCCATCGGTGCATCATGGAGCTGTGCACTGGTCAGCACTGGCTGCCAAAATGTCACATCCCAAGCCAGTACCGTGTAGGGTGTCCTGCAGGGAGGGTGGCCTGGCAGCCTCGCACTTCCTACTGTGGACACACTGGGGCATGGTGTCCCAGTCGCAGTGTGAACTGTGTTCTAATGGTGGTGATCAAGCACACGGGGCAGCCAGTGGAGTGTGGCCAGGTGCTCTGGGCTCAGCAGGCTGAGCTGGGCTCTGGCCTCGGCTCAGAGAGGTGTTAGGACGCTGGGCAGTGTGCAAGAACCTTACAGGTTACAGCAGGAATTAGGAAGAGGTGACAGTAAAGCACCTGTCTTAGCTCTGCTCCACATAGGAAATGCAAAATACATGGAAATGGAGCCTCTTACGGGGGTCTTACCTGTGTGGGGCCCCCCAACCTCCGCTCTCCAGGGAGCTGCCCCATCCCCCGTGCGTGTGCCAAGGCAATGGTCACTGGCACTGAACTCACAGGATGAATCTTCGTCTTGGTGCCTTTGTGCCCCTAGTCCTGGAGACTTCTGTGTCCCAGAGTCGGTGCACAATTTTGTGAGTGAACAAGTCAGAGATCGGCTAGGTCCTGGCCTCCACCCGGCAGCACACACTCAAAAGCCGTGCCCCCTCCATCCCTCGATCAGCCTCCATGGCCAGAGCCGCCGGCCCACTGCTCTGATGCCACCTAGGAAGGGAAACACATCCTAACAGAGGCTTCAGAGCATCTGGCCGGCATTCCTGGTAAGACCAAGGAGCCCTGAAGGTAACAGCCGCTGCCGCTCCCCTACCTGGGAGCCAGGCTCAGAGCACCCACCCCAGTTCCTGGTAGGCCAGCCCTGTGTGGCCTGGACATCCCCTAGGGTCACGTCGGCTCCCATCTGCAGGGTGCCCAGCGATGACCCAGGCATCTGAATGTGGGCAGCACACTGGACCAGGCCCCACGGTCAGGGTCAGCCTGTGGCCCTCGTCTGTCTGCCCAGTGGCTGCTGCACGCCAGAGGTCTTGCCAGGGGACTGGCTTGTTCATCTGACCAACCGGTCCTGCTAAGAGGTGCAGGCAGCCCAGGCTTCCTGAGTGGGAGGTGGGAGCAAGGAGCTGGCCTTATTCCACCTGAAAGCAGCCAGCAGTCCTCCCTTTCCATGATCCTTGTCTCAGGCCTAGAATTACCAGCATGGCCAGCTCCAAGCTGATGACCTCCCCCTCATTCAGGTGCACGTGTTGAAGTTACTCTGTCTTAGAACTCTTCCATTTGGGCTCTTGTAGAAAGAGGATGCTGGCTTCTCAGTGCTGGCACCTGAGACAGGAGCTCTTGGGGCTGGGCTGTCCTCACAGCGTTCCGTGTGCTGCCAGACGCATAGTTCTCGGTAAACTTCAAGGGCCTGGAGAAACCGCATCTGTGCCTGGAAACCGGACCAGGCCTGTGGATTTCAGATACGGGAAGGTACTGGCCCCCGCTGGCCCCCAACCCGAACAGCTGTGTTGTCCTTAAATGTAGCAAAATTAAACGGACGGTGGTGTGTGGGGTTTTAAAACTTAACCGGAGAGCGCTGATTGGAGGTTCACATATTTTTAATTGTTTTGGTGCCTTTCCATGAACACCACAATTTGGGTCAATGGTTTCCTTCAAGACTCTGGAACCGTACAGGGCACCTTCCCGGCTGCTCGTCTGCGTTTTCGGAGGGAGACCAGGCACGAGGCCCGTTTCTCTGTCGATGTCACTGAGCATTTGTGTCTGAACCCTGGGCCCTGGGCCTGCTCCCCAGCGACAGGTGCCGGGTCCTGGAGACTCTGGTAGGGAGCAGTTCAGGGCTGTAACAAAGGCCCGTCTGGGGTTCTGGCTGAGCGCACGGACAGAAGGACAGTTGGAGGACCCGGTCCAAAGCCAGGGGCTGCCAGGGGTCTGGCAGGGGCTGGGTGGCTGCATTCGCCCTGTGGTGGGTGTAGAGGCTGAGAGGCGACTTGCTTTGTCCACGACGACAGGAAGGCCGAGGTCAGACTTGCATTTCACTGACTTCTGAACAACTAACAGGTCAGCTTCATGCTCCTGCTGCCCGGGAGGGAGGGAGCACTATGGTCTGTTGTGCCCGTCGGAGGACATGCCTCTTTTGGGCATTGAAAACTGCCACAGAACCTGGGACGGGCAGGTTCTGTCCCTGCCATCTTGCCAGGTGGGCTCCGTACTCTGTCCCCGGCGGCTCCGGCACCACATTGCTGTGGTCACTCGGTGCCCCTTCTACAGTTTGATCCCTGATTTTTAAATTCAGGATGTGAAGTGCAGAAAAAACTCACTCTCCCTTCTGTTAGAGGAGGCTTTGTCAAGTCTCCTAAACACGCAGGGGTAACTCCACTCTCTGCTGAGGGTCCAGGATGCCTCTGACCGCTTGCACCCCTTGTGCAGGCACCAGGCCGTCCTTGGGCCCAGAGCCTGCTGTGGCCCTGGGGACACTGGACCTGCCCTGGGGCTCCAGTCCCTGGTGAGTTACAGACGGGTTGCGGCGAGGGAGGGGCCAGTAGAAGTAGCACCTGGCCGGGTACTTTGGTTCTTGTTTCTGTAATTGTTTCTTGGGCAATTTTCGTTTTGTTTTGTTTTGTTTTTTGAGACAGAGTTTTACTCTTGTTGCCCAGGCTAGCGTGCAACAGCGCTATCTCAGCTCACTGCAACCTCCTCCTCCCGGGCTCAAGCGATTCTCCTGCCTCAGCCTCCAGAGTAGCTGGGATTACAGGCACCTGGGCAATTTTTTTATTCCTCTTGGGCCTTGGTTTCCTCCAACTGTGAAATGGGCATAATGTAAACCCTTTGCTCGATGTGACTCTGTGGGTGAACACATCCGGAAAAGGTGTAAGCACCTTCACCGCATTCTCCAGCTGTTCTGCCTTGGCTGAGAGTCGGGGACAGTGGAACCACTCTCAATGGCTGGCACCGAGAATAGACCCTGGTGTCACCATGGACTCTGGGTGACGGTGGCGAGTCAACACAGGCCCATTGATTATAACCCATGCACCACTCTGGTGGAAGTTGCTATAAGTCGGAGAGGCCATGTATGGGTGGGGGAGACCATGTGTGGGTGGGGAGAGACCATGTGTGGGTGGACGGAGACCATGTGTGGGTGGGGGGAGGCCATGTGTGGGTTGGGGAGACCATGTGTGGGTGAACAGAGACCATGTGTGGGTGGGGGGAGGCCATGTGTGGGTGGGGGGAGGCCATGTGTGGGTGGGGGGAGGCCATGTGTGGGTGGGGAGAGGCCATGTGTGGGTGGGGGAGACCATGTGTGGGTGGGGGAGACCATGTGTGGGTGAACAGAGACCATGTGTGGGTGGGGGGAGGCCATGTGTGGGTGGGGGAGACCATGTGTGGGTGGGGGAGACCATGTGTGGGTGGAGGTTGCATGCACATGGGAGCTGTCTGCACCTTCCTCTCAATCTTGCTGTGAACCTAAAACTATTCTAAAAAATAAAATCTATTTTGAAAACACACAGCTTGCCTGGGAAGAGAGGCAGGTGGACAGAACAGAGTGGGCCAGGCCTTGCTGAGCAGGGAGGGTCTCCTGACCGGCCAACCTAGAGAGAGGGATAGCTGCCGGGTCATCTGCTGGGGAGAGTCTGGAGAGCACAGGGGTCAGCTGAGGGTGCGGGGCCCATACAGGCATCCCACACTGAACCCCAAGCCCTGAGGGCTGCCGTTTAGAACCACACCAAACCAACCACAGAACAAAGAAACCAAAAAAAACCCTAGATCTCATTTCACCTCGAACAGAAGAGGTTGCTCCCTGCCGGAGTCCACCTGGCCAGAACCCACCTTGCTTCCTGAGGAGGAAGCAGGGCTAATCACTTCTGGGGAGCCACTGGCCCTCAGCTGCTCAGAGGGTCTAATCATAAAGCTCATGTTTATCCTGCTCTGCACATGTTCTCAGTGGACAGTCTCCGAATAGTTCCAGAGGCTTTCTGGCCTCTGATCCCCATGGTCTGCCTACACAAAAATCTGAGAACCTCATTCGAGGTTCCGTGCAAAGACTGAGTTTGCCTTGATTTAAATTCCTAGGATGCTGCTGGGCCTCGGGCAAGTGGGCACCCCGGGTTTGGTCCAGGCAGCCTGAGCCTCCTGTGAAAGTTCAGCAAATGTCTACACTGCAGGCCACTTGTCAGGTCTGTGGCGACATTTCCACAGGGCTGGCATGGCCGAGTGTGAGGTGGGGCCAGTCAGCTCACAGCCATTGGTAGCACTTGCCGACAGGCCGAGCTGTGGATGTTTGATGAACGATGACCGTGACCTTGAGTTCTGAGACCTCTGGATCTCAGGACCTGTTTTCAGTGACCTAACTGATATGGCTGAGCCGTGTCCCCACCCAAGGTTAGTAGCTTGAACGGTAATCATCCCTCTGTGTGGTGGGAGGGACCCGGAGGGAGGTCATTGAATTGCGGGGACAGGTTTTTCCTGTGCTGTTCTCGTGAGGGTGAATAAGCCTGACGAGAGCTGATGGTTTTATAAAGGGGAGTTCCCCTGCACACGCTCTCTTGCCTGCCACCATGGAAGACATGCCTTTGCTCCTCCTTGCCTTCCACCATGATTGTGAGGCCTCCCCAGCCATGTGGAACTGTGAGTCCTCTAAACCTTTTTCCTTTATAAAGTACCCATTCCCGGGCATGTCTTTATGAGCACGTGAGAACTGACTGATACACTGACATTGTGTGCACGTCCGGGGTCAAGGCTGCCTCTGTCCTCTCGTCCTTGGCCAGGCCTGCTCACAGGGTGGCTGCCACAGAGGTCACCCTGGTGGTGACTGGATTGGGACAGTGTCTTAGTCCTTTCAGGATGCTGTAGCAAAATCCCACAGACCAGGAGCTTAAACAACAGACACTCAGTCCTCGCAGTCTGGAGGCTTGAAGCCTGAGATCAAGGCATCGGGCAATTTGGTGTGTGGTGAGAGCCGCTTCCTTGCAGACGGCACCTTCTTGCAGTGTCCTCACAGGACGAAGGGGTGGACCGTCTCTCTTATAAAGGGATCCTCCCATTCCTGAGGCCCCACCCCCATGACTGCATTGCCTCCCAAAGGCCCCACCTCCTAACAGCGTCCCCCTCGGGTAAAGGTTTCCACGTGGTGAATTTGGGGGACACAGACCTTCAGTCCAGAGCAGCCCGGTGTGCATTTGTTCAGTGAGTCTTTATCGAGAACATTTTGCAAAGTCCTGGCGACGCACAAGGACTGTGGAGGAGCTGCTGTGACACTGCGCAGGACACATAATAGACAAGTAAGGAAGACCATCCTGGTCCCATCAAACCTGGAGCAGACGGGGCATGGCAGCACACGGGTGTATCCTTGGCGAGGACCCTGGCTGGGTGGTTGGCAGTGCTGTGTCCACAGAGATGACATTTGAGCTGACAGATGGGCCAGTGGCAGCCCAGCAGAGGGCCAGGAAGTGCAGCGCTGTGGAGGCCAGACGGAGCCTGGCTCGTTCAAGGACCTCATGGCGAAGCCGCCTGGCTTGTGCTGGACACCGGAACGCAGGGCTGCTGGTCACTGGTCACTCTTGGCCATTTCTTCCTAGCGACACACCTGCTCCGGAATGAGCGGAATGAAGGCAGAGCTGGGCCCGTGGCAGTGAGTCTGTTAGTCTGGGACCTGGGGACACAGAATAGAGGCCGTTTTGTCTCTGGTTGACTGTGTTTCGCTTCTGCAGAGGAGCCTCCCAGCCCCTCTGTCTGAGGAGCTGCAATTCGGTTCCAGCCCGTGGGCCTCTACTGGGCCCATGTGTTACTCAGAGGCCGTGTTCTCAGGGTCGTGGGCCGGCAGCACCAGCACTTGCTAGATGCGCAGATGCTGGGGCCCTGCAAATGCGGTTGCCGGCCTGCATTTCCACCCACCAGCTCCAGAGACACTGCTCCGTAGGGCGAGGACGCACAGTGGAGATCCGACCTGAGCCATCCTGCTGACACCTGACCGAGGCCACCGAGTCCCCAGGAGCCTGACCCTAAGAGGAGGGGCAAGGACCGGAGGAGGACTCTGCTGGGAGCCTGCAGGGACAGAGAAGGCTCTGGGCAGAGACACAGGTAGAAAGGACATTCCAGGCAGAAAAACCAACCAGAGCAGCTTTGGGGTACAGAGAGCAGAGTCTGTGGAAGAGGATTCAGAGAAGGGGCCTCTCCACCTGCAGCCTGCCCCTCTGTCGGGAAGGCCCACACTGCGGGGTCTCCAGCCCTGCGGCTCCTTGGCCTTTTATTATCGGCTGGCACTAACCATTCTAGTGACCAGGAAGTTGTCTGGAACCAGGAAGAAGGTGTGGGCTATCTTTTGTCCTTTCGCACTAAGCTCTGAAAAGTTTACGGTTCACATTCAAGATCATAACCCCCCGTAGTTTACAGGCACCTTCTCCCCACGGAGCCCAAGGCAGGGAGCGGAGCTGGGAGTCCACTCGGGTGGCCAGTGAGGGCTTCCTGCTGACCCGAGGTCTCCAGCAAATGGCCTGGAATCGGTGGGCAAGCCTCGAATGGAAACCAGGACACCTGGATTTTGGAGTTGGCTTCATGAGCCCCCATTGGCAGATCAGTAAAATGGACAGAGTAGCCCCCGAGAGGGCGGCTGAGAATCACATGGAAGCACCATGCATGGTGGAGGTGTGCCCTGGGTGGCATCTGTTTCCTACACACTTCAGCGCAGCACCCACTGCTGAGCATGCATTGTGGCCAAGAACTGCTCTCAGCAGTGGGGAGACGGAAGGGAACAAAACCACAAAACCGCAGCAAGAAAGACCTGGCAGAGCTTTCCTTCCAGGGAGAGACAGACAGCAAACAGGCAAACAGACACGGGTCAAATTACTCTAAATGCCGTATGCAGCCATGAAAATGCAGGCTTGTGACGGGCCTCCCCAGGAATGCAGCATCAGAGTGGGCAGTGAGAACAGGCAGGAGATGGGAAGAGCCCCTCAGACAGCACGTGCAAAGGCCCAGGGGCAGGGAGGTGAGGGGCTGGGGTGGCTGCAGCCCAGGGACCCCTTGGTGGGAGCAGAGGATGAGGCCAGAGAGCGAACAAGTCCAGCCCACAAGGGACTTGAGGTGATTCTCAGGCCTCTGGCTGCTCAGGAGGGAGCGGGGAGCCGTTTGTTCTCTGCTGTGGTCAGTGTTTAGTATGACCATGGGGCTGAGAGCGTGGGGGGCAGAGGGGCGAGAATGGCAGAGAGACTCTGGAGCCCGTTGCCACCATCCAGGAGGGAGACGAGCCAGCCAGGGGTGGGTCCCAGCGGTGGACGTGGAGGTGGGAACGGGGTCAGACTGGGGCTGGGTGGGTTTCAGGGGTAACACCGCTGGGATTTGCTCACTGTCTGGACGCGGGATGGAGAGTCGAGCTAAGACTTGGAGACTGAGTCCCGCGTCCTGCGGCCTGAGCAGGTGGACGATGGGCTGTGATTGCTGAGTAGATGCTTTTCCTGCCAGCGAGGAAGGGCAGCACATCCCTTCAATAAGTGGATGACGGGCACCGCCAGCGCCGGTGGGATTCGTGCCCCTCCATGGGAGCGTCTGTTCTCACTGCAAGACTCACGTGCTTTCCCTCACCTGCCCCGGCTTCCCACTTATTTTAGGAGCAGAGTTCCATTTTCTAGTGAAACCTGAGCAGCGTTTCTGTCTAAAACAGAGCTGCTGTGCCCATCTGCCTTCGACTTTCCGCTCCCCGCTGGGCGGCCCTCAGGAACGTCCTGGGGACCTGAGGACAGACGGGGCCGGGCCCAGTGCTCTAGAACGTCCCGGGGACCTGAGGACAGACGGGGCCGGGCCCAGTGCTCTAGAACGTCCCGGGGACCTGAGGACAGACGGGGCCGGGCCCAGTGCTCTAGAACGTCCCGGGGACCTGAGGACAGACGGGGCCGGGCCCAGTGCTCTAGAAGGGGTGCACCCTCATAGAGCATTCAGAAGCAGCAGGGAAGCTGCTGATAGTCGTCTGCTGTTGCTCATCTGTGTGCAGTGACGGTAAACAGTGTGAGTGATAAACACAGCTGTCCGGAGGCGGCCACTCCTGCCTCAGTCCTCCTCCACCTGTGTCCCGGAGGTCTGCTCCCCGAGGGAGAGGACAGCTGACCAGAGCCCAGCCGCTGTCTTGAGGCTGGTCTCTGAAAGGAAGAGGAAGCAGCCACAGCCTCCTAAGAGTCCCCTACAGGGCCACGGGCCTTCAAGGAAGAGCTGGTGTCGCTTCCCAAAAACATTCTCTAAAAACAACAGTGAGGCTGACAGTGACCGTGTCCCAGGGGCTGTGACACACCCTGGACACTTCACCCACCGGCAGCAGAAGGATCTCCCTGTACAGCTGAGGGAGCGAAGGCACGCAGAAATCCAGGGACCCCCGGGGACCCACTGCCAGAGGCTGATCCGGGTTTGAACCTGTGCCTGGTGTCAGGGCCCACCCTCACCACCCAGTGCGGCCCCCCAGGGAGGCTGCTGCCCCTGCATATGGCCCTGGTGTGGGCCAGCCCTGGGATGAAGTTGTTTTACTTTCCAAATTGTCCCCTTCCCCTAAGCCACAGCTCCCGTTCCCCAGGAGCCAAACTGGCAGGGAGGGCTTGGGCTCTCAGCAGGACACGTGTGGTCAGTGTCCCGAGAGCAGGCCCAAGGAGTGGGAGGTGGACAGGCAGGCCCATGGATCACACGGACACAAGGAGTGGGGAGGTGGACAGCAGGCCAGTGGGTCACACAGACACCTGGGTTGGGAGGTGGACAGTCAGGGCTGTGGGTCACCCGGACACAAGGAGTAGGGCGGTGGACAGCAGGCCGGTGGGTCACATGGACACCTGATTAGTATCGCACGTGTTTAGCGAATTAACGTTTGCCTTGACCCAGTGGAAGGCTTGCGCTAGCTGGTGCTGTGTGCAGGGGACGGGAGTGAGAGGGTAGCCTGGGGGTCCTGTCTACACAGCCCTCCCACCTGCCTGGTTGCCTCTGAGCCCGCCTGAGCCTCTGGCCCTCTGATCCTGATGAGCTCACAGCTCCCGTCTTCCTTCCGGGAGGTTAGAGCGCTTTTAAGTGCTGAGTTAACAGCGGCAGCAGCTGAGGTCCCACAGGCGAGTGTTTATGCCCAGGAAGATCAGATGTCGGGGGAGGCAGCAGGAGAATTCCAAGCATCTGCCCTCTGGGTGGAGGGAAAAGTCCAGAGCTGAGGCAGCAGTAGCAGCTGAGAGGCCTTCGTGCTTGCCTTCCCTCCCAGCCACTCCCCCGCCGGTAGTTTCTTTCCAAGAATAAAAAGCCAGTCACTTGGGGAGCAGGCACTGAACCTGAGTCCCCAGAGGCCCTCCGCCTCCCAGCAGGGACAGGTGACAGCAGGTGGATGATGGCTGCAGGCTTCGGGCTCACATGGTCCCCACCCTGAGACCCCAGCTGGAGCATCCCAGAGGCATGGGCCCTGACACCCCCCGCCAGCTCCTCTCTGCCCCAGCTTTCTTATCTCTAGGATGGGAATGAAGAGCGCCCTAACCCCCGGCTTGTTGTGGGGTGAGGGGCTGCGGGGGAGACTCGGAACCAGAGGGAGAAGGCCTGTTCGGGGCAGGGTCCCAGGGGCTGAGGGGCCCTGCTGGGAGCACACACAGAACCCCGCCCTCACTGACATCCTGTGTCTGAGCTGCTGGCTCATGCTGCCCCTCCCCAGTCCCAAGGTTCTCAATCTGTGATCTGGGGCCAGGGTTGGAAGCATCATGCGAGGGGTAGAAGTGTGAGGGTCTGGGAGGGTCTCCGTGCCCAGAGAGGCGGCGAGGTCAGCGTCCTTGGGGACCCTGTGAACAGAAGCAGAAGGGGATGGACCTAGGAATAGGTCCTGCTTCAGTCCCTCTTTAAGGGGCGTGTCCTGCTCAGCCCCTCTTTAAGGGACGTGACCCAGGAGCCTGATCTCCCCAGCGAGTAGCCTGAGAGTGGGATGTCCACATATCTCACATGCTCCACACGCCAGCCCGTGCATCTCACATGCCAGCCCGTGCATTGCACATGCCAGCCCACGCAGCTCAGAGCTCTGAGTGGTGGGAAGAGGCCACCGCACCCTCACCTGGACAGCAGCCTGCGATCTCCCCACAGAGCCATCTCAGGATGTGCGGCTGACAGGGCCCTTGAACCTCTTTGTGCACCTGGGTTGACGGACATTGTTATCGGAGTGGGAGGCTCTGCTGACCAACATGTACCCCACTCTGTAGGAGGAATCATTTGCACGGTCTGCAAAATTTCTCACATAAAAAAGGTGAAATAAGGTCGGGCACAGTGGCTCACGCCTGTAATCCCAGGACTTTGGGAGGCGAGGCAGGCAGATCACTTGAGGTCAGGAGATGGAGACCAGTCTGGGCAACATGGAGAAACCCTGTGTCTACCAAAAACTACAAAACATTAGTTGGGTGTGGTGGCTCGCGCCTGTGGTCCCAGCTACTCAGGGGTCTGGGGTGGGAGAATCACTTGAGCCAGGAGGCAGAGGTTACAGTGAGCCAAGCCCACACCACTGCACTACAGCCTGGACAACAGAGCAAGACACCACATTTAAAAAAAAAAAGTGAAATAAGACTGAAATCAGCAGTTGAAAACCAGGCCCGAGGGAGCGTGAGCAGGGAGAGGTGAGTGGCTGGTGAGTGCGGGGCTGAGGCGGCCACAGAATCGGGGACTGCTCTCCGAGGCAGCTGGGTCACTCCTTCAGGCCTCGAGGAAGAGGAGGAGTGTGGCTCACTCTGGGCAAAGAGCAAAGGTCCTGGCTAACAGGTGCCCAAGGGCACAGACCAGGGCAGAATGGAGTCACATGGGCTTCCCCCCACCCCCACAGTTTCCATGGAACTTTGTGCCATCCAGTGTGGAACATCATGCATTCCAGTGTGGGGAGAAAGGGAGAAGCCCAGCTTGTTCCACAAGGACAGCAGTGTGGGGATGCTGAGGGGGTGACAGAGGAGGGTCCAAGGGATGCATGATCAGGCAGAGCCAGTGTCCCATGTCCACACTGGGAACATGGCGGCATCCATGCTGGGGGTGTGGATGTCCACAATGAAGATGTGGGTGTCCATGCTGGAACGTAGGCAGTGACCGTGCTGGAGACATGGGTGTCCACGCTGGGGATGTGGCTGGTGTCCCTGCTGGGGATGGGGTGGCTTGAAGGCCAGAAGGCAGGCAGCATCCCACGGAGCCCTCATGACAGGGAGGTGCGGGGCCTTTCTGTTTAATGTGTGTGAATTGTATGTTCTACTCTTCGTACTTTTTAGCCAAACTTTGAATTTTGAAGTGGTTCACGATTAGCACCCAGCACAACATTCCAGAAAGTCTGCCCTAATCCTATGGCTCTGCGGCGTTCGGGGGCACCACACAGGCTTTAGATGCTGTGGCTGGGCAATAGGGAGCCATGGAAGGCTTTGGATACTGTGGCTGGGCGGTAGGGGGCCATGGACGGCTTTGGATGCTGCGGCTGGGCGATAGGGAGCCATGGAAGGCTTTGGATGCTGTGGCTGGGCGGTAGGGGGCCATGGACGGCTTTGGATGCTGCGGCTGGGCGATAGGGGGCCATGGACGGCTTTGGATGCTGCGGCTGGGCGATAGGGAGCCATGGACGGCTTTGGATACTGTGGCTGGGCGATAGGGAGCCATGGAAGGCTTTGGATACTGTGGCTGGGTGACAGGGAGCCATGGACGGCTTTGGATGCTGCGGCTGGGCGATAGGGGCCATGGAAGGCTTTGGATGCTGTGGCTGGGCGATAGGGAGCCATGGACGGCTTTGGATGCTGCGGCTGGGCGAGAGGGGGCCATGGAAGGCTTTGGAGCAGGGACACCTGGGAGGTAGTTGCGGATCCCCCTGCAGTTCTCACGGTGGCCATGCTGGTGGCCACGCCCTTCCGTCTGGGCCTTCTTGGTCCCTTTGTTCTCATGGAGGTTGTGGCTTCATTGAAAGAGACTGACCTCCTCTGCACACCCCTTGGAGCCCAGTGGCCCGTCCTGGGGAGCCATGGCCGGGTGTGTGGCTGTGGATGGCCATTCATAGAAATGGCAAGAGGGGCACATTCCCAGGGACTGAAACCCCCAGAGGCCCCCCCACGGCTGTCCCAAGCCTTTGAGAGGGCTCCTCCGATGTCCCCGCCACAAGGTCTCCCTCCCTCCAGGCGGCCTCACCGTGGCCATGTGGAGGGAGGCCGGAGCGTTGGCCATCCTGAGCCAGGCTGCTGTCGCTTTCTAGAAGGTGAGGGCCTGTGCAGCCCCCTTGGCCTGGTGGAGTCAGTTCCTGCAGCTTCCACACTGTGCGTCAGGTGAGAAAGGCCCGGCTCCCTACAGGCCCTCAGGCTGGGGCCTTTCTAGTTCTCTAGGATCCAGGTCACCCCTGCATCCTGGTCTACCGTTAATGACTGCCTGGCTCAGGGACTCTACTCAGAGCCACCCAACTGCCCCAAATATTCCTTGTAACCGGAAGCTAGGGACTGTGGAGCTCAGTGTTGGTGGAGGGACCTGCCAGTCCTTTGTGGGAATGTGCCCGCTTGGCACAGACCAGGAGCACAGGAGGGAGTGACACCCGTGTCCACGGGGCCTGGAGCGGGTCCCACCCTCCCCCAACAGCCCGCTCTGCTGCTGCAGCCCCTCAACCTTTTCTGCTGCTAGCTCTGGCCGTTTAGTTGCCACCCCTATGTGGGGCAGGCCCTGCTCTGTCCCTGTGACAGGGAGGAATGAAGTGGGAGGTAAGATCTCTCGGCCGTGGGACACCTGCTACGTCCTGATCTCAGAGTCGGTCTTGGTCTTGGGAGGTTAACACAGAAGGGACGAGAGGGCTTTTTCCCTACGAAATTCCGCACTGTTGTCATTCCAAAGGGCAAGTGAGTTGGAGCCAGCGGGGGTGCGGGCGCTCTCACGAAGGGAGCCGGGTCCTGCACGCCTGCCTTTGTTTGGGAGCAGCACAGGGGAGGGCCCATGGGAAGAGACCGTCTTGGGAACAAGCTCAATGGACCTCCCCCACGGGACCACACCTCTGAGGTTTTCTTCTCGGTCCAGGGGCACCCCAAACGCCTGCAGTCCGGCCCCCTTCTTTGTGGGATTTGTTCTCCTCTAAGAGATGGCAAGGGCAGCGTGTCAGAGGCATTCTGTAATTGCTGGCTTTCTATGGCTTTTTAAATTCAGCAGTTAATGTGTTTAACTCGAGACACACACATACACTGTACATCATAACCCAATACGCACAGCGCTGAGAAATAACTTACCTTTCCCACCTGCAGTGGCCCCGGTGGCTCCTAATCCATTTTCCTTTCTAACCAAAGCATGGGTTTCATGCCCTCGTGATGCCTCACGCTTCCATCTAATCCCTAGAAGCTGATGAGCTCCCGGGGCGAACTATTTCCAATGGGAAGAGGCAGACCCCGGGGCGAACTATTTCCAATGGGAAGAGGCAGACCCCGGGGCGAACTATTTCCAATGGGAAGAGGCAGACCCCTGAAAACAGGGTTCTCCTTCACCCCACCTGCCGTTCTCCCAAGAAGACACCCCACAACTTGCACCTGGGGGGCCGTGGGGGTTACTAGAAGCTGCAGGCCATTCTTCCTCGGTTAGAACCCGCAGAACTCGGGGTACCCTCTGTCCCCAGGCCCACAGTGAGGCTTCAGAAGAGGGACCAGGTGTGGGAGACCATCATTTAGGAAGTCTTAAATGAGATGAGACTTCGTAACAAGTAAATCGACTTACGTTAAAGGCTGGAAAGGAAGAGATCGCCTCCCCATCTCACCAAAAAGAGAAGGAAAGAAGCCATCAATAAGCCATCTTCTGCCCTCCCGCTCTGCTGTCTTCCCTGGCCAGGGACAGGATGAACGTTGCACCTTCCAGACACCAGAGCAGTGTGTGTTTGCCAAGGAGGCTGTCCACACCTGAAGGCTGGGGCCCCAGCCCTGCCGGCCCCATTCCCTGGGACAGGCCACCCTGTCTCCCGAGGGGCAGAGGGACCTTTTGAGTCTGCTCTGTGCCCGGCCACCTGATGGGGAGTGCACAGCTGCCCTTCACACCCTCCTCCCATGGAGTGTCCTAACAGGCAGGCTTCTCGGTCATCTTTCCCGTTGGACTTAATTCGTTGACTTAACCTCTCATTCAAGTTGATGAAGATCATTCTGATTTCATGGCACTTGGTTCACAGCAGCTCCTTTCTCTGAATCACTTTTTGAAGTTTGGTCAGGGCCGTTCCCACCGGCACTGCTGCCTCCCCTGCAGGAATGCATTACCCTCCACGCTGCTCAGATATACAAGACAGGTCATGGCCTTTCCAGCGCCCATCCCGTCTGAGACTGCAGAGACACCCTGCAGTGCGTCACTGACCTTTCTCAACAGCCAAAGGTCAGTTCAGAAGACCAAGAAGCTGGCACCACTGAGACAGGTGATGGGTTTGGGTCCTGCACCCTCCCACCGTTTACTGCGCTGAGGGTGTTCATGGAGCTTATGAGGTCTGAGCAGGTAGTGAATAAATACGGCCCCACGGTGTCTGCAGGGCTGTCTCCAGCTGCCCTTTTCCTTCCTTTCTGGCAAGCACCTCCTGCGCTCCACACGTAAACTCGCCACGGGTGAGGGGCTGCCCAGAGCATCTGCCCTGGGCCACGCTTGGATTCCTCGGTTCCTGTGGCTGCCTGCGACACTCGCCAACCACCCTACCTGGACCCTGCAGTGCCTGGGGAAGAACTGGAGTGGGGAGCACCCTGCCCACCTCGCCCCAGGCCCTGCACCCCGCTGTGCACCCCAACCCAGGCCCTGCACCATCCACTTGGGCAGTGCAGCAAAAGTCAGGTGGTGCATCTCCCAAATACCAGCCTCAGTCATCCCAGAAGATGGGCTTGCATGGTTCACTCATAAGAATGAGCTCTCTCTTCTGAGATGACTTCTGAAGAGGGGGTCAGTAGATTCAGGGAGGAGCTTTGCGGCAGGTCTCAGGAATCTCGGAGTCTTGGGACCTGAACAAGTCACTTAGCTGCTGTGTGCCTCAGTTTCCCTACTTACCAAGGAGCAAAATGTGCTGCATCTGGCCAACATTCTTTTCCGGGAAAACGTGCGAGGAGAGCAAGTGTGTTACTGAGCGCGGTGAGAAGCCCTCACTGTGCTGACGGGCAGCAGGGACCTCCCGGGGACCCAGTGGGCAGCCCTGGGCTCCTTCCAGCAGACACTGGTTTTCTTTTTGGATTTCAACCAGGCAGGGTCGGGTTGAAGGGAGAGAGCAGAGTATAGGCTGTATGGTGGGGGTGGAGGCTGAGCATGGAGCGAGACCCTGGCTGGCCACTCACTGAGCAGCTTGGCCTCTGAGCCCAGCCAGACTCCTCATCCACAGACTGGGTGTTGTGGCCATCATAGCCAAGTCAGTAAAGGGCCTCGCCTTGTTCTGTGATGTGCAGAAAAAGATTAGTCGGTGTGGCTGATTGTGCAGAGGAGGATGTGGAGGAGGAGTGGGCAGCCCTAGCATTCCCGGACATTAAGGCTGCATGTGAACATATGTGCACAGGCATGTACCCACTCACATCTACACAGGCACACCCTCACACAGCACCCACGTGTCTCACACTCACGCCCACATGGTGGAATGAGTTGAGCTATGGCGCACAGGTGCACTTCCTGCCGTATCTTGAAGGCTTTTTGTGTGACCGTTTTATAACTTGTGGTGTTTTTAAATAGCTTTATTGAGGCATAGTTTGCATGCTGTAAAATATATTCCTCTTAAGCGAACCATTTAATAAACTTCAGAGCATTTAGGAACTGTGCAGCCATCACTGCCATCTGACTGCCCCCAGAGGAAACCTCGCCCCTCTGCAGTCCCTGCTGCCAGCTCCCTGGCCCCGAAGATGCTGCCTTTGCTGGACGTCTCAGAATGGAGCCAGGACTTTTGCGTCCAGCGTCTCCCTCGCAGCGGGATTTTTTAGACCCGTCCCTGTGTCAGTTCTGCCTTCCTTTTCCCCACGGAACAGCATTCCCACATTGTTTTCTAAAACCTGTGCTTTGTGGACTTAGGTCTCCGAAGCTTGAGTTCTAGAATGTTCTCAGCAGGCCCATCTCATCATAGAGGATGGAAACCAGCTGTAGAGAAGAAGGGAGAGTTGGGCCGAGGAGGACTCCAGGGCTCAGCCCTGAAGAGACCCAGGTGGTGGCCTCATCTTCCTCATGGCCTTGCCTGTCCACTGCCTGGCCCTGACATCACGAACGTGGCAAGCCAGCCTCTTCCGTCGCGCACACGCCAGTCGAGAAGACACGACATTCAGAGGTGGGATCTGTGTTGGGGCCTGGTCACGCCTCTTCTTTCTCCGGGTGCAAAGTTGTCTTCCTGATGAGCTGGGTACAGAGGTTCCCACGGTGTCCCCTCAGTGCCCTGGCGGGAGGTGCTCACGGCGACCACCCTTGCCTCGGATCTTCAGCACGTTTTCAGGAAAAAGCCCCATTCTCCCGGGAATACGACGGGGCTTCCCAAGCCCAGATCTCCCTGGCATTCGGATGGACGGCGGCCTTCACTGGAGCACTGAGCCTCAGCTGTGTGGCCCTGAGACTCCGGGAGGGAAGGAAGGAGCTGAGGCCTGGGACGTCCTGCCTTGACAAGAATCTGTTTATTGTGTTTATCAATACGAATGTGGAGGTTTCTTTTTCTTTTGCTTTTTCATTGCTTTTCTCTTTCTTCTCACTAGTGATGTTTGGAGCCCATTGGCCCCAGGTCACCTATAACATGCCAGCGCCCACACTCACCAGCACCTGCACGCATGTGGGGCACCATCGCTTTGATCATGAGTGCGCCCAGCACAACTCCCCACCCCACCATGTCCCCGGCTCTCCCCACCGAGGGATCCTGGTGCCTGTTGTCCCCTCTGTGCTGTGTGTGGCGGTGGTGATCTGCTGCCCCCCGACCCCCAGCCCCCGCCTGCCCTCTGTCACTGTCCTGCGCCCAGGCATCCCTGAGAGGTGCAGCTGCTGCCGCCCTTCCTGATACGCTGGCACTGTGACTCCGAGCAGAGGCTGAGGGCGCCTGGCACGGGGACGAGCTGCCCAGGCACCAGAGCCAGTGCCAGGGCCGTGAGAATCCAGCCTCTGCTCTCTGGGGCTGTTTTTTTGCCATTTAAAAAAAATTTCTATGCTCTCAGCTAAAGGGGTCCCCACATCTTCCATAGTCAACAGCTCTACGCTTGCTGTGGAGAGAAAAGAGACCACCACTGCTGTCTCGGGTGTGAGTGTGTGGCCTCGAGGGTCTGAGAAGGGCCCGGATCTGAGTGGAGGGAGGGAGGGAGGGAGGGAGCCAGCGTCATTCCAGGGGCCGGGGAAGGTGAGACCTGAGCCTCCTAAATCTTCTAAACCCACTGGGCCAGGCCTTAAGGCGACTGGAGTTCGAATTTCCTGAGATGAACAACTGCCCCTCTGGGAGTCCAGACCCCTTACTAGAGGAAGGTCCCAGAGCATCCCAGACTCCATGACAGGAAACCAAAGGAGCGCATGGGTGAGGACAGAATTCCACAGCCCAGGCCCGTGGGAACTGCATCTCCTGAACCGCAGCGCCCAAAGGTCTGGGTGCTCCCAGGGCCAGGGGGGCTCCTGGGGTCCCTTCCCCTCCCTAACGCTGTGCCAAAGAGGTCAAAGGCATTGCTCATCTCTGCTGAGAGCAGCCGGGGCTCCAGGCCCTGCGGGAGATGTCCCCACCCTTCATGCTGATGCCCCCGTCTGCTGTCCACCCGAGCCAGGACCCCCTTCCTGGCCTTCCAGCCGCTGCAGGCAGGAAGGGATTTGCTGGCCCTAGGCAAGGAACGAAGTGTCCACAGTTTCCAGTCCCTAAAGGGAGCTAGGGTCCCTCCTGGCAGAACCTGTCCAGGAATGGCCGCTGTGTTGCTTCCTAAGCTCAGTAGCAGATGCCACAGGAGGTGTGTGGGGCAGGGTGCCCGCCCAGGCTGCCTTCCTCCCGCCCTCCTCCTCCTCCCCTGCTGCTGCTCCATCATCCCCAGCAGCCCTGGCTCTGGCATCTGTGCCCGTGGGGTTTGCCTGACCCCCTCCACATTATAGAAGAAGGAGCAGGCACTCCGAGGAGCTAGGGGTTGTCAGGTGTGGGAGTTGGGTCCTGTCTCCCCCAGCCTCGGTCTCGCGCGGTCCACACCGCGAGGCTGGGTGCTGAGCTGCCCTGCATGGGAGCGCTGCGTGGCCGGTGCCCTGAGGTTGTTTATTTGCATTCCAGGCGCCCTCCACACACCCAGCTATTTGCAGCTCTGACCTTTGCCCTGGCTTGGCCACGCTGCATTCCCAGCCCAGGCTTCCCTCTCAGTTCCCTTCCCAGTGAGAAGCTCGGCAAGGGCGGGTCCCGGAACGCACAGCTGTGATCTGGGAGGTGCTGAGCACCCACCCATGACCCATGGCCGGGGAGGGCCCAGTAACGTCAGCATGGCGGTGCCCCCGAGAGGGAGGGGCGTAGACCCCACCCAGACAGACCCTGACACGTTCCTTCCTTCAGGGGCGCGATGGATGGAGCCCAGTCCTGAGAGGCCTGCAGGCAACCGGCAGGAGCCCACCCTGGGAATGGACGTGATGGCCTCGGAACACAGGGACGTCCTCGTGCTGCTGCCCAGCCAGGAGCAGCTGCGGCTGACCGTGGGGGTGAGCAGGGCTCTGGGTGGCTGTGGGGGTGAACAGAGCCATGGGGGTGAGCAGGGCCCTGGGTGGCTGTCGGGGTGAACAGAGCCATGGGGGGGGGGGTGAGCAGGGCCGTGGGGGTGAGCAGGGTTGTGGGGGTGAGCAGAGCCATGGGGGTGAGCAGGGCTCTGGGGGGGTGTGAGCAGGGCCCTGGGTGTCTGTGGGGGTGAACAGAGCCATGGGGGGGGGGGTGAGCAGGGCCGTGGGGGTGAGCAGAGCCATGGGGGTGAGCAGGGGTATGGGGTGAGCAGGGGTATGGGGTGAGCAGAGCCTTAGGACACAGCCTGTGTACTGAGAAATCCCTGGGCCGCCTCACTCTGCTCACGCCAGGTGCCTGTGAGGTGTCGGAAGGTCGGCCCTTTCACCGGGCCTGTGAAGGAAACATCACTGATAGACGTTGCTGTGAGAAATAAGTTTACGGTTCAGCACATCCTTCCTGGGAGCGCTGAGGGAAGAGCACCAGGAAGCCGGTTTCCAAGGGGTAGCTCCTGTCTTGTGTTCAGACGTCACTGTCTCTCTGCTTCTCTGTTTCCTTTTCCCCCATTTTGTCTACCTGTTTCAGTTGAGTTTGTGGGGACAGGAGTTAAGAGAGTACTTTCATTTTAATGATTAATGTGGATAATGAAAATGTGTAATTAAAATGAGAGTGGTTTGTTAAAGAACAATGACTTTCTGCGTAGCTAATTTATCAATGATACCTGGAATGAAGTATGACTTGCTAGTAATATCTTGGTTCAAGTGCCCTGGGAATCTCTTGTCTGCCTGGAGATAGAGTTCTGTGTTTAAGTAAACGTCCATATGTATGTTTGTGGCAAAATCTCCCCCAAGACTCTGTGTCCCCACCTGGCAATGGGAAGCTAGAGTTGAGGTAATGGGGGGTGTCCCGTAGTTTCCTGGGGTCCCCAGCGGTGCCTCAGGCTTGGGGGAGGGGTCATAAGAGGACCTGTTCCAGGGAAGATGCTGTGGCTTTGGCCCCCTGCCCCATAAGAGCTGGAACTTTTATGTTTCTTGCACTGAACTTCACAGTAAGATTTTAACTGAGGGATCATGCAGCCAGAACACAGTGGACCCCCTGGGTGAGTCATGCTCGTCTGTTTTTGACTGAGCCCCCTGAAGTGCCTCTGCAACTCCTGTGGCCCCTGCTGGGCCCAGCAAGTTGGCAACCACAGAGCCCACTTCCTATCAGGGTGTGCGCACCTATGTGTCTGCAGTTGGACAGGAACCCTCTGTTGGGGTGTGTGTGCATCTGTGTCTGCAGTAAGAGAGGAACCCTCTGTTGGGGTGTGCATGCATCCATGTCTACAGCTGGACAGGAACCCTCTATCAGGGTGTGTACTCGTGTGTATCTGTAGTTAGACAGGGAACCCTCTATTGGAGTGTGTGCACACCTGTGTCTGCAGTTAGACAGGAACCCTGTATTCAACCAAATATGTGTCAAGCCCAGTTATTAGAAAGGGATGGGCTGGGAAGACCATCACTGAAGATCTGTGTTACTGCCACTGTGGGACCTGTCCTTCACCACGTTAAGCAGACAATAATCGTATTAGTCTGTTCTCATGCTGCTAATAAAGACATACCCAAGACTTGGTAATTTATAAAGGAAAGAGGTTTAATTGACTCGCACTTCCACATGGCTGGGGAGGCCTCAGGAAACTTACAGTCATGGCAGAAGGCACCTCTTCACAGGGTGGCAGGAGAGAGAATGAGTGCCCAGCAAAGGGGAAATCACCTTATAAAACCATCAGATCTCATGAGAACTCACTCGCTATCAGAACTGGATGGGGGAAACCGCCCCCATGGTTCAATAACCTCCCACCAGGTCACTCCCACAGCACGAGGAGATTATGGGAACTACAATTCAAGATGAGATTTGGGTAGGGACACAGCCAAACCATATCAATAAGGAAGCCGGTCTTACAGTAACTCAGGATTAACTCAGGATGAGTAAGCTGGATACCGAATTTGACTTGAGACGGTACAAATGAAGAACCGCAAAATGGCCTCCTGCAGATCCAGCTGCCCCAGCTGTGCCCTGCTGTGAGATTTCCTCCTGGAGCCCCAAGTGAGGGTCCTCGGGAGAGTCTGAGAGCAAAGCACACAGCTACTGGCTGGCACCATCGGTCACAGGTTTGGCGTGCTGCAATTCCGCTGGAGAACGCCGCTTCTCCTGCCCGGTGGCCACAGATGGGCCCCAGAGCTGCAACAGACAGGAGTCAGGGAGAGCTCTGCAGGGGACGCCCGCCAGTCCCAGCCATGCAGGGGCCGAACAGGTGTGAAGTGGCCTCATGTGCGGGACACCGGAAATGTGGACACAGGATGCCGGAAATGTGGACACGGGACACCGGAAATGTGGACACGGGACGCCGGAAATGTGGACACGGGACACCGGAAATGTGGACACGGGACGCCGGAAATGTGGACACGGGACACCGGGAACAGGGACACGCACCAGACACTGGGTGTTTAGAGGCTACTGTCAGAGGCTCAGCTGTAGGAACACTGTTGGGATCACTCGCATCAACTGGGCGATGGATGATGAGAGACACCTACGCTCACGCTCATGGCAGACCAAGCATTCATTTGTGCTGTGCGAGGACAGAGCCCAGAGGGCAGCCCTGGAGGTGACGCTGCATCATGTGTCCCTGACTGAGCTCGGGAAATCCTCACACCAGGGACAGACAGTGATGGAGGGGGCAGCCCTGATCCACTGTCCAGAGTACCCCACCCCCTCCACCCTCACTCCCCTGCACTCACAGGTGCTCTGATGGGCATGTGGCTGGTGTTTAGCCTTCAGCTTTGGGAGAGAGTGAGGGACCCAGACCTGTTAGCTGCAGGGAGTGCCTGACTGGGTGGTCCCCCTGGTGCCCTGCTGGGCCTCGTTTGCTCAGGTGGCCTCCCTGGGGACAGGTGCCAGCCCCTCCCTGAGCCCCTCCCCACCTCTTTTGCAGGTGAAGGCCACTGGCCGGGAGCTTTTCCAGCAAGTGTGCAACGCGGTGAGCATCAGAGACACCCAGTTCTTTGGCCTCTGTGTGATCAGAAGTAAGCATCGCTCAGGCCTCACTTGCAGAAATGCCCAGGGGCCGCGTCTGCCGGAGGTCAAGGGGGCGGGCGCACCACACACATCCATAATGTACACAAATATTTACAGATCACTCTCACATGTACACATGCACACACCACACACATGCACACAGTTACACACCACTCACACTTGTACACATGCATACACCACATAGGCACAATTACACACCACTCACACATGTACACATGCACACACCACACATATGCACAGAATTGCACACCACTCACATGTACACATGCACACACCACACACATGCACACAATTACACACCACTCACACATTTACACATGCACACACCACACATGCACACACACACCACTCACACATGTAAATATGCATGTACCACACATGCACACACACACCACTCACACATGTACACACACTGCACCACACACATGCACACAGTTACACACCACTCACATGTACACATACATACACCACACAATACACACAATAACACACTACTCACACATGTACACATGCACACACCACACACATGCACACAATTACACACCACTCACACGTACACATGCATACACCACACACATGCACACACACCACTCACACGTACGCATGCATGCACCACACACATGCACAGTTACACACCACTCACACGTACACATGCACACACCACACATGCACAGTGCCGATTGTGCTGTTCTGAGGGGCTGTTGACTCCAGGGGCTTCCAGGAAGCCTCTGTGCAGTAGCAGGCTCCTGGATTTATGTGAATTCTTACCTGGAGTTCTAGTACATGCAGACGGCAGGTGGGGGGGAGGGTCAGCCCCCTGGGCTCCACAGACCCTTCAGCCAGATTGTGTCGCATGGAAGAGCTGTAAGAACCCGAAGTGCTTCATGTGCACTTTTTGCTGCCCCAGGAAGTGAGTGGCAGCACCGGTATCCAGTGCTGCAAAGGACTGGGGGCTTCTCATCTATAGTGGGGGCTTGAGGTTGGCAGCACAGACAAGCCCTGGCCCTCTCTCCCCAGCCAAGCCAAGGGAGGCTACTCAGGGCACGGACAGATGGAGATGAAGCTCAGTGCTGACCAGCGGTGGCTGAGTATCCCCCTGCCTTGCTGCCTGAGGAGGAGCAAGACCTCTGCCTGAACCGACCTCTCCCAGGCTCCCCCAGAACAAGCCGGCCTCTGTCTAGGGGAGTGAGTGAGCCAGGGTGTCCCTGCACAGGACACCGGGACCCACGCATCATCCTCCCAGGGTCTGCAGCGCCTTGTCAGGGGCTGTGAAGGGAGAGTGAGATTTTAGGATCCTTCTGGATGAAGCCGTCTTGCTGCGACCGTCCCACGTGGTGCCCTGGGGTTCCATCCCCAGTTTCTCTTCCGACCATTGTGAATGTGGACAGGGGTCAGCGCTTCCCTCAGTGCAGGTGGCCCCGGCCCCTTCTGTGCCTCAAAGTAGAAGCGAGAGTGCCCCTGTCTCAGTCTCCTCCTTCTCTAATCTCCGCCTGGAGCAGAACCCTAACTCCATCTCAGGGCTGCTCTGGAAGCTGTGGGACCCCTGGGTGGTGTGGAAGGAGGACCCTGTGGGGCAGAGGGGTGTTGACTTTGGGGAGTCCAGTTTTGCTGTTTGGTTTTGTGGTTGGTGTCATCAATCTGTGATTTTAGAAATGAAAAGAAAATTAGTCTGGAGGGAATGAGGGAAGAAAGTCAAAGCATCCCAACCCTGTTCTTGGCATCGTTTATTTCTTAAAGGCTTAAAGTATCTTTAATAACCAAGAAACAAATCGAGGGCAGGGCAGGGGTTGGGGGAATTCGGGAGCTGCCTGGAAAACCCGGGCCAGGACCCATTGCTTTGCTTGTGGATCATGTCCGTCACCGCCAGACCAGACGTTCACTGTCGCGTTGGAGCCGCTGTGTTTGTGGGGCAAGCTCTGGCCGGTGCTCCACTCTGCTTTGTCTATGCCCAAGTTCTCGGCACTGAGGCTTCACTCCTCTCCCAAGGCAGAGAAAAGCCCCAGGGCATCCCCCTCCCCTATGCGAGGCCCTGCACAGGGCGGGTGGCTGTGGTTGAGAGGGCCTCTGGGAGGCGCGGTTCCAAAGGCCATGGGTGTGAGGGCACGGGACTTCAGCCCTATCCGGAGTACAGGCCCGGCCTCTGATGTCCCTGAAACCTAGAGATAGCAGGTGGTGTTGGGGGGTTCTGAGGGTGGAGTGTGGGGGTCCTCCAGAGGTCCAGTGGCAGCTCCTTGGGGAAGGACCTCCCCTCCCAGCAGGGGGTGCAGGGCAGGGCATCTCTCCTGATAACCAAGAATCCATCGCCCAGGCGGGGCAGGTTCCCGGTGGCCAAGGATTCTCCCAGTGTAGATGCTGATGATCCTCGGTGTTGGGGAATTGCAGACAGGTCACGAAGCCGGCAGCCCTGGCCTGGACGCCTTTGTCTGGCTTCTAACCCTGTTTCCGTTTCAACTGAGGCACAGTGTCTGTGTAGTCAACTGCCCAGATGCTAAGGGGAGAGCTCATGGGCATTTGCATTTGCCGTGTGTCTGAGCACAAGGGCCAGCAGTGGGGAGGCCTGGGAGGCAGGAGGCAGGGGTCCTTGAGTTCTGAGGGTCAGGGCAGGATGAGGGTCTGCAGCACTGGGACAGCCTCGAGCAACAGGAGGGGCTGGGAGGGTGACCCGGAACAGCTCCCACCAGCAGCCAGGCGGGCGCACACAAAGGGAGATTGCTGGCTGATCAGCCAGTGTTTGCTTTGGAGGCGCCTTTACCCTGTGGAGGGAGTTCCCAGGTGGAAGGACTTTCCAACTCCTGCCGACCAACTCTTTCTCGCGTCCCTCTTGACGCTGTCCCCTTTCTCCCTGTCCCCTTGACCCTGGACGTTTGAGACAGCCTGTGGCCGAGCTCACTGGCCTTGGGGACAAGAAAGGAATCTCTGTCACCTTTCCTCCCGGTGATCCAGGAATCTGCCTCTGAGGAGGAGGACAGACTCAGAACTGGCCCCTCAACCTCCCTGGGGCTGTGGCTTGGCGCCTCCACCCAGCAGAGCCCCGTGGCCCCAGGGCCTTCTTGACCCCAGGACACCCTTCTTGGTTCTGGTCAGAGTCCTTGCTTTGGAGATTTGGACTTTTTTAATGGGAAGTACTTGGATTTCTTACTTTAATTATCTCGTAAGTTGTAAATTGTGTACATTTTTGAGACATTTTATAAATTGTGTACATTTTTGAAGCCTATAGCAAAAAACAAGAGATGCAATTTGGGGCTTGGATATAGAGACAAGGCAAAATAAGACAGAGACAGAGAGGGATAGAGAGAGGGTGGGCTCCACCTGGCCTGGCCTTGGCCCTCACTGCCTGGAGCTTGCTCCTGTGGCAGTGAGCGAGGGTGCCGGTGTCCAGCACCTTGGCCAGCCCTACAGGAGTCTCCTGCTGTCACGCCAGTGTCAAGGGTGGCAGAGCACAGTGGGGGAAGCTCAGGCCTTTTGTTCAATCAACAAGCACTTGTGGAGCTCCACGGTGTGTCCCGATCTGCCTGCCAGGAGCTGGGAGGACGACTCTCACCGGGAAGAGAGTGAGGAGGCTCTGGAGGGTGCATGTGGTCCCCACCCTGCTGGGTTCAGGGGAGCCTATAGCCAAGGCCAGAATCTCCCCTTCCAGCAGCAAGATGTATCCTTCTGATCCCATTTCTCTCTACAGATAGTGTGTGTGTGTATAGATACATAGAGGGAGAAAGAGAGAAGCTGATTTATTGTAAAGAACTGGCTCCTGTGATTGTTGGAGGCTGGCAAGTCTGAAATCTGCAGGGCAGCCTGGAGACCCAGGGAGAGCTGCTGTGTTGAAATCTGCAGAGCCAGCCAGCAGGCTGGAGACCCAGAGAGACCCACTGTTGAAACCTGAGACCCCACTGTTGAACCCACTGTTGAAGCCAGCCAGCAGGCTGGAGACCCAGAGAGACCCACTGTTGAAACCTGCAGAGCCAGCCAGCAGGCTGGAGACCCAGGGAGACCCACTGTTGAAACCTGCAGAGCCAGCCAGCAGGCTGGAGACCCAGGGAGAGCCACTGTTGAAACCTGCAGAGCCAGCCAGCAGGCTGGAGACCCAGAGAGACCCACTGTTGAAATCTGCAGAGCCAGCCAGCAGGCTGGAGACCCAGAGAGACCCACTGTTGAAATCTGCAGGGCAGCCTGGAGACCCAGGGAGAGCTGCTGTTGAAAATTGCAGGACAGGCTGGAGACCCAGGGAGAGCCGCTATTGCCATCTCGAGTCCGAGGGTCATCAGGAGGCAGAGTTCCTTCCTCCATAGGGGACCTCAGTCTTTCCCTCTTAGTCCTTCAACCAACTAGACGAGGCCCACCACAGTATGAAAGTCATCTGCTTTACTCAAAGTCTACTGATGTAAATGTCTCCCTCCCTCCCTCCTCCCTCCCTCCCTCCCTTCCCTCCTTCCTTCCTTCCTTCCTTCCTTCCTTCCTTCCTTCCTTCCTTCCTTCCTTCCTTCCTTCCTTCCTTCCTTTCACTCCGTCACCCAGGCTGGAATGCAGTGCTGTGATCATGGCTCACTGCAGCCTCAACCTCACGGGCTCAGGTAGATCCTCTGGCCTCAGCCTCCTGAGTGGCTGGGACTGCAGATGCATATATTGTAGCAGGACGAGCCGCAGACAAAACTCCTCAGACACCAGATTAAAGAAGGAAGAGGTTTTCTATTCATCTTGGAGCGTCGGCAGACTCGCATCTTAAGAGCTCTCCGAAAAAGAAATTCTTGACCTTTTTAAAGGCTTACAACTTTAAGGGGTCTACGTGAAAGGGTCGTGATAAATCGAGCAAGCGTGGGAAACGTGACTGGGGGCTACATGGCTTAGCTAACAGAACAAAAAGTTTTACAATGGTTTTTTCATACAGCGTCTGGGATTTACAGATAACACAAGTAGTTTAGGTCAGGGGTTGATGTTATTATTATTACTTTTTTTAACTCCTAGGGCCAGGTGGTGGTGTCAAGGTTGTCTGGCTGTTTATCTTACTTTGGTTTCTTTCTAACTTTTTGCTTTCTCTCTCCTCCTGTCTTGTGAACTAGGCAAGGTGAGGGGAGTAGTAGTGGTCTCCTTCCTTATCCCCTGCTTTGAGAATTTTCACTAATTAATGGGAGTTCTCACCTTTGTTTTTACTTTTTGAGTCTTTTGCGAGACAGGGTGATAGTGTTTTATGTAATACACTTTTGTTGAAGTTTTCTGACGAACGATGGTAGCTACAAAACCTTTTATCATTTGAAAGAGTAAGTGTAACACACAGGGGAGCAGCAAGCAAGTTTCCATTACTAGTAATACACTTACCGTGAGGGTTTTACATTTTCTTATAGCTGAAAACTATTTTCTAAATGAAGACCTAGGATCAAACCTGAGTTAAACCTGTACAGGCCCATGTACCAACTTGTCTTAAGCAGGCACATGTCCTAAGCAGGTTGGTTTTTTTTACTGGGTCTTAAAAGGTTTTTCTTAGCGAGTAACACAGTATTTTTTAATAACAGAAGTTTTTAAGAGCCAGACGCTTGAACTTGGGGCGTCTGTTTGGGGAAAGGGTTAAAGTTATCTTGAGGCATTAACTCTTTTGCTTCTCAAGGCCATTGGTCTCTTATGTTAGCCTTTTTATAAACATAACATGAAGAAAATTGGCCGGGCACGGTGGCTCAAGCCTGTAATCTCAGCACTTTGGGAGGCCGAGACAGGCGGATCACGAGGTCAGGAGATCGAGACCATCCTGGCTAACACGGTGAAACCCCGTCTCTACTAAAAAACACAAAAAACTAGCCAGGCGAGGTGGCGGGTGCCTGTAGTCCCAGCTACACGGGAGGCTGAGGCAGGAGAATGGCGTAAACCCGGGAGGCGGAGCTTGCAGTGAGCTGAGATCCGGCCACGGCACCCCAGCCTGGGCGACAGAGCAAGATTCCGTCTCAAAAAAAAAAAAAAAGAAAAACATAACATGACAAAACATCTAGGCTACAAGCAATGTTTTCAGCCAACTGAGCAAATAGGTTTTTTCTTTTTTTGCTAAAGGAGGAGGTTCTGGTAACTTCTGGTTTATATGTTTAAAAATGACTGAAAGACTCGGAATTGTCGCTGGGTTGGATGGGTCTGGGTTTCCTAAGTAGCATGTGTACAGTGGGGATACCTTATATAGGTGTTTCTTCTAGCATGGTTATAAGGGTAGCAACAACAAAACAATGTACAGAGTATTCATATCCAGCAAGGACAAAAGAGGTCCTTACTTGGGAAAAAGGTTGAATACAGTGACAGATCAATAGGAAAACAGTTAGTATTACAGGAAAACTATTAATCTTAAGATTTTTAACTACATTTACTTGCTTGATGAGTCCTCAAGCTTCGGCCGTGCGTAAACTAGTCAGCTGCCGGTGTGTGACTAGAGCAGGGCTTGTTGTCTCCTCAAGCTTCAGTCGTGCATAGACCGGTCAGCCTCCGGCGTGACCAGAGCAGGGCTGTCGTCCTCAGCAGCAGCTTGGTGTCGTCTCAGGATCAGCCGGGTTGGGTGATCTGTGTCCTGCTGGCTGGTTTACTTGTCCTCATCTGCCGGTGTTAGCTGACTGTGGTGGATCCAAGACACAACACCTGCAACTTTAACAGCAGTGGGAGTGGACAAGGTTACAGTATAGGGCCTATCCTATATGGGTCCTATTAAAATTAGATTTTACTTTAAACAGAGTCAGTAGATTTAAAGGGGTGTCAAGCTTATAGGCATTTCCATTTATGTAATCATCAACACTTTATATGGCTATTTTTAAAGCCTGCATTTGCTTCTTTAAGGTTAATTCCTTTAGTTTCTGGAGGTCACCTTTAATTTGACCTATGATTTGCGGGTGGCCGACCGAACAAAATCTTATAGGGCAAATACCTAGTTTGTTTGGTGGGGTGCCCCCGACTCGGAGGAGGACCATAGGCAAAAACGTGATTTTATCTTAAATGAATTTTCTGGCAGTATTTTTTTTTAGTAGCTGCTCGAGTGTCCAGTTCATGCGTTTTACCTTTTCTTGAACTTTGTGGCCAATAGGCTGTGTGTAACTTTTATTTTATTTTTAACAGTCTTGTTAAATTTTGCATTATTTTAGCGACAAATGCTGGCCTTTAAAGTTAGAGGTAGTCTAAACCTGGAGATAATGTCTTTTAACAGAACTTTAGTCACTTCTTATACTTTTTCTGTCCTGGTGGGGAAAACTTGAACTTACCTTGAAAAGGTGCAAACAAGCACTAGCCTGTACCGATAGCTTCCAGCACGGGGCAGTTCTGTAAAATCTGTAAGCAAGTTTTCACAAGGTATGGCTCTTTTTCCTGTTTAAGTTTTTTAGAGGAGGGGTTCTTCTCCCCCCGCCACCCCCCTTTGTAACTCTATTTAGTGGCTTAGCCTTCAGCGAGAAATTGGAATCCAGATACGGCAGAATCTTGCTGCTTTTAACTTCTAATGTGACCATGGGCTCCCGGGAGCCTAATGGGATGGTGCCTAGTCTGCCCTGGTCTTTACTTTACATTTGTTAGCTCCTGTCAGCCTGAACGGATCAGTATTTGGTTCCTCCAAGGTGCAGCAGCCCTTGGCCGATGGCCTCTTTGTCTTGTGGCCTTGGCCAATTCCTTTATTGCCTTTTGAACATTTACCCTCCTAGTGTCTTTTCTTTTTGCAGTTCGCACATTAATCTCTCTCTAGCCTTGTCTGGCTCTTGAATCTTTGCCTAACTTGACTTTTTTCACGTTTATATCCACGTCCACGTCTTCTCACATTGCTAATTTTTTTTTATAAGAGCTGTTGCTAACAGATTGGCTTTTTTTCTTAAGTCTTTAATTTAGTTTTTTTTTTTTTTCCTGAGTTTTCTTGCTCTCACGGCCAGTCGGTGGGGCCAGGCAACGGCACGGGCCCTGCCCCTGCGCACTGCTCTCTGTCTCTCCTGTGTGCTTCTGATTCTCTTTTTCACCTTTACTCTTAGTCTTTTTTTTTCCTTTTGCTCTTTTCCAGTTTTGTCCCTTGGTCACAGTTAACATACACCTTGGTGGCCACTTTTATAGACTAGGTAGTATTCATGCCCGCAGCTTCTGCTTGATGTTACCCTGGGTTTGCTTTACAAATGAGTATTCACTATATACTGATTTCCAGCAGCCTCAGGGTTCAATGGGGTGTAGAGCCAGAATGCTTTATAGAGTCCCTTATAAAACTGACTTAGGTTCTTGTCAGCTCCTTGAAGCATTCCTGAAATCTTTTTTATATTCCTTGCTTTTTTCTACGAAGTTTTAGCCTCTGCAGAAGTGCTTCTTAGTACCTCTGCAAACGCTGAAGCTGAGTTGCATTCTCTGGGTGTTTTTTTCCCCTTTTTCCTAGAGTTTAACAGGCTCTTTTCTTTGTATAATTTTCCATGCACTTGGAGGGTTAAACAGGCATACCAAGAGTCAGTGTAAATGTTTACAGTCCTACCTTCACTGAGTTCTAAGGCCCGAACTAAAGCAATGAGCTCAGCTTAACGACAGTGTCCAGGGTTACCACCGCATGCTCCGCACATCTCTCTCCTTGTGGGTTGATGAAGCTGTTCCCGTCCACGAATAGCTCCTGGTCTACTGATGCCCAAGGCTGGTCCTGGAGGCCAGGTCTGCTGGAGTAAACTGGAGTCCAACACCTCTACACAGTCGTGCTCGACAGGGCTTTAGCTGCCGGGAGCAAGGTGGCGGGTTCAGGGTGTTTCCAGTTTAGTAGATCAATGGTTGAAAAGAGTTGATAGATGAAAGTATGTTGCCCCCCGCCCCCCCAGATGTGGGCCTGGTCATTATAATAGACAGGTCCTTGCATCTCCCTGAGAGGCATTTACATAGCTCGAGCAAGCCCAGATCTAAGACGGCCACTTGACTATCTTGACTTCCTTCCTTGGCCTCTGGAGGCCCCATCCTCCCCTCCAAGGTGAGACCTGGGGCGTGTTAGCTCCTGAATCTCGTTTCTGAGGGGGCTGTTGGCCTCGGTAAAGTGGGGTAGTAGGCTGGGACATATGGAGAAAGAATTTCTATTATCTCTGGTAGCTCCTGCAAAAGTGGCTTCTCTTGCTGTTTCTGGGACTCCCTTTTTAACTTTGTGTCTGCTGGCGAAACCGCTCTTACTTTTACTTTTGGCTTTTTTGCAATAAGCTGTTAAACAGGGCTAAATTTATGCTGGTTTTGTCTATATTATATTTAACCATGAGTCAATATAAAGGAATTTGATCTAGGTACACCAGCTATCCTCCCACCCCTGTCACCACCTTAAATACATGGCCAATTGTTCTCTAACTATAGTTCCTTCAATGGGCCATCCAACACCAACAGAGGGCAGTTCTAATTCACACAGAGTTCTTAACCTCTAGGGGGTTAACTTAACTCTATAATCTCCTGCAAAACCTTTCTAAAGGTTCTGTAACATGCATTTAATAGAGTAAGTTTTGATGATTTGATGACTTTCTTTTTTTCTTTTTGAATTTTTTTTTTTTAACACAGTTCCTAGCGGAGTGGGCTTACTTTGTGTCTGACCTATTTTTTTCTCGAGACAAAACAACATTTACACTACAAGAAGGAAAGGGTAAAAGGTCACTCACTCATCTAATTCACACTAAATAAAAATCAAAACTAAAACCAAAGTGTTGTTAAAGGCACACCTGTTCGTCAAGCAATTTAAGCCAAGTTAAAATCAGAACCAAAACCAAAGTGCCAATAAAGGCACGCCTGTTTATCAAGCAATTCAAGTCAAGTCAAAAACAAAAACCAAAGTGCCGGTACAAGCATGCTGTGGGTGATCAGGCCACGCTTCCACTCAAATGGAGTGGGCAAGTTCCAAAGACCAGTCTTACCAAGTTTCAGATGTCCGGATTTCAAGTGCCAGTTCCTTCCCGGTGTTCAGCCACTGCGTTGATCCTCCACGGGGGCCTGCTGTGCACTGCTTTGACTAGGCGTTCCACCGGGGCAAATGCCTACCCGGGAGCGCTGTCAGGATCCACATCGCTCAAGCTGGCCAGAGTCCCCCGCAGGGATGCTCTACAGGGCAGGCATAAGCTGCCTAAGGGACTGCCTTGACCATCCGTTAATCGGTCAGGGAACCAAGAAATGTAGCAGGATGAGCTGCAGACAAAACTCCTCAGACACCGGATTAAAGAAGGAAGAGGTTTTTTTATTTGGCCGGGAGCGTTGGCAGACTCACATCTTAAGAGCTCTCTGAAAAAGAAATTCTTGGCCATTTTAAAGGCTTACAACTTTAAGGGGTCCACATGAAAGGGTTGTGATAAATTGAGCAAGCGTGGGAAACATGACTGGGGGCTACATGCATCAGCTAACAAAAAGTTTTACAACGCTTTTTTCATACAGTGTCTGGAATTTACAGATAACACAAGTAGTTTAGGTCAGGGGTTGATGTTATTATTATTACTTTTTTAACTCCTAGGGCCGGGTGGTGGTGCCAAGGTTGTCTGGCTGTTTATCTTACTTTGGTTTCTTTCTAACTTTTTGCTTTCTCTCTCCTCCTGTCTTGTGAACTAGGCAAGGTGAGGGGAGTAGTAGTGGTCTCCTTCCTTAATACCACCACAGCCAGATACCTTTTGTATTTCTCTGTGGAGTCGGGTCTCATTATGTTGCCCAGGCTGGTCTCCAACTGCTGGGCTCATGCAATCCACCTGCCTCTGCCTCCCAAAGTGCTGGGATTACAGACATGAGCCACCGCACTCAGCCTGAGTGTTGCCCTCATCTTAAGAATGTCTTCACGGTGACATCTAGACTGCCTTGACCATACAGCGGGGCACTCTGGCCGGGCTAAGAAGGGTGCACCCATCACCAGAAGTGATGATGTCTGCTGTCCCACTTCTAGGGGTGTGGAGGTTTAGGGGACAGTGACGATTTTGAGAAACAAGTGGCTTTGTCTTCCAGATTGGTGTTGCCGCAGGAATTGTTCTCATAGTGTTTGACGTTAAGCACTAGGAAGGACTAAGCTTGAAAAATTCATTTTCTCTCCTTCTCATTGTGATTTGAGGTGGAATTTGGAAGGACACAGCAGGGTGATTTAGGTAATGAACGTACAAATAAAGGGCCTTTTGCTGACCTTACTGAGGCAAAGGTAACCCCAGATCCTTTAGCAACCCCAGATCTGCTACTCATGCTGCAAACACTGAAGTTCAAGCTCGAGTACCCAAATGGTGAATTCGGGGGAGTCAGGACCAGAGAATGGTGATCCAGACCTTTTCACTCAGCATTTGCTTAGACCAGGCCTTGGTAGAGTTTTTCTGTAAAAGGCCACATAGTAAATATTTTGACTTTGCAGTACGAAAGCAGCTATGGACACGACGTAATAGAACGATTGTGGCTGTGTTCCAACAAGATTTTGTTAACAAGAGCAAGTGGCTGCTGGGGTTTGGCCTGGGGCCCTGGTTTGCTAACCCCTGGCTTTGAGGGTCCTTGGCCTGTTAGGGAGTGGGGTGGGGACTCCCCTAGGAATGGCCTCTGCAAGCCTAGGCCTCCCCATCTGTGAGATGGGAGTAGATAACAGTGCCATCAGGTTAAAGATGTAAGGATTGGTTGAGAGTCTTTAGCACAGAGCATGGCACGCAGTGTCCAAGCAGCGAGTTGCTGTGATTGTTACCGATGAGGCCAAGTGTTTGATCCTCCCTGACACAAAAGGAAACTGGGGCTGGTGACACCCTGGAGCCTCCCCCTGGGTCTAACACCGTCTAGAAGAGCCGGGTACTAAGGATTAGAAAGACAGGCAGGGCGGAGAGTGACTGAGCCATGCACCCAGCCCTGCAGCCTCCCCTCTGGGTCTAATGCCATCTAGAAGAGCAGGGTTCTAAAGATTAGAAAGACAGGCAGGGCAGAGAGGGGCCAAGCCAGGCACCCGGCCCTGTGATGCCCTTTCTGCAGGCCTCTGTGGGTAAATCTTCCTCACTGGTGTCTTCCTTTATCTGCAGAACGTGCGAGCACTTGGGGATGGAGTATCTTCACATGTAATGCAGGTGGCTGTAAGGCAGTACTGCCATATCTGGGACTAATTTTTCCCTGTGGCTTTTATTCTCAGGACTGCAGGTTTTCTAATATAAATAAGAGTAGACAGTGCTCTGTATCCATGGGTTCTGCATCCTTGGATTTAACTAGCCTCATGTTGAACATACTCAAAGTAATAACAATAAATAGTACAACAATAAAATAATACAAGCTTAACAACACAGTATAACAAAGATTTCCACAGCATTTACATTGCATCAGGTTTTATAAGGAATCTCGAGATGATGTAAAGTGTACACGAGGATGTGTGTAGGGTACACACGAACTCAACACCATTCCCGGGTTTTGATATCCGAGGGGTGTCCTGGAACCAATTCCCAGCAGACACAGAGGGATTGTATGTTGTTTTAAGTCACCTGTGAGTCTGAACTACTAGAAGTACCTTTTGCACCACAGTCTTGCTGTCTGGTGGCTGCCCGCAGGGCTACCTCCTGCACTAGGTTCTGCCCAAGGATGGCGGTGACTATGAGGGTGGCCATGCTGCCCTCCAGGGTTCATGCTGTTCAGAGTCTGCTGGGGACCCTGCGTCCATGTCATTGGACCAGGTCCCTGGGCCCCCCCAGCATGAGGCTCCCCTGTTCTGCCCCGACACTGCACAAGGAAGGATGCTGGGTGATTTGACTCTTGACCGAGAGGAAATTGTGCCTGCCTGACTCCACTGCCCACTGCTTACTGCCCTGGGTTCTGGGAGTGCTGGTGTGAGGACAGTCTCCCCAGTGTGTTCTAGAAAGAACGCCTTACCTCTCCCAAACCTCTGTGCTTCCGGTGGGGGCTCGTGGCAGCCTGGTGCTTCCGGTGGGGGCTCGCGGCAGCCTGGTGCTTCCGGTGGGGGCTCGTGGCAGTTTGGTGCAGGGCAGGCAGGTCATGTTTGCTGCAAATTCAGATTTTTGTGACTGAGTTACAGGTTTTTTTCTCCCTGGGGAGCCTTGAATCTCAGAGGTGAAGGAGACCTTACTTAGGATTTTAAGACTTTATTTTTTACAGCAGTTATGGTTCACAGCAAAATTGAGTGGAAGGGAGAGATTTCCCATGTGAACTCCCCGCACGCACAGCCTCCTGTGCTGCCAACATCTCCCCAGGGTGGTGTGTCTGTCCCCGCTGAGGAGCCCACGGTGACCAGTGTCACGCAGTCTGGAGTGGACCTCGGGGCTCCCTCCTGGTGTGGCACGTTCTCTGGGTTTGCACAAGTGTCAAATGCCAGATGTCTGTCACCTTAGTGTCACAGAGAAGAACTTCATTACCCTGAAAGTCCTACGCTCGGCCTGTTCCTCCTCCTCCCCCATGACGGCTAACCCACGGCGCCTTCCACTGGCATCACAGCGGAGTCCCTTTCAACATGTCACACGGGGCAGTCGGACAGCAGGCAGCCTTGTCAGGTGGCTTTTGGCACTTGCCCTGCCTCTGAGGTTCCTCCAGGCTCCTGTTTCCAGTGCTCAATCACAGTCCACAGTCTGGCCCCGCCAGCAGGAAAGCAAGGCCTGAGCCAGGAGATGCCTGGTCAGGGACACAGGGCTGCCAAGTCCAGTCAGCCCAGAGGGCCGGAGCCAGCAGCCGGGTCTGGCAGGGTTCTGAGGACATTGGGGGAATCACGGCACCTCAAGGCCTCAGCTCCAAATCATGAATGGAGAGTGTGGAGCCCACGGACTCTCGGGAAGGCACGCTGACACTGCCGGCCCCGTGAGCCCTGCCGAGACTGGCCTTGCCACCGCTTCCGTCGGGTCCTCTTGATGAAGGGTAGGCAAGGCAAGCCCAAAGTTGGGACTTAGCCTCAGAGGGTTCTTGGCTTCACCCAGGAAAGAATTCGAGGGCGAACGGGTGGCATTAGACAGCAGCTCTTATGGAAGCAGCCATGCATGGCAGCAACAGAGGCACAGCTCGGTGCAGAGCCGGGCCCCCCCAGAGGTAGCACGCCCAGAGCAGCAGCTCAGAGGCAGGGCTGCACTCAGAATCATACCCACTTCTACTTATATACAAATTAAAGAGAAGATTATGCAGACATTTCTGGAAAAAGGCGGTAACTTTCACATCCTCGGGTTGTTGGCCTGGAAAGGGGCAGTACCTCCCAGGGTTGCCATGGCAATGGTAAACTGACCCGCGGCTGGTGGGCGTGTCTTATGGGAAGCTGCCTCCCCCATCTCTGTTTTAGCTAGTCCTCAATTTGGTCCAGTATCTGAGTCCCATTCCCCTGCCGAGTCAACTCATGCCTCCTACCTCACTCTGAGCCACCAGGCTGCCACGGATGGGGTGGCTTAAACCACACACATCTGTGTCTCAGTTCCAGAGGGTGGAATCCAAGGCCAAGGTGCCAGCATGCATGGCTTCTCCTGAGGCCTCTCTCCTGGGCCTGCCAATGGCTGCCTGTCTGTGTGGTCACATGGTCTTCCCTCTGTGTGTGTCTCTCTCTCTGCAGTTTCCATGTTTTTATAAGGATGTTGGTCTTCTTGGATGAAGGCCTACCCTAATGACCTCATGTTCACTCAATGACTTCTGTAAAAGCCCTATCTCGAAATACAGGAACTGAGGTGCCAGGGGCCAGGACTTCAGTGTATGCATCTGGGGGGCATGATTCCACCCTCAGCAAGGGCAACGCCAGGCTCCGCTGAGCCTGGAACACAGTGAGCTCCCTGGCCCCCGCGCCTCTCAGGACTGTCAGGCCCCGACCGTGAGGGCCGACAGGCTGGGCAGAAGCGGGGCTGACTGCTGTGACCCTGAGAGGCCACGTTCAGGTGGGCCCTGCCCGTCACCCCGGGCCCCATCGTAGCCTTCCCATGCATTGCCAGCCATGGCTCTGGCCCTGCCTTCACCTGGGGACCCCTGTACGGGAACTCAGCATGATGTTTTTGGATTCTGCTGGTTGACTTGTCACCAGGGAGGTATCTGTGAGGTGACGGTCAGAACTGGTGTGGTCGGTGGCCAGAGAATAAAGTAAAAGTTTCAGGAATAGCCTGCACCGCCACTGTTCCTGAGGCACCCACTGCTGCGGCCGGCAACTGCTCCCGGGCTCCTCTGGGCGGTGACTTCCCTCTCGAGTGTATTTCAGGGACTCAGTCCTAGGGCTGTGGGTTCCGCATCCTCGGATTTAACTAACCTCATGTTGAAAATACTCAAAATAATAATAAATAGTACAATAAAATAATACAAGCTTAACAGCACAGTATAGCAAAGATTTCCACAGCATTTACATTACATCAGGTATCATAAGGAATCTCGAGATGATTTAAAGTGTACATGAGGATGTGTGTAGGGTACACGCGAGCTCAACACCATCCCCGGGTTTTGATATCCGAGGGGCGTCCTGGAACGAATCCCCAGCAGACACGGAGGGATCATGCGTTGTTTTAAGTCACAGCACGAAGGGTATCTCTCTAGGTTTTATTTTCCTCTCTAGGAAAATTGTTTAATATTTCCAGGCCATAAAGAAAACACATGGTGGCAAATATTTTTAAAATATAGAAACACCTAATTTAGGAAGAAGCATCTCTTGCAGTTTCCAGGGAAACTAGGTTAACAGGTAAAACTCGGATCATTGACTTGAAGTTGATCAACTTAGTACTAGATTATAGACATCTCTATTTTTATTGATTGATTGATTGATTGAGGCAGGGTCTCACTCTTATCACCCACACTGAAGTGCAGTGGTACATTCATAGCTCTCTGCAGCCTTGAACTCCCAGGATGAAGCAATCTTCCTGCCTCAGCTTCCTGAGTAGCTAGGACTACATGCATGCACCACCATACCTGGCTAATTTTTTTTTTCCTGTGGTGACTGAGGTCTCATTATGTTGTCCAGGCTTGTCTTGAATTCCTGGCCTCAAGCAATCCTCCTGCCTTGGTCTCCAAAATTGCTGAGATTACAAGCTTGAGTCACCGCATCTAACCCTGACATCTCTATTTTTCAAATGACTCATTCCATAGCTGAGAGACGAGTGCCTGGGTTGCAGAGGAAGAGGGGAGGGATACATGTTGCTAAATTGCTTTCCCAAAGGGCGTGCCTGGAGCATGTGCCAGTTTTGAATATCAGCTTGTAATATTCCTGCACACTGGAACATCGTTTTAGTAAGCAAGCATTTGACACCCGCACGTGTGTTAGGATGCTCTTTGCATTGTCAGCCAAGGAAAGCCCCGTACACAGCATCAGTTGGAGACACGCAGTTTTCAGCTGTGCGTCTCTTCTCTCAAAGCCACACTCAGTTTTGAACAAATGGTGACACCTGAGAAGCATGGTGACCACTCTGATGAAGCCTTTTGTTTTGCTTTCAGACAATGAGTATATATTTATGGATTTGGAGCAAAAGCTCAGCAAGTACTTCTCAAAAGACTGGAAGAAAGAAACATATGAAGTAAGCATAGAGTGTGGGGTGGGAGAGGGCAGGGCACCACGGTGGACTGTGCTGGACCACAGGGATGCATGGGGTGGGAGAGGGCAGGGCACCACGGTGGACTGTGCTGGACCACAGGGATGCATGGGGTGGGAGAGGGCAGGGCACCACGGTGGACTGTGCTGGACCGTGGGGATGTGCTGCCTTCTGTCCACGCAGCTGCCCCGTCCGCAGGGGACTGCAGTGAGCCCAGAGGCTGCAGGCAGGTGAGCCCACCCCGAAGCGCGCCTTGGCAGATGTTCTTGAACGCTGTAGACCACGTCGCACTCAGAGTTTTCCCATAGAAATTACCATGAGTCGAGTTGTCAGCTCTGGCGGCAGACACCTGAGCTTCGGCTTTGAACTGAGTGTGAAGCAATCCAGGCCCCTCCCCCCGAAAGGGGAAGACAGGACAGCCAGGGGCACCTCCCTGTGGCTCACTGGCTCTTTCTTGTATTTTCCCCACCAGGAAAATGAGAAACCCAGAGCCCCTTTCGTGGCGTTCCTCCGGGTGCAGCACTACGTGGAAAACGGAAGGGTCATAAGGTAACGGCATGCTGACTTTAAAGGATGTTTCCTGGAATACTGAAAATCTGCCACATGACATAGAAGTCCCATGAAGGTCACACATTACATTTGAGTTTCTCCAAAAACAAACAAACAAACAAACAAACAAACAAACACCACTATATTGGCTGTTTGCTTTGGGGGAACACAGGAATTCTATTTAATTGAAAGGTATACAGACTGTGTCATAAATTGGTACTTCTATTTCTTTTTCTTTTTCTTTTTTTTTTTTTTTTTTTTTTTGAGATGGAGTTTCACTCTACTTGCCCAATCTCGGCTCACTGCAACCTCCACCTCCCGGGTTCAAGTGATTCTCCTGCGTTAGTCTCCAGAGTAGCTGGGATTACAGGTGGGCGCCACCACACTGGGCTCATTTTGTATTTTCTGTAGAGACGGGGTTTCTCCACGTTGGTCAAGCTGGTTTCAAACTCCCGACCTCAGGTGATCCACCCGCCTCGGCCTCCCAAAGTGCTGGGATTACGGGTGTGAGCCACCGCGTCCGGCCTAAAGTAGTGCTTCCTCAAACGCCAGGACTCGTACTCGCTAGGGGGGGTACACCGTCCAGGGCTGGGCGAGGCTTCCAGAGGCCGCTGGGCAAAGGGCTCCTGTGCTTTCTGCACGGCGGTTCTCGCTGTTCGCTGCCCACTCTGCAGGTGTCTAGTGGGAAGCTCTCCCCGGCAGGAGAGGAGAAGTTGTACCTCTGGTGGGCTGCACTCTAAACCAACAGGGGCCACTTCTTCCAGAGCTGCCTTAGAGTTTCTAGGAAAACAAAAGATGTCCCTCAGGAGGATCCTGAAACTTACTTCCAGAGCAGAGCTTCAGGGATTCGAGAACAGGGTTTTCCCTGGGGCGAAACCTAAGGGGGTTTCCCAGGAATTCCCTAAGTAGGCATCATCCCCCCCCAGTTCCAAAAGGGATGTGTCCGGTTGTGTGGAAGGTTCTAGGGAGTGAGGGGCGTGCGGGAGGGTTCTGGAGAGTGAGAGGCGTGTGGTGGTGTGGAGAGTCCTGGAGACACTGGTGTGTGGTTGTGTGGAGAGTCCTGGAGACACTGGTGTGTGGTTGTGTGGAGAGTCCTGGAGACACTGGTGTGTCGTTGTGTGGAGAGTCCCGGAGACGCTGGTGTGTGGTTGTGTGGAGAGTCCTGGAGACACTGGTGTGTGGTTGTGTGGAGAGTCCCGGAGATGCTGGTGTGTGGTTGTGTGGAGAGTCCTGGAGACATTGGTGTGTGTGTTGTGTGGGAGTCCTGGAGACATTGCTGTGGTTGTGTGGAGAGTCCTGGAGACGCTGGTGTGTGGTTGTGTGGAGAGTCCTGGAGACGCTGGTGTGTGGTTGTGTGGAGAGTCCCGGAGACATTGGTGTGTGGTTGTGTGGAGAGTCCTGGAGACACTGGTGTGTGGTTGTGTGGAGAGTCCCGGAGACATTGCTGGGTTGTGTGGAGAGTCCTGGAGATGCGGTTGTGTGTGTGGAGAGTCCTGGAGACATTGGTGTGTGGTTGTGTGGAGAGTCCCGGAGACATTGGTGTGTGGTTGTGTGGAGAGTCCTGGAGATGCTGGTGTGTGGTTGTGTGGAGAGTCCTGGAGACATTGGTGTGTGGTTGTGTGGAGAGTCCTGGAGATGCGGTGTGTGTTGTGTGGAGAGTCCCGGAGACATTGGTGTGTGGTTGTGTGGAGAGTCCTGGAGACACTGGTGTGTGGTTGTGTGGAGAGTCCTGGAGACACTGGTGTGTCGTTGTGTGGAGAGTCCTGGAGACACTGGTGTGTGGTTGTGTGGAGAGTCCTGGAGACACTGGTGTGTGGTTGTGTGTGGAGAGTCCTGGAGACATTGGTGTGTGGTTGTGTGGAGAGTCCTGGAGACTTTGGTGTGTGGTTGTGTGGAGAGTCCTGGAGACACTGGTGTGTCGTTGTGTGGAGAGTCCTGGAGACTGGTGTGTGGTTGTGTGGAGAGTCCTGGAGACGCTGGTGTGTGGTTGTGTGGAGAGTCCTGGAGACATTGGTGTGCGGTTGTGTGGCAGGTTCTGGAGAGTTCGGGGGGTGTGAATATGTGGAAGGTGGGGGGTGTGTGAATATGTGGAAGGCGGGGGGTGTGTGAATATGTGGAAGGTTCTGGAGAGCCTTGCAGAGGAGGTCTGGAAGGTATTGGGTTGATGGATGGAGCTACCTGGTGTTATGGGGCCAGTTTGGGGGAATTACATGAGAAGATCTTGTACCTGCATCTTGGGCGAACCTCCCGCCCAGCCCCTGTGATTAATGAATACCAGCCATGGCCAGGCCCCGTGCTGGGCGGTGAGCTCTGGGAGCCAGGTCTGTCCACATCCAGGGATTTGAGTCGCCCAGACTCTGTGCAGCTCTCCTGCACTGGGGCCTGGCTTGATGGAGGCCGAGCTCACTGGGGAAGGAGCGGGACCTCGGGCAGGTGGAGCCTCATCCAGCGGCTGCTTGGTGGCAGCAAGTCACCTGCGTCCTGCTCCAGGAAGAGTGCGGGCCTGTGCCTCGCTGGCCCTGCAGGGACACAGCTGTGGGTAGAACAAGACAGGAACAAGGTACCAGGGGCTCAGGACAGCCCTGGGAGCTGGCGTGGGGAGGGACAAGGCAGGGCCAGAAGGGCCGGGAGTCCCCACGCTGTCCTTCCTGGAACTCACTCCCCGCCGCCTTCCAGCGACCACAGGGCACGGCACCTGTACTACTGCCACCTGAAGGAGCGTGTGCTGAGGTCGCAGTGCGCCCACCGGGAGGAGGCCTACTTCCTGTTGGCTGCCTGCGCGCTGCAGGCTGACCTGGGCAACCACCGGGAGCCGGCCCACACCGGGAGGTACTTCGAGCCACACTCCTACTTCCCGCAGTGGGTAAGGTCGGGGCCTGCCACCTCCCAGCACCGTTGGCCTGGTGCCTGTCCACCTCCACCGGTGCCGTCTGTAGGAGCAGGGGCCTGGGGGCCTGGCAGGGGATGCTGGAGGGATGGACACAGGGCAGTCATCTGTCCTTTTCTCCTGAAGACCCAAGGGTCCTTACCACCCCCAAAGGTGGGCGGTGTGGGAGGAGTGGCCCAGAGCAGGTAGGTCTGGGTGCCTGTGCTCCTGATGCACCCGGCCAGCTGTGTGGCCTTGCTCACTGGCTTCACCTCTCTGAGCCCCTCGGTAGCCTGGCTGTGGAATGTGACCACGCGGGCCTCATGGCTGTGAACCTTCCCGCTTCTCTCTCAGTATCCTGGGACCCGTAGGAGCCTTTGAGCCTCAGCTTCCTCACCTGTAAGGGAAGGAGTGCTGTACCCCTGGGAGGAGGGCCACGGAGAGGCGTGGGCCGTGCCGCTGTGTGCCCGGTCCCAGGCGCTGTCTGGCCTGCTGGCCTCGTGGGTTGATGGCTGTCACCCCGGGGATGCAGGCCCTGTTCCGGGTGAACTTTTAGGTTTCTCTCCTTGACCGCTCATCACTGTGTACCTCTCTATCCTGTGCACCTTGGGGCCTTCTCGCCTTTGCTCTGAGTGGCAGTCGCTGAGGCCAGGGTGGGGCCCAGCCAGGCTTCCTCCCAGCGCTGTGGACGCCACACCTGCCCTTGGCCTCTGGGCACATTTCCACCCTCAGTGATTCCATGTCCCTGTGGGTCTTACCCCCGTCCCGGTGGTGGCCCCAGCTGGTCCTCAGTGGGCAGGTTCCCAAGAGCCAGGGCTCGTTGAGAGTGGAGTCCCCACCTGCAGACGCCTGCGGAGGGCTGGCTGCTGCCATTTCCCTTGGGGAGGGTCCGAGGGGGACAGGAAATCAGACAGAGCCCAGGGCCAGAGCGGGCACCGAGACCATCTCTGGGTCTGGGCTCAGCAGTCAGGCCCCGGCCCTGCCCACTGAGGTCGGCACCAGCTGTGGGAGTCTGGGGAGGCTTCTCGGAGCAGGGGGCCGGTGAGGACGAAGGGGGGACCAGCAGGGGTCTGAGCTGACCTCTTGGCTCTGCCCTCAGATCACCACCAAGAGGGGGATTGACTACATCCTCCGGCACATGCCTGCTCTGCACCGTGAGCGCCAGGGCCTGAGCCCCAAGGAGGCCGTGCTGTGCTTCATCCAGGAGGCCTGCCGGCTGGAGGACGTACCCGTGCACTTCTTCAGGCTGCACAAGGTTGAGCCCAGGGCGGCCAGCGACAGGCCGGTCTCTGACTCCAGGCCAGGGATGGACAGAGCCTCCATGGCTAACAGTGGGACCAGGACCCCAGGCCAGGGATGGACGGAGGCCCCATGGCTAACAGTGGGACCAGGACCCCAGGCCAGGGATGGACAGAGCCTCCATGGCTATGGCTAACAGTGGGACCAGGACCCCAGGCCAGGGATGGACGGAGGCCCCATGGCTAACAGTGGGACCAGAACCCCAGGGCAGGCGTAACCAGAGCCCCCCAAGCTGACAGTGTTATCAGGACCCCGGGGCCGGCATGGCCAGGGCTCTCTTAGGTCATGGCTGATGTTTATTTAGCATGATGTAAGGCAGGCTTGTGCTGTGATAACTGTGCCTTTGGTCTGATGCTGGAGTGAATGAGACTGTCTGTAAATGGGCCCCAGAGCTCAGCCTGGTCCATGGAGGCCTTGGCCCCTAGCCAGACTGACCACACTCTGCCATCAGTGAGGCCCGGTGCCCCCAGGCCTGCAACCTGACCTCTGACCTGTGCCCTCTAGGATAAGAAGGAAAGTCACCCCACCGTGATCCTGGGACTGACCCTCAGGGGAGTGCACATCTACCAGGTGACTGGAGGGGCTACAGCTTCACAGAGCCCCTCCTCCTGCCCCCACCCCCTCCTCCCTTCCCCGCTGGGGTCTGGGCCGTGGAGCATCCCTGCAGTGGCCATGGGCGCTGGCTGGCCCCACCTGGACGCACCCTGCCTCTGCTGTCCCGCAGGAGGTGGACCGCGCTCCGCAGCTGCTCTACGACCTCCCCTGGCCCCACATTGGGAAGCTGGCATTTCTGGTGGGTGTCTGGGGAGTCCCCGTGCCCGGGAGAGCCTGGGCAGGTGCGGCTTCATCCTTGGGGCATTTTCTGGGCATTTTTTCCCGACGAGGTGCAGGTCCCTTCCTGCCGGCCTCTCGGGAGCCTCAGGGCCGTCCTGGCCTCACGGGCTCTGTGCCTGACCCTGGCCCTGCAGGCATTGGGTGTTTAGCTGCCCGGTGAGGTCTAGTTGTTGTTATCGCTTGAAAACTTCTGGCTTTCAATTGAGAAAACCAAGGGAGAAAATAAGAGCAGGTCATAGAAACGCACTTGTGTGGCCTCTGTGCCTCTCGTCTCGGCCCCAGAGCTGTCACCCAGGGCCACCCCACAGCCCGGGTGCCGGGCGTAAAAGGGCAGCGACTGTGGGGGCTGCTGGGCAGCAGGCTTGCTCTGGACAACCAGACCGAGGTCTTCCCATCCCACCCCAGACCTCCGCTCCCCTCACGCAGCTGCGGGCACTTTCTAGCCAAGAGGGCTGTGTCCTCTCAAGCAAGGGCAAAGCAGAGCATGCCCTGAGCACAGTGCCCGTGAACAGCCGTCTGCACTGCAAAGTGAAAACCTAAACCCCGTCCCCCTGGGGGCCATGACTGACACTTAAAATCATCCTTTCCCGTTGCTAGCGTGGTTTTCCACCTGTGGGGTGGCACCTTCTCTCCTGTTTGTTCAGGGGAAGAAGCTGGAGATCCAGCTGGACGGGCTGCCCGCGGCACAGAAGCTGGTTTACTACACGGGCTGCACCTGGCGCTCGAGGCACCTGCTGCACCTGCTGCGCGCCAGCCACCAGCTCCACCTTCGCGTGCGGCCCACACTGCGGCAGCTGCGACAGCGGGAGGCGGCAGAAGGTGGGGCTGGGCTAGGCGCGCTGGGTTCCGCAGCCAGACTGCGCCTTCTGGGCTGGGCTGGGCTGGGCGCGCTGGGCTCTGTAGCCCGGCTGCACCTCTGTCTCTCACTGTTGTGGCCTCCTGGCTCCCGCATCCCCCAGATGCTCAGGTTGAAGGGTGAGGTGGTGGCCCCCCAGCTCTACCCAGAGTGGAATTCTATAGATGGGGCTGGGGGAGGCTGAGGGCTTGAGGAGCTGCCTGAGGTTTCCACTTCTCAGTTTCCTAGTCTGTTTCCCACCTCTCTTCCCATCATGTGCCCACAAAGAGCAAGAAACGCAGGTTCCGACAAGGCTTCAGTGTTTACCCACAGACCTGGTCTCCCTCCCTGTTCATGTCCTCATCTGAGCACGAGGCCTGGCCTCAGTGTTTACCCACAGGCCTGGTCTCCCTCCCTGTTCATGTCCTCACCTGAGCACGAGGCCTGGCCTCAGTGTTTACCCACAGGCCTGGTCTCCCTCTCTGTTCATGTCCTCATCTGAGCTGTGGGTGTGCGTTTCTGTCTCCCGGGCTCTTCCTCCTGCATCAGCGGGGATGGTCCCTCTCCAGCTCGTCCTCACTGTGCTCCCTGCAGAGAAGCAGCGCTACCGGGAGTCCTACATCAGCGATGGGCTGGAGCTGGACCCGGACAGCAGGGGCTCCCCGGGCAGCGGGGTCAGCAGCCAGCACTGCCCTCACCGCCTCTCACGCCACTCCACCGACAGCCATGGCAGCTCCCACACGTCAGGCATCGAGGCCGACTCCTGGCTCAGGGAATCCAGAGAGATGTCTGTGGACACACCCTTGGAGGTCCAGGGTCTCCATGAGAAGGAGCCGTCCTCCAGCCTCAGGACCAGCCGCAGCCACCCCAGCATATGGGGTGACAGCCAAGGTGGGCCTGAGGGAGATGCCCAGGCCCCAGGGACAGTGAGTGCAGCCCAGCCAGCCCCAGCTTGGCTGACCCTGGACGCTGAGGCAGCAAAGCCCTGGCCTGCCCTCCAGTGGCCAGACGTGAGGGGCTGGGGCTGACTGTGACCTGAGTCCCGGGAAATGTGCCAGAACATGCCGGAAGGACAGAGATGGCAGGGAGGAGCTGCCTGCAGCCTGCCGTGCCTGAGTCCCCGTCCCCGCCAAGAGGCAGCCGCAGGCTGGCATCAGACAGGAGAGGTGGGGTCCTCTTGGGGTTGCAGATGAGTCCGGGTCCTTTAGCTTTCTTGGAAGCCGATCTCAGGAGCCCCTCCCACACCTAGGAAGCCCCCTGGCTCCTACAAAGCCCCCCGACTTCTAGGAAGCCCCCCATTCCTAAGAAGTCCCATGAACTCCTAGGGACCCCCCAACTCTTAGGAGCCCCTACTCCTAGGAAGCCCCGTCCCACCAGCGCCCCTCCCGTCAGAAAGCCTGGGTTAGACTCACGTCTTTTTACGCCCAGCTGAGTAGCAGTGAAAAGACAGAGCCATTCAGAGTGTTCTAGGACCGTGTGTCCACCTGGCCCAGGACGCAGCATCCCGTCTGAAGGATGCATCCTGCCCAGTCCCTGTGTTATGAGGCCCTAAAGAGCTTCCTCATCGCCCCAGAAAGGGGACCTCAGCTCTGCTGGTCTCTGAGTGTCCCCACGGCCCTGATGGTGGATGTGATGAGATCAGGTGGGACCAGCCCCAGGGCTCAGTCACCCAGGGCCATCCAGGGTCACAAAACATCACCAGAGCCTCCCAGGGCCAGGCATTCCTGTCACTAAGCCACTGTGTCCACCGTTGCCCTTGGAGTGTCTGGTCCACCAGTAAGGGATGGTTGGCCTCCATCTCTGAGGTTTTACGCAAGCCATGTGGTCTGTAACCCAGCGGGAATCGTCGTGCTAATCCCGCGTCTGCACAGTAAGGGCCCGTTTTATCAGAGGTCAGGGAACGGAGCCAAAGCAGTCACTGCACTGAGAGCAAGGGGGCGGTGTGAGCCTCGGGAGAAGCCTGCCCGAGATCAGGGCCCCAGAACTGCAGGGAACTGCCCTGGGGAGGAGCCATGTCAGGCAGAACCCAGACCCGTGTGCTCATGGCTGCCTCCTCCCACAGCCATTCGCCAGGAACCCTGCGCCGAGGTCAGGACCAGAGGCCAGAGCACCAAGGCTGTGCACCAGGTAGAGTCCCTGCCATGGGCCAGAAGTCCCGGGCCCTGCTCCTCCATCTCCTTCTCCTAGGTCCCCTGTCAGGGGCCTGGGGGACCTTCCAAGGCCTATCAGAGGGTCCCTCGACTGACATCCCCAGAGACGCAGCGGGCAAGTCAGGGAGCAACAAGGCTCTCGGGCACTGGGGCGGGTGGGCGTGGGTGGGGGCCTCAGCCTCAAGGCCAAGTGAGCCGGCTTGCTGTGGGGAGTGAGGGGTCCTGCCTGGGGCGGGGCTGGCCGGGCCCTGAGTGTCACCGGGCCACTGTAGGCAGGACCTGGACACCTGGGCCCTGCGACCTGCCATGTAGCAGACTGGCTGCCTCATCCCCTTCGTCCACCTCCTCCACCTGGGACCTGGTCCCATGTGTGCAGGGCTGCTCCAGGCCTTCCCCCACTTCCTGTGGAGCCCCTGAGCCTTAGGGTCCCCCCAGAGAGCTAGAGGAGAGGCAGTGCCAGTGGTTCCTGGATGCCCAGGTGGGGAACAGGTGGGCTCAGGGTTCCCAGCCAGGCTCCAAGTTGCCCTCCCAACCCCCGCCCCCGACTCCACCGCAGCGGGGTGAGGCCCCCTCTGGTCAGCCCTGTCCAGAATCCCCCTGGAAAGACAGAGAAAATCAGCTGTGGTTGGTTAGTTATCGTGATGCTGGATGGGGAGAGAACAGGGCTGGGCACGGGAGGCTAGATGGAGAGAGAACAGGGCTGGGCACGGGAGGCTGGATGGAGAGAGAACAGGGCTGGGCACGGGAGGAGGGAGGGGAGGCTGCAAGTCCTGGCAGGCACGGATCCATCCCGGTGGGGGTGATCCCAAGCCCAGGTCAGCCCACTCCGGAGGAGACGGCCGCCCAAAGCCGCCTGAGCTCTGGGCCAGGGACTGTCACTCTTGAAAAACGTATTGATTAAAAACAAGAAAACACGCGTAGAAGGGCAAGTCAGACCCTGGCGCTGGGCAGCCTTCAGCGTGGCCTGCCGCTTGCCCCTGCCCCCTGCCCCCTGCTCCCTGCTGCCAGCCTCCAGGGGCCTTATCTGCCTCCTGGGGGCACAGCGGTCCAGGGCAGACCTGAGGGACTATGGCAGCCGAGAAGCTTGGGCTGGAGGTGTCACTTAAGGGCCATGACGCTGCCCACTGGATGCCCACCTGGACGAGACCTTGGACAGTCACCTCTGAACCCAGTTTCCTCCCGTATAAAAATAAGAGGCCATTCTTGATGTTGGAGGTGCTTCCAGAGCTGGTGTTCAAGGCCCACACTCAGACCTGATCCTAAATTACACCAAATGCTAAGAGTCCAGGTCCTCTGAGTTAAAAGGCAGAAAGCAGCCCTGGGAAAGAAGCTAGGCAAGGTGGGGGCCTCCCAAAATGCTTCAAAAGAAAACGCCAAGCCTGTGTCACAGAGGCGTAGGCTGGGGGAGCCCGTCCAGGGGCAGGCTGGCCGTGCACAGCGGCACAGGGTGAGCAATGGCAAGGAGTGTGCCTCTGTGGCCACCAGCAGTGTGGCTGCTGTCTGCGGTGGTGCGAGCGGGAGGGGGTGGCAGGCCTCACCCCGTGTCCTCTCCCTGCAGATCTGGGAAATGAAAGCCGGGGTCAGCGAGGAGCCGCACAGCCGCAGCCTGGACGACACACGTCGGCACCAGCTGGCCCTGCACCCAGCGCCCACCTCACCCAGCCGTACCTTCCGCTGCGCCCCAGACTGCGGGCTGACAGCCCCCTGCGAGAACAGGGCCACTCTCCACAGCAAGAGGTCCAGCAACTGCCTCACCCTGGACCTGTTCGGAGAGGCCCCACCCCCACAGGAGTTTGTGGTGTAGGCGCCATTCACCCAGCAGCGCTGTCTGCACCGCCAGGCTCAGCCCCTGCCCACCCCACTGCCACGTGGCCCTCGGCCCTTCCTGCCCGCCGGATGCTGCCCACACCTCCACAGCCAGCACGCTCCACAGGTTCACCTGTAAGAGGTGTGGAGTGGCTCTGACATCAACCTTGGAGGTGACAAACAGGTCCCACACCTCATCCCTGCCCTCGGTGCACCCAGGAGCTCCTTCCATCGGGGTCTCCAGGGAGCAGGTTCAAGGTCTGGCTGTCGAGTGTCCAGAGACCCATGGTGTTGGCCCCTGAGGCAGCCTGTCACCCATCCTAGTCTGGGAGAGAAGGTGACACAGCTGGGCCCAGACCCTGGAGAGAGGGCTCTGCAGTATCCCACACTGCCAGCTCCCCGAGAGACAGCTCCCAAGCCAGAGTTCACAGTGGTCATCACTGTACAGGACCCAGGCTCCTCCTAGACCTGAACCCCTCTGTAACTCCTGTTCGCCAGCGCTGGGCCTGCCAGGCAGAGGCCCTTCTTGAGGTACAAGCCCAGCTCTGTCACCTGAGATCCAGCCAGAGACCCTCCTCCACCATCCGCAGTCAATGGCTGTGCTTTCCCTTCCCGGTCAGGGCTTCCAAAGACCCCACTGCCCCGGAGCTGACGCTGACTCTGTTCCCATCTCAGCCGTGAGGCCTCGGGACCCGCTCTGCTCACTGGTGGCTTCCTTAAGCCATTGCCCTGGCTGGGGTGGGGCTGGTGCAGCCCAGTTGGTAGAGGGGAGAGGCTTTGGTGATAGATGGGGAGTGGGGGACTGGCTATGCATGGCACCTGCTTTGACCCCGGTGAACTCCAGGGGTAATGCAACCTCGGTACCGTGGGCTCTGGAAGGCCACCAGGGTAGGGTCTCCCCAGGGCTCCTCCCCCTGCATGAGACTCCTGCACACGTGCAAACCTGCTGTCCTCTGCATTTAGAGGAATGGCCGGTGTATCCCTGCTAGTCTCAGGCCCAACACAGAGCACTGAGAGGCCACAGTGGTTCAGCCCTGTGTCCTGAGCACCACTGCCCCCTTCACTGTCTGTGTGGTGAAGACGCCGCCGCACCACCCTCCAGCTCACTGGAGACAAGCGTGAGCTTGAGCCCCGTGGCCTGGTGCAGGGCCACGTGCATTGAGGCCGCCTCTTTGACGGGTCCATCCAGGGGGCCCTCTCCTTTCTGTGAAAGGGAATCCTGTGTGTGCCCCAGGCACGTGTAATAAAGAACCCGAGAGATGCCTCCTGCTTGAACCAGGACCCGCCTGCCTGGGGGGCTGGTGAGACACCGGCTGTAACTCACTCAGGGGTATCGGTCACAGAAGGTTGCGTTCTGTAGATGGCCACGAGCCCCAGTGCTGCCGAGGGCAAGACCGTCCACAATGCAACAGGGGAGGGGTGCCTAGTGCTGGCTCAGATGTGGGCATGTGGGCACTTCCCAAAGCCATTCCCATTAGTACAAGATAATTGATTTGCCCTGGTCCGGGGCAATGACCGTCTTCTTCCCTTGAAGAAACGAAAGCAACAGCCCAGTCCCGTAGACCATGCGGGAAGGCACATACCAGTGTTGGGGAGACGCAGGAGGTGGTGTCCGCCATGAGGCAGGGTCTGAGCTAAGACCTACATGCACACATGCACACACACACGCACACACACGCACACACACATGCACACACACGCGCACACACACACATGCACACACACGCACACATCCACACACGCACACATCGGCACAGGCACACTCATGTGCACACTCCCCATGTCCAGGCTTCCCCTGCCAGTCACCTTCGCCACATGCCATAGACTCCAGAGGCAGCAAAGGCCGGGCCAGCGCACCCCTAACTTGTGGAAGGGTCACACTGCAGCCGGCCCAGCGCCTTGTGTCCTGGCAGAGGCGAGGCAGCCATGGCCCTTGGCTGACCCAAGAAGCCGCTCTGGCCCCACTGGGATTCCTATTTCTGTCCTTCCTCTGGACCTTGTGGACAGACATGGAGAATTATGCCAGATGCCTGTTAACTACCGGGAAGGCCTGCTCCGAAGACTCTAATCTCTGGTGTTCAGAGTACGTGGAGAGGACAATTAGAGGCCCGCTGCTCTGAGCCTTGCCCAAGAGAGGATGGCCGGGCAGGCCACATGAAGCCTATGTGGGCCACTGGCTCAGACACACCCAGCCAGGGCTGGGGCAGGCTCCCCTGAGGCTTGAGCCTCAGCCTTGCTCACCACCCCTTCCCACAGCCTCCTCCGACATCCACCCACACCTGGAGGGGCAGGAGCGGAGCTGGAAGCAGAAGGCCAGCCTGGGAGGGGCCCTCCTTCCCAGAGAGAAAGCAGCAGAGCCGGGCTGCGGGAAGTGGGGGAAGCCAGGCTTTCCTTGTGTACAGATTGAGATCAGAGGTCTTTTAGGCAATACAGCTATTTTGCAGGAAAATGGACACCGACTGGTAGGGACAGGGATGGTGCCTAAGAAGGAAGGGAGGGGGCAGGGCTGGGGGTGGCCTGCAAATGGACAGAGGCCGCTGTGTACAGGGGGGCTTGCAGCCTCCAGGTGGCATGAGGCAGGCAGGTGTGGGAGGGGCACAGGGTAAAGTCCCCAGTCCCTGTCCTACCCTGTCGGTGGACAGGAAAAGAAACCCACCTGTCCCGGTCCCTGCAGACCCCCGAGGAGCAGGCCAAGGACCTCCAGCATCACAGCTTCGCACGACCAAGGCTGGGGTGGCCGGTCCTGTGGCCGGGGCCAGGTCTGCAGTCAAGCCAGCAGGTCCAGACTCGTAAGAACCACCCAGAGGGCTTGTTGGGGCTGGGTTTCTGGGCCCTCCACTGAGTCTGCTTCTGTGGGTCTCGCTGGGACCCGGAACCTGCATTGCTGCCGCGGGGGTCTGGGTCTGAGGGCGCAGCTTTCTCTGCTGGGTGGGGTGTGGGAGGCAGCAGATCCTGCTCCTGGGGGCAGTTGGTCTGAGCAGTGACAGGGTGGCCCTGGGCAGGGTAGGGCCGGTTCCCTCTTGCCTATGTTGAAGCATGGCCCCCTCTGGGCCCCCAGCCATCCGCTCAGCCTCCCTCACGGAAGATGGAGAATTCCAGACAGCGCTCGTCCTTCCTCCAGGAAAGCCTGCTCCATCCACGGTGATTGAGGGCCTGAGAAGCTCTGCTCTTGGGCTGAACCCCAAGCAGGAGGAGGCCGGGGTCCTCAGGTGCCCATCTGGGAGGCCCGGGGCAGCCAGCAACCGCCTCTGCATCTGGGCTGTCACAGGAGAGAAGCTCCCAAGCCGAGCATCAGCCTGTCGTGGCCCATGGACTCTGGGTTCCCAGGCAGGGGAAATGTGCCACGGAACCACAGGAGAGGCCGCCGTGGCCCACGGACTCTGGGTTCCCAGGCAGGGGAAATGTGCCACGGAACCACAGGGAAGGCCGCTGTGGCCCACGGACTCTGGGTTCCCAGGCAGGGGAAATGTGCCAGGACCACAAGGAAGGCTGAGCTCTGGGGACCTGCCAGTGCGTTCACAAACTTTTATCATTTTGTAAAACTTGCAGAAAACTCAGCCGTCTGTGTTTGGGACCAGAAGCCCCTTCCACTCAGGGTTCATCCGTCATGCTCGTTTCACCTTGAGGGGCACTGAGGGACCTGGGGGTGTGAGGGATCCACGTAGGGAGGCTGAACTGGACACGCACTTGGCTCGGTCTGCTGGGAGACATTTCAGGGTTCCCAGTCATGTCGTCTCCATCTGTAGGAGCAGCAGGGAGTCTCAGGACAGGATGGCCAGGGCCAGAGGTCACCTGGCGAGGGGGACATGTACTCCCAGCCTGGGAGGTGTGGGGACTGCAAGAGAAACGGAGCTGGCAGTGGGAGGCTGGATGTGGTAGGAAATGCCGGTCCTGCAGCCGGACCCACGACCGTTCTCACAGCAGCGAGCTGTGATGGGGAGGCTGCCTTCCAGGTGCCAAGGTTAGAACACAATCCCGGGCAGCCCTGCCGGGGGAAAGCTGGTATTCTACAGAGGTGTGCGAAGAGACGACCATGCGGTGGGGAAAATGGCCTGGGTCGATTGTTTATTAATTACAGGCAGCTACCAATAAAACCGTCACCGAATATTGTGTTATTGCATTTTCCAGCTTTTTAAACTTTGTGATGTGATTTTTTTTAATGCTTCTGTGTTTAGATTTATCTTCATACTTTAGAATTTGTAACCTTATCTTTTTCCCTGAAGGAAGGCTCCCCATCACCATCTAACCATGGAAGTTTCAGGCCTCAAAACGGGGCCCAGGGTGGGGACTCTGATCTCAGAGCCTCGGGTCACACAGCGGCTGCCACTCCCTGCTCACATCCCCTGGCTACGGATGAGGCCCCCAGGCCACCGGGAACAGGCTGGGGCTCCCTCCCGCCTGTGCCTGGTTCTCTGGCCACCCCAGTGTGGCGGTGTTCATCCTGAGTCCCCTCCTGGCTCTGCCCTAGCGTCTGTGCTCAGGTGACCAGCCAGGCCTCCCACTGGCAGGGGTGTGGTTCTCTCCATCCAGCCACTGCTGCTGTCACCAACCAGTGCACGCAGCAGGAACCGGACACGTCACCGCCACCAAGTGGGGACCTGTTTGCTGCACCCTCTGTCGTCTGTCCTTGGACATCAGGGCCATTGTCCGCCCACAGCCCTAGACATCCACGGTGTTGGGGCAGCGGCAGGGCCTGGCACAGTGGGAGAAGAGGAAGAAGCTCATCCTCAGAGCAAGATGCAGGACTGTGCCCTGTGGGGTGCGGGCCAGGCTCCCTCCTGAGCGGACATGGGAACACAGAACAATGGGAACAGGCCACCGAGCATGGGCCAGCCTCCAATGGGGTCTCTGCAGGAGGTGGACTGGGAGGTGGGCGCACCTCAGGAGCCTCCGGAAAGTTCTTTATGGCCAGGCACAGTGGCTCACGCCTGTAATCCCAACATTTTGGGAGGCTGAGGCGAGCGGATCACTCGAGGCCAGGAGTTTGAGACCAGCCTGGGTGACCTGGCGAAACCCCATCTCTACAAAATATATAGAAATAAAATTAGCGGGGCATGGTGGCGCCTGTGGTGCCAGCTACTCAGGAGGCTGAGGCGGGAGAATCGCTTGAGCCTGGGAGGTCAAGGCTGCAGTGAGCTGAGATCATGCCACTGCACTGCAGCCTGGGTGACACAGCAAGACCCTGTCTCAGAAAAAACCAAAATGCTCTTTATTCTCTGAGGAAGGGGCTGCCAAGCAGAAGGTGGAGGGAGGCTGTCAGGCTCCGGTGGCCCTGACAGTGCAGGGGTGGAGTGCTCCGCCTGTGGGCTGGGGCGCAGGTCTGGGAGGCCGGCACTGTCCCCCACGGTGGCAGGTGTGTAAAGCGAGGCATCCAGCGGGGGTCTGGGGCCGCCTCCCCGCAGCATCTCCTGTGTTTGGCTTCTCACGTGTGATTCCTGGGGACAGGTGCCCTGGGCTCCCAGAGAGGCTGCAGGACACACACCAGCCCTGGTGTGTCCACTACGCTGTCTTCCCTCTGGTCGCTACAACAGGTCCTCACAGGCTGTGTGGCCTCACTCCGCCTACTCCTCACGGTTCTGGAGGCTGGAAGTCCAGGATTAAGGGGCCGGTCAGTTCCGTTCCTGGTCCAGGCCCCCTCCCTGGCCGCTGCATCCTCTCAGAGCAGAAGGGGCTTGGGAGCTCCCAGGGGCCCCCTTCCAAATGCACTAATCCCACCCGTGAGCCTCCACCCTCACAACCTCACCGGCTCCCACAAGCCCCACCTCCTAACACCATGGCCTTGCTGGTGAGGATTCCGACACAGACGTTGGGGGACACACTCAGCCCTCCCTGCATTGCACGCTGGGACAGATCCAGCTCATCGGTCTCCATCCCGGTCTTGGGATCTTCAAAGCAGGAGCCTCCGACATTGACTGCAGTCTCCTCGGTGCCAAAGCAAGACCCCAGTACAGGAGGCAGCCAATAAATGGGCACAGAACGGGTGAAAGAGGGAGGGAGAGGCCGGGGGTTAGTGCTCTGTGCGCCTCAGTGGGCGGGGCTGGCTTGCTCTGGCACACACACACTTTCAAAGCATGTCAGCTTCACCGGCTTCAAAGCTCATGTGCATGAAAGATATTGCAAAACTCAAACCAAACAGTAAACAAATTAAGACATCTCTAGGACCTAAAAGGATTTCAACACAATGTGAAAAATGTTGGCAAAACATGAAAGCGGGCTTTGTGAGTTTTGAGGAATTACTGAGTTGTGACAATGAGTTCTGGTCTGCTTGGGGGAGCTGCAGCCGTGCTTCCTTCTGTCCGCTGTGGTCCTGCTCCAGCTCCTGCTCTTCTCTGATGTTTCTTTCAGGCAGATGTCACCCACCCTTTGGGACTTCTCCCCGGGTCGCTAGCCCAGACCCTCCCCTTGGCTCAGGTGGTTCCATTTCTGCCCCTTTGCTGCTGGCCTCCTTCTGAGGATGCCCGTGTGTCTCCAGGACCACTGCTCCAGTCATTGGTGTAGATCAAACTGCCCTTCACATGCGGCCTGAAAATGTGACTGTCTTCCGGGTGTCTTCCGGGCTGGGCTGCCACCTCCACCACCTCACCTGCGACAGAAGCCCTGCGTTTTTCAGTAACCACGTTCCACAAACGCCTCCTGACTCCCTTCCAGAACACACAAAGATCAACAAAGCTCAGAATCCGGTCCCGACGTCATGTCACGAAGAGCAGGTAGTCCATCAAAGGGATGGGCCCCATGAGTGAAGGGTTGAGACACCAGCTTGCTCTGGCTGTGCCAACTGTATATACCTCCTTGTCCACCCAGGCTGAGCCAGAGTCCGGCCACACCCACTTACCAACCCACCCTGCATTGTTCTGGCCCCCCCGCATCCCAGGGCTTGGCCGAGGAGCGTAGCTGAAACTACAGAGCGTCCCTAGCACTTTAGGGAAACAGATGTAAAATGTCCGTGGGTTTTGGCCAAGCTCCACTAAGAAGGGAGAAGGTCCAGGGAGTTAGGAGACCCCCAGGGTGTCGGTCACCCAGGTCCTGTCCACTGGGATAACAGCTCGCTGGCCTCCCACAGCAACACCCCCAGGGTCAGCATTCCACCACCTCGGTCTCCACAAATGAGGTGTCTTCCATTTCTGCTAACCAAGCAAAGTCAGCGACTGGATTACAAGTTCCCAGGCCCAGGGCCTTAGCCTCAGCAAGGCTGCTGGGCTCACACTGTGCTGAGGAGGCCACGGCTGCCCCGGCCACACGTGGGCCCCCAGCTTGTCCTCTGTGTGCTCCTCCTGCCTCCTCCGACCGCTGCTCTTTCCCCGAGTATCAGGGCTGGGCCAGGCTGTTCCCGAAGTGAGGTCTGTAGTTAATTCGGATTCCAAGATGAGCCTGGTCCCAGACAGTCCTAAGGGAGCATCCAGGGCCACAAGCCGCACTGTGCGGCCACCCCCACCACTCCCCAGGGCCTGTTCCTGGCTACAGGGGGGCACAGGGAGCCTGCGGAGGAAAGGGCAGGCAAGAGAGATCTGCGGCAGCTGGTGTCCCCACCATATCTGGCCCCCTCCTGCCTCACACTAAAAGATGGCCAGGGTGGGAAACTCGGCATGCAGGGACCTCCAGCGAGTACCAGCAGGCCGGGGGCTGGTGTCTGGGATGCTCTAGGATGGCGGCGTGCGCCCCTCACAGGGTGATTATAGCACAGAACACATGGTCCCGCATGGCCAGACACTTTGTCATTCCCCCTTTGCCACTATGGACCCTTCAGGCCTCTGCACAGAGGCTGCCCCTGCAGGGAAGCCCCCGCCGGACCCCGAAACGGGGCCAGGCCCCGGTCGTTCCGCTCTAACAGGCACCTGTCGCAGCTCCCACACCCTGGGTGGCTGTAGTGTCTTCTGTCCTCCCCATTTGGGCTGTATCCCCCGCATGGGCTCCACGTGCCGCCTAAACCTCTGCTGAGTGTTTCCTCCCACAGATCACTGGCAAATCTCTTCAAAACCAGTGGCCTCTGACCCGCTACAAGCTGAAGAGGGCAGGGTGTTTTATTCCACCCTTGCAGTGTCCTCCGGACGAAACCGCGTGGGTCCCCACCCCACCCCACCCCGGCCCCCTGCAATCTTCCCTCCTCGGGGCCTGGGTTCCTTCCCTTCCTCCTCTCCTCTCCTGAGCCTGCCCATGTCACAGGTTCTGTGGCCAAAGGGCCTGAGGGAGGCAAGGAGGGGGTGCTGTCCAGGTTCAAGGCACCCCTCCAAGCATGCCTCGTCCAGCTGTGAAGCCCCCAGACATGTCAGCCCTGGGAACATGAACCTCACATCAGAGTCACGCGCTCACCCCGTAAGGCGGCTCTCGTGCATGAACAATTGTGCCCTACGTCAGCGCTGAGGAGGTCTGGTTGTGTGCAGTTGGCGGAAGCCACGAGTGTTTTTGGAGATGCATTTCTCCGTGGTGCTGGGACTGTCCACTTCTGTGAGAGAAGGAGCCTCCTTGCTCAGCGTCCTTGCTTTTCAAATGGGTTGATCCTAAACACCTTCAAAGGCCCCGAGCCAAGAGGAAGAAGCTAATGAACAGGAAGATAGCAACCCCAGAGCAGAGCTGTTAATTGACAGGATGTCTTTGAGTTTTAGTCACTGACTAGTTTTGGGGATTTTTTGTGTATGTTTCCTGGGTCTTTCCCTCCCTCTCCCTTCTCAGGGGCAGCGCATCAGCACCACGGTGATGGGCCATTGAAATCACTGGTGGTGGCCAGCGGTGGGGTGAGTGCCTGCAGCTCCACACCCTGGAGACTGGGCTGGTTTGCTCTGAAACCCTGGCACTCTGGGTGTGGCCAAGTGGACCAGGGTGAAGACTGGACCCAGGCTTCCTTCTAGGAAATGAGGAGTTGGAGTGAAAGGCAGACGAAAACCTGGGAAGCGAGGACTCAGCTGCACACCCTGTGATGGGACAGAGGGGCCCAGTCTGCAGCGTGGGGACATCGAGGGTGGCAGGCAGTGGGGTCCAGCGCCTGGGGCCCAAGCGTCCCTCACGCCCACTGCCCTGACTCCCAGTCTCTGTAGACGCCCTTGCTCTAGGCTGTGACTGGCAGGTTCCTGAGTCACTCACGTGTCTGCCATCCCGCGTGGAGGCTGGCCAGAGCCTGTCCAACACTTCCCCAGGGGGAAGCTCTGCCATTTTCACATGGTGCACGTCTCAGGGGCACCGCTGTGGGCCCCACGCGGCTGTGGGGCGAAGCGTCCACGCAACCTCTCCAAAGGCAGCTTGGTTATCGAAATGCCGGCCTTGCTCAGAGAGGAGCTTCATCAAACACACAAAGAAGGCTTGTTGAGTGTCACGTGGCTCAGCCAGGCTGCCCCTTATGTCACGCTATGGCAGCAGCTCCGGCCCTTCAAGGTCAGAAGGAGGACAGCAGGGCCCGGCAGCGGCTATTGCTTGGTGCTGCTGTTCAGTGCGGGCTCCACCGAGAAGCTTCCGCCTCGTGGGGCTGCCACCTCCTGTGTCCGTCATTTGTGCATCGATGTCTCTGTCCTACTAAAGGAACTTCGCGCCTCAGCAAGCTGGTGAGGGGCTTCCTGAGCCAGGGGCATCTGCCTGCCTAAGGGCCAACCCTAATGAGAAGTTTGGTTTTATTTTGGGCACTGATGGAGCATCTCAGAAGCTGTGGGGTCACTCAGGTCATCACAATGATGAGGGGACACAAGTGACATTGAGCAGATGGGCACCAAGGATGCCAGGTCCCCACAAGGCACAGGACACGCCCACCCAGCAAATACCATCCCGGGGGCCATGTGGCTTTAGCCCCCATCAGACATTCATAGGTAGAAATCCTGCATCCGGTGATCCAGGCCTGAAACCTCACACTGTTCTCCATAAAATTAGGAAGGATTATTTCTGCAGTTTTGATGTACATTATGTGTCAGGAACGCAACAGTCACATAAACCAAGAGAAGCTGAAATTGTAACATTACCGAGAGATTTTCACCATTTACAAAATGATACCAAGTTGCTACACTGCTCATGATACGTGAGTCACGAGTGTGACCCTTCCGTGTCCGTCTGCTTTCTGTAGCGGCCACATTTGTGGAGATTTTACATGCCCATGCGTGCACACACACAGATACAGTCACTTGGCCCTTATTTTTAAATTGTGGAATATACATTGAATATTGTCTTCCTTCTTTTACCCTAACTCATTTACTTCACAGTGTGTTCAGGTGTAGTTGTCTTGAAAGTTTTACAAATTGAAATATACATACGTATACATACACAGAAAAAAATTCCTTTTATTTCCCCAGTATATTTTTATTTTTATTATTTATTTATTTATTTATTTGAGACAGTCTTGCTCTGTTGCCCAGGCCGGAGTGCAGCGGTGTGATCTCCGCTCACTGCAACCTCTGCCTCCCGGGTTCAGGCGATTCTCGTGCCTCAGCCTCCTGAGAAGCCGGGATTACAGGTGTCACCGTGCCTGGCTAATTTTTGTATTTTTAGTAGAGACAGTGTTTCACCATGTGGGCCAGGCTGGTCTCAAACTCCTAACCTCAAGTGATCCACCTGCCTCGGCCTCCCAAAGTGCTGGGATTATAGGTGTGAGCCACCGCATCTGGCCTATTTCTCCATTATATTATAGTTACATCATTATATGGATTCTTTTTTTAAAAAAAGGTGTGCCCTGCTAGATTATACAATCCATGTATAATTTCACTTCAGGATAATCAAAGGATCCTTAAAAATAGGTGGTGGTACGAAATGGAGGCATGTCTGTGGGGTTCAGTGCAGGGCTAGGCGGGCTACCCACCTGTGGCCCCCGAGCTCGCAGCCAGCCTGTGCTGAGGGGCGCTGTCAGTCAGTGGGAAACACACACAGATTCTGAAGACTTAGTGTGGACAAAAAAATCTACAATATCTCATTAATGTCTTTATATTGATATCATATTGACTACACGTTGGGATGATCATATTTTTGATACACGAGATTAAATCTGGTCTGCGGATTAGTTTATCATCCATGGATCTACAGAGCTGTCATCTGTTCACTGATCATCTACCATCTCTCTACTACCTATTGTCTATCATCTCTCCCTGATTATATTAAAAACCATGAGTTGAAGCAGATGCCTCTGCTTTCTGCCCCACTATTGGGCTGAATCCTTTCCTGGCAGGGAGAGGCCCAGCATCTCTGTCTTCAGTGCATGATGCCCTGTGCACCTGCCCTCCTGGCCACCCTGACCAAAAACTGGACCCAGCAGCCTAGGCCGGGTCCCCATCCCCAGTGAGGCAGAATGCTCTGCCCTGGGAAAAGGAGTACAGGAAAAGGCCATTAGCACACTGGACCCTGAATGCCCCCTGCCTGTCCCCACCCCTTGCTCTGGGCTCCCTGGAAGGGAGGGGGTTCCTACCCTTCTGCCCGCCATGAGTCAGGGCCACCGCAGCTCACGCTCCTCACCTGAGCCGCACACGGGCACAGGTTTGCTTGGTTTGTGCTAACTACTAGAAAAGACATTTTACCTCTCTCTCACATAAACAGGATGAAGTAAAAAAGCATTTTCCTGGCGTTGAAACCATCTGAAAGCTACCAGCTGTGACTCCTCTCCAAAACCTGCTTCGCAGCCTATTCTCAGAGCCAAAATGATTGCTGATAGGAAATGGAGTGTTATTCTTGGTCTGTGCTTGTGACCCGCACCCCATTCCTCCGAACATGTGTTCCTCCTGGGACCCTGCTCTTGTACCTGCTGGGTCCGAGAGGGCACATCAATCACTGTGGGGCCAGTGGAAATGGGGGACGCCCCAGCGGCCATCCTTCCAGCAGAGGATGTGGTGGGCAGCTGTCTTCACCATCATCCCCTTGTGAGGCAGAGAGGAGCCCTGCGGTGGAGTGGGGCTTAAACGTGCCAGTCCAGCCCCATGGCATGGGAAGTCACAGGCCAGTCTCCAGAGCTGTTCCTTGTCTCCTTTAAGGCTCGCAACCCTCTGGTCTCACCTGGCTTTGCAGAGGAGGAAGCCGGGCTTTAGAGGCCAAGCAAACCACCCAGGGATGCAGAGCTGGGAGGTGGCAGAGCCACCATGGAAACCAGAGTCCACCTGGTCCTGGAGTCTGCAGTGGGGAATCCCGGGGGCCGCGTTTGTGTCAAATCAGATGACAGGTGAGGCTGGCCCCAGACGCCCCCTCCCTCCCTGACACAGCTCCTCACGCGGAGTGTGGTGGACAATCAAAAACAGTGGTGAAGAAAGAGGGAGCCCGGGGTGAAAGGAAAAGCACAAACTCGAGGAGGCAGAGGTGGCAGCTGTGTGTGAGGCCTGGGGGCTCTGGGGCCGTACATGCTCAGCAGCGCCTCCCCAGACTCACAGGTGGGGTCTGCAGTGGGCCCAGGCTGACCAGCTCCACCAGGAAGGAGGAGCTCCCACTGTGGGGCGCTCACGCCCCTGCCCTCCTGCCCACGGCCGTTCCTGCCGGCTCCCGAGTTTCCCGGGGCAGGGCCTTTGGGGCCCAGGGTGGCCTCTGGGGAGAGTCTGATGAGGACAGCGAGTGCCTGCTGTGACACCTGGTGGCCGCCGCTCTGCAAGGAGCTCCTCTGTGAAGCCTGTTCTGTGTGATCGTCTGGCAGCAGTTGGAGGTCCCATCCACGTTCATGAGGGTGCTTTGGAATAAAGCCAGGTTTATCGAGTCCACATGAAACCTGTTTATTTCTAAGCACGTATGCATTATAAGCAATGACAAAACACACAGTTTTAGGAGAAAAACTCATTAATGCGTTCAATCCGGCCTCCTCTTCCCCTCCATCTGGGAGCTGGGCGGCCTCTTTCGGGCAGGGCCTCGCTGGACTTGCCGAGCTCGGATCCCGAAACCCAGGCCCTGCAACGTCTGTGCCAGGTGCCTCTGGCTGGGAGAAATGCACAGAATCACCAGTAACTTTGCGTCACCTCCTTTAAAAAAGAAAAACAACATGCAAGCCGGAAAGAAGAGTGGCATCTGGAAGTGCCAACGTGCTGGCAACCAGGGCCCGAGAGGGGCAGCTGCAGAGAGGGCTGCCCGGCGCCCCAGCGGGAAACTGGCCACGTCTGGTAGGCTCCTGGGATGTGGGGTCTGGGGGGGTGAGCAGCCGGTCACTAGCACCCTTCGCCCGGGTCCGGGAGGGCCAGCAGCCGGTCACTAGCACCCATCACCCGGGTCCGGGAGGGTGAGGAGCCAGTCACTAGCACCCCTCACCCGGGTCCAGGAGGGTCAGCAGCCAGTCACTAGCACCCCTCGCCTGGGTCTAGGAGGGTCAGCAGCCGGTCACTAGCACAGCCCGGTCCGGGAGGGTGAGGAGCCAGTCACTAGCACCCCTCACCCGGGTCCAGGAGGGTCAGCAGCCAGTCACTAGCACCCCTCGCCTGGGTCCAGGAGGGTCAGCAGCCGGTCACTAGCACCCCTCGCCCGGGTCTGGGAGGGCCAGCAGCCGGTCACTAGCACCCATCACCCAGGTCCGGGAGGGTCAGCAGCTGGTCACTAACACCCCTCGCCCGGGTCCGGGAGGGTCAGCAGCCAGTCACTAGCACCCCTCGCCCGGGTCCGGGAGGGCCAGCAGCCGGTCACTAGCACCCCTCGCCCGGGGAAGCTGCAGGCCTTCTCACACTCCTGTGTCCCGGGAATTGGGAGGGAGGCATGAAGTCAGCCCTACGGGGTGAGTCTGCACGTGATCCTGCGGTGCGCTCAGCCCCCTGGGACTGCGTTTTCCAGAGCTCCCTCATGCCCACACCTGCTGCTCACGGCCCTGTGGCTCCCTCAGGCTCCACTGGGGCAGAGGCTGTGTGCCCAGGACTTCTCCTCCTGGGGGAATTCTGTCTCTTCCTTTTCTTCAGGACCCGTAGCAAGGGTTAAGCGGGACAGATGGAAACCAAAACCAACGGAGAAGGCAGGGAGAGCTAAGGGGAGGAAAAGTGCAGACCCCAGAGGCCAAGGCCGGGGCTCCCTGAGGGAACTGCTGGCTCTCGGGCACTGTGTGCCCTGTGGTGCCGCCCCTGAGATCACGGTGGGCTGTGCACCCAGCCTAGGTTGCCCCGTCTCTCAGTTGGGGCTACAAGCTTTGGAATCCAAGAGTACCAGGTGGTCTCTGTCTTAGAGGTAGAATCCAAAAATATGATTCTGTGAACAGCCCCGTTATTCACTGTGCGGAGGAAGCCAGTTTGCCATGAGAGGGGGAAATACCCCACAATGAGAGATAGGGATAGTGTCTGGAACATTCTGGCCTCCCCGAGTCCCGAGCACCACCAGCGGCCCTTCCACCACCTCCCAGGGTGGTCCTCCCAGGAAGGAGGAGCCTCCACTGTGGTGGCCACGTGCCCCTGCCGTCCTGCGGTGGCCGTTTCTCAGGACAGGGCCTACAGGGCCCAGGGCCACCTCTGGGGGACTCCACCTGGACCCTCAGCCAGGAAGCCCAGCCCTGGCAGAGGCCACCCTGCAGCAGCAATGCTTCCTCGGGTCCTCCCTTTCAACTGGTCTGGAGTCTGAGTGGGGGGAGGGGGCACTAACTGAGCTCCCCCGCAAACTGCAAAGCCCAGATCCAGCCACAGCTGGATGACTCTGCACGGAGGCTGCCTGTGCCCCACCTGGCACTGATGCTTCATCTGCTGCATCCAGGCTTCTGGCACCTGCCCCCAAGACCCAAGGAACTTGCAGCCTAAGCAGGTCCATACAGCTGGAGGGACCCACGCCACACACACAGCAGCAGCCTAGAGAGCCCTCAGCTGCCCTGGTGGACTCCCTGGTGAAGAGAGCGGTCAGGGCTGCCAGCCTTGAGAAACTGAGTCCGACCAGTAGGCAAGTCACACACAGACCGAACAAGCAAGCAACCAGGCCGAAGTGAGACAGTGCAGGAGAATGACCACCGTGCCACAGGAGTGCCAGCTAGCCACAGCGAGGGCACAGGAGGTGCAGGGGGTACATGGGTGGCCCTCGAGGATGTGCAGGCTGGACGTGTGTGCACGTGTCCTGGGGCACGTGGTGTCCCATCTTGGGGGATTTGGGGGAAAACGGTTACCGAGGCAGTCCTGAAGGAGGTGGGTGAGCCTGCTGTTCCGGTACGGGATGTGGCTGCGGTGCTCCGACAAAGCCCCCAGGACGTCTGCCAGGGCTGCAAGGCTGCGGTTGATGCACGCTGTCTCCCTCAGGGCCGACCCGGTCACCCCGGACACACCTGGGACAGGACAGGGACCGCCACGCACCATCACCATTTGCACCAAGAAAGAAGGCAGGAAAAGCAAAACCAGCTCCTTGGGAGGAGCGGCTTTCAGGCAGGTAGAGGGGAGGCCACGGACGGGACAGGCATTAGAGCGAGGGTCTTTCATGGCTCTGCTCACAGCTCAAAGCGAGCTCCTGCTGGGAACTCAGGTTTTCCCTTCCCAGAGGGCCAGTGTGAGGAACACGACTCTCGGGTTGCCGGGGTAAGAGAACCAACCCCTGAGAATGTAATGGGGATTTGGAACTCATCTGTGGAGGGGGAAACGCCTGGCCCGCCCAGAGCTTCCCAGGCTGCCTGGCTGTACACCCAGCTCCATCAGATCATAGGCTTCTGCAGCGTCCACCCCCCAGGGAAATGCCTGTTCCTGCTCACCAATGCACTCGCTGCCCGCCAAGTCCACGAGCTGCAGCCGGGCCTGCACCTGCTCCGCACGCCCTGCGGGGTCCCCGGGAACCGGCTGTGGAGCTGAGGCCCCTTGAGAAGTTCTGCGGCTCCTTCCTGCCCTTCCTGCCTCTGTTTGCTCCCTGGGGAGGGTAGCACTGCAGGCTTGGTCTGCTGCAAGGGGAGCAACGAGGAGGAAAACAGTTGCATGAACCCATGAGGCTGTGCTTTGCCTTGGTCAAGGCTGAGAAGCTTCTGAACTGCACCCTCCCGCCCACACCTCCCACCCAGTAAGAAGTGGGATTTCAGAAGAGGTCCAGGGGACAGTGGCTTCTCGGGGGGAAAACACAGCAAGCTAGAAAGCAGCTTTCTTCACTGTGGAAGGTTGAACTAATGCCTCATTGGCCCAAAGGAAATCAAATACTGCTTCTTAGAAAGACTTGATAACGATGTTAATTAAAATCCCACTCAGAAAATCTATGAGCCCTTTTAGAAATAAATTCTACAATCTGCTTGATAATCTTCCACACAAATCCTAACAAAAGGGCTCTTCATTTTAATGCAAATGTCTTTGTAGTGTGTTATTCCTACACAAACTTCTTAGGGTTTTTTAAAAAGCAAGATAACATTTACTCAGTGTGTAAAACATAGAAAGTACATACAAATTTTTTTTAAGGACATGAAATCCAGTCTTATTCCCACCACCAAGGGCAGCCACGCCTCCCCTGTATCGGGAGTGTTTTTGGTAGAGATTGTTGGTGCTCCCTAAACATCAGGCGCCTGTGCCTTGCCAGCCCCCTGCGGGTACAAGGCCCTGTGCCCAGCTGTGGCCTGCTCTGGGCTGCCAGGGGCTACTGTCAGCACGTCCCCGTCACCTCACCTTCCGTTGCCCGAGCAACCTTGGAGGTCACATGTTTCAAGTGCCACGGTGGGAAGACAGATGGGGAATGTTCAGCCACACTGGCCCTCGATACGAGTGAGAAATGGTCTTTCCTGTGTCAACCCACTGAGACCAGGTTTCAATGGGACTACAGTCTCATGTTCCGGCCCCAGACCCGTGGTTCTCCAGGTGTGGTCCCCGGAGCCGTGCTCTTGCAGAAACACACGTTTGGGGTCCAGTCCCAGCCCTGCTGAACCTGAGCATGGCTGGTGTCTGCTATTTGTTCCCACCACCTGCTGCAGGGGATTGGACGCAGCTCAAGTTGGAGAGCTGCAGCCCAGGCTTCACAGGCCTTTGTGTTCTTTCTGATACATTATGTAACTGGAATCATTTCATCTACTGCATAGTTTGTAATTTGGGTTTTAAACTGAAACTACACTCATTGTTTCTTCCATGACAAATGCATGTACTCCAAAGTGTATTATGCCCTGCTTTTCTCTCTGTGTTATATTTTATTTAGCAGAGTGTTTTCCTCCTTCCCATTCTCACTTTTTCTTCTCAGCCTGTGATCCCAGTGGCCTTTTCGGTTTGGGATGCAGATAGTGAAAAAGTGTGGCTGGTATTCCCATGCTGGGTCCTGTGAAAGGCCTTGGATGCTGCAGGCACACTGATTTTTCTTCTTCTCCCTTCTTCCTTCTTTTTTCCTTCTCCTCCTCCTCCTCTTCCTCCTCCTCCTCCTCCTCCTCCTCCTCCCTCCCTCCTTCCCTCCCTCCTTCCTTCCTTCCTTGCTTCCTTCCTTCCTTCCTTCTTTTTTTGACAGAGTTTTTGCTCTGTTGCCCAGGCTGGAGTGCAGTGGCACAATCTTGGCTCACCGCAACCTCTGCCTCCTGGGTTCAAGCGATTCTCCTGCCTCAGCCTCCTGAGTCACTGGGATTACAGGTGTGTACCACCATGCTCAGCTAATATTTGTATTTTTAGTAGAGACAGGGTTTCACCATGTTGGCCAGGCTGGTCTCAAACTCTTGACCTCAGGTGATCCACCCACCTCAGTCTCCCAAAGTGCTGGAATTACAGGCGTGAGCCACTGAGCCTGGCCTGATTTTTTTTTTTCTCCTTAAGTGGGTTTTTCTATTACTTGCCACTGACCAAGCACAAATGGTGACTTACCAGTGCTATCAGAACAGGCGGCTGTTGTTAGAGTCACTGTAATTATCAGGTGAGACCTGGAGGAATCCGCATGCACCAGGGTGGGGTGCTTTGCTCTGAGCTGCAGACCTCCACGAACGAGCTCCATCAGTTTTGAGGCGCTGCCAACAGCCCTACAGACAAGGCAAGCAGTGGAGAACACAGCACGGGCGGCCCCCCTTACCCAAGGCGACTTCCAAGCCTCCTCGGCTCCTCTCACATGAGCCACGCATGCCAATGGGGGACTAAAGCCAGTCCTGGGCACAACAAAACATGGTAAAGCAAACTTTTTCCTTTCGAGGCCTAACCAACCTATAGCATCTCTAATCGCTAACCCTGAAATAATGGACTGCTTCCGAACAAAATCAGAGGTTGCTAACCTTTTCAACATCAACTATTCCTTTATTTATTAGAGCCTCCAGTGACCATGTTTTAAAAGTATTTTGTGCATCAAATCTGATTTATGAAATAAAGGTTTAACCCATTTCCCCATGTTAGTGGATGAGATATGACTGCTAATCAGAGCTCTTAATCAGCAGGAGATAACATTTCCATCACAGCTGTCAGTCAAAGGCTCAAATTTCAGGTGACTTTGTGTGACCGTATCAGGGTTGCACGGATGATTTCCTTCAGCTCTGTGAAATATTCGGCATGGCTGGCGGCCCTTCCCTTGCTGCCTCTGGGGCCCAGGATGGGCAGCCTCTCTGGGCCCTTACTCGTGGGGAGGGTTCCTTTTGTCAGCTCCCAGCTGCACCCCCACTGGGGCAAATCCAGCACATGCATGTGGATTTGAAAATAGAGAACTTTGAGGAAAATACTTAATATGGGGGATCCTCACTTTTATAAGAGGATTCATTACATATTCTATGAAATACTGATATTTACAAGTGTGGATAAGTTCATCTCTCCTAGCCTGAGTGGGGTGGGCAAGTTCTTTCACCTCTGCAGGCCTGCTTCCTCATCTGTGAGATGGGATGATGCCCATCCAAGGTGCTCTTACGAAGATTTTTTCAAAGCTACGTTTGTTTATTTTAATTTTGATTGTAAAAATATTTTGTTTTTTTTTACTTTTATCTCTAACAGCTTTAAGATATTAATAACGTATGAAAATGGTATATGTTTAAAGTATACACCTTGATATTTTGATATGTGAATACACTGTGAAATGATCACCTATTCCAGCTAATTAACAAATATATCATCTCGACATAGCCAACTTTAAAGAAAGATCATTCTTACAGCAAATTGACAATTGTGCAACACATACAAAGCATGAAAACACACAAGGAACCATTCAGTGACAAGGAGCACTGACTGGGCCACCACGGCCTATTCTCCTTGGGATCCTTGGGCGTGGGGAGCTCGTTTAGAGATGTCCAGCCTCCTGACCACGGGGCAGGTGCCATTCTCACTCAGAGGCCAGCAGCACAGGGCAAGCGCAGTACTCACTCAGAGGCCAGCAGCGCAACCTCTGTTCGTCCGTCCTTGGCTGTCATCACCTCACGCTTGACCCCTGACACTGCTGCAACAGTGTCTTTGGCCAGAAGGTCAAAAATGTCATTATTGTAAACTTCCACTATGGAGACTTCAACCTTTGGGCTTCTTGAGGGATTTTCCGAAATCAGCCTGCGGGAAAACACGGAAGAGAAACTTACAGAAAGTCTCACAGAGTGATTTTCAGTGTAAGCCAATCACAGCTCCAGACGTCCTAGAGGATGCTCAGTAAGACTGCTGGGGTCCGAGCAGAGGGCTGCACGTTACTCACCCCAAGATCACTCGGGGAAAGGGGGTGTGCCATTTAGGTTGTAGGGTGAATAGGTGTCTTGGGAGCAGTTATTTTATCAGAGTTATATTTAAACCAACAGCTTTGTAACCAGAACACTGAGGATTCTAAATACACAGGGCAAAGAAGCCTGAATATCACATGGCTGTGGTCTAGAAATTACCATGCCCCACTGATCGATCACTGCAGACACCCAAGGCAAGGCGCAAGGATGTTCGGGCCTCTAGCACTTCTCCAGTGATGGGGTTTGCTCATTTTAAAACTTTTCCACTTCAGGGAAGCTTCTTTATTCCAATTCCACTTATGCCTTCCAACTGCAACTTTCCTGCAAGCAAGACCCATCAAACCAACTCCGGCTCCTTAAAAAACAGCTGCACAGCTGGGCGCGGTGGCTCACGCCTGTAATCCCAACACTTCAGGAGGCCGAGGCGGGTGGATCACAAGTCAAGAGATCGAGATCATCATGGCCAACCTGGTGAAACCCCATCTCTGCTAAAAATACAAAACTTAGCTGGTGTGTGCCTGTAGTCCCAACTACTTGGGAGGCGGAGGCAGGAGAATCGCTTGAACCTGGGAGGTGCAGGTTGCAGTGAGCTGAGATCCGGCCACTGCACTCCAGCCTGGGCAACAGAGCGAAACTCCGTCTCAAAAAAAAAAAAAACAAAAGCAGCTGCACATCTTATTTTGCTCCACGTTTTAAAGAACTATGTGCTGACTGTAGGAATGTTTTTGAATAAAGATACTACAGAGAGAGAGAGAGAGAGAGAGAGAGAGAGAAAGAAAACTGTAATCCCACAGCAAGAAAAAGGTGAGCGCTAACCCTGGATTCCCTCCCTTCCTCTCTCCTCCCTCCGGCTTTCTGGTTTGTCTCTGACAAAACTCCCCTTCCAACCTTGTCACCAAATAACAAAGGCCTCTTTCTGTCTGCTGGAGGTGGCTGCCTCCCTACCACATGCAAGGTGATGTCAATCCCACGGTGAGCATTGTGCTTTTCTTGTTCCTAAGGCTATTCTGAGAACTGGGCGAGAAGTCCCGAGTGACAGGGTGCTATCTGTACTCGAGGGAAAATCCAGTTGGGATGTTTCCCACCCAGGCGCTGCCAGGCTGTTTTTTCATCCAGATCTAGAGGAGTTTTGTCTTCTAATGATAAACAGTAAAGAAAATGATGAAGACTAAAATGAAAGAGAAAGTAAGTAAAACTCTTAAGGTAAAAATCATTATTGGCAAAGCATCAAGATTTGGATTAGGTAGGTTCAGCACTGGGGTTAGGTGAGAACACTCTGAGAAGAGTGTGTGCAACAGTGAAAAATGAAGTTAGCTACAGATTTTATTTTACTTTATATTTATTTATTTTTTTGAGACAGAGTCTCGCTCTGTCACCTAGGCTGAAATGCAGTCACATTCTCGGCTCACTGCAACCTCTGCCACCCAGGTTCAGTTGATTCTCCTGCCTCAACCTCCTGAGTAGCTGAGATGACAGGTGCCCGCCACCATGCCCGGCTAGTTTTTGTATTTTTAGTAGAGATGGGGTTTCGCCATGTTGGCCGGGCTGGTCTCGAACTCCTGGCCTCAGGTGATCCACCCGCCTAAGCCTCCCAACGTTATGGAATTACAGGTGTGAGCCACTGTGCCCAGCCTAGAGTTTTTACATTCTCCTCCTCTCCACACGTTAGGTAAAAATGCACCACATAGCCAGAAACTTAACCTCCACACTTGGGCCCATCCTTTATGTGACAGTTTGTTCTTTGAGTGTCGCAAAACCTAACTTAGAAATTTCTCAATTACATAATACCGAGGAGTTAATTTGAGAGATTTCCCACAAGTCATTATTGGGCTGTTGACTAGATTCTAGGGACAACGGTGAAAACCACAAGCTTCAGTCTTAGCCTTTAAGCAGCAAAGTGTTGAGAAGGAGACACACAGGTAAAGGACTCTGGGTCCTGCGATGAATGGGTGTGATTCAAATGCACCGGCAGCTTCCCCGACTCTCTGGGGTGGGGAGGGGCAGGGCCATGCTTTGTCTCTGCCATCTTTTCCTGCCCATTTCCTACTGGGTCATAATTACCCATTACCACTCTAGACTTTTTAAAAGCAGAAAATTGATCACATGCACTTTTGGATCCCTTGTGCCTCTGACGGTGCGTAGCAGGTAGAGAAACACCACACACTCCTGTTGATAAGGATGACAGCGGAGACCAGTCGGGAAGGAGGCGGTGTCAACAACCAGGTTTAGAAGGAAGGAGAGGGACGTGCAGAGCCAAGGAATCCAGGCAGTAGCATTTTATTTACTTTAAAACAACAGGAAATGGCTTCTCTGGTGCCTTCAGCAATCTAAGAGTAGCGGTTTTCAGGGTCAAGGGTTCCTGTAAACTATCTCTGACATCAGCACTGACGTCACTGTGGTTGTGTATCATTTTGGGCAGAGGGCCGTTTGCAACTTGAGTCACGAACACCCAAGCTCACCCCCAGCCCTGGCCCAGCGCACCCCTCTCCAGGTGTGGATGTGACGAGGGAGGACACGGTCCGTGTCTGCTCGGATTCTCGTTTCTGCAAATGAGGAAAGAGAGGTACAGGGAGAGTAGGGCCTTGCCCGGGGCCATTCACTTGGAAGAGCAGAGATCTGAGACTCAGACTGAGGGATTCCAGTGCCACAAATCACTGTGCCCTGGAGGGAGACGCACAGCACCCGAGGCTCAGAACAGCAAAACGGAAAAACCATTTTAGAAAGGAGGCGACTGAAACGCTTGCCAGTTATGCGATGGGCCCATTGGCAACGCTGATTATCCGGTTTCCGGAGAGGCCCAGCCGACTGGCCATGGTCCTGATGGATCTTCCCCAACATTTTTAGGCAGCTAACAGCCCTTCCCAGCGCTCCCTCAGCGCAGTTCCTGCCCCGCAGCGCCGCTCCCACCCCCTCGCAGCGCCGCTCCCACCCCCTCGCAGCCCTCTGCCATCCTGGGTATGCTTCCATAGGTCAAAGTATGAGGCCTGCTCTCACTGGCTGTGCATCCTGCCTCTCTAAGCCCAGCTGAGGGTGGAAATGGCCTTGGAAGCAAGCATGCAGCTCAGGCTGGGAACACTAGGAAGTCCACCTCTGGGACGTGCTGCCTGGCCACATTGCCTCGTTCCACCACGGTGTCCCCGCTCTCACAGATGAGAAGAAACGCGGCGCGGGGTGGGGAGGGAGTCTGGAAACTCCCACCATTCTCTCCCACTTTCTACCTCAGTTCCCCAGTGCTCTTGCCTGAGCCTTAAAGTTTCTGGAACTTAAAGAGTTTGCTTAGCAGAAGGAAAAATGACTGGTCGAATATTTAATGACATGCACAACTCATGCAAGCTCAAACTCCTGACCTCGTGATCCTCCTGCCTCGGCCTCCCAAAGTGCTGATGTGTCCGGAACTGGTAGGTTCTTGGTCTGACTTCAAGAATGAAGCTGCGGACCCTAGCGGTGAGTGTTACAGTTCTTAAAGATGGTGTGTCTGGAGTTTGTTCCTTCTGACGTTCGGACGTATTTGCAGTTTCTTCCTTCTGGTGGGTGCGTGGTCTCACTGGCTTCAGCAGTGAAGCTGCAGACCTTTGCAGTGAGTGTTACAGCTCAAAAAGACAGTGTGGACACAAAGAGTGAGCAGCAGCAAGATATATTGTAAAGAACAAAAGAATAAAGCTTCCACAGTGTGGAAAGGGACCTGAGCGGGTTGCCACTTGGCGATAGGCGAGTCTCACCGCTTGGCAGTACTCTGTATCTAGCTAACCTAGTGGGGACTTGGAGAACTTTTCTGTCTAGCATTCTGTGTCTAGCTAAAGGATTGTAAATGCACCAATCAGCACTCTGTGTCTAGCTTAGGGCTTGTAAATACACCAATCAGTACTCTGTGTCTAGCTCAAGGTTTGTAAATACACGAATCAGTACTCTGTATCTAGCTAACCTAGTGGGAACTTTGAGAACTTTTTTGTCTAGCACTCTGTGTCTAGCTACAGGATTGTAAATGCACCAATCAGCACTCTGTGTCTAGCTCAGGGATTGTAAACGCACCAATCAGCACTCTGTCAAAATGGACCAATCAGCTCTCTGTAAAATGGACCAATCAGTTCTCTGCAAAATAGATGGATCAGCTCTCTGTAAAATGGACCAATCAGCAGGATGTGGTGGGGTCAGATAAGGGAATAAAAGCAGGCTGCCCCAGCCAACAGTGGCAACCCGCTCGCGTCCCCTTCCACACTGTGCAAGCTTTGTTCTTTCGCTCTTTATAATAAATCTTGCTGCTGCTCACTCTTTGGGTCCATGGTGCCTTTATGAGCTGTAACACTCACCGCGAAGGTCTTCAACTTCACTCCTGAAGCCAGCGATACCACAAACCCACCGGTAAGAGCACACAACTCCAGACACACTGCCTTTAAGAGCTGTAACACCCACCGCAAAGGTCTGCAGCTTCACTCCTGAAGTCAGCGAGACCACGAACCCACCAGAAGGAAGAAACTATGGACACATCTGAAGGAACAAACTCCGGACACACCATCTTTAAGAACTGTAACACCATGAGGGTCCACGCTTTGTTCTTGAAGTCAGCGAGACCAAGAACCCACCAATTCTGGACACACTGGAATTACAGGTGTGAGCCACCGCACCCAGCTACTGAAATGACTTGTTACTATTTTTTTTTCTAGGACTAATTTTGTTGGTGAAATCATGACACAGGCAGTGGGTCTCTTTCGAGAATGTGCTAAAGGGTCGGGAGCATCTTCGCAGGCCATGTTGGCTGGACCCCTAAAGATAAGTGGATGCATACACTCCTGATGGCGGCAGGAGGAAGGGCGATGGAAGAATGGGAGTTTTCCCTCTGTGTTTCCCATTCCAGGACAGAAAACTTCCATCCCCCACCATCCCCCACCTCCACCCCTACCTAGGAAACCCTCTAACTCGGGATCTCTTTCAAGAAGTTTTGTCTTAGCCAGGCACGGTGCCTCATGCCTATAATCCCAGCCCTTTTGGAGGCCGAGGCGAGTGGATCACCTAAGGTCAGGAGTTTGAGACCAGCATGGCCAACATGGCGAAACCCCATCTCTACTAAAAATACAAAAATTAGCTGGGCGCGGTGGGGCAGACCTGTGATCCCAGCTATTGGGGAGGCTGAGGAGGGAGAATCGCTTGAACCCAGGAGGCAGAGGTTGTAGTGAGCCGAGATCGCACCATTGCACTCCAGCCTGGGTGACAAAGCAAGACCTTCTCTCTAAAAAAATTAAAGATTCAAAAAAGTTTTGTCTTAATGATAGAATTTGAACATAATTTCATCACAGGAACTGGTAGCAATAATGCCCAGAAGTATGGAAGCGCTTGGTAATGTTGAATGTATCTGATGAGGTTATGGGGTTTGACCACCTTCTTCAAAAAAAAGTGGTAATAATTTTTGCCGTGTGATAACCAAGGTGCTGACTGCCTGGCTTCCCTGCCATATTTCTCTGCCCCACTCATCACCATCAGCGGTACCTGAAGAGCTCCTCAGCTGCTCTAGGGATAATTCCTAAGTCACTCTGTGGGTCAAGCGGCAACACAGGGCCGTCGTCCGAATGGGGTCCCAACATGGTATAGCTCTTCCCGCTGCCCGTCTGTCCATACGCCATAACACAAACATTGTACCTAAAATTCAGAGCAGATTCAGTCCAGCAAAACACACAGAGGGCTAGTGCCAAGAAGATTCCAGGAAAAATTTTCACTTGTCTGAGAAACTTCAATAAATTTCATTCCCTATTCCCCTGTTACTCCATTTCTTATAAATTACGTTTTCATTTAACCACAACTATTTTTTTTGCATAATCCATCCTGGTTGCTATCTTGTTGTATGATATTGGATTAAACGGTATTTGCACTGACACACACACACAGCGTGGGTTCACCCTTCCCTGTTTCTCCTGGGCATTTCCATCTCCCCGTTCTCCAGCTCAGCATTCATACAGGGATTCTGGCCTTAGCAAGGCCTTCCTAAATCCGCATACCTTCACTGTAACTATCTTTTTTTTTTTCTCGAGACGGATTCTTGCTCTGTCACCCAGGCTAGAGTGCAATGGCTCAATTTTGGCTCACTGCAACCTCTGCCTCACAGATTCAAGCGATTCTCCTGCCTTAGCCTCCTGAGTAGCTGAGATCAGCCCAGCTAATTTTTGTATTTTTAGTAGAGACAGAGTTTCGCCATGTTGGCCAGGCTGGTCTCAAACTCCTGGACTCAAAGAATCTTCCTGTTTTAGCCTCCTAAAGTGCTGGGATTACAAGCATGAGTCATTTTTGTATACGTTTTCATACAAAAACTATTTTTGTACTTTGTAATTGGAAGGGACTTTGAGGTGCTCATGTCCACAGTCAATCCACATGTGCTGAGGTGCTCTCTGTGACAGTAGCACCTGCCGCCTCTTGGCCCCAAGACCCTCGATTAGCTGACTGCAGCTTATTTCAGAGAAGATAAGAGCTACCAACACATCCCCACATTTCCTTCCAGTTGTGCTGTTTAGCCCAAAGTATGAATGGGAGGATCGGAAATATTTGGAAGACTATTTAAAATAAGTATGATAGAAAATCATCTCAGTCATGATGTTGAAGATGTTCGTGGTTGTAAAGGTGTGGGTCCACCTGGCCTGATGCTAAGTGGGTTCATGCCTCAGAGCAGGATCTCCAGCCCTGACCCCTCATCCAAGTCACCTGGGGACATTCAGCAAGTCCTGCACTCAGAAATTCTGACTTAACTGGTCAACTGTGACTCCGATTTATCAATACCGGTTTAACGTGGTGTATCCACCACAAGTCAAACAAATAAAGGTTGTTGTTTTGACAAAATGATTGTGAGACAGTGTTCTCATTGACTGCCATCTAAATCGCCCCTAGAACAGGATAGGAAAAGCAGCAGAGCCCAGTCCTGGGGCTGACCGTTCGAGTCACTAGGGTTGACTGTTACATTCCAGCCGCAAGAGCCTGGAAACCACATGCTCCCGCCAAACTGATGAGGCCTCTCCGTTACCATCCTGTGAGTTTTCCTTCCAGGATTAAAAAGTCTCAAGGCATGCATAACAAAACCCCACTACAGGCTACGTCTCTTCCGGCTTCCCCGAATTCATTTACATGCATTTCTTTGTGTGGAGAATATCTTTGACCACAACAGATAAATGGGTTCTTACAGGGGTCTTTCAACCATTTAAGAATGTAGAGTAAAAGGAAACTTCCTGAAGAAGGAGGCTGTAAACCAGAAATACAATTCTAAGGGCCCCCAGCCATCTGAATGGACTTCCTCCTTGGCCAGGGCACTCTAAAATTTTATCTCAGAGTCTGGTTCAGGCCACGACAGGAAGTGGGGGCCAGACAAGCTTCATGATATCCTCCAGCGTTAACATTGACACAGACCTTACATCTGACAAGAAACATCTATGATCTGTTCTCTGAAGCTGCCACATAAAGGCTTCCTCTGCAAATAAGAACTTTAGTCTCCATAATCCTTTACCTTAATCCAGACATTCCGGAGCCAATGTATTTCTTAAATGAACTGGATTGAAGTCTCATGTCTCCCTGAAATGTATAAAACCAAACTGTGCCCAACCACCTTCGGCACATGTTCTCAGGACCTCCTGGGCTGTGACCTGGGCCACGGTCACTCATATTTGGCTCAGGATAAATCTCTCCCAATATTTTACAGACTTGACTCTTTTTGCTGACAAGACTCAGAACTTAAACTAACTCCATCTGTTTTGCGTTATCCTGGAAAGGCAGTTCTGGCAGTGATCACTGTGACCACGATGTCTTTCTTATTTCTGGAATCTGCTTACTTAAAAGATGCCTATTTGAAAGGAGACTCCCCTATCATTTTCAAAACCATTTCTTCAGATGGGTATAAAAATTCCAGCCTTCTGGAGGAAGAGTTGAAGCAGCAACTGCATCATGATTGGCAGAGCGGCCCCGCGTGCGTGCGCGGTCAGACGCAGGAGCTTCCTGAGTTGACCTGCTGGTCGGATCATGCGCCTTTGGGGCGCGCAGCACACTGTGTAATTGCAGTTTCTGGGTCCTTGAGGTTCCTTGCGGTTGGCTGTGCAGAAGCCTTTGCTGGACAAATGCAAGTAAGTCTTCGTCAGGAACTTGACGTGGATTTCTGCCAGAAAACTGAGATTCTTCAAAATGCCCGGAGTGGAAACTATGGGCTTAAGGTGTCTCCATTAAGTAAAAAAATATTCTTCATTCCTAAATTACGACCCGCTGCCTTTGACATCAGTGGTTGTATATTGCAAGAATAGAAGGCTGATTCCCAGAGGGAAAAGTCCCTAAATCTGACGTTCACATTCCTTACAGATTTTTTTTTTTTTTAATTCTGAAATATAAAAGAATCCCAGAGAGAATGGCAGCTGCATTCACAGGCTTAAGCCCACATACAATGTAACTAAAATGGAGTTTGGAATCCCAGGTGGATATACTCATTTAACAAGCATTCTCCAAATCATTCTTACTGCTTTTCCCAGGGTGTGGAGATAGTCTCCATGGATGCAAGCGGAGTCCACGCTGGGTGACCCATGGACATGCTCTGCAGTGCTGTAAAAGGCTCAGACTCTAATGCGACATTCTCACTCCACAGCACAATGAAGCTTCTTTATATTCAAATGTAACTATGATAACTGGCCTTCAAAGTATTTTCACTCACCCATCCAAGAGAGACGTGAGTAGGGGACACACATCTCCAAAGACCGCACTCTGAGACTCTGCTGGACCATAAACCCTGAGAGACAAAGGGAAAATACTGCATTAATAGAAGAAGCAGAAAGCTACTATAGCATATGCAGACTCAGAAACCTGGGAACACAATACCCCCGTGGACTTCCCATCCCCGCAACACCGTCGGAATTCTTCAACAAAAGATTAATCTGTGTTATTTTTCAAGATAACAGAGGTTAAGAAAAAGATACTACTTTCTGCTATGAAAATGTAATAAGCATAAATGAAGTGACAAATGCTTGCAAGATAGGAGGGAAGGAAAGGGAGGGGAGGGGGAGGAGAAAGGAGAGGGGAGGAGAAATCAGAGAGGAGGGGGGGGGGGGGAGGAGAGAGGAGGGGGAGGGGGAGGGGAGGGAGGGGAGGGGGAGGGGGGAGGAGAGAGGAGGAGGGAGAGGAAGAGAGAGGAGGAGGGAGAGGAGGAGAGGGGAAGGGGAGGGGAGGAGAGAGAAGGGGGAGGAGAGAGAAGGGGGGAGGGGAGGAGGGGGAGGGGAGGGGAGGGGGGGGGGGGGGGGAGAGGGGGGGAGGGGAGGGGAGGGGAGGGGGGAGGGGAGGGGGGAGGGGGGGGGGAGGGGAGGGGAGGGGAGGGGAGGGGAGGGGGAGGGGAGGGGGGGGGAGGGGGGGGGGAGGGGAGGGGAGGGGGGGAGGGGAGGGGAGGGGGGGGGGGGGGGGGGGGGGGGGGAGGGGGAGGGGAGGGGGAGGGGGGGAGGGGAGGGGGGAGGGGGAGGGGAGGGGAGGGGAGGGGAGGGGGAGGGGAGGGGGGAGGGGGGGGGGAGGGGAGGGGAGGGGGGGGGGGGGGAGGGGAGGGGGGAGGGGGGGGGGAGGGGGAGGGGAGGGGAGGGGGAGGGGAGGAGAGGAGGGGAGGGAGGGAGAGAGGGAGGGACAGAGGGAGGATATAATTATTCCATAACTAAATCGGCTCTACTGTGGAGGGCCCAACAGTAACAATGTCAAACTCACACTCTGAGCGATATTTGATATATAACATTCGCTTTTTGTGTTCAAGCTTTTAAAAATCTTGTTTTCCTAGGCCCCAGGTCAGTTCAGCAGAACTTGAATCGATATCATGGGATTGGATGTCTGCTCTGCAAAGGAAACTTCATGTGGTTCTGGGTCTATAAACAGGTACAAATAAAACAAAATAGGAAGCAATGTCCAAAAACTGCCGTTTCCTGCACAATTTGAAAGCAGCCTGGAGCACAGTGAGAGAGCAGGCTCCCTGGCAGCTGCCCAGCAGTGGCGGGTGGTTGCGCTTGGTCAGGTCTGCTTTGATGTGAAACTCAGTTTCCTGAACTACAGGTTTTGACTTAGCTGGAACCACGTTTTTTCCTTCCTTCATTTTCAAGGGTGTCCTGTCGCTCAGTTGATCCATGTCATCTCCAGCCACGGGATTAATTTTACACAGAGTGGGGACCCTTATGAGGTGTTGCCATATGCATGATTTAGAGGGTACAGTGAGGACTGTGTGGGAAGATGCTCAGGGCTGAGATCCTTTTTAACTTTTCACTCAGAAAATACACCAAGATACAAAAGTAGAAAGAATAGAAAAGTCAGCCCCATGTGCACATTGCCTGGCTCCAGACCCAGGCCTGGCCTGCTTCTCACGCTGAAGCTGACCTGAGGTCCGTTTCATCTGGGAAGGCCAGGACGGCTTCAGACCCAGGCCTGTCCTGCTTCTCATGCGGAAGCTGACCTGAGGTTCATTTCATCTGGAAAGGCCAATACATCTGTAAAGGATGATGACTTTAAAATATAACAGTCTTCCCATGACCATGCCTTAAAAATGAGTGTTAGTTATTCCTTAGCACCATCCAAAAGTCAGTGTTTGCATTTCCTCAGTTGTCTAGTAAGTTTCTTTTTCCAGTCAGTGTTTTAGAAATGATAATTCATCGGCCGGGCGCGGTGGCTCACGCCTGTAATCCCAGCACTTTGGGAGGCCGAGACGGGGCGGATCACGAGGTCAGGAGATCGAGACCATCCTGGCTAACACGGTGAAACCCCGTCTCTACTAAAAAATACAAAAAACTAGCCGGGCGAGGGTGGCGGGCGCCTGTAGTCCCAGCTACTCGGGAGGCTGAGGCAGGAGAATGGCGTGAACCCGGGAGGCGGAGCTTGCAGTGAGCTGAGATCCGGCCACCGCACTCCAGCCTGGGTGACAGAGCGAGACTCCGTCTCAAAAAAAAAAAAAAAAAAAAAAAAAAAAAAAAAAATGATAATTCATCATGGCATCTACACTGCACAGGATTGCTGCCTTCTAAGTCTCCTAATCTATGGCAAGGGATGGCAAACTTTTTCTCAAAAAAAACTAGATAGTAAATATTTTAGGCTTTGTGAACATCTTACCTTTAAAGAACATTGGAGTTTTTCCCAGTAATGGGAGGGAAAAGTCCAAGATGCCGACTACCTGCAATACTCTTTACCTGCAATACTCTTTTCCTGCAATACTCTTTTCCTGCAATACTATTTACCTGCAATACTATTTACCTGCGGTACTCTTTACCTGCAATACTCTTTTCTTGCAATACTATTTACCTGCAGTACTCTTTACCTGCAATACTATTTACCTGCAGTACTCTTTACCTACAATACTCTTTTCTTGCAATACTATTTACCTGCAGTACTCTACCTGCAATACTCTTTTCCTGCAATTCTATTTACCTGCAATACTATTTACCTGCAGTACTCTTTACCTGCAATACTCTTTTCTTGCAATACTATTTACCTGCAGTACTCTTTTCCTGCAATTCTATTTACCTGCAATACTATTTACCTACAGTACTCTTTACCTGCAATACTCTTTTCTTGCAATACTATTTACCTGCAGTACTCTTTACCTGCAATACTGTTTACCTGCAGTACTCTTTACCTGCAATACTCTTTTCTTGCAATACTCTTTTCTTGCAATATTATTTACCTGCAATACTCTTTTCTTGCAATACTATTTACCTGCAGTACTCTTTACCTGCAATACTGTTTACCTGCAGTACTCTTTACCTGCAATACTCTTTTCTTGCAATACTATTTACCTGCAGTACTCTTTACCTGCAATACTATTTAATATTGCATCGAGCTATGATTGGCTTATGCAGTTGGACAAAAGAAATCAATTAGTGACATAAGAATCAGAAAAGATAAAACAATTTCCCCTTGGAGCTAACACGGCCATACATCTGAGAAATCCAAATTCAAATGGCAAAGAAAATTACTAAATCAATACAATAATTTAACAAAACAGCAGGTCATAAAATTAATGTGAAAACATTAATGGCCCTCTTACAAATAGAGTTAGAAGCCATGCTGGGAGATGAGACTCTATTAGTGATAGCAACAAAAATATGCCTGGGAATAAACTTAATAAGAAATGTTCTAATCCTTCATAAAGAAAATGATAAAAGGCTCCTGAAAATACATGATTAAACTCAAATAAGTGAAAAGTCACAGCATGTTCCTGAATGGAAGAGTCAACTCATGAAGAGGCCCATTTTTCCAAAGTTAGTTTATAAACTTACCTCAATCCCCCCAAAATACTGTATATGCTGTCAGGTTTTTCCTGGAGCTCCACAGTTATTATAATTTTTTTTTTTCCTGGCAAAATAAAATAGTGAGAATAGAAAGAAGCCCTGGAAAATAGAGGAACTGGGATGGGGCGAGCTCAGACACTGGAACCTTCTCTGAGACTCTATCTACAACAGCTTGGTCTTGCTGCGTGAATTAGTAAGTAGGCCGAAGGAAGAGGGGGAAATGCCAGACAGACACAACTCCATGTGGCAATGGGTCAGATAAAGGGACATCTCAGATCGGTGGGGACAGAGGTGTTTTAATAAGTGGTGATGCAGGCTGGGCACGATGGCTCACGTCTGCAATCCTAGCACTTTGGGAGGCCAAGGTGGACGGATCGTTTGAGCCCAGGAGTTTGAGACCAGCCTGGGCAATGGGCAAAACTCCATCTCAATATCCTTTTTTTTAATAAATAAATTTTAAAATATTATTTTAAATTAATATTTTAAAATATAAGTGGTGTTGCAGTAAATGAAGAGATTTAAAAAGATAAAATTGGATCAATTCTTTATAAAATGGACTAGGACACATTCCTAACAGACCACAAGTTTAATGAAAACCATCCGGCCATGCGTGTCCCAGCAGAGTCCACGGGTGGGTTCTTCTAGAACCTGGCAGCCTTTTCACCTATGATCATGTAAAAACGTACGTGTGGCTCAAAGACATCAGAAGCAGACAACAGACTGAGAAAGTAGTTGCAGCTTAAATATCTCTGCTATATCAAGTGCTCCTAGAAATACAGAAAGGAAAGGTCAGTCCTTGTAGAGAAAATAGCTAGAGAAGTGAAGAATGCACAGAAAAAAAAAAAAAAAGATGCAAATGACGGAACCACACGAAAAGACTCAACCTCGCTCTGAAGAGATGCTACACAGACAACCTGTTTCTCACCCACAGACCGGAACAACCCATGCATCTGACCTTGTGCTCCGTGGGGATGTGGAGGGAAGCTGGCCTTGCTCACGTGGCTGTCTGGGGGAGGAGGGGCGGCCCCGGTGCTAGTGGGAGACTGGCCCTAGGACCTGGCACTCCCAGCACCCACCTCCCACCTCCCACAGTCATGCCCAGCCACAGCGAAGGCTCCTGTGCTCAGAGCCTGTCAGTCTCATTCTTTTTCTCCATAACTTTGACCATTTTTCCCCCAACCTGGAATCTCCTTTCCCTTTTTCTTTTTCTCTCCTTTTTTTTTTTTTTTTTGAGACAGAGTCTTGCTCTGTCGCCCAGGCTGGAATGCAATGGCCCGATGTCAGCTCACTGCAACCTCTGCCTCCTTGGTTCCATCGATTCTCTCTGCCTCAGTCTCTCAAGTAGCTGGGACTACAGGTGTGTGCCACCATGTCCAGCTAATTTTTTGTATTTTAGTGGAGACTGGATTTCACCATGTTGCCCAGGGTGGTCTCAAATGACCTCAGGCAATCTGCCCGCCTCTGCCTCCCAAAGTGCTAGGATTACAGGCGTGAGCCACCACCCCCAGCCTCCTTTCCCTTTTTCTCGGCCTGATTAACTCCTGGTTAGCTGAGCTGTTGAGCCCCAGGTTGAGGGCCTCCCCCATCTCTGCCTCCCACCGCGCTGTTGTGTTGGTGGCTTCTGTGCTCAGCGCAGCCTCCTGGGCACCGTCCCTACAGCTCTAGGTCTTGGTGGCAAAAATGCTGCCTTCCTCTCACCTACATCCCTTGTGTCTAACAGGGTGCCTGGCACATAACAGGTGCTCAGAAAATGCTTGCACTTGAATGACTATAGAAATTTAACACAAATGTGTCGGTTAGGAATATCGTATTGTAAATTCCTGTTCTACAAGAACACAGCCAGGAGTGTCCTTCAGCCTTCTGATAAATGAATTATTCTCAAAACAATGAACATGACTTATTCTTTTTCTCCTTGCACTTTGGATCAATGGCATTACTTTTGTTTGTTTGTTTTTTTAAAATAATATTTTTATTTCACATAGAAAATATACCTTCTTCCGACCCTGGGCCTATTAATATTTTTTCTGAATAGTAAGAATTGAACTTTTCCCCTCATACAAATTTATTTTTACAATAAGTAAAGGGCTGAAGGTGTTGGAATTTTTTTTTTTTCCGAATGGAAATAAAATATTTTGACGTTTATTAGTTCCATAAAAAGCTGTTATAAAAACCAACAATGTTCTGATTTCATAAGAACCATATGCTCCACTGTTTCTAAAAATAAGATGATCCCGAATACTAAATGGTAATACCCCAGAATAAATTATTGCAGAGATTTACATTTAAAGTCTCCCTTTCCTCTATAGACAGACAGCAAGTTGCACAAATTCTTCTATTTTCTGTTCACTTCAAGCAGCACAATTTTGACCTTTCCCTTGGACCCTCAGTGTACTCGTACTGAGACGGAGCCCTCTGAGAAGACGCACGTCGGCATGGCCGGTGCTGCTCCACTTCCTTCTTCCCCAAACAAGGTCACGTGAGTCCCGAGGATGGTTTCCTCACCACAGCGCCCTTGCCTGTGCTTCTGCACTGACCTAAGCAGCAGCCTGGTGTCATCCAAAGACTGAGACCTTCTGCCCAAATCCACCGCTTACTAAAAGCCATCCTTTCACTAGACTGGGCAGTGGTGCCCCCCGCAGCTTCCTCCTCAGGTCCTCCTGGGATGATCAAAGGCCTGAAAGGAGTTGGAGACTCTCAAGGGCTACGTGAAGGTGACGTATGTAACTAAACTCCACCCAGCTCAAGCTTTAGCCACTCTGTGACTCTCCTGCCCACAGGCATTTCTCTGTCACTCAGCACTCGGCCACACACACTGTGGGACTCTGGCTGCTTTGCAGTGATGACCGACACCCGCAGCCTGTGTGTAAGCCGCGTGGGGAAACGATCATACTTTAAACTTTTTATTCCTAATCCAACCCTACTTTATTCCTTCTCTGCAGCTCTGTGCTAAGCGCCTGAAGGTGCTCATTAAATCCTTCAGCACTTTAACCAAAGGGTGCATTTGGCTCTAAACATTCAACCCAATCCTTTATCAGTAGGCCACATGCTTCCTTAAACTGGTGCTGTTTACTTCCCAAGTCAAGTCTAGCAAAGGACAAGGATTGGAGGTGGGGTTGGGAGGAAGGAAAAAGCTTTTACCACAATGTATCTACCACTGACACCAGCTGACATGGTCCAGCCATCATCCAGCAAGCCCACGATTCAAACACAATCTAAATGAAATGCTTATTTCTTGGGATTCAAGGTAAGACCTTGTCCCCAGTCCCGCGGAGCTCCTGTTCCAGTTGGGAAGATGACAGTAGAAGCAGATACTACAGTGTGCCAAATGCTATTCCAACACATGAAGCAGGGGCAGGAAATGAGAAGTTGGAGCAGCTGCCTCCGACCGAGGGACACAGGGAAACTGAGAATTCCTCACAAAGGAGACATTCCCAAGCCACATCCTCAGGTCCTTCATCAGTGAGCGTCCCCACGTCTCAGATGAGTTTCCGGCCTTTGTTGGGATGCTTGTCCCACCTAAACCTCCAGAGCCGAGTCCAGGCTCAAGGCCTCTTCCCCAGAGGTGCTTCCCTCATTAACTGTTCCATTCCAAACATTCCTTTCTTTCTTTCTTTTTTTTTTTGAGACAGAATCTCGCGCTGTCATCCAAGCTGGAGTGCAGCGGCACATTCTCAGCTCACTGTGACTTCTGCCTCCTGGGTTCATGCGATTCTCCTGCCTCAGTCTCCCAAGTAGCTGGGACTACAGGCGTGCGCCACCATGCCCAGCTAATTTTTGTATTTTTGTAGAGATGAAGTTTCACCATGTTTGCCAGACTGGTTTCGAACTCCTGACCTCAGGTGATCCACCCGCCTAGGCTTCCCAAAGTGCTGGGATTATAGGCGTGAGCCACCGCACCCAGCCAGCCAGGCTGGTCTTGAACTCTTGACCTCAGACGATCCACCCACTTTGGCCTCCCAAGGTGCTGAGATTACAGGTGTGAGCCACTGCACCCAGCCCCGAACATTCCTTTCTTCTCCATCCTTGGCCAATTATGTCACCTATTTTGATTGCTTCACCTTATTCTGCCAATGTTGATATTACCTATCATTGTAAAGATCTCCCAAGCCCCCCATCCCAAGCCTAGGTCTCAACTATGATATAACCTCCTGGAAGGAGTCAGGCCAACCCCATTCCCCTCCTTACCTAGCCCAACACCAGATTACTCTGAAGCACAGTAAAAAAAAAAAAAAAAAAGAGAGAGGTTTTTACTTAGATTATTCCCCTGCATAACTGAGTTATCAAGAAAGGACAAAATCAATAGTGGAAGAAAGGTCAGCCCACTGAAGGACTGCTAAAAAAAACCATGTGTCACAAGGAAGCGAAGTTCCACAAATGTTTGCATAAACAAACATGATGAAGCTAAGCCATGGGGTCATTACAAAATGCTCATAAATTGGCTTCTTTTCTACACTGATAAAAAGTATCATTTTTGTCTATACTGTTTTTAGTGCACAGACATGAGAAAAAGCTCTTACACGTGAAGACTGGCTTTGCTCTTACAAATCCCTTGAACCACCAGCACCATGTGTGAAAGCTTCTTCAGGAAGCTACTTTATTACATGTGAAACTGATGAAAATTTTCTTGAGTATTCGTAGTGAGATTTTAAATATGATTATTTTAGGGGAAAAATCAAGTTATTTGGTTTTAGATATACAAAGTAAAATGTTTTTCAGTAAATAAATAATACAAATGCATGAGACTATACAGATTCTAATATTATTGCAATCCTTGAGTAATAACACGCATTCTACAAAATGCACTGTCTCTGAAGCTCTAGATCTCGACACATGGCGGCTAAGATACTACAACTCCCTTTTTCTCCCCTAACCAACAGGTAACTAATGCAACATAAAATAGAAACAAAATATGCTTTTAAATATGCTGCTGACATTGAAGGGAAAAAAGAAAGGAAACTGGCTGGGCGCGGTGGCTCACGCCTATAATCCTAGCCCTTGGGCGGCTGAGGCGGATGGATTACTTGACGTCAGGAGTTCAAGACCAGCCTGGCCAACATAGTGAAACCTGGTCTCTACTAAAAATACAAATATAACTGGGCATGGTGGCTCACATCTGTAATCTCAGCACTTTGGGAGGCCAAGGTGGGCAGATCACTTGAGGTCAGCAGTTCAAGACCAGCCTGGCCAACATGGTGAAACCCTGTCTCTACTGAAAATACAAAAATTAGCCAGGTGTGGTGGTGCATGCCTGAGGTCCCAGCTACTCGGGAGGCTGAGGCAGGAGAATCTCTCAAACCCAGAAGGCGGAGATTGCAGTGAGCTGAGATTGCACCACTGTACTCCAGCCTGGGCAACAGAGCAAGACTCTTTCTCAAAAAAAAAAAGAAGAAGGAAACTTTCTAGGTGCAAGAAATGAAGAGTGGAAAAAGGCTGAGTAGAAGGCTTGAATTGGTACTGTAAGCACCCAGGCTGAGAAACCAATCCAGACAGAAGCAACAGGGCTTACAAGCAGGGTTTTTGCCCTCTGGAGACAGGAGGCAGGACATGGAGGTGCCATGGCTGTGCAAGTCCAGGGCACTCAAACATAGGCCTAGTCCCATTTTCACCATTTCAAGTGTGCCGTGCAGGGGCCTCAAGCTCATTCACACTGTGGGGCTTGCGTCAGCCTCAGCCATCCCCGGAGCCCACTCTGTCCACTCGCTATGGGGTCTCCTGGAGTTTCACGTTGGTCCTTTCTGTTGCTGCGGTGTCAAGTTCACCCGTCTTTCTCCTGCATCCCAACCAGTACGTTCGTGTCTCCTCGATGGTATTTCTTTCATCTCTAGAAGTTTTATTTGGGTCTTTTAATAATTTTTCATATCTCTTCTCAACATGTTTACATTTTCCTCTACTTCCTTGAACACACAGATTTATAATAACTGTTTTCACCTTCTTTACTAATTCTATCATTTGTATTATTTCTCGCTCTATTTCCGTTGTCTGAGTTTTCTCATTAGAGATCATATTTGCCTACTTCCTTGAATGATGTCTGGTAATTTCTGATGTCAGACTTTACTAATTACTCGCAATTGGGTGCACCATGTTTTGACCCTCCAATCCCAGTAATTTTTCTTCAGCTTTATTATGGGATGCCAGCAGTTACTTGGAAACAACTTGATCCCTCAAGGCTTGCATTTAAGTTCTGCCATGTGGCACCAGCAGCCTTCATTCCAGGGCTAACTTCTCGCTTGACCCAAGGCCTCGTGTATCACGAGGTATTTCTGCCCTGGCGGGAGCAGTCACAATTCCCAGGCCTGTGTGAGCTCTGCGGACTGTCTCCCAGGCTTCTCCCCAGTGGTTCTTTCCCGGCCTCGTCCTTCTTCCCGCTCCTGTGCTGGTCAGTGCTCAGCTGAGGCTTGAGGGGAACCCTCTGCCCTTCTCCAGATGTGACCCTATCAAGCAACACAGGCTGCTGCTGGGGAGCGGAAGAGGCCCCACGCACTGACGTCCTTCCGAGGAGCAGGAGGGCAGAGCCTGGGAGCAGGACCACTCAGCCAGCCCTTGGTAGCTGAAGGAGGATGAGCAGGGATTTGCAAAGGCCACACACATTGCTTCTGAGCCTTCCAGGGCTCTCCCACCACCCTGGGAGTACACCATGACCTGGTGCCGAGGAAGGCATCTGACAGAAAGGTTACAGTTAGTTGCTATCATCACAGTGAAATCACTGTCAACAAACTGGATGCATAAAAAATGTCGATTTACTTAAAACGATGAACATACGGATGACAGATGTCCCTTGACTTATGATGGGGTTGCAACCTGAGAAACCCATTGTAGGTTGAAAATATTGCAAGTTGAAAATGCATTTGATACACCTAATTTACCAAGCATTGTAGCTCAGCCTAGCCTGCCTTAAATGTGCCCAGAACACACACATTAGCCTACAGGTGGGCAAAGTCACCCAATGGAAAGCTTCTTGTACGCTTAAGTGTTTACTGTTTTATGTAGTTTATTGACTACTGTACTAAAAGCAAAAACCAGAAGGGCTGTAATGGGTCCTTGAGGCACAGTGTCTACTGAACGTGTGTCTCTTTCACACTTTCCTAAAGTTGAAAAATCGACATCAGGGACTGTCTGTATTTACAATCACAATTAGTCAAAATGATAGGATAAATCGCACATTTCATTACTCAAACCCCAATGCAAAACTTGTACTTTTAATGTGGAAGTTTGCTTTATATAGCACCTTGAAAAGCACTTACCTTTCAAAATGATATGTCTTATTAATCAGAGGGTGGCCAGGACGATCACATTTCACCAGAACTGTTTCCTGAGAGAAAAGAGTAAAACAATGTCGTAAGACTTTGTGGGCTGCGTTAATTAAACACAAGCCCCACCGACCCCAGCCTGCCGCCTGTTTTTGTAAACAAGGAAGTTTGCCTGGAGCACAGCCCCACCCTTTGTTTACATGCTGTGTAGGGCTGCTTCTTCCTCCAGGGCAAAGTTGGATGATTGAGTTGGAGACCACATGGCCTTCAAAGATGAAAATATTAACTCCCTGACACTTTCCTGAAAAGGTTTGCCAACCCCATAAAGAGAAAAGAAAGTCGCATCTATTGAGGAATGCACAACAGAGCTCCTCAATCTGCCCTAGGCTGAGGGTAAAACACCCGAATTACTGACTCTAAGGGCCTTTGATAGTTCGCAGGAGAGAGAAGGTTTCCAAATGGCTAAAGAAATCACATCTCAGACATCATTATATTCCATTGTAACCCATGGAACTAACATGTCTGTTTCAAAAACAAATTTCGAGCTTGCTGGACTGTATTCTTAAATTATATCCTGTGTAAGGGAAGCAAAGGCATTTTTCAGCAAGAAATCTGAAATTAGTTTCACTTAAGCAAAGAAAAGATGAACCTGGATTGGTTCCACTTCTTTTTTTTTTTTTTGAGACGGAGTCTCGCTCTGTCGCCCAGGCTGCAGTGCAGTGGCCGGATCTCAGCTCACTGCAAGCTCCGCCTCCCGGGTTTACGCCATTCTCCTGCCTCAGCCTCCCGAGTAGTTGGGACTACAGGTGCCCGCCACCTCGCCCAGCTAGTTTTTTTGTATTTTTTAGTAGAGACGGGGTTTCACCGTGTTAGCCAGGATGGTCTCGATCTCCTGACCTCATGATCCGCCCGTTTCGGCCTCCCAAAGTGCTGGGATTACAGGCTTGAGCCACCGCGCCCAGCCTGGATTGGTTCCACTTCTAAAACAAAATATGTATTCATGAAAAAGCAGGGGTAACAGGAAGAATGAAAACCACAACTGCAGTGGCGAATAACCCGGAGGCACTGGATTTTTTCTAACAGTGTTTAGCGGATGCTAGGATGATACCTCCACACCGTCTTCTTAGTAGTGTGTGTGTCTGTGTGTGTGCATGTGTATCTGCAATAACATGTCAAAGAAGTGGCCTATTTTGTAAAGACAAAAGCTGTGAGATTCAACAGCTGTTTGTGGTTGTTGTTGCTGTTTGTTATTCGCTTGCTGCTGGATGGGCGGTGGTGGGCAGCTGCCGGAGTCCTGTTGCGTCTGGATTCTGTGAGATCTCCGATGTGAAATGCTGATATAATCAAATAGTGAACCTTTCCTGTCTTGCCAGAGGTGAAAGGTTGCAGGAATCCCTGGCATGCATCTGGGTGAGGCAGCTCAGGAAGCAATGACTGAACACCAGCCTCAGCCCCATGCTGCCTGGGGACAGAGCCTCGGCTGTGCCTCGGAGGCAGCCTTGGGTTGCTCACTGCCCCAAGCCCGCTGCTATTGTCCTGTGTAATGAAACAGCGCCCTGGCTATCCCCCTAACTGGCCTCTGCCTCCAGTCCAGCACCCCTCCCATCTGTCCTTTATGTTGTTGCTGTAGAAATCTTTCTCAAATGCAAATTAGAAAAGAAGAAAGCAGATGAAAGAAAGAGGGAGGGAATGGGTGACGCAGAATGCCACCTATTGCCGAGAGGTGGCTTGAGTCCTTATTTCAAACTCTTGATTGGACTGGGTAGACTGGGAGGTCACTTGCTACCATGATGTGTATCCAGTTTCCTGGGATGACTTTTGGGAGAGCGGGTGGGGATACAAGCTCGACCGCGGTGACTCTGGCAATGCCGGGAGGAGCAGCCGGTGGCTGGGGTCAGTCCGTGGTCTCTAATGCATCACAGAAGCGACCACCGGGATGCAGAGCTTGCCGGCACGGCTTTCACAGAAGAAGCTTACGTCTCTACTGAGTATTTACTGGGCAGTTATTGTGTACCAGAAACTGTTTCAGAACCTGCATGTTCTTACATGATAATGTCACATCCCCTATGTCAGAAGCAGCTCTTCAGTTCCTTTCACGCTCAAAATACCAAAGCAAAACTCCGACACCCACCAGGACCAAGCCCCTGGCCTCGCTGTAAGAACAGACCTCCCAGTCCCTAATCCAACCACCAGCCTAGGCCCCTTGCTCCTTTCTCCTGGCGTATTTTCATTTTTCTGCTGTCCACTTAGGGTATACTGTTCCTTTGGTACTATGCCAGAATGTAATCCTAGTGCTCCAGTATGAACTGCACAGGAACACACACCCCAAAGTGTTTTACTGCTGTCTTCAAATGTCCAAGTTTTAACCATAAAGAAAAGCAAATGAAAAATGCAAAGGTCTACAATGTCTGACCCGAAAGCTCAAGGGACACCATACAAGAAACATGCAAAGCCATAAAAACAAGCCTGAGTCCAAAAAGTCCCCCACGTGACTTAGAACTCCATTCCACAGTGTGATCATTCGATCTTAAACATCCAAAATTATTCCACAGCGAAGTTTAATTTTTCCAAACAGCTTCAATGCTTTCCTGCCTGTCCAAAAACCCTCCCCACTCCTGATACTAAATACCCTTAATATCACAAGAAGGATTCATTTCTCTTGGCTTTTTAAACAACTTTCTTTTATCCAAATTTTCAAGCTCTTGATAGCATCCTTCTTTTTCAAGATGGGATTGCCCATCTGGAGCCACTTCCCTGAAGAGGCCTGCACACTCCCGCAGTGGGGACGCATGGCCCCTGCCTCAGGAATCACAAGGTTCCCATGAAATAACCCGTGAAAGCACCTGGCTCAGAGGCAATGATCTCTAAAAGCTGTTTTTCCTTACATTTACCTACTGTAGCATCCAGTTTTTGATTTATATCCCATTTCCTAGGATAACTTTAAAGGCACTTAGGGCATAAAATTCTTTGTCATCAAACGTTAGAGCTAAAAGTACGTTTAATTCACCCTCTTCATTTTAAAGAAGGAAACCTGAGAGGAAGAGGAGACGGGTGAACGACATGCAGACAGAGTCAGGGACTCTCCCAGAGGCAGACACAAAACAGCCAGGAGGGAGGGACTGCACATCAACGTGCTCCGTGCGAGCCAAGGCTGCCTGCTGCGGGTATCAACAGTCCTGTGGATGGCAGTTCAAGGCCCGGTGAACCCGAGTTCAAAAAGAACAAGTGATGTATTAAAGACCATACAGCCTCTGACCATTAAAAATTTTGTCTCAGGTGTATCACGTCTATCAATCCTGCCAAGCACCACCACAAAAACATGCTTTACATTGGCTGCATGTAACTAAATAAGTGTCGTTTGATACACAGGCTCTGTTGACTGTATTCAGACATTCAAGTCAGTAACTGGCAAACTTAACAATAAGGGATAATCACGGATGAACAAAGACAGTTCAGCAAGAACTTGATACAAAGCCAGAAATCTGTTCTCCCATGTCTGATTATCAACTGAGTGGATATAAATTAAATCAAAAATGAAAATAAACAGCCTTTAAGACAGCCGCCAGGAACTAGGGCAGTAGCCAGATTCTCCATCTGAGATCGACTTTATTAACAGATTGAATCCAAACGATGAAACGTTGAATTAGATTGCAAATGGACATGAAGTGCCGTGTTACACGTCCAGTACAAACTCAAACTCTGTTTAAACTTTTGGAAATAAAAACATAATGTGGGAGCCAGGAGATACAGGGTCACAAAACAGATCATTTGCTTTCTCAGCAGATTTGATGGCATGAAGCCCTCTAGTGAGCAGGCCTATCAAATTAAAAAGCAACATCTTGGATTCTGATTTAAAACAAAAACAAAAACATAATCCAAAATGCCCCAATAAAATGTTATTTTATTTTGACGGGTAAGATGGAAAACTTCAAATATCTGAATCTGAAGATTCAGTGGAACTTTGGCAGGAACGGGAGAGGACTGCCAAGAGAATGAATAAAGTAACAAGGAACAGTAACAACAAACGACAGTGATGTTAATAATCATAATAAGCCTTCCCCAGGGGCTGGGGCCAGGCCTCAGCCTCAGGATGCATTTGCTCACTGAAAAACTCCTTCAGGTTAACCAGGATGCACACAGACTGAGGGAAGTGTAGAAAGGCAATTACTAAACCACAAATACTCGGGTGTGTTCACTTATAAAAGAAGGAGATTGATAAGGGGAGGGGATTGATAAAGTCCCAGGGCTCCTGTTAACTCAAAGTCCTGATGATGAGGATTTAATCTGTCTCCTTTTGTTTGACTCAAGCATACTGGTGCTTAAGGCATCAAGTGAGATAAAATATATATATATTTGCATGGTAGGAGCAAAGTCAGGAAGACACTGACCAGAGAGAGCTGGTGCTCAGCTCCCTCCGCCCAAGAAAGGACCAAGGCAATGACTACACAGCTAAGCTCTGACTGTGTGGAAGGAAGAGAGCTGAGATCTGGCAGAGTGCACAGTGCAGCATGGGAGTGGAGAGACACCTGTGTTGACTGGAAGTCCAGGAGGGCAGAGTGGAGGCACCAGGCTTCTGCAGCCCCATCTCCCCTGCCTGGGTCAGATCTGCCTGGAGTCAGAAGGGACTTCCCGTTGCAGGGAAAAGGGAAGCAGCAGATCCCCACCAGCCCCCGTCACCACAGAAAACATCTACAGTCCTTACACCAGGGGAATCCTGCAGTCCTCGCAAGCCCTGAGCCTTCTGGGAGCTGCAGGAAATTCATGGCACAGCTCCATAGCCCCAGATTAGGAGCACAAGGTGTGCACTGCTCACTCCCCAGCCATCCCTGTGAGCCAAGCTGCTGCAGCACAGCCCCATCTTGAGACCAGAGCCACCTCTGGAGCATACCCTGCTCTGGGGAACAGAAACCATGGCCATTCTCCAGCCTTGGAGCTCCATCTTCATGACGCCAAGCCCACACGTGTGGCTGAACATCACAACCCCAGCTGCATGGAGCCTGGGCTCAGGATTGGCTGTACTCTGGCCTTGCACAGCAGGGAAATCAACCCCCATCACTGCCCTACCAGCTGGAGGAATAGTCTAGCAGTCCCACCCACAGCAACCCTACCCTTGAGTTAGCTAAGCTGCTGTTCACCACTTCCCTAAGCAGGAGAGGCCCCTGAGCCTCCTAGTGGCTAATACACCTCCAGGCCAGAGGAGGGGCTGTGCACCTGTGCTCAGGACATGAGAAATAGCCCCACAGTACCCCAACACCCTACAGACTTGCCCTTGACCTGCCCAATAAGAGCCTGAGAAACAGCCCCGTGGGCCACCTTCAGTAGGCATATCCTCAAGCCAGCCATGCAGCCTTGCACCTGTACCCCAGACCCAAGAAATAGCCACACAGGTCACCCCTGGCAAATATACCTCAGGCCAGCTGAGCAGCCATGTGCCCTTGTCCCAGGCCTGAGAAGCAGCCCTGTGGGCAGCCCCTGGCAAACACACCCTCAGGCCAGTCAAGCAACCATGCAGCTGTGGCCCAGACATAGGAAACAGCCCCTTGAATTGGTCCCAGCAGATACACCCCAGCTGAGCAGCCTTGTATCTGTGTCCTGAATCAGAGAAACCACCCTACAGATCACTCCTGGCAGGCACACTCCCAGGCCAGCTAAGCAACAGTATGCCCATGTTTCTGGCCAGAGGAACAGCCATGTGGCTCCAACTCCAATGAGCCAAACCCCATGGTGGATGACGTACTGTGTGCATGTGTGTATCCCCAACCTGAGATATAGCCTGAGAGCCTACCCTTGGAAAAGCCGCATCACTGTTAACACAGACTCCCTCACTGTAGGCCACTGAGAAACTCATAAACACCACTAGTGTGTCCGAAAGTTGCAGGAACTACATGGAGACTACATTACTGTGTCCCCCTAGAACCACGCACCCTAAGTCTTTCCTCATGAAACCTACTCTATAAAATTGGAAGAGATAATTTTTTCACCAGATGTATAGGAGTCAATGTTAGGGACACAGCAACCATGAAAAAGCAGGGAAATATGTAACCTCCAAAGGGAAGTAATCCTCTAGTAACAGAGCCCAATTATAAGGAAATATATGAAATACCAGAAAAAGAATTCAAAATAACAATCTTAAAGAAACTCAGTGAGATACAAGAAAATATAGACAATTCAATGAACATAGGAAAACAATTCATAATTTGAATGAAAAATACCATAAAGAGACAGAATTATAAAAAAGAATCAAATCTTAGAGCTGAAGAATTCAATGAAATATATGATATAATAGAAAAATAAAAAATTTTATTTCATTGAAATAAAAAAATACAATAGAGAGCTTCCACAACAGACTAGACCAAATAGGAGGGAAAAAATTCTAAACTTGAAGACAGGTCTTTTGAAATAACACAGGCAGACAGAGGGAAAGAGAGAGAATAAAACAATGAAGAAAGCTCATAGGATTTATGGACAGCTTTAAGTGAATCAATATTTGTATTATGGGCATTCCAGAAAGAGAAGAGAAAAGTTGAAGAAAACATATTTAATAAAAATATAGCAGAAAATTTCCCAAGTCTTGTGAGAGAAATGGACATCTAGGTCCAGGAATCTCAAAGACCCCCCAGGCAGGTCCTCCCCAAGGCACATTGTAGTAAAATTGTCAAAAGTCAAAGATAAAAAATAATTTTATAAGCAGCAAGAAAAAAGCATTAAGTCACATATAAGTCCATTAAACCAACAGTGGATTTCTCAGCAAAGACTTTGCAGTCCAGGAGAGAATAGGATAATATAGTCAAAGTACTGACTGAAAGAAAAAAATAATTCAGCCAATAATATTATACCCAGCAAAGTATCCTTCAGAAATGAAGGAAAAATAAAATCTTTCACAGACAAGTAAAAACAAAAAGAATTCATTACCACAAGACAGGACTTACAAGAAATACTCAAGGGTGTTTTACATCTAGAAGTGAAAAGACAATAACCACCATTGTAAAAAATACAAAACTATAAAACTCACTTGTACAGCCAATGCAAAAAGAAGAAACCAAAAGGAATCAGACTCACTACAGAAAACCACCTAAATGCAAAAAATAAACAAGGAGAGGAAGTAAGAAACAAAGGATATACAAAACAATCAAAAAGTAGTCAATAAAATGATAAGAGTAAGTCCTCCTATTAATAATAACCTTGAATGTAAACAAATTAAATTCCCACTTAAAAGATGTAGACTGCCTGAACAGATTAAAGAACACGACCCAACTATATGCTGTCTACAAGAAACTCACCTCACCTCACTTGTAAAGAGACATATAGACTGAAAGTGAAGGGATAGAAAAAAATATTCCAAGCAAAGAGAAACCAAAAGCAATTAGGAGTAGCCTTACTTATGTAAGGTAAAACAGACTTCAAGTTAAAAACCGTGAAAAGAGGACAGGAGGAACATTACACAGTAAGGGATCAATTCAGCAAGCGAATATGACAATTGTAAATATATTTTCATCCATATATATATATAAAGCAAATATTATTAGATCTAAAGGGTAAGATAGGCCCCAATACAATAATCACTGAGGACTTCAACACCCCACTCTCAGCATTGGATAGATCAGCATTGGATAGATCATCTACACATAAAATCAACAAAGAAACATTGGATTTCAACTGCACCATAAACCAAATGAACCTAGCAGACACTTACAGAACATTTCACTTAACAGCTACAGAATACATTTTTTCATCAGCAATGGAACATTCTTCAGGATTGACCACATGCTAGGACACAAAACAAGTCTCAACAATTTTTTTCAATCAAAATCACATCTAGTATCTTATTCAACCATAACAGAATAAAAGTACATATCAATAACAAGAGGAACATTTGAAAACATACAAATACATAGAAATCAAGCAACATGCTCCTTAATGACCAATGGATGAAGGGGGAAATTAAGAATGAAAATTTTAAATTCTCTGAAACAAATTAAAATAGAAATATATCATACCAAAACCTATGGGACACAGCAAAAGTAGTATTAAGAAGCAAGTCTGTAGCAATAAATGCCTACATTAAAAAACTAGAAAGATTTCAAATAAATGACATTATGATGCACCTCAAGGAACTATAAAAGCAAGAACAAATCAAACCCAAAATTAATAGAAGAAAATAAAGATTAGAACCATGATAAAAGAAATTGATACAAAAAATACAGAAGATCAATGAAAAAAAGTTAATTTTTAAAATAGGTAAACAAATCAACAAACCATTAGCTAGACTAACAGAAAAAAGAAGACCCAAATAAAATCAGAAACAAAAAAAGAGATGTCACAACGTCTACCACAAAAATACAAAGGATCATAATTAAGACCACAAGTAACAAGCCCACAGCTAATATCCTAACATCTTTCAGCTTTTTCTTTAAGGACTGGAATAAGACAAGGATGCCGAGTCTCACTACTCTTATCAAATAGTATTGGAAGTCCTAGTCTTAGCAATTAGACAAGAGAAAGAAATAAACAGCATCCAAATCATAAAAAAGGAAGTCAAATAGTATTGGAAGTCCTAGTCTTAGCAATTAGACAAGAGAAAGAAATAAACAGCATCCAAATCATAAAAAAGGAAGTCAAATTGTTCCTCCTTGAAGATAACATGATCTGATATACAGAAAATCCTAAAGACTCTACCAAAAATCTCTTAGAACTGATCAACAAATTCAGTCAAGTTGCAAGATACAAAATTAATATGAAAAAATCAGTATTGTTGCTACATATGAACAATGAACTAAATGAAAAATAAATTTAAAAGGCACTCCCATTTATATACAACAGCTGCCAAAAATTTAAAATACCTAGGAATAAATTTAATCAAGGAGGTAAAAAACCTCTAAAAGGGTAATTACAAAACACTAATGAAAGAAATTGAAGAGGATGCAAACAAATGGAAAGATATCCCATGCTCAAGAATTGGAAGAATTAAAATTGTTAAAATGGCAATATAACCCAAAGCAATCTAGAGATTCAATGCAATCCTTATCAAAGTACCAATGACATTTTTCACAGAAATCGAAAAAATTGTAAAATTTGTATGGAACCACAAAAGATTCCAAATGGCCAAAGAAATGCTGAGAAAAAAAGAACAAAGCTGGAGAAATAACACTACCTGCTCTCAAAATATACTACAAAGCTATAGTAACCAAAATAGCATGGTACTGGCATAAAAACAAACACATAGACCAGTGGAACAGAATAGAGAACCCAGAAATTAACCAACATATCTATAGCCAACAGATTTTTTAACAAAGATGTCAGCAACACTCATTGAGGAAAGGATGGTCTCTTCAATAAATGGTACTAAGAAAACTGGAAATCCATATACAGAAGAATGAAACTAGACTCCCACCTCTTACACTATACAGAGGTCAACTCAAAATGGATCAAAGACCTAAATGTGAGGCCCAAAGTGATTAAACTACTGGAAGAAAACATAGAAGAAATGCTTCAGGAAAAGTTTCATGGGAATCTTTTTTGGCTTCAAGGAAGAAATTCCTTCATAAGGTAGGCCAAATCCATACAGTATTCCTTCATAAGGTAGGCCAAATCCATACAGTAAACTAAAGAGAATGTTCTGTTAAAGGAAAGAACAACAAATCCATGAAGTTCCCTCTCAGGCCATTTAAGATAAGAGACCTATGAGCCCACAGAAATCCAAGCTATGACTGACCACAAGTGGGAGACGTGATCTGAGAGACCAATAGATGCTTCTTCATCAACTAAGATGGACCCTAAGGTTAAGGAAATAAAAGGTACCTATGAGTCAGGGGTTTAGGGCTTGGATGCCTGACAGCGTCCTAAATTCCTATGGCTACAAGAAAAACCACACTCTTGCTAAACTCCCTAACAACAGGAGCCATCAGGAAAATCCCTAACTCTGATTTACAACCCAGACCACTGCAACCCTGATTAGGCAGAGGATCAGCCTTGCACAATTCTTTCCTGAGAAGCAGCTGCAGACCTCCAGCTATTTTCGACCAGCTTATACAGACTGTGCACAAACTCTGTGTCCTACAGTTCACCTTTTAACAGAGAGAGCTGGAGACTGTCTCTTCTCAGTTTGCAAACTGATATCACCGATAAAATCCCCCTTTTACTCTTTAGCCATCCTGGGAGTCATTACCATTGACTGTGGTAATCATTTTACTCATTGTATGTTTTGTTTTTGCTTCTGTTTTTGTTTTGAGATGGAGTCTCATTCTTGTTGCCCAGGTTGGAGTGCAATGATGCAATCTCAGCTCACTGCAGCCTCTGCCTCCCAGATTCAAGTGATCTCCTACCTCAGCCTCCCAAGTAGCTGGGACTACAGGCGCCCACCACCACACCCAGCTAATTTTTTGTATTTTTAGTAGAGACGGGGTTTCACCATGTTGGCCAGGCTGGTGTCAAACTCCTGGCCTCAGGTGATCCATCTGCCTCGGCCTCCCACAGTGCTAGAATTATAGGTGTGAGCCACTGTGCCCGGCCTTCATTGTAAAATTGATTACCACGTGTCATCCAAGGATGGATGGTAATCATATACATCTGTATATAAAATTATCTTGTAGATGTTGAATATATACAATTTTTGTTGATTTTACCTAAATAAAGCTGAATCAATCAATGAATCAATCAATCAATCCATCAATAATACTTTAAAATAAAGAATTGTAAAAGTTTTTCTTTCCAGGGACATAGTAAGAGCAATTTTAAAGTACGGTTACATCAATTTTCTTGGCCTCTTTAAAAAAATATAATCCATTAACTAAAACTACCTTTTAAAAAAGGGTTTCTAAAGTTTGCAATATGTAACCATCATCAGACTGATTCAGGTGACACGCCTTGTAGAACCGCAAACGAGACGTATGGTAATCAACGTGACACAAAATCATCTTCAAAATGACCATCGTGTCCTACGTGACCTGAGACTTTCATGTTAAATTCAAAATTATCAATGTTAGTGAAATGGTTAGCATTTCATGTGCTTTCTAAATTCATCTTGTGATCACCATAATAAGCAGAATGAAGGAGAGGCCCCAGCATTTTTTTTTTAACTGTTCTCACTGGGGACTTTTTAACATACGCAGAAATGGGGGAAACAGCACGACACGTCCTCAGGTGCAATCACCCGGCACCACAAGTGCTGAACATCCGGCCAATCTTATTTTACAGATATTCCTGCACAATCCACCTCCCTTTCCTCGGCATACTTTACATTCAAAACCAGACAACGGATTGTTTTATCGCTAAGTATTACAGGCTGCATTTTTAAATGATAAGAACACTTTTAAAGCACAATTTGCCCGGTGTGGTGGCTCAGGTCTACAATCTTAGCACTTTGGGAGGCCAAGGCAGGAGGATCACATGAGCCAGGAGTTCAAGACTAGCCTGCAACATAGTGAGACCTCCCATCTCTAAAAAACCAAGAAATTATCCAATACAATCACCATGCCATTCATCACACTTTATAAAATTAGGGTCACATGGAGAGTGGCAGAACATGTCACCCCAAAATATGCCACTTTGGCATCAGGATTACCTTTACTTAAAGGCTCCTGAGAAGCCGGAGGCTCACGCAGAGCACTCCAGCTTCCCCTCTTCCTCCTGCACTGAAGGCAGGACCTGACCCTCCCATGAAGAGCCGCCCTTGCTGGGCCAGGAGCAAAGCATGTTCTCGTTGGTAGCTGGGGTCTGTGATGGTTAATACTGAGTGTCCACTTGATCAGCAGATTAAAGGATACAAAGTATTGATCTTGAGTGTGGCTGTGAGGCTGTTGCCAAAGGAAATTAACATTTGAGTCAGTGGGCTAGGAAAGGCAGACCCACCCTCAATCTGGGTGGGCACCATCTAATCAGGTGCCAGCTGAATATAAAGCAGGCAGAAAACTGTGAAGAGAGACTGGCCTAGCCTCCCAGCCTACATCCTTCTCCCGTGCTGGACGCTTCCTGCCCTCGAACATTGGACTCCAAGTTCTTCAGTTTTCGAACTTGGACTGGCTCTGCTTGCTCCTCAGCCTGCAGATGGCTGTGGAGGGACCTTGTGATTGTGTGAGTTCATACCTAATAAACTGTTCCTTTACATATACATCTATTTCATTCGTTCTGTCCCTCTAGAGATCCCTGACGAATACAGGGTCGAAGCTGAGTGGCTCTGCACAGATAGACCTGTTAGCACAGCCCTCGCCTTCCTTCCATCTCCCATCTTGTTTGGTGGCTTGTCCACCGTGGCCTCTGCCCAACACCACAGGGCAGCGTGCAGGCTGTGCCACTCATCAGTCTTCCTTTCCCGTGGGGCTCCGTGTCAGGTAGACCCCACATTCAACAAATCCGATGTTCTACCCCGTCAACCTGCCTTAGGCCAATTCCATTCTCAGGCCCTGCCAGGGACCCTAGGAGGGTACAGGAGAAGGTTTGCTCCCTACACACCCAGGACACACTCGGACTTCCCCCACTGTTCCAACAATGCCTGTGACAATCGGCTTGTGCACGCCAGGCTCCAAACCAGGTCGCACTGAGGCTGACTCATCTCATTCTACTGTGTTCTCCTGCCTTTAAAAACAAAACTTATTATTAGAGAAGGCAGGCAGTCTGTTCTGTGAAATGTCCACACTCTGGACTTGGCAGATGGTTTCCTCTCCTTTAAAATGACAGTCCTTGAGACTTGAGTAGATGCTGGTTTGATTTTGAAGCAAAAGTGCTTCATCAGTCCCGCTGTGTCCCACCTGCTGCACCTTCTCAGGACATCCTGTCTCTGCATCCCAACTTCAGGGGAGCTGCGAATGCTTAGAGGGTTTGAGGCAACCCTGAGCCCTTGTCGTGAAGATCCCATCAACTCTGACCAGCGTCCTCTGAGGAGCCTAGAGTCACTATTTCACTGGGGGTTTCAGATGATGGTTTTCCAGTTTTATCATTTGTTGAGTTTATTACCTAGAATCTTCTGTTCCCTCAAAAACCATGCATCTGCCCTGAGTATGTTTCCTACAGGAAGGACCTTACAGCGCTTTCCTCTTTCCATCACTTTTTAGAATAATGAGTCGATGTTCTAGCACCCAAAAAAGTAATGTGAGGTCATTTTAAAAAATCATTATTATGAACTCAAGATTGTAAATATAATGATGTATTTCAATCTGCTCTAGTCCCTCCTTAATCCCCACGCTTCTATCCCGCGTTGAGGGAGTGCCTGAGGTGGGCTCCATGTGCTGGGACACAGCCCCCCCCCTCCCCCCGCCCCCGTTCTGAGGCCGCCCTTGCTGTTCAGCCCGGAAGCGCCCCAGGCTCCTCCCGCCCACTTCCTTTCCCAGCCCAGACTCGAGTTGTCTAATGAGCATCTCTCCTGCAGTGGGCTTGGTCCTCAGAGACCCCAGCTGGGGTGTTGGGCTGCTCCTTCTGACTTCTCGGCCTTTTCATGGCTAAAACTAAAAAGCACGGAGGCTTTTCAGGAGAAACACAATTACGCTTGATTCCAGTTTAGAATCACAAAGTTCACACTTGATATCATTGATTTTCTATTTATGTCTCTTTTCCTGGTGCTCTACATTTTAGAACCTGCTCATATTTGCACTCATTGATCATTTGGGCTGGAAAATAAATGGAAGTGAAGTAACTTCCTCACATAGCACTACGGGTCAGGAGCTGGTTTCCCACAAGGAAAACGTGTCAAATGCTTAATTTCATGTGCCAATAGAAATCAAGGAACAAAAAAAAAATTCTTCTTAACTAAGAAAGCCTAAAATAAGTTACTTTCTATTCATTCAGCCTCTGAGTTGCTCTCCATTGTAGGGATCTGTGGGGACTATGGAGACCCACCAAGCAGGAAGCCGCTCTGAATAGAGTTTGCAAGGAAAATTATATACTCACGTCATCAACAGCATGGGCCACTTCTCTAGAGATGGAGCTGCAGGAATAAAACAACATTGAAAATACACGTCATGAGGAAATTGCTTTCTGAATTCCTAACATTCAGCCTCTAACACACCCTTGTGTTTCTTCGCCATCCTCTCTGCGTCTGTCTTGGTCACTCTAAAACACCCCTGTGCTTCTCTGCCATCATCTCTGTCTCTGTCCTGATCTCCCAGGACCCTGGCTTGGCTCTTCTCTCTCTTCCTGTGTGCGTGGGTCCACCCTTCCATCCCTTTCTAAAACTCCACTCGTTGTCCTTTTTGACCTTATCCTTTTTTTTTTTTTATTCTTTACTTTTTATTTATTATTTTCGTCTCTTTCCCCCACCTTCTGTCTTCTCTTGATTTTCTTACTCCAATACCCCTGTTCTTTATTTCTTGTTTTCGTCTTCCCTGTCTGCACTGCATGGGAGTCATCCATACTACAGTAATCCACGCTTAAATATCTCCTTCACGTGCAGTTTAGAGCAGTGGTGATACAGAACAAGGGATCCAAACCCCCGGCCACGGAGGCCTGTTAGAAACCAGGCAGCACAGCAGGAGGTGAGCGGTGATCGAGTGAGCAAAGCTTCTCTGTACTTACTGTCGTTCCCTATCACTGGCATCACCGCCTGCGCTCAGCCTCCTGTCAGATCAGCAGCAGCATTAGATTCTCTTAGGAGCACAAACCCTACTGTGAACTGTGCATGTGAGGGATCTAGGTTGCACACTCCTTATGAGACTCTAATGCCTGAGGACCTGTCACTGTCTCCTTCACCCCCAGAGGGGACCCTCTAGTTGCAGGAAAACAAGCTCAGGGAAGCTCAGGCTCCCACCAATTTGACATTGTGGTGAGTTGTATGATTAATTTGTTGTGTATTACAGTAATTGAAATAATTACAATAATTGAAATAAAGTGCACAATAAATGAAATGCAGTTGAATCATCCTGAAATCATCCCCGTCCCGGCCTGCCAGTCCGCGGAAACCTTGTCTAGAAAGGCTGGGGACCACTGATCTAGAAGACGGGCTTGTCAGGTTCTCCCCTTCAGGAAATCAAGCATCTGCAAACCATCATGAATCCGAAAAAATGCAACATGTTTCAAAACCAAAAGCCAATGAACACAAACAATGTGAGAGTTCACACACACGTTTATGGAGCCTCTTAAGAAGCTCTGAGAAACTGAACAGCCCAGAGCGGCGCCATCCAATAGAAACAAGCCTCTGTGACTATGGAAACGTGCTTGTCTTTCTCACCTGCCCGAGGCCACGCCTCAGATGTTTTCTCACCTGCCCGAGGCCACGCCTCTGATGAGGCTACTGCAGCTGAGGAGCCCCTTTTCTGATGGGATTTCATTTGCATTCATTTGCATGTATTTCCCTCTCGTGGTGGGAGGCTCGCAGGGAGGCTGGTGTGTAACAAAAGCCGTCTGGAAGTGCCATGTAAAAGGCAAGTTCAGGAAAGCTGGTCACCGCTGGGGACCGCTAACTACAGGCTGAGCATCCCTCATCTAAAAATCTGAAATCCCAAACGCTCCAAAATCCAAAACGTTTTGAGCACTGAGAGGATGCTCAAAGAAAATGCTCACTGCATTATCTTGCTGATCCGGTACATGCAAAACATGAGCATTTGAAAATACGAAAAAATTCAAAACTGGAAACACTTCTTCGGGTCCCACACGTTTTGAATGAGGGCCACTAGGCCTGTCCCGTGCCACACCGACGTACCCGACAGGCCCAATTTCCAGTCCTTTGACAAGTGACAAGTGGCCACCACTCAAGAAAGTGCAGAAGGTACTAGAGCTGCCACAATCAAGTCTAAAAACTTTGAGGAGAAAAAGTTTCAATGATTGTCAAAAGATCCGAATTTCTTGTTTCACACTGTAGGACCCGCCAAGTGCTTTCTGAAACATTCTCAAGTCAAGTGCCAAACTGCAGGACGCAAACACGGTGAGACCCCAGCTAGGCCCTCCAAGGAAAGCTCATTTGGACAGATTAAGCAGAGGAACCCAAGACAAGAAAAACAGCCTGAGCAAAGCTACAGAGTCAGGAGCAGGCCCTAGTGACCCCCACCACTGTGGATACAGCCAACCCCATATGGTGTCAGGAAAGCAGGGAAGTGGAACCCCCTGGAGTGGTGGGAGGGTCAGCAATGGGCGTGGGGACGGTCAGGTGTGGTCACCGATGGGCATGGGGAGGGTCAGGTGTGGTCAGCAGTGGGCATGGGGAGGGCCAGGTGTGGTCAGCGATGGGCATGGGGAGGGTCAGGTGTGGTCAGCGATGGGCATGGGGAGGGCCAGGTGTGGTCAGCGATGGGCGTGGTGAGGGCCAGGTGTGGTCAGCGATGGGCATGGGGAGGGCCAGGTGTGGTCAGCGATGGGCGTGGTGAGGGGCAGGTTTATGGAGGGAGGGCAAGAGGGTCAGAGATGGAGGGAGGGCAAGTGTGGCCAGCAATGGGAGTGGCAGGAGGGTCAGGTATGGTCAACAATGGGAGTGGGGAGGGCCAGGTGTGGCCAGCATGGGAGTGGGAGGATCAGGTGTGGTTAGGATGGGAATGGGAGGGGAAGGTGTGGTCAGGATGAGGGGAGGGGCAGGTGTGGTCAGGATGGGGGCAGGGGCAGGGGCAGGTGTGGTCAGGATGGGAGTGGGAGGGGCAGGTGTGGTCAGGATGGGAAGGGGGAGGGGAAGGTGTGGTCAGGATGGGAGTGGGAGGGGCAGGTGTGGTCAGGATGGGAAGGGGGAGGGGCAGGTGTGGTCAGGATGGGAAGGGGTGTGGTCAGGGGGAAGGGGGGTGTGGTCAGGATGGGAAGGGGGAGGGCAGGTGTGGTCAGGATGGGAGTGGGAGGGGCCAGGTGTGGTCAGGATGGGAGGGGGAGGGGGCAGGTGTGGTGTGGTCAGGATGGGAAGGGGGAGGGGCAGGGGTCAGGATGGGAGGGGCAGGGGAAGTGGTCAGGATGGGAAGGGGCAGGTGTGGTCAGGATGGGAAGGGGGAGGGGCAGGTGTTGTCAGGATGGGAGTGGGAGGGGAAGGTGTTGTCAGGATGGGAGTGGGAGGGGAAGGTGTGGTCAGGATGGGAAGGGGGAGGGGCAGGTGTGGTCAGGATGGGAGTGGGGAGGGGCAGGTGTGGTCAGGATGGGAGTGGGGGAGGGGCAGGTGTGGTCAGGATGGGAGTGGGGAGGGGCAGGTGTGGTCAGGATGGGAAGTGGGAGGGGCAGGTGTGGTCAGGATGGGAGGGGGAGGGGCAGGTGTGGTCAGGATGGGAGTGGGAGGGGCAGGTGTGGTCAGGATGGGAGGGGGAGGGGCAGGTGTGGTCAGGATGGGAGTGGGAGGGGCAGGTGTGGTCAGGATGGGAGTGGGAGGGGCAGGTGTGGTCAGGATGGGAGTGGGAGGGGCAGGTGTGGTCAGGATGGGAGTGGGAGGGGCAGGTGTGGTCAGGATGGGAGGGGGAGGGGCAGGTGTGGTCAGGATGGGAGGGGGAAGGCCAGGGGTGTTGTTTCATGGGGAGCAAGTAAGAGTCATATTGAGTATGGTTTTCAAGTAAACATTTGAGTAAATGAACTTCAGACAGTTTTGCTTTATCCATGGACACCATCAAAACTTTCTCTAAGTCAAAAGTGTCAGTTGAGTCAATCCTCATTGACTGCCTGCACAGGGGCGTGGGTGGTCTCAGGTTCATAAAGAAGAGTGGGTGCTCCCTTTTTGATGTAGTGACATAAAGGGAAAGGTCCATTCAAAGCCTGTCCCTGTTTGTTCAGACCCCGCAGAGGCAAACCATGAAAAGACAGGCGCCCTCTCAGGTACAAACTGCCACCACGCACGGCGGGCCTGCTCAGGCGGTTTGGCTGTTTCCAGGCCGTATTCCAGAGGGCTGCTGTCTGCTGTCAGCAAGACAGCTCCATTCTTAAAAAGAGCCCCCACCCACAACTCGAGAATATGCTGCTTTGGGACTGGCGGCAGGACAATAGATGGCGTTTAAAATTGTGCCACCCCTCTGTCTTCTCCGTGAGCACACACACAGACACACACACACCGTGCAAACACACGTTACCTGCTCTGCAAAACTGGATCATCGGATTCACTATCAAAAGGCAACAAAGGACGAATCCGACAGTGAACTCTGATATTTCCTCTCAGCTCCTACAATGATAAAGAGGTCTGCATGTCAACCCGGGCGCAAGACTGCACTGAGGAGCGTCCCCCACTGAACATGCACCGAGCACCAGCTCCTGAGACGCGGCCGTGACATCCGCAGCCCCATCTCCACTTCAAAAGGCCTCTGCAGGGCAGTGAACAGTTATTTCATTTACTTATTTAGTTTTTGAGATGGAGTCTTGCTCTGCCGCCCAGGCTGGAGTGCAGTGGTGCAATCTCAGCTCACTGCAACCTCCGCCTCCCAGGTTCAAGTGATTCTCCTGCCTCAGCCTCAAGAGTAGCTGGGATTACAGGCGCCCACCACCACACCCAGCTAATTTTTGTACTTTTAGTTCAGAGGCGCTTTCACTACGTTGGCCAAGCTGGTCTCGAACTCCTGACCTCAGGTGATCCGCCCGCCCCGGCCTCCCAAAGTTCTGGGATTATAGGCATGAGCCACTATGCCCGGCCATGAACAGTTATTTTAAACTGGATTCATACTTCACAAATGTGTACACTTGGCAAAGGGGTATCACTTGCTAATAGGTACCAAAGAAAATCCCTTTGAATGGTATTCTGGGCTCAACCTTTTAGGTATTTTAGGGGGGATTCTGGAAATTCAGTATCTGTCGTATTTCCTTGATTTAATGACTGGAAGGAAATTAGAAACTCTTTATTCTCATGAACTCCACTGGTTTCCAGTGAGCAACACATCTTTACTGTATGTGCCCAGACACTTGCCGAATCCGTTCTGAAATCCTGTCTTGGATTCACAGCGAGCTTATTCAGCCTGTTGTGATGAGCAGCTCCTTCTACAGTTTGAAAATGGAGTGAGTGTCATAGGCCAATGATTTACAGCCTCTGTCTGGTCTCTATGAACCCACAGAAGCTGAGATCAGCCTCTGCTTGCATGTTCTCCACAGGCCACACACTGCACGCTCGTCGTCTAGACCAGGAGACCCAGGCTTGAGGTGGAACACTCAGAACCTTCCACAACCGATTCTTCCCTGTGGGACTTGCCTCCGTCTTAGGAAGGTTCATTTTGTCCTTTTCACACTCCAGATTAAAAAAAAAGCTGCAGTGTAGTGAGACTTTCTGAAGTGCTAGGTGCTTCCCTGGTATCTTCCTTTGTCTTTATCACAACCCAGAGAGGTGGTGCTATAGTGAAGATTAAGTAAGAAATACACTAAAATGCTTTCAAAAGTACTTGGTACACAGGAAACACTCAATAAACGCCCTCTTATATCAATGTTCGCAGCACTGAACTACATAAGTAGATGCTTAAAATGAGAATTATTCTTTGACACATCTAACAGCTGGGGAACCTCTCAGCATGGCCAGGGGAGAGAAACTTTGCAGGGACACCGGCTTTGTGGGCCTCGGGCAGGTGGAATTCGGAAAGACTGGCCAAAGCGCAGCCATCAAAATCAAATCTCACAGAAGCGAGGGTCACCAACTCAGTCATCCACCTTGGCATCCTCGTGTTGTAAAATCAAACCCTGAGACTTTACGTTAAGTTTCATGGGATCTCAGGTCTCATACCTTCGACCAAGTAAGCACGAGAGCCTCCCGGTCTTGTTAATGGGCACGGAGAGACATGGCTGGAAGGTGCTGGTGACAGAAGGGGCAGGGCAGTCTCCACCGGCATCTCCAGTTACAACAGAATCCCTGCTTTTCCCGTGCCAGTCCCCATCTCCGCAGATTCCCGCGCTCCCGACTTCCCGTGACAGCTCCTTCCTCGTGCCTCACAGCAGCCGGTCCCACTTCCTGCATCGCCACCAACGTGGCCCAGGCTGCCAGCCCCCGTGACACTGCAGTCATCCCCCCTGCTCCCCATTGTGGCCTCCTGACTGAGCAGCCAGAGTGACCCCGAAAGCCTAAATCAGCCTGCGGCGCCCTCACCCCTCCTCCAGCTGCCATCACCTCCTGGGTGAAGAGTACGCAGGTCATAGCCCCCGCAGCTCTGCCCCTCTGCCCTCCGGCCAGGCCGCCCCACTGTCCCCCTCCCCGCTGTCCCTCCCGCCTAGCACCCTCCCGCGAGGGGCTCCTGCGTGTTCCGTGTGGGCCTCTCCCCGGGGCGGCCCGAGTTTTCCCCAACGCCCACGCTCACCACCAGGCTGTTGTGCAGGGCCTTCCTTCTCTGCCTCTCCAGCTGATGACGCGCACTGACGGCCTGCAAGGCCTGCTCCAGGTGCACCACCTTCGCCTGGCACGCTGAAAGGACACAGGGACAGAGGCATTATACCGGAGAGGACATCCATGGGGCCCCGCAGGTCAAATTCCTTTCTCTAAGTATGGGAGACATTTTTAAAAACAATGGAGTCTGCCAGGGCCAGCTGCATGCTGTGGCGTGTACTCCTGACCGCTTTGGACCCAGGCTGCCCTGTCCCCACCGTGACCAGGGACTCACAGAGCTTACCGGGGGGACCTCTCCCCACAGTTACCCCGTCCGTCATCAGCCTGAATGCTGCCCAATCGTCTGCACGGCGGCCAAGGAGGCCTCTGCTCCTAACGCACTGGGAGCCCTTGGTGCGGGGGAGTGGGGCAGGGAGGCAGATGCTGGGGCCGGGCTCTGCTGCTGTGGATTGTAACGCTGGTCTGGGCCTCCACTCCTGCCTCTGTCCCACCAGGATGGCGCCACGGTGATGTGGCGATGAGTGGGCACTGCGTGGGCGCCTTAGCCAAGCTTGGACGCCCAATCCCCAGACTGGCCATTGTGGTGGAGGCAGTGTGAGGGTGACACGGAGCGTGGTGTCGTGCTGCAGGGGACACCTCGTGACTGTATGAGTCACGATAGCCAGGGGCCCCTTCAGATGTCACTTAGCCAAAGGATGCAGCCCAGCCAGGCCTTTCTCCCCCAGGCCCGAGGACCTGCAGAGACAAGGCCCCCTCGGCACAGATGCAGCTCTCATGAGGCCTGAAATCAAGCTGGACTTGCAGAACCACGCACGCTCCCTTTTGGAAAGAAATACCCGTTACCAGGTCCAGACTGAATGTGGGTGTAAGAAAGTGGGAAGGGTCCCCCACAGTGAGAAAGGGACCCTCCCAGTCACTTGGTCTTCTGAGCCTTGACTGTGTCTGGCCCCAGCCACTAGCCTGTCCCCACTATCCCTCTCGTCAGGGCAGCTGAAAGGAGTTGCCTGGGCACCTGAGGCTCATCTTTGAGGAGCGTGGAACTCGAGGGGAGAAGTCGTGCCCCCCGGGAAGCCAGGTAAGGAGGCCCCGAGCCCCTGAGCCTGATGCCTGGGCAGGAATAAGCCTCCTGGGGACCCCTCTGTGTGGTGGGACTGCACCGTGGCTCCCACAGGCAGGGTCTCAGCAGGCTCTGCCTCCTCCCGTGTCAGCATTCCCTCTGCAGGACAGCCTTGGCTGTTCCCTGCTTCTCCCTTTGAGTTTCATCTTTTCAAAGCTTAGGTACACTGCTTTTCACAAAATTACTGTGAAAATCATTTCACAAAAATGATTGTCCCTTTCCCTGCAGCACATGGCTTACAAGAACACAAGCATTGCCGGGTGTGGTGGCTCGCGCCTGTAATCCCAGCACTTTGGGAGGCCGAGGTCGGCAGACCATCTGAGGTCAGGAGTTCGAGACCAGCCTGGCCAACATGGTAAAATCCCATCTCTACTAAAAATACAAAATTAGCCAGGCATGATGGCGGGCGCCTATGATCCCAGTTACTCGGGAGACTGAGGCGGGAGAATCGCTTGAACCCGGGAGGCAGAGTTGCAGTGAGCTGAGATGGCGCCACTGCACTCCAGCCTGGGCGACAGAGCAAGACTCTGTCCCCCCACCCCCACCACAGAAAAGAACACAGGCGTGTGCACACATCACTTCTACAAACACGGCCTCCGGGGAGTTATTAGCAGAGTGCACTGAAGACAACTAGGCTACTGCAGCGATTTCAAGAAAGCATCACGTAGCCTCGCAGAAAAACAGTACAGCTTCCAAAGTCTCCACACACCTATTTTGCAATAACAGCAGAACAACACTTGACCGAGTTCCTAACTTGACAATCATCTGTTTGGCCTGTGGACACACTGAACACTGGACAGAAGCTGTGAACACGAGATGAAGGTGGGGACGGTGCTCTTTGGTTCTTTTGTTTTTTTGAGACAGGGTCTCGCTCTGTCGCCCAGGCTGGAGTGCAGTGGCGCGATCTCAGCTCACTGCAACTTCCGCCTCTCGGGTTCAAGCGATTCTCCTGCCTCAGCCTCCCAAGTAGCTGAGATCAAAGGCATGCGCCACCACGCCCGGCTAATTTGTGTATTTTTAGTACAGACAGGTTTTCGCCATGTTGCCCAGGCTGCTCTCAAACTCCTGGCCTCATGTGATCTGCCCGCCTCGGCCTTCCAAAGTGCTGGGATTATAGGCGTGAGCCACTGGGCCTGGCAGGATAGTGCAATGTGGACGATGAGTTTAAAGCTGCAGAAGCAAAGTAACCTCTTCCACAGGCTTCAAGCACCGTAGCTGAAGATAATAAATCCATTATAACAAAAGAGTAGCCAAATGCTGTGGCATTCTTAGAAATGAAGAAAGAACTGAACTGATAAGACAAAAAAAAAACAAAACAAAAAACCTCACGTCATATTTTAGGAAACTCTGACACAGAATGCCCAATGTAGACACAGGTGCCAGTTCAGTAGTGACTGTCAAGGCCAGGGAAGTGCCCTGTGGTGACCAAGAGAACAAGGAGCTCCCCTGGCAAGTGGGGCTGCAGTGGGAGCTGGGAGGGAGCAGTGCACACGCCAACGTGGCCGAATCACACGGTGCCTACCCTCGCCTGTGGGATTAGGTGTCAGCTAAAAGGAAAAAGAAATGGAAACTTAAATTCTAGCCAGTCATTGTCTTAAAACTGCAAACATTTCTCTTGAGTGTGGACTGACGCCCCTCCTACCTAGCAGGGTCTCGGCGCTCTGCCGTGTTCTTTGCACCGCGGTCACTATCGCAGAAACACGGTCCTGATACTCATCCTGATAATCTCTTAAGAGTGCCCGAGAAGAAGAATGAAACGCCTGTATATCCTGGTTAAGTTTCTATAAAATAAGAACATACACGATTCGTAAAATTATATTATTAATGATCACAGTATAATTACATAATAATTAGTTACATAGGTTTCTATAGAATAATAACATACCCGGCCGGGCGCGGTGGCTCAAGCCTAGTAATCCTAGCACTTTGGGAGGCCGAGACGGGCGGATTAGACCATCCTGGCTAACCCGGTGAAACCCCGTCTCTAGTAAAAAATACAAAAAAATAGCCGGGCGAGGTGGTGGTGGGTGCCTGTAGTCCCATATGTTTCTATAGAATAATAACATACCCACACAATTAATGTAACGGGGCTGGACATGTTGTTAACTGGAAGGGTTTAAAGCAGAGGTGGTTCAGCACAGGCGTGTCGACACCTGCTGGGACTGTTTTCATGCCGCCTGCGCCTCGGCTCACTTACAGAAGTTCTGACTCGGTACATCTGGGATTTGTACTTTCAAAGCAGTACATGTGGCTTTTATGCCCTTAAAGTATTTAAGAAACAGAAAGTCAAGTATTTCACCAATTTCCGTAGGAAGGGCTGCTCACTGCACGGTGGGGTGATGCTGGGCGCGAGCCGTGTTTCCGTCTGTTGTTGACTTCCTCATGATGATGGCTCGGGCTCGGAGCCTCTCATCACCGCCTGAGAAACGGGGGCCGCCCTCCTAATCTACTATCCAGACCTGCCTTCTGGAAGCTCAGTTATCACGAGCACGTGGTGGAAAACATGTGGGCCGGTGAAAACAACTTAACATGTAAATGTACATAATAAAATTCCAGACACAATACATATGAATGCTTTTAGAGAACTTTGGGAGCAAAGCAACTCATGTCCTGTGCGGAAAGTCCTCTTTTCCCCCTGAAATTATCTCAAGGATCTTCCATGGGAAGATTTGACAGAACCAGGACACTACTGCTTAATATTTAATATCAGACACTCTTAAATCACGAGAGCATAACTAAACTTAAATAAGTATTCTTCATTGTTTTAATTGTTTTAGTCAAGTCTCTCTTTTTCTATAAAATGGAGATGACTTTCATATGTTTGGGAAACATTGTAATAATAACATTTTAATATCAAAACAAGTGTTTTTATTATATGGAGTACAGAAAAAGTTAGACAACCTATTCAATTAATTTTATTCAGTTCGAAAAGAATGAAAATTAATTTCATATACATTTATTCTAAATACACTAATGTAGCTTACGAGGGGGTGGGATATCTCTAATTCTGAGTAACAAAGAGAACAGATTAATCCTGTTTACAGATGTTTTACTGTTGTAGTCATTATGCTGGTCACATTGTTTAAAACAAAAGGTAAAACAATGTTCTCAACCAAAGGTATAAAAATATCCTCCTACAATTTCACCCTGGAGAACTGCCAAATATACTATACAGAATAAGTATTTTTTTAACTTTCATTTCTAAAAATTATTAGTAGTTTAACAGGAGCTGTTCACACTGATGACATGCTGTACCAGATCTATTTAATCTAACATGTATAAATATGTTTTCTACCATTTAACGTTAAAATTAAATTGAGAACTTTGATTAACTAAAGTAAGATTTCAGTTTAATGATTTAATTTGATTCATTAAAATGAGAATTTTGACTCATAAAATTGAACTACTACCACAGCTATTTGAAATAATTCATTTCATGGCCAAAATGTATTTTTCCTTCTGATATTTGCTCAGAATCCCAATCCTATGTTTTGTTTTGTTTTTAGGTTTAGTCTTCTGTTTAGTATGTAGTAGAAAGCGGAACTCCCAGAGTGAATACCATCTGCAGTTGATTATGAAAATAGTAACAATTTTGGCCGGGCGCGGTGGCTCACGCCTGTAATCCCAGCACTTTGGGAGGCAGAGGCAGGCGGATCACAGGGTCAGGAGATGGAGACCATCCTGGCTAGCACGGTGAAACCCCGTCTCTACAAAAAATATAAAAATTAGCCAGGCATGGTGGTGGGCACCTGTAGTTCTAGCTACTCAGGAGGCTGAGGCAGGAGAATCGCTTGAACCCGGGAGGTGGAGGTTGCAGTGAGCCAAGATCGCATCATTGCACTCCAGCCTGGGTGACAGAGTGAGACTCCATCTCTAAATTAATTAATTAATTAATTAATTAAAAGAAAGAAAGAAAATAGTAACGATGGTACACCCTTTTAAAGAAGACCAGAATGGGCCTGTAATGGAAACTTGAATCTAACACACGAGGGGCTTTCCTGTTTTCAGTGAGGGCCTCTTTTACTTCCATAAGATGACATGTCTTTTGACAAGCATAATGTAAACCGTTTCACCAGAAACAAACATAAACATTCACTGCATAAATGGAAACTCTGGCTTCTGGTGAAGCTGTTTTTACCTGAATGACACGATCCAACTGGCTCAAGGCCGAGCGTGTGTTTCTCTGCAGACGCTGCTGTTTGTTGTACAGGGTGGAAATCCGCGTGGCCTCACTGCGACTCTTTTCAATCTTTCCCTTGTACTATTGCATAGAAAATAAACAAAGACAATTTAAAGTCTTAAAACCTTGAAGCTGAAGCAGAGGACGGCTGGACCCCTCCTCTTTCCTCTGAGGAGAGAATGGTTGCTGATTGTCCCGGGTGCACCTGCCCGCCTGAGGAAAGACATCGCCCCTGCATGGGACTCACGGTAGCGGGGAACACGGCGGGGACAACTCCAGGTGAACCAGGAGCCACAGGAGCCGTCGGGGAGGCACCCCCAGGGCTGAGCCTGAGGGTCCCGGCCAGGTGCGGGGAGGCAGAACGTCTGGAAGACGGGCTGCGTGTGAGGCCGGCGATGCCCGCGTGTGAGCTGGGGGTCCCGCGCTGCCTGCGGTGCCGCCGGGGAGCTGAGCCCAGGCCCCAGTCCTGGCACAGAGACGGCCAAGCTCACGGCCTCAGGAGCGGAGGGACCGGGACTCAGGAGCAGAGAGCTGGGCCCAGCGGGGCAGGAGGCTGCAAAGTCACCGAAAGTAACTGTGGAGCGAAGGCGGCCGCACAGCGGGGTGTGATTAGGTCAGAAAATCGCTGTGTTCTCCTTGCGAAGCTCCTCCGAAGTGGAAACGTGTTAACAGACAACTGCAGAGGAGGGCGGCTCCGAGAGCCCCGGGGTGAAGAGGCCGTCGAGAGCACCGGGCCGGATCCGTGGGGCTTGAGGATGGGCCCGGGAAGGTTCTCCCACCCTCATCCGACTAAAGAAGAAGCTGCCCCAAAATTGAGTCCCCGGCCCCCAAAGGCTCAGATCCTCTCTGGGGAGAAAGCAATACCACGCGCGAGAGCGTTAGAAATCAGCCTGCGCGTGTTAGAAACCGTGTTCCAAAGCCTCCGGGACTCACCGGGTGTGGAACGGCAATTCTGGGAAAATTCACGGTTCCAGAGCCTCTGGGACTCACCAGGTGTGGAAAAGCAATTATGGGAAAGTCCGCGGTTCCAAAGTCTCTGGGACTCACCAGGTGTGGAACGGCAATTACGGGAAAATCCATGGCCCCAGCATGGCCTGCGCTCAACGTGGGGCTGCCCTGAGCTTTGGGGGATTTGGTGGGCAACAGAAAGACGGGGGAACGAGCCTGCGTGGGCACAGGGACGCCGGCTTGCGCTGGGGGTTGCTGAGGAATGGAGTTGGATGGAAATAAAGTCACCACCTGTTGGGCAAGGGACATGGGACTTATCTTAGGTGAGGGCGACATGGGAAGCAGGAGCACGAGTCGCAGGCAGGGAGCTCCGCCTCCGGGAGGGTGAGAGGCTGGGAGGGCCAGGAGGACCAGGAGGCCAGTGCAGCCGCCAGATCTGCAAGGTGCATGGGGTGGACAATGCTCCACCTGCCTCCTGGTCCAGGAATCCCAGTGGAAAAGCCATTTCATTGCAGGGCCCGTGACGCCAAGCACGCCACACACCAAGGCCACGCTCTGGTGGCAGTGGGACATGCTGGCCTGGGGGAGGCAGCAGGCAGGGCCACCATGTGGAGATCGGCCTTCCAGTGACCGGAACCACCAGGAGGGGCTCACAGTGCAGACGCCAGGGCTCCACGGCTTCACGTCACACTGTGTGCCTAATGATCTCACATGTTAAAAAAGATCCTTTAAAAAGCTCATCTAAATGACACTAGAAAAGTCGCTGGGCTTGGGCAGTGCCCCCACCAACAGCGTGTGGTGAACAGCACCAGGCTCTGGACCAGACCCAAATGGGAAGGCTGGGCCTGCACTTCAGGGGTCCGCGGCCACACGGACAGCCACTCCTTGACAGGCTGCTGGCACCGCAGAGGCTGTGACGTCCTGGAGAGCCACTCATGCTGAGGGACCCTGAGCAGGGCCATCCATGTTCCGCTGGAGAAGGCTTTGCTGGAATGTGATGCCGAGGGGTTTACCTCTGCCATCTCAGGCACACTCAGGCACTCACCGGCAGGGGTCTGGGGTCCCTCCTCCATGGAAGGACCCGTTTCCCTGGCCAAAGATGGAGACTGGAGTGTGACTGTGGAGCAACGGATGCCTGGGGTTCCTTGAGATCTTGTTGACCAAGAGTCTTGACCCTTCCAATAAAGCCACGAAATGCTGTTAGGCTCTTAGGCTGGACGGGGTTACTATTTCCAACTGTTTTCATTACTGTAGAATTACACTGTGCACTTCCAGAGAACAATGTGGCCTGGAACTGGGTGATGAGATTTGATGCTCAGTCCCGTGGCTTTTTGTCATTGTGAACGTGGGAACGTTTCTCACCTCTCCGGACCTTGGTGTTACCGCCTGTGTGCCTTGGTCTTCAGTGCCTAGGAAGGGCATGATAATGCACGCACACCCAGGCCTCAACACCCCAGGAAAGAACGAGCTTAAAAACGAATGCAGAAACTATTCACTTCATTTAAGAAGTAGTATGAATATCCCTTAATTAATTTGCAGATTTTGTACAACTGCATTTTTTTTTTCCAATGAAACTCAACAGGGTTATTCAAGGATAGTCAAGAAGAGTAGAAGCCCCACTTGGCCCTGATTCTGCTGAGATTCGAAGAATTCGAAAGGGGTAATAATTTAAAGATGAGAACACAACGGTTTCCTATTTCCACTGTTACAAATTACGGGAAACTGGGGGCTTCCAACAGAAACTTCTCATCTCGTGGTTCCGGAGGCCAGAAGTCCAGACACAAGGTGTGGTCGGGCCTCCCTCTGAAGGCTTCTGGGGAGGGCCCCTCCTGCCTCCTCCCGGCTCTGGCTCTGCTTGCAACCCTTGGCCTGCGGTTGTATTGCCCATGTACACATGGTCACATCTGGAAAGCTCCCTTCCTCCATCCCCACGTGACCTGTGTGGAAACTCCTCTGCCTCCCTCCTCTACGGACACTCACTCACGGTGGCATTTAGAGCCCACCAGGATAATCCAGGACACTCTCCCATCCCAAAAGTCTTAATTTGGTCACATCTGCAAACGTCCTTTTCCCAGTCGGTTCACGTCCTGATGAGAAGCTTCCAGGGACTCAGGCCTGCTTTCTTTCCGCGGCCGCTTCTCAGCCTACCCCAAGTAGCAACAGCAAACGGTAGAGAAGAACAACCTGAGTCCGCGTGTGCCAAGGGCATTCTCCCTGTGTGCTCCCTTCCTTTTCAATTCTGAGAACAAACCTGCAAGAAAAACTGAGCGGAGTCATCTTCCACAGACGTTTTTCTTTGGTGAGGCAGATGGATGATATGGGTGGCATCGTTCAGGTGTTCTGGGGCTGATCCTGGGATGGCAGATCGCTCCAGTTACCAGACGAGCGGCTTCCTGGAACAACGGGGTGCGGGAAGGGCGGAAGCATGCCGGCGGGGGCCTTCGGGGCGATGGAGACCCCGGGCACCTGGCTTGTGGTGATGGTGGCTGCTGCGGTTTGAATGTGCCACATCCAAAATTCACATGGAAACTTAACCCCCGATGTGGTGGTGTTGAGAAGCAGTGCCTTTGGGTACGGACCTGTGCTTTGTGGAGGGACTGGAGGGAACCAGAGCAGCCTTTGGGGATGGACCCATGCCTCCTGGACTGACAGGAGGGAACCGGCGCAGCCTTTGGGGACGGATCCGTGTCTCGTGGATGGACAGAAGGGAACCGGCACAGCCTTCTGTGCTCCCCACTGTCCTGCCAGGCGAGGACAGCGCCAGAGATGGCACCATCGTTGAGGAAGAAGGGCCCTCACCAATGGCCCCGTGGCATCTGGCCTTGGATTTTCCAGCCTCTGGAACTGAGTGATAAATTCCTGTTCTTAATAAATGTCTCAGTCTCAGATATTTTTTACAGCAGCACAAATGACTAAGTCAGTTACACAACTACACATTTCCTAAATGTTGAATTGTACACTTAACATGGGTAAATTTATGGTACACCCACTTGGTACACTAAACCTCAAGAGAGCTGTTTTGAAAAAGCGTGAGTTCCTGATGAACTGTTACTCATTAAATACCTGTGAGCACAGAGACACATAGGAATTTGAAGCTCAACCTTGATCCAGTGTAAGAAGACACTTCACACAGCAACCAAGGAGTCCCTGTCGGCTCACTCGATGGCAAAAAGAAAAGGTCCCAGGCAGTCACCCACAATGGATTTCTTCTACAAGGGCTAAAAGCTGACTTCAACACGAAATCACTCCGCACTGGATACAATTCCACTCAGCCTGCGGGACATTTAAAAATATTACCTCTGCCAATTTCAGAAGAAGGACAGCGTTTTCCGTTTCCAGTTCGGCTATCTTGTCTTCTTTGGCCTACAACCAAGGATCCAAAAAAGATAATGACCAACGCAGCACTTACCTGGTTGTACTGAAGTCATGAGACTTCTATTAATCAGCCATCATGCTCACCCTCAGAACACAGCGTACACTGGACGCAAACACACGGGCCCTTGGTGAGGAACTGCCATCCTGGGCTGCACGGCCGTGCTTTGGTCAATGACAGTCCTCGTCCCTCACAGTGGCCGCTTGAGAGGGCAGTGCCTTATTTTTACTGTAGCTTTTCTGTGTTGCGATACACACATCCTCACTGTTGTGTTACAGCCACCTGCGGTGTTCAGCAGAGTCCCGCGCTGCACAGATCTGTGGCCTGGCTGCAATGGCCACACCCGATAGCAGCAGGCGGCACCTTCCCAGTTCGTGGAAAAGCACCCCACGATGTCCCACGATGACAAAGCTGTCCAAGGACACATTTCTCAGAACACAACCCCGCCATTAAGCGATGCCTGACTGTATGGGAACTGACCGATGCTGGGCTCGGATGACGCCGCGGCCCCAGGACAGGCAGGAAAGACCATCTCCACCCCGACAGGCTGTGCTTCCCTCCCACCGTCCACGCTCACATCCACCACCTCTCCAGCCTCCAGTGTGGCCCCTGACCAGCAGTGGCAGCTGAACCTGGGGGCTTGAACCCTCCCACCCCTTGTCAGAAGCGGGCTCAGAGAGGCTAGCTGGGAGGGCTGAGGACTGTCACAGAAACACTGGGGCACAGAAGCAGCCAGTGTGAAGGCCTTGAGGTGGGAACGAGCGTGGCATGTTGAGGGCGGGGCAGAGGCCTGCGAGGCCAGTGAGTGGGTGAGGGAGGCTGAGGAGGGAAGGAGGCCGGGGCATGGCCAGGGTGTGTGCAAGCCAGGTGGAAGACTGGGTTTGATCCCACATAGATGGGAGAGCACTGGAGGGTCTGACATAGGGCTGTGAAGTATCACCTATCAATAGTGAACACAGAGAGAGCCAGCAACTGGAGAATTTCCTGCAAAGACAACCACCAGTTTCTTAGGAAGCAGGTTGTGGTGCAGGCCCTCCTACTGGGGGTTCAGTCCTCTGCTGGGGACTCCTCCTCCCCCACGCCTGCTGACACGCCCACAACCAGCTGTGATGATTTTAGGACAATCTTGCTTGTAACTCCAAACTCTTTGGGACTGGTGATATGATCTGAGGCCTTGGGAGTCATCTATACCAGCAGTCCCTAACCTTTTTGCCACCAGGGACTGGTTTCATGGAGGACAGTTTGTCCACAGGCTGGGGGTAGGATGGTTTTGGGATGAAACTATTCCACCTCAGGTCATCAGGCATTAGATTCTCACAAGGAGCACACAGGTGCAGTTTACAAGAGGGTCCGCGCTCCTCTGGGACTCTCATGTCGCGGCTCATTTGGCAGGAGGCGGAGATCAAGCAGGAATGCTCATGGACCCCTGCTCACCTCCTGCTGTGCACCCGGTTCCTAACAGGACACGGACCAGTATCGGTCCATGGCACGGAGGCTGGGGACCCTTGATCTATGCTATTCATTGCTATATGCAGTCCATTTAACATCTTAAAAAGAAATCTCTGGAATATTTCCTCTCCAGTCCACTTAATTCCAAGAGGGCACCCTCCCTTCACGGACAACTGCAGGAGCAGACACCACCACTCTCTGCCAGCTGCTTCTTTCTGACATTAATTGAAAACGTTTCCATAGACTGACCGAGGTACAAATCACACACCAGAGAATTTACTCACATGCACAATTCAGTGAACCTTAGGGTGCGTTGAGTACAACACTCACCAGAATTAGTTTCAGAATATTTTCATCTTCCTCAAAAGAAACCCTTAGACATTACTCCTAACTACTTCCTACCCCCAGTGCCAGGAAACCACTGATCTATTTTCTGTCTCTGTATTTGCCGATTCTGGACATTTCATACAAATGGAATCACACAACATGTGGTCCTTTGTATCTGGCTTCCACTCAGCCTAAGGTTTTCAGGGCTCAGTCATGTGTAGCAATATTAGAATTTCATTCCTTTTTATTACCAAATAGAATATTCCATCGTATGGATGTGTAACATTTTGTTATTCATTCATCAGTTGATGGACGTTGAGGTTTTCTCTTCCTTTTGGTTATTAAGGGTAGTGCTGCCAGGACATTCCCGTATAAGCTTTGTGGGGAAATGTTTTTACATCTCTTGGGTGCATATACCTAGCATTTTGAGGAACTGCCAGACTGTCTTCCAAAGCAGCTGTGAGGCAGGAGAATAGGGAATTAGAGTAACCAAGGGTGAAGGTATAAGCAAAAGAACAGCAGGTGAAGCTAGTTCCAGGCAGGACTGGGCAGCACACAGGCCACTGTCTCCCTCCGGTGATAACAAGACAGACAAGTTTGCATGTCAGCCTCGGATTGACCACGGGCCACATATCCGCTTCAGCCTCTGATTGGTCACAGGCCTCTAAAGGGCACCCAGAGGTGTTACCAAATTCTTTTCGCCTCAGAAAAGCCCTACAGAACATTGCTACTGGGGTTCCTGAGCCGCTTGCTTGAGCCCGCTCCTACTCTGTGGAGTGCACTGTCACTTCAATCAATCTGCACTTTCAATACATCTGTGCTTTTGTTGCTTTTTTCTTTTGTTGCTTCTTTTGTTGCTTTGTTTGTGCATTTTGTTCAATTCTTTGTTCAACACACCAAGAACCTGGACAACTCACAGTCAAGACGTTCCATCTGGTAAGAGCAGCATTATATTTACATTCCCACAACTGCATGAGGATCCTGGTTTCTCCACCTCCTCTCCAACACCTGTGATTATCTCTCTTTTATTATAGTCCTCTTTGTGGGCAAGCAGTGGTGCCAGGCTGTGGTTTTGTTTTTCCCTGGTGGCTAATAATGGTGAACATCATTTTCAGTGTAAAAGTCTTGTTAAGTCTTACACCTTGTACTTCTTTGGTTAAAGGCATTCTGAAATGTTTTGATATTTTTTATGCTATTGTAAGTAAAATTGTCCCTCCCTCCCTCCCTCCCTCCCTCCCTCCCTCCCTCCCTCCCTCCCTCCCTTCCTTCCTTCCTTCCTTCCCTCCCTCCCTCCCTCCCTCCCTTCCTTCTTTCCTTTCTCTCTCTTTCTCTTTTTTTTTTTTTTGACGGAGTCTCACTCTGTTGCCCAGGCTGGAGTGCAATGGCATGATCTCGGCTCACTGCAAGCTCCACCTCCCAGGTTCAAGCGATTCTCCTGCCTCAGCCTCTCAAGTAGCTGGGACTACAGGCATCTGCCACCATGCCCAGCTAATTTTTTGTATTTTTAGTAGAAATGGGGTTTCGCCAGGTTGATCTCGAACTCCTGACCTCAGGTGATGCACCAGCCTCAGCCTCCCAAAGTGCTGGGATTACAGGTGTGAGTCACCATGCCCAGCCTTTTTTTTTTTTTTTTAATAGAGACAGGGTCTTGATATGCTGGCCAGACTGGTCTTGAACTCTTGGCCTCAGGCAATCCTCCTGTCTCAGCCTTCCAGAATGCTAGGATTACAGGCATGAGCCACCATGTCTGGATGGAATTGTTTTCTTAATTTCATTTTCAGTTGTTCATTCCTACAGCATACATTTGCTTTTTGTATATTGACCTTATATTCTTCAACCTTGCTGAATTTATTTACTGTGAATGAGTTTTCTTTTAGTGGATTTTTTTTTTTTTTTTTTTTGAGACAGAGTCTCACTCTGTCACCCAGGCTGGAGTGTAATGGCGAGATCTTGGCTCATTGCAACCTCCGCCTCCTGGGTTCAGGTGATTCTCCCGCCTCAGCCTCCTGAGTAGCTGGGGTTACAGGCACCTGCCATCATGCCCAGCTAATTTTTGTATTTTTGTAGAGACGGGGTTTCACCATGTTGGCCAGGTTGGTCTGGAACTCCTGACCTCAAGTGATCCACCCACCTCTGCCTCTTAAAATGCTGGGATTACAGGCATGAGCCACTGTGCCTGGCCCCTTTTCAGTGGATTTCCTAGAATTTTCTGTGTACGAGATCATGTCTTCTGCAAATTGGAGATCATCTTCCCTCTTCCTTTCTGATGTAGATGCCATTTCCTTTTGATTTCCCTGCCCAACTGCTTGACTCATGCTTCCAGGACAATGTGGACCAAAAGTGTTGAAAGTGGATGTGTCTATCTTGCTCCTGGTCTCTGGGGAGAGGCGTTCGGTCTTTCAGCAACATTAGCTATAGTTCTCTCACAGATGCCTTTTATCAAGTTGGGGAATTTCCCTTCCATTCTTATTTGATTGAGTGTTTTTATTATGAAGAGGTGTTAAATTGTGTCAAATGTTTCTTCTGGGTCTATTAAGATAATCATAGCAGTTCTGTCCTTTATTTTCTTGATATGGTCTATTACCTTAACTGATTTTTGAATGCTGAACCTGCCTTGCATTCCTGGAGTGAGTCCCGCTTGGTCTTGATGTATAATTCTCTTTATATATGGCTGGATTCTGCTTACTCATCTATTGTTGAGGGTTTCTGCACCTCTATTTATAAGAGATACTGCTCTGTAGTTTTCTTTGCTCATGGTATCTTTCTGTGGCTCTGGCATCAGGGTAATATGGCCTCATGGAATGGGAAATGTTCTCTCCTCTTCTAGATTTTGAAAGTTTGTGAAGGACTGGTGCTAATTCTTCTTTGAAGTGTTGGGTAGAATTCAATGACGCCATCTGGACCTGAACTTTTCTTTGTGAAGGTTTTTGGTTACTAATTCGATCTCTCTACTCATTATAGTTCAATTCAGATTTTCTATTTCTTCTTTAATCGGTTTTGTTAGTTTGTGTTTTTATAGAAATTTGACCATTTCATCTAATTTGTTGGCAATGTTCATAGTATTTTCTTATAATCCTTTATATTTCTGTAAGATAACATTCCCTTTTTTATTCTTTTTCTTTATATAGAGAGGGGGTCTCACCATGTCACCCAGGCTGGTTCCTAATCTCCCACCTTGGCCTCCCCTTTTTTATCCTTGATTTTAGCAATTTGAGACCCTGTTTAGTCAGTCAAGCTAAAGGTTCATCAATTTTATTGATATTTTCAAAGAGCCAATTATTTGTATTGATTTTCTCTGTAGTTTTTCTATTCTCTATTTCATTCGCTTCTGCTCTAATATCTTTTGTTTGCTTCCTTCAACTTGTTTGAGCCTAGTTTGCTCTGTTTTGTCCAGTGTCTTAAGGTAGAAGAGCAGGTTGTTGACATGAGATCTGTCTCCTTTTAAAATATAGGCTTTTTAAAATACAGGCTTTTACATCTATACATTTCCATCGAAGCCTTGCTTTAGCTTCATCCTATAAGTTTCTGTACTGTGGTATCTTCATTTTCATTTATCTCAAAGTACTTCCTTATTTCCTTGTGGTTTCTTCTTTGACACATTGGTTATTTAAGAGTGTCTTGTTTAATTTCTGCATATTTGTGAGTTTCTCAAATTTATTTTTGCCATCAATTTCAAATTTAACTCTATTCTGAACATGCTCCAGGATAAACATGCTGGGTCACAGAACAAGCCTGAATACATTAAAGCATAGAAATCGTATATGATTCAGGCTTGTTCTACTTAAAGGATAGAAATCGTGTATGATTCAGGCTTGTTCTATTTAAAGGATAGAAATCATATATGATTCAGGCTTGTTCTATGACCTAGCATGTTTATCCTGGAGCGTGTTCAATGTGCACTTGAGAAGAATTCTCAGTTCTGTTGTTAGATAGCGTGTTCCACAGATGTCTGTTAGGTCTGTTTGGTTTATCATGTTCTTTGAGTCTTCTGTTTACTCGTTGATTTTCTATCTAGTTGGTCTATCCATAATTGAAGGTAGAGAGAGTATTGAAGTCTGCAATCACTGTTTTTGAATTGCCTATTTCTCTTCCATTCTGTCGGTTTTTGTCTCACTCGTTCAGAAGCCCTGTTGTTAGGTGTATTCTTCCCTCCTCTCTTTTATTTTTATTTTATTTTATTTTTATTTTTTTGAGACGGAGTCTCGCTCTGTCGCCCAGGCTGGAGTGCAGTGGCCGGATCTCAGCTCACTACAAGCTCCGCCTCCTGGGTTTCCGCCATTCTCCTGCCTCAGCCTCCCAAGTAGCTGGGACTATAGGCGCCCGCCACCTCGCCCGGCTAGTTTTTTGTATTTTTTAGTAGAGACGGGGTTTCACCGGGTTAGCCAGGATGGTCTCGATCTCCTGACCTCGTGATCTGCCCGTCTCGGCCTCCCAAAGTGCTGGGATTACAGGCTTGAGCCACCGCACCCGGCCCCCTCCTCTCTTTTATATTATTATAGTTATACACATTATATGTATATATGTTACAAATACAACAATACATTGTTATAATTATGACTTTACATAATTTCATGTTCATTAAAGAAGGTGAGGAAAGGAAGGAGAATACATGTATATTTCTATGCAAGTTCTATTTCTCTTTTTATTTACCATGTTTGTTTCTCTTCATTTGGTCCTGTGGATTCAAGTCACTGGTGTCATTTCCTGACTCCAATAAAACTTTGCTTTCATCACATCCTTTGTGCTATTTTTGTCAAATACATTACATTTCTACATGTTACAGGGCCAGCCAACAGTACAATTATACACATTCTGTCTTATACAACTGCTCTTTAAATCAGTTAAGAGAAGGAAAATGAAGAAATATACATGTCTACTATCTTTTATAATTACGTAATTACTTTACTAACACTCTTTGTGGATCCGAGCTTCCTTGTGGTTTCACGGGCTTTCAGCCTGAGGGATTTCCTTCTCACAGTACATTCTCTCAGATTTGTTTTTCTAATAGTGCTTTTATTTTGCTTTAATGTTTGAAAGACAGTTTTGCCAGATATAAGACTCTTGATTGACAGGTTTTCTTTCCTTTCAGCACTTTGAACATGTCACTCCACTGCCTTATGAGTCTGTTTTCATGCTGCTAATATAGACAAACTTAAGACTGGGCAAATTACCAAAGAAAAGAGGTTTACTGGACTTAGCATTTCCACGTGGCTGGGGAGGCCTCACAACCATGGCAGAAGCGGAAAGTCACACCTCATATGGTGACAGAGAGAGAGAAGGAGCTTGTGCAGGGAAACTCCTCCTCTTAAAACCATCAGATCTCGTAAGACTCATTCACTATCACGAGAACACCATGGGGAAGATATCTGCTCCCATGATTCAATTACCTCCCACCGGGTCCCTCCCACAACACATAGGAATCCAAGATGAGATCTGAGTGGGGAAGCAGCCAAACTGTATCAACCACCCTCTGACTTCCATCATTGCTGAGGAGAAGTCAGCCATTAGTCCTTTTGGGTTCTCACGTACACGACAACAAATCTGCTTTCAAGATTTGCATCTTGCTTCAAACATTTGTACTATGACGTGTGCGAGTGTGGATCTCTTTGTATTTATCCTACTTTTGGGATCCATTGAACTTGAGAGATTCACATTTTTAAGCAAATTTGGGAAGTTTACAGCAATTATTTCTTTGAATATTTTCCTGCTCCTTTATCTCTCTTCTCTCCTTCTTTTGCTTTCATTATGCATATACTGGGGTGCTTAAAGGTTTCACATCTTTCTCTGAGGTTCTGTTCATTTTTTAAATCTATTATCTCTGTTTTTAAGATAACATGATTTCTACCAATCTATCTTAAAGTTTGCTGACTTTTCAGTTCAAATCTACTCCTGAGCCCTGACAGAATTTTTTTTTTTCCATTTCAGTTATTTTCAGCTCCAGGATTATCATTAAAAAATAATTTCTATCTCTTCATTGTTTTTTATTTGATGAGACATTGCCATGGTTTCCCTCACTTCTATGAGCACAGCGTTGTTTAGTTTTTTGAACATGTCTATAATGGCTGCTTTGAAGTCTTTGTCTCCTCAAAATCTAGGCCCTCTTGCTAATCAGAGTCAAATTGAAAAAAAAAGAAAATCTAGGCCCTCACAAGGCAGCTTTTGTTTCCTGTGTTTTCCTCATGTCTCATTTTCCTGTTTCTTTGAATGTCTTTGCATGTCTATTTTTATTGAAAAATTGGATGTTTGAGGTAATAGTATGAAAACTGTACATGCTGATTCCTCTCCTCCCTGCCTGCAGCTTGGTTTTGTTGTTCTTTGCTTATCTGTTGAGTCACTTGGTTAGACTATTTCAATGAAGCTTATTTCCCATGCAGTGTGAGGCCTCTGGGGTAGCTCCTTGGAGGACTCAGCCTTGGGCATCCTCGCAGCCACCCTGGGTTGTGGTGGTTTTGGTGGGGACATTGGCTGTCTCTTTCCCTGATCCCTCTGTTAAGCCATCTACCTTATGCGGCATCACATCTACCTGTTAAGCTCCATTAATTACCAACTGATTGCTCTATGATTTTCAGTAATGACCTGGGCATACATTTCTTCAGTGTCTGGTCCAATTATACTGGAGCAGGGGTCATGTTTTGAGGCCTGTCTTTGAGGTTTGTGTTAGCTCCAGGTGGGCTCTTCTTCTTCCTTTTTTTTTTTTTTTTTTTTGAGACGGCGTCTTGCTCTGTCACCAGGCTGGAGTGCAATGGCGCGATCTCAGCTCACTGCAACCTCTGCCTCCCGGGTTCAAGTGATTCTCCTGCCTCGGCCTCCCGAGTAGCTGGGACTACAGGTGCACGCCACCACACCCAACTAATTTTTGTATTTTTAGTAGGATGGGGTTTCACCATGTTGGCCAGGATGGCCTCAATCTCTTGACCTCGTGATCCGCCCACCTTGGCCTCCCAAAGTGCTGGGATTACAGACGTGGGCCACCATGCCCAGCCGAGGGCTCTTCTTAGTCACCACTTTGGTTCTCTCTAGCAACCTAGTAGGGCTATGAATTAGCTTGTTGATCATATGCTGAATTTTGTCTCTATCCCCAAATTCAAATGTTGAAGTCCCAACCCCCAGTATATTAGAATATGATTCTATTTGAAGATAGGATCTTTAAAGAGGTGATTAAGTGAAAATGAGGCCATGGGGGTGGGGGTGGGCCCTGTTCCAACGTGACTGGTGTCCTTACCAGAGGAGGGCGTGGGCTGTGTTCCAATGTGGCTGGTGTCCTTACAAGAGGAGGAAATTTGGACATGTACAGAGACACGATGAAGAAAGACCACGTGAGGACGCGGTGAGAAGGTGGCCATCCACAAGCCAAGGAGAGAGGCCTCCCAGGCAACCAAAGCTGCCAATGCCTTGAGCTCAGACGTCAGGCCTCAGAACTGTGAGGGAGAAATTTCTGTTGTTTAAGCCCCCAGTCTGTGGTGCTTTGTTCTGGCAGCTCTCACAGGCCAATTCATTGCTCCTAATTAAGAGAACAATCCTTTCAGAGCATGCCTTCAGGCTTGAACTCGCTGTTTCCAATAAAGCCAGTTCCTTTGGGAAGAGCTTCAGAGCAACCTTTTCTTCCCTGGGGACTGTCCTGCTCTCTGGTCTTTTCAGTTTGCTTCTTTTTACAGAGCTGTGTCCTACAGTGGAGCTGGGGAGAGCAATGGGATCCCAGCCTTCTTAGCCCGCTGTTCTTGGCTAGAACCCCATCCAATGAGTAGAGACTGGCTGGAAGAAGGGGGCTGTCCATGGTCACCAGGAATTTAGCCTCTTCAACTGGGTGCTGCGGTGAGAAATGCTGGCATCTGTCCCTCCTGGTGAGATAAGGGGACCCTCGGATGGGAGCTGAGGGGAGAGCAAGCCCTGTCTCCTCGGACACAACCACCAAGAGGGGGGCTCTGTCAAGATAAGCTGGAGTGGGGGAAGGAGGGATCCACAGATGATCATTGTTCTTATGGAGTTTTAGCAGACTTTCTTGAATAAATATTTGTCATCTGATGTATGCTGTGAGGACTAAGCTCTGATTTTTTTTTTTAACTCTTGGGCTTCAAATTCCTATCTAAGGGGCCCAGGGAGCCATGCCCTACAAATCATAAATTCTCATCAGATGGATTTTATTTAGCCCTATACATTGTGACTTACTTTCCAAATCTGACTCGGACATAATATTACGAGACAAAGAAGAAAGTCAAAATATTTTACCCCAAAAGCATGCTGCTTTGCCATATTTTGAAATGGTCCTGCAAAGCTGTCCTTTGTTGGGGGACGTGTACATCTGTAAAGAATCTCTGTTAACACGGTTAGATCTTTTTCTTCCAGGCCCTCCCAATCCTGAAGAGATGAACTAGAGTCTAGAACCTTTTAAAAATCTAAATAGGAAACATCTGTCACCTATTGACTCTAAGGGCAGCCATAATGAGACTTCAAAAGAACCTTCACTATCTTTTATCTTAACCTGAACATCTCCTTTCTATTGATCCCAGGTCTTCAGACAAACTCAACCAATTGTCAACCAGAGAATGTTTACATGAACCTAGAGCCTGGAAGCCCTCCCCCTACCCTTTGAGTTGTCCCGCCTTTCTGGGCCGAACCAATGTATTTCTTAAACGTATTTGATTGATGTCTCCTGCCTCTCTAAATTGTGTAAAACCAAGCTGGCCCCGGCTACCTCGTACACAAGTTCTCAGGCTGTCCTGAGGGCCGTGTCACGGGCCATGGTCACTCATATTTGGCTCCAAATAAATCTCTTCAAATATTTTACAGAGTTTGACTCTTTTCGTTGACAGCTGTTAGCACAACTTCCATTAAAAAAGTGGGTTGTTTTCCCCATTTTGCACGTTTTGCTCAGGTTTCCGGGGCTCCTCTCCCTGCCACCCCGGGGTGTCCCCGGGCAGTGTTCTCCCTCCATGGCCATTACTCCGTTTGAACCAGTGCCCTCCACAATGTGACATTTTCAGAATAGGAATTTAATCTCATCTTCCCACCCTCCTCACAATCCCTCCAACGGTGTCTCCGTGCCCTCAAGAAAGAAGATCCCTTACCAGTCCCGACTGACCAGGCGGAGCTCGGCCCCTTGCTGTGCTCTCAGTCTCAAGCAGCAGCTGCTTCCTGCGCTGCCCCAGCCGGCGCTGACCCCTGCCCAACTCACAGCACTGCCGGCCGCAGCCTCTCACCCAGAGCTCCTGCCCTCAGCCTCCAGCCAGAGAAGGACTCCCCATCTCAGCAGAGCTCAGCTCGGCGGGCACGGGCACGATGCAGAAATCCTTGATTTCTCAGATTAGGCGATGGCTGAATTATAAACACGTGTGAGACCATGCACCTCCACTTCCCAGCGTTCTGTATTTTACATTCTGTGTTTATTTCATTGATCTACTCCCCGGATTCAACTGTATACTCCAAGAGGGCAGTGACTAGAAGAGCTTTACCTGTCCTGGCTTAACTACTGTGCTCCCGGCACGTGCACAGCACACAGCTGACGGTTTTAAAAGTCGCGGAGGCCCCAGGTGGGAGGGGAGAGGAGGTGGGAGGGGAGAGGAGGCCGGAGGGGAGAGGAGGCCCGAGGGGAGAGGAGGCCCAGGTGGGAGGGGGAGGGGGGAGGTCCCTCAGGGGACGAGGTCCCCAGGTGGGAGGGGAGAGGAGGTCCCACAGGGAAGTCCAGGGCCTCAGGTGGAGGTCAGTGGTGGGAGGACAGAGCAGGTCCACCACCCCTAGGTCGTGGAAGCCTAGACGGGAGGGGACAGATCACGTGGGGCCTCTGTGTCCAAAGCTGGCCACCATCCAGTGAAAACCTCAAGCTCCCCGATTCTCCCAGGCCTCAGCGTGGAGCCTCTGAGGGGGGAGGTCCCTCCCCCCACCCCCCACCCCGACTCACCCGCACTTGGCTTTGCAGCTGCCGGGTCCGCTGCTCCCAGAAGCTCCCCCACCGCCCGCCCCCGGCCGGCATCGCCTCTGCTTCTGGCCTCTCACCGCCCCAGTAACCGGCGCAGGTGCAGGCGTTGGGGAGCGAGAGAGGGTGGCTCGAGGCGGGAGCCAGGGGCAGGGGGAAGAAGCAGGAAGACCCGGGGGAGGGGGCCGGTGTCCAAGCGTTGAGGAAAGTTTCATGCCTTCTGAATCCCAGGCCTCGCTGGACCACGGCCCCGCCTGGTTCTCCTGTAACTTGCGGAGCTCCTGGACCGGCGCTTCCCAGAGGCGCGGCGCTGAGTCCCGGAAGCAGGACCTGAACCTGGAAGAGGAGGGGCAAGCAGCTTCCTGCTTCCTCCTCCCCGCACACTGCAGAGGGAACGGGCCCCACTGCCTCCTCCTCCCCGCACACTGCAGAGGGAACGGGCCCCACTGCCTCCTCCTCCCGCACACTGCAGAGGGAACGGCCCCCACTGCCTCCTCCTCCCGCACACTGCAGAGGGAACGGCCCCCACTGCCTCCTCCTCCCGCACACTGCAGAGGGAACGGCCCCCACTGCCTCCTCCTCCCGCACACTGCAGAGGGAACGGGCCCCACTGCCTCCTCCTCCCGCACACTGCGGGGGGAATGGCCCCCACTGCCTCCTCCTCCCCGCACACTGCAGGGGGAATGACCTCCGTATTTTAATGTGGTGGCTTCTCTGGTCACTCACAATCCAGCACTAGCACACAGCAGTCGGGGAAGTCCCGTGGGTGTGATACACCCTGTATTTTGAAGGCTGTACATGAAAAAGAATGTAGAGAATCTGAATGCATTTTATGTGTAGATTGCATGTTGAAATGATGCTGTTGGGATATATTAGGCAAAATAAAATATATCACAATTTATTATGCTTCCTTCTACTTTTTTCACGTGACTCCTAGAAAACGGACGGTCTCTGGAGGGGCTGGTGTCAGGTCTCGAGGGGACTGAGGTGCTCTGGGCCCCTCCTGTGTCACAGAATGTGGCCAAAGGCTCCCGGAGAGTCGGTGGCAGTGCTGGATGGAGGCTTTGTCTCTTGTTGCAGCGTGTTTGTGATACATCACGTCCGTATCACTGACTTGGTTTCCAAACTTATTTACACAGCAGCGGTTGGCTAGGCATGCACACAGGCCAGGACAACAGTGGCGAAAAGGCTTGCGCAGCTTCCCAGCTCACAGCCCGGCAGAGGTGACAGGACACGGTACGCGACGTGATCGCGGCAACCATGCGGCATGTTGGTTAGGAACATGGACACCCGCTTCTCCTGGCACCAGTGGCAAGGACGCCCTCCCTGACCAGACCCTGGGCTTCTCCACGCCCTTTTTCAGCTCAGCCTCAAGTCTGCATCGACATGAGACTCCCCCACGACTGCGTCCAACATCTGATCAGTTCCGTGTCCCCTGCCATCCCCCAGGTGATGCTGGGTTCCCCAGCCCCGACTTTAGCAAGACTCCCCATGGGTCAGTTTAGCCCGAGTGCCCTCCAGCCCTGCTGTGGCCTCTCAGTGACCCTCTTTGCACCAACCTCTAACCTGCTCCTTGGCTGCCGATTCCACTTGCCTTGCTGTATGCAGAGTTGAGTCCAGCTCTACACTGAGGTGTTTTGTTCCCCCATTACAAAGTTCTGGAATACAACCTGCTTTACCACTTTAATGACTGGCTCTGCCCAAGTCATTGGAAATCCTGCCAAGAGGTGTGACAAATTTGCTTCTACCAGAGACAGCCAGAGGCCCCGTGTATGTACACAAGTCAGCCCCGCAAATGGTGTCCTCAGGAGCAAAGAATATTCAGGGCGGCCCATGTCCAGTGCTGCCTGAGAAATACCTCTTAGAATGTGAGGCTGAGCCAACTTCCCCCTGGAAGGCACTTGCTCTTCTGAATACATGGAACCAGTTGCGGTACCAAGACTCCCCGTGCACGCCCTCGCAATCCAGTCGGCCTTTGCACTCTCCTCTTCCTTCATTTCCTATTTTTGTTTGTATTCCATCAATTCCTTGTCTTGCAACAAGAATTCTTCTTGAGAGAGATCTGATCAAATCATTTGTAGACTGCAGCAACCAGCTGTCTTTGAACAATCCTTCTACTGAAGATAGCACTCCTCCATGCTTTCTTGCATGGAAAGCTACTTTCAGAAAGTTATATTTAGTAACACTAAGCAAGACATACACTGGATGACTTGCAGGAGGGAAAGTATATGCAAAAAGTGAATTTTTAATTCCATGATTTTATCCAGTTTATTCCAAAAAGTCACATAACCGCAAAAGATACATACTAGACTTCCGATTGAGAATAGAAGCCGATTTCTTGTGTAATTTACCCAACAAATATTTATGGGTGCCTAGTCTGCAATGGGTGACATATAATAAAACGACTAGAAAGAAAGAGAAATAAACACCTCACGTCATTGGAAGGAGAGGCTGCTTCATTTAAATAAGCCACTCTGTGTCCACAAAGACTTAAGAGGGCTCTGGACAGTCTCTGAATCGATGTCAGTGATTTTCCAATATTTAGGTAATGGCAGTCATGGAAATCAGACAAACCCGAGGTCCCGAGACTCCCTAGTTGTGCTTCGCCTGTTCAGAACATGGTACGTATTTTGCTCAACTGAGCTAGGCCGTTTTTATATTTTGGGATCTATTCTCATACAAAAAAGACTGACAGGAGGAAGGTGAACATTTTTAAAGCCATACAATTCACCTACAGTTTCCCAGGTCTCTCTTTAGAGTTAGATTAATATTTTATAATCATTTTAAAAAGTTCCAAGTTAAAGTTGGAACCACTGTCTCCAATTTAACATTCATTTAAGTCTGTAGTCTCTATAAAAGAATAAAACATAAGATTTAGAAGAACAGAGAAAAATAAGATCTAACCCACTGAAGACATGTGAAGGTAGTTTTCAATCTGAAAGCCATGGTGACCAATTTCTGTTTGACAGCCAAGTTGAGTTTTGTGCTCTTTCCTAGTCTGTTCTTTGGCATCTCTCTAACTATGCAAACAACTCTAGAGCTTACCTGGGCCCACCCCAGCCCACGCCTCCACGCTCTCCTATCTGGGTGGCCACACCACCATCTAGTTCCTCAAAGCCTCCAACTCCTGCAGAAGCCTGCTCCGGGCTTCCATTCCTTCGCCCCGCATGCCAGCAACCAGAGCGACTGACGTCACCTGGGTGGCCCCAGCCCCTCCTTGAAACCCTGCAGAGGCTTTGCACTGTGCGAAGAAGACAAGTCACACTTCTTGCCATGGTCTTAGAAAATGCTCTTTTACCACTGGATAGCACCAGGTGGCCCCTGGCTCTCTCCAGCCCCTGCCTGCACCCTCCTGTCCTGGGGCTCTGGCTCTGGGCTCTCCTGATCTTCCAGAGGCTCTAGCTTGCCTGCCTCAGACTTCTTCCATCTGCAAGGCTTCTTAAGAGCATCATTTTCTCAAAACAGCCTACTGTCTCCACAGGAACTTTATTAGGCCTCCGGGTGTCCCCTGCACTTCTTTACAGTTAAGTTACTATGGATCAGCACATGTAAATGAAACATGTGCTTCTGCCTCTTGGAGTGATGCTCCCTGGGGGCAGAGCCGCACTGTTTCAGGAGGGCAGGTAAGCGCTATGAGACCAGTCACCGAGGCAGAGGAGGCACCCGTAGGCTCCCATAGACACTTGCTGAATTACACAAGAAACTGGCTTCAATTCCCAGTCTCAAGTCTAGTCATGTCTCTTTTGAGGTTATGTGATTTTTGGAATAAACTGGATGAAATACTGGAAATAATAAAACTATCACTTTTTGTACATCCTTTCCCTCCTGCAAGTCATTCAAATTAAATTTTGCTTAATGTTTACTAAATATAACTAAATCTTTGAAATCAGTTTTCCATTCAATAAAGGGTAAAGGAAATTGTGTCCAATGGCGCACACCAGAAAATTATCAAGTGCTTGCTGGTCCGTGTGACAGAAGATCACTGCAGGGCAGTACCATCACTTCCACTGACAGCAACAGAAACACAGGCCTTGGGAAGAAAACGGAATCTGTATTAACACTCAGACTTCCTAAGTTTTTGTATTCTCAAACATTGAAGTATCTTTTTAGGCATTAAAATATAGTAAAAGTGAATACTGTAGTTTCAATACATAAACATCTCGTTCTATCAAAAAGGTCTCCACAACTTTCTACAACCCTAAGACACGCCTTCCTTCATGAACCTCATTTTCACAATATATGGACTACAGTCACCCTGCTGTGCAGCAAACCGATCTCAAAACCTGTTCCTCCTATCTGAAACTTTGTATCCTTCAACCAACAACTCCCCATCCCTTTCTCCCCCCATGAAAGCCCTAAAAATTCTCCATCCCTGCCCTGTCCCGTCCTCCTGCTCATAGGCCATTAAAAGGTACACTGGAAATAGGCAGAGGCAGGAGGAACAATGGCGCAGAGGCAGCGCTGAGCCCCGTCCACATGCAAGGTCCCGCCCGCACATGCCTCCCGCAGCTCCCAGGTCCTCATAATGTGGCTTGTGCAGTTTTACAATCAAACATACCCTTTTACACAAGGCTGTCCTGAGTGGGTTCCTGCACTAAGACACATATCACCAGGATGCCTTATGTACACCATTTACTTATTACTAGGGATATTTTAGGAATTTCAAAGAGGCCACCAAGAGACAGTGTCACTGAGAAATGGCTTGAATGCCCACCTGAGCTTGCCTGGATCAAGGAAGAATCAGGAAGGCCCGGGCAGTGGAACGGCTTATGAGACTCACAGACACCTGTGTGACGAGGCACATGACACATCCCCACAAATGAAAACCACTGCCTGACACAGAAATCATACTCAGTGTTTAATGAAGAATAGAAAGATGGAAAGAGACGGGCGAGGAAGGCTGATGTTACAAATATAAACTTTGTCAGCACTTTCAAAACAATAGCAAATACACTTAAATACATACAAAGTTTATTAAAAATAGGTTGCAACTGAAATACAGTAGAAATGGAAAACTACAGCAGTTTTGATGTTTTCTCATAGTAATGCACACTTTTGAAAAGCACTTTTACACATATTCACATTTGACCTCACTGCCCAAAGATGGCCAAATCCACTTGTATATGGGTTTCACAACCACGCATACGAATATCCCTGTATGTAGATATTTACATGTATCTGCATGTTCTCATGTGTATTTTTCTATATATTAACAGAAAAGTAATTCATCTGCATCTCTTTAAAGAAAGTGTGGATTTAGTGGCCATAAGGCTGCCAGTGTTCTCAAGATATTTGGGAGGCGCTTGCTTTTCCTAGAACCTCTGCCGCAAGCAAGCAAATCCTTCCTAAACACTCAGAACCATTTCACTCTCTTACTCAAACAAGGAAATGGTAAGAGCACACTTTCAAATAAAAACCCTGATAGACATAAAAAAATATTTACACTCGCATTTTTAATGATTTATCATACAACTCTTATTAAAAGTGATTTCGAAGGCAGTAAAAGCCCCTATGCTTCTCTTTGAAAGTGTGCCTATTTTCCTAACCTACGTATGTGTAAGAGAACAATATGGTACAGAAAAATCATTTGGACTCCACCAAGGGCTTTGTCAAATAGAAAATTTGCTTGTAATCACAAAGTAATTTATCATCTTAACACCAGACAATATAAAACACACTGAGGTCCGTCTCCCCAACATCAGCCACATATCCACAGCTGAAGAAATAACAGTGGTAACTAATAATTCAACAAATTAAAATTAAATAACTCTATTACAGTATAAAAATAGCTTGAACTTCCATATGAGTTATTCTTACAATATTTAAGTTACAGATGCCCTGTAATTGAATTCCTTCCTTTTCTTGATGGCATACACATGAAAATCTCTTTCTTTTTCAAATTAAAAATGTCTGAGTGACAGCTGTGCTTGAGGGGTTCCTACTCATCTCCCATTCTTCTGTCGTTCCCAGTCACACGAACATTGCTCCAATCAAGATATCTTCTTTTACAGATGCCTGGGAACAGCTGAAGTTTAGTTAACTTTGTAATGTAACTGTCATCTTTAAATTTACCAGTGATTTATTAAGTCTAACAATAATCTGGTATTTATAAAAATAAAATCCCCTAAGCTTAAATCCTCAGAATTTTCTTTCAGAATTAAAATTAATCAAATATTTAGAATTGATCAGAAGAGCTCAGATTTGTGAGGAATGAGTGGAACAGTCTCGGATGTGCGTCATCGCACAGGAAGCTTTGGCCTAAGCCGTTTCACGATACAGACTAGAAGGATATTGTGGGAACAGACACAATCAGGGGACATGGGAGGAGCATGTCGTCACATGTTCCTTCCTGGGTAGAAGAGTGTGTGGTCACTACTAAACAGTGCCAACAACAGTCTGAATAGTTCAAGCTATTCTCTGCTTGACGGCTAAAATCAAGTTTCTGAAAAAAACAAAAAACAGAAACAGAACTTCTTTGTGCTCCTCGGTCGATGATGGGGGGAAGATGGGAAAGAAGACACATCCATTCTCTCCTCCTGCCCTTAGTTCTGTCCCCTTTGAACTCAGGACTCCAAAAAAGAAACCAACAAAAAACTTATCCTCATGTGAGTTAGATAATTAAGAAACTAGACAGTGTTTAAGTTACGTAAATGGCAAGCTCATGGTAAAGTAAAATTTCTTGGAATTGAAACATTTCTAAATCCCAACAATTTTAGAAACAGAAATTGTAAATCACTTAGAAATATGACCCCCTTCCTCCTTCCTCTTCAAACTCGCACCTACAAACCCACAACCGAGAAGATTTTGGGGTAAATACAAAGTGTCCTCCTCATTTCTTTTTCATTTTGTGTTCAGTTCATTCTCCAGTTCTGTTAATTTACGAGAGGCTTTCACTTTATTGGATACATCTTGACCTTGTGAAAAAAGACGCTGGCGTTCCTTGAATGTCAAGTTTTCAGGGGCCCCAGAACTTCCAGGTAAATCTGCATCTTGGCTGCAGAAGAGGGCAATACGAAAGATTACTGGACAAACTAGAAACCACCTGTCAACAATTACATACGTTTGCATGACGGCAATTAAAATTATCAGACTCATTCTTTGTTGAATTGTGCTGTAACTTCTCCTACAATTTAAATCACGGCTGTGTTTAAACCCATCTAGAAAACAAGGGCACCATGTTTTCTTGGCTAAAACATTAACTTTCCCCAGTCATAGTCCACTCTCAAAAACCTTGTAAGTTAGATTTTAGCAGGCAGGCAATTCTTACCAGTGAGACAAGTGTAACCTGAGGGGCACAGGTTTAACACACACACTTTAAGGAATCTTACACGTGCCTGAGAGGCGTCTGTAAATACGCCAGAGTAGTAAGAAGCTACAGAACGGTACTGATGACTTTTCTGGTGAGTTCACATTCACTGTTTTAAGAACACTTGGGGCAATAGCATTTCTAACTAAAATCGAGGTGAGGGCACAGAGTGAAGCCATGAAGTCTGTTTATATAATTTAAAAGTGCCATGAAGAGTGAAAGGGGTCATCAGGTACAGATGAAGTTCTTTGTCTAGCGCAACTGTCCATACCTTTTAGAACGCTTCTCTTTCGCATCCCGGTAAGCGTCATGGGCTCCAACAGCTGCTCCGGCAGATCCTGGGTAAGAGTTTGGTCCTTTTCCATGAAAGAAACAGTACAAGTTAAAGTACTTCATTATTTCTAAGCTTTACTCATGATAAAGATGCAGTGCTCAGAGAATAAAAAAATACCTTTACTGATTAAGCAGGAAGGTAAAAGACCCTTCATATTGTATCAAAATTTCATCAATTTGAAATTCATCTCTGTTGGTGGCCTGAGTAATCCAATTACTACTCTCAAAAGGTGCTAAAAAACTGACCTGACACCCTTCATTATTAGAGAGGAATACTGCCCATGGCCCCGCTCTGCCTCGGACAGCACAGCAACTCTGGGTGAGTGTAAAAACATCAACCCATTCTGGGTGAGTGTAACATCAATCCATCGGCAACATTTGCCCTGTTCCTACTGGCTTCAGGGAATTACTAAGGATCAAAAGATGTGATGCAGATACAAAGTTTTAAATGTATCCAAGTAATAATGTCGCTAAGTGTATCCAAGTAACAATCAATGTCATATTGTTAAAATCATAATACAGCAAATCAGTGTTAATTTATTTCTATTAATTGCAGCATTAGAAAAATTCACACTTGAAAAATCTGCTGACAGTGTAATACAGGCTGGAGTAACAAATGCTCAAACTATTTAGCAAACACTGACAGCAATGAATATTGGATTAAACAGGCCACAAAAGTAGTACAATATTTTCACATTAAAATTCTTTTTCAAACAACTTGCACAAAAATACATTTTTGTTTCTCTTCTTCTACAAAAGGGCCTGCTGTGCAGAACTTATCTGGCGTACTGCAGACGGGACACAGCTGCCTTTTGAAGGGCGCCTCTTTGCACTGCACCTTTACTCAGGTTTCCCACCACCACTGTGGAGGACGCCATCCTCAGCTAAGACTCAAAAGATTCAACAGAAACACATCTCTACCTTATGACAATCTATAGCGGGCCTTTAGATAAATTACTGCATGGAGACATTTTTTTCCCACTTTAATTCCAAATTTTTTATCTTGTTTATTTTTAAAAACATTGCGTTGTATCTTTTGAGCTTTGTTTTAAGAATGATACTGGCTTTTTCCACTGGTAAAATTAATTCTTCAAAATTTTCAGAACTTTTAGACTTAAGAGTATCAAATATCTTTAGCTGACTCTCTATGAATACTCCAAGTCACAGATCATTTTCAAAAAGCTTTAGTGATGAATCTTTCATATAGCGCTATGTTCAAATCTGGTATTACTCATTCCAATTCACATCTTAATGCTGCTCCTCTCACTGTCCAGGGGAAGAAGCCGAGTCCATCTGCAGAAGCATGCTTTACCAGAGCGCTCGCGACACAAACAGAGCTGAGCAAGGAATGAGACCATGCTAGTGAAATGAGGAGGACAAGGTCAGAATGCGCTCTGCACACGGTGCAGACGGCTCTGTACATTACGAAGAAGTCTTCGAAGAGGCGGAGCAATCAGATGTCGGCTATGACCTGGTCCTGTGTGGTACTTCACGTGTGCAGTAAAATAAGGGTTAGTGGTAGGACTGAGAGCCAAGATGGTGAGCAGTGACACCTCACTATAATACTTGGCTACCAAACCTCACATTTCTGTCATCTTAAGTTCAGCTTATAAAAACTCCATACAAGGAGACTGATGGCATCCTGCTTCAAAATGTACCATTATTCCATAAATTTCTCTGAAAGGTACTAAGTTATAGATATTTACAACAGATATTTCATAAAGTGATTTAATCCTGGCTTCCAAGGTGACTCAACCTAATATTATTATATATTAAACCTTCAAAGTAGATCAAAGCTCTGAGCCGGGGGGGAAAAAGACAGAATTCTGGCAAAATTCATCTGTTATTTGAGTAAGACTGACAGTTACACTGAGTCTTATTCTTCTTTCAGAACTGTCGAGTCCCATACACTGTTTATGCAGAATGATACAGGATTCAGAAGACTCTCAAACACTCATTAAAAGTAATACTCCTGTATTTGAAGATATCTAGTGCCAGAATTCCAGTCCCATTTAAGGTAAGATTAGTGTGAAATCTGAATCCTTATGAATTCAGCTATATTTTAAACATGGTGTCTCGAAAACACTGACTACTGAACCCATGCTTGTGACAGCCTCTAGGCCCTGCCCCCTGCAGAACTGTCCTGCTCTACAGTCAGCGTAGGGGGTTTCCCTAAGGTCAGCTGCACGCCTGCTAAGGTCTGGCTGCTGGTGTTACTAGGTGCTAAGAGTGCAAGTAACAGGAAGCAGTGAAGCCAGTTAGAGGAAAAGGGGATGAGAGGAATTTCACTGTAACTGGGGTCTCTGGACTCTGGCGTGAGGCAGCCTGCACGGAGATTATGAAGCCAACAGTTAACCAGCTTAGCAGATGCTCCGGCCACACCAACCAAACCACCATGAGAATGCATGATTTATTCCACAGGCTACTTAATCCAGAACAGAAAGTTCTACCAATATTAAATAATGGAAACTTAAAATGTAATTATAACACTTTGTCTTTAGAGACACTACAATGTGTGAAAAGGCACTTGTTCAAACAAATATAAGGTCATTTGTAGAGATAGAAAATGAAAGCCAAGACCAACAGTACTTCAAGTGATTTGGGAACAACACAGAAGGACTGATTGTCAGCTGATCAAAGAAATGGAACTTTTTAAAGTGCAAAAGAAATCGGAGTACTAAGATATCTACCAAAGAGTATTAGCAAAGAACATTACAATCAGAGGCAGAGGAGGATCACCATGCTGAGACCAGTGATCATGTGACATCCAAATTCCAAAGCAAGTACGATCGCCATGGACCATACTACAGGGCAAGTGTGCAGAGAGATGCTGAGGTTCCAATCATTAAGACAACGAGCGCTGATTTGTCACTCTTTTACCTCTACCTTTGCAGTGGCTGGGATGGTAGGAGCTGGATTTTTTTGGAGGGGGCGGGGGCTGGCCTTTTTTGTGAGCAGTACTGTTGGCTTTGGCTGGGGATGGCTGGAATGAGTTCGAGAGAAAGATGCCATCGGAGGCCGGGCGTGGCTGGCAGGGGGGTGGCCGTGGTTTAAGAGGGGCAGGAAGAAGGTCCCCATGAGACATTCTCGTGCTGGAGTACTTATCCTGACCTGCTAGGCTGCAGTCCTCCTCCTCCTCCTCCTCATTGTATGCAACAAACTTGGCAGTGAACAGCGAGTCGGGGGAGAGGACCTGGGTTTTGAGGTAGGAGGCGTTTCGCTGAGGCGGGGGAGGAGGGGCGCCGGGCGCGGGGGACGGGGACGGGGGCTCGTAGTCCCGCGGAAGCGGAGGGCGGCACAGACCAGGTGCCTCGGGCTCCAGCAACCTGCGCGCCGCCTCGTCGTGCTGTCTGCGCCTCTCAGCTTCCAGGCGGCTGTAATACCCTTCTTCCTGTCGCCTCTGCAGGCGGGAATAGACAAGAGTGCAAAGGTCAGAGGTCAGAAGGGAACAGCCGACCCACTGGGCCTTCAAAGGGAACAATCCTCATCATCACACTGACGTCAAAGTTGAATAGTTACAATTACTATATAACAGAAGCAGCAGGTCCATCCGGAGTCTTCTCCCTAGGCTTACAAGTAATTAACACTATTCTGGATTATTTGACAGAAAACTGCTCAAAAGCACGGAATGGATTAATTCTCAGCCTCCTGCTTCCCAGTCACTTATGCCTCTCCATTATCCCAGTGGACTGAATTCTCCTCTGCTTTCCTTCTTTCCCTCCTCCATGCTCCTGTTACTTCCTTCTCTCTCTCCTCTTCTGATTTTGGCAGGATATGAACTTACCTGTTACTGCAGTGTTTAAAGATAACGCAAAACTAAAAATAGGCTGTGACTGGCTTTCTATAGCCAGCACTTTCCGAAAGGCAAACTTGCGTTCTTTTTCACTGAGCCCCCATGAATGCAGAGGAGCAGTCCTTCCTGGACAAGGAGGACGTGACTGAACCACCCTGTCTACTTCCGGTTACTAGGAAGGAGATCAACAGGAAACCAGAAATGAAAAAAAAAAAAAAAAACCCAAAAAACACTCATTCTCCCAAAGTAACGATCTAACAAATATGCTTTCCATAGTTCTCAACTTATATTTCAAATCTTAATGAACTCCCTGACAGACAGAAAATTAGAGAGCCAGGAATTAACAGCAACAAGAGATTCAAATATATTTTGACACATACTGTACATGTTTTTCTCTCATACATCTGCACAAACTACAGTTGACAGTGTTAAAATTATTTTAACATTAAAAAAAGGTAACAGCACAGTTTTGTTAAAGATTGACAAAAGTTTTAGAGCACAAGAAAAAAGTAAATAAGAAGGGGGATGAAAGAGCAAACAGAATAAACTGCCTCGAGTAAATGTTTAATGCTGTGAAATGAAGTACAATGAATTTTAAATTCGTTCAACCAAAGAAAACTAATTTGAGAGACCTTGCTGGCATTCAGTGAAAAGTTGTTAGTCCTATTTTCAATTTCATGCTGTATTTTCTCCCTACTCCCTCTAGAGCCACACACACACACACACATACACACACACACACACACACGAGTGAATATGCAGTATCACTCCACCTTTTGAGGGAGAAAACTCTTAAGAATAAATGCCAGCCCAATTACTGCCCTGAGCCCAATTTCTCATTGAATCTTCTTGCTCTATGTTTAGAAATCCTGAAGGAAGACTCTCATTTTCTTGTCTACACAGAGTAAGTGTTCCCTTGGAGTGAGGAATAAACCAGAATGACTTCCTGTGGCTTTTAAATGGAACTATCAAGAATCTTGGTATTAACATGAAGAACAGTTGCTTGATAACATTTTAGGGAGAAATCAAAACATCCTCTTTTAGTTATACCAAGAACAGATACAATTACAAGACGACTTTATTCTACCCAACAAATGAATGGCACATTTTTCTATAACAAAGCAAACCCATGAGTTTTGGACATTCTGATATAAAAATAGGTTATTCGCCTTCTTTTTACAGTGACCACTTAATTATAGAAGCAGTTACTAACACAAGTGTATTTGACATAATCATGAGTTATGAAAACACATTGGAAAAATTAAATAACCCAAGAGTTTCTCAACATAGGAAAAACATGGCCTGGTCCTCTCTGCATGTGCTCTGTGCTGCCGTGACAACCCAGCTGCCCCCGTCGAGGCTCCAGCGTGGCCAGGACTGGGCCCAGCTGTAACAATGGGCACTGTGCAGGGCCTGGGACAGCCACGCTGGCACTGACCTGGAAAAATACAGCCCTCCAAGCAGCCAGGGCTGCTTTCACGGAACAGCAAAGCAGCAGCAAACACCGCCAACACTCAGACATCAAGCGGCTCAGCATTTTGGAAATCTGATTTCCTTAGAAAGATCATCAATGTTGACTTACCATTACACAAGTGAAAGACTCATAGGGGAACCTAATCCTGAAAGCTCAAACTCTTTGAAAGGACTTCAAACGCTATTCAGAGTCAACAGATAATATGATAATAAACTTAGAGGGCAAAGGTCTACGAAATGCAGAAATCACCAATTTCAACACAGGTGAGTGTCCTTATTCACTCTACTCCATTTAAGTGAAGTCACATCATGTCTATCAAGCTTACTCTTAGATTGCTCTATATCCTAATAGATCATATCACTACAAAAAACTCCCTACAAGTTCTTTTCTGTGAACAGTACACTGTTCTATTAATATAGTTCACTAGACTATCGAAGAAGGAATTATTAATAAAAACTAAATTTTCCGCCATCAGAAGTTGTAACACTGAAAGCTTCTACCTTCACAGAAGGGAAGTAACAGAGAAGAGCAGCTTCTCTCAAACCACACAGAGCAACACGCAGTCCCCTCGGGATGAAACAGGCCCCCACAGGGAGCTCAATGGCTACAGCCTCTTCATCCAGAGGGCATTGGCCACACACAGGACGAAGGGAGATATGGAGAGAAACATCTCAAAATCCCCATTTCTCAGAATGTCAAAATTCGCTGTCATTTTAAAATTCAATTAAAAGGGTTACTTGACTTAAAAACACACACACACAAATGAAAATAAGTAACTCAGAATATTTACTGGATTACATACTAAATTTTCCTGTATCATGTTTTCTAAGCCATCTGCTCTCTTTACCATCAACCAGAAGTGAGTGATTTGAGTAAACCATCTATTTGAAATGTTGAATGGCAGCCAACTGTCTTACTATGCTTCTACTGCTTCCCACGGTCCACATGCCATTTAAGCAATCACTGAACAAATGTCACCTTCACAATGACAAGCTGGGCCATGTCCAGTAAAGATGAGTGCCCGAGGAAACGAACCCTTTGCAAAGAGGCTCACTGCTACACACACCCAAGAGTTCAGAAGTTTGAGGGAGACAAAACTTGGCAGATAAGGGGATCTGGAGACAGTCCAGAAGAGAGGTAGGTGGGCCAGACGGGGTAAAGTTGCTGGTCCAATCACAAAGCTGGGGGAGCCAGGCCCTGCTCTGCCTTGTGCTTCTTAAGACACACAGAACTTCCAGCCCGCTCTGCCCCAGCCAATCGATTACGTTCAGGCTAACTTGGTAAAATTCTAGCTGCCCTTAGAGGACCATAACCTTTTCTTCAGCGTCTCGTTTTGTTCGCTCCTCCTCCTGCCGCCGGCGCTCTTCCTCTTGCCTCGCTCGGTCTTCTGCTTCCCGCTTGCGCATCTCTTCTAACTGCTGCTGCCGCCTCCGCTCCTCGTCCTGCAACTAACAACAGGCTGACATTAATCTCCCTCCACAAACTCCACCAGCACAAGACATAAAATGCACACATTAAGACAAGTAGACACACATATACACATACACACACACAGAAAGTTAAATACAAAATACCAGGTTAAAATCACTGTTGGAAGATAAAACTTTTTACATTTTTTTAGCTCTACAATTTTAAAATAAATTACCTAAAAACTGTTGTCACAAATCCCAGAGTTATTCCTCCATTAATCATGGCTATAAGATGGAATTCATCATCTACATTCACACATTCAACAAGCACAATTCTTTTACTGGAACAATATTAGTTAACCCGTTCACGTAACTTAACAGGCTCAAACAGATAGGCCCCACTTGATGGGCCTGCAGAACACGCTTAAACACCTCCTTCCCTCTCCCTTTTCAATTTCCACTATGAATGTCTTGTAGAAGAGGGAGGCCCCCACTTGCCTCTGCATAGGTGAGACAGAAGCAACATATGTGACTCCAGTGGGCCGGGCAGTCATCGGTCTTGCCTGGGGACCAAGGCCTGCCACTCTCTTTCCTCTGCCCTTTGCCATCAGGTCCCTCCAGATCCCACCCTGGATTCAAGAATTTCCTCCTGACTCAGAAGCACCCTACACTCTGCACCATGGACCCTGAAACTGAGATGGAAGCACTCTACGGTCTGCACCATGGACCCTGAAACTGAGATGGGAGCACCCTACAGTCTGCACCATGGACCCTGAAACGGAGATGGGAAGGAGCCCTATCTCACCCTCCTATCTCACGCTCTTCTGTCTGGACCTAATGTTGAACTCTCAGTCAATACAATCCATTCTGTTTTCAGGTAACCACAAGTCAAGAAGTCCTTATGTTAACAATTCATTACCTGACTGTTTTTGTCTTTTTGGTCATTCAAGTTCTGCCTTTTTGAAACAACACAAAAAGATACCTTTCCTTCGTATCATTCAAATACTTAAGGATGTCCTTCAAATACCTAAGTCTCTTCTTTTCAATTTTTAGCTCCTTTATCCTTCTGCTTACATCTCTATGTACCATAGGTTGAAAATACCTTTCCTAAAGAGGAACCCTGGATTAACAACCAGTGAAGAACAGAAAGACTCACCCTTTTTGTCTCAGATACATAGCTTTTCTGTTATTCTAGTCTAAAATAATGGCAACTTTGAAAATTGTGTTCTCCATTTACTTATCTGTATAGACCTGTGCTACAGGAACACCCACAGCTCTATTATCATACATCATGAAGAAGTAATCAATGTTTATAGGATTAAAATGAAACTTAAAGCCATCTAGTTCAATCTCTAACCACTTCAGGAATCCCTTACAGAAAATTCCTATGTGTTTCAATTTCTACAGAATTAGCAGTTTGTCTATACATTTTTTGTAGCAGAAATATAAGAATGTTAGCTGCTGGGATTTGAACTGTGTTTGTATTTTTTTTTTCAAATAAAAATCTAATAACTTCACTCTCCCTTGACTTCTGTGAAGAAAACACTGTATCTGGTGAGAAAGAATAAATTAACCTGTGTTATTAGGCTTTTTCATGTCAATAAACAATAATAAAACATCTTAGAAAAAAATTATAATTGCCTTCTCAAAGAGACAAATAATTGAACTGTCTCTAAAGACAACCTATCCATACCCCTGAGGGATGTTAGGATGACTGGCTTTTAGGGGGGTTATAGCAGGAGGAGATGCCACTAAGAACCCAGAAGGAAGCCATCGGTGATGCCTTGCCCCTGAGTTGACAGAACCAGCCACAGCTCCCCGTGGGCTTCCTGCATGAGGGGCCAGAGGAAAGGATGGAAACGTTCAACAAGGATTTCAGGGGTCAAGAAAAACTAGGAGAACTAGGAGAAACAGCGCCCAAACAAAAATAGCAAAATAAAGCAAGTGAGAATATTAAATATTCTACAGAAAAGTAATTTAGGGTAGAATGTAAAATTGCATTAATGCAATATGGGTGTTATCCTTATCCCACAAAGCACAAACTAAGTTATGTTAATATTTTCTAGCCCCAATTAAAAATAAGTGCGGAGCAAGAGAGTGTTACACAATGGTAGAGTCCATTAGTTCTTTTAAAGAGAAGTATATTTTAAGAAATCAGAACAATTATCATTTTCATCATTTTTTATAGATCTATAAACAGGCATTTTCTGCTTAAAAGCCTCTCTATTTCTAAATCTGGAACGCACTAAGCAAGGAGCCGCTCCCTGTGCTCAGCTCATTCGTTACTATTCGTAAAGGAATAGTAATAACCAGCACCAGTGTAATCAAGGCAGTCTCTTTCCACTCTTTGGCTAATTCACATATTTCCATTTCCAAAACATAAATTGTTTTGCTCTTCAAAGCTATGTTGCTTTACTCCCACCATTCACAAAGCATTAATGAGAAAAATGAGACTCTCTTAATTTACTCAAAATAAGAGCTTAAAACAGTACATTGAATTGTATGGGTTACTTATATTCAGTAACAGTTAAAGGATATTTTAACTTAAATTACAAATTTAATCACCCTGCAATCCAGTGGCAAACTGCCTATTACATTAGCACTTTGATTAAAAGAATGAAAAGTTACGTGCTACCAAAATAGCCTTGCAGGAAGTGATATCTGAGGGGAGAGCAGAATAGATTAAAAAATAACTATTACCCGATGAATCAAGACCATGCAGACTGAAAGTTATTCTAAATCGAGAACTATGCTGGGATTTGAAAGCCAGTATGTGGCAAGCTTGAGGTAGTCCACATTCCCCAAAACAGGTATTTTCAGGATCTATCTATCTATCTATCTATCTATCTATCTATCTATCTATCTATCTATCTATCTATCTATCTATCTGTTGAGATCTGTGTGTTTATAATTTTGTATCATGAAAATGAAACTGGTATGTGAACATAAAATGGGGCCATAACATCCTTTACTTTTTGACAAATTACTAAAAACACGACTCTGTTAAAGCCCTTAAAAAGCCTTTTTCTCTACAGACTTTTTCTGCGCATGCTCCCTCCCGTTAAAAATGTCCATGCTAAAAAAATTTTAAGGACAAAAACATGAAGAAAACTCCTGATTAGATCATTTATGACAAATGAATGACTGAATTGGAATGCCTTTGGTAAGTAATATATAACACCTGGATTTCAGACGGAGCAAAAGTCTTCTCTATGTCTCAGGGACCGACTTCCTCATCAGGAAAACGAAATCCTCTCTCACAGAGGTAGAGTGTGTTAAATGACACAGGAAAAACCATCTACTGCAGCACCTGGTACTCAGTAAGTGCTAGCTCCCTTCCTGTAGCACAGCCCACACACGTTTTTCAGATTTAAGTAAAATGACCACTTTATTAGAAGTTGTAAGATCTAGAGCTTAGCTGGTGAAAGGCTCTTGTGGCAGAGACTAAACAGCATAATCCCCAAGTAAGACAGTGTGGCTCTATGTGGCCTACAACAGAAACCTGAAGTTCTTTTAGGGCAACTGTTTTACGCAATCATACAAACTTTGTATTCCATTCTGTAATATGCATGTGTTGGTTTTAATACGAACATATTTCTTCTCCTAATTCCTCGAGTAAAACTGAGACTTCCTGAAGATGCACTGCGACTAAACTACAGCTTTGATATTCTGGGCAGGGCCCATTTTCATTCCAGAGGCATTCCAATTTGAATAGACAAAATACAGTCTGACTTCCCACAGATAGATTTCTCTGAAGAAATACTTCTGAAATGAGGCTTCCTACTAATTCCTGCTTGAAATTTTTATAAGGCTTTCAATCCAACCCCTTCAATACCTGGGATGCTCAAGAGGGTATGCCCAATTTCTACAGTTCCACGCAAAACAAACAAACAAAAACAGGAAAGCGGAATAGGCGGGAAGACCTAGCTTGGGTTTTCAAGTAAGGAAAGCAGCAGAACCACTGAAATCTTTGAAAACATCTTTTCACTGGTATTACCCCAAGGGGGAGGAATTTCTCCTGTGAGTTCTCATGTTTTCTGAGTCAGCAGATGACCTATTAAAATGTGTTAACAAGACAAACCTGAGCTTAGCCACTGAGAGATTTGTCAACCAAGTAAATTTCAAGAAAATGATTCCTGCCACTACAGTGTTACAAAAAGAGGCATTTTTGTGTCCTAGAAAGAGCACTTAATATGAATTCAGAAAATTCCTGTTAAAACCTTCACTCTCACTTGATCCATGTGATACAAGCAGAGTATCCCTTATCCAAAATGCTTGGACCAGAAGTGTTTCAAATTTTGAATTTTTTTAGTTTCGGACTATTTGCATATACATAATGAGATATCCTGGGAACAGGACCCAAGTCTAAATATGAATTGATTTCTGTTTCATATACACTTTGTATATATATAGCCTAAAGGTAATTTTATACAATATTTGAAATAATTTTGGACATAAAACAAAGCTTTGACTGCAACCTGTCATTGAGGTCAGGTGTGGAATTTTCTACTTGTGGCATAATGTCGGTGCTCAGAGTTTTGGATTTTGGATTCTGGATTTTCAGATTAGGAATATTCAACATGTACTGGCCAAGGCTCCCCCATAGTGGGTTTGGAGACCCTGGCTCTCACCTGCTCTGTGTGATACTGGGTCAATCTCTCCCATGCTGGCTTAGGCCCTTGTGCTCTGCCATAGAACAGGTTTGTCATGAGGAAGTGAGAGGAATATATGCAGTTATGTGGCAACCTGGAGTGATGAAGGCACGAGTCACACACCTTGTTATCAGGTGGAAAGACTAGCTACTTCTCGAGGCTGTAGCCAGGCAAAGCTGCAGCCACAGTCACCGCCACCTCCATGGTCCTAACTGACCGGCTACTCAAGTTAGAGACAGGTCCAATGACAGGACAGAGTACTCTGCCGGGAGAAAACAGACGTCCTGATAATTCCAGGTGTCCCGGATTTGCCCATGGTATATAAAGGAAAAGCACTAAAGACACAATGGACTTCATCATAATCTAGTGCTGAAGGAGATCCCTCCAGCAAGTCAGACTTTGGTATGAACGTGACTTACACACCATCTCAGTCGTTAAAATAGGACACAACCTAGCAACAGCTCTACTCTTGAGCTGCCAACAGTCAGGAAGGTCACACACCTTCGAGAGCTTGGGACCTTGGCCTGGAATCCGATCCCACTCACTCGACTGCCTAGCACGCTCCAGAACTCTTCTAGAAACTTGGACAAAGGTCACTGTTCCCATGGAGGTGGCGCTACCCAGAAGACACAAACATGCCTAATGGTGAGTAATGTGCATAGCTCGTCCACAGAGAAACACGCAGGACACGGTAGGCTGGTGGGCCGCTGACACAAAGCAGCATGGGCAGGTGGGCCCCTCCAATATGAAGCAGTGGGGGAGGTGGGCCCCTCGTGGAAAGATGGCATCTGAGAGACACCTGCATGTGCCAAGAGAGTCAGCCATGGAGACAGGCAGGGACCCTCCCGACGGCCCAGCGTGTGCAGGGTCACTAGAAGGCAGGCAGGCAGGCTGGAGGGCAGTGGGCAAGGGTGTGAAGAGGAGATGAGACCCAGACAAACTTGGACCACCTGTCTAAGTGAAGGGAGAGACTTAGGAGGGCTGTGAGGATGTTCTCGTGGGACTGCTGTATGCTATGTCAAGGCTGTCCTGTGAAGGGACTGGGGGGGCAGTACCAAGGGGTCCTGCCAGTCTCTTGCAGTGACCCAGGCAGGAATGGAGAGATGCTCTGGTCATGGGGGCACAGAGGTTGGTCAGGTTGTGAGGAGGTCAAGCCAGTAGAGTTTCTGAACAGAGAAAAAAGGGGGTCATGCATGACTGTGGTTTCCTGCCTGAGCAACTCGAAGCATCAGCTGAAATGGGGAAGGCTGAAGGCAGGATGATGAGCAGTGCAAGGCGAGTGAAGCAGACAAAGATTTCACTTTGAGCATGCTGCACTCCAAAAGTCTTACTTGACTCCATGTGGAAATGTTACATGGGCAGGTGGATATCTGAGTCTTTAGTGTGCGAGAAGTTTGGACTAGAAATCAAATGGGGACATTGCTGGCATCAAAATGGTGCTACTGTCTCAGGTCAGAAGTGAGCACAGAGGATGGAGAAGGCACGCCCTGGACCGCCAGGGGTGACGGGTCACCGAGAGACGAGCAGAAACCAGTGCAGGCAGCCTCCCAAATTCATGAAACTCAGCTGCTTCCAAACAGGAAAGGACCTGCCTCATTTATCTGACTACCTACCTGAAAATCCTGTGATGTGTCTTAAGAAAATATCTTAAGAACCACACTGGGTAGCGTCACTCCCTATATAGTCACATATTTGCCCTTATCCTTATTAAGGAGAGGGCTAATATCTTCACAGAAGAGGGTCTCCTAGGGTAACCTGCCAATTCTTACATAGCAAGAATTCTATAGTTTTTTTTTTTTTTTTGAGCCAGAGTCTCGCTCTGTCCGCCAGGCTGGAGTGCAGTGGTGCAATCTCTGGTCACTGCAACCTCCACCTCCTGGGTTCAAGCAAGTCTCACGCCTCAGCCTCCTGAGTAGCTGGGATTACAGGTGCCTGCCACTGTGCCCAGCTAATTTTTGTATTTTGAGTAGAGACGAGGTTTCGCCATGTTGGTCAGGTCTTGAACTCCTGACCTCAGGTGATTGACCTGCCTCGCCTCCCAAAGTGCTGGGATTACAGGCATGAACCACCGTGCCCAGCCAATAATTTTATAAATAATGAGGTGCTATTAATAATATTTACTGGGGAACTGGGCTAAGAAATGCTCAGAAACATGTGGTTAAGATCAATATTAATACTCAAAATAATTATCTTTTAAAGAAAGAAACCCTCTGAATTATTTCTATGGAACAAAAACCTTATTGCAAGCATTATTTTACTGTTCATGTGTCATAGGATTCTTCATAGTATAAGAAATTCTCTTTGGGCCTGTAGAGCTGGCTGGTATCTTCAATGCCTCAGGTAAGCACTTGCTCAATGCTGAGCAAGTATTTGCTGAATGAATATCTCACACTAAGGTGACTCTGATTAGTATCTTCCAGCTACACCTATGTACACCAAAACACACAAAGAAGTAGGGAGAAAAACATATACTTTTAAAATCTTTGTTTCATGTAAGAAAAAAAAAAAATGCAAAGCTCAGAAAATATGCCTTCCAATCACCAAGGAGGGGAGGCGTTTTTAAGAAAGGTTCCTCTCTAAGGCATTACTGCCACTGTGCTAAACTGAGAGGGGAAAAGGAAAAGGGGACTAGTATTTGGCGAAAAGGCCATTAAAGTCAAACCTTGATTCATGGGTTTTAAATGTACTGTCTGATATTGGCTTTTGTCTTTAGAAGTTGACTAGAATTTGTCTTCAAGTTTATATAAATATATCAGAGTCTAATTGTCTAGCAGGTGATAAAAACACCACACACAAGCATAATGGGCCCTAAATGATGTGCCAAACTTCCCCAACACGACAGTAAACACTTTGAATTTACAACAGACCATGACCTCAAATATTTCTCAGCAGACTGATAAACTGGCATGGCTGATAAACTGAATTAAAATCCACGTTATATTATTAAAGAAAACACAGAATACATACATGTTCACTGGAAATCTCTTACTCTACCAATAGACAGTTATATCTTAACTGGCTAATAATGTCAATACCCTTTCAACTGAGTTTATAACAATTGAAGGTTTAAAATCTATGTCTAATGTAAAAAAAATGAAATAGATTACTCATTGCAAAATTTATTTCATTTGCTCATGTATTTATGACTACATAAGAATACACGGAATCAATTTATGACTGAAACTGAGAAAAGGTCAAAACCATAAACAAACAGTAACACTTAAAATTAACGGAGAAAAGCAAAGAATAACTAAATCTAGGAACATTCAAAGGCATGCTTCTAAAGTGTCAGGGACTCCATCTCCTGATGGAGGACACCCCTAAGGAGAACTGGATCTACTGAAAACATAAAACAGCCACCACTGAAAGAAAAGAAAATCAAGACAGGAAAAAAGCACCAAAGGGAAAGAAACAAGAACATACCAAATCTAGAACAGAGATTGCTGGCATAGCAGTCTGCTGCAGGTAACAGAGAAAGAAAAAAAAAAGAAAGATGAAGTGTGGAAAAAAAAGTTAGGTTTAGACCTGTAATCTGCCATCGGCATATTTTCTCACTATCATGCGTCATCTGTGTTTCAACAACTTGATGAGAAAGGTAAAGAACTGCACGCTAACTTCTGTATTCAGAAACAGAAAAATGCCCACATGGTATTAAATGAGTTTCATCATTAAGATACATAGAAAATAAAAAACAGCAAAATTTCCCTTAACTTTCTTATTTGGAGACTAAGATACTAATTGTAACAGAACTACTAAGCAAAAAACAAATATTTTTTACTAAATTTTCATGAGAAACTTTCCAAATATCACAATTCATACTAAAAGGCTTTGAAATATTCAGTGTTTTAACCCATTTGGAAAAGCTCTGAGACCTTTCAATAAAAGTTGAGTCCTCACAGAAAAGGACACTTCCAGAAATACTACAAGGCTAACTGTTCATTACTGTCAGGACACAGTTATAACAATAAGAAATGCTAACACTGTTGACTCATTTTGCCATACACAACAGTTGTATATTCAGAGTTGAAAATGCAGTGAAGGAAAAGACATCCTTTCATCTTTTGGGGTGTGGGCGACACAAGGCCGTGCACATCCTTAGGTTACTAATGAATCCATCTGAGTGCACCCACAAGTGACACTGGCCAGAGCAGAGGAGCATGCACCTGACACCAGCAGGCCCAGGACCTTCCAGAGAGCTTCGACGGGGAGGGGCAATCACTCCAAGAATCCTGAACAGGAAATGCATAGTACTTTTAAAGTACCGTATTTTTAAAGCTACTTTTAAAGTAAAATAGCTATTAATTTAGGTGTTGGTTTTTCAAATAAAACAGTGCTTACAGTAAACACAGCTACTCATCAGGAAGTTTACTACTGATGACTTGAGAAATACTAATAAAAATAGTAGTAAAACAATGTAATAATTCACACTTTGGCCTCATTTAAGAAACTTAAGTGTCTAAGGGGATTCAAGCTGAATTGGGCAAAGTTTTATATATATACACATTTTGGCTGAGATATGTATATATTAAGAAGTATGTATGAGAGAGACTTTTCAGGAAAAATTCACAGAGCAAATCGAAAAAGAATCACACTACTGGGCTCTAAGGATCTAAGGACTCACAAATTATTATCTAAGGTTAAATTTCATTGTGAGATAGAAAGATTAAAATGTCTGACCTAATAGCCCCTGGTAGAGCTTTACCATAAACTGCATAAAAAACAGTTGAAATTAGAAACAGAATCCAGAAGATAAAAAGAACATGGCTCTGGATATCTTTTCTCAGAATATTGCACACACACTGTTTAAAAAAGAAAAAAGTCACTAAAACTCATGAACACAAAATGGTCAATAGCATTCTCTATAAATTAATATTAATAAATGCCCAAATTGATAGCAGTAAATGCCTCTTACCAGTTCTCTTTATAGAGTAACAAGGTATTGCTTTTATCTAAAATTTTTGCATAACAATTTGTTGTGTTAAATGAATTTAAATTTTACTTTTGTGAATTTATTTAAAACAAAAATCATTTTCATACTATAGAGAAATAAGAATAAAATCAGTTCTCAATAGCTTTATGCTACAATTGGAATATAATTGTTTATTACCTTAACAAATGCTTGCTTCATCAACAGTACAACTACTGTGAAGATTCTTTTTGGTAATGACTATAAATGTAATGATCTGAACACTTTCATTTGTTAACCACCACAAAATGCTGACAAGACCAGGGGCCAGTGATCGGCCCTATGTTTCTGTAAATAAAGTTTTATTGGCACAGAGACACACCCATGTGTTTACTTGTGTCTGTGGCTGCCTTCCTGCTACAACAGCAGAGCTGGGGGTTGCTGGAGTCCACATGGCCTGCAAAGCCTAAAGTTATCAATCTGGCCCTGGAAGAAAAATTTTGCCTACCCCCAATCAAGATTATTACTGGTCATTAACAAATACTTGTTTTCTCAACTGGAAGTGTTAAGGAAAAGGATAATTATGAGTTTGCTAATGAAAACAATCAAGTTGCATTTGAATTGTATTTAATACTTGTCAAAGCACGTCTCAAAAAATTTAGCCTTATAGCCCTGACTCATTTCTCTACAACATCAGCCAAGAGTAACACATAGAATAAAATAGTATAAGCCTAGGGGCCCTTTTAATCCTTATCATCATGGGGGGGGGGGTGTCTAGCTATCCCCATGGGAAACACGTAGAAGGTGAAATAGGGACCACAGATGGGCACAGCCAAAGCCCTCTCCCCTTTACCCTCGCTCTTCGTTCAGCCTCCAGGCGCTGCATGATGAGCATGGTGTCCACATCGTCGTCCTCCTCCTCCTCGTCATCTTCGTCCTTCTGCTTCGACTCCTGTAGTCTCTTCTGGAACTGCCACTCCAGCATGAGCTTGCGCAGCCGGTCGCTCTCCTCGGCGCTGCGGTCCGGTTTGCTCTGGAGCTCCTGGATCTCCTTGCTCAGCATGTCCACGATGTGCATCTGCTGCTGCTTCTCCAGCTTCTCCTTGGCATCCCGCTTCCATGGGTCAGGAGACAGACTGTCCCCCGAGGAAAGCTCCTCTTTGCTGACTGTGATGTATTGCAAGTCCCTGCGCTCGATCGTGCGGGGCTGCTGCTGAGGCTGTAGCTCCCGAATGACTGTTTCCTGGGGCCGCTGGAGTGTGGAAGGCTTTTCGGGCTTCATCTGCTGTGTGGTCAGGGGAGAAAACGGAGCAGGGTTTAGGGACTGAGCGCGCATCTGGCCCAACTTCCTCTCCTGCTCTCTCCGCTTCCTCTCCCGCTCCTCCTCCAGGCGGGCCTTCTCCTTCTCATACCAACGCTGATGTTCCTCTCTCTTTTTCCGCTCGGCAGCAGCCACCTGCGCAGAGGGTAGTCCTATCTGGTTGGTGGAAGGGGGTGGTGGGAGAGGCAAATCCATGGACATTCCATCGAAATCACCGGCGTAGTGGACGGGAGGTGGCGGGGGTGGCGGAGGCAGGTCTGTTCGGATTGGCTGGGAGACGGCCACAGGGGTGGCCGGTATTGCTGCTGGTGTTTTCCAACGGCCAGGGCCACTTTTGGTCAGTGTGGAAGCAGGGGTGACCGACTTAGAGGAATGGTTCAGGTGCTCTTGGCTAGATGTACTGGAGTCCAATGAGGAGCTCTGATTTATCCACATATCACTATCAGACTTTCTGTCCATAGCTGCCTCTATTCGATGCCGCTCAAGTTGGTAAGCTTTATCTTCTCGAAGTTCTTCTTGGGAACGTGTAACACGCTGGAAAAAGAAAAAGAACTATTACATTTCAGCCATTTACTAGAAATTACCAAATATCCACAGACATTTTATCTTCAGACAGAAGAAAAACTGTTAAATGAGTGTACAGAAAGAGACTGAGACTGCCCTGCAAGGCTCATTGGCTAACGTGGAATAACAGTGAATTTATCTGTGTAAAGAGAAAAGCAGCCAAGCGTGGTGGCTCAGGCCTACAATCCCAGCACTTTGGGAGGCTGAGGTGGGTGGATTGCTTGAGCCCAGGAGTTTGAGACCAGCCTGGATAACACAGTCTCTGTCTCGACTAAAATTAAAAAGGAAAAGCTGCGCTTTCTCTCTGCATTGAGGCCCTTTGGTGCCAGTGCCCATCCTCATCCTCCTCACCCTCCTGCAGTGCCCTGCACCATCTCCAGCGCAGGGACCAGACATGCGACTTGGACTTCAAAGCAATGAGTGTGTTTATTCATAATATGTAAAAATCAACAACAGGTATTTCTCTAATTACTATTACGAGTAATCATTATATGTTAAACATTTAACCATCCGTGACTTTCTGCATTTTACAAGCTAAGGAATGGCTTTCTGGGCTCTGTGGCAGAGCTGTGCATAGTAATGCAAGGACATGTCCTACACATCTGAGATACATCCGCTCCAATATCAGAAAGGTCTAAAGTGTACTGGTATAAATTTGTTGAACACAAAGGTAGGGGTGTGAGTATGTGTGTGTGAGAGAGACAGAGAAGTGAGACACACAAACACACAGAGAAAAAGAAGTGAGTACACTTTTTGCAAAGGGCTAGTCTAAAATCTGAGAAATGGCACATCTGAAAGGAGTCTACTCAGATAAACATGATCACTATGAGGTCTGAATCAAACATCTTTTTCCTGCCCTGTTAATGAACACAAATTAAAGATGTAAATCGGAAAAACAAATTATTTCCTTTTTCTTAAAAAGCAAACCAACAAAAAAGATGAAGTATCACTTCAAAAACCAGTAGTCTCACAGAAAAACCGAACATTTACTCCCAACATTTTGCTAGAGCTTTACTTAGTACATAGAGAGTCTCATTACTGGGTACGAAATCTATGGACTACATAAAAACAGAGACTGTGCACCTACCGCCACTCCCTGCTGCTGGAAGGGCTGACCTGAGTCACTTCTCTGCTCCCTTAAGACTTTGCACTGGCCCTGGCTGCTGGCTTGCACTCTCCACCTCCCCGCTTAAACCCCATCATAACTTTTCATTCCACACTCTGGCCTGCCGCACAGTTCCTCAATTCTCTCCTCTAGGTATTGTTTACCCATGTTGTGAGGTAGAAACAAGTAGCAGCTGTATACTATAAATGTGAAGACGTAATGCCAGTCCCACAGAACAGGAAATACTGTGCATAAAAATGGGATTCAATGTATGCACTACAAATTGGATTGTCTTGACATATGGGAAGCAGATTCTACTGAGTCCTAACAAAAAATACTAGAAGAACTAGGGCACAAAATTACTCAATTTTTAAAGAGAAATTTGGAGAAAGACACCTCCTCCCAGAGAACTCCAGCTTTTGGTGACAGAGTGTGTCCGAAACTCCCAAGACTGGGCCGTTGCAGGTGATCAGGCCCACCTAGGAGAACAGCAGGATGGACCAGCACACCAGACAAAAGGCCAAGATGAAATCTCCTGACGGCCAATATCTGTGGCCTGAGAAGCATTTTCTTTCCTCAGAAAACAGGCTCGTCCTCATGTGTATCACAGCGTCTATCTCAGTGCAATCCTCTCTCCTCTGCCTACTGTTCTCATTCTTCAAGGCTCAGCTCAAATCCCATCTCAACTCTGAATGTCTTTTCCAACCACTCTAAGGCGGCTGATCTTCAGAATTCCCAGAGCATTTGCGATCCAGAGCATGTATTTGTTACAAAGATCTAGACTGCACCTCTTTTTAAGTATATCTTTAATTTTTTCTCCCAATCTTTCACCATACAGTTATCTTTCTAAAAAGAAAACCACATTTGATAACGTTCCGAGCTTAACTACTCAGATTGGCATCTCCCATCTACTAATGTGGACAAAAATCCAAATTCCTTAGCTGTCATGTCAAGCCCTTCTGTCTGGCCCCACCTATCTTCACTGCCTTAGATCTCGCCACCTCCTTCACCTCCACTCAGGGTTCCTGCTGAACTACTACACATCTCTGTGACTTTCCCTCCTCCTGGAAGGCCCTTCCGTGCATATGGCTGTGCCCAGGTTCTCGTTTGAGACTGAGAAGCTCCATCCCCTGCTGGGGCCTCTTCTCCCACAGCACTGACCATGCTGGGTCTGATGTGTCTGTCTCATTTCCCTGCCACACCATGAGCTCCCACAGGCAGGGCAGGGACTGATAGAGTGCAAAATATACCACGTGAGTTCTAATTTCTCACTTCTAGAATCAGTGAACTTTGTCTTAAAAATTATAAGGCCTTATATTCCTAACATTTTGTTAATCAAACATCAGAGAATAATCCTTGTTCTTATTAAGTATTCTATCCTATCTCCTTTTTTCCTCAAACTTAACTACAAAACCGTTAAGGAAAAAACAAAAGGCCAACAATGCTGTTCTATAGAAAATATTAATCGTGTCTCAGAACTCAGTGTTTACTCCTTGAGAGGTGAGAAGTGTGTGGAATCTTTGATTTCTAACCTGAATTGCAATACTGGAGTGATTACTATCTGTGTGCATATGTGGCTTTTCCTCATAATTTGGCCACTGGTTCTGAGGAGGAGCCATCCGATCCTGGGATTTGGAAGCTGGGAAGGTAAAATACTCTCTGGTGTACGTCTGAGTGGGGATGGGGTAGGCTTCAGGTCTAGGCGGAGGCGTCTGCTCCTGTAAAATGTGAAGAACAAAGAAAAGTGAGCTTTTTACAACCATACAGACTAACTTGATTTTCATTGATCTGTTTTAAAATTTTAAAAATAGTATATATGTTAAATACTGCATTAAAAAATGTTTTATCCATATTGAGAATAAATAACATTTCATTTTGCCCAGACTTACTAATTTAAAACTGATTTACCTGACTAGTATATTAAAAATCAAAAGATAAAACACTGCAAATTTAGAAATTATAATCAATGCTAATTCAGAGTAAAAATTGTACTGGGTAACTGAGATGTCCCAAGGGAACCCTAAGTGTGGAAGTGCAGTAGAAGCCTTTTGCTTATCAATCAGACCTCAGTGCAGAGGTTTCCAGTAGAGACAGATGTTATCTTCGCTGCTGTTCCAGAGGCATATGCACTTTTCCCTCCAGGACTAGGAGGCTGATCTGTTCAAGTCAGGGGGGAAAAAAAGTTTAATATTAAATAAACAACCTATATATAACATAAAATTTCCTTAAAGACCTCATTCATCTTCATTCTGCCAGTGAGTTATGTAGCATAGAGACGAAAAAAAAAAACCAAGGCAGATGAGAAATCAGGTCTTGTCATATCCATGTCCATCTTTCAAATCATCACAGCCCAGAGCTACAAAAAAAACTTTGTAGCTCTGTGTATCAGGCCAGGGACTGGTAAACATTTTTGGTAACAGGCCAGAAAGTAAATACTTTAGGCTTCGTGAGCCTTTGTCTCCTGCTGAGTATCTTTCTATTATTTCTTCTTCTGTTAACAACCCTTTAAAAATGTAAAAAATATTTTAGTTTCTCTTGGTAATTTACCAACCCCAAATAGAGATGTTATTAATGCGTTTGCTTATGGGATCAACTGAATCTAAAGTTTTTCAATCTTAGTTTTTGTTAGAGAAATGTTACTTAATGATATCCCTTATGAAAACTGTATCATAGTTAGCCAATGTTTGCAAAGAATAATTTTAATAATTAACAAACCACAAAGTGCCTCCTCTCACTTCAGACTGTGACCATGAGTGTACTTAGGAAGCAAAAAAGTGTCACTCTTACTTGCTACGTTGGGGCTGGAACGGTGATCAGCTCTATTTTTCGTCAGTCTGTCATCACCGGGCAATTTCTTTGGTTCACTATATTCTGCCCAAGGCAGCTGAGGACTCTCAGGAGACCCATTTTGAGCGGAATTATTATAGAGTTCAAAGCCTTCACTCTTTGGTCGGGGTTTGCCTGAGCCACGACGATCTGAAACTGGAATCAAAGCATATTCAGTATCTCTTAAGATTTTATTTTCAACACCCTGATTATCATAAAAATTCCGTAAGAATTGTTCTTAGCATAAGAAATAAGGTGATTTTCCCTATAAAGGTCAATTCTTCCTACAGAATCATAAAACAGCTTTTAAGTAAATATACTAAGAATAAAGAAAATATTTTTACTTAATTGGTAATGATGGGAAGATGAACACTTTCAAAGTTTATTTTCTCGTTAACTGAAACTTCACTGTTTTAAGCAACAAATCTAACCATTTTTAAAGTATCTTTTTTAAAAAAAAACTAAATAAAGATAAATATGCTTTCCTGACTTCACAGAAAAAGATCTGAACTTTTAATCGCCCAGTGTCACCGTTCTGAGCAGCCATCATGTGACACGAGCCTTCTGCTCCTGACGGCCGCCGCTTCTGTCAGTTCTCCTCCTTTGTGCTTGCTCACCCTGGTTTATCATCTCCTGTTCACAGCTTCCCTCTGTGTGGCTTCTAACTCACATTCTAGTTTGCTTCTTTTAAATGACCACAAACTAAGAAATTAGACAACCAAGATGTTAGGCTCTATGTTACACAAAAAGTAAAAAACATGCTGAGCAAGGCAGACAATACCACACTAGGTTTTGCTGAGATGCCCCTTGGGTGGTGTGTGTTTGCTTCAATAAGCAGCAGGTCAGGTTCTCTGATGCCTTGGCTGTGGCTGTGATTTGTTACTATTAGGTACCAACTTGAGGTTCTGGGTTGTGAGGTTTCTAGAATCCTGCCTTACGGAGGAGAAAGCCATAAAGGCCATATTTAGAAGTCTATGTATACATTTAACAAGGTGTGCTATGAATCAAAATGGTTTTCTCCTATTGTGTCTGAACTAATTAAAAGCCCTAAATTTGTATTGATTTTATCCTGAGATTCTTTTTGATGTAGCTATAAAACCACAGTTCCAAAAAATAAATTATTTAAATAAAAGATTTTTAAGTGAATTACAGTCATGCACCAAATAAGCCCATTTTGGTCAATGATGAACCCCATCCATGATAGTGGTCTCCTAAGATTATAACGGAGCTGAAAAATCCCTATCTTCTAATGATCTTAGCCAGTGTAGTTGTAGTACAATGATTCCTCGTGTTTATGGTCATGCCAGACTGTACTGCTAGCTGTATATGAGTATAGCTCATACAATTATACATGGTATATAATACTTGATAATGTAATATGCAACTGGGTTGCTGGTTTATATATTTTACTATACTATACTTTTCACTGTTATTTTAGAGTGTGCTCCCTTTACTTATAAAAAGAGTTAATGGTCAAGTAGCCCCAGGCAGGTCCATCAGGAAGCCTTCCAGAAAACGGCATCGTCACCACTGGAGGTGATGGCTCCATGGCATGTCACTGCCCCTGAAGACCTTCCCGTGGAACCAGATGTGGAGGTAGAAGACAGTGACACTGATGATCCTGACCCTGTGCAGGCTGAAGCTAATGTGTGTGCTTATGTACGAGATTTTAACCAAAAAGATGAAAAGATAAATTTTAAAAAACATTTAAAAATCACTTACAGAGTAAGTATAGAAAGAAAATACTTTGTACAGCTGTACAACATGTTTATGTTTTAAGCTAGGTGTTATCACAAAAGAGTCAAAAGTTTTTTTTAAATTTAAAATTTTATATAGTAAAAAAGTTAAGAGCAAGAGAAGGTTAATGTATTATTAAAGAAATAACTATGTATTTTTGTAAATTTAGTGTAGCTTAAGTGTACAGTGTTTATAAAGTCTACAGTAGTTATGGCCATGTCCTGGGCCTTCACATTCACTCACCACTCACTCGCAGACGCACCCAGAGCAACTTCCATCCTACAAGCCCCACTCAGGAGAAGTGGCCTTTGATGGGTCTAGCATCGTTACTCTTTTACACCTTTTTTTTAACTGTAGTTTTTCTATGTTGAGCTGTGTTCTCACTGAATTACAATGGCCTGCAGTATTCAGTTGGGTGACATGCTGTGCAGGTCTACAGCCTAGGAGCAACAGGCTACACCATCTAGGTCTGTGTAGTACACTGTGATGTGTGCACAATGATGAGATAAACTAAGGATGAATTTTTCAGAATGGATCCCTCTTGCCAGGTGATGCATGACTGTATACAGAATGAGATCATCATGCCGTATCTCAGCAAATGCAGGACTAAGGTAACTACACATATACAAATAAATGCCTATTTCTTCAGTGAAGAACTGAAACACTTTAAATCCTGAGTCTGCCTATCAAAACTGAAAATCCGTTCATTCATTCTCTAGTTTTTTTCCCAGTTCATCCTTAACATGTCACATTCATTCTCTACTGAGCACCTACCATGTGCTGGGCCTACAGAAGCTCACCAGCAGTCAACCAGCCCTGTGGGGGTGAAGCCCTGTGGGGAATCCTGGTGACAGGGAGGGGACCTGGTGACTCACAGTGTGGGTTCCAAGGTCACAAGGCTCACATGGGAATCCCAGGCACTGTGCTGAAGCGCTCGCATTCTCAATTTCTTTATTTTTAAAACCAGGGCAATAGTAACACCACTACCTCCTCCATGGGGTTTTGTGACTATTCAAAGAGGCCATGACTGTAGAACACTGTTTGACAGTTGGCCACTGTCTCCCTGCTGGTCCTTACTTCTCTGCATCATGGGGGATGGCTGATTGAGAAGGGTGGCTAGACCGTGGTAGATGGCACCCTGCTTTGCTACTTCCAGTGTCACCACAGAGCTTGTTCTTGTCATGAGTTCTGCTGCCCTAGGAGAAGAAGATTACACATGTAAGAAAAACGAAAACGCAGTGCCTGCTCTGTCATGAATAGCTGTGATCACAGCAACTGAAAATCATGTTCCACAGCCTCATCTATTATTTTGAGTATGGTTCTGACTTTTTCTTTATTTTTAATTTTAATTTTTTTTTATTTTTTATGGTTCTGACTTGCAGACAGCTTACTCACTACCCATTTTCTCCTTTTAAAACTGACTATGAAAATAGGCAAACACATCTCCTGTTATATTAAGAATAGTAAGATAATATTCAGAAATTTGAAGTGTTAAGAGTATGTTTCTTTCAAGTTTCAAAGAAACTGTACTAGATTAAAATATCTATAATTTGATAAGTGAAATGTCATGTACACTAAAAAAGGTAAAGGGTAGTATGAGCATGTTTTAGCATAGTTTTCATCTTCCAATTTCAATATTTAATGTAAAAATCACCTAAAAATGCTAATACTAAGCTTCAAGCAAATAAACCAATGATACCTTTCCTGAGAGAGTCCAACCAGACTTCGTCCATCCACGCTGAGGAGTTGATCACCTGCAGCTAGACGTCCATCCTAGGCAAATCCACAGGTGTGTGCATGGATTAGGGGTGGAGAGCAGAGAGATGGAGGAAGAAAAGGTAATAATGAGTAGATACCCTGTTTCTTCTTCCAACAAACACTGTGTAGTGTTACATAACTAAAAGTATCAGCAGAATCTCTCACATCATTTGCTGAACATATGACACACTGAAAATTTACTTCTTTCAAAATGATACTGACCACATCTGCAGCACCTCCTTTCACAACCGACTTCACATAGATTCCTAGTTTATCTTGACCAGCACCCTATTGCAAAAACAAGGCAAAAACACTGCACTGAAAATATACTGTAAGAAATGCACTATGCAGGAAAGCAAAACAAAAATAAAACCACCCAACATGTACACAGGTAACTGCAACAAAGTCCTGGTTCTCATTTTTACATGAAAATCAGAATTATGAAAAATCAGTTATTCATGCATCAGCTAATGATGAGACTAAAATAGAGACTTGGAATCCTGAAGTTAATTTAAGAATAGTTCTGAACAGCCACAAGTGTAAGTGAACTAAGAACTACTTGCATGATATATACTATTAATCATTTTAATACAAAAAGCAACTTGGTACAGTATTTTTACATTTCACCATTTACCTATATCCTCCCTTATACCCTTGTTCTTTTCATACATATAGTTTAGGATTTTAAACGATAAAAAAACTTCTGTGGCTAACAGTAAGAGGAACTTAGTAAGAGAAAATCATACAGAAAATAATCAGTATTATAACTCATGTACTGTAACCGTAAATAAATATCAAAGCAACAAGACCCAATTCACATAGAATTGATATATTATGAAAGAATAAAATTCTGTTAGATAGACTTAAGTATTATATACAATTACTTTCAGAATCACCAATATTCTACTTGGATATCATGACTATACTAAACTTAACCCTATAACAATAAAAATTTTGGGTAATTTATTGCAACTATCAAAGAAAGCAGTCCTATGCATGAAATCTTACTTAGATATTATGGACAATATTATACAACTGAGAATAATTCCGTAGGTCACATCGATTGAAGGCAAATACAAATCCATTTCAATCACTGTGAGGCACTGTATGGTAAGAGTAAAAATACACAAATGATTTAATTAAAACAGATTTTCTGTAACATCCTGGAACTATGTAATTTTCACTTGGAAACCACTTACATTTGTCTCCTTTAGTTAACAAGTTAAGTTTACAGAAGACAGCCTGACTGGCCAGTACTGTTGATCCTGACTCCCTTTATCCCCTTAGGGAAAAACAAAACAAAACAAAACAAAACAAAACAAAACGCCTGTAGCAGGTCAAATTTTGTAAGCATAAAACCATCCATACCTATCTCATTTTAAAAACAGTATATTTCTTAATTTAACAAAGCAATTCCATTTTGGAAAGCAGTACACTTCAAATTTCATGTGGTTACATTATCTGGGAACTAACTTTATAAAAGTTCTACAGAAAGCAAAATCAAATATTCTCCTTTGCAGCTTTTGATCTGAATTTTCCATCTGTTCACCTCGATATCCCTCTGTGTCTATTCACACATCTCTCCTGTGGATGGTTTCCACTCTCACCTCAATGCAAGTCTCCAGCCCAGTCCCAGATGCCTCACGGCCCACTTGCTACCTCCCTCTAGAAATCATTCAGCACAGTCTACAAACCACAACAGCCAAATATAACTTGTGGTCCTTGAACGGATCCTTTTGCCATAAAAAGCATGATTGGGATAGTTGGCAAAGACTGAGCTTTTTGTAAATTTACAATTTCAAAAATAAAAGATAAAATATACAGCAGGCACTCAATAAAGGGCAACTTTCTGAATTTTAGCATATCACTTAGCAAAAGAATAATAAATATGCTTTTTGCCTCACTATATCTGTGACAATGCTGGGTTTCCTTGAATCTAGGGACCTAAGACACACTACGGAAAAATACTTCTAAGACATGGCACCCCCCTGACCATCCCTATTTGTGAAATCAGGTAATCCCTCATAATCTAATTAACCGAATTTTTTTACACATTTAATAATTTTATATGATTCATGAATAACCTTAATTCTATAGCTCGGCTGTTTAAATGACAATTTCATTCACTGAACAAATATCCACCGAGCGCCTGTATGGTCCTAAGCTCCATGCACATATCAATGAACAAAACAGACAAACACCCTTGCCATTTGGGAGCTTCTTCTATTCCTCAGCAGAGTTTATCTGTGGTCATTCACTAACAATTCTAGTTGGAGCGCTGGAAGTCCTTCTTTTTCTTTTCCTGAAAATGATGCATGCCTATTCCCTTCCAGCTGGTACCCTGGGGGTCAGGTTTTTAAAAAGTTCTACAAGCACTACTTATTTTTTCCTCTGCTTTCTACCTGACTACAGAAAAGCAATGATTACTGAACGTCGGAATGCCAACTGTCAGTGAGAATGGGCACCTCACATTTTCACATGGCATTATCTTCTGGTTAATGTAATACTGACCTTGTAAAGAGTAAAAATCATCCTTTTACTAAGATAACCAATTATTATCATCTCTGACAAGAAAAATGTTTAGCAATAATACTAGTAATACAGCATTTTTAGTAACACTATTATAAACAAGGAAATATCAAATATATATTTTAAAACAATATATCAAGCCTCCTTCCTCCATTTCTGATATGCTTTACATGATCACAATACAGACCAAAAAAATGGCAATTACTTAGACAAACTGTAATAACAAAACTGTTCTTAAAATCATAAAATAGAATAATATCAGAAAATGAGAACAGGACTATTTCATTTCTTCCTACAACCCAAGACCCTGCATATACAGTTGGAGCTGCCTGCCAGTCAGCAATTCTGCCACTCCTAATTTTCATTTTTGGCAGATGTCTTTGTTTCAATTTCACAATAAATTTCAGTTTCGTGGCACCCGCTACTCCATGTTTCAACCCCTTCATTCAGAGCAGTAATCACATACCTGAGGGCAACCATTAGGCTCTTTTCCATCCTAGCCACCCTCCACAAGCAGACAGCCAACGTGCAAGCTGAACATGTGGACTCCATATGAACGGCACATGGCATTTCAAGAACCCGAAATCCTCTACCATTTTAAGGCAGGTAATTTAGGATACTATATGCAATGTGAAATTTAATGCCTAAATTTAAATCCCGAAGCAAAACTGATCATGTACTACTGATATTTGACTGCACTACCTATATTTAAATAGGCTAAAGTTTACATCATAAATTTCAGGCCAATTCTGGCAAAATGAGGAAGCTCTCCTCATGACTGATCTTCTGGTCTCCCTACGTCCAATCATGTTTCCTGAAGCACAGCTCAGCTCACACTATCCTGACCAGACTCTTGTAACTGCCAGCTACTGTAAAAATTCACAGTAGCTTCCTGCATGAGGTATTCACGGGTCCATGAACCTCTCTTGTCATTCTCCACCCAAATCACCCCTCACCTCCTTCCATTCTATCTGACTCATGTTCATGACTTGGTTGATGTTCTCTCTACACCAACTGTCTTTCTGATGCAAGGTATATGCCCAAATGCTCTCCATCATTCACCTCCGAGACTCATCTGCCAGCCCACTCACCTTCCCAGTGTCAGGGAAGATACCATCTCTTCTTCACTTATGTTCTCATCACATTGGACTTTCTTTGTTCTCTTTGAGCAGTGAGTCATTGTGTCCTGCATTACAGCTACCTCTGCAAATGGCTCCTTCCTCCAACTCCATTAGAAGCTTCTTGAATATAAGGAGCTCTATCCCTTCCAGAAGAGCTTCTCAATTAGATTGACTTACAGTTTACTAACATTGATCAATAAGAAATTTGGTCAATTTCCTATTTTAAAAACCTAAGATGAGGAGGTCTGTAATTTTACAGAATGAACACTAAGTTAAGAAGCAACTGATATGCCCATTATATATGGGTTAGCAATAAAACTTTGTAAAATTACTAGTTTAGAAAGATAGATACAAAAGTACTTCAGGCTGTGGCACCCAATGTGCCCTTTTAGGAAGGGAACTCAAATTCATGACTGTCAGGAAAGACACAAGTAAGATACATTCTATTTTCTTATATATTCAGAATGTATCTGAATTCTAAGTAATAACCACTTCTTTTAATTCCAAGTAAACTGAATTTATAAATATATCTGTTTGTCACAAAAAGAGGTTTTCATTTAAGGAAATAAGCATTCATGATAGAGCCAGGCATGGTGGCAGTCATCCCAACACTTTGGGAGGCTGTGGTGGGAGGACTGCTTGAAGCCAGGAGTTCACGACCAGCCTGGGCAACATGGTGAGATCCTGTCTCTACAAAAAATTTTTAAAAAGCATTCATGATTATTAGAGACCTCAATTCAAAACACTCATGAAAATCTAAAAGGTCTATTCAAGGTTGGTCATAAAAATGGAATTTGATTAAAAGTCAAGACAATGCATCATGAAATATATTTTGAAAACACTCTTAAGACACAGGAAGACAAAACGATGTGCAAGTAAAGAATATGGATCTGGATAATGTAAGAGATACCCACATTTCGGTTGGCATTTGGGCCTCCACTTCACGGACTGCTCTGCGTCACAAATGTTCCCGCAGACACATTCCCCGTCCACTGACTCTGCACCTTCTGCACACACTCCTTTCCCGCAGACCCACTGGCCCTGTCCACATGCCCTTCCCTCCTATCACCTCTGGTTATTTGGATCCTACTTCTACTTCAGGTGCAGCTCACAGTCATAAACTGGTCATAAAAATTCTAACTACAACTGCTGTATGGAGAAATTACAGTTCTACTGGTAATTATCTTAGCAAAACAAAATTAGAGATGACTACCCAGAGATGAAAGAACTCTAGGAAATGTCTGACTATTTGTATCACATCAATATGGGCAATTACCTTCAAGCCGAACCACCACAATCTCTGTCCAACTACAAGGTGTCCACTTGTCCAAGGTTTCTCAATCTGGCCATGGCAGTGCAGGCCTGGAATGTGCATCCTGACTGGGGGAAGAGCAGAGTAAAGAAGCTCTGCTGCATCCCTGCCTCAGCTGCTGGTCAGATGCCTCAGCAAACTGTCATCTGTTGAGCCATAACAATCCTTTAACATTATGGAGCTCTCACTACCTACCCCACTTTATTTGAATAAATGAGAACTGTACTGCCTATGGTTAAAAAGAACTGTATGAAACAATTTATTAATTTCAGAAATATTAAACCACTTAATTTAGGTTTTATTTCTAAACAATAACGCACAATCTATGTAGTCTATTAAGGCTAAACTCAAAATTTAATAATTAGTGTCTTTATTTATTTATTTATTATTATTATACTTTAAGTTCTAGGGTACATGTGCACAACGTGCAGGTTTGTTACATATGTATACATGTGCCATGTTGGTGTGCTGCACCCATTAACACGTCATTTACATTAGGTATATCTCCTAATGCTATCCCTCCCCCCTCCCCACAACAGGCCCCAGTGTATGATGTTCCCCTTCCTGTGTCCAAATGATCTCATTGTTCAATTCCCACCTATGAGTGAGAACATGCGGTGTTTGGTTTTCTGTTCTTGCGATAGTTTGCTGAGAACGATGGGTTCCAGCTGCATCCATGTCCCTACAAAGGACACGAACTCATCCTTTTTTATGGTTGCATAGTACATATATCCATGGTGTATATGTGCCACATTTTCTTAATCCAGTCTGTCACTGATGGACATTTGGGTTGATTCCAAGTCAAATTTTCTTTTGATTTGCTATTGTGAATAGTACTGCAATAAACATACCTGTGCATGTGTCTTTATAGCAGCATGATTTATAATCCTTTGGGCATATGCCCAGTAATGGGATGGCTGGGTCATATGGTACTTCTAGTTCTAGATCCCTGAGGAATTGCCACACTGTTTTCCACAATGGTGCACACACAATTAAAATTCATTTTATGGTAATTCTATTTCTTTTCCAACCAAGAAAGAACAGCCAGGTCTAGAAGCTCTATGTTCTTTGCTGTTGTGTATCAGCATGTAGAACATTCAAGTATAAGCTATGTAATTACCAACCAAAAACAATCACAGAAATGTAGAAACAGTTCCAAGAACACTAGTGAAATAGTATTAAACACTTGTACTGTTCAGTATGGCAGTCGGCAGGCCACAGGTGGTGACAGAGCACTGAAAATGTGGCTCATGCAAACTGAAACATGGAAGTGCAGAGACTGAGTATGGAAAAAAGAATGTGAACTATCTCATTGATGATTTTTATACTGACTACATGTTGACATAACATTTCTGATGTATTAGATAATATAAAATATGGTATTAAAATTAACTTCACTTTTTAAAAAAACACAGCTAGTAGAAAACTGAAAATTCCCCATGTGACTCATATATTTCTATCGGACAGCGCTGCACTAATAATGTAGATGTGCATTGTATGTTTGTTATGAGTAATGACAGGTACTACCAACACATTTACAATTACACAGATAATATGGCAAAAACAAGATTTTACCATACTACAGTATATACACCATACTACAGTATATATGCTAACATTACACATCCTGATTAGAAAAGCAAAAGAGCCATTAAAATTGAGAACACAGTATTATAGATAAATCCAGAAAGGCTAAATAGTTTTAAGGATTACTTGCTTAAAGGTACCTAAATACGGTATTTGAAAAGATATTATTGCATTTTAGTCCATTTATTCTTTGCAAAACTAAAAGAATAATCATAATTATTCAGGATTACTCATTCCTCATTTAACAAATCAGTTCCTTTAAAGAAAAATTGGGGCAGAGGTCTTCTGAAAAGCAGAGATTCAAAAGGCATCAGGAATTACAAATTTCATTCAGTATAATTTTGGAACTTAATTAACCAAACTTAAACACCAGAGGTAAATTTTTAAATGTACTTTCCCCCGTCTGGAGGCCCCGGAGAACATTTGCAGTACAGCATCCAAACTGCTACGTTCAGCATTTGTGCCCTTCAACATAATTTCAGCATATTAGAGAACACCCAGTGTGGAGCACACACTGGCAGAAGATTTAGATCTTGTATCCTTTTTAAAAAAAAAGGCAAAAAGGAAACACAAAGATCACTGCCTGTTTGATCTTAACATTTTAATCTTAAAATGCCTCTTGAAACTGCCTTTCTTTCCATTAAAAAGGAAAGAAGAGGGTTTGAGAGGGGGATGGGACTAACGAGGGAGAGGAGAGACAAGGAGGACAAAAAAGGATGAACCGAAGCTGTATCTGAAATTTACCTGTAGGATGAGTTACAAGACAGAATGGCAGTAAATGAACAAAAAGTTATAAAAAATTATAGTAAAAAACAGAAATAACTCAGTTGCTATACATTCAACTTTCCCTAGAACTGAGAAAGAGCACGCACCTACAAGTTGCTTTGTGCATCCGATGAGAAATGGCAACAAGGAAAAGACTGCTCCCCAAATGTCTTCTCTAATTCTTTTACTGCACCTTTTCAGAAGAGGTTTTATAGAAGTGTAGGTCGTCTCCCCACACGCACAGGGAGGCTCGGTCAGGCGGAGCCTAGGCTTCAAACATTCCAGTAGCAAACCCTGAGTGCGTGTGGGAGTACAACGTGATAAACAGCATAAAGACATCATTAAAACCTAATCCAAAAAAAAAAAAAAAAAGCAGGAGGAAGAAAGATATGCTGGCCAAATCATCAATCCAACCCTATTGTTCTCAGGTAAGAAAACCCAGCCTGGGTTCTCTGGCTGGTGATTTTAGAACAATAAGTGGCTGGAATGACCTCAGAGCCCAGAAATATTTCAGTCATCAGGCATGCTTCAGTCGACACTCTGCTCACTTGCTACTTTCCTCGGGGTTTTTCAATTGCTTTATTTCTAGTCGGATAAGTAAATCCAGGATTGGGTTTTAAAAACATTCTAAAGATCTCTCTTATTGGGTAGGAATTACCTTAATTTTGAAATAATCAGTTCTAAAATTCACTTTGTATATGAATTCTACATTCAGCAACCTTGGAAGTCCATGGTAAGTTACCCCCAGCAGGTCTGGCGCTGTGAGCAAGGTAACTAAGCTTGGTGTCTATGAGCAAGGCTGTAGTTCCAGCTCTGGATTTCGGTTATGCTTTGTACAAAATACAAACCCAACACACCACATCCATCTCTTCCCTCTCCATAAAATGAAGGGAACGAAGGTGGCCCCACAGATGGGATGCAGGAGGCCCATAAACCCAGAAAGACCGCACGCGACATATGCAGGGTGTGTGAATTTCACCAGGGCGGAGACACTCTTCTTAGCCTCGCAAAGTGGTGTGCAACTCATCAGATTTTCAGGCACGAGAGACCACTGGAGGCGACCCTGACACTCCTGACAAAGCTCCCCAGAATCCTGGCCTGTGCAGGGGATGGGTCTGGATCACTTTAGATTCCACTGAGAGAGATGGGGCAACCCCAGGGCAGTTTGAACCTCTGGGTTACCCCACAGCCAATATCCTACATCCAGGTAAACTCTACAAATTATCATCATTTTCTATGATGGCTCTCTAGAGGATTAACATTTTATGTTCCTATTCTGTTATTTTAATGTTGTACTTAAATTCAGTATTTCAGTCAATCCAAGAAATCAGCACTTAGGCCAAAATTATAAACTAGGTAAAAATAATATTCTTTTATATCATTTACTATTTTGCTTTTGGCACAAAAATATATTGTTTCCAAATTAATAAGAAGCCATGAGGAGCACTGCGTCACTTCATACAACTTAGTGGAAAGATGTTTCTGGCATCTCCATGGAAGAAACTGTAAGCACAATAGGAACTCTGGGACTGACTTTAAAAAGGAACCTGGAATTTCCTGACTTCACTTGTTTGACTAGGTGTTTCCCACGTGGTCATAATTAGACCATTGAAGAACACAAGAGAAGGTCTCAGTCTTCAAAGGACTAAATTACAGTTTATGTGAGAAGCTGACTCTAAACAGTGAGAAGGCATGTTAATAAACAGTCCTTACCCTCTCATTTTTAGGGCATAGGAATCTTGTGTTTTAAGCTAAGATTTTAAGATTTTAAAATTTTAAATCAGTACATTGTCTAAAAGCAAAACTCGAACATACTTAACGCATTAATTAACCATTGATTTTTAAATAAAATAGCAAAATATCCTAAGTACTTTTAAAAGTGTCATTTTTATGTTCACTTTTAAAAAACACAGGTTTTAGAGAAAGGCTGTAGTTAAAACCACCTAATGGGGCCAAAAATAGGTTACATCATGGATATTCTTGTCCATGTCTTCAGCAAGTTACATAGTGGCAGTTATCATATTTAAAGCAACCTTCACCATATTATACCCAGCAGGATGAAATATCATGGCTGTTTTCTTAAATAAGAAGCATATAGAAGGCTTACGTTTTTATGAAGCTTAAGAATTTGCAGCACAAAAATAGCAAAAAAAATCTGAGTGTGTAATTACAAGCTACATTAAATGGTTGTTGCTTCATGAGCAAGTTAATTATTGACAGGTTTAAACAAGTTATACTGAAAGAAAAAGCATTCTTTCAAGACCACAGTGTGCACAAGAACACCAACAACTGCCCCCTGAAGAAACTCACCACTGACTGTATTCTTCCAACAACAGAGAACCACATTTTCATTTCCGGGACCACAACAACTTCGTGAACTGAAAATCAACCGTCTATTCTCTCAGTTTTCAACAGCAACCGAGACAGCTGGTTTTTCAAGACCGGGATCGCCACATTCTGCGCTGGATGCTATGACCCTGTATGGCATTTATCAACACGACCTAGAACCAACGCAATATTCAGACTCTTATGTAACCAGTCCACGCTGACTGCTGTTTACTTTGTACTTTTAAACTTTAAAAAGAGTTAGAAAAATAAAAAGGAGCGAATTGTTTGTAATTTTAAAATCCACATTAAACAGGAAGCATCATGTTGTCCCACAGATGAACAAGAAGTAGCCTGCTGATCGTCCCCAAAAGCAATGTTTTAAAAAGTAAACTGCATACCCACAGTGCTTCCAAATCATCTGGATTTCATAAAACTTAACCACCATGTGGAAGGCGAGTCAGCGAACTCAACATCAAAACATGGTTCAGGGTTACAGCAGCTAAGCCATAGACCAATTTAGAAAAGGAAAAAAGAACAGGCCAAATACAAAAACCACACAGCTTATAGAAAACAACAAAAGCACACAAATGACTAGGTGTAAAATTTAACCACACAAGTCTATAGGCCCCTCTGCAGAAAAAATACATATACCACACACTCATGAGACTAACAAGAATACAAACAGCAGGTGATTATCCAATACCAGGCTCAACATGCCTGACACAGCTTCTCTCTCTGAAGAGCTGAGGTAACTATAACTATTACTGCTACGTTAAAGGCAAGGAAACTAAGACTTTGAGAGGCAGTGCCATGTGCTCCGTGCTCCAAGGCTGCCAGTGGCAGGAGCAGAATATGCACAGCAGCAGCGTGACTGCAGAGCCCAGACATGAACAGAATCCCACGTGACGACGCCACACCAACAGGCTCAGTAAGACGCAGGGCAGAGCTAATGGCGAAAGTTCCCTGTATACTGCCCTACCCTGCACTCAGAACACTCCCCTGAAATCTCAAAAATAAGTCCACTCTATTATAATAATTTATGCAGACCCACACACCTATCAACTATACAGTGTCATCTCAGCAGTGTGTATGTATTAGATGACTTTCCCAGTACCAGAAATTACAAGCAAACTGGAAAAGAATGAACTGTATTTAGTAATCCAGTATGCCAGGGAACTGCTAGATTCATTTCTCTCATTTCAAGAAAAGGCATTAACAGATGCTTCATTTCTGAAAATGGTACACTGTCCAATTAATAGGCCATTTTCTTTATTTCCTTCAGATCATCTATACGTTGACATTCAAATTTTATCTCTGGTTCTAACCTTCTGAGCTTCACTATCCAACCATCTACTAGATAATCTAGTCACTCACCTGAACAGGCATTCCACATCTCCAGTGTGACACGTTCAAAGCTGAGCTCCTGACGCCACCGTGCCTGCCCCCTTCAGTTTCCTGCCTTCATAACTCACACCTCCACGTGTCCAGTTGCTCAACACAGAATCAAGATTCATCTGGATACTTCCGTCTTTCATCCACTAATGCAACTCACAAGCCAATCCAAAAACTGCCATTCAACAAATATGTATCAGTAGCTACCATAACCAGAAACTGACAACCCTTCAATAGTGGACAAGAGAAGATGCTTGCCTTCACGGGGTGTCTGTTCCAGAACACCTTCGTCCTCTGCACACACAGCAAACCATCCCGTCATCTCTACTGCCACGTCCCTAATGTAAGCCTGTACAACCTCCAGTTGTACTGGAAAGCTAGTACAACTTACTTGTTTCTAGTTATACTTCTGAGCGGCTCTAATCCATGTTCCAGAACTGTAAAAATAAACTTTAAAAACTGCACTCTAATCATATCATGCCTCATTTAAACCTCAAGAGTCCTTATCTCACCTATAATAAAATCCTCAGCTCTGTCCAGACCCACCATCACAAGGCCTTTCTTTATAAAGTTTTATTGGAACACAGCCACGCTATGCCACAAACTGCCCTGTGGCTGCCATGATAGCAGAACTACTCAGGGCAACAGATTCCACATGGCCTGCAAAGTAGAAAATCTCCACAGTCTGGCCCCTTACAGAAAAAGCTTGCTGACACTGTACTCTATGATCTGGTCCTATCTGCTTCTCCACACACCCCACATGTCTTCCCCTGACAGCCCAAACTGGGCAGGGTCCACTGCCATCCTTGACCTCGCTAACACTGACTCATCCTTCAAGTTCAGCACTGACTTCCACTCTGGAGCGCAGTTTAGACATTCTGCAAACAGCCATGGATAATGACCATCGATCATACAATTCCTCACTCGTATTTGTCTGTCTCATTCTTCAAGTGGTCAAGGGGCATGTGCTAGTTCAGTGACTAAGATCACAGACATCTTGGCAAGAGAAGAAAACTTTCATCACTAGGTAAAAAATAACTTCCATGAACGTCAAATCCACACTTAGTTTCACTAAATCTATTTTATAAGCTGATGAATTAACCATTTTATCACTATTATTATGAGACAGGGTCTTGCTCTGTTACCTGGGCCGGGATGCAATGATGAGAAAACAGCTCACCACAGCCTCAGCCTCCTGAGCTCAAACCATCCTCCTGCCTCAGCCTCCAGCGTAACTGGACCACGGGCGCACACCACCACACTCAGCATCCTTTTTCATTTTTTTGTAGAAATGGGGTCTCACCTTGCTGCCTGGACTGTCTCGAACTCCTGGGCTCAAGTGATCCTCTTGCCTCAGACTAAACCCAACTGCTGGGATTATAGGCATGAGCCATGGTGCCTGGCCAAGTTCACCATTTTAGAACTAAATCTGAACTCCCTTCTTTTTCTTCCAGTTTTCAGTTTATACACATTATTCACTGTGGAAGGTATTGGAAAAGACCAAAAACAAGAACAAAGTGAACATCATCTACACGTTAGGGAAGATCACGCCCCGCTTTAGAAAAGGGACACACAGGTCTATGTCCCCAGCAAAGGGAACAGCAAGGCCTTTCCAGCCACTCTCTACCTCTTCCTGCCTGACTTCTCACGGAGGCAGCAAAGCCATGCGTGGGAGAGTGAGACAGGGATGTCAAACAGAGCGAATGCTCAAAACCTCTTCAGGCTGTCTTTTGGAGTGTCCTGCTATAAGGGGACAGCTACCTTCACCTTCCTCTTACCAGGGAAGACTTGCTGTGTGAGTGACCTGAGGAGGGGGAGGGAGGCATGCTTAATTCAGGAGTCACAAATCTGCAGGTGCAGTGTAGACATGCACATCGGACACATCCCCAACCCAGCTTCAGCTGGTGGAAGGTCTATCTTTTTGACTGCATGTACCTAACCTTCTATGCTGTTACTATGCCCCATTAAGCCCCAATTCTATTAATATAACCTACAACCCAGTTAGAAGTACTATTAACATTGTTATTTCCTGGTCTTTTCTACAAATCTTTTTAAGTATCTTTTGTTAAGTTTTTTTTTTTTTTTTAAAAACGCTGGAGATTTAAAGTTTAAAAGTGAAAATGTACACTCTACTTTTCACACAATAGGCACTAATATTCTCTTCTGAAATGAATATTATTTTAACAATTAGCCACTACTTTCATATTAAGTTTATTCTAATACTAGTAAAAGTACAGACCTAGCCTTGAAATTACAATATACCCTGAAGCTAGCCCCTGCAGACTCCTAAATCACATTAGACTCACAGAAGCCAGTAATTGTGCTACACGGATACCTAATGTAACTTTTCATCACAAATGACAAATATTTTTGTAATAGCAAAGATTCCAGAGTCAGTGATTTTTATGATGAAACTACTTTCCACTGAAGATATAGAGAGAAGGTTGTGTTTCTTCTGAGGCTTCCTTGCGTAAGAGCAAATACAAAGAAGACACACAGCAGCTCAAGGGACTTCAAACCCCACAGAAGAGGGGATTAGGGATTAAGAGAGGCTGGTGGTGGAAGAGGTGACCAAGTGCAAGGATCTAAAAACAAGAAGCAAAGACAGGTGTGGGCGGCAGCATGGACGTACAAATGGGCAGAGGCCAGGTGGAGCCCATTCAAGCAGCATGGGCTCCCTGGACTCCGGCACAGTTGAGCACACCTAGGGCTCTGCACCCGTGCCTGGGTGTCTGGGCTGAGGCACTTTCCCTGACACCTTTTGCACTCCTTCCCCTCTCCCTCCCAGGTTCATAACTGGCAGAACCTTCCTTCTGGAGCTCCTCCTTGAAGTGAGAGGATTCTCTTCATCTGGGCATCATCTGACTGTCACCTGACACGGGCTGGCACCCTGTCCCTTAGCCTCTTGCCTGCATTGCCACAGTAACTGAACAGAGGCTCAGGTATGACTTTCAATCTGGCTTGTTGTCCTAATTGCCCCCTGTCACCCTGGCAAGACAGAGGCCAAAATTCAGAGACAAACAACCAGAGGCCAGAGGCCACCCAGAAGAGGGTGAGAAAGTGCCAAGTGAACCCAGAGCTCCGCTCCTTCTTCCCTGCTGTAAGGTAATGCTGGTTCCTTTATACATGAGGAAATCATGAGAAAGAATACCAAAAACTCTGAAAGACTGAATGCTGAAGTAAATTAGACTTGAATCTATAGGAACAAATAGTTTTGTACTGCAAGATACTTTTTTTAACTGCAAGAGGTGGACACTGATCGTGGAAGCCCCCTACTTCCACCTCCACACTCCTAAAACCCCAGGTAAGAAGAGCATTTAAAGTAAGGTTACAGGATGAACATAACAGAAACTCTGCCCACAGATGTGAGTATGGTGGGGTAATTTCTGATTCTGATTTTTTCTGGAAAATGGGCATTGACTCAGCTGGTAGGCAAAGAGAAAACACAGCTCTATGGCTGATACTTCCACTTTTACATCTCCAAATAAGTCCTGGTCCCTTAAACTGCAACAGCCTGGAAATATGGCCTGTGAGCAGGACCCTTACCAGGAGTAAGCAGAAATTCTGGATGGTGAGGTGGGAAGGGCCCTGGACTACGCTCTGCCTGCACAGGTGAACCCCACATGCCTCGGTCTCTGAGAGGCAGCCTACTACGCCCCATGCAGCACCTTCAACCCATATGCTAAAAGGGTTCAGGTTCCTCTGATGAACTACTGAACAGACGCTCACCTTTCGTCCCAGGTTCTTCTAATCCATCCTGCACACCAGACCCAGATAAAGCCTCCTAAAATGTCAGTTTCATCATGTTCCTCTTTTGTTCTAAATCCTGCATTTCTTTGTGGTGCCTACAAGATAAGGCACAGACTCCTTATCCTGTCAATCAAGAGTTTTAAAACTAATTAAGCACTGCATTCCTTATTCCGCTTTCCTCAGTAATTTCACAGGTCTCACCTTATCCAAAAATGGCACACACAAGACTTGTTTCTTCTATCCTTGCTTGTGCTCTCACTCCAACCCACGATGTATCTCCCTTATTCCTTTATTCCAATTATGTTTGTTCCAAGGATTAGCTGAAACTCCACTTCTCCCAAGATGTCCTCCACAACCGCTACAACACCCATTCATCTTCTTACTTTCTCCAAAATACACAAAGGTAAAGTTTTATGGTACTTGCACTAGATCTTAATCACATATTGCTTCGTAGGCATTTGTGTTATGACTAAGATTATGGATAACAAATTTTCCTCATGGCTAATTCAGTGAGAGTTGTGCTAATATAGCTGGTAATTTGTTATTTCAGGATTAAACCTATATAATAGCAAATCAAATATTCACTCGGTTAAAAAAAATTGCTCTTATTTGCTATCTTTCAACAAATATTTTTTGCCTGTTATATGCTGGAGACTGTGTCTGGGAGTGGGGATAACTACAGTGAAGATGCTACAGAGTCAGTTTGATGGGGAGAAAGATACCAAACTCCTCATGATCTAATTCCAGTTCTAAAACTGCCCTGATTTAGGGGACAAAGATGAGCAGAGTGAGCTGCCAGGAAGTCCTAGCAAAGTAGGACACAAAAGCTTTGTCAGCACTTTGGGAGGCCGAAATGGGAGGACTGGTTGAGGCCAGGAATTTGATCGAGATCAGCCTGGGCAGCACAGCGAGACCCTGTCTCTAAAAGAAATTTTTAAATTAGCCAGGCATGGTGGTATGCTCCTATAGTCCTAGCTACTTGGGAGGCTGAGGCCGGAGGATCACTTGAGCCCAGGAGTTCAAAGCATGATTGTGCCACTGCACTCCAGCCTGGGTGACAGAGCAAGACCCAGCCTCTTTTAAAACATAAAAATAAAAAAGGCCTCGCTGCAAGATGGGACAGTAGAGGCAAATATGCCCAGTCAGGCAGAGCCTGTGTACTTGTTGGACCACCTATCAGCTCACCATCTAGCCTTCGGTTCAAAGCCGGGACCTCAACATCTTTTCTCATGCTTCTGCATTTGTTCAGTGCAAAGCTGAAGTCATGGCCTGCCCATACCCTCATTTCAAACGGACCCTTCACAAATTAGAGGAGCTGAGGAAGAAAACACTTCAGTGAAAGCTTTTAAAAAATCACAGGTCTCTCTAGACAATGGGAATGGCAGGGTTTCAAATTATAGTCCGTTTATTTCCAAATTAATATTCAGGATGATATAATTCTGGTATAAAGAAAAATAAATTAAAATTTTTGACTATTAGCAATTAAAATATTTCTCAAGGCACATTAACTGTAATTCAGAAGGCACTTCTATCACATTGCTATGTAACGTTTTCAAGCTTTTCATATATTCCCTAGAGATAGAAACAAAAATAAACATTGTAGTGGCCAAAGTGTTATTTTTAAGCAAAATATCAGCAAAGTTGACTGAAACATCAGTTATTGAATATTAGCAAAAAACACGTTTGTTTCATGGAAAATATCTGAATATGATTCAAAGCTAAAATTAATTCTAAGCAAACGTAATTGAGATTCCATATTGGAAGAGGCTCATGAGTGAGTAACGCCAAGTCACAATACTCATTTCTTTAACTCAAAGAAAAGATCTGTGTAGCTTTAAATATCCTGCCAGAACTAGCGGGTGAAGGGATTCAAACCCCAAGAGTTCGAGGAGGGTGGTTCAGCAGTCAACACCTATCAGAACTATGTAAGGTCTAGGTTAAGAATGCCATTTCCTAAGCTCCACACCAGACTCACTGGAAGGGACACCTGGAACTGAGAACCAGAAATCCCCTTGTGTAGCAAGGTCCCTAGGGGTTCTTACGTGCACTGGAGTCTGAGAAAGGTGTCTAGTGGCCCACTATGATGAGGTGATGCACCTGTGCCCCACTTCCACGATGCAGTTTTCTACTGTACCAATGCTTTCTCTCCTCACTGTGCAAATCAAGTTTTGACTATGCCTTTAAATTATTCCCTTCTGAGCACCATCTGCTCAATCTCAAAGTATCACTCTAGCTACATTCTCAGAGTAGGAGATCATCCCTCAACTAATTGGGCCCAGTGAGCACACTGGCTTCATTCATGTAACACCATTCCTCTCCTACACAGAAACAGAACTGAACAGGCACATTATACACAGGTGGTGAAGTACTCCCACACAATCCACTCTGACAACTACTGATTCAACGCTGAAAGACTGGAGGGAACAACTCTCACATGACTAATTGGCCTACCTTTGCTGCAACAATGCTAAGGCCCATTCCATTCTGCTTTTTTAGGGTCACAGTGATTATTTCAGGTTCTTTCCTCAGAGGCTGAGCCTAAAGGATGAAAACAAAGGTTTATTTTATGACTGAAACGGAAGTGCTTCTGTATGGTTAGACAACTCATGAGCTAGTCAATCATGTTCACTGGAGCAAATGGGGAAACAAAAAGGGTGAGAAGATAAACAGTAAAAAAAAAATTTCAATTAATATAGATACTCTTCAGGTATTAATCTGGTAAACTAAATCAATATTCTTGACTGAAATCTTAAAGATGAATTTAGTCATAAATGCTATTTAAATGTGATTTGAAGAACTTAGTTTATAAAACAAAATTAAACCCCCATTACTATCAGGTAGAAAGCCTGATCATAAGGACAAAATTCAATTTTTACTTTATTACCTTTCAAAATAAATTACCAGTCTTTTTGTGTTTTCAAAGAAGAAATTTAAAATTATTTTACATTATCTATGGGGAGGACTGCAAAAAATGGTTATAACAGAGATGACCTAACATCTTTGTCACTTGTGAAAACTCAGCAGTGATTTTATTTTAAATAGCAACACCAAGGCTGCTGCAAGACTCATGTAGCAGCACCCAGAGAGTGCTGCTATTGAGTGAAGCCCACCTGGCCAGGTAAGGAGCCTAAACCGACAGCCCATAAGGCAAGACAGCTCCCGACAGACTCAAAGAATGAGAAAGTGAAATTACTCATTGAAGTTACATGTTCTTTACATGTCATTCCTATACGCCAGAGAGTAAACAAAATTCAAGAAGAAAATTAACAGTCCATACACACGAAGGAGGAACTTAAATAATTAAATATATAAGCAGGAAGGTACCTTGCCAAGAGGTGGTAATTATACATATGGCTTTTTAATTTAGAAGGAAAATAACTAAAGCTTATGAGAGATTATTTTAAGGAAAATAAAATTAGTTGACATTAGAATTACTATTTTTTTCAAAATCAAAACCTGAAATCTCCCGAGGAATCTTAGAATAAACTAGAAAGATGAGGAATGAGTGAGTCTACCTAGAAGGTATTTGTTTTTCCATAAAATTGGGTAACCAGAAGTTGCTGCTGTTATTTGGGACTTAAAAAAACAGCAGTTAGTAAAGTCAGTAAAAAGTATCAGGGGCCGGGTGAGGTGGCTCACGCCTATAATCCCAGCACTTTGGGAGGCTGAGGCAGGTGAATCATTTGAGGTCAGGGGTTCGAGACCAGGCTGGCCAACATGGTGAATCCCCGTCCCTACTAAAAATTCAAAAAAATTAGCCAAGTGTGGTGGCAGCACCTGTAATCCCAGCTACTGAGAGGCTGAGGCAGGAGAATCACTTGAACCCAGGAGGCAGAGGTTGCAATGAGCCAAATCGCACCACTGCATTTCATCCATTTCATCCTGGGCAACTGAGCGAGACTCTGTCTCCAAAAAAAAAAAAGTATTAGGGGTATGTTCAATTTGTCAGTAGTTCAATGTGATCATCTATTTGGTATAAAAGAATGATCAACAATTAATTCAATTTCTGGAGATGGCCATGATATAATGCTCAAACCTAAAGTATGCGAGGAATTCAAATTAATTACTTTGAGTACACAAAAAATTCCTGTTTGTGTTTAAAACTGTCTATATGAAGCAAAGTAGAATTGTTCTTAACATGTATGAAGCTGGGAAATTTTGAGATTTACCACTCTTTCAAAAAGATATAAAATATTACTAAATGGCTTGATATATATTTAAGACAAGGCAGAACTGACTATAAAAGAAACATTTCTGCCAAAGAATTTTAAGAAAATATTTTAAGATTATCATATTAATATATTTAAAAATATGTATTAAGACTGGTATAACCATGGGTATTAAGTGTTCTTTATTTCAAAAAGCACCACTGCTTACAGACAAAACTGTAAGAGACATGGCTTGGAAGGAAAAAATATATGTGTAAATCACGGTTTAAAAATTTTTGAATATCAATATTTAATGGTGATTTTAAAACTCTGCTATCACATCAATCTCCAGTTAAGAAAGAAACAAATCTGCATCACATCTTCAAGTCCTAAGGATCTATTTCACTTCATGGTACCCTCAAAATACTTGCCAGCTCTGTGTTCTCACGCAGAAGGTGACTTTCATAATCTGCACCTTCAAAATATATTGTCCAAGTACCTGGTGAACGTGTGTGAGGAATTAACCTGCAAAATCCTAAGGAGGAAACAAGCAAATTGTAAGTGAAAAAGCACATCTTGTCAAGATAAGGGAAGCAAGATTAATTACCAATTGCTTAATATCCAATACATAGTATTGATTTTTCTTACTCTACACCTTTACTCCCCTCTGCAAACTGAATTACCAGACATTTAAAATTATCCTTTTGTTTTGGTCCAAGAGTATTTCAGCACCAAGCAGTAAAGTACAATTGGCCTCCCCCTCCTCTGTGTTCCAAAATAACTTTTTTCTTACTCCTATAACAAATTATCAGATCGCCTCGTCATTACTTCCTTGCAGAACCGTTTACTCCACTACACTAAGAGGTCCTTAATAACATTCAGAATATCTACTTAGCAAAGGGAAAGAAAAGAGGGAAGGAGTAAGAAAACAACACGAGCATGGGGTGTCTACCAGCACGTCAGACTCCCTGTTCAACTACGTACATTCAAATTATTGGGTAACTTGTACAACAATTCTAGGACTCCTCCTCATTACTCTTTGTCCAAATCTCCTTTTAAGTTCATACTAATTTAAATTTCTTACAAATAAATTTCAGAATCATTTTATAATGTTTTCAAGAATATCTGTTATTTTCATCAAGGACAAATGACATGCTTTGTAAAAGTAAGCCTTTCAATTCAAACTAGGTCATTCTTCATTTAGTCGAATCCTATTTTGTTTCTCAGCAATGTTTTTGACCAACTCCTATCTATCACACGGGCCCTGAACAATCCTTGGTACATTTTCTCTACTGCCATCTTCTTCCCACTATCAGCAGCTACCATTCATGAAGAGTGTCCTGTGTGACAGACTCTGCGCAGCTTCTCACCACAGTCTCAAGTGGTCTAATGGCTTGGACTGGTGAGTTTTCCCTGGCAGGAGCTGACAGTCTCATCCACTCCAGTGCTTCAACAAGGAGAAAATTCTGACTGCTATTTGTGGACAATCAGTTTATTTATGGTAGGCAAAAAAGGAGATGTAAAAAACATATTCAGTTAAAATAAGTATACAAAGTAATTTTACTTAGTTTTATTTTTTAAATCACTATTTCAATTCAGATCCATGAAAATATAACCTACAACTTGCTTCTCTTTCTCATGTTTCAGGGAATCACTAATTTAACATGATTTTGAAATCTGAACAATTATAAATTATTTTCTTATTTTTTTCAAGGGCCGCATTTCCATAACAAGCTCTGGACCATACTACAAATAGAGAGTTGGCTTTATTAGCTTAAGGAATGTATCTCAGACCAGGTATGAGTCCAGGCTGGTTGTACAGTCTTCTCTCACAGAACTCTATTGTATGAAGGGAACAAAGGAATATACACTGAGGGCACAAAGTAATTCTTTAATCAGCTTGTAAAGAATTGAGTGTGAAGCATTGAAAACACTGATGTCATGAAAGAAAACACTTGATTCTTTGTAAGTCTTCTAAAGGCATCTGTGTACTAAGCTACATGTACAATGATCATCTAACACATATGAAGTAATGTAGTGATGCCGAGACCACAGAAACATCACATATGTCCTAAAATTAATGATTTAAGAGAGCTTACGGGGAAGTCACAAAAAATACTCCATCATCAAGTCAAGAGCGCACTATTTCCAACTTGGTGAGGATCTGCCCTATGGTACATGTGACAAAACTGGCAGTTGCTTGTAAACTATAAACTATACAGATTTGCAAAATGCTAGTAGTCACCTTGCATGCTTATTTGCAAGGTATTAATTATAAAAACAACTAGTTACTGAGCACTGAACATACAGCAGGCCCATGCGAGGTGCTGAGGATCAGAGAAAGTGCAGCTGGCCAAGCCCAGGCTCTCAGAAACCACCCTCACTAAACGTGGAGGACAGATAGCAGCACACGTTTCAAACACAATATGACCAGTGCAAAAATAGAAGCAAGGAACTAAGAATCACTCCTGGGAGAGGCATGTTAAGTGTTAGGAAGACACTGAGGTTTTCCAGATGAAAGGATGCCTGATTAGAATTAAGAAAATAAATAAGTGTGTAAGTTCAACAGCAGGAGTAGAGCAGCGACAACGGTAATAGCACAGATATTAATAATATACAGTTCAATATTAACAATATATATAGTGTATTTCAAGGTGAAGCAGTAAGGCTGGAAGATGATGTCATGCTCAACAGTTTAAATTAATCCCACATATGATAGAGGAAGAGTTCCTGGCAGGACAGAACCATCCACAAACCATGGTTTTCAGATACCATGGCAATATGAACAATAGAACAAAATGAAAAAGTGGAGTGAGAAGACTGTCCGAGGACGAGTGCCGTAAGTAACACGTGTGTGGGGGAAGTTTTTGGGAAGGAAAACTGGCTGTGGTTTCTGATTTGCTGAGATGCAGCACACTTGGAAGGATACTTCTAAGCAGTCCTGTGGTGGCCGAGTGCTTGCTGCTTGGAAGCTGTGCTGCTGTCTCTGGGTCCACCAGTGTGTGGCATGAGGCTTTTTCCAGGGAATGGCAGAGCACGGAACTAATGCTCCGGGGCTAGTTCAGGCCCACTCCATTTCTCAGACCTGCACTGAAACCCAGCCCTCCTCCTTCCCCAACCTCGTCACAGGTGCACCTGTACCAAGACTGAAGGCTCTCCCTGCCTTCTGCTCCTACCCCTCTTCCTTCACACACACTTTCCTAAAAGACCTCACCCCGGCCTCATCTCACCTTGGCCTCTCTCTGCTTCTCTGAGGACGGCACTAAGCCCTGAGCACCTTTTGGAAAGGCTCCAGAGGTAACTGTTTTGCAAACACATTTCATTAAAGATGCAGCCTTTGTAAAATGATTTTTTTTTTAACTATCAGAAACTTTGAGGGTATCTTGAAAGGTATAAAAATGTATTTATTGTGGGGAGTGAATGTTTCACTGAAGTTAAAAATCACACTCACCAGATTTATATACCTATGGGCACAAAACCTCTATCATTATTACTTTTATTTGTTGAAACAAACCCCTACACTTTGGGTCTAACTTTCTACTCATCTGAGCTGTTTTCCACTTTATGAAAAAGTCGCAAACTTGGATTAAAATTTGGTCTAATACAAAACCTCATACATCAGAAATAATTGTGGTGTTTTCGATCAGTACAGATCACAAGAAAATGTAGTAAAAGTGACATAATAAAATCCAGGAAATCAGCTGTACTCAAACCTTTCAGGGCTATAAGCTCTTCACACAGGAAAGCACACGACATGCTGGAGTTTGGGTCTTGCCAGCACACAGGTGCAGGCCAGCCTGGCACTGGTGGCCACAGCGGCAGCAGCAACAGCAGCACTCACACCCCCTCGCTCTGTGCTAGAGTTCTGCACGCTCCACAGGAACCCATTCAGTCCTCCCAACAATCTCTTAGCTGGGTACTATCAACATGCCCATCTCACTGAAAAGAAACTGAGGTGCCAAAGTCACCTGCCAATGGCAGCGCAGCCTATAGGTGACACAGTTAGGTTTAGAATGCAGGCAGTCTGCTTCCAAAGATTGTGTTGCTCTTAATTGCTATGCTGGTACCAACAAAGTTTACAATTTAGTGCTAAAAGAATGAATCAACCTACTATGCTTATAAAATACCAAGAAGGGAGAACAAAAAAAGGTCCCTTGTTATCAGCCCAGGCAGAAAATGTAACCATGACAACAAGTGGGCAGAGCAGATGCTCACTACGGGGTCACAAAACATCCCCTAGCGCTGTCTCGACACTTCTGACCTTACATCACCATGAAATATTTCTCCAAGTCAGCGGAACATGGACTTCTCCAGACAGCATGAGGGTGCACTCCCACATAAGTGGACTACCCTATGAGGTGGACGGTGAATAAAATGCTCGCTTTAACCTGGGGAGTAGCTCAGACTCAGGCATGGAGACTAATTTACCTCTCTGGCACAGAGGGTCTAAAAATTCTTGTAAACCATTTGGAATGTTTCTGACAACATCACAAGAATAACCATCTTCTGGCAAAAGAAACGGCAGCTGTAGGTCAGGATCCTCCTCCAACTGCACTTCCCTTCCATCGCTGCGGGCCAGCTCATCCGCAGTGTTTTCAGCCACAGCCACTACATTTTCTATAAGATCCTGTTTGGAAAACAAATGCAAAATTAAAAAGAGATGCTCACTGTCTGATGCACATGACCAACAACTATTCCAAGCCTGTCTGATCTGTCTGATCACTGCAGCACCGCTTATCTCACAGACAACAGACACAGACAGACACAGGCTTAAGGAGGGAGCACAGATCCCAGCAGAACAGCCATCATCCATTTTCTAAAGCCAACCACCCTGGGCTGCACACATTCTATAGATGAACCAAGATTTTTATTATTAATTTTAAGTAACCTGTAGCTTTAAATAAAAAGAAACTGTTCTATCACAAGTTTTTCTTTTCTAATCATTTTTTTCCTCGTACAATTGTTTAATTTTCAGTTGTTAATAACTATATTTGTATAGAATGTTTAATGATATAAGGAAAAGCCCACACAATGTAAAATACAAAAAACCAGAATAAAATATCTATACAGTATTTTTGCCAGTTTGGAAATAAATCAATATACAGAGGTTATTTCTGAATTGTGGGTTTATGGGTGATTTTTATTTAAAAATGTTTCACTGATATATTACCCACATAAAGGAAAGTTCACAAATCCTAACTGCACAGATCAATAAAATGAACACACCAGCTCAACCACCAGGTTCACTTCTGTTCAAGAAAGGGAACATCGTCACCTGAGTAGCCACGCCATTCCCTCTCACTGTCCCCTCCTTCTCCATCAAAAAGAATGAAATGGTTTTCAGGCTTCTATCACCAGAGCGTGATTTTGATTGTTCCTAAAGTGTACAAAGATGGAAGCGTATTCTATGCACTTTGCACAGGGCTGCTTTTTTTTCACATTATGTCATAATGTTCATCCCAGCTGTTGTAACTGTAATTCATTCTTTCTCACATATTTCTTTATGTGACTATGACATGATTTATGTATATGCTATACTTTTGATTTGGTGATTTCTAGTTTGGGGCTGTTTTGTTCATGTCTTGTTGGCATAAACTCAATGTTGGTCAATCCATCCATCCACATATATAATTCTCATGACTCATATTTAAGTCTACGCATTTCTCTTTAAAAATAGCTAACAGTGGTAGATACTATTTCTCACCCTCTGTTCCTCCTACTGAGAGGCAGGCATGCCAAAACTCCCGGCTCCATTCCAGATGAGATGCGACAAGCCTCTCACTTCAGCCAGGCTGTAAGGGGGTGACCTGTGGCAGAGGAACCCGCCCTCTAGCACTCAGTTGCGGCTACGCACACTGGAACTCAACAGTCCTGGGCAGCCTCCTAACCTCCTCCCTTCTAGTCCTTCTGATAACTTCCCAAGAACCTACTTTCCTGAATAAAATCCCTTTCTACTTAGTGTAGTTTCTGTTTTTTCATTGAACTCAACTCAGACAACAACATGAAAATGATCTCGTAAAATGAGAATAAATAAGTCAACTTATTAAATAAGATTTCCTTTTGTTTTTTCATCCAAATTTCCCTGTGCAAACATGTCCCGCACTGTGTGACGATGACGCAACATCCACTCACCGTTGGGATAAAAGGCTCATCAGGTGCACAGTGATAGTTCTGTAATAAGGCTTGAAGTTGTAGTGAATTTAACTTAAAGCAGGTGCTGTTTATATTTGGAATGTCATCAGGTGCATACTTATCCATGGTAAGCAAAGTTGTTGCCTATGTAAAAGAATAAAGGACACAAAATATCATACTTGTAAAGTTATTCCATAAATATTATCCTTTATGTAATATTTATAAAAATATAACTTGCTAATTTAACTTTGAAATGCAGAATGACTTCAAGAAACAGACTTCCATTTACAGTAACTATATACATTAAATAGAACTAAAAGCATTATCTTTTAAAGGGCATCTTTTTAGATGCCCTCTTAATTTTATGACATGCATGTATAATTAGATTTAATTATGTTCGTAAAGCATTTTAAAAACTCTCTTCAAAAGCAAAACATTTACTTGACCATTCAGATGACCGATTACCGGTGTTTGAATAGTTTCATTGTCCTGACTTTTCATAACGAGCTGTCTAGCCTCTATACTAAATCTCTTTTTAAAAAAAAGGTTAAAAAATGGAGAAAAAAAATTATACATAATACTAAAAAAAGTCCCAGGTTTTTAAGCTATAGATGACTCAATTCGTTAACTGCAAAACATCACCTCCTAGTTTTTCGTATCTAAAAACTTTCCTCAGAGCTGGTTAAGCCACTGGGATATGATTTGGCTTTGTATTCTTGAGGGTTAATTCTCATCCATTTTAGAATTGGTACTCATCTTTCACTATAAAGTGCTCTGAAATACACCTTACTGATCTCAATATAAAGAACCCTTTAAGGATATTTATAGTCTGCTGGTTACCACTTATGAGTCGAACTGTGTCTCCTAAAAATTTGCAGGGCTAACCCTCAGTACCTCAGAGTGTTATCTTTTTTGAAGGCAGCATCTTTCCAGGGGATCATCAAGTTAAAACAAGATCAGCTGGTCCAATGTCGGCTGTCCTTATAGAAAGCAGTCTTTTGGACACAGACAGGCAAACAAGGAGAATGCCATACAAAGACAACGGCAGGGACTGGGATGATGCATCTACAAGCCAAAGAACGCCAACTGCGTGCGAACCACCAGAAGCTGGGGGGAGGCCTGAAACAGAACCTTTCCTCAGAGCCCCCAGAAAGAACCAACCCTGCTGACATCCTGATTTCAACTTCTGGCCTCCAGGGCTGTGGAGCAACTGTTAAGTCACTCAGTTTTTGACACAGGTTCAGTATCCCTTACCTGAAATGCTTGGGACCAGAAGTGTTTCAGATTTTAGAGTTTTTCCAATTTTAGAAGATTGACATATATGAGATATCTTTGGGAATGGGACCCAAGTCTAAATATGAAATTTGTTTCATATACACCTTATACACACAGCCTGAAGATAATTTCATACAATATTTAAATAACTTTGTGCATGAAACAAAGTTTATGTACATTAAATTATCAGAAAACAAACCATGTAAGCAATCTGTGGTTGCTTGGTGTCACCATTTTTAACTCTGAATTTTTATGTACCTATAAGCAATCATTTTCTTAAATTTATTCAGGCATAAGTACTTAACAGTAACAATTATGGCATACAATTAATACAGTGAAAAAGTATCTGTACTTTGTTATGGCAGCCCAGGTACTAACACAGCACTACTTCATTATTTGTACATATGAAAAACCCCAAAAAGAGGGTACTGAGGTTTTGCTGCATTGAAGCTCTTGCTCATTATAAAGATCAGATGCCTTTACCATAAAGCACATGAGCTGGGGAGTGGCACCAGCACTCACCTGCACGATCCTGCTCAGATGACAGTCTGCAGCCAGCTCCAGCCCCTGCTTCTCAGCCCAGGCTTCAATATGGCCCAGCTGCTGACGGATAATTGCGCCCCAGTAATGGGAGCACAGCCCTGAATCTGGGTCAGTCACTAATCTATTGAACAGCCACATATTGATAAAGTGGAAAAGCTGCGAGAAGAGCTGGATGGTCAGGGCAGCATTGACTCTGCAGCGTCGTAGCAAGGACATGGCTCCTGTGAGCGTGTGCAGCACATCATCTGCCCAGACAGGATGAGAGGACAAGAGGACCAAAATGTCATCCAGGAAGAACCCTTTGAATATGCAGTAAATTCAGATAATGGTACCTATGGTAGTAAGTGCTGTTTAATCACTTTAAAAATATCAACTTCATTCCAAGAGGAAACAGTGACATGATCTTAAACTACATATAGTTATTAACTAATTACACTTAACATCATAATTTTGCCTTAAGAGACTTTTTAAAGAATACGGCCAGTGTAACACACCAAAATGAGAACTATCTGTAAACAAAACAAATAGTAGTTAAAATTTATTAAAGATTGCCAAACCCAAAAGGACATCCCATTTATTTTAAAAATACCTCCCCTTACATATGTTAAGCATTAAAATGATGCTAAATTTTGTGAAGGAAGAGAGGGACAGAGGGAGAGAGTCAAAAAACATCCTAACCTATTTTTGGTCTTTGCAGACTGTTCTCTTCAGGGTCATCTAGAAAGGCTGGCATGTAATTATTAAGTTCTGACTGAAGGCAGTGAACCAAGTACCTGAAAAGACATAAACAATTTCAGTAATCTCAGCATGACAGACGGCTACTGTCAGACATGTTATCACATGGGAAACAATCTGTACTCTTTAAAATATTTTCCATTAAAAGAAATGAGTTTTACTCTTAGGAATCTTGAAACATAGCTCACTGAATTCAGTATAACTATATTAAGTATATAACTATATGTAGTTAATACATTTTGCAAAAATGTATGCTTCTTGATATTCATCTTCAATCAAGGTAAACATAAATCTTAAAATTAGTTTGGAAAACTGAGTAAGAAAATAAATGACTTAATTATTTACAGAGTAGTGCCATCTTCAAAAATGTGTTCCTTACTTAAATGCCATTTGAACCAAATGTGCTAAAACATCTTGAGCATCCAGTGTGATCCGACTAAGGTCTCGGTCTTGCTTAATGAAGTTGAGAAGTTCAGATGCATTTGCCATCCAGAAGGCAAGTGCCCCTGCAATATTCTTCTGTTTCTGTAGACAGAACACATTTCCATAAGCAACAGGGAATAAACAAAAGTAATAAAAATATAAAGGAAGGCTCTTGAAAAGCTGCTGAAGATAGACCAGTACCCTTCCCATTTCACCAAGGTATTTACCACAGATACCAGATATTTGCAAAATAATTTGGGTGCATACATAGCAATGGGAAGTAAATAACCACTGCAACTATTTATTAGGATTCATGTACATAGACATATGAATTCGGTTAGCTACAATTTATAGATGGAATCAGTGGAGAAATAGAGATATCAAATAATGTAACACCAAATTGTAGACTGCATTATCTGGTAATCTGTGCAGTATACATACATGTATCCATGGTTACCCACAGCCACCCTGATACTTGTAGTCACTGGCTTGGACACCATGCAACTCAGTATCAAGTACTGATCTATCACGTCCTCTCCCGACCACATGTGCAGGCCAGGCAACCTCAGATGAGATCCAAAGAATAGGAACCAAGGATAAATAATAAAGAGAAGAAACAGAACTTTTGTCATTTCATATCCACACTGAAGTGCATTAAGCAGAAATTATGAAATGCCAATAAAGGTTGCACAGTCAAAAAGGGTTTTAGTACTGCATGTCTCAGTTGCTGAATGAGTGTTACGAGCTGTTCAGTCCAGCTGTTGTATTACTGTATTTGACATGGGAGCAGCATGAGAAACTTGGCTAAGCAACACAGCTAGGATCAGCTCCCAGCAGATGTCCTACCTGGTCAACCTGGTCTACTTCCTGGAGAAAAACAGACGAGGGGAAATCAAGCAGAACGAGAGAAAGAAACTTGTAAACAATCATGATAGTTAAAAAAATCAAAACACTCATATGAAGGTACGACATGAAGGTACGACATTTAGTTATGTTATTCCCAAAGTAACATTTTCATTTTTGGTTCTGAAGTACCTTTAGAAGTATACGACCTAAAGGATTAGTTTTATGTTCTTACCACTGGCACAATAACTAACTGAATTTTTAGAGTTTATCAATAAATGTGATGTTACAATAAAAACACATGAACACATTGATCTCTTTAAAAGATTTACAATGGAAGGACTTGTGAACATCTTTCAATGATATGGTGTGCTTACTACTTACTTAAAGGTATCTAACAAGGTGAAAGTCCATTCCCCTAGATTAATTAGCAGGAATGGAAGAGACCGGAAAGACCAAGAAACAATAAAAATAAAAGCTGAGAAGATTGAGAATTTAAAAGTGTATAAATAACTTATACCTATATTAATGGGAGTAAATTCTTTGTTTTTTAGAAAACAGAATTTAAATTATTCACTACCATAGTTCTTTTCCACTACTTTTAAGATTCCTCCCATTGGATACTAAACCTAAACCTGAAGTTTAAAAGACTTGTTTGATAATGGCGATTTCACTGACTAGTTCACATCAATAGGGAAAAGGCTATCAAGGGAAAAGGCTATCAAGGGTAATTTTATGATAGGTGTCTCACAATTTGAAACAGGTTTAGTAAGTCCAAACATGATAGAAGACAGACAATGGCTTTGAATGACAACTGAAAAGGAAATCCATGTTTGTTTATAAAATAATGATATGAGAGTAACAAAATGGTATCCAAATAAAATGACTTTGTTTTTTACCTATTTCCTAACTTGGGTAAAAGAAGCATAACCCCATCAAACTCATGCTAATCACTCAAACATAAAAGAAACATTTCTTGAAAAATTCTGGCCTTTGAAAACAATTCTGAAGGAACTAAAGGATCTTAGTTTCCCTCAAATGATCCTGCCGGGAGAAAAGCAACCAATCTATCTATGTTATTAACATTATATAATTAGAGTTTACTAAGTTGAATAACAACATTGACAAGTGATTTAGAAAAACTGAAAAAATCTGTACATTTACTTTTAAGAACTTTAAAGATTAAATCTTCAAATTATCTGTAGATGAAAAACTGCTATGAAAATTTTATCAGCTGTAGATCGGGACAGAAAGTACGTAAAAGAGCCAAACCATTCTATCAACAAAACACCTTTATCTTCTGAAATTTTGAAAACCGGTTTATGATGGAATTTCATTTTAGGCGAGAAGTATGTTACAATGTCCATTACACCTATACATGTGCTATCAAAAAGCCCAATTACTACAAACGTCTAGGCTCATTACACAGGAGCAAGTGACTTTTGATAACCATTTTTAAAAAGTCTAAGAAGGTGTTACCAGGGAACGGGGAAAAAGAAAAACACCAGCAACTACTTAAGGGGTATCACTCTGAGGTGATGGAGATGTTTTGGAACCGACAGAGGCGGTGGTTGCACAACACTGTGAATGCACTAAACACGACTGAACTGCTCACTTCAAAGTGGTTAATATTACATGAATTTCATCTCAACAAATTATTTACAGAAAAAAGTCTACAAAGCCCACAACAGTCTCAGCACTTTCTCACAACTATTACTGCAAGCTGAAGGGCCTTTCTCATGATTATTGTGTTAGCACACACAGTTACCTTCACTTATGCTGAAGTTTACAGCGAAAACAAAACAGAAAAAAGCTTACATTTCCTTTCAACTCTTTAAAGTTATATATTTTCCTATAATATTTATATAACTTCTATTTTAGAAAAAAATCTTTAGAGTCAAACATGTAACCAAATCAGAAGCCCTTAAAGAAGCTGAGTTCACTGGTTTAGCAATTACAACCACAATCCCCAGAGGAGCATGGCTGGCCGGCTGGAACGTACCTGGATGACGCCCTCCATCATGCTCACCATCTTGTTGACGACTGCAATGACTTTATGCGTGCGCTCTGTAGGGCTGATGTCAGGTCTGCACTGGTTGGACAATACATACCGGCATGCCATATATAATACATATGTAGGGGACAACTTAAAGTGGACTGTAGAGCTATTAGTATAATTTATGATGGCAGATAAAAATGAATCTTCAGCTGTGTAAAGATTTCAAAAACAAAAAAGGAAAAAAGAACAAAAATGAATGTGAAAATCAGATGGAGCAAAATGGATCAAGAAATAATTCATTGACAATGAAATCTGAAATTACTCACAACTTTCCCTGAATTCAATGCTTGCAGGCAGTATCAGTTCAGGCCCAGAAGCATCCTGTGTTCTAAAAGAAGAAAGCTGACATCACTTAAAATGAGGTCACATGGCTAACAATATTACTGACAACCTGTGTAGATTTCTGCAACTACTTTTTAAATCTAAATACTAATCTTTCCAATGTAAAATAATAAAATATCCCTTGCTTTCAGATGCAGCCTAATCAAATAATGTATTGGGAGTGATCTTATCACGACTCCTCTAAGAAGGTTAGTTCCTTGAAGTATGTGCCACCGCCATGACAGCAGATCTGACGTGATTCTGGATTATTAATGAACACTTCATGTCTAGTACAGGGATCGGTCTGTCTTGCATCTGCTACAGCTATGGCTCAGGTAACACTGAAAAGAAAGTAGTAAGTGACACAAAGAAATATTAACCATGCCAAGCTTGAAACGGAGTTCTTATACTGAAAGGGAAAAGCTTCCTAAGACCTGGACTTTGTCTTTCTCTGCTGACACAGGATTAGACAAGTTGACCATGGCAAGTCTCCTTCAGCCATTACTATCATCATTTTCCAATGCTTACAGTGATGCATGCCTTAAAAAGAGATGTTCTACTCACTCACATTTCTTCTTATGGTCACATAAATTCCAGGTCCCTTCCACCATTTAGCCTGACACTACACAAATAAGGAACTGTCAAAAATTATAAATACAAAAAACTATAATTTGGAACATTTATAAAAACCAGCATTGTACTAATGTTTATCTATTTCCAGGTATTCAGATCACATTAATTCAAAAGTTAGGTTCATTTCTGTCTCTATAAAAATAGTCTCTAAACAGTGTGTCATCACTCATTGGCAGGGCAGAAGGCTGTTTTGTGAAACTACTTTTTCAGTTAAATATACATTTGTGTGTGTGTTCACCAGAGCACAATGTAAGATATAATCTTGTGTTGTGACCACTGTTCAAAAGAATTTTGAAAGACATTGCTAGGCACAGACTCTTTAAAATGTGTAAGATAATAAATTACAAATCCAGTTTAGATTTCCTTATCTTTGTAGATTTATTCTTTTCTCAATGAATAATGCTCAGCTTATTCTTTCACTTAGCCATGGGATTAGAACTTCAAGTCATTTACTTATTACTCTAAGTTTGTGACCCGCTGTATTTTATATACAATGTTTACCAAAAACCAACGAAACACATAGTCAAGGGATTAGCTTCCTTAACATTTCAATGTCTTTATCATTTTAGTTCAACTTTATCAGAGATAATCAGGAAGAATTCTCAAAAATGTCTCTGAAAAAGAAAATTTAAATTGACAGTAAGAGTCAGGGAACATGTGTTTTGCCTTTCTGCAAACTTAACTAAAAATTAAATTGTGGGGATATCAATGACTTAAACTGTGGCGAACATCTCTACTGAGTTAAATATTGACTTAAACTGAGATCAGTACTTACTCAAATAAATCTTATTTGGTGAAATGGAAAGTCAAGAGTTATCTTGATATTTGAATGAGAAATACTCATTAGTGACTTAACAGTCATTTCAGCAGTAATGTGTCTGTGCATCTTAGACAACTGGTAATAAACAGCCACAATTAAGTATTTGGAATTGCTGGTCCACTCATTAAATAAGTTAATATGGACAATAAAAAACTTTCCTTCAAAAGCAAAAAAGAAGAACTTATGATGATTACAGATTTGTAGTAGTTTACAGACTAGCTAATTTTTTTTCAACAGCAAACCATTCTCTTCCCTCCATCCTCACCTCCATGCACCAAAAAAATGAATAAAGAGAAAATGAATATATTTATATAAAATAATAAAAATATAACCAAATATTTTACTACTAATAAATATAATTCCAAATCTTTTTATCAAATTGTATGCTTCAGAGTTGATTATTTAGTTTATGATCTAATGATTTAACTCAACAATTAAGGAAAAGAAAAATGCTTCTATAAACAATGTAATTTAAATGATCAATTATTTTAACACATCTCCCTTACACTCCCGTATTTACAGACATCTAAAATTGCAGCTAGGCTGTTACATATCTCATAAAGTGACCCTGAATAAACTTTACCAATTATATTCTAACAAATCTGGTTTAAAAAGTGTTTAAATTGTCATTGATAAAAGAAAAAAAAATTTAGTGACAATTAAAAGTCATCCCCTCCATTCAAAAGGGTTTTTTTCCTTCACTAATATTAGCATTTTAAACACATTTAAATTTTTCATGGCTACATCAGTTAAATTAAGTAGTGCTTATTACAACACTGCCTATGCAAAAAACAAAGAATGGGGCAAAAAGCCTCATCTGTTTTCATCATTGTTATAATAGCAACAAAGCAACATATTTTGTAATTAAAATAAAGCCTTTAATAACTCTGCAAACTAATCTTACCTTATAAAATAATTAAATTATGTGTTTATGGTAAAAAATAATTTCTGACATACAATTAACCATTATATGACTATTTTGACACTATTATTTACTAATCACTAATTTTGCATATGCTAAAAGCATTATCCTAATCAATCCACTCCCTCGTGTGAATTCATTTACTCATTCAAATATTTATGAGCTAAGAACTATGATTCATGCTTCTCAGTCACACCTTATAAATACATAGAGGTATTCCTTAACAATACCAATTTACCATTCTGAACATCCTACTCCATAATACACCACCAAAAACAAGTACAAACACAGAAAGTAAACTATTTATTATCACATGTAATAAAATTCACATAGTCAATAAAAATCTTGCATCAGAACTAAAAATCCACAATAAAAATAAAGTTAAAACCTGGGATTCTCTTATGAGTCTGCATATGTAATAACCGGTGGTGAATGATATTAAAATCCTGCAATATCCAGTGCCCTCTGCTGGAAGTTGTGAAACTGAAGAACTGTCTTCATCACCTGCAACTGAACTGATAGGTGACCCTGGGCAAGTCGCCTGCCTCATCTAACTGCCTCCCTGACTGGATCTTTGAAGCAAACAGAATGGCCTCTTTAAAAAACTATCTGAAAAGCCCCAAAGGGGGAATGCTGCCAGTTTCACTGCTGATAATGAGGATGCCACAAAAGTCATGCAGTCTTTCCCTATGTCTGTCTGAGTTCCCACAGAGCTCTGGGGTAGAGGTGATCAGCACCAAATCATGCTGCTAGTTCCACTAGTCAGTATCTGTTATTTATCTGCCATGTTTAACGCAAAGATACTACTCTGCAACATTTAAATAATTCTAGAGGTCACAAGGAAATAGGATTCTGATTAAGGTGACACGTTAAAAATCATAAGACAAGGAAATAACAAAAGACAGCTCTCTGCCCAGAAAAATCAGGCAAGAACAATGTCAGAAAAAAAAAATAATAATTCATCCTCAATCTATCTCCACAGGGAGACACATCACATCAGAGCACAAGATATAACATGGCATCTAAATTCTTAAAATCTGTTTCATAATCATTTTTGGCCTTACGTATTTTTAAACAGATGAAGATTTCTTCTAGAAATGGGTGAAATGACCAGATTTTTCTAGATATAAAAATCATCAAATATTAAAATCCTATAAAAACTCCCTTTCTCTATGTTTTTAAAGTAGTAAATTTTAAATGGCAACATTTTAATTCAGTGTGCCTCTTATTTCAATTTGATAGCACTGTGGCATGTAAGTGAGGGATATAATTATTGGTAAAGCATTTCTTTCAATTCAATAACAAAGAAAGGAAATGTCCTTAAAATATTATTGCTAACATTCTAAAAATGTCAGCTGAACCTTTATAAATTCAACAATCTTTATCCCAACCCTTCTTTAGGAATACTTTTACCATTTAAAAATGATGTACTTCCTACCTGCTTTCTTGCCTGCGATAATCTGGCTGCTGCTCTACTCTGATCATCGGCTTCACCATTCCCCGCTCAGCTGTGCTAGAGGCAGATGATACTCTGTCGCTGTCCAGCCTAGTGGTGCTCTACATGGAGAGAAAGCACAGTGCGTTTAGAAGCCCACGCAGACCAACCAAGCCTGACACTCAGTGTCGCAAGCAGAGATCTGATACGGGGCTGCCAAGCAGGGCAGGCAAGAACACAGACCAGGAAATAACAGAGCAATGCTGGGGACACTATGTCCACAGGGAGTACCCACTAGGAGTTGCCTTTAAAACACAGGCACGTAAAGCTGGTATAAACACACAATGATTTTTCCAAAAGTACATTAATAGTAATTCGATTCCAACAAGTTATTTTAAAATCAGGATAAGAGATAAGAAAATATGTATAATATGAAGAGGCAGGGTCTTTTTAAAGTTTATTATTTTTCAGAACAGATTTAGAAATCCTACTCCTTACAGCTCAATACCTAATGAATTCAGTACAGAAACTGGCTTGTTTCTTGCCCTGAACACCGGGGAAAACACATATTATATGGTAACCCAATCCAGTACATTTAAATACTTCTAAAAAGTATACAATTCTAGCCATTTGTATGGAATTTGTAGGCAGACAAAAGGATGAGTTACCTACATTAAGAAAATCACCAGGAAACAAAAAATTTTATATAATGAAATTCACTGTAGAAAAAAATTTCATGTAAAATTTCTTATTACATCTGCTTAGTGTAGAAACTGAGTACAAGTAGTACATAAAAAATTATGCTTCTCTTACCACCTAGCGATTATTACTGTACTGTACATATCTTTCTAGCTTTTCATATTTTCCATAAATGGGTAATCCCCATTTACAATCTTCTTGATAAAACACTTTTTCAGACTTTATAAACATCTTACAATATCACTTATTTTTATATTACAGACTTGTAATGGCTGTATAACATTTTGTTGTCTATTCCTCATACTTCATTAAATCAATGCTTTATTACATCAATTAAAATGTTCATCATACACAGCGACAAGACAATTGTGCTTGTAAATACGCATATATTCACACACAATGAATCCTTCCGTAAGAGAGATTTTCTTTTTCCCCCTTTGAGATGGAGTCTAGCTCTGTCGCCCAGGCTGGAGTGCAGTGGCACGATCTCGGCTCACTGCAAGCTCCGCCTCTCAGGTTCACACCATTCTCCTGCCTCAGCCTCCTGAGTAGCTGGGACTACAGGGGCCCGCCATCATGCCTGGCTAGTTCTTTGTATTTTTAGTAGAGACGGGGTTTCACCGTGTTAGCCAGGATGGTCTTGATCTCCTGACCTTGTAATCTGCCACCACATCCAGCCCATAAGACAGATTTATAGAAACACAATTGCTGGTCGATGGATGGCAATACTATTTATACTATTAAACTATTATAAATGACTAGTAATAGGGCAATGGATAAAGAAGTTACAGCATGTTTATGTGCTTACATACTACAGAATGGTTTTCATGTGTTTTTTAAATGACTTTTAAGTACTGAAAAATGCTCGCGGAGTAACAGCTGAAGAAAGATGTGTGTGGAGACAAACATACCCAATCGTGTTAAAATGCATACATGAACATGCAGACACATACCGGAGTTCAGAAAAGGACCCCTCACGACGTTACTACCAAAGGTCAACTATAAATTGTGGATGAAGGATTTTCATTTCTACTTTTTTCCTCTATTTACCAAGTCTTCTTTGTGGACTACACATTTTTTTAAGAAACGAAAATTTTTATAAAGACAGTTCTCTTTGGCTCATTCAATTATTCATGAGACGGTTCCCAAGAGTCTTCTACACAGCAGGCATTTTTTAAGAAAAGTGCAACAGAAATACAGCAATGACGTATGAAACAGGAGCACCCCTTGCAGAGTTCACATTCTACAGTCAGTCAGCAAACAGAGCAAGCACTGGATGGTAATAAAGGCTACATAAATAACTTACATCAGGCGTTGTGACAGTGACAGGATGCTCAGGGACAACCTCTGTTCAGGAATGTGGCTTTAAGCTGAGGTCTGAGACAAGAAGGGGCCACAGTGTGAAAAGCAAGGACAAAAGCACAACCACTAGCACAAGAAAGGCCTTCCAGTAGGAGGAAAGAGGCAGGCAGGGGCACAGAATGGAAGCCCTGTGCGGCCTGAGTGAGCAGCAGAGACACACTGAGAGGGAGGCAGGCTCAGGGCATAAGGGGCTGAGCAAGCCAGGGGAAGACTGATATATGGGGTGAGAAGCCACCAGGGGCTTCGAAAGCAGAACAGTAACTAGAAATCTAATTTACATTTTTTAAATGTGCGCTGGGTAGAAAGGAAGAGGCTGCTCTTGGGGCCGTGTGGACCTCCTGCTACATGATGGCTGCAGCCTAAGCCAAGGAGGCAGAGGAACGAACCCCTGCACGCAGAGGTTGAGAGAAGGAAAGGACCAATTGGGAACAGGGGAAGAGGTTTCTGTTGCGCTGCGGATGATAGTATCGTCTTGTAAGGTGGGGAAGGATCAGGGAAAGTTTGTTAAGAAAGAAAATCTAGTTTTCTTTTAGCTAGGTTTAATATGTACAGGATATGTAAGTGGATATGTTAAGTAAATCTTTAGAGATATGAGTCAGGGCTGGGTGTGGTGGCTCATGCCTGTAATCCTAGCATTTTGGGAGGCCTAGGCAGGCAGACTACCTGAGCTCAGGAGTTCCAGACCAGCCTGGACAATATGGTGAAACCCCGTCTCTACTAAAAATACAAGAATTAGCCAGGCGTGGTGGCGGCGCCTGTAATCCCTGCTACACAGGAGGCTGAGGCAGGAGAATCGCTTGAACCTGGGAGGCAGAGGCTGCAGTGAGCTGAGATCGCGCCACTGCACTCCAACCTGGGAGACAGAGTGGACTCCGTCTCAGAAAGAAAAAAAAAGAGAGAGAGAGAGATGAGTCTGGAGAGGTTAGAACCAAATGTACACATCAGTGGATAATCAACACTAGATGGTATTTAAACTCAGGCATCAGGGTAAGCTCACCTAACAAAGATGCATAAAGAGAACAGATTGGTGTCATACCTCTGAAACCTTGGCCCTCCAAACTTTAGGAGTGAAGCATTAGAGGAAGAGGTACCAACAAATCAAACCAAGGAGAAACCACTACTAGGTAGTTTACAGGAGGGTGATACCCTAGAAGCCAAAAGAAGAAAGTGCATCAAGTACGTGGTAGTGGCCTAGCTAAAAACTCCTGCAACAAGTATGACAGGGCAAAATATGTGCCAGATTTGGGACTTGGGAGGTCATCAGTCTCCCTGACAGACAGTCCCTATGGAGGGAGGGGCAAGAATGAACAGGAGCAGAGGAAAGAACATAAGAGTTTGGAAGTAGAGGGAGCAAGCATAGATGAATTTTTTTTTCAAGAAGCTGTGTAGCAAACAGGAGTAGAAAAATGGGGTAAAAACTGAAGGGGTATAAAGAGTTTTCTGAAAGAGAAGACACTGTAACATGTTTTGATTCTGATGAGAACACTCTAGGATCACAGGAGTTTGTGGCACATGGCATTCAGTGAATCACACCTTGAGTAGTGCCTTCCTCCTGAATCTGGACTGGGCCCCTATTTGCTTTAACCAATGAAAGGTGGAGGCAACGGGGTTGAGTCAGTTCTGGGCCTAACATTCAAGAAGGCCTGGCAGCTCCGTGGTTCTTGTGAGGTACCACAACACTATGACTTCTGGCTGCCCCAATGCGACCAACGGTCCCATGGAGAGGACGTGAGATGGCACAGAGAGGGTCAGTGGGCCCTGCACTCCAGCCACTGGCCATCAACTGATCTCCTAGGTAAAGGTGGTCACACCAGTCACCACCAGCAAGACCAGTAAACAAACTGCCCAGGTGAGCTCAAACCAGATTGCACAATGGTAAACAAATAAAATGGCTGCTGTTTAGCCACTATGTTTTAGAGTGGTTTGTTATCCAGCAACAGAGAATGAAAATGAGAAAGGAAATGAAATGATTATTCCAGAGACAAGGGGTCATTATGGAAGCAAAGTGTCTGAGGTTAACTGATGAACAGGATTTAGCACCTGAATTGAGTCTCATAAAACCAGGAGTGTGTTAAGGGTGCTCTGACTAAGTCAGGCTAACAACGCAGGAGAAAGCCTAGCACACACAGAGGCTCTGCTTCATCCTGGCTTTAGAGAAAAGAATGGTCTGCTTTCTTTCTTTCATGTATCACTAACAAACAACACAGCAGATTAGGACAACCCACATTTGGGGCCACTGTGAAGTCTGTTTTCACAAAGGTGTTTTATAAGCGCACATATTACCAGTTTACAGGAGTCCCCCTTATCTGCAGTTTCACTTTCTACAGTTCAGTTACCTGAGGTAAGCTGCAGTCCGAAAACAGGTGAGTACAATACAATAAGATATTTTGAGAGAGAAGATAGAGACCAAATTAACATATGTCTTATTTGAGTAAATTGTTATAATAGATATTGTTTCATTTTATCTTTAGTTGTTGTTGTTAATGTCTTAGTGTGCTTATTTCACAAATTAAACTTTATCACAGGTACACACATACAGGAAAACAATATAGTATCCATAGGGCTCTGTACTATTCATGGTTCCAGGCATCGACTGGTGGTCTTGGAATGCATCCCCCACAAATAAGGGGAAACTACTGTATTCATCCATGGTGTCCTATAGCAAGCACACTTCTATCAGGTAATCCGTAATTACCTACCTTGCTTGTCGGTAATGCTGTCCCACTATGAATATCTCCTCCCAAATCAAAAGTTGTCTCCTGAACAATTCTGATGGGATAAAATAAGAAACACACTGACTTAATAACATTCCAATGACAGGCAGAGTCTCTTTTTAATACATAAGGAAGAACTAAGAGGCCAAATGTTCAAAGATTTTTAAGAAATTGCTCTATTTTCAGCACATGAACTTACAGAATTAAAAAAACACCTTATGAACTTTCTTTGCTGGTATATACTCAATATTCCCAGGATCTTTTTTTTTTTTTTTTTTTTTTTTTGAGAGATGAAGTCTCACTCTGTTGCCCAGGCTGGAGTGCAGTAGCGCGATTCTGGCTCACTGCAACCTCCGCCTCCTGAGTTCAAGTGACTCTCCTGTCTCACTGAGCCTCCCGAGTAACTGGTATTACAGACAAGCGCCGCCACGCCTGGCTAATTTTTGTATTTTTTGTAGAGATGGGGTTTCACCATGTTGGCCAGGCTGGTCTCAAACTCCTAACCTCAGGTGATCCGCCCACTTCAGCTGTGAACTTTACAAATAAATATATGTGATAACCCACCAAGTATTCATCTTGGAGAAAGACATTAATTCTAAATAGTCATATGTGGCCCAGCGTGTAAGGTCTGGGTGGCTAATCAAAGGCACACGTGGAACAAAACAATGGGAAAGGCCAAGCAGGGAAGACCACGTGGGTTCATGTTTGTGCTTCAGGAAGAAAGCCTACACTCTAGGGGAGTTTTCAGTTGTTTTAAGCAGCATGACTGAAAAATAGATAATGAAGTGGCTTAACAGTATGTTTTAAAAAGTAAAACCAAAGGAGAAGTCATATTCCCTACCTACAAAAAAATTTTACTAGATAGTCATTAAGAAAGGCTGTCTGTTTTCCCTAAGCCCATAATGCAAGTCTTCAGAAAAGCACTAGGTGGAGCTAAAATATTCTGAATTCCTCAAGAGATCTTAATGTGTTTCATTATCAGTCACAGAAAAGAATATTTCAAAAAATTTTATAATCTTAGTTACACTGAATAATTACAAAGAACAATATGTTTTTTTCACAAAACAAAAGGTACTGTTTTAGTATGTTGGCTAAAAAACCAAAGTTTAAATATAAACAATTTAAAACCAGTGAGAACTTCCAATTAAGACAAAGTCAAGACCTTTCTTCTTTCCTCTAAAACCAACCCAAGTTAACAACGAACCGAAATCACAAACTTCTTTGATATTTTTTAAAAAATTGAAACAAAAAATAAAAAGCCAAGTTATCTATGAATAATCTGAATTACTTTAAGTATAATTAAAATATTTTAAATCTTAAGGTTAATCTAGTTACCCAGGTTTATGTCTCGGGCCCTTAACCATCAGGCCTCCATCCACAGATCTTTTTGCAAGAGCATGATCCTGAGTGGGGTCCACAAACTTAAATACATGGGATGCCCCAAACTGCACTTTCATGCCACTCTGCAGCATGGTGGTTTCCGAGATACGCTGGCCTTCCACATAGGTTTCTGCGTCCATACTTCTGGGCGTCACAGTGACCACTCCATCCATGTTGGTGAGGTCACAGTGATGGGGCTGAATTCCTGGGCCAAACAACTGGAAACAGAAGGAAACCAAAGAAACTCCCATCACGAAGCTCACAGCATTTAAACAGAGTTTTAAAACTGTGAGTACCCCTTTTATGATAAATATAACCTAATAAGATCTGGATTTTTAGTGCCTTTTAAAGTGGATTTCCCTCAATAGCATAAAAATAAACTGTCAAAAAAAAAAAAAGTCAAAACAATCAGACCTTTTATTTTTATTATCCAGTGACTTAAGGCATACTGTAACTTTGCATTAAAAGACATACAGTCGGCCGGGCACGGTGGCTCACGCCTGTAATCCCAGCACTTTGGGAGGCCGGGATGGACGGATCATGAGGTCAGGAGATCAAGACTATCCTGGCCAACATGGTGAAACCCCGTCTACTAAAAATACAAAAATTAGACAGGCGTGGTGGTGCATGCCTGTAACCCCAGCTACTCAGGAGGCTGAGGCAGGAGAATCGCTTAAACCAGGAAGTCAGAGGTTACAGTGAGTCGAGATCGTGCCACAGCACTCCAGCCGGGTGACAGAGCGAGACTGTCTCCAAAAAAAAAACGTACAGTCATCTCAACCAATATTTGTTGGATGGTTAATGGACAAATCTATACAGATTATGATTAAAGATTCCTATCTATTTTATCATTTTTAGTGCTGTGCTAAGAAAGAAGAAATGATAGAACTGAAAATTACATCAACAATCTGAACCTATCATCTTACAAACTGAGAACGTAAGTACAAAGCAAGGGTGATTTGCCTGAATTCAACTTCAAAGAAGTGACAAATCCTGACTTCATTTATTCAAAGATGTGTTAAGCTCTGTTTTAAGTACTTGAGAACCGTATTAAGCTAAATTTAATTAGAATTTACCGAATGCTTACCGCTATGTGTGTCAGACCCAGTGATAAGCACTTTTGCATAGTTACATCCTGTAATCCTGAAATAGACCTATAAAATTATCATCACCATCTTTGAGAGAAAAGGAAGCAGTTTCAGAGCACTGTCATCACCAGCCCAAATTTCTAGAGGTGGAGCTTGAACATAAACTCACATTCTGCTGTTTTCACACTGAAGCAGAGAAAAGTGACCCAGAATAGATAAATTATTTATATTTAAGTACAATGTAGTCTGTAATTCTAATTCCTTCTTTCACTACTATGTGGCAGGCTCTGTACAATACATTATGCCTCCTGGAATGTCAGAGTTGCAGCAGGAAGCTCAGACTACGTACCTGGATAGAGCTGTCATCCAATTTTTCTGTACCAACTTCAGTAACACTTAACTGAAGGCGGTAAAGCTTTGGCTTATCTCTAGAGTCAGAACCATCTGCAAGAAGAGAAGGAAGACAACTGTATCTGCAAAATCTAATATTATTGTCATGTTATTTCAAACAAACAAAAAGTTATCTCAGGCATTACAGCTCTCACTTCTCAGGATTTCTTTTCAAAGAATTCTCCAAACTTATGTAACACAATTTAACAAATTGGATACAGAAAATTCAAAATAAGAAATAAATGTATCAGTTTCTGGCATTAATTCCACCACATTCTTATTACATTAAATAAAGTCTTCTCTACCACTGCCCTGGATTTTTGTTAATGATTCTGAGGAGCAACTGTATTAGCAAAATGAAGCTCATCAAAGACACACGGGCCTTCCCTTTGGACCAGATCTTTTCCTGCAGTATTCTTGCTGCCCTCACGGCACACAACACAGTACAGGCTGGGGGCACAGCTAAATCACTGATGGAGGTTTTTAAATGTACAATTCTCATGGCTCTCCCTAGACCTCCTGGATCAAAAGCCCTGGGGAGGAGGCCTAAGCATGTGTCCTCTGAAAAAGCTCCCCAAATAACTCCGTCCATTTCTGATTAAGAATTACAGGTAAAAGCGGTTAGCTCCCTGGAGCAGAGCTGGCGTAAAAGGAAGACTGGGTTTTGTGGCTTTTTTTTTTTTTTTTTTTGGTCATTTTATACCTTTGTGAACTGTTGGAATGTTTAATTTATATGAGCATGTGTTTCCACGACAGGGAAGGGGTGAGGAGGAGGAGGAAGCTGCTCTGCCAAAGCCCTCTAGTCCCAGTACATCTAGACATGTTTTCTCATTCTTCACCTACTGTATCCCAGATGAGGACAATGTCACTTCATTATCTTAACCAAAAACGAGGTATCCTGATTTCAGAGTTGACATATGAGAAAATGTGCCTTCCAGAGCCCATGAATGATGATGCAACTGCAGAGCTTAGCGCCTGCACCACAGCCATGGCAGTCAGTCTAGTGTGGCAAGCATATCACTCACCAAAGCTTAGGAAAAGGCCAAACCAGTAAGAGTCTCCCTGATCTGCTTTATGAGTGCCTTATAACTTTCCAACCCACTGATTCCATCACCTGTAAAAATCTCTAGTCACTGTGATTAGGAATGTAAGCTTTGAGAGCTTCACAGGTTAAACAATTTGGAGAGTATGAGCGTGCACAGAGTTTCAGACTGCTAAAATCTCTCAGCAGTGGTGCCGCTAAACTCTCACAGACAAAAGACACCACAAAAATGCAAGTTCTGTTAGAACTGATGTTAATTTTAGGGTATACAAAGTTACATTCTAATGACAAAATTTTCTATTTCTGAAATACTCCATAATCTGTGACATCGAGTGAAGGTAAGATGAGACTGAAGTACCTGAGAGACACTGATGCCTAAAACCCATTACAAAATTGATTCATCATCTGTGCTGCTTCACATCATGTTGAAACATTTATTTTCAACTCTAACTGTTCCAATAAAGTCCTGATCTGAACAAGACATTAAAATCATCTGGGGCTTTTCCTGGACATAGTTAGTTCCCTTCCCAACCTGCTGAGTCCAAATCCTCCAGTTTACGATTTTGTGTGTTTTAACCACCAAAGGCAGTTCTAACGAACCCCCTTGGTAAAGAAATGTGTCCCTCTTATCTACTCCCGGAGCACCCCATTTCTGTTATATTAATTGTACCACTAACTGTATTGTATGATGATTTCCATCTACTTATCTCCCTTATCTCTGAGCTCCCTGGTGGCTAGGTTTTATAAAAAAAATCTTTTTTACCCTGGCACTGATCACTCCACATATGGTCCATAGTTAGCAATCAATGAAGACTTGATGTGTCAGCAGTGAATATTTATATAAAAATAAAGAAAACTGAATGCAATACAGTCACAGAGAAATGACACGAAGAAAGCAAAAGCAGTAAATAAGTAATCATGTGTGAAACAAGAACATTTCAATGCAAAGTTAAAAACAGAACATTAAAAATGTGTTTAGAGATGAAAGAAAAATTCCCATCCACAGTCTTCCAAATTCTGAATGCTTCTGACAGGTCTCCTGTGAGACAATAAAGAGGCATCACACACCTTTCTACATCAACAGATTTCAAAATAGAGAAAGGGAGAAAGAGAAGCTGCTTTCTCAGTCTCTCCCTTTTCCTCACTTCACTATGGTAATAGTGATCTGTCAACAGACAGATTAGAAATAAACATCCTTCCTAGGCTCTCTTTTCTTATTACTTCACAGTAATAACAGGAAACCATAGTTAAAGCTGTTACAGATTTTGAAGAACCTAAATGGTGGCCACAGGATTTAGCGGATAAAGGGATGTTTGGTTTGAGCTGGGGAGGAAAGGGAGAGTGTAACAGCCCATTCCCTCTCCTCATTAGAAGGACAGTTATCTCACAGGGAGTAACATACAAAACTGTTGCCAAAAACAAAAATCCCAAATTTTCTCCCCTTCCTCAAAGAGTATTCTACAAATAGTCCATTTCTGCCCGAAGTGCCTGAGTCTCTTTCTTCTCCATAGATAATGATCATAAATCTGGAGCACCCTGAAGAGCAGGGACAAATCTAAGTAACCCCACAACAGACAGTAACAGCACTGCTACCAGAAAGTTTTCCTGGTCTACAGATGAAGGGAGGCAGACTGGCTGAGCACCACCCAAGGAGTGCTTTGAAACGGCACTCTGTCTTTACTCCCCAGCATCCCTCCACAACCAGTGCTGCTTTTGCTTTCAGTTCCTTCCCAGGGTGAACCTGGTAAAATAAAGACACAAAATAAGCTTCCAGTAAATGAAATGAGTTCTAGATATGGAACACTTACTAGGTACAAATAAAATGACAGTACATCAAATTTCTTAAAATAGTTTATTTATATCAACTAAAAAACTGATACATAAGATATTTGGTCATTCAACACTATTTTGCCCATGAGGTTCTGTTAGTGCTTTAGTTACAAAAGTAGTAGTAAGCATAGCATTACCTTCATAAGTGTGATAGTTGTAGTAGGCAAAGTGATTCCTTCTCCCTGGGATTAAGACACATGCCAGGACCCAGGTGAAGGCAGCATCAGCAGGACAGAGACCATGCAGAACACGCGGAATAGGGGAGGAGGAGAAGAGACGCAGAGGGTGAACTTCAGTGAGACACATTTCAAAGGAAGAAAAGGTACACTTCACCCATCAGCTTTTGTGAGGACAAGACTATACTAGTGCCCCAGTCAGTGTTTTAGAAACCAGTGCAGACTGTTAAGGGAAACCACAGGACAACAGGTGAGTCACCAAGCAGCAGGACAGCAACAGTGAGTTAATCATATGAAGGGCTACCACCCCACTGGGCTGATTTCTTCTGTTTAAAGAACACATTCAAATCCAAAGCAAAGAACGAAATAACATATTTGCTCCACATTCCTCCAAAAGACAATGTTGAGCTCATGACCACATCTCAAAAACTCCTAACCACACCCAGCAGAACTTCAGCATTGAGGATATAATGCTTGGCTGACAATGTGCCCAGGGGAAATACAGTACTTATCCATTCATAAAAAATCATTATGGATGGATATTATTTTCTCATAAATGGCAAAGAGATCAATTTCATTCAGCATGCTGACTAAATGACATCATGACTTAGTGAAAGAACATGGCTTTGGTGCAGGGAAGACCCTGGCCTTGCATTCAGGCTTGCCACTAACCCCTAGGTCACTCCTAAAATAGTGGTACCAGACCTGAACTTCAGACGTGTGGAACAAGTTAAGCTATCCCATAAGCACAGAGCTCACGAGAAGTCAGGACTAGAGGCAGAGTCACTTATCACATGGCACTGTGTGTGATTCCCTCCCGCTGTGTGAATTACCTGAAGGCAGGAACGAACTTAATCCTTTTGTATCCATTGCTTTGCCTAAAGTAGAAGGGTCAATGAATGCTGACTGAAGGCAGCAGAGAGCCATGAGGAATGCAGTGTATTAATAACCATGTAACAAATGCTGTTGCCAGTATTTGGTGAAAAGTAGTACAGAACTGTGATCTACTCTACACCTACAAAAAAATATTCTATATATTTGATTACCTGAGAGACTATACGTATGAAAGAAGCAGTCAAAATAACAATTCTCACTAGAAGAGAACTTCCCAAGGTGAAGGGCTTTGATGTGTTTTGGTGCTCTGCCTCCAAGGCCCAGATCTGACACACAACACGTGTCAGTAACTATTCATCAAATGCACAAGCCAATGAGTGAATTCTCATCCTGTCTCTGCTATCTACCAAATCAACTGTCCATTACTCATTTGAAAATTATTCTGTCAGCTGCTATTTATCAATTTCTCCAAGGACTTAACACTCTTAAATCCTCAAAAATTTGGATTTGGAGAACAATCATTAGTTTCTAGAATTTAATATAAAATTTTAAAGGGCAGACCCAATACCCGAAAAAGAGCCTAAAAATTTTTAAGTTCAAAAACTAATGACTGCTTCACAGTTGCCATTCATTATCTCAGATAACCAAACACCAATGCTCTCACACACATTATAGACACACAACAATACTGGGATGTGTTTCCAAACTACAGTGAGATAATATAACTTTAAATAAACTTTCCACCCAGAGAACTGAGGTTAGCAACACCAATATATTCCTCACAAATAGCTAATCAATTAATTTTTTTTTAAAGTCCTGAAGTATAAGTAAGTATAAAAGCTACTACCTAAAGCCACACTGCCACTAACTGTGGCATGAAAATGATACCATCGCTTCCTGTATTTATATAACCTACTCTACCATGAGACTGCTGGACAACAAATATCGTATCTAATCATTAGTTAACTACAATAACCTAACTGTAAGAAACTAAAGAAACCTTGTAAATAAAAATAAACTCTCAAAAATCAAAGAATAAAAAATGTAATTCACGTTCATGGAGCCATATATCATACACATAACTGGTTCAATTTTCTGCTAATTTGTGATTACTAAATCGGGCTTTCTTTCAATGCAGCTTGGGATGCGGGTGCAACACTCTGATCTTCACAGTATTGTATAATGCAGGTCACATAACAGCATTTAATAATGAAATAAGGAATGAAGTAATGTTAACTGAACGATAAATGTCATGTACAGCATACATATGTGCAAACATACACTCCACCTAGGAATGTGTGTGTAAAACACTTCTTTAAGAACGCCCACGTATTTCTCTACTCAATGGCTAACTTGAAACAACAGCTTTGGCGTATTAGAGTTCTACAAACAAAACACTTAGAGGACTTGGGAAAATAAACATAGTCTGTTATTTTAAAATCAAATAGCCTTCCTCTTACTAAGATGGGTTTCTTAGATATACAATTTAAAGATATTCTTTTTAGATATTGTCCATGCATCAGAAACAACAGTTCGACACACAGACACACACACCTTTATGAAATCTGCCCGTAAAAGGGGTAAATATCAATTTGTCAACTTTAGTAGATTAACTATTTTACTAAAGTTATCTTGGGAAAAAAAATTAAGCGATTAAAATAATTTAAAACTGTCTATACACTGGTTAAATTTTGTTTCTTAATACTCATTTTTGTCCATGTGAACCATTTTTACATAAATACATACATATTTTATAACCTTAAGTTTTTAAAGAAATAAATGTTACCTTAATGAGTTACCTTTTTTAAAAAAAAAAAAAGGCTAAAAATGTTAAGTCGGCCAACAGAAGACTACCTGAAGATGCATTAGAAAGTACAAAGATTTACAGCTAAAAATGCACATTAATAATATGTGCTGGTGTGACCATCTTTCTCACCTGGGCTTAACTCTACTAAATAGGGCAGCTTCTCCGGAGGAAGGGCGGAGCCATAGCCAGACCCATCAGCTCTCTCCTTTCCCTTGGGTGTCTTGCCTTCCAAGTGTTTCTTGGTTTTCTTTGGGATGTGGTCTGGTGGCCTCCTCTTCAACTGAAAGACTAAAATCCCTAGAACAGCAGCATGGAAAATCATCAGGCAGACTCAGCTTGGTCAGGATGGCCAGCCGACTGGCAGTCAACTGTGCAAAGCTTTCTCAAGAAGATGCATGTAATTTAGGAACATCTGCCAAGGAATCACTGAGTAAAGCTTACCCAATTTATACTTTTACTCAACAGAGGAAATATTAGTAGCCTCTTGGTGTGTTTGAAAAGCTCTAGCAAGCAGTTTCCAAAGAGTATTCTAAATTAACAGCTACCTAAAGACATCATAAGCTTGAAAAACAACACATCAATTTAAGAATAAATGCTTATACATTAGTAAACAACTCTATGATCAGTAAATACATTCATATATAAAAAAACCACATTCACACACAAATACACATATGAAAATGTACTTTTAGGGTGATAAGTACACCAAAATCTCAGAAATCACCACGAAAAAAACGTATTCATGTAACCAAATACCACCTGTTCCCACAAAAGCCTATTGAAATAAAACAAGAATTCTATTACTAACAAAATAAATATGTATATTTTTAGTTGACCTGATTTTTATTAAGTTCAACTTAAAGAATTAAAGCAATTTGCCTTTAATAAAATTTTAACTTCATACTGTTTTTAAAAAGTACTAAACAAGTGTTTTAAGGAGGATAGAAATTTGCTTGCTGAGAAAGATTTTTTTGGTGTTTTAAAACTACCAATCTACATTCCATATTGACACGATTAAACGGCAATATATTTTTATGTCGTTATTAATGCAAGGCCCTCTAGAGAGTTAACAGTTAACTTATGACGTGAATTTGAAAGAAAACCACATTTTCTTAAAAACACAGCTTTAAACTTTGACTGCTTTGAAATAATTAGGGAAAATTGTTTCAGTAATGCTAAGTGTGAATTCATTATCTGAAATGACTAAATCACTGGACAATCTATAGGGTTACAGAAATCATTTTCTCTATCACAACAAATTTGTCCAAACATCGCACAGTTAATCTGGTCAGCATGAAATGTGTTATCTACTACTGGTAGATATCAATAATCTTCTGCTTCTTGCTGTAGTGCTAATATTCTAGTTTCTTCATGAGATGTGTGATTTACCTGCAGTATCACCATTTGTTCAGTGTCTAACACATGAGACTCAGATAAGCTGAGTATGGTCTTAGGGACAATAGCATCACTCAGGAATCATCAAGCAAGTAAATGAAGGAGGCAGAAAGCTCTAAAGCAAAAAGCCATCCACATGGAGAAACCCTGTCTCTACTAAAAATACAAAATTAGCGGGGCATGGGGGCGGGCGCCTGTAATCCCAGCTACTTGGGAGGCTGAGGCAGGGGAATTGCTTGAACCCGGGAGGTGGAGGTTGCAGTGAGCCGAGATCTCGCCATTGCACTCCAGCCTTGGTAACAAGAGTAAGACTCTGTCTCAACAACAACAACAACAAGGCCATCCAAAAATATTTACGTACACATCTCCTACATCATGTGGTAAGGTGAACACCTGGTATATCATGTAGGAATCTGGTGTAAGTAATCCTTTAATAAGGTTACTACCTTTGTCACTTGGCCATTCCCTGAAGATTTGTAAAGGACACTCATCATCATCAAGAATGATTTCTTTAGCACCCTTTTCATCAGAATGCTGGGCTCCAGGAGGAAGCATAACCTAAAAAAACAAAAATAATTAACTGTGAATGTGCCAAAGTAACTAGGTTAGCAAGTACTTAAAAGAATACATTTATTGCTTTTGAATGAATAAAATGTCACTGTAGAATTATATTAATCAAGCACTAGAAACAATTCTCACTCATCATCAAAATAATCATCAATAAAAGTGAAAGGTAATAGTCTACAATAAAAAGCTAAGCCAGCTGATTTGGCTGCTTTTAATCACCTGGTTCCTAAAAAGAGCTAGACTGAATATTTTTTTTTTTACAACCTTTTATATGGAAAGGCAGTATGTAATGGTTAACTTCCACGTAATTTCTTCACTATTGCAAATTTCAATCTCTCTAGTCCTTAAACCACCTTTTCACATTCAAAGAATTGTTTTTATAAAGTGGGTTCATACAGTATGTGATCTCTTAGGATAACCACCACACAACAAGCCAGAATAGTTTTCGTTTGCTTGTAAATAATCTCTTTATGATTAAATTTTAATCAGACCATTTAGATATGTTACAGGGCAAGTAGTCATTCATTCAACAAATGCTTTTAACCACCTGCTTCAATATACTGTATTCACTGAACTCTTAAAAATTCATAATGCTGTATTACTTTTTTATTATGTTTTTACTAGAGCCAAACAATTTTTTTAATCATCTAAGAAAGCCCCCAAAACACTGTAATATGGAGGAGAGTGGGAGATGATGGTTGTCCAATATTCTTCTAGACTTTGTGCTGGTGCTTCATCTTCCCTCTTCACGCACTGCTAACATGAACCAAAACAGGATTAGAGAGAATAAGAAAAGAAGGCCAAGTCACTGGCATGTGAACATTACTTGCAACCTGTAATTAATGTAATGATGTTATCTTAATAGACCTCACCACCCAAATGTATCCTCATGCTCACATACCAAATGGGTTAGACTCTTCTACAGAACCTTGTAATTTCTCTCTACACTGCTTCAATTACCTTAAAAAGACAAATAGACTATAACATACCTTATCATAAATTAATCAATCTTTCTTCATAGTGTTTCATATTAAATTCAGTATCTTGGCTCAGAAGATATACTACTTCAGGATCTGACCTTCACTCATCTCTTTAGTCTCCATTGTTATCAAACATTTAGAGCCAAGTCACATGGAACCAGAATTCTCACACTTGGTGACATATATCATGCTTCCATGACCCCTCCTGCCCCAACTTTCATGTCTAATAACATCCATTCATCCTTCAGCTTAAGTACAACTTCTCTAGAAAGCATTCAATGATTTTCATTCTAATAGAAAAGCTCCCTGTTTTTCTATTTCTTCGTCTTTCTGTCTCCCTTTATTATAAGCTCTAAGGGCAGCTTCTTCTTATCCCAGGATAATATCTAACAAGGAGAAAATTTATTGAATAATTAAATAGATAAAATAATGAATAAAGAATATGAAAACAGCTATAATTTATAAAATGGCGAGCTGGGCCAGGCGCAGCGTCTCATGCCTGTAATCCTAGCACTTTGGGAGGCCGAGGCGGGTGGACTGCCCGAGCTCAGGGGTTCGAGACGAGCCTGGGCAACACAGTGAAACCTCGTCTCTACTAAAAAATACAAAAAATTAGCCGGGGATGGCAGCGTGCACTTGTAGTCCCTCAGCTATTCGGGAGGCTGAGGCAGGAGAATGGCTTGAACCCAAGAGGCGGAAGTTGCAGTGAGCTGAGATCATGCCATTGCACTCCAGCCTGGGTGACAGAGCGAGATTCCATCTCCAAAAAGAAAAACATAAAAATAAAAAAATAAAAAGGCAAGCTGAGAAGATAAAGAATTTCAAGGCAAAACAATAATTACCTCCTGATTTGTATTGCCTAATCTTGTAAAAGAAAACTGGTTAGGAAATAATAGAACAGAAAACCAAAACCAGAAGAAACACTCAAAGGAAATTATCAAATGATTTCACAAGGGACTGTCAATAAAATCCCAAGATAGGCTTTTATAACTTTAAAACCCCGATTAAGGTGCTCCTTCACTTTCTCATTTTCATCAGTAAAAATGAACCAAAAATTACTGAAAGGAAACAGATGTTACAAAGTTTATCAGATGCAATTTTATAGAACAGTTTATTATTAAATAGACTTATATACACTTATCAACATAAATATTCCCTTGGCAAATACTGGAGCAACACCATGTATCAGATGCAACACTAGACTTTTTTTTTTAAATAGAGCCTTGCTCTGTCACCCAGGCTGGAGTGCAGTGGCGCGATCTCGGCTCACTGCAACCTCTGCCTCCCAGGGGTTCAAGTGATTCTCCTGCCTCAGCCTCCCACGTAGCTGAGATTACAGGTGCCCGCCACCATGCCCAGTTAATTTTTGTATTTTTAGTAGAGACGGGGTTTCAAGTTTCTGCCCTCAATGTTCACGCAACAGATGAGGGACACAGATCAGAAAGCATCAGGCCTCTGTTCAGTAGTACAGACGCTATGTACACTGCTGTTTTACTAATAGTATTCTGACTTAGGAAACGTCGTACAGCAGTTACTAATCAATTGTAAGTATAAGGAACACTTAAAAAACCATCATATCCATGGACTTAATTATTCTATATGTAAATTATGTCTCCTATATACACAGTCATGCTTGCTACATAGTTCTTATGAACAGATAAGTGATTATTGTATGAGGCCCAGGATTATAACAGAGCTCTCCTGTACTTCAAGTAACTGTCAGGGCAACACAACACAATGTCCTCTAGCTCAGGTATTTTTCCTTCAGAGACAATGTACAATTACCTTGACTATAGAACCTTACAACCTTACCCCATCAACAGCCTACAAAATATGGCAGAATTTCTCCTTCAGAGAGAATGCACAATTACCTTGACTATACAACCTTACCCCATCAACGCCCCACAGAGTATGGCAGAACTCTAGTTCATGACAGTGTTTCTTTATCTATGGATTCTCATTTAGAAGTATAAATTTTAAAATTTCACTTCTGAGACAACCATTTTCCTTCAATTTTATCAATATTATTTCTTACTACTTCCTACTAAATAAAGGCCAAAGAAATAAAAAGGTGCATCAAATTACCAAATACCTATGGTTCATCTATCTTCTCCCTTCCCCACAACGAAATGGGCTTTGCTATATTTCTTTCTGATTCTGAATAACACAAGTTCACTGTAAAAAAAATACAAATACAGAAAAAGCACAAGAAAAAAAAAAACTACTGTGAGATAACTATATTTTTGTGACCATACTTTCAATAATTATCTTTATGCATTTATTTTATGTGATTCAGATCTTAATCATTTAACACATTTTAAAAGTCTTTGCCTCCCTCTTTCCCTCACTCAGTTTGAAAGATAGTATCTTTTCTATGCATTTACCTTTCTCTTTGCTCATGTAAACATATACACAGCATTGTGTTATCTGGTTTTGTTTATGATGACTGGGTATTCGTAAATGTACAGGCATACCTTGCTGCTTTATTATGCCTCAAGGATATTGCTCTTTTAAGAAAAACAAATACAAGATGAAGGTGTGTGGCAAGCCCGCGTTGAGCACGCCTACTGGTGCCATTTTTCCAACACCATGTGCTCACTTTGTGTCTGTGTGTATGTGTTAATTCTCACATTACTTCAAACTTTTTCATTATTATTATTAAATCTGTCATGGTGATCTGTGATCTTTGATGTTACTAGTGTTTTCGGGTGCCATGAACTGCACCCATGTAAGATGGCAAGCTTAACTGACAAATGTGTGTGTTCTGAATGTTCCACTCCCCATCTTTGCCTCTCCTTGGCCCTCCCTATTCTATGAGACATAGTAATATTGAAATTAGGCCAATTAATACCCTAAAATGGCCTCTACGTGAAAGGAAGAGCTGCACGTCTCTCACTTTAAATCAAAAGCTAAAAATTTATTAAACATAGTGAGGAAGACATGTTGAAAGCAAAGACAGGCAGAAAGCTAGGTTTCTTGGTGCCAGTCAAGTTATGAATGCAAAGGAAAACTTCTTAAAGGAAATTAAAAGTGCTACTCCGATGAACACATGAATGATGAGAAAGAGAAACAGCCTTATTGCTCATATGGAGAAAGTCTGAATGGTCTGGATAAATGACCAAATCAGCCACAACATTACAGCCAATTCGACTTTAGAGCAAGGCCCTAACTCTTTAATTCTATGAAGGCTGAGAAAGGTGAGAAAAGTCTGAAGCTCGCACAGGTTGATTTGTGAGGTTTAAGAAATGAAGCCATCTCCATAAAACAAAAGTGCAAGGTGAAGCAGCTGATGGAGAAGCTGCAGCAAGTTCTCCAGAAGATCTAGCTAAGATCATTAATGAAGGTCACTACACTAAACAGATTTTCATTGAAGCTGAAACAGCCTTCTATTGGAAAAAGCAGCCATCTAGGACTCTCTAGCTAGAGATGAGAAGGCAATCCCTGGCTTCGAAGCTTCAAAGAACAGGCTGATTCTTTTGTTAGGGGCAAATGCAGCTGGTGACTTTAAGTTGAGGCCAATGCTCACTTACCTTTCTAAAAATTCTGGAGCTTTTAAGAATTATACAAATCAACTCTGCCTGTGCTCTATAAATGAACAACAAATCCTAGATGTCAACACATCTATTTACAGCATGGTTTACTATTTTGAGCCCACTGCTGGGACCTACTGCTCAGAGGAAAGAAGAAAAAAAAAAGAAAAAAAGAACACTTTGAAACTACTACTGCTCACTGACAAGGCACCTACTCACCCAGGCTCTGTGGAGAGGTACAAGATTAACATTGCTTTCATGCTTACGAAAGCAACGCCCACTCTGCAGCCCATGGAACAAGGAGTGATTTTGACTTTCGAGTCTTATTATTTAAGAAATACATTTCATGAGGCTATAGCTGCCATAGATAGTGATTCTCTGATAAATCTGGGGTGCAAACCTGGAAAGTATTCACCATTCTAGATGCCATTAGAACATTCGTGATTCATGGGATAAGGAAAAATATCAATACTGACAGGAGTTTGGAAGAAATTGATTCAAATCCTATGGATGATTTGGAGCTGTTCAAGACCTCAGTGAAGGAAGTAAATGAAGATGAGGTGAAAGCAGGAAGAGAACTAAGATTATAAATGGGGTCTGAAGATGTGACTGAAATGCTGCAATCTCACGGTAAAACTTGAACAAACAAGGAGTTGCCTCTTAGGAATAAGCAAAGAAAGTAGTTTCTTATGGAATCAACTCCTGGTGAAGATGCTGTGAACACTGTTGAAATGAAAACAAAGGATTTCAAATATTATATAAACTTAGTTGATAAAGCAGTGGCAGGGGTTGGGAGGGCTGACTTCAATTCTGAAAGAAATTTTACCGTACATAAAATGTTATCAAACAGTACGGTATGCTACAGAGAAATATTTTGTGAAAAGAAGAGTCGATCAATGCAGCAAACTTCATTTGTTGTATTTTAGGGAGTTGCCACAGCCAACCTAACCTTCAGCAACCACCACCCTGGTCACTCAGCGGCCATCAACATCCAGGCAAGCCCCTGCACCAGCAAAAAGATTACAAGTTGCTGAAGGCTCAGATGATCGTTAGCATTGTTTAAGCACTAAAGTATTTTTAAATTAACGTAGGTACATTTTTTCTTAAACATAATGCTACTGCACACTTAATAGACTACAGTATACTAAAAGCATAACTTTTATATGTATAGGGAAACCAAAAAACTCGTGTGACTCACTTTATTGTGATGCCAGATTTACTGTGGCGGTCTGGCACCAAACCTGCAACATCACCGAGGTGTGCCTGTATATATCTCCAGGTCAACCAGTAGAGATCTAATTGACGTTGCAAAGCAACATGTCACTGAGTAGCAGAAGCACTCCTTAGTGCTGGGCTTGTTGTCTGCTCTTTTATTGCTATGCACAAAATACTGCAAAAATAAATGCTCATAGAAATATCCTTGGGAATGTACTGGATATTCGTTTATTTTAGATGTCACAACTAATATTTACCACCATATTTCTAAACAATGTGTCTTTACTGCTATTTACGTTCAGTTTTGGACATTATCTCCAATCTCGAGTGTGTGCCGTTCAGGACTACTGCAGAGGAATCTTCCGGACTTTCCTTCCCCACCATCTTTAGGAATTCCCTTCTCCTGATAGATTCTATTCTTGAATTCTCCCTCTCTCTCTTTCTTGGCCTACTCCATCATTCTGCTGGACAATGTCCTCCAGCACTTTTTTGAGATAGGGCACGTGTGAGGTAAATTTTTGTCTTGCATGTTCTGAAATGTCTTTATTCCATCCACCTAACACTTGGTTGACAGTCTGGATTGGAAATCATTTCACTCTGCATTTGAAAGTACATGGCATGCCAGATTCCATAGTTACTGTTGAGAAGTCTAGCACCAGTCTTACTCCTAAAACCTTTACATGTAACTTGAATCTTTTGAATCATTCTTTTTAAAACTAGTTTTCCGCAATTTCAAAATAATAAGCTTTGGTTTGGGTCTTTGTCAAAGCAATTGTACCATTATTCAGTGGGCCTTTTCAACCTAGAAACTAAACTCCTTCAGTTCTGAGAGATTCTAGCAGTATTTCCTTGATAAATTCCGTCTCTCCATTTCCTTTGGTTTTCCTTTTTTTTTTTTTTTGAGACAGTCTCGCTCCGTTGCCCAGGCTGGAATGCAATGGCAAGATCTCGGCTCACTGCAACCTCCTGAGTTCAAGTAATTGCCCTGCCTCAACCTCCCAAGTAGCTGGGATTACAAGTGCGCGCCACCATGCCCAGCTCATTTTTTTTTTTTTGTATTTTTAGTAGAGACAGGGTTTCGCAGTGTTGACCAGCCTTGTCTCAAACCCCTGACCTCAAAGTGCTGGGATTACAGGAGTGAGCCACCATGCCAGGCTTCCTTTGGTTTTCTCTGATTGATCCCCCTTTAGTATATGTTAGATATTCTACACTAATAATCTAAGTATCTTGTCTGTTTTACTTCTTTTTCTCTTTGATCTGTATTTAGGTAGATTTCCTCATTTTCCACCTATCTTATTAACATTTTCCCCCTCGATCCCTTATTTACTTAACAAAATTTCTAAGAGCTCTTCCTCTGTTTCTTTTTCTGGCATTCTAGTCATATTTCATGGATGCACTATTTTCTTTATCTCTGTGAGTCTCAGTGTTGTCAAACTTCCATCTGCTCTCTCCAGTTTCTCCCTTTTAGCTCCAGTTTTCTTAATGTTTGTGTTGATTTGTCCCCATTTTAAAGGTACTTTTTTCAAATGTCTGTTGAACCTTGGCTATCGACATTTGACAGCAAGTCCCATGAAAGCTGAATGTAAAGTCTATATATGTGGGCAAGGGTTACTGTTGCTAAGTCTCAGAGTGATGTTATTAGACCAGAATTTCCAAAGGTCCATTTACATACAAATCTTTCTTTCGACAAGTGCCTTCTGAGAGGGATCCATAAATCTTCTAGACATCAGTATTCTGGGTACAGTCTTTCACTTCATCCTCCTGTTTTCAGTGAAGACCCTTGTCACCTTGTGCTAGTCCTGTTACCTCCAAATCCAAGGACTCCATTCAACACCCACTCATCTCCCATTAGTTTTACCCTAGCCTTCAGCACTTAGGGTAGGGAAGTGAATCTGGTGGAGTCTGCCACTTCTTATAGAAACTTTCAGCCCAATTTCTTCTTTTCAGCCCTTAGAAAGTTTCAAAGCCTCTAATTCCTGAGTCTTCCTGGGGCTGGGACACACTTGCCTGCTTTTGTCTTGATGTCCTCCCAGCAAGATTTCTCTGGCAAGTTAGAGACCTCTCATTTACATCTGCAAAATTCCACAGACTACTCTAATCTCGTCATTTCTTCTCTCATTCTCTTTGTTCCTGTGCATTTGAACAAATTTGTATTCCTTTATTGTCACTTTAATGTGAGAAAAACATGATTTCCCATCTACTGTCTGCTAAAAGTTGGGCTATATTCCTAAGTTACAAATCACTAGCTTTTCCAACTCAATGTAACTTCTTAGCTTCTCAGCAAGAAGATAAAAGTTATAAAACTCAAACAACAAGCCGTTTTATTTAATTCTACCTGTAGCTAACAAGAGAGGCACAAGACCTCCACACTGAATACCATGAAACACTGCTGAGAGAATTTAAACCACTAAGTAACTAAAGAGATACACTCTGCTCACAAATTGGAAGACTAAGTATTAATAGGATGAGAAGTCTATCAAAGTTCATCTGTAATGCAAACCCAATCACAATCCCAGAAGGTTCTGGGTAGACACTGACGAGCTGATTCTAAAATTTATAAAGAAACACAAACAACCGAGAATAAACAAAGCAATTTTTTAAAATAATGAACAAAACTGGCACATACTTTATATAATTTTAAGACTTATTATAAATCTACAGTAATTAAGGCAGCTTGGTATTGGTAAAAAGATAGACATATGTATCAATGGAACAGAAAAGAGACAAGAATTAGAACCACACATATATGTGGTCAGTTGCTTTTGGGGTAATTTTTATTTTCTTTAATTTGCCTTTTAATATTTTTCTTATTTTATAATAGAAACATATATTACTTTTGTAATGGAAGGGAGACTGCTTTTTAAAAATATACATTTAGCACATGATTTGTAATTTATCAGATTCTAAACGACATGGTGGGGTGAAAATCTAGGTTTAATTTGATTTAAAGAAAATCTTCCATTTAAATGCAAAGTAGAAAGAGCTACTGATAGGCCGGGCGCGGTGGCTCAAGCCTGTAATCCCAGCACTTTGGGAGGCCGAGTCGGGCGGATCACGAGGTCAGGAGATCGAGACCATCCTGGTTAACATGGTGAAACCCCGTCTCTACTAAAAAAAAAAATACAAAAAAACTAGCCGGGCGAGGTGGCGGACGCCTGTAGTCCCAGCTACTCGGGAGGCTGAGGCAGGAGAATGGCGTGAACCCGGGAGGCGGAGCTTGCAGTGAGCTGAGATCCAGCCACTGCACCCCAGCCTGGGTGACAGCGCGAGACTCCGTCTCAAAAAAAAAAAAAGAAAGAGCTACTGATTTGATCAAGTTCCTTACCCGGGCGATGCAGTAATCCTTAGGGTTTTCTTTTTCCAGACCATACTTCTCTAAAGCTTCAGCCACAGCAAAGTCTGCAGGATCTGTAGTAGACAGCAGGATTGTCTTGTAGGGAATATTTGGTTTTAAACTATCTGCATAAATTCTCAATGTTCCACCTGAAAAAACATTTTGACATCTTTGAGTACAACTTACTTTATGCCAATAACAGAGGTAGCTAACATTTACAGTCACTCGAGAAAAAGGTGCCTGCATTCTAGCTATAACGAGTACAAAGACAATCTGCCTAATAACGATTTTTTTCATTTCCTGTTAGATAACATATAATAGCAGTAACTAGTTGATCTAGTGACATTTAGAAACCATGAACAATCCAGTATGACAAAGATCATTTTCATCTTCTCTCTTCAAGCCAAAGGAGTTTTTATAACAATGAACTGATTTCCACTATAGTGAGGAAAGAAAAGGAAGGAGCTCCAGAATTTCTCTATGGTGCTGCTCTTTATTCAATTGCTTTCCCATTTCCTTACCTACATATTATCATATACCTATTTCTCCCATTTTCCTACTTCCTGATCATCAATCTGAAACAAACTAAAAACCCAGATAAAGTCAAATATTAACCCACTAAATAAATTCATTTTTAAAAAGTGAAGTAGGAACCAGGAGATCTCAGGTGCTCGAGGCCAAATATTTTTCATGAGAGATTTGCCAACAGAGCAAAGTTCTATTTTTACTTCCAGGCACTACAAACTACAATGTCCTTTATAGCTGTGAACTTATTTAGGGGAAAAAAAGAAAACCAACTACAGCAGAGCAATTTGGATATCCTGACATTTTCTTTTGTGTTTCTTTTTAATGGAAATCTACATGTATATGTCATAATATTGTCACTTTTGGTGTCATAATCTGCTTTCTACCTATGGTCCAAGATTAATATGCCTTGAAATCTGAAGTCTAGATGAAAGGATACTGAGGGAAGAAATTAAGATAGGCTCCACAGTCCCATTAAGACAGTGTGCCCCTAGGTATGCACTCTAGCTTCTTTAACTCTCAATTTTCTCACCTGTAATTTAAGAGAGCTAGATTAGAAAATCTGTGGGTTTCTTGAAGCAAATTCTTAATTTCCATGATTCCATTACTTTTTAATTCTAATGCAGTTATTTCAGCTACTGAATATTTCTCATACTCTCTTTTTCAACTACTGAATATTTCTCATACTCTCTTTTTCAACAAGTCTGGCACGAATTGCATTTTGATAACTTAGCTCACAGTAAAATCATGTTGGTCTTTTAAGAAACCAACTAGTCCACAGTAGTATTAGAATATGGACCTGCTAAGCCGGGCCAGGGGAATCACAGGTTGCAGCACATCTTTACCATGTGCACGCTCACACTGCCCCGGGGCTCCCCTGTTCCAATGCAGAGGAACAGCAATAAGCAGGTCAGATGATGTTCCTGCCTCAACAGCTTACATTCTGTGGTTGGGACGCAGGATGCAGAGGAAGAAGACTAACAAGAAAACAAATAAATACCTTTAAAATAGTGACATACATTGTGAAAATATAAAAGGTTGTGAGAAAGAACATGACCGAGAGCATCCTAAGCTTGGATAACTGGCCAAGAATTCTCTGAAGAATAAACATTTGAACTCAGACCTGAACAACAAGACAGAAGTAATCATGTGAAAATCTAAAGGAAGGGCTTTGTCTCAGCAGAGGACCAGCAGCTGCTAAGGCCCAGGGTTGGGGTATGTCTGGTTGGGTTCACTGGCCAGTACGGACAGAGCAAGGGGAAAAGGGGCAGATGAGGTCAGAAACCAGCTGAGACCAGATCCTACAGGACTTCTCAGACCATGATCACATCATGAGTTTGAATTATTCCAGTTAAAGTGAGAGCCATTGGAAGGGTTTAAGTTCTGTGTGTGTGTGTGTGTGTGTGTGTGTGTGTGTGTGCACGTGCGCAAGAGAGAGTGCACATGTATGACTGTGTGTCTGCGTGCATGTGTCTAAGGAGGTGGGCAAAATGTCATTTGTGCTTTCCAAAGAGGATCCTGCCTTTTGGGTGAAGATAGGGAGATCAGCAACAGGAGAGGAGTCCATTTAAACTGTGTGTTTTCCATGACACCAGAATGCACACTCCTTATTTAATTACACTCCACATCCAAATACAGGCCTCAAAAAAGTCACAAAAAAAACATATGTACAATAGGATGAGTAAACAAGTAGGTAGACTGCAGTTAACATCTATATGATTTTGGTTAGTGTCCCGTTTTGAAGATGAAGAAACTGTAGCTCTTGGTTTGTGCACAGTGGTTCCAACTGTACCCTGACCCCAGCTCCATGTGCTTCTGCACTTCACAGTGCCCTGCCACTCCTAAGACTGCGCACTAAAAAGCCCAAGAGGAGGAAGAATCAACTAAAACTTATCTTACAATTTTGTTAATTTATCAATGAAAAAAAACCATAACAATAAATGGTAGTAGAATATTTGTGACACAAATGAATTAATTGAGATATGTAGGGCATTTTGGGGTCAACTACATTTTGAAGCCATCATGAAGCAAATATAACTAAGTGTTAAAAAATACAAAGTTCAGGGGCAAAGCTTGTTATGAATTATGATGCCTGATCACCTGTGAGGTGAGTTTAACAGAACCAAATTAAGGGGGACATGTAGGTTCTGTCATCAGAACTTGAGAAACTAATCCTTGGAGTAAAAGAGAGAAAAATAACAGCCACAGTTGTCACTCTTAGAGAAGTGGTATTCACAGGTGCCCTTGTCTGCAGCCCACACTAAAGAATCAACCTGAGAGCTAAGCTGATAGCTGCAGTAGGCTATAAGGATGTACGTTTTCAGAGCAAGTTATTTGTTAAAACTAACAAATAAAAACCTTAGACTTCATTAATACTTTTGGCTTCCTTAGTATTAACCATAAAGGGTCATTTTTTGTTACCAATATTTAGTTAAGAGTTTCCTCAGAGTCTACATATAGAAAAATGCTCCTTCTACCCCAATCACCCCTTTAATAGACAAGCTGTACTTAGATGTTCTGCTATTTCTCCTCCTAATTCTTTGCAGTTTTTCCTGTTTTCTTTGCTGATTCCTCTTATCAATGGCTTTCCCTTAAGTTTCTGAATCACCTATACACTGTCTAACGACACTGATCACTCCCAAACCCTAATCACCATGTGCTACTGAAACACTAGCCTAAAATATATCCCATATCCCACCAGCACTTCATGTGACACACATAAACAAAACCTATCTTCCACCCCCAAACGTTCTTCATTCTACAGTCAATCAACATCTTTCCAATAAAAAGCAGAGGGGCCGTCCTGAATGCCTCCCCTCCTCAGTAAAATCCAGTCTATTGCCAGTTCCTGATAATTCTACCTCTTAAATATTTCTTCAGACCTTTCTCCCTTTATAGTCCTGCTGTCAATGACACAGCTCAGAGGCCCCTTATTCCTTATATGGGCAAAGCAATAATTTTAATGGGCATGCCTGCTTCTAATCAGAATTCTCTCAAATCCATCTTCCACTCTGCTTCCACAGTAATCTCTCCAGATATAAAGCTCAGGCTACAATGAAAGCTTTCTAAACCCCTAGCTTAAAACTCATCAATAGCTTATTAACAAAGCATATCAAATTTTTCCATCAAAATACCCCCAATGGCAGTGCAAACTACATGGGGGAATCTGGGGACATAAGCTAAGTGACATACAAAAACTTCCTATTTCATCGTAAAAAAAAAAAAAAAATATATATATATATATATATATATATATATATAAATGTTACATTCTAACCACATCAAAGCATATTTCATTATAACAAATATTTTTTAAAGTTAGATACAAAAATTGACACTCCAAGCTAGCTATGTTTACCATGACTCACTACCTCTAGCCCATACTGGAATATTCTTTAAGGGAACCATAGAATAAATTCAGAAATTCATTTCAGTAATAATATCAAACTCATTCTTACAGTATACAAAGTGCCTTCAGGTCTGACATGTAGTTAGCACATGTAGCCATTGCTAAGCATTCCTCTTGTCTTTTAAAAACTTTTTACTACTCTTCTTCTTTATATTTTCTTTCAGACTCCTTATTTTCTTGTGTTTTTTTCGGTGCATATATTTAGAAATTATTTCAAATTCTTGACAGAACAAGACAAAATACATATAAACGAAGAATCATTCACATCTCAAATATAATCTATTAAAAGATTTATGGAACCAAGAAGTCCCGTACTCTCTGAGATCTTTTTTGAATCACTGGCACAACAAGTCCTGTGAAATACGTAATTAGGACTCAGTTATAGGGTGCTAAGGGTCAAAATAAGAACGAACGCTAGGGTTGGCCAACGCTCCCCGCAGATGGTGGCTCTCTGGACACTAGGCTGAAATATGCTCAGGAGAAATAGAGTCCTGAGCAGTGTCTGCGATGGACGCAGAAGCAAGTGACCGTGCATTCAATGTGTTACGTCTCATTTAGATCCCATCCCAAATAAAAGCATTATCTGAGGCAATCAGGAAAATTTAAACAATGACTAGTTATTTGATACCATTAAGGAATTATTACCAATTATTTTATATTGATAATGATACTATGGTTATATTTTGTTTTGCTTTTTAAGGAATCTTTATCCTTCAGGAAAATATACCAAAATATTTATAGTTGAAAGAATGATAAGTTAGGGATTTGCTTCCCAATAATAGTTTGAAAATGGAGGCAATGTATTTTGGAGTACAGAAGAAACCTCGGTGATCCGTACATGGAAGTTTATTGTATCTTTCTCTCTTTTTTTGTACATACTTGAAATTTTCTAGCTTTTTTTTTTTTTTAAGAGCTGTATTGGGGGAAAGTATGAAACTAAACATATCCCTATGTGAACAGAACTCTTGTACATAGGGTAGGCTGATTTTGTACCAGAAGTATATGGTACACATTTGTTAGGAAAAGGTTACTTCACCCATTGCTTTAATTAAAGCAGGTCTCATGCACGTATAAAGAGTGTAATTAAACAATGCTCTTTGTAACAGGTAGAACAGAGAAAAATACCAAGTTTGTACCTGAATCAGGCCGCCCATCTGAGCTCCGAAATTCCTGCATTCTCTTTTCCAATTTTTGTTGCCTCCGTCGTTTCATAACCACCTCAGGATTAGAAATGGTTCGAGTAAAGCTGGTTTCAGGCATGTCTTTGTAAACCTCAGCAGCCAGTCGAGAATTTTCACTGTAAGAAAAAAAATGCCAACAATGTTTTAAACACTGTTTTCTTGTTGGAAATAGACACATTGCAGTCATACAAAAATCAAAATGGCAGATGCTATTCGGCTACATCTGTACCCTAATAGATCTGTTATGTACTATTTACCACATGTTAATTACTAATGATAAAGAATAGTTTCTCTCAATACAAACGAATATACTGAACTACACAGAAATCTATCATTAAAAGTTTACATTAATAGTGAGTTTATTCATGAATAATGCTAAAAGAAAAATATATTAATTATACATTTCAGTAACTTCCACCAGTGTTACCCTAAAACAGATCAATATTATACCATGACCTTCCAACCACAAGAAAGAAATATAGGACTGAATATACTTTAATTTTGCAAAAATCTGTCTTAACATTATAGCAAATTTAGGCTGGGCGTGATGGCTCACTCCTGTAATCCCAACACTTCGGGAGGCTGATGTGGGTGGATCACCCGAGGTCGAGTTTGAGACCAGCGTGACCAACATGGAGAAACCCCGTCTCTACCTAAAAAACAAAATTAGCCAAGCGTGGTGGCAAATGCCTGTAATCCCAGTTACTTGGGAGGCTGAGGCAGGAGAATCACTTGAACCCGAGAGGTGGAGGTTGCAGTGAGCCAAGATCGCGCCATCGCATTCCAGCCTGGGCAACAAGAGCAAAACTCTATCTCAACAACAACAACAACAAAAAATTACAGCAAATTACAGCAAATTTTGAAAAGCCCAAATTAACTGAATGGAATGATTTTTTTAACACCTAAAGGATTTAAAAAACATTAACTTCCTTGAAGTTAAATTTTCAAAAAGGAAATTGCTCCAACAGTTTCTGTGAAGGAGTCAAATGTATAGAATAAGCTGAAAACAACACTAGGTAATTGACATACTTAACTACATTTTGGTAAATATACTTCAAAGATACAATTTTTAATCATAAAAATAATTTAATTAAAAATAGTTAAGCTTTTAATCAAGTTGAACAACTTATTTTAAGTCAAATAATGTATCACCCCATAAATAGGATGATAAATAGAGCAAGTCATAAAGTAGAAGCATTTGGTACGTTTTGGTTTATTTTGAGATAGGGTCTTGCTCTGTAGCCCAGGCGGGAATGCAGTGGCACAGTCATTGCTCACTGCAACCTCAATCTCCCAGGCTCAAGCAATCCTCCCACCTTAGCCTCCTGAGTAGCTGAGGCTACAGGCATGAACCTAGCCTAAGTTTTAAATTCTCCTTTGATATTTTTCATGTATGAGCAGCGTATCTTTGTACATTTTTTTCTCTTGCATAACTGCATTTAATAGAGCCTTATTATGTGATACTAGACTCAAGTGTTTACATAGGCACCACCGCCTAGTAGATTCACATCTAAACCCCCTTTGATACAACACAAAATAGGCTCAAATTCCACTATAAAGTATACCTTATTCACTGACAAATGGTTAATAACCTCAATACGTAGAGAACACTTAGAATCAATTTTAAAATGGGAAAAAGGCTTGGACAGGCCACTCCAACAAAAGAATATAAACGGTTAATAACTACGTGGAAAGCTGTTGCCTTATTAATGATAACAAATTGAATTTACGGAAGGTATTATATACTGTAGAGATAATAGACTGTTCTGTGACACCCAAGAGTTGCAGATGTAAAGAAAAGAGAAGTCTCTGGGCTCCATGACAGTACGGGGCAGTCTGCCGATGGGCTCAGAACACATGAGCGTACCCAAACCCTGTTACCCAATCATTCTTCTAGAATGCACCCTGAGAAAGTAATCAGATGAATTCCCTAAGTCGTAGAACAAGGATATTCACTGGAACATTTATTTAAAAACAAAACAAAGAACCACTATTAAACAATCTATAAGTACACCAAAAATGGACTAGTTACATAAATTATGGAAGAACTATATAATACTGCATAATCATTTAAAAATGTTTTTGTGAAATATAAACATCTTAGTGGGAAAAATATCAAGTGAAAATCCAGTTGAAGAAACTGTGGTTACATTTCTGTTTAAAGCCTCTCCAGACAAGCCTATGAAACAGAAACATTTATAGAGAACAAACAAACTAGATGATGATTCTCTTTGGGTTCATGTGATGACAGGTGAATTCTTTAAGTTCTTTACCCTTTTTGGCAAATCTATATATTCTGACTTTCTAAAAAGAACATACATTATTTGATTTACAGAAAAGTAATGTATAGAATACCATGCCATCAAGACCAAGGCAACAGCAAGCTGTCTAAGAATAGGCATATGATAACCAAATGCACTAACTAAAAAGCCAAAAACTGCTGAAGGTGAAAACAGGAACTAGAAACTCCACATTAAGGGGAAAGTCTAGTTTCTCCTAATGTCTCTTTTTGTTATAGTGAAAATGCAATGATTTAACTTATTCCCTCAGCTCTGTGTCAGATCCTCGAACACTTAAATAGGTAACCATCTACAACGGAACTGGTGTGACAAAATAAGAAATGGGAGGTGGGAGTGGAGGGAACTAGCTGGTGATCTGAAGCTTAAAAGGGAAAATCTGCTTTTCACCTTGTCAGCCTCTGACTAGGCATTAAGTGTATCTGAGGTACATAAGAGACAACTGCTGCCTCATGGCCAAAACCACAGAAATGAGGAAAAAACCCAGCTGAAGATGAAAAAGAAAAATAATGAAGTTAACAAGAGTGTACTTAAGATTAGCAAGATTGTGAGTGCAGAGATTCTCCCCAAGCATAGCAAGACAGGCACTGCCAGCAATGAACCCTGCTTAGGTAAGCCCCTCTATCCTCCCTCCACACAGAAGAACTGGGAGTATATACCCAAATACATTTCCTGACTGATACTCATCCTTTTCATAATTTATCTGAAAATTTAACAATTTTGGTGCAATAAAAACATCTGATTTGGAGCACAAAGACAGGGAAATATTTCCAAAACTGACTTACACGTCCTCCCCTTGGAAAGGTCTATCATCTTTATCAGACGCCTGTCGCAATGCCTCTTTTTCTCTCTTCTTTTTTTCCTTCTTTTCTTTCTTTGACAGAGTTCTCTTGAAGTTCTGGATAACGCCTTCTTTTTCCTGCTTTTCAGGTCCATTACTTTGAGCCTTCTGATGAAAGTAACATTATCACCATATTGACTACTACACAGAATCACATAAAACTGCCCATGGCTTAGCTAACTTCATCTCACATGCTGCCGAACATGTGAGCAAAGCTACTGAAACAGAGGAAGGTCTGGAGTAATGAGAATGGTCTTTATCTTGATTCAGCTGACAGTTACATGGGTGTATTTATTAAAATCAATTGAACTGCACATTCAAGAACTGTGCATTTCACCGAATCTATATTTTACCTCATTTTAAAACTAATGAGCAAGCAAGCTAAGAAACAAAAATCAAAGCCAGTCAGAAAACTGGGGTAGAAATGATGAAATCTGATTTTCAGTAAAACTCCAAGTAATTTACATAAAGTAACCTGAATAAAAGAAACCTAACAAAATTATAAAAACAAAGAATGAATAGACAAATCGTCTATAACAGTTTTTAACTTTAAAGGAAATGTTAAGAGTAACCATAATGAATTGGCTTTTATGAAACAGTTGCAAGTATTACGTTTGTGCAAAAATCTCTAACTGCGTTTCCAGATCTGATTTATTTGCTTGCTTCTTCTTAACTTGTATTTTAACCTTGAACAATGGCCTGCTAGCAGATGACAGAGATGCATTATTTTTATGGATAACTTAAGAAAATAACTATGAAAAACAAGGAAAAGAATGGCTATTGTGATGGGAAAGAAAACTGCCTTCTGCTCTATAAGTTAGGGAAGAAAATCATGTGAACATTGCCATTTGATTCATAGATACTTGGAGCACTGCACTGGTCTGGTCTTAGGAGTTCCAATACATGTCAACGAGGGTTTGTGGTCCATAGCAAAATCTACAGAATGAAATAGCATCTGCTGAAATTGTGGAGCAGAAATGAAATAAATCACATATAGCATTAACAATGGACACGCATTCTTAACTTTTTTTGAATTTGCTGAAAATATAACACGTCACTAAACACAGTAACAAATAAGGTCAAGAATACATTTTGTACATCTCCATGACTCTTCAACACGGAACAGTGACATCACACAAAATGAAAAATTTATGCTGCTAAAAGTGATTAAGGACAGTCTTTTCCCAATCTGTTGGGGGGCAGGGTGGGGCTGGGGGGAGGGGGGGGGAATTAAATGGAAGATTTTTTGTAAAAATATTCTTAACCTTTGCATTTGCTATCATTTGTCCATAATGAATTCTTGTATAAGATGCCACTTGATTTAGCACAAAATAAACACAGCAGCACAGAATTCCAGATATCCTATCCCCTAGAAAGTTTTAGAATCATTCTATTCCATCATTCAAGAAAGTTTACTAATTCCTAACCCTGCACAAAATGAAAGGGCTTTAAATGAGCCAAAGTTGCATCAAAAAGTTCACAAATAGATATAAAAGCATTATTTTCCCTTTTGATCCTTATTAGAACAATTCTGATTTTATATTATTGAAAAAAAAAAAAAATCAACTGGAGCTGATCGCCTGATCATCAAATCTCGCGGTAACAAGTTTACATCAATATTCTTCAAAAAGGTGAGAAACAGTATCTGGAATTACTAGTTGAGATAAAGGATAAAGTAGGGAGAAAAAGGCTTCTTTTAAATTATTTTCTGCGAGGAGGGTAAAAGGCTTTATAAAGAGAAGCAAAAAAGAGAAGGAACTCCTGTAACAAAACATCAGTCTCCTGTTTATCTGTCAGACCTGACCCTGGACCAAGACCATAAAATACTGAGGGTTCCTACCTTAGGAGGAATGGCGTCATTCTCATTCTTAAGAACAAATCTGCCTTCCCGGTCATCTTTGTTCCAATTCAATTGTACAACTAGAGGTTTCTCATCTATGTCCAATCTTCTTTCTTCTTCAAAACATGAAATGAAAAAAAGAATAAGCAATGGTTATTTCATGGAACTAGCTAATACAAGCATTCTGATGTACATTTAATTTTACAGACAAAGTACCTACTTGCAGATTGAAATGTATTGTTCAAAATGTAAAATCATTAGTTTTAATTAATTCGATATTTTGTTGCTACTGTATGTTTATCACATATCCAGTGCCAGACACTGAACAGAGGCAATTCCCTCATTTAGATCTAACTGGGAAAATAAGAGAAATATACATGAAATAAGAAAAATGTATACATGGTTTTTGCTAAAAGCTTATTTCTGTAAATCAAATGATCTCATATGCAACTGGAAAATAAGGATAGAATGTTAATACCACACAGAAGTTCCACTGATTCTATGAGATTGTTCTCATCACATTAATGCTGTACCCTACATGAAGCAATGGCAGCAGCCCCCACTGGTCTTGGAAGTGATGACTGCACTATTCTTCCTATCTCTGTGCATCTGACCCTTCTTTCCAAAATTTGCCCACTTCAACACTCACCTCTCCTTCCACCATAGAGTTACCATCACTTTTCTTATATAAAGGACTATATTTGGTATATTATTTCTTTCATTAGCAAGCCTCCCAGGCACACTTATCAGGAACATGGTACTCCAGAGGGTCTCCGTGAGAGCCTCACACAACCTGACCACCTCACAGAGGCCTACAGTCGCTGGAAGCTGTGGAAGAAAGGCAGCACTGAAGGATGGACCTGCTCCTACTGGCCAAGATACCCATCCCAGGGTGGAGAAGACTAAGGAAGCAGGAGCTGGCAACAGATCTGAGGCTGCAAGGCCCACACACAAGTCAGGCTACACTCACTCCCCAGGAATTCTCCTTGCCGCTTGGAGAAATCCATTCACTCTGCTCAAACCTTCAACTGTTCTTTGAGCCACTGCTACAAATTTAAACAGGTATTGAGTGACCTACCCAAATCTTTATCTTAAAGTCCTTATCTTTTAATATACAATTTGGCAGAATTTGAGATTTTTTAGAAATGCCTCTTTCAGAAACATGTCACAGGAATGCTCTGTAACCTAAACGTCAATAACACAAGAGCCGGCACTTTCCGGGTTGAGTAAGAAAAGTAAAATTCACCATAAAATAAAATCACTGACTCCCTATCCAAACATCACTCCCTGCTGTCCAGCCCTGCCCACTCCCCAGCACCTATCAGTCACATCACCTCAAGGTCAGAATGCATGTGACAACGCCCTGTCACACAAACTGCAAACTGCTACACTTTGCAGAAAAGGACAGGGCTGCACGATGCTGGCTGGGCTCACACCTAGAATACCAGCACTTTGGGAGGCCAAGGTGGATAGATCGATTGAGCTCAAGAGTATGAGACCAGCCTGGGCAACATGGCGAGACCCCATCTCCACCAAAAAGAAAAAGAAAAAGAAAAAGAAAAGAAAAAGAAAAGAAAAGAAAAGAAAAGAAAAGAAAAGAAAAGAAAAGAAAAGAAAAGAAAAGAAAAGAAAAGAAAAGAAAAGAAAAGAAGAAATTAGCCGGGTGTGGTGCTGTGTGCTTGTAGTCCCAGCTACTCGGAGGGCTGAGGTGGGAGAATTGCTTGAGTCCAAGAGGCTGAGGCCACAGTGAACTGTGATGGCACCACTGCACTCCACCCTGGGTGACAAAGTGAGACCCTGTCTCAAAAAAAAAAGATTGCACAATGCTGATTAAAGTGATAGTAAAAACTCCATCAAGCACAAACTCGGCCAGTGATAAATGAGGATCAGACAGACCAATTATTAGCTAAAGAGACAACTGATAAGGATGAAGATAACACAGACTCCTTGCAAGAGAAAGATGTGATTTTCCAAGGACTGGAAGACGTTCTGAGAAATACTGGTTCAAGTCCTAAACTCAGAGTGCTCTTCATAATCACATCCCAACAGTCACACAGAAAGTCAAGAAAGACAGCCCAAGACAAAGTCTTTGTTTTTTCAGTTAGTCCATATTTGAAGCAGTAAGTGATAAACATGAGACAGACTTTGTTTTTGTAACTAAGGTCTCCAAACGTTGTCATCGTTTACTATAAAATTTGATTCTAGACGAGGGTCTCACTATGTAGCCCAGGCAGAACTCAAACTCTCGATTTTAAGTAGCCCTCCCACCTCAGCCTCTTGAGTAGCTGTGACTATAGGTACATGCTACCACATCCAGCTTTGATCCTAGTTTTAAATGTGTTTTTTTAAGGGACCTTTTACTAAGTATCTCTAGAAAACAGTACTCTCCTGTATTAGTAATATTTTATATTTTATATTACAATAAAAACACTAGGTGAGGCAGTACAAAGGATCATTTTGTTAGGTTATTCAACGAAATGATGCCCAGAGACTATGTGACCAGGTCAGCCCTTGAAGGAAAGGATAAGTTGTTCCAGAAAACTGTCAGAAAGATAGGCAGAACGACATGGTGAGGGCACAAGGGTCTTACTACAGCCTCACACAGGCGAAGATAACTATTAATTTGAAAAAGTACTTTCAATGCTATGCCAAAAATTTAAATTTTAAATGAGCAAGTTTACTAACACCACCCTCCCCATAAAAAATGACACCATAATGATGACAACAATGATGATACTGATAGTTCTACCGCTAATAGTGTTGACAAAGATTATCCAGGTAATTATATACAGGATATGCTAAAAGGAGGCTGGTAATTATCAACTGGAAATGAAAACCAGAGTAACAAATTAGGGATAGAAGAGTAAGTCTGAATTCCTTTCATAAACCAAAATTAACAAATTGTTCTTGTTGCACAATTTTTACTAGATGAAAATCCTTCAGAGCGTAACTTTTAGAGAACTAACATTAACAATTTATAAATCATAAAAGTAAAGCAAGAAGAGGGCTGAGATATTCTAAAGCGCATGTGGGTAAGCAGTGAAGGTAAAGAGGGAACTGGGTCCTACCATATCTTTATCCATTTAAGATCTCTTCTGCCTTAGTGGTTTCATACACGTTTTTAAAGTAGCATGATCCTTTTTTATGTTTCCTATTGAATTCACACAAAGACTTGTACTATATAAAAAGAATAGATGCAGAGCTTCCCTGTGGCTGAAGGCTTGGGGCTGGGGCTGGGGCTTTAGCTCACTAGGGCTGTGGTAGGCAAACGTGCTGAGGCGATCCCCGGGGAACTGAGGAGCATTTAAATATTCAAGAGAAACAAGGTGCACGTGCCAGACACCAAAATAACTGGTTCGGGTAGGTCGGGCACGGTGGCTCACGAGGTCAGGAGATCGAAACCATCCTGGCTAACATGGTGAAACCCTGTCTCTACTAAAAGTACAAAAAATTAGCCGGGCGTGATGGTGGGCGCCTGTAGTCCCAGCTCCTCGGGAGGCTGAGGCAGGAGAACAGCCTGAACCCAGGAGACGGAGCTTGCAGTGAGCCAAGATCGTGCCACTGCACTCCAGCCTGGGCGACAGAGCGAGACTCCATCTGAAAAAAAAAAAAAAAAGAACTGGTTCACGTGGCTCCGGGACCACAGTAAACTGCACAGCATCTCTTCTGTCGGCATCACATACACACAAAGCTGGGTTTTCCATAACACTGTAATAAACAAGCAGCACTGTCTGAAAATCAACATGGACAAGAAGTGAGGGCTCCCGGGGTCTGAGGAGCTCGGAAAGGCCCAAGAGGCACAACTGTCCCAGCAGACGGCAGCTGTGATTAAGAAGAAAATGAAAGCTTTAGTTTTCCATCATTTTATGTGTACTATTTTTCAAAATCTACCTAATTGTCCACTGTTAAACACTTACTAACCTATCTGAATCTAACTACTTAATGAAATGGACTATCAGGTACTTCCTTTGGCCTAGTGGTGCCATTATTAAAAAACTACTGAGACGCTAAGGGTTCTGTAGCCCAGAGAAGACTGAGAACCTGCATGCTAGGGCTTTTCTCATACCTGAGGCGCTGGTGAAAACAAAGGTGTGGAAGGGTACCTGAGGGAGGGGGGAAGACACCATTTTCCTTCTTCTTTAACCATCTTTGTGTTTTCACCCTTTTCTTTAAAAAATCAAAATCATCCAATTTTTAGATCTCAAACTCCAATCTTACATATTATTCAAAGACTTCACACTTGACAGTATTCAACTAACTGAACAGCACAGACTAAAAAGAAAAAAAGGTGGAAGCGACAGAGATTTTATTCTTTGTAACCTATTTACAAAGATTCTAAGGTAAAGGAAAAACTCAGCTTCAGAAAAATCATCCAAAATTGAGAACATCCTCTACTGTCAAATTTAGTTTTGGCATTAATGATGAAGGTAATATTCTCATAACCTTAAGAAACAAACTGAACAAACAACAATAACGAAAAAATGGCCTGAGTTACATACTACTGAGGGAGAAAGGATTTAGTCACACCTGAAAATCCCACAAATTACAAACACTTTAGTCTAATTTCATATGTACAAATAAAGCAGTATTTTTTAAGTAAAAAAACTGTTCCAAAAAGATCTGTGGATGGAACTTAAAAGAGGTATTCAAATTAGGTTTGTGGTATACATAAATCATTTATTTGCTGCACCAACTATAATTTGTATTTCACTAAAACAGGTTACTCAACATTTCCAAAACACCAATGAGAAAATTTAAAAATTTCTACTTTTCATTTTATTAATTGTTTTAGAGACAAGGTGTCCCTCTGTCACCCAGGGTGGAGTTCAGTGGCACGATCCTAGTTCACTGAAGTTTCAAACTCCTAGGCTCAAGTGATCCTCCTACCTCAGCCTCCCATGTAGCTGGGACTATAGGCATGTGCCATGATGCCCAGCTGACTTATTTTTTAATTTTTTTGTGGAGACGGGTCTCACTATGTTGCCTCAAGCAATCTTCCCATCTCAGCCTCCCCAAGTGCCAGGATTACAGGCACAACCCATGGCACTCACCCAAATTTCCACATTTCTTAATCAGTCTAATTTTAGTTGTCATTTGATATCGCTATATAAGATATTTTCAGAAATTTCTAATGTTAACACAAGTAGAAATTACTAAATACATAAGGAGGTTTCTTTAAGATATATACCCTAAATTATACCCAAAGAATAATGAAAATATATTGCTTCAGAAGGCAAAAATAGTACAGCAAGATTGATGACTCATACCCATATATTTAACTGTTACAATTATAATAATATAATATCTACATAAGAGCCATATAAAACATTCTCAAAAAGCAGGTAGCATACTACACACTGTATGTGACACCCAGATATGCTGGATAAATGTAACGCTACTTATCTTTGGAGAAATAAGCATATGCAAAATTAATATACTCATTCTAACTTCCAACAGATATATGTGCCAGGGATTTATAAGAACAATTCCCAGATATAAAACAGTTTTCTCAGCCTGCCAACTACTCTCCTACCCAGCAAAAGAGAAGAAAGATGGAGATGAGCAGTAAACCTGTGACATGACCACAATGCCCTGGACAAGCTGTCTCTTCACAGGTCAGGTCACGCCTCCAGCAAACCCTTCCTGTATACACTGACCTCCGCTGACATGCACTTCATAGAGTGAATACTTGGGAGAGGACAGCATTCGCATATCAGGTCGAAATTTCTCTGCGAGCGTTTCGATTACATCTTGAGTGGTGGCAGTACTAGAGACCCGAATACATTTTGTTGCAAAGTTTCCAGCAGCTTTATCTTGAAAATAAAATCTCATGACTCCATGGAACTCCAAATCCTAAAAGAAAACAAAATGGTACATTTTTGGAAAACAACACTCTGAAAAGGATTTACTTTTTGTAATAATAAATGAGAAAGTCTGTTCATTGCTTTTTAAAAAAATGCTTCTTTATCATAAACATCTGAGACTAACTGAGAGAGAGGCGTTTTTCGTCTTCAAGTTTCATTTCTGACTTTGGACAAGTTACTTACAATTTCTCTTTGCCTCACCTGTCTCATGTATGAAATAATGGCTGTCAAATAGATGATGTTATCAACAGCTAACATCTATTGAGTCCTCGGCAAGTGGTAGGCACACCATGACACATAATATTTATAAGAATGCAGCTCAACAAATACTATTATTTAACCCTATTTCAAGATCTAGTCGTGCAAACTCATAGAGTTGAGTTCAGTGCTCGAGCTGGTATGTGGCAGATCCAGAGTTAAGACCCGGATCCACCAGACTCCAAAGTCCATGCCTGTACTGCCCGTGAGGTCCCTTTCCAGCTCCAAGGGTCAAAAGCCTACATGAAAAAGTTCCTTTTAAAAAGAGGGAAATGTTGGTCCCAACCATTAATGTGAATAAATGAAAACTCTTAATTTTTTAAGAATATATTATGTTGATGCAAAATTGTGGATTTTGCCATTATTTTCAATGGCAAAAAGCACAATTACTTTTGCACCAACCTAATAATTGTAACTAATTTTCTAAATGAACTACTTGCCTATAATCAATGAATGCATTTTAGATTTGTCTCAAAACCTTATTTCTAGAGAAAAACCACACTGGAATTTCAGCCAAAGGTATCCCCTCCATAGGTATCATCTACTGCAATGCGGGCTGACGCTCACAACTGTGGGATGCCCTTTCCCATTATTTCCTTGCACACAGAAAAAGCACAACTCCCAACAAAAATTCCAAAGAATATTTCTAACTACTAGGTCACTTTTACTGTCTTAAGACTAAAGATTCAGTTGTTCAAATGAAGTCATCCTTGGTTCTTCTTTCTCTCACCCTCCACATCTGATTCACCAAAATACACCCAGAATCCAACCAAAGTCCTGTTCAAACTAAGTCAGAACACATCATTCCTTGGTTTTACATTTTGCAATGGCTTTCATTTTCTCAGAAGTCAAACCATTACTGCAGTCCTCAAAGCCCATCACACTGAATGAAGCCTTTCTTTACTTTTCCCCAACCCACTAGCCTCTTTCTGACTAGTAAGTATGAACTAAGAAGTATTTATTTGAAGAAAAATAGGAGAAATGGGATACAGGTTGAGAACACCTTATTCAAAATGCTTGGCACCAGAACTATTTTGGATTTTGAGTATTTGCAGATTTTGCAATATTTGCATCATACAATTCAGCAAGTCTGATCTGAGAATCCGAGATCTGAAATGCCTGCAATGGGCATTTCTCCTTTGAGTGTCATGTGGACGCTTAAAACGCTTCAGATCTTGGAGCATGTCATACTTCAGGTTTTCAAGTTAGAGACACTTAACCTGTATTAGAATAGGGTTAACAACTATATAAATTTATGAAAATCAAAACAAAAAATGAGACAGTAAGGCACATTTCTAGCCCTGAAACTTTACTGTGCTTGCTCAGACTGTCTTGCTCCCCACTACACCAGGAGAAAATACTAAATAAATGAGCATGTATGTTCAAAAATGACACTTACCCATAGATTCTGGAGTAAAGGAGGGCCACAGTTTTGGGTGTGAGACCTGAGAAAGCTTAAAGAGTTGGCAAAATGGGAGCTTCATGAGTAGAGTCGTGCTCATCTCTCAGAAATTATATCAACAGCCTCTTAGTCTGGTCTGGGTCAAGTAACAAAGCAAAGCTGACATCCTTTTAAATGTCTCCATCTCTATTTTAGTCTGGCAACCCTAAAACCTTTATAACTGCCGGGTACGGTGGCTCATGCCTGTAATCCTAGCACTCTGGGAGGCCAAGGTGGGCGGATCACCTGAGGTCAGGAGTTCGAGACCAGCCTGACCGAGATGGTGAAACCCTGTCTCTATGAAAAACACAAAAATTAGCTGGGCGTGGTAGCAGGCCCCTGTAATCGCAGCTACTCAGGAGGCTGAGACAGGAGAACTGCTTGAACCCAGGAGGTGGAGGTTGCAGTGAGCCAGGATCACACTACTGCACTCCAGCCTGGGTGACAGAGCAAGACTTCATCTAAAAAAAAGAAAGAGAAAAAAAACTTTATAACTAAAAATGCATGCGAAACATGCTCCTAAACTATACATCTGTCAGTCTTAGGTAATATTAATGACAGCCCACACTCACTGCTCTGTGCCAGGTACTATGCTGACCACGTCCTATGCACTGCCTCCCCAGCTTCCCTTCACCTTCGTTCTCCCCACATCTGCTGGCTATAACTCTTGGAATCATTCAAGCATCTTCCGCTACCCCCTTCCACAGACTCCTAAAACAGCACTTTAGAAAACAAAAATTCCTATACAAATTTAGCCGTATAAATTTAAGATTTTATCATGGGAGCCGTATTTTTAACCCAGGATTCCGATACTTGCATACTGCCACCCTGAAACCATCTTTATATTAAATCTAATAGTCTCTAAAATATTCATTGGCAAAACTACCCCCAGGCTTCTCCAAAGGCTCACCCTTATACAAGAAGTTAAAGCAAAATAGCAATTAATCTCCGTAGTACTCGAGCATTTTGCTAACAAAATAGTTTTACATCAGTTGTGATCAGAATAAAACAGGCTAGATGTACCAAAGGATGACAAGAAATATAAAAGCACCAGTTTCCCTGAGAATTATCAACAAATAATTCCAAATTACCAGATATTAAAGAACCAAAAGAAAAACAGAAGCATCATCTGAGGCTGGCAAGGGTGAGAGGGAATGCCCATTAACATCAGCAACACAAAGGAAAGAATCTAGAATGAATTGATAAAGACAAACAGGGAAAAGAGGAGAATCCACTTAGTCAACCTCATGACAATTCCTTACATATAAATTACTGCCCTTCATTGTAAAAAAGGAAACTGCAAACATAAAATCTTTATGACCAATGTGGCCCAGCTACTTACCTTACATAAAATGTTAAAGAGATCAAAGGGAAAAAAAGAAACCCAAAGGAGTAAGGAGATACTGGTACCCTCATCAGGCAGTAGCATTCCTGTGTATAGAAAAGTAAAAGTATTCCTGGAAACAATGTCCCAGGTTCTACCAAGCCTAAATAAAGCCTATGAAAACGACGTTTTATTATATTTCATTTGCACTACATGTTAATAAATAACTATTAATTTAGTTTGACATCACACAAGAATGTATTAATATCTGTTCCCAGAATATTCCCTTAATAAACAGATTAACATTCTGCTCAATTATTTTGCCAATCATGTTTGGCAGGTGTGAGTAATTCCACAGAATCTTATCAAAACTAGTCAAATGGATAAAATCAAGTTCCTAAACCTGAAAACTGGATATGAAGGAAGGGGAGAGGAGGGGTGGAAAAAGGTGGAGAGGGCTGAGGAGAGGAGGGGAGGTCCAAAGAAGTACACTGGCCACCATCACCTAGCTTGCCCAGCAGCAAGGCTGAGGTACAGCCAGCATTAACTGGCCCCAGACCTGCCTACATCACCATGCTCTGCTGGGAGTTTGACACCAATTATTTTTCTTTGATCTTACAACAGGTACAAGAAAAGTTCCAGAAGAAACGAATCAACGGTTAAATGAGAGAAAGAAATTGTTGGTGTCTTGAGACCATCACCTACTAGGCCTGGCATTCAAATACAAGTATGCGTACTGCTCACCAGGGACTCCGAGGCGGCTCTCGCCCCACACAGTGCCTAATCAACCTCATCTACCACATCTAGACATCTGTCTGTCCTACAGTGCAGCGGAAAAATCTGGGGGGCTGCAACAGGACATTAACAGGTTCACATTTCAACATGACAGCCATATCCTTGAGTGAGTTAAAGCCTATGTGAACTCAAATCTCTACACTTATAAAATGAAAACAACAAGCTTGTTTTGAGGATTAAACAAAATATATAAAGCAACTCATGCTACCTGACACACAGGTAAGTGCTCAACAATCAGAAGTTTTCTTCTTTACAGTCTCTCCCACTAGAATATCGCTTTTCTGGGACAAGGAAACCTCTTTTATTCATTATTCAAGGTCCTCCCTCAGGATCCAATACAATGCTCTGCATATAACCATAAAAACAAATGTGAGCCAAGATGCCCAATAACAAGATTTAATTCTGCCAGCTGTGGTTGTCTGTTCTCAATTGATAAGAACTCTGGAATGTGAAACTTAAATTTATAATAAACAGCCATAAAGTCTTAAGGGCAGAATTAACAATCTAATATGTTGCAGCCATCCTAGTTATAATCTTACAAAGTTTTCTTAAAAAAAAAAAAAAAAAAAAAAAAGCACTGCTATAGGTACTCAATACCTAAATGAAGAGCTTACTTCAAAAGCAGCATGTTTTCAGAAAGAAGTTTCTATCTAGAATAGGTAAGATAATAACTGCCTATGATCATTTTATCATTACAGTCAGTATACAATGCTCATCTCAATATGTTTCAATAATTTAATTCAAAGGGAAGGAAAAAATATAATAATCATGTTTCCTTTCCTTAATGGTTATTTCTCCTGCCAGGAAAGCAAGTTTCTTTGGTATTTACCTTGATATAAACTTTTCCCTGAGAAATATTATCACCAATGATTACTGAAACAGAAAAACTGCTTTAGGTCAACTCCAAAACAAAATTATTTTCATGCTTATCAAAAGAATACAATGATCCAAAACTTAACAAAAAAAAAAAAAAACCAAGCTGCATAGTGAAATTACTAGAGTCAATACAAGAAATAAAGATGGAAATTTTATTTTAAATATCAGTATTTCGTTAATAAAATTGACAATCAACTGGCTGTATTCTCCAAGCCAGTAGAAATTCACCAGGACAACCCTACACCTCCTTTTGATAAAGCTAATCAGAATCATTCATTCTAAAACTTAAATAGGTCAACCATGCACAATTTACTTTTCTTCTATGTTTAGCACTTACATGAAACCCATATCCTAGCCTGTAGCAAAACAATGCTAACTTCATACAGATCACCAATTTCTACTCCCCATGGAGGAAACTGACGGACTGTCCACTTTATTACACACGCACACAACAAATTTATTTGTTATGCTGGTGTCTACAAAATATGTGCAAAGGTTAAAAAAAAATACAGCTGTGCCTTCAACACACACCAGTTGCTAGTACACAAAACAACCTGATGGCAACAGCCATTTGACCTACTTAACATAAAGGTGTTAACAGCTTTAGGTAGAGGATAAAAGAAATACTTGAATATGGGCTTTTGAAATATTTTCTATGAACACTATTTTTAAATACTAATACCTCAAGAACACTGAAATGAAATGCATTTCATTACCTAAAATTTTTACAAGACAAATAATACACCTGGAAGCATTTGAAAAAGAAAAAAAAAAAAAAAAAAAAAAAAACAAGAACGGCCATAAAATTTCTTCACCAGGCTAATCTAACATTCTTTCCACTGTATTCATTCCCAAGAAACCTCCTTCCTAGCCCTTTCCTCCCACTCCTCATTCCTATAAAGCTCCTAGAAACCCAGTTTTCTATTAGCACTAATTACATTACCTTAGAATTTTCTGACCTTCCCAACCACAAAATAATTTTCTCTAAAAATTCAATCAATTTGCTTTGTCTTTAACCTTGGTTTGCTCATCTATAAAATGAGAACAGTAAAGTATGGACTTCCACAGGGCACTATTATTCTGTTGCTGGCAATGTAAACTGGCATGCAAGCAACTGAGAACAACTTAGCAAACACAATCCAATTCTAGAAAAAGAATTTATACCTTCATATGTGCACTTGGTCTTTAAAATCAAATGACTTCATTATATTTTTGTCTGAAAATAAAGGCATAAGCTTAACACATAGCAATGCACAACTGTGTAATGTGAACCAACCACTGTACTAGAAGTACATCTTAATGCTTATTCATCAAATCTGAGAAAGACCAAGTTCACTGAAAGTGGGAAAAGGTCATCTTCCAAGCAAAGAACAAAATATTTCTGGACTTAAAAAAACTAACAAAACAAAGAGAAAACACACAATTGCACAGATCTCCCTTTTCATGAACTCTAACAAAAATCCATCCAGTACCCAAACACCTAAATGTTATAAATAAAACAAAATTCTCTGCCAGAAAACACAGCCTGCTGTGAAAACCAACAAGCCAACATACTTTTAAAATTGCCCCAGTTACAACTGCCAACATTATCTACTTAACAATCATCTGCTCACAGCAGCTACACATTTGTAAGCCATAACCCTGCCAACTTTCAAAGCAAGTGAAATCAGTGCTCTGCTGCTAGACTTCACTGGAATTAGAAATCTACTCAAACTCTTAGTCAGCATTATGGAAGCGGGATCAAAAAGTCAAAAGTTTTCCCTTAAAAAATTTTAACTGTTTATTTTTAAATAACTACCCGCACAGACATACACTGAGAATTTGAAAGATAATCAATCAAAAACATTTTAAACCCACATGACAAAAAAAGCAATTATCACATCTGTAATTAAAGATTACGTTTATAACTCAATCGAAATCTTTAAATACTACGTTTGTACACATGTACTTAACAGAACCCCAAAGCCAACTATCTAGTCTAGGGGTATAACTGATTTTGCCATGCACTGTTTGGACATCTAGTGAAGGCTATGAGTTGGTTCTCAAAGAACTACATTAAAACGTAACTAAAATATCTGTAAAACCTACAATGCAGTAATATAAGTGCTTCTTTATTAACATATTACATAAGATCTACAGTTGGTTCAGGTTCATACAGCTCGGATTTTGAAGTAATGAGTATAATAAAATGAGTGAAGAAAATGCTACATTATCAGCAGAGGTTAATAAAGCCGTATTTATTGGAAATACAAATGCAATCCTCCTCTCATCCAAGTTCAAAGTCCCCATGAATCATACTCATAGACTTCAACTTAAGAACCCCCTGAAAAAAATCTAGTGACAGGGAACTATCTAGCCAAGCAATATATTCTTTCTCGGTATAGCTAGTTAGCTAGAAAGTCCTGCCTTTTATTTAAAGCAAAACCTTTCTCACACAGCTTGATAAACTGGGCTTAGTTTCACCCACTGGTATCATTTAGACCTATATTCAAACCATGGCTTCTCGATCATCATTTTTTTTCTATTTATACATGAAACGGATCAGGGCAGATGATTTCTACCAGGTACAATGCACTCTGGGGTAAGAAAACAGGGCAAATACTGTCTCACAAAATTTTAAATTCAGTTATTCCTGGGCTGCAAGGCAAAATAAAATTTTTTTCTTACTAGGGGTCACAGCTAAACCAGTTTAGATTAAGAAAGGGGTTTCTCAACCTCAGCACTACTGACATTCGGGGCTGGATCATTCTTTCTTATGGGGGCTCTCCTGCACATTGTGAGCCGTTGCAAGCATCCTGGCCTCTATGCAGAAGGTACCAGTAGCATCACACCCTCAGGTGTAATAACCAAAAACGCCTCCAGACACTTTTATATGGCTCCTGGGGGAACAAAATTGTTCCAGTTGAAAACCATGAATTCAGAACAAGTCTAGAACCTCTTGCAGAATGACGTTCTAATTCTAGTTTCTTCAACTTTTCTCCTTCCTGTGACATAATTTCAAATCCACGCCCTATATTGATCAGTTCTCCTCTGAACCCCCTCATGTTCCATCCTCCTAGCCTAAAAGAGTTCTCAGACTTGATCACAGAACTCCAGATGTGGTCTGACCAGTGGTAAGTACACTAATTCTACATACTATACCTGTAATTAATGCAACTTAAGATTAAACTAGTTTTTTAGTGACCACATAATATTGTTGATTCACAAGAGTTTCCAGTAAAATTAAAATTCCCAAGTCATTTTCATATTAGTTTACCAAACAACATTTCTCCAGCTTGGCAAAAATCTGTTAAACAACAGTCTTTGAGTACAACTAATCAACTGGTTTCTAATTCATCTAATTATTTTAGATCCAGTCCTTAAACACAATAACATGGTGAAAAACATTATTGAAGTCCCTGATGTAGTCCAGATACATTATCACTAAGGCACTTCCCTGAACTACAAACATGGTAACCCTCTCTCACTCTCTAATATCAATTATCCCCACCCCCATCCTATCTCTCGCTCTCTCTCTCTCACAGGAAATGACAACGCTGTCTTTAGTAAGTCACGCTGGTTCCTATGAATGGAATTACATAGCTTTTAAGCCTCAAGATAGTTTCCTCTTCCATCTTACCATAATCATAGCAAACATTTCCATGAATAGTTCAGTTTTGTACAGTGAGTATAAATAACTAGGTTAACATTGCTTTTAAACTTTTTACTGTGTAGTAAACATCTTTCTTACAAAGTCATGCTTCAAAAATTATACATTAAAATACATAAATATATGCCATAATGTGACAACAAAACTATACACAATTTTATAAATACGTACAAAAGCTCACAATAGTCCTTTGTATGCACCCAATTTCCCTCAAACATAAAACAGGCTTAATAAATATATTTGGTTAAACTACTACTTGATATGTATGACATTAAAACACTCCTTTTTCACAAACTAAAAGTTTGTTTTAGCCTTGTTTGGTATTCGGCCTCAGTTACCTCTTCTATAAAAATGGAGATAATAGTACCAACTTCTCCATGTTACAGCAGAGAATGAAATGAGACACTACGCACAAAAGGACCTAGCATAGTACAGCAGGTACTACATTTTTCATCAGTATGTTACTTTTTTCAAATACATGGCTATCCACTGACCTATAGTTCTTTCTATAAAAGAGTGAATTATCCAATTTCTAGCCAAATACTATAGTAATTAGAGTAGGTCAAGATTTAATTACCAATTTAATAGTACCTAAGAGTATGTGCACATAAAGAATTATACTTCACTTTTCTAGTTAAAAGCCTTCCAACCATGATGTGTATAGTAGTTCCCCCTTACCTGTAGGGAATATGTTCCAAGACCCATCCCCCACCCCACTGGATGTCTGCTATGGCACAAAGTTCTATATATACTATGAGATTTTTCCCCCTATACATACAAAGCTATAATTAAGTTTATAAACTAAGTACAGTAAGAGATTAACAATAATAAATAAGAACAGTTATAACAATATGTGAGCATCACCCCTCTTGCATTTTGTGGCCGTTAAGTAAAATAAGCGTTACTTGAACACAAGTTCTGTGACAGCGCGACAGTCTATCTGATAAATGAGGCAGCTACAAGTGACTAACAGGCAGGCAGCATATACAGCGTGGAGATGATAGACCAAGGGGTGATTCACATCCCAGGTGGAACATAGATGGACAGCCAGAGATTTCATCACACTATTTAAACTGTCATGCAATTCAAAACATATTAGTTGTTTATTTTTGGATTTTCCATTTCGTATGTTCTGACTACAGTTGATCCTGGCTAACTGTAACCTCAGAAAGTGAACCAGTGGATAGGTGGGACTACTGTACTATGACTTATTTCTCAGAAAAGTAACAATGCACCACAAGTGAACACAATTTGTTTAAAGCAGAATTTTACCCTAAGAGTGTTGCATTATCCACTACAATCTTGAGGTTTAAATAATACAGGCCCTTATCTAAACATTCAGGTCACTATTTGGTGTAGCTAAGTGACAAATGGAGTCTAAAATTTCTGATGCTATTCCAGCTCTGGGAAAAATCAACCACGGATGTTAAAGCTATAAGCTATCTTCCTACTGTCTACAATAAACCAGGCTGTTCTAGTACTCTCAAAGTCAATTAATGCTACCTAAGGTAAGAATCCTCATTTTAAATTAAATAAGAAAGGTGACTGGACCTGATTGAACTGCAAGAATAAGTTCAATTCACAAAGATTTAACTTTTGGTCAGTAATGCAGAGTGGGTTCTGAACTCACCTACTTTTTTCACTAAGTAACGTGGTCAGACTTATTACTTCATTTTGTAAGACCAAACTTATCTTCTGATATATAATTTTTAAAAATATTTTAAGAATGAAGACATTTGCCAAGGTACTCCTGGAGGCAAGAGACAACCTGGCTCATTTCAACAAGTAGTTCAACTGTCCAATTAACTAAATCAGTATTGTCAAGGACATGAAAAACAATTTATCACAACTGTATTTATTTTAATGACAGTTTTAAAAAAGATTAATTTATGACTTCCATGTCACTTCAAATACTTAAGTAAACTAGAATACCTTGAAAATTGTGTCAACTAAACTTAATTTCAACATAAAATTATAGTTATCAAGGACATGAAGACAAATCTAAAGTCAAATTACACTTAATATCAATGAAGTTTGTTTTTCAGAACAGAATTTATCTTGTAATATTAACAAAACCTTTTGCTTATTTTCTTCTGAAAAAATTCAAGTTACACACTTAATTTATAAATTTAAGAAAATAGTAACTTAAAACACAGTGGTTTTGTTGTGTTTTTCTTTTTTTCCTGGAACTAAACAATCTAATTTAAAAGATTTTATTTCCTATGAGGAAAATAAGCAGGAAATCCAGGGCAATCCAAGAAAAGAAGAATTATAAATATGAAGGGTCAACCTACCAGATATTTAAAAAAACTATAAAAATCTCTTAAGACACCACCTGGACATAAAGGAAAGAAAAACTCTAGACTTCTAGGTGGGTCTCAAATCAATGTGGAAAAGACGAACTTCTTCATAAACATGTTGGGACAAACAAACATGGCAAAGAGAAAACTGGATCCATACATCACACTGTACATTAAGATAAATTTAAGATGGTAAAGGAATACAAAAAAGAAACAACACAAGTACAAGACAAAATGGATAAATTCCATGAAAACTTAGAAATAAGGAAAAGCTTCCTAATCATGACTTGAAATCCAAAATAATGTTAATAAGTTTGACAATATAAAACTTTGATATCACAAAAAATTCAAAAAGCACACAATAGGTAAAGTGCCAAGACAAGTAACACACTGGGGGGAAAAAAATTTCAACTTGTTTCACAGAAAGAAATATAATTTCTTTAATAGATAAAGAGTTTCTAAAATTTGTGAAGAAAGAACCAACAACCCAATAGAAAAACTGGCACCCAAAAAACCCTTCAGGCGGTATACAAAGTAGTGAATCTGCCCTTAAATATACAAAAAGATGAACAACCTCACCCACAATAAAACAGCTATAAAATAGACAATACTAATAGTAAAATGCCATTTTTCAACACCCAAATTGGCAAAAATCTGAAGGTTTGAAAATAGTCTTTTTGTGGGGCTGAAGGGGAAAAAAGAAGTATATACCCAAGGTGCAGAATTCGGCAACATCTGGTAAAATTAGATACTCATGTACATTTTGAAACAGCAATTCTTTTGTGGATATATACCAAAGATACACTTAAAAAAAAAATGCAAAAGGCTATTCACTGTGGCAATGTTTACAAAAGCAAATGTTTAAAAATGATTCAGCAGTGGGGAATTGGTTGAAAAAATTCTCATATATTCACTGAGTGGAATAAAACGGTGCCACTAAGAGTTACTGCAAAACTTTTGTACTGTGATATGGCATGATGCATAAGGTACATAGTTAAGTGAAAAAAGCACAACAGCATGTGTCATAAGCATCTATTATATGAAAAGACAGGAAACAAACACACAACCTGTACTTGGTTGTATCTTCAAAAAGAAGCCTTCCATGCATGGACAAACCAAAATATAATCAAGATGGAAGCAAAGCTTTTCTAAATGTACTCTATTACACAGTTTCAGCTCTGGAACCAGATAACTAACAAAAAAAGACAATCACTGAAAACATAAAAGAAACTGGAATGAATGAGTCTTAACTCTCTATCAAGTTGGTCACACTAGCAAACAGAAAAATGCTTTTTTTCTGAGCTATTTTGGACAATAGCTTTTGACTTTAAATTGCCAGCAGAGTATTCTACTGACAAATATCTGCAAAGAATTTTGCAGAATTTTTAAAATCCCCATTCAGAAATCCTATTGTTAGTAATAATATTGGCAATATGTAGTAATAATAACTATATGACACAATAAAGCCAACAAGTAGTTGTGTTTATACAGTGACAAGGTTTTCAATGTAAGAAAAAAGAGATATAAAATTAAATAAAGTAAAAGCCATACAAGGCCATTCTGAACTGGAAACATCAATAGAAATATACAGATTTTTCTCCCCACAAAATATAAATATCTTCTAGTTTTTCCCACTGAAAAGGCCCAGAAGCAAACAATAATCTGTAAAAACGAACATCTCTAGCACCTAGACTGTAGTCTCTTAAATACCACTAAAAGAAACTACAGCTACTTGGAGAAATGGCTTAATCCAGGTCTAGGTCAGAAAATGTACAAGATGAGTTTGGGACATCTTCTTATGCTGGAAAACAAGGAAGCTCTCAAAGACTCACTCATGTCAAAAGAACCCTCTAGCCAACCAAAAACTGCAGCTGGACAAATTTGGGACCATCTGAATACCAGCAGAAATGACTGCAAGTGACTGAAACATGGAATACATAAAAATCCACCAGTTCATTATACCAAAGAAAAATGAGAACTCCAACAAAACAAAATCAATGTTAGCACTGAAGGTACCTAGAGCAACGAACTCCTTACTCTAGAAAATAAGCAATACAGGAGCTCAGAATCTATGTCTACACATATCTTTTAAAGAATTCCAGCCAATAAATGTAAACAGAAAAAATGGAATTAGAAAAACACCATTTTGTAGCCACTAACTGATTTAGACACAGATCTTTGCATGAAACAGTGATAAGGAACTTGACGGTAGAGGGGCTGTCACAATTTGACCTTCTAATGTGATTCAATATGAAATACACAGCATTGCTTATAAAGCCTTGTTCAACAGTTGGACCTGAATCCATTCAAGCCTTTAAAGCTAGAGAAACATGTCAAACCACCACTACCCTGAAAAAGATAAAGGCAAGTCTAGAATAGAGATGTTCTACAGAAGAAGTAGCCCAATATTTTCAAAGTGTATGGCATGAAATAAATGCTCTAGATTAAAAGAGACGTAGAAGTAAATATAATGTGCGGCCCTTGTTTGGATCCCAATTCAAATAAATTAACTGCAAAACCACATTCTTGAGAGATACAGGGAAATCTCAGTATGGACCAAATAACAGATAACAACAAATAATTATGGTTAATTTTATTAATGAGATTATTGTATGATGGTTAAATTTTTTTAGATGCACACTGAAGTAGGGAAGAAATAATATGATGGGTTTTAGGATCTGCTTTATAAAATAGTGCACCTAAAAACAACAAAATTAAGAAAGACAAACTGAAAATTGTGAAGTCTAGGGAATGAGTTTCATTTGTGTTTGAAAATTTTCATGCTAAAAAATGTGTAATATGAAAATAATTCAGTTATAATTACAAACCATTAAGTGCAAAATAGAGTAAAGCTATTTTTTAAAAAGTGCTCTACAAAAACTCAAGAACTTTGATTCTGTAAATGGATAATGAATTATTTAACATCAGAAGCCAAACATAGCTTCTTACACTGAACAAACAGCAAGAGTGTCACACAAAAAGAAAGTGAGGCAGAACCTTGGAAACAGCCAGACATTGGGTAAAATCCCAGTTAATTTTACTTTCACTGAATACCCACACGACTCTGCAAAACACTTGAGCTCTCTCAAGTTCCCTGTCTGCACAGTGGAGGGGCTACTATTTCACGGGGTTTGGTGGTTACCAAGTGATTCACGCTATATAAAGGAACCTACCACAAATAAGGCACTTGATGAATATTACTTCCTGTCTGCAAATTCTCAAGTGCCTACACTTACACAAGAACTAATTTAAAAGGTGGGTGTGCACAGAGGCGAACACCACACACTGGGACCTATTGGAGGGTGGAGAGTGGAAGGAGAAAGAAGATGAGAAAAAAAAACCTAATGGATACTAGGCTTAATGCCTGGCTGATAAAATAATCAGTACAACAAATTCCTATGACATACATTTACTTATGTGACAAACCTGCACACCCTGCAGATGTACCCCTGAACCTAAAAGTTAAAAAAAGAAAGGTGTTTGTGTATATGTGTGAGTGTATAAAAAACCTATCTCTAGCAAAACTAAGTACAAAAGCAAAAAATAACAGTATATATTAAAGATCTGTATGTATGATATGAAAAATGAAAACCATCAAACTTTGTAGAAAAAATAGAATGGCACTATATACATTTAAAATTCTATTGTTGAAATTAGCTGGACATGGTGGCGGGTGCCTTTATGTAACCCCAGTAGGAGGCTGGGGCAGGAGAATCTCTTGAACACAGGAGGCAGAAGAATCGCTTGAACGCAGGAGGCAGAGGTTGCAATGAGCTGAGATCAGCTCCAGCTGTGGGCGACAGAGCAAGACTTTGTCATCAAAAAAAAAAAAATTATATTGTTGAAATACAATTTCTGAGAGTTGAAATCATTTCCAATGATAAAACTGATCTACCCAAATCAACCTATACATAAAATTATAAAACGCTTTGGTGTTTAGAGAAAATAACCAAGTTCCTAAATTCAGCCTTAAAATTATAATACTGAAAGAAAACCCAAGAAAATGTTTTATAATCTTCGTCTTGAATCTGCAACTAAGATTCTTCTTTAAGTATGTGAAATAATTAAGTTCTAAATTTGAATGATGAAGATAATGTACCATACAAATTATATACACCAACATTGGTGTACGAACATCATTTACTTGGATTTACAGTGAGTTTCACATCAAAGAAAACACTCAAACTATAGCAAGTGATTCAAAGAAACTTCCTACAATCAAAGTGCTTCCACCTATCTTTTTATAGTACACTAAAAATTGAATTCACAGCACTCAACCTACTCCAATTAAGAAAAACAAAACTTAAAGCAACTTACCTAAACCCAAAATATCTTCAAAGTACCACGTTAGGAAACAAACACAAGCACATTTTAAAACACAGGCAGTTTTTTCAAGCCTCCACTATCTTAAGACCTTTCACATTTCACACAAAACACATCCATGAAAGAGAAGGTTGGGGCAGAGGTGAAAAGAACAAATGAGAAACAAAATAATTCTGAGATAGAGTAATATGACTAGTACTGCCTCATAACCAGAATTTTACAAACCAAAACAGTATGCTGTTCTGGTTCAAGTATCTGACATTCTCTCCCTGGTATCATGAGTGATCTTGAACTGCGTATTTGGTGCCAACCGGTACCTCCTGCCTACCCTTCCAGTTTCACTCTTTGCATTACCAAATGACTACAGCAGATTGGAATGTCACTTAGGACTAGGCATGAGAAAAACAAAAAGGTAAGCTGTGTAAATCAGCACAGGGACTTCTGAAAGGAGGTCAAGCTGTGTAGGAGGATTCTTATCAGTAGTAACTTACAAAAGGAACATAGAATCTTGATAGGAAAAGTGACACTGATGAAACTAGCTCACTGTTCAAGTAAGTTTTCTTAATTAATTCTCTTTGCAAAAGAGTATTATGGTGAAAAGAATCAATCAGTGAAGCAGATTCTCATTTAATGTTATGGAAACACTCTGTTCACTAGAATAATATTCTCAACTCTTGTTTTTGAGAATCTTCTATACTGTTAAATAAATATCCTAGGCTAACACATACACATACAGACTTCTAAAAAGTACATTCTGGAACAAATTCCCTAGGTAAGCAATGGAATACACAATAGTCATGAACTCAAAGACAGGGATACAGAATATGGCAAGAATATGGTAAGATGTATAAAGTTCCATGAAACAAAAACCTCAAAATCACTGATTCTGTTTTTATAACGTCACACTGTTTGAGATATCTCATATAAGGATACTCTTGAAGAAGATATTATCATTTCTAGCTATAATTGAACACAAAATAAGAAACAGCAACAAACAAGAATGCAGAATCAACCTAGAACATATAATACTAAACCTAAACATGTTGCTAGAAATCTCTTCTCCCCCACATATTATATTACATGATATAAAGATAAACATATAAAATCAAGGGAAAGGAAAAAGAACAAATAGTAATGATGACAATGCACTACAAATAACAAGAGTATAAATGCCTGCCTTATGCTAAACATTGTGCTAAGTACTTTTTATGCATTATCTACTCCAATTTTCACAACAACCGCATAAGGTAGGTGTTATTACTGTTCCTGTCTTACAGATAAAGAAATGGGGTCTAAGAAAGATCAAGTAAATTGACCATGTTCACAGAGCTAATACCAATGGGCGAGAATTCATACTCTGGCAATTGTGAAACAAGTCACACTTTCGGCCACTATGCAGCACTGCGTCTCATCCTGCTGTATAAAAATAAGGGTGGAACACACCCAGTTCCAGCAACATGGCAGACTAAACAATCAGTAATCATTGTACTATACGATAAAGAATACAAAATAAACATTCTGTTTAATACACAGCTGAGTCTGTAAAAAAGAGAAATCCAATTAAAGGGAAGTAAAGGCTAGATAAACGTATGAAAAACATGCTCACTTACTGAAATCAGGGTAACAAATTGAAATTATTATTTCAAATACTTTAGAGTATATCAACAAATCTGAATATATTGAGGAGGGTGAAAACTAAAGTTTGGAATATAAATTGGTATAACCATTTCAATGATCAATTTCACAGGACCCAAAAAATCTGAATCTAAATACTCTACTTCTAGGTATTCATCCTAAAAATTTTACATCAGTACAGAAGAAAACATGGACAAGAGTGTTCATTAAATCCATATTTGTAACAGTGGAAAGGTATATACAATTTATCAATCTCTGGATAGGGACAGAGATAGAATACGATTTATTTAGACAACAGAACACCGCAAAGCTGTTAAAAAAACTGTATCTACTCATATGAAGCTTCACATCAGTCGTTTTCTTGCGGGAGGCAGAAAGGGAGAGAGAAAACCCTTTCGCTATGTCTATAACTCTTAATTCCTTCAGTTTTCTGGATGCTATTTAACTAAAAGAAATGTAAATAATAGTAATATATCCTTTGCTGATGTGGGGATCAAATGAAATAAGAGACTGGTTGTAATGTCTGAATCGCTGCTAGGCATGGAACATGTTGTCAAACAAATGTGACCACAACAGTTACGAACAAACTCAAGCCAAGGTGTTCAAAAAGCTTGCCATTTAGGGAGGAGCTCTTGTTTCACCAAAGTGCTGCTCTCACAATTTCACATCGGGTAAATCAAGAAAGACTTTTGGGATCCTTGAGCAAAGCCTAATTGTAGGGAAAGAACACTCCAAGCCCAGGGAACAGGTACTAAAACCCCAGGCAGAATCCTGGTTGGCATAACTGACAAATAGCAAGGAGATTCCTTGTGGCTAGAAGCGAAAAAACGGTATTAGGAGTAAGATTTGTAGGTCAAGGTACACTTTGAGTGATTAAAAAAAATTGGGGAGTCTGAATAGAAACATTATTTAACTTAAGGTTTAGAAGTATATGTCTGTGTAGGAAACAGTAAGGGGGCAAAGGCAGACAACGGAAATAAATTAAATTAAGACTAAGAGGTTACTGGAACAGCCCAGGTGGTAGATGAAGTTAGCCTGGATTAATTCAGTAGTAAGAAGCAAAGATGGTGAGAAGTGGTTAAATTATAAAAATATTTTGAAAGTAGAGCTGACAGAATCTGCTGTTAAGATTAGATATGATCATGGTCTGAGAGAAGAAAGGAATCCAGAAGAATGCCAGGCTGTGGACATGAGCAACTGGTAAAGTGAGCTGCTGTTCACTAAGACTTAGGAGACGGCTGAAGCAGAAGCAGGTAAGAGTATGGTGGTGGGAAATCAGAGTTCAGTTTTGGACAGGCTTACTCTGAGATGCCTAGAGTGCACCTAAGTAGAGCTGTCCAGTGAGGGACTGGTTATATAGGGCTGAAGTTCAGAACAAGGGCCACACTTAGAGATGTAAATTTGGAATACATTAGCACTTAAAACCACAAAAAAGAAGTATTTCACCTAGGGAATAAGTGGAGAAAAGAGGATGTGCAGGGATCAGACCCTGAGGTCAGGGCAACAGGCCAGTCCGGAAGACCAAGTGAAGGAAGAATTTGATGGAAGATGGGATCAACTGCTGCTGCGTCAGAAGATGAAGTGACTGGATTTGGCAACATGCAAGTCTTTGATGACTTTGAGGAGAGTGGTTTTCGTGAAGTTAAGAGTGTACCCCCACTTAAGGTAAAAAAGCAAATGAAGAGGGTTCTAAAATTTAACTTTCATCTTTAAAATTAAACAACTTAAACTGATAGAGTACAGACATACCTCACTATTTTTTTATTGTAGGGACGACAGGTTTGCATCAATCAAATAACTAAACTGGCAAAACAATAATACAATTATTGAATGTCTTAATATAGATTCAGTTGATGAATTAAACAATATTTGATTTCTACTAACTCAGAGTTTTAATTATGACTTTTCTAATAGATTAACTCCCCTGAAAATGCCATTTCCTAGACATCCTATACTCCTCCCCCAAATCACATACAAGGTTCTCTTTTTTTTTTTTTTTTTGAGACGGAGTCTCGCTCTGTCGCCCAGGCTGGAGTGCAGTGGCGCGATCTCGGCTCACTGCAAGCTCCGCCTCCCGGGTTCACGCCATTCTCCTGCCTCAGCCTCCCGAGTAGCTGGGACTACAGGCGCCCACAACCGCGCCCTGCTAATTTTTTGTATTTTTAGTAGAGACGGGGTTTCACCGTGGTCTCGATCTCCTGACCTTGTGATCCGCCCGCCTCGGCCTCCCAAAGTGCTGGGATTACAGGCGTGAGCCACCGCGCCCGGCAAGGTTCTCTAAGATACACCAGAAAACAAAACACTTGTTGTTGTTTTTTTAATATTTCTTTGTTCAATCTTCAATTATTTACTGTGATGTTTGTGGAAATAAACTGAAAAAAAGCCATATCATAAACATACATCACAACAAATAAAAAGTCAATAATAAGTAATCAGACAACCTTAACTATTTACAACTATCAGTACGGTTGATTTCTACAAAGCTCATGGCTTATTTTTGAACTTTTAAAAGTTCATGCACTGGTTTTCAGGGAGTTTGGTTTATGTTCATTTATCCCAAAAAAAGAAAAAACATCCCATAGTTCATTTTGAGAAACTTCTCAATGTCACTGAAGTAAAATTATTTTAGTATTTTTGTAGTCATATTAAAAATTAGGGACTTAAAACATCTAAACTAGTCAACATTTAAAGACCTCATTAACAAACCTACATCCAAGGCTTCTTCCAATACCACGCAGCCCAGTGATAGCAGATTTGAACCTCATTTAAGGAAAAAAAGACCGCCCAAGCTCTGATAAACTGGTACCTACTAAATGTAAAAGAAATGGGGTCCTAGCTATCAGCTGTAACTCAAGTGACATGGTTTGGCTGTGTATCCCCACCCAAATCTCATCTCCAATTGCAATCCCCATATGTCAAGGGAGGGAAGTGACTGGATCATGGAAGCAGTTTCCCCCACGCTGTTCTTGTGACGGTGAGTGGAGATCTGATGGTTTTATAAGCATCTGGCATTTCCCCTGCTTGCACTCACTTCTCTCCTGCCACCTTGTGAAGAAGATGCCTGCTTCTCCTTTGCCTTCTGTCATGATTGTTAAGTTTCCTGAGGTCTCCCAGCCATGTGGAACTGTGAGTCAACTAAACTTCTTTCCTTTATAAAAATTACCCAGTCTTGGGTAGTTCTTTATACCAGTGTAAAAACAGACTAAGACACTAAGATATTTCGGGTTTTAAAAAATAAGTGCTCACTCAGTCTTTTTAGTTAAATTTCAAGTCCCTTAAAAATAAGAAAACAAAGCCGTAAGAAATACTCATTTAGGCCAGGCGTGGTGGCTCACGCCTGTAATCCCAGCACTTTGGGAGACCGAGGCAGACAGATCACTTGAGGTCAGGAGTTCGAAACCAGCCTGACCAACATGGTGAAACCCTGTCACTACTAAAAATACCATCTGCCTGTAACCCCAGCTACTAGGGAGACTGAAGCAGGAGAATCGCTTGAACCTCGGAGGCGGAGGTGCCAGTAAGCCGAGATCGCGCCATTGCATTCCAGCCTGCGCAACAAGAGCAAAACTCTGTCTCAAAAGAAAGAAAGAAAGAAAGAAAAGACAAGAAAAGAAATATTCATTTAATAGCAAAAACACCATAAAATTAGAAGACCAAAATGACTGAGTAGGAAAAACTATTTATAAACACAGTAAAACGTCAAAATGTTATTTAGAAAGGATTTTCCACAAAAACTGATGAGAATAAAACAAATTTCTTGACAGGAAAATAGGCACTTCGCATAGAAAGAAAATAAAGATGGCAAGAAACATTCGTGAAAGATGACCTGCTAAGTGCAGTGGCTCATGCCTGTAATCCCAGCATTTTGGGAGGCCAAGGCAGGCAGACTGAGCCCAAGAGTTCAAGACCAGTGTAGGCAACACAGTGAGACCACACCTTTATACAAATTTCTTAAAAATTAGCCGGGCATGGTGGCACATGCCCATAGCCCCAGTGACTCAGGAGGCTGAGACGTGAGAATCATTTGAGCCTGGGAGGTGGAGGCTACAGTGAGCTATGATCACGCCACCGCAGTCCAGTCTGAGTGACAGAGTGAGACCCTGTCTCAAAAGAAAAGAAAAGAATGCTCAATCTCAACAATGAACAAGGAATTATGAATTTTAAAACCAATGACACATTACTTTTTACCTGTCAGACTGAAAAGTTTAATTCATAATATGCAGTGTTAGGTAAAGGGTCATAGTCACAACAGTGGTAGCATAAACTGGAGGGCCCCCTACCTTTTGAATAACTTGGTAGTTTATAAACATTTTCAACAAGTACAGCCTTTGACTCAAATTCCACTCATAGGAATCTATTTTATGGAAATACGCAAGTATAGGAACATATGTGCACAAAAATGTTCATAGCAGCATTACTGAAACAGTGTACTGTAGAAATAGTGTTCATTAATCGTTAAGAAAATGACTAGTACATGGATTATACAGCTACTAAAAAGAATTATATTTATACATACTTTTATATAAATATGGGAGAATTTCTTTAATAAAGCATGTTGCAGAAAAGTATATATTCTATGATCCAATTTTTGTAAAATAAAATTCAAATACAGCTGTGCTAAATGGTGCATTTCTGTAATCCCAGCTATTTGGGAGGCAGGAGGATTGCCTGAGTCCAGGATTTAAGAGACCAGCCTGAGCAACACAGCAAGATCCCATCTCAAAACACACACACACACACACACACACACACACACACACACTTCATTTTTGAGTCCACAGAGCAAAATTGGGAAAGACACACTTAAAAACTCCTTACAGTGGCTATGTCTGGATAGCCAGAATTCAGAGGCAAAAGGGAGACCTTCAAATTTACCCTACAGACTCCATTCAAAAAACATGAACTAAATTTTACCCACATAAATCTTAATAAATACAAGCTCTCCATATCTCCTGCTATAAAACTTAAGTTTCCCTTTGAGTAAAACAGGTCAGTTACTGCCCACCTGAAAAAGCTTACATTAGTCTTCAACAGTAACTATCCCAAGAAGGTGTTTCTCCTTTAGTCAGATATTGAAATGGTAACACAAAAGGTTCTAATTATATGAGCAGATTATAGTACCAGGTGAAAAGTAGCAGCATATTCTCAGAATAAATCTATTATTTCTTACAATGTACTACCAAATCATGAATATCTGCAATGAGCTACTTATATTTAATAAATTTTTGCTGTAAGTTATCCAATTTCTAAAGAAATTCACACAAGCCCAGCAAGGGGCCACACTTTCAAAGCTTTAAATAAAAGGTTTCAAATTTACCGTGCTGAGTTTATGTATGACAGTTATGCCCTTACTGATCAACTTTCATTAATTTCTTAATGCATGCATTCTTCAATTATCCACTGGCACATCGTGTCCTCCTCTGGAAGACCACACAGCCTGGTCTCTGCCCTCAAAGAGCTCAAGTTTAGTGCAATACCCTTTTAAGTACAAGTACTAATGCCCATTCGTCAATCTTAGGAATAAAACAACTCTCTTATACTTAGTGCTTAATTCAGTGAGGAATATTGTCACACCCTTGACTGTAAGTAGATTTCCCCAGAGCAACTTTTTCTTCTCATATTGTAGGGTGAAGAGGTCAGGAATTGTTAAAGGGGCATTTTAGCAATCTGGAGTCCTCTAGGTGATGAAATCTTGGGGAAATTAATGTAACATTTGAGTAGAGAATGGACTAGAAGCAAAGAGACCAATCACGTTTACAATGGGGGGGGGGTAATATTTTCACATAGGCTAATCTGAGAGAGAATACTGGAGAAATAAGTCAAATTCCAACTTTGTCAGCTACCAATAAGTCAGCTCCCCAAGTGCACTTGATTCCTACTGAATCTCCAGGATTCAATTTATTTTCCTCCCCTATCCTATGCCATTACTCATTAGCTATTATTGTATTTCCTCAGTTCCTCTCTTCCAAGACTGGCCACCAAAATCAAACACAGTTTTAGTTTTGTTTTCTATACCTTTTTTTACAGATAGTAGCAAATGACTAAAAGTTCATGTATTTTTATAAAACTTCACTGGAGATGCTAAAGACAACCACCAAGGCAGAGGACTTGAAAAACAGCAAAAGCCAGTATTTCCTGAGCAATATTCTCAATTGACTGCCAATCTAAAATTGGAAATCAATACTGGATTTTAGTATAGGCAAACCATAACCTAGATTACTTCACCTAGAAATATGTAGTCCAGATTCTGTGATGAAAGCAATATGTCAACATAGTGAGATGAAACCAAGTATGTGAAACAATACATCCTAGTAGAGGAAGGAAGACAGCACAGTAAATAGCAGTTACCATGAAATCAGGCCCTCCATCAACCCATCTTGCAGAGGATCCTGTGACCCAGGAATGCCAGCCAAATTTTTAAATATCTAAATAAGCATACACAGTTTGAAGTCAATAAATGCTAAGTATACTATGTCAGCTAGAGTCATTATCAGTGTGCCTCCCTGACCTCAGCCCTATGGCCCCATAGTTAATTATGGGGCATTTTTTCATTGAGAGAATGAGTAGAAGAACATCGATAATCCAGCATTACAATACACACTGTCCTGAGAGATGAGCAAAATGGAATCAACTAAAGGAGATAAGGAAAGAATAGCTCCAGAAAAAGGCTAGTATCATTACCAAGAAAAAAAACGGGGTGGTAAATAAAGCCTTTTATGGTCCCACAGTGGGCAACTGGTTTTGGTAATCAGGAACTCAAGGCTATCAAGAAAAGCAGTTCTAGGAGTGTTTTGGGGATAGAAGCAAGAAAGGCAAGGGTTAGATGAGTCAGGAGCAGATAGGGGAAAGGGACAATTCTTGCAGGAAGTGGGAGTAGAAATGTTTGTTGAATGAATGTTGAGATAAAACATGAAGAGTTACAAAACTTTAGCAAAGTTTTTTTTTAATTAAAAAATAAAACCTGAGTGCCTTTTAACAGAACAGAAATGACCAAAGATGAGTGAATGGAAGGTAGCAAGAAAGGACAGAGGAAGAGAAGTAAGAAAGAAGGAATGAAAGGGCAGCTGCAAAGTCCCAGAGGAATGGGATCTCAAAAGAAAGGCATTGGTGAGAATTCAGAGGGCTCTTGAAGTAATAAAATAGATAACAATTATAAAAATGTTTCCAGTAGTAGAAAAAAAATTAGCAACATAAATTGAAACACTCTGATATATTACAGACATCACAGATGATCAAAGAATAGGAATCTTTACAGAATGCTAGGAAGGGGGGCATTTAAGAGGATACCGAAAAAACATTAAAGCAAAATCAGGGAGTAGAAATTAAATTAAATGCAATTTAACAAACTTTAAAGCAAGATCATGGAGGACAAAGTTTAGTAGGTGACACTTTCTAAACTTTCCTCTCTCTGACATCATTGTACGGTATATATATTTTTTTCCTGTATTAGACTTCTATGCCCATTCCCTTCCAGTATAGTTAGCCAGTTCCCCTTCCCCAGCCCACAGGATATTTTGTTCTAAGGCTTTCTGTCCTAGGTTCTTGTCTCTCTTCACACAACTTTTTCCTCGTAGTCTCCTCTATGCCTTGGCTACCTGCTACCTACCACAATCACCCTGAATCCCCTGGCTCTCTTCCTCTTAACTGCCTATGTAGGATGATGCCTCTGGGAAATCCACAAGCACCTCAAATTTGGTATATCTCAAAGAGAACTTTTTATTTCCTCACTCAAATCTAATCTATCACTGACATTTTTTATTCCGGTTAATGACACCATCACCTACCCAAAGCAGCCAAGCAAAAAACTGGGGTTTCCCTGGACTGCTTTCCTTTCTCTCAGGCAATCTCCTCGTCGGTCTCCAAATTCCAATTTACCTCCTTCAGTTTCATTTTCTCCTTCCCTGTTACCTTAGTTCAGGCCTTTACCTCATGGACACAAGCGCAGGAAGGCCTGAAGGTCCCGCCTTCAAGTGTGCCCTCCCTTCACTCCACAGACTCAGCTGCCACAGAGGTCCATCTGAACTGCAAACCTCCTCACGTTCTTTCATCTTGAATGTTCTTAACTTCCCCCCCTTTACTCCACAGACTCAGCTGCCAGGGAGGTCCATTTGAACTGTCAACCTCCTCATGTTCTTTCATCGTGAATGTTCTTAACTTGGCTTACAAGGCCCATAAGAACTGACCATGGTTTACACCTTTGGTTTCATAACTGGCAACTGGCTCCTCAGCCCCAAACCAACTAGTATGTACACCCGCTTGTACACACAGACACACATATAGTATTCTTCTCAGTCACAACATGATGCCATGAAAACATATGGCCCCAAGATCTTAGCAGCTTACAACAGCAAAGCTGTATTTCTTTCTCATGGTAACATCATTCTGTGAGTAGCTGGAGCTCTGATCTAGTCATCTTCATTCTGGCACTACGGTTCAAGAATGAGCCCCAGCATGGGACACACTGATTCACAGATGACACAAAAAGGCACACAGAAGCATGAAACGGACTCCAATCTTCTGCTCAGAAACAGTATCTGTCACTGGCCGAAGAAAGTCACATGGTCAAACTTGATGTCAAAAGGGCAAAGGCCATACAATCCTCTTACAAGGAGGACAGTGAATAACTAGGAATAGTACAATCTGCAAGCCACAAAATGGGCCTGCGTATTCACACACGTCTGTGCACAGATTCAACCAATTTGAATTATTTTTAAATAAGGTCTCAAGCCTTACCCCTTTGCCCAGCTATTTCCTACAAATTTTTCAGGATTCAGAATGAACATCACTTCCTAAAATGAACTCAGTTAAGCTTCCCTGACTAGACAAGTCCTGGAAAGGTCCACTGCCCATGAGCTACCTACCAGGTCTCCCCTCCTCACAGCACTGAACACACTGCTTGCCTGCTGTGCCTGTCTTCCACCACAATGAGATTCTGCCGCAGCTGCAGCGCTCCTCTTGCTCAGCACGGCACCACCGTGCTAGCACAGTGTGTACACACAGTAGGTACAAAGAGGATACATCTCTGCTGCAGGAATGCTGGTCCCCTTCCCCATAGAATATTCCTTCTCATCTAAAGACTCCAGTCTGTAAACATGTGCCTGATTCCCACCACCCAAACAGAGCATTTACCATACTACTGCCATTTTTCCCCAATTTATCTCTCATACTGAAATGGGAGCTTTTTGAGAAAAAGACCATGTGCCAATTAAGTGTCGCATGCTCAGCAAAACTCACATATAGTGGGTGACCACTCAGTGAGCGAATGTGGAAACAGAGACAGAAGGGAACACATGTACTGAGGGGAGGGCTACGAGTCAACCTCAAGCCCCAGATCTCAGTGCCAGTTACCGCTCCCTCTTCTTAAGGCACAGCAAGCTCATTAGATAACCGTTCACTTCCTCCCTTGAGATCACAGATTACTTCATTCCTTCATCTCTGACAAAGTCTGACTCCTAACAGGCTCTCGACAAATACCAGTCTGAATAAGTACATTATCCTCAGATAAATCCCTACAATTGAAGAAAAATGTTTAAATGTCCATAATTTTAACAGGGCTAAGCCATTATTGGAAAAAAAAAAAAAAAAAAAAAGCAGCAGAATTTCCCAAGCTTCTCGGCCCATGAAACAGGCACATAACTATTTCCGAAATGTTAGCTGTTCATAGGCATCAGTTCATGAAAACAATAATTTCCATTACATTTAATGTAAAACCTGAAGTGTTTCTCAAATATCAAGCTGGTGATACCAATCACATGCATTTGTAATTACATACTAAAATAAAACGTCTAAAATGCCGTTACACTAATAAAATGTTAACATTACTGATTCATCAGAAGCTTCCGTTCAGAAGCTACACAAATTATAAACAGGCTAGCACTTCGTGCTTGGGTGCCACCTGGTTAAAAAAAAGTTTTTGAAGTTAAATTATATTTTATGCAAGAATATTGGCCTCAAGAATCTAAAAGCAAATGCTACATTAAACCGATACACATAAGGAAAATATAGTGGGTGAACAATTGAAGTTACCTGCATCTAAGCATCCTACAACACTAGCAGAATGAGTAGTTCTTCGTTTATTCTCATCACAGAATCAGACAGGCTAACATGTGGTTCTTAAAATCAAATATTCAGAGTGCCCATGATTCATGAAAGAAAAATATTCCTAACTTCCTACCTAGAAACTTCTTCCAGGGCTACACGCCAAGCTTCACTGTTTCTTACAAGAAGAAAAAACAAAGGCTCATCACCAGAGAAGACAGGCTGTAGGATGTAAGAAGGTACAACAGGCCACTGTATCTAAGATCCTCCCCTTTTCACTTGAAATGCAAATATTTGTTCAATAGATGTTGAATAACTGTTAGTAATAAAGAATAATCTCTTGAAGATTGTTAACATTCAAATGTTATCTGGGGAAAAATTGCTAGTTAATGTGTAAATAAAAGTCTGTGACAAAATTTAACTGAGTGATGGCAGTAAGGAGAACCAGAGTCTCCAAGAGTCACAGAATAAACACATTTTGTTTATTGTTTAATTGTAAGCACAGACCAGGGAAGGGCTAGGGAAACATCCAGAGCAAAGTCTGGCAGGGCAGCACCAAGAGGAAGCCCAGTAAGAGGACAGGGACTAAGCCAGATGGCAAGATGGCGAGGGCAGGCACGAGGATCTCCACAAACGCAGCATCACAGCCAATGCTGTCAAAAAGGCATCTGAACCTTGGGTAGGTCTTGCCCTCCTTTCTTTCCTAAAGGCATAAGAAAGTAATCAGTGAAGCTATCAAGACTTCTTCACTGAACTCCTCACTCATATTCCAATTTCTGGTTGCTATATAAGATACAAGGTTTGTATATAGTTACAAAACAAAATACGGCATGTGTCACCTAGGCTACAAAACACAGAATCTACTATTACAATGATAAAATTATAATAGGGCTTTAAAAAGTCTAGATGAAAATCAATACATCATGTATTTATGTGTGATATACATGTATATGCACGTAAGTACAAGATCCAAATAAAACAGAAAAGATGTTTTATCACATTACGCCTGTGGTTCTTCCTGAAAATTATGTTCTAAATTTTCTACTTAGATATTATCTTCCTATAAAACTTCCAAACACTGGTTTCATTGCAGTGATCTTAAATTTTTGGATTTTACAAACATAGTGGTTAAGAGAAGGTTCCAGAATCAGGGGATGTGGGTTCCAATCATTGTTCTGTGGCTTACTAGTTTTGCATACCCTTAAGCAAGTTATTTAATCTCCCTGTGCCTTGGATTCTTCATCCAGAAATGGGAACAGCAAAAGGACATACCTCACAGGACTGCTTGGAGAACGTAAAAAGATAACATACACAAAGCATTTACACTAATGTCAGGAATGTATCACCTGTGTTCACTACATGTGATGTATTACAATTACTACCAGAATAACGTGATTTTAAAAACTAGATTCCTGACGGATGCATGGCTGGTTAAGAAACACGATTCAGTACTACAGATGCAAACAACTAATAAGCAGATACAGCTCAACATATATACAAACTTTTTTCCAAAATAAAATAAAATGTTTAAAAAAAAAAAAAAAAGGCCTGAAAAGCAACTCATTTCTTCAGATAGTAGAACACTGGGTAATTTGTTACCTTTATTTCTGTTTGTATTTTTCCAAATGCTCTAAAATAAGCATATTTGAATAATGGAAAGAAGCAAGTATTTTTTAACTGTATCTTACTACAGTGAAGCAAACATACTAGCTCACATGTTCAAGAATACACTTTAAAAATCAGCCATAAAATATCATAAATTTTTTTAACGTTTTTCCTGATTTACTAGTCTTAATTTCACTGTCCTTCATATTCTCAAAACTAACAATGTCATGAAGGTAATAAAATTTCTTATAAATTAATATCAGCAAGTTTGGCACAAAAGCCACATTAATTGTACTATGAACTCACTGAAGTCACCTTTGCCAATCTTAAATTAAAAACACATTTTTAAATATTTGAGGTCTTAAATATTAAATGCAGTAAAAACACTGTCCATGGTACTCCTGGCAGACTTCTCCTGAATAAGCAAAAGCTTAGCTGATTTACAAAAGAATCATTACAAATTCATATATTCACCGACTAGGATTTTTCATCTGTATTAATTGTCCTGATAAACTAAAACAAAGTTTGCTAATAAGCATGATTTACTAAATGGTTAAAAATTGTGTACCATCATAATAAGCATGTTTCACCAAATGGTTAAAAATTGTGTACCATCATAATAGTTTAGTAATGTTATCTATAATAATTAAATTGGTGACTCGAAAACTCAAAATGCATTTGCACTCATCCATAAATTAACAACACAATATATTTTGTGCAAAACAAGGTGCCACTAAGTAGAAATAAAACTAATCTTAAGTGATGCTAATCTTAAATATAAATGCAGTACTCATTCTGTTTTTATCACACATTTTTTTAATATACCCACATATTATTTTGAAGTATTAAAAACCCATATGTGCATGATGGGTCTTAGAACATAAAATACTGTCTGTGTCTGTGTGTCTGTTTCTCACGAAATAAGCTAAGAGAAAATACAACTAAACATAGTAGGAAAAAAAGACGTCCTTAGACAGCCGATGGTTGGCATAACTCAAGAGTTTGTATTTGGGGGACGGAGACTGAAAGGGCAGACAAGTGCCAGAAGGAAGGTCTAAGCCACATTAAACAACAGCATAACTCCCCATTGTGCTGAATACATGAAACGCCACTGCTCCCTGCACTACAAGATCTATAAGTAGAACTTGAAAATGTCCCATAACTAGGTGTGGCTTAGGTCACATCCCAAGTGAACTCAAGTAATAAAAGTTGATGGTCATCACTCTAGCTAATAGCTTGTGGCCAGTATTCTCAAGTAACAAAAATGTAAATGTGTACATCTTAGCACTGATAACTAAAAATTAAAAGGAGGCATTTATAAATACAGAAAATATATAATGCGTAAAATAACTATGTTGAAATGTATCCTTCCATAATAATGAGCTCTATGTTCACATTTTAAAATATTATACATTTATATCATAGCCTTACTTGGAAAACACCATAATATCTACCTTAGAACACACATATTTTTTAAATCAGCCCTAAAACTCATCACTAAACACTCTAGGGCAGCAGCTCATAAACTGCAGTCCATGAATCCCCAAGGTTCCCTGAGACCCTTTCAGGTCATCCGTGAGATCAAAACTATTTTCTTAATAATACTTGGACAGTACTAGCCTTTCTCATTTTGTTGGAATTTGCATGAATGGTCAAAGCAATGATGAGTATAGCTGATGGCACCTTAGCACCACATCAAGGAAGTAGCATCAAAATGCACTATATACAAAACGTATGTTTTACTGCTATGCGAACTTCTTTAAAAAGCCAGTTTCACTTAAGAATGTCTTTGATACAACAGAAAAAAAATGATTGATTTCCTTGAAAATTGAGTACATGTTTGTTTGTTCAATTATGTGCCAAAATGGGCGTACATAAAGCCCTTCTACTTCTGCATACCACAGCTTGACGGCTGTCTCAAAAAAAAGTATTTCAGCAATTGAATCAGTCACTTCTTTCATGGAACACCATTTTTTCACTTGAAAGAACAACTGTGCTTATTTAGGCTTGGATATTTGACAGACATTTTGTCAAAAATGAATAAAGCAAGCTTATCTCTTCAAGTGCTACCTATGACAGGGATGTCAATAATAAAATTTGAGCTCTGAAATGAAAATTTTAAAAAAACTTGTATCCACTACTGAGAGTTTGAGAGCTTCCCCATATTTATAATTTTTCTGATGAGATCAGTGGTGATATTAACAAAAGTTAACATTTTGATATTCTTTAAAGAAATTTGTCAACATTTAGTAGATTTGCATAACTCAGTGAATCGATTTTTCCTAATAATCAACATGAGGGAAGAAAATCACACGTGAGTAAAAGAACCATTCAAAGTGCAAGGCAGACAAATTTTTTTTTTGAGACAGGGTCTCACTCTGTCACCCAGGCTTCAGTGCAGTGCAGTGGCTCCTTCACAGCTCACTGCAGCCTTAACCTCCTGGGCTCAAGCAATCGTCCTGTCTCAGCCTCCCAAAAAGCTGGGAACACAGGTTATGTGCCACCCTGCTTGTTAATTTTTTTTTTTAAATTTTGGTAGAGACGGGATCGCACTGTGTTGCCCAGACTGGCCACAAACTTTTGGGCTCAAGGAATTCTCCTGCCTTGGCCTCCCAAAGTGCTGGGATTACAGGGATGTAATCCACTCCACTGTGTAGAGTATGAAAAGTATTTAAAAGAATCTCCCAAAGGAGGATAGCAGAAATGAAAATAAAGTAAGCTCCAATTAGAATCCTTGACACAACTGATTTTACTCCCAATGTCTCTTAAAAATAATCATTCCGGCCGGGCGCGGTGGCTCAAGCCTGTAATCCCAGCACTTTGGGAGGCCGAGATGGGCGGATCACGAGGTCAGGAGATCGAGACCATGCTGGCTAACACGGTGAAACCCCGTCTCTACTAAAAATACAAAAAAATTAGCTGGGCGAGGTGGCGGGCGCCTGTAGTCCCAGCTACTTGGGAGGCTGAGGCAGGAGAATGGCGTGAACCCAGGAGGCGGAGCTTGCAGTGAGCTGAGATCCGGCCACTGCACTCCAGCCTGGGCGACAGAGCGAGACTCCGTCTCAAAAAATAAAAAAAAATAAAAAAAAAAAAAATAATCATTCCATGGGTGGCAGGAGGGGTGTTTTCATGGCGCGATGCACCGTGACTTGTTATTCAAGATGTATGTCCACTGTTCCATCTACCAGGTTTTATACCCTTCCAAAAAAAAAAAAAAAAAATCATTCAAATTAATGGCATTCACAACAACCTGGATGGGACTGGAGACTATTATTCTAAGTGAAGTAACTGAAGAATGGCACACCAAATACTGTATGTTCTCACTCCTAAGCGCGAGCACTTATGAAAATACAAAGGTATAAGAATGACACGATGGACTTCAGGGAGTCGGGGGAAAGGGTGGGAAAGGGTTGAGAGATAAAAGACTACTAACTGGGTTCAGTGTATACTGCATGGGTGATGGGTGCACTAAAATCTCACAAATCACCACTAAAGAACTTACTCATGTAACCAGATACCACCTGTTCTCCAAAAACCTACAGAAATAAAAAAATTTAAAAAATAATTCCAAGTTTCTGCCAATGAAATTAATGCAAAAAGTGTAATGTAATGTAACCTAATAACTCATTTAAAAGTTCACGTAAAATCATATTATTGAAAAACAAATGTTCTTTGCAACCTATGTAAAATCATGGTATACTGCACGAGCATCTAGGAGTCTGCAGCACTCAGAAGTTTATTTGGATAACAATAACAATATTTAAAATAACATATTTGAAAGATATCTTCCCAATCTATGAATTTTATACTAAGCATGTTTATAAGAGGTTATGAAACTTAAAAAATACAATGTTTTTAAAATAGTGGATAGTGTCTGAGGGTGACCATATTGTCACTCCCATTTCATTTTCTCTACTTAACATACAGAACCAAAGCCAAAGAAGACGGGTGAAACTGGCAATCTCAAATCTCAGTACCAAAAGCTGGTAACAGTGAAAAAAATGACAGAATTTTTGGTGGTTCTCCTATAAAAAATCAGGAACTAGAATAATAAGTAGGCCACAATGGAAAGTACCACTATGAGCAAACAAGAATAAAGAGAAAGTAAATTCTTGGAAGAACCAAAAGTTTTAAGTTTGCGAAGAGCAGAAACTGCCTGATTTTCCTTTAATAGAACATGTATGAAATCAAGCAAGAGAACTTGCTAGGATTCTGAATAAAACAGCCCACTGCACCACTCAGCCAATAAAACACCCCCCAAACAACAGTAACAAATGAGCATTTTTTTCACGGATCATAATGTTGGGTCAATCTTTCTTCTGTTCTGAAAATCAAAAGTACTTTCAGGTTGAGTTTTAGGAGGCAAAACGCACGACTTCCTCATTTAGAAACAACCTAGCCTGCTGCTGTTACTATAGTCCGGTGGCAGAGCTAGACTAGAGCCAGTCTCAACTGCAGTATGTACTTTTCAGCCTGCTTCTACCCTACCGAAGAGGAAGATGGTTTTCAAAACACACAAAGAAAGGTCCGAATATTCTGTGAAAATGGTCTTGTCCTGTCAGCCTAGGTCAATCGGGCACTAATAAACTTCAGGAAGTTTGAAACTGCAGAAACTGAAAACACAGTGCCAGCAAGTCCACCCTGCTCATACCTCGAGTTAAAGGAGACAACTCCAGTTTATGCCTGTTGTCCTGGTATAATGATTAATAGTGCCCACTTGCACTCACAGGGTTCCATATGGCCAGTCTAACTAGAAAGGACTGACGCTTACAAGATAAAGCGAGTTGTGTATATTCAGCCTAAAAACATAACAAAATGTAAACATGTGCAACGAAGACTGACATTTCTTATTTTCTGTAAGCCACACAATTTTAACATTAAATTTCTTGGGGCAAAAGCACAAAAATTTTGGCTCTTTTCCAGCCATAGTAAACTATTCTATTTCAGTTCCTCAAAAGTTTCACTCATGACATATACGAATAAATTCGTAAAGTATAAAAATTCAAATTATTCTTTACTTTTGGAAACATACTGGGAAAATACCTTCCTGCTTATATTTGAACCACCTCTCTATATGCTTTTTCTCACTTTATTAAGCACATTCACTTTCTAAATTAAATTCTAATATGGTTTTGGTCAATCATATACATCAAAATGATTAGTGAATTTTATGTTTTTATGGTTGCTAGAATAAAATCTCAACCAGCTGACTTGAGCTAGGCAATGATCTCCCTTACCACCTCTCAGCCTGCTTTAGCCCAGTTACACACAACGAGAAATGTTAAGAAAAATCTTCTAATCATGAATAAAGATGGTACAATTTTGAGAACATGCACACACCTGTTATGAACTCCTACATACGGAGACACGAACTGGAAGCCCACCAGTAGATTTTCAGGCCCTATCAGCACATCAGTGTTAGCCAACTCTGACAGGCCCAGAACTGGTTAAAGGGTCTGTGGGATTTGGCACACTGCTTAGTATCCAACTTGCAAGTGTAAATGTAGGTCACACAGATACATTTGATCCCCGTCTTCAGTATCTACAAGGTGAATGGGTATACCCTATATACAATCAGCCAGAAAACTAACTGAAATAGCAAACATTTGAACAACAGCAGAAATCAAGACTCGATCTAACCTGAAAATAATTTTCAACTGAGAAGTTCAGTCTCATATGTTCAATAACTGCCATCTGCATACACATTTTATTTATAATAAAGAAACATGTTTATATCAAAATAAATGCTATACTACTTATTAGTACATACTGACATTACACCAAAATTCAAGTCTTTACGGTAAAACTGTTTATAAACAAATTAGTCTATGCCACCATATTAACCAACACCTAGAAATAATGCTTTATATACTGCAATTGCTCAATCAAATCCTTAACGACAATCATAAACGTTTCTTAAGCTTCCCACCAATTTGGTATCATATCTTGATCACTTACGACCCCTATTTTTCAAGAATATGAAAGACTCATTTCTGAGATTCTGCCACTATTAATTTAACCACAATCACAGTTTCATAGTGTTATAAAAGTCTATAGTTATACTTATTTTCCATGAGGTCTACAAATTATGAAAAATAAAATTAATTTTCACTAGCAGGAGGACAGCAAATTGAAACTTGCCTAAGATGACTCAACACTGTTAGATAAGAGCTGTCCCTCAGACTCACAAGAACACACCGAATCAAACATAAAACTTAACCAGTTATTAAAGGAAATAAAGATTTTTAAAAGGTTATAACCACCAATGAGATTCAACTTATCAAAAATAAAAAATAGAGATGCCTATAAATACTAAATGGCAATCATCCATCTCATTATAACATCAGTCACCAGAAAGAGATCTTTAGCAGTACCAATGTTTAAAAATACAACTATTGACAGCCAGGCACAGTGGCTCATGCCTGTAATCCCAGGACTTTGGGAGACCAGGCAGATCACCTGAGGCTAGGAGCTCCAGACCAGCCTGGCCAACATGGCAAAACCCTGTCTCTACTAAAAATACAAAAGGTAGCCAGATGTGGCACATACTTGTAATGCCAGCTACTCAGGTAGCTGAGACACAAGAATCACTTGAACCTGGAAGGCAGAGTTGCAGTGAGCTGAGATTGCGCCACTGCATTCCAGCCTGGACGAGAGAGTGAGACTCCAACTCAAAAACAAAACAAAACAAAAAAAGTTTCAAATATAGTTCAGTTGTATGATAAAGCATAGTCACAAGCTATGTATTACTCTGGAATATAGATAACAGCTATAAGTTATGCAATTATTACCACTTCACCTGAAGACTTCCTACTCTACCTCTGCTGACAAAGTTATTTCTTACACACATCTCTGGAAAACATGAATCACCACATTACTTCTTGATTAATCGGAGCATTAAAATATAATGTATTCACCTGTAATAAAGCATATGTAGGTATCCACATAAATTCTGGGTTATTTTCACCATCAGGGCAAGAAGGCGGCAATAAATTCAGTAAAAAATAAATGACTTTAAGAAGTATCTCATGAAGCTAAACAGTCAATACCTAGCATAATTTCTGCATTTAAGTGTAAGCTTCCTGCAAAACTAAGAATAAGACATGAAAACGTAAATATTCACTGGTCTAATAAATACTCTCCACTAAATTTTTAGAAAGTATATATCCCATATTTTGTCATGAATAAAGGTATATACCATGAAGGCCATATTTGACATTCTTTCCACACAGTATTTATTGAGCCCCTACCATGCAATACACACAACAATTATTCAGGAAAATTCTACACTCTTGCCTTCGTGTAGTAAGAGAGGGAGACAGACATACCAATGGCAATGACAAGTCATGGTACGTTAAAACCAACAGGGAGACCTTTAGATAACCAGAGAAGCCCTCCTCTGAGGAGGTGACAGGAGAGATTAAAAGGACTCTGCTGTCATAATTAACTAGGAATCCCTAAAAGAAAACAAGTCATAACATTAAAAATAAGCAAAGGAAGGACTATACATACTTTAAGGAGTTTCTGTGGGCTATAGTTTTTCATAGTAATCAAGACATTAAGTTAGCTTAGCATCAATCTCCTGGTTATAAAATAACAACATTAGGTTTAAATCAACTCTCATTTTACAAATTCCAAATGAATCTAGGATCCAAGTGACAAAGAGCCTGAAAAATACTCCAGTGATAGCCTGCTTATTCTTTGGAAGCCCTTCTTTTACACACAAATGTGAATACAAAGGAAAAAGCAAACTTAGCCATGATGATATTAAAACATACTCTAATTTTCTTAAAAAAAGAATGTAATCCAAAGAACCAAGTTTATCATCTTCCTAAACACAGAAACCACAAAATTATCAGTGGTTATCAAAGCTGCCTGAAATCACCAATCACAGATGATTAATGAAGTTATAAAATTTGAAAATAGATACTGATCACTGTACCAGAAAAAAAAAACAAACAAAAGAAAACCCACAACTATACTCTCATACGCATAAAAAGATTACCCAAGTAAATAAATACAGGACTTAAATCTTATTTCTACAAATCAACTCCTGCAGTGAATTTGTTCAACATCTACTGAACATCTGATAAGGACCAGTACACAACGCTTCTGTTCTTGCAGAAAACTAAAAAACTGAACTTGTGATGGCCAAATAGACTAAAAATAATCATTAGATGGTTAAAAAAAAAAAAATTCACACGAGCTTAGACAAAGCAAATTGAAACTGTTGGCCTTGAAATACTGGCTGAATTACTCATATTAAGTTTACCTACATCATAATAAAAGATACAATATGTTAAATGCAAAGCTTAACTAGGACCTGAATAAATTTAATAGTACAGGAAGGTTCTGGAGAAAACAGAAAGTGTGAGCCAGCCACTACATAGTGAAAAAGCTAAAAAACCAACATACGGACATTCTTAAAAACCAATTCATTTCATTATGAAAGGCTTCTAATACAATTCTGAAAAATAATTTCTAAAAATAGAAACGTTCAGATATAAGCAGGGAGAAAAAATAGTAAATGAAACAATATATCATCTTTTTTTCCAAGTCCTTCAATTCTTGTTTTGCTTCAATGTATGTACACAGCAAACTTTCACCTACAGTATAACTGAAAAAATAGCTTTCCAAATGACAGGCCAATTTTAGTAACTAGTCATATCACTAAGAAATAAAAAGTTTCAACTGAGTGCTTAAAATAGAATTTAAATCAATGAACTATGTTTCTGATTTGAGATTTTTTTTAAATGCTAACTCAATTCAAAATCCCAAAAAGCTGAATTCTCTTTATTAAATTGAAAAAAGATTCCTTAAACCAAACTTGAGAAATCTCTCAAAAAAAAAAAAAAAAAAATCCATTCAAACAAAAAAAACTACATACCAAGAAAATGTTTTACGGTCATTTTTTTTTAACTTGTGATAAAAAGAAAAATGAATTCATTATTCTGAAAGAAAGCATAATCCTGAAACTAAATTATGCCCCCTTTCTAAAGATATACTAAATAGTCTATGAACGAACACTTAAGTACATAATACTAACTCGCTTACTAGAACCTAACTCGTAAAATCATTACAGAAGATGAATGAATCAGGAGTAACTTAACATAACATCTATGCTCAAATTGGCAACCTGAGCCTAATGATGTGTGTCAGGATTCAACTAAGGATTAAGACAAATGGCTAGCTACCCACGTCAAGTGCAGTCACAGGTACAGGCGAAGACAGAAGAAATAGAGTCCTTCCCATGACTGGCAAAAAAATCAAGAAATCAGAGAAGCAATAGTCAAATTTTCTCCAAAATATACAGTGGAATTTAACGATAAAAGGAATACATTTCATAAGAATGTTCAAATTTGCCAAACCCGTTCTGTTGCCTAGGAGCTAGTATTTTATAGCAAGTGTTAACTATAAATCACCTATTACAACAAATCAAAAATAGACGCTATTAAAATGATTTCCTAAACAGGCACAAAACTTGAGGGAAACGTTTTTTATGCTATTAAAGTCTGTGCAGCCACCGAATGAACAGAGCGCGGAACCGACCCTTGCAGAGCGATTTACAGGGTTGTTCCCTGACCCTTCACCCCCCTCCCCTCTCCACAGAGCCCTTCCTGGTGGACTTGGACTCACACACTTTTTTAAAAGCTGCTCGGAACGCTTTCAGCAGCTTTGTTATAAACAACCCCCATTGTTACCAGGCCAGGAGAGAGCGTGATTTCCTCCTCCTCTCGGGGAGCCAGCCCGGGGCCGGCGCCTCCCTCCGGGCAGAGGCCACCGCAGAGGGCCCCTCCTCGCAGCCCCAGAGGTGGAGAAGGCACGCCTTTCCTCGGGGGAGTCCGATTCCCGGCCTGTGCCATCAGGGAACCCGCAGCTCCCGAACTTTGTGATACTGACTTTCCCCTCCCAGCTGGCAGCCTGCAAGTTTGTGAACCTGAAGCACAGCCCGCCTCCCAGGTTCCATCCCGGCCACGGCGAAGGGGCGCCGCGAGCCAGAACCGGGCTGCAGGTGGAGAGCTCCTGCCCCGCGCGCCGCCGCGCCCCCCGCGCGGCTGGGGATCAGGCCGGGGCCGCGCCGCGCTCGCGGCGGTGGGGGCGGCGACCCAGGTGAGACACCAGGTGAGCGGCCGGAGAGGGGAACAGGTGACTGCCGCGCCCCGCCAGCCCCCGCGACCCCGGGATCCACCGCGGCAGGGGGACGGGGGCTGCGGGGGACGCCGGGGCCCGCGGTGGGCCTGGGGGAGGGGGAGGGGAGAGAGGGGGAGGAGTGGGGGAGGGGGAAGGGAGGGCGGGTCCGCGGCTGGCGGGCGGCGGCAGGGGGGGAGGGGCGGGGCGGGGCGCGGCGGGCGGGGGTCGCGCAGGCCCCGCGCCCCGCGGCGCTCACCTCGGTGGGCTGGCTGATCTCGAACAGGTCCAGCCGGTTGGCGTTCCAGTGGTGGATGATGTCGGCCAGCTTCCGCCGCTCCTCGTCACGGCCGCCCGCCGACATGGTCCCGGCCGCGCCTCCTCAGCCGCGCGGGGCCGGGGCCGGAGGACGGGCCGAGGACGACAGGTCTGCGGGGATCCGACGCCCCTCGCCGCCCCCCGCCGGCCGCCGCCGCCTCCGCGCCCGCGCCGCGTCCTCTGACTCGGCCTCCGCCTGGGGCTCAGTCCGCGCCGCGCCGCGCCGCCTCAGCCCCGCCGGCCGGTGTGCGCCCGGCGCCCGCACCCTCCCGCGCCCCGCCCGCCGCCGTGCGCGTCCCCGCCCGCCGTGCGCGCCGCCGCCCGCGCGCCGCCGCCGCACCTCCGGGCCGCTCCGCTAGGTGCTGCTGCCGCGGCCGCCAGGGAGGGAGACGCCGGAGGGCGGGCCCCACGCGGCGCTAGGGTTGGGTCTGGACTGGCGGTGGTGGGTCCGGACCGGCGGTGCCGGGTTCTGTCCCGACCAACGGTGCTAGGTTCGGTTCGGATGCGCGCTGCTGAATCTAAATGGGCGGTGCTGGGTCCGACGGAAGGTGCTGTGTTCAGTCCGGACGCGCGGTGCTGTGTCTGGACGGGCGGTGCTGGATCCAACTGGGCGTTGCTGGATCTGGACTGGCGGTGATGGGTCCGATGGGCGGTGCTACATTGGGTTCGGATGGGCGATGCTGGGTCCGATGGGCGGTGCTGAGTTCGGTCCGGATGGGCGGGGACGGGCGGTGCTGGGTCCAAATGGGTGGTGATGGATCTGGACGGGCGGTGCTGGGTCCGATGGGCGGTGCTAGGTTCGGTTCGGATGGGTGGTGCTGGGTCTAAATGGGCGGCGCCGGGTCCGATGGGCGGTGCTGGGTTCGGTCCGGACTGGCGGGTCTGGGTCTGGACGGGCAGTGCTGGGTCCGAACGGGCGATGGGTCCGATGGACTGTGTTAGATTCGGTTCGGACTGGCAATGCAGGGTCTAAATGGGCGGCGCTGGGTCCGATGGGCGGTACTGGGTTCGGTCCGGACGGCCGGGTCTGGGTCTGGACGTGCGGTACTGTATCCAAGTGGGCGGTGCTGGTTCCGGACGGGCTGTGCTAGGTTAGGTCCCGACGGGTGGTGCAGGGTCTAAATGGGCGGTGCTGGGCACAGCAGGGGACAGGTGGGCGTGGCGGCACAGGTACGGAGCGCAGTGCGGGTGCGGCGCCCTCCGAAGGGCCTTGCGCTCCCCGCGCTCGCTGCTCCTCCAACCTGCGCATTGCCCCGGGGCTGCTGCGTGTTTCTTCCAGGGTGATTCCTTTCTGCTGGGGTCACTTCGAAGCTGACCTTTTCAAGCTGTTTTCTTCCGAGGAGGATACCTTATTAGGCTTTGTGTGCATTTCAAGTGTCATGTTTTCCGGACCGCGCCCCGCTGCTCCCGGGGTGTTCGAGCCCCCACACTGCTGTGCGGTGTTCCTCTCGCTGAGTGAGGTTGGAGGTTCCCACTGCCTTTGTGTGTCTCCTTAGAAAACGCCTCTTCTCGCAGACACATTGTTATCTGCAAGTCCTTCGCAGATGTAGAGAACGGACTGCAGAGTTAATAAACGTCGAAGGGAAGCTTTGATGCGCCCCTGTTGGCCCTGAGAGATGCCGCGTGAGCGTCATTTTAAATCCTGTACCTGTACGTGGACGTGGAAACCTGAAATTAATTTCAGTAGCAAGCTTTGTGAATTGTAGGGCTTTTTTTTATTAGGTGTCTTTTTTGTAACTGCTCCTCCCCTCCCCCACCCTTTGTTTTGGCTGTAGAACACATCCCAGCAGTCTCCCCATGCAGTATTCAGTCAGGCGAAGTTGCGTTCTTACGTTATCTGTGATGTGTAACAAAAAAGCGTTTATCTTTGAAACACTAAGGCAAGTAATGAGAAGAGTGAACTATATTTGACAAAGCCTTTTTATTTTTGTCATTACTTTTTCTTCCAGTGTGGAAATAATTTTTCTCTCCACCAACTGGATTTTCTCTTTTGCAGACAATTAGAGAATTCTGTCATCCTCACTGGGTTCTGTCTTTTCTACTGCACTTGTCCAGTACAGCTACATAAGGAGGCTTCTCAGCAGAGGAGCCTGGGGTGTTGAACCAGTGCCATGGGGGAATGAATTATGCAATAGATCGCTAGTCTCCTTTCTTAAAATTAAAGTGTGGTGACGTGCAGAAAAGCATCTGTGTCTAAATGGCATCTTCATGTTGTAGCACTCGGTTTCTTTATGCCTTTCAGTTCCTGTGCTTCTTGATAGACTCGAGTTTTTACTGTGTGAGCATCCCCGTGCCGGCACAGCGAAGGACTCTCACTGGGTTCTACATGTGCTGCACAGATCCCTGGCACAGCGTTAACTGAACCTCAACTGCAGGAGCTTCATTCCCGAGGATGCTGTTACCAAGAGTAACTTGCCTCTTGAAGAATGAGTTTGCAAAGCTGGCAGTTAGATTGCTGATGTCCAAAGTAAGTATGTGTAGCATCGCTAAAGAGAAAATTCAGGATTCCTGGAAAACAGTTACGGGCTCTCTGCAGTGTTATTTTTGTAATAAAAAACATGTAGCATATGTGAAATACCTACTGAGTGATGCAGGACACATAGAAGGCTCTAAATTAATGTGAATTATTCTCGTTTTTCTGACTGTCATTAAAAGTCCCCATTTGTAGTATGTATGAGTGGTATATCAATATCTAAACTACAGTTCACCGTAGGTCCCAACCAACATTAGTTTATTGACAAATGTTTAAGAGCAACCAGAAATTCATAGAATACCTATGATTCTTAAATCATGAACACTCCCATAACTGGTATATGTTTAGGACATGAAAATTTCCAGGCTGACAAATTATTTCACTGTCGTTGTTCAACACTCCAGGATGATATTCTGAGCTGTGTGTCAATTTCAATACCACCTAGAACAATAAAAGGCAGACATGCTACCATCCTCTATTCTCATTGCCCCACTGGATTCTGGTACATCTAAAAATTATACTTAAATGATATCCAAGAAATGCTGTATAAAAATAAAATAATGGGCTTTTCTGTTATTAATTCCATTTTATACATGGTGAGACTGAAATGCAAGAGAAAGGACCGGACTGAAGCTAAACGAAGCTGCACTGGGCGAGGTTGAAAAAGACCTTTTTAATCTATAAGTCAGTTTTTAAAAATTTAAGTTTTTACTTTATAATTTTAGTTTTCCTTTTAAATGTATATTATTTTTAGTTGCTCTATTCAAAAAGTTTTTACAGCTTCTGTTTCAATCAGCAGTGATATACTAATATTTCTAAGTTTCTCCCATCTGAAACCAAAAGCTACGTAAAACCTAAAAGCACTAGGTAATAGAGGACAACAGAGCAAGACTCTCTTAAAAGAAGAAGTATCACGGCCGGGCGCGGTGGCTCAAGCCTGTAATCCCAGCAATTTGGGAGGCCGAGACGGGCGGATCACGAGGTCAGGAGATCGAGACCATCCTGGCTAACACGGTGAAACCCCATCTCTACTAAAAATACAAAAAACTAGCCGGGCGAGGTGGCGGGCACCTATAGTCCCAGCTACTCGGGAGGCTGAGGCAGGAGAATGGCGTAAACCCGGGAGACGGAGCTTGTAGTGAGCTGAGATCAGGCCACTGCACTCCAGTCTGAGGGACAGAGCGGGACTCCGTCTCAAAAAAAAAAAAAGAAGAAGAAGAAGTATCACATAATAGGAATAAATGTGAGGACAGAAAGTAATAATATTTTTGAATTTCTGATTAAACTTTGCACTTACTTTAAAAATTTTTTTGAAATATGAAAACCAGGTTCTGAGACCAGCCACTTGAAATAAACCTTTTCCTGCCCCAATTTTCACAGACTCTAGAAAATAGTAAGTACCAGGAAAAAGATTAATACATTTTTAAAAAATGATACAAATATATCAACTATGTTTAACTATATCACTATATTTAGTACCCTACAGGTCATTTAATTTTCTAGCTGCCAATAAATTCCATATTTAATCAAATTTAGAAAAATGTCATTATTATTGTATAAATCATCTTACAAGTCCTTTTAGTAGATATATCAATTTAGAGGATGGTCTTTAGCAAAAAAGTAAAGTAAAAGGATTTAATAAAGGTCCTAATAGCAGACATTCTAGGGCAGGCAGCCTTCTACAGTAGCCCATGCACGTGAAAGTTAATCTAATTAGTTGATCTAGAAAGTTAAATAACCAAACTCTCCTTTGCTTAACCCATCACTAGAAAGGCCAGTGTTGTTAATTTTGTTTTTTAAACAAACAAGCAAAAAAGATAAATTCTAGAGGATTAGTTTTTCATGAGTAGAGTATGTGCTACTTTACTGGAAAATGAAGAAATATCTCTTTCAAATATATATCTGCTTCCTTCATTACTTTCCCATGTTCCCAATATTTAGTCACATTTTAGGTTAGAACTTTCAGGAAGTCAGTTTTTACACAGAAATTAGTGCTATAAACAGCCCTTAAAATAGGAATTTAATCTTACTTATTTAAAAAATATATATAATCTTACCAACCCAGAAAGACATTTGTGGTTAAATGTATTCTCTGGCATTTTATAAACTAAGATGATACTGGAAGGAAAAAACTAAATCTTAAATACATAAACAACATATTTACACTGTGATATGGTTTAGATCTGCGTCCCAAAGCCAAATCTCACGTCAGATTGTAATGCCCAATGTTGGAGGTGGGGCCTGGGGGGAGGTGATTGGATTGGATCATGGGGGTGGATTTCCCCCTTTGGTGCTGTTCTGGTGATGGAGTTCTTACTAAATCTTGTTGTTTAATAGTGTGTGGTACCTCCCTTCCCCCACTTCCTCCTGTTACAGCCAGGTAAGACATATCTGCTTCCCCTTTGCCTACTGCCATGATTGTAAGTTTCCTGAGGCCTCCCCAGCCGTGCTTCCTGTACAGCCTGCAGAACCATGAGCCAATTAAACCTCTTTTCTTTATAAATTGACCTAGTCTCTTCTTTATAGCAATGCAAAAACGGAATGGACTAATACACACTGAATGCAAAGAAACGAAATGGGGGGTGTGTGTGTGTGTGTATGGAAAGTATTAGAAGGGGATTATACCGTAAACATAGGTCACTTACCTTTTACTGTGTTGGAGAATTGCTTTGCATTATCTTCCTTTTATTCAGTACGTGTTGCAGACTAAGTTAAAATGTGATCATATATATCCTGAGAATAATGAAAGAATATCAGGCTGTGAATAGATTTGCGAAAGGGCGTCTCCCCTGCCTGCCTCCTTGTCGTCCTTTCCACATTCTGTGCATCCCTAGGCCTGCAAGGGGTCGCTCCATGGTGCTCTGGAAGTGCTCTCACTTCCAGAATTTTTCCATCCAATGCCCCATTGCATCAGTTTCGGTTTCCCACTTTGAAAACCAATCAACTAAACAGCACTAGTTCTTTTGTCGCCATCTCCCCGTGTTTTCCCGATCCCTTACACTTGGCACTTTGATTTTAGCTGCTACCTTGAATTTGGTTTTGACTTGAAATTCTGAATGTGCCTTTTTCCTCACGAGTTCTGTTCCCCTTGGCGTTGGGGACCCATCTTACTGGTGTTTGATTCCGTGTCCTGCTTCTAGCAGAGAGCACAGTTCTGTGTACCTAGCGGATATTTAATAAACGCGCATTGGCTAGATTGAAGATGGCTGTGTACTGGCGGGGCGGGGTAGGGGTGCCCAGCACACAGCTTCTACAGCTAGTCTAATCCCAGCAGCTGAGACTAGACTTTACTCAGGTGAGTGGGCTTTACAAGGGTAGAGAGTCCACAGTCTGGAGGTCGTGGAGCTTTTCCATCCAGCCTTTCACCTTTTTTCTTGATAATAAAAGGTACAGTTCTAAACAATGGGTCTAGAAGAAGAAAGAAGTATGCTTGTGTCATTCCTAAAATAGAGGGCTTGACCTACTGAGCAACTTTAATAGGACTCTATGATCTCGCTGTCATTAACAGAACAAAGGCCAGAAATATTTAGGAGGCATTATGGAAACCAGGTGCTAAAATGAACTAAATATAATAAACCTAATTCCCTCCCCATTTTCACAGGTTCTATAATATAGAAAGTACTAGGGAAAAGAGGAGGAGCTTTATACACCTAAGAAGAACAAAGGGTACAAATATATCAACTTATTTTTTACATCTTATGCCCTTTTCTGCTAGAAAATTATATGTATAATATAGAATATAAGCTGAATATATAAATTTTGCTAGGAAACTAATGTTTTGAAATGCAAACTCCCATTAAATTTTATTTTAACAAATAAAAACAGATACCAAATGAAGGGGAGTGTACTATTAACGTGCTATTTACCAGCAGTAAAAATCATAGAAACAAAACAAAGTGTTGAGAAATGTGTTGTTCATGGCAAAGCCATAAATGGAATATCCAGGGACTTCTCCGAAGAAAAATCTTTTCTTTATCCACTAGTATCTCTGGAAATAAAAATTACCAAACTACAGGGTTTTGCTTGCTTTTGAAAATAAAGTGCAGCTTAGACATTATTTCAAGTGCTTTCGACATTTGCAGTAGTTCTATGAGAAGGGAGAAACTTGGCCTTAGTACTTCCACTAAGATAGTTTTATAAGCACGTACCCCGAAGCACCCTTACCACACACACACACCTTCTCTAAATATATGCCAACGGTAGATGACAAATAAAGAGGGAAAACATAGAATTGTAGGAGACTTGAAACAGCATGGGCATGACTGAGGATCAGCGTTGGGATGGAGGTGCATGATGGTGAGAAGGAGCTGAAGGAAAAGCCCTGCTGGAGTCTGGAACCCAAAGAAGGCAGATCCTACAAGGAGCCGGGCTCTTGTTGGGCGGTGGGGACTATGGTAGGGACCACAAGTGCTCATGGGAGGAGAGGAAGCTGCTGCCAACTGCAGCTGCCCGCATGACTGACGTGAAGCCATGTGTCTCCGGGAAGAGAAAACGTGCGTGTGGCCTCCTGCCGGGAACTGCCACGCAGCGAGTGACTGCATCTGATGCCTTCCACCATGGCAACACGGCTCGTTCCTAGACAAGGGCTCCACACGGACGGACGAGGTGCCTTTGTTAAGCCGAGGTGTGAGCAGAAAGATACACTGAGAAAGATACAGTAGAGAGACAATCTCCCACTTACCATGAGCTGGTGAAGAAAAAATTCCCATGCACGTGAACACAGCAAATGCTAAGGGACCACCTGAATCAGCAACCAATCTGAAAAGAGCTTTAAAATAAACATGTTTGGGAAACTTGAAGAAATGTATGCAGGAATAACATGCATCAAAAGGGGTAAGAAGTTATGAAAAAAAACTGGCAGAAATATCCTAACTGAATTAACACAGAAACAGAAAACCAAATACTACATATTCTCCTAAGTGGGAGCTACACACTATGGACACAGGGACATAGGGATGGAAACGGTGGATAGTGGGGCCCACGGGAGGGAGAAAGGGGCAAGGAGAGAACTGCCTACTGGAAACTGTGTTCACTCTTTGGGTGATGGGTTTGATCAAGGCCCAAACCTCAGCATCACACAATAAATCCACGTAGCAAACCTGCATATATACCCCTGACTCTAAAACATAAAAGGGGGGCCAGGCACGGTGGCTCAAGCCTGTAACCCTAGCACTTTAGAAGGCCGAGGCAGGAGGATCACTTGAGGTCAGAAGTTTGAGACCAAGCTGTCCAACCGTGTAAAACCCCATCTCTACTAAAAACACACAGTTGGCCAGGCACGGTGGCTCATGCCTGTAATCCCAGCACTTTGGGAGGCTGAGGTGGGCAGATCACCTGAGGTTGGGAGTTCGAGACCAGCTTGACCAACATGGAGAAACCCCGTCTACCAAAAATACAAAATTAACCCGGCATGGTGGTGTGTACGTGTAATCCCAGCTACTCGGGAGACTGAGGCAGCAGAAGCGCTTGAACCCAGGAAGTGGAGGTTGCAGTGAGCAGAGATCACGCCATGGCACTAGAGCCTGGGCAACAAGAGCAAAAGTCTGTCTAAAAAAAAAAAATACCACAAAATTAGCTGGGCCTGGTGGTGTGTAGGCCTGTAATCCCAGCTACTCTGGAGGCAGAGGCAGAAGAAGCGCTTGAACCGAGGAGGCGGAGGTTGCGATGAGCCAATATGGTGCCACTGCACTCCAGCCTGGGCAACAGAGCGACACTCCATCTCTAAAAAAAAAGGACTGGCAGAAATAATAAAACAAGAACATAAAAAAATCCAGTTGAAAGCAGAAAAGAAGAAAGCTGAGAAACGCATCTGGAAAGTAAAATGAGTGGAAAGAAAAAAAGATTTATAAAAGTGAGAGATCTTTTTTTTGGAGACGGAGTCTTGCTCTGTCGCCCAGGCTGGGGTGCAGTGGCCGGATCTCAGCTCACTGCAAGCTCCACCTCCTGGGTTTACGCCGTTCTCCTGCCTCAGCCTCCTGAGTAGCTGGGACTACAGGTGCTCGCCACCTCGCCCGGCTAGTTTTTTGTATTTTTTAGTAGAGATGGGGTTTCACCGTGTTAGCCAGGATGGTCTTGATCTCCTGACCTCGTGATCCACCCGTCTCGGCCTCCCAAAGTGCTGGGATTACAGGCTTGAGCCACCGCGCCCGGCAAAAGTGAGAGATCTTAAGGAGCAAGAGCTGTAGGCGGAGGGAGTTAATCTCATCTCGTCAGAATTCCAGAGGATTAGAGAGAATGACGGAGAGGCATAATTAAAGAGATCATCGCTGGGAATTTTCCAGAATGTAAGAAGCACAAGATTCTTCAAATTAAAAGTGCTTTCAAGTGTCAAGCAGGACACATGTAGGTCAATTTGCACCTGAATAAACCATAGCCGCAACTCTAAGGTAAAGCTGTCTTGAAATGCTGAAAGTCACCTGAGAAAGAAAAGGAGAAAATTGCCTGAGAAAGAAAGTTCCTGTAAAAGAAGGAAAGACAGTGGACTCAAGAGGGCATCTGAAAACCTGTCTCTGAGTTTGAGACAAACCACAGATGAGAAATCTGAGGCCCAGAAGTGTCCCCTGCTCATGACTCACACTTGTCTATATTCCAATGCCCTGTTTTGGTGAAACTATTTCCTGATTTTAGCACCACTGCAGAGAAGGACAAACAGGCGAGTGACCTCAAACAATACAGCTAGAATGTAGGTGAGCGCAGACATGGCAATGTACAAGGAGACTCTGTAATTATAGTTATGTGGTTGGATTAGATCAATGATCCAACAATGATCAAATTCTGATCATCAGAATTTCCTGGGGAGCTTTTCTCACAGTGATATGAATAGTATCGAATACGAATAGAATGCCAGAGGAAGTCCCCGTCTCCACTCCTCACTCACCACCTGGCTTCAGTTGTCACAGCCTGTTTCATTTATCCCCTTCCCTCTCCCTCCGCTCCTGGATTATTTTTAAACACAAGTCAGACTTTACATAATTTCATTAGTAAATGTTGCAGATGTATCTTCAGAAGACACTCTTTAAAAATGTTTTCTTAATATCATTTTCATACTTTGAAAAATGACAATAATTCCTTAAAGTCATCAAATATCAACACACTGTTCAACTTTCAAAAAACTGTTTAAGCATACACATCCCTTCAACTCGGTGGCAGACGCAGAGAATCAGAATCTCAGGGTGAGTCCAACAATCTTTTATTCTCAGTCTCCCTGAGTGGCTCTGATGTTCAGTTGAGTTTGAGAATCACTGGCTCACATGACCTTGTAGGTTTGACCTTGAGACTCTCCCAATGTCACACACCTCCTTTCTCCTAGGGGCAACTGTTTCCACCAATTCCTAACTAGCACAGAGATCAACTCTGTGCGGTCAGAGACATTGCAAGGGAAAGTAGCCTTGGGTTAAGCGCCACAGTTCCCAACCTTGAGCTCCATTTCTTACAGTAATTGTAGGGCAGTGAAGGGTCTGTACAGGTCTGAGACTCGGTTTCCTCATGTGAAAAATAAACATGATGATGGCAACAGACCTTTCCTGCCCACCTTACAGAGCTGTTATAAGGATAAAATTAAAGTATGACATAGGAACATGCTCTCCAAGTATGCATTGACGTAGAAATGTTTTCATTCTTCATTTGAACATTGGCACTGCAGGGGTTAAAAATCGACATGAGAAAAAAGGAAGTCCAGAAAAGTTTTTTTTTTTTTAAATAGACCTGCGTGTCAGGGAAACCATACAGAAGCATTCGCCCTTCTGGAAAAAAAGAAAAATCATTCAATTTTAACATTTGATGCATATTTTTAATTATTAAAGGGCAGTACATTAAGCTTCCATTTGTTCAGAATATTGCAGTAAACTTCTACAGTCTTTGGAGGCTTTCAAAGTCATACAATGTCATAATAAATACCTTGCTGTGTTTTTTTGGGGAGTGGGGCGCTCTGTAGTAGTATAATTGTTTTCATTGCAATGAGTCATCCATGATGAATTTGGTAGATTATATATTGTGAATGTTTCACCTACATATTCTATAGGTAGGAAAAGACAAGTGCTCTCTCTCCCTCCCCACGACCTGCTTCCCAGCTGCTTTCCCTCTCCGAGTTCACCTGCCACTTTGCTGCCGTTCCTCCCCCTGCCCTCTCCAGACCACTGTCTCCTGCAGGCCCCAACCCAGGCCTCCTCTGCTTATCGGTTGCTGGAGGAGTGCCTGGTTTAGGGTTTACCTCTTTGATCTCAGTGCTGTCCCTAACTCTCCCTCTGTCTTCATTTTCAATGTCCCAGTGGTCTCCGGATCCTGGCAGTTCTGTCTCATACAATGTATTCTCCTGTGTGTCCTCTGTGGCGTTCTCTCCCATTACAAATCATTCCAGTCTTTCCCCAAACATAAACTGTTAACCCTAAAAGAAATCCCAAAGCCAACTCAGCCCCTTACTTTTGTTAGCTTTATTTCCTGTCACTCCCACGTGAGTTCCAGGCAGATGGCTCCTCTTGACATCTTAGAAGCAAGCCTCTGCTTCCCTGCCTTGCCTGCGAGGCTAGACTCTTCCCTCCACCCGGAGGACCCCTTCTCATAGCCTTGGGCTGAGATCCTGACCGTCTCTGTTGGACACTCGTTTGAATTTTCCTCTCCTAAGCACACAGAATTTCACCTTCCACCCTGTGAAGCCACACAGACCTGAATTCGAATGTCAAACTGCCATCGGCCATGTAATAGCCAAGTATCTTTCCGAAACTCAATTTTTTAATCTAAATGATTGATGTGATGCCTCATAGAATTGTCAAAGAAAAATGAACACTGCAGTAATACATCCGTAGTGCTCACTAAGTGTTAAATCCTTTCATATTGATATATTTTTCTCAGTGTAGAAAACTTAACAAAACTTAAAGCAATTTCAAAGAATAACATTTTCTTTTTATCTTTCTGCAATTACGGGACTGTGCAGACAAATTTCTCTGCCTAATATTTTTACCAAAGTGTAATGTCTTTAAAGTAAGACACAGATGTATATTTATTTTTAAGATAGTTAATGAGGCAAAACATAGCTATGTGCATAGTTCGATTAAATTGTTACATAGTAACACTCTTGTCTTTTTAAAAATAAAATTTTAAATTGAGTGTTCATAAGAAAAACCAATTTAAAAACAACCAATTATAAGAAAGGTTGAAATTATAGGATAAGAATTTTATTTATTTATTTATTTTTTGAGACAGAGTCTCATTCTGTCACCCAGGCTGGAGTGCAATGGTGCAATCTCAGCTCATTGCACCTCCTCCTCCCAGGTTCAAGCGATTCTCCTGCCTCAACCTCCCGAGTAGTTGGGATTACAGGCACTCACCACCAAGCTCAGCTAATTTTTGTATTTTTAGTAGAGACGGGGTTTCGCCATGTTGGTCAGGCTGGTCTCGAACTCCTCACCTCAGGTGATCTGCCCGCTTCGGCCTCCCAAAGTGCTGGGATTGCAGGCGTGAGCCACCACGCCTGGCTAGAATAAGAAATTTGAAAGTTATTCAAATATATATCCAATAACGTTTGACCTGCATATCTAACTATTTTGAAATAAATGACAATTTTTGGTTTCAAGGCTTTTTATGTGTATTGTTTAATAGAGATTTACTTCAGTATCAAGAAATTAATAAATATACATTCATTATTTATTAACTCACATTTTAGACTAGAAGAAACCTATTTATTGTTTAGCTATTCTTTCCTTTCCTTTCCTTTTCTCTTTCTCTCTCTCTCTCTCTCTCTCTTTCTTTCTTTCTTTTCTTTCTTTCTTTCTTTCTTTCTTTCATTTATTTTGAGCTGGAGTCTCCCTCTGTCACCCAGGCTGGAGTGCAGTGGCTCTATCTTGGCTAACTGCAACCTCTGCCTCCTGGGTTCAAGCAATTCTCCAGCCTCAGCCTCCCAAGTAGCTGGGATTACGGGTACCTGCCACCATGCCCAGTTAATTTTTGTATTTTTTAGTAGAGATGGGGTTTTGCCACGTCGTCCAGGCTGGTCTCAAATTCCTAACCTCCAGTGATCCACCCACCTCGGTCTTCCAGAGTTCTGGGATTACGGGGTTGGCCAGATACTAAATTCTTTAAATAATTATATATCAATACATATTGGAATCGTGGCTTTTTCATTAAGCTAAAGTAAACCTACAATGTGCTGAGAAATGCCTTATTAACAACAGTGTTAGGTACTAGGGAGTTTCAATAATTTGTGGTTATAATTCCTATAAGCAATTTAATATATTATTAGCATCTTTTAAACCATTAATTTCAGAAGATAATTATGAGGGAATTGTCTATGATTTTTAGGCTTGGATTTGGATGGAGACTCCATAAATGAACCCTTTCGGCTCAATAATACAATTAGTTTTTCACATTTTTAACTTTTAATTTCCCCTACATACATTTTTCCCATTAAATAAAGGTAATATTACAGTTTAAATTTCAATGTGTAAATATAGTGAAGTAGCAATAGAATAAAAAATATAATTTTAAAATGAGCTGTAGCCAGGGTATAGATGACAAAATATCCAAAGTATATATATTCAACTATGAGTAAGAGAAGTGTTTTAGCTAAAAACTATTTGTTTAAACATAGTATATTCATGAAGAGATGGTTGTTCAAAGATTAATGTCAAAATATTAGTTATTTTAGTTTAATTGTTTGGTTTGTTTATTGTAAGGCAGGTTGAGTATTCATTATCCAAAATGCTTGGGACGAAAAATGTTTCAAATTTCAGATTTTGGAATATTTGCATTATATATTTACCAGTTCAGCATCCCTAATCCAAAAATCTGAAATCCCAAATGCTCCAATGAGCAGTTCCTTTGCATGTCGTGTCAGCACTCAAAAAGCTTCAGATTTGAGTGCATTTTGTATTTTTGCATTGGGAGTACTCAACCTGTATGAAAGAATGACAAAGCAGGGTGAATTCCATCATTAAAAGCATTCTAAATACTTTTAGATGTATGTCACTTTCAAAACCACAAACTACATCTTCTCAAGCAGCTCCTATTTCTGGGGTCCCTTAGACTATGAATTAATATGTAGAAAATCCTTACTATTCTAGACCAGGGGTGGACAAAATATAACCTGCAAGGCAAATCTCTCTTGCCTCTTGTTTCTGTGTGGCTCATGAGCTGACCATGTTCTTTACATTTGTAAATGGTTGGAAAAAAAAAAGTCAGAATGAGAGGTGAACATGGCAAAATATTAATTTTGAAGCCTAGATATAAGATATCAGTTAAAAAAAAAAAACAGATATTAAGTTACAGACGAGGCCGGGTGCAGTGGCTCACTGTAATCCCAGCACTTTGGGAGTCCGAGATGGGGAACACAAGGTCAGGAAATCGAGACCATTCTGGCCAACACCGTGAAACCTCGTCTCTACTAAAAAGAAAAAATTAGCTGGGCGTGGTGGTGTGCGCCTGTAATCTCAGCTACTCGGGAGGCTGAGGCAGGAGAATTGCTTGAACCTGGGAGACAGAGGTTGCAGTGAGCCGAGATCACACCACTGCACTCCAGCCTGGTGACAGTGAGACTCCGTCTTGGAAAAAAAAAAAAAAGTTACAGACGCCAAAGAGGAGGGAAGCGTCCAGTTCTTATCAGTGAAGAATTGTTTACATGAGACTTGCTTGGCCGAAACCAAAATAGACGTCGGAGTTGATGGCTTTTCTTGGAGGACAATGGTAATTAACCCAGAAAGGGTTTCAGTCTAAAATGATACTCAAGGTTTTCTACTAGCAAACCAGGTGAGGGTGAGGGTGAGGGTTAGGATATGGGTTAGGGTTAGGTATTTGCTGGAGTGCAATGGTGCGATCTCAGCTCATTGCAACCTCCGCCTCCCAGGTTCAAGCGATTCTCCTGCCTCAACCTCCCGAGTAGTTGGGATTACAGGCATCCACCACCAAGCTCAGTATGTATTTTTAATGATAACTCACTCAGAAAGATCCAGTAACCATTAACTACATGAAATTTCCCTGAAGTCATTTGGAGGTTTCCTAGGGAGAGCACTAGGGTAAAAGGATTAATCCGTAATTCGGTTGCCTGAGGAAACAGCTCTAGGGAAAAAGCTGAATCATTATTTTTTAGTTTACAGTTGTATTTTCTGAGATGGAAATAGACGATAATTATGAATTCACCTCTATATATCCTTGGGGAAATCACAAAGATGGATTAATGGGCACCCTCCACTGATGCAGGCAGAAGAGCATTGAGAACAGGGCAGGGATGTGTCCACACAAAAGCAAGAACCCAGGCTCACCTGGGCATGCTGTCTTCCGGGGAAGAAGGCAGTACCATGGCACTGGGAATCCTGGTGAAAAATTCCCTCTCTCGAGTCACATTGCTCCCATCTGGACTGGGACTCAGTATCTTGTATGAGTTGTCATCCTGAGATCTCCCTTCAGCCTCCTCATGGGAGGTTTCTATAAACGTAACTCCTGTTTTCTCTCTTCTGTTTCCTCTGTTCCTTCCTTCGCAAGAAAGAAGGCCAACCATGGCAGTTGATAGTATGTTCTCCTCTGAGCTCTGCAGTACTTTCTACCTCACCCATTTTCCTCTTCATAACGATTAAGTTATTATGATAACCTAATTGATTCCTGTTCTTCTATGTTGAACACATACAGGAAAGTGCATGCCCCGTCATTATACAGCTTGAGGAACACTTGTGCACACACCCAGGTTTAAACACAACAGTAGAATATGTCCAACACCCCAGAACCCCACTCATGTATCTTCCCGAACACTCCTTCACTCCCTGCTCAAGTGAAACGTGGTCCTGACATCACAGGCTCATTTGTCTCGTTTTTGAAGTTTGTGAAAACAGAATTATACAGCATATATTTTTGTGGGTATGTTTGGCTTCTCCTCAGAATTGAGTGTGACTGTGTATGTATGAAAGATTCATCTGTTTGGTTGTGTGAGGCAGCAGCTCTTTCATATAAAGTGCTGTTTAATGTCCTATTGTTTGGCTTCTGCGATGTCCACTGTTAGTGAACATTTGGATTGCTTCCAATGTTGGACTGCCCATAAGAATGCTGCCGTGAATAAGTTAGGTGTGTGTCTTGATGTGCAGCATGAGCTCCCATGTTGGTTGGGCATGTGCCTATGAATGGAATTGCTGAGGCATTGGGTATGCACACACCCACACTCAGTGAATATTGTCACATTCTCAAAGAGGTTGAACCAATCTACATTTTCATCATCAGCACTGTCAGCCTTTAGCCATCTTGGTGGATGTGTAGTGATATTCTGTTGCCTTAATTCACATTTTCCCCATTTCTAATGAAAATGACCATCTTCTCACATATTTGTTGATCATTTGGATCTCCTCTTTTGTGAAGTTTTGGTATCTCTTGCTTGTTTTTTTGGTTGGGTTGTCTGTCTTAATTGATTTGTAGAAACTATTGATACGTACTGGCTATAGACTTTTTGTCTTTGATATAACCACTCCACCACTCAGTGGCTTGCCTTTTCACTCTCATAGTGTTATCTTTTAGTCTTAAATTTAAAAACAGTTTTTAATTTTAATATAGTCTAATCTATCAATCTTTCTCTTTATGGTTAGTGCTCAAAAGAGCATTATTCCTATTCCATTTTCTCTATCCCAAAATCACAAAGGCTTTTCTCTTATATAATTTTCTCAAAGTCTTGTTATTTGACCCTTCACATTTAAATAAACAGTATACCTGGAATTAACTTTTGTGTATAACTCTTCAGGGAAGGGTTATATTTAATTTTTTTTCATGTTGGTGTCCAAATTATTCAAGTACCATCTACTGAAAAAAAACAAATCTCCACTACTTTGCAGTGCTATTACCTTTACCGGAAATGGAATATCTATATGTGTGTGTCTGTATGCACCAATTATTCTATTTTTTCAGTCTCTTTGTTTATCATTGCACAAAAAACTGCCTTAATTACTGAAGTTTTATAATAAATTCTGATATCGAGTAGACTAAGTCCTCCTGCCTTGTTCTTTTCATTCAAGATTTCTTAGCTCTTCTTGGCCCTTTGTGCATCCACATAAATTTTAGAATTATTTTGTTAATTACCACAGAAAATCCTGCTGAGGCTTTTATCAAGGTGGCATTAGATTTATAGACCAATTCAGGGAAAATGAATATATTTACAATAATAACGTTTCTAATCTATGAACATGGTATATCCCCCCCCAACTTAGATTACGTTGATTTTTTCTCAAAAATATTGTAGAGTTTTCTCTGCATAGCCCTTGTGCATCTTTTAACGAAGTTTTAGTGTTAAATATTTTATATTTTATGCTTTTGTAAGTGAATCTGTTTTAGTATTTCATTTTCCAACTGTGCTAATACATAGGAATATAATTGATTTTTAAAAATATTCACCTGTGTCTAACAACTCTGCTAAACTAACTTCTTAATTCTAATAATTTATGCTTTCTACATCAAAATATTATCAACAAATAGTGGTAGTTTTATTATCTCTTAGCCAGTCTGTATATCTTTACTGCACTGGCAAGAATTACTATTTTAATGCTGAATAAATGTGGTGATGTAAAATATTCTTGTTTACTTCCTAATCTCAGATGGAAAGGTTTCAACATTTCACTATTAAATGTGTTTTTAAAAATACTCTTTACTATAATAATGATGTTGCCTTCTATTCCTAGCTATTTAAACATGTGCTCTCTATCATGATAATGAAGTTCCATTCTATTCCTAGCTTGCTAAGAGTTTTTTTTTTAACATAAATGAATTTAAATTTTTTAAAAATGCTTTCTCTTTATCAATTGTATGATTACGTACTTTTCCTTTCTTTTATAATGTTGACACTACTTTTAAGAATAAGCCCCAAATTGTGTGATGCATTATCCTTTTTGTTCATTGCTATATTTAATTTCCTAATATTTTATTTATAAAGTTTACATACGTATGTACAAGGAAGATTGACCTATTATTTTTTTCTTATAATGTCCTTCTTAGGTTTGATGCTTAAATTATACTGATTTTATGAAAATTGCTGAGAAGTGCCCACCCTTTTTTATTCTCTAACTTCCCCACACTCTCTGAAACATTTAGTTGGACTGGGACTTTTGTTTTGTGGGGGATGGGTGGGGTCAGATTGGGAGAGCTTTAAGTACAGATAATTCCTGAATATTTATAGAATTTTTAAAATCGATTACTTCTTGTGTCAATATTGGTAAGTTTCACTTTTCTAAGACTATGTTCAGTTCATCTAACATTTCAAATTTAAATATATGGTCTTTTGTAATTGATTTCTTTCACTTAGCATAATATTTTCAAGGCTCATCTATGTTGTAGTACAACTTTTGCTGTTGTTGTTGTTATTTTGTTTTGTTTTTTTTGGTTTTGAGATGGAGTTTTGCTCTTGTTGCCCAGGCTAGAGTGCAGTGGCGCAGTCCGGCCCACTGCAATCTCTGCCTCCTGGGTTCAAGCTATTCTCCTGCCTCAGCCTCCCAAGTAGCTTGGGATTACAGGCTCATGCCACCACACCCAGCTAATTTTTGTGTTTTTAGTAAGAGAAGGGGTTTCACCATATTGGCTACACTGGTCTCGAACTCCTGACCTCAAGTGATCCTCCCTCCTCAGCCTCCCAAAGCGCTTGGATTACAAGCATGAGCCGCTGCACCCAGTCCGACTTTGTTTTAAAGTGAAAAAATTAACATGATTTCTGTAATGTGATTGAAGTATATCAATTCTATTGCACAGGACAGGACAGTGTTAGACTTTGTTATCACTACTCAATATGCTTAACAAGGTGCTAACATTTATAATACATTTTCTAGATGTAAATATTTTCATCTTGGTTCGTTTTGCTGAAGGGAAAAAATGAAGCTGCGGTGTTTTGTTAGCTGTACAATTAATATTTCTGAAATATATTCTGATTCAATAGAAAATTGTTAAATTATTCAACATAGTTTCAAAAATAATATAAAGTATTTTTGTGGGATAAACCTCAAATTGAACAGCTGTAGTTAAAAATGGAGTATAGCGTATCTTGCTTTTCTATACCAATTAATAATATAAAACTTCACAGCCATCTTAGAAGCTTTAATTTGGAAATATTTGTGGCTGAGGTTTTTTTTGAGCTATCAGGATTCTACTTCAGCCTTGAAGAAAATATTTGCAAACCATATATCCAGGGAAGGGAGAGAAGTAGGAATTACAATGGATCATGAGGCATTATCTTGTTTATCATGTTTTCATGGGTGCATGCATATGTTGAAACTCAACAAATCATACCCTTTAAATTTGTGCAGTTTCTGATATGTTAACTATACCTCAGTAAAGCTGGAGAACAAGATTTTACCCAATGTGCAAATCAAATCCTGTTCTATATGAAGCCACGCCACTCGTCTGGGCAGAGTGGTTCCCGTTGTGGTTTTCACTTCTTGAGGTGGTTAGATTTAGCGAAAATGTGGCTACTTTATTCTTTCTGATCCTTTTTTAGACATTTAATTTCGGCATTTCACTCCCCTCCTATTTTTTTTTTTTTAAATGGACACATATGGTATAAATATTTTAGCACTAAATAGATAATCATTGAGAATAAAAATCATACATTTCAATTGTGTAAAATTGTTTTCTATGTCTAGAAATAAACTATAATCTTTTAAGTTTAAATACAATTTTAGAAAGCATTTTCTAGTAAATTTCTGCAGAAATGCATACATAATAATGACATAACATTTTTTCAGAAACCCAATTTTTTTTAATTAAATTACCATATTATCAAAATGTATGAATATATTATTGTCTTTATAAGAAAAAAAATTCACAGTGCGCCCAAATGCAGGTACCACACACTACGGCATTGAGGGTGGCCTGGTTTGAACAGGTGGTGAGTCGGGACAGAGGTAGCCCTGCTCTGCCCTGTATTCCCAGGTGGGGCCAAGCACACAGGCCATGCCCTCCAGGGGCAATGGCTCTGATTTGACTTTCCATATCTCATGCTCTGCATATGAAAAATGCAGATTGCTAGATGTGAGGTGAGGTTAAAATGCATAATGCCAGATTGCAAGGCCTGGTTAAAGGGCTGGTGATAATAGGTTTTTTGTTGAAACACTCTAAATATTCAAGGTGCCAGTGTAGTAAATTCAGGAGTTTGTGGTCATAATGCCTTTTGTTTATTTACTTATTTATTTATTATTATTTTTTGAGATGGGGTTTCACTGTGTTGGCCAGGCTGGTCTCAAACTCCTGACCTCAAGTGATCCACCCAAGCTGAAGTGAATTGGTGAGATCTCGGCTCACTGCAACCTCCGCTTTCCCAGTTTAAGCAATTCTTATGCCTCAGCCTCCCAAGTAACTGGAGTTACAGGTGCATACCACCACACCCAGCTAATTTTTGTGTTTTTAGTAGAGACGGGGTTTCACCATGTTGGCCAGGCTGGTCTCAAACTCCTGACCTCGAGTGATCCTCCCACCTCGGCCTCCCAAATTGCTGGGATTATAGGCGTGAGCCACCTCGCCTGGCCCATAATGCCTTTTATATATTGATTAATCATGCTCTAATGTGGAGAACTATATTTGGCTGTAAGATACAGAGGGGAGAGTTCTGGAGTCAAACCCACCGGGATTTGAATTCTGATTCTTCAATTGAATAAGCTTTGTGACTTGAGCAGGCTGGTTACCTTTTCAAGTGCTTCCTTTATGAATCTGTAGTAAGTGGAATAGCATTGCCCGCCATTGAGAGCTAATTCTCCATGCGTCTCCAGTTGCCACTCATCATGTGTGCAGAGTCATCGACAGCCGTTTGTGACACTATCTTGGGAGACAGAGATAATGTCTCCCCCTGGGGCAAAGGTCAGGTTTGCTTGCAGCCCATCATAAAAAAATGGGGTTTCCCAAGCTTGGACTTTGTCAGCTGTGACACACACTCACCAGATGTGCAGGATCCAACTGGGACTTTCCACCTCACCCCCCATGGGACTTGGAGAGCAAGGGGAACTGAGGCACACGTACAACTCCTACAGCCTGCTGTGTGGGAGTAATAAAGCTACTTGTCCTGAGCTCAGGGCGCTCAGGTCTGCTGCCAGCATGCACGGAACCACTGCAGGCCCACCTGTTGGCTTGCAAGTAGGATAAAACCCCGGAGCCTTCAGAGTCCTGACGCCCACCTCTCAGAGTTACTGAGAGAATAGGTGGAGGCTGTATCGTCTGCCAAGCAGCTCGGCAGATGGCAGTCCCTCAAAAATATGCTTTTTTTTTTTTTTTTTTTCTTTTTGACACTAAGAATTTGGGGGAGGGGATGTAAGTATTTGTCAACACATCACTAACTTTTTTTCGGTTTCAGATGGTAGTTGTAATTATAAAGGAATACCAGTCTGATTATATCTACATAACAAACAACCAGATGAAAGGTCAATGGATTTCCAGCATTTTCCTCTTAGTTCAAGTCAGCTATTCAGATACTTCCAAACAAGCAACTAAAACTTTCACTTTCGGGTAGGCAGCCTGAATAGCTGGCATCAGCGCATGTTAAAATGTTATCAGCATTCTGCTATGTTGTGCGGTACGGTGTCTGTTTATAAGAAAAAAGACTAAAGAATGCTCAATGATTCTAACTTACTGTGTTTTCTTATTGTAGTTTATGGGAAATAGGAGAGTAGACTCTGAATAGAGAATGACAAGAAAAATGGAAAATCAATCTCACTGAGAGATAAAAATTGGCTCTTCGGGCTAGCCGTGTGGTAGAACTCTGACACTGTATTAATGATGGTGCGTACCTTGTCAGTAGTAAATTCTGCTTGGAGATTCAGTAGTACTGGAGTAGTTTCTTCTGTTTCTAGTTCCGATTGGAGGAAACAGCAGAATCCTCCTAACCTTTCCCTCCTCGTCCTCACCTGCTGGCCATCTGCCAATATGAAATATCAATCACACACAGTAACACTGCCACCAAACAAGAGTTTACTGTGTTTAAAAACTCCTACCAGAGCTTCTTGTAAAAATTTCACAGGGAGATCAAAATAGCACTTCTTCTTTGTCAAAACATTTTCTTTTAACTTCTGTTTAAGGAAAGAATCCAAACCACCACATTCTCCTTGATGTTTACTTTCTCTGAAAAATGTCTTCATGAAGTGTTTCTGGAGGCTTTTATTTTCAAGCTCTACTCCCGGAAGATATGTCCTTGTGTGTCAGCTTCAGTTTGTTGGAGAAAAAGAAGATTCAAGTTTCCTTCTGGTCTGTGACAAATTTCCCAATCTAAACCGCTTGTCTCTAACCTTTCCACATTGATGATGCCTGTGTTTTATTGCTGGGGAATAAACACTAGGAACCCAAAACTTCAGCCTGTTTTATGTGTTCCAGGCGCCTGGTGGTTGGGTGCGCTGTCTTGGCCGCTGTACCTGAGCCGGGCCTGGTGGCAGCAGGTGACTGAGTCAGGCACCTGTCCTGACTGCTGTGCGAGTGTCACTGACTTCCTAAGACTCCAGGCTTCTGGGGTGGAGAGCTCTGGGGGACAGGCAGTCCTGCGACAGCACCTTCTTCAAGTATGACAGGGGCAGGTGACCTTGCTGTTTTCCGAGCCTCGTGGCCATTTCCTCACCTGTGGAACTGAGATGTCAACACGGCTCCTGGTGGTGTGTGTGAGGCCCCGTGTGCCTGGCACTGAGGCTGCTTGTCTGCTCGCGTCCTGCCCATGTGGCCTTCCTCGCCTCACGCGAGGCTGTGCTGCAGCAGGTAATGAGGTGTGGGTCGCAAGGATGTGTCCAGGACCCTGTCTCTCCTCTACCCTCCTTTGACTGCTTTTCTTTTTGGCACCAGGCTGGACTGCAGGTGGGCCCGGGGAAGATCAACCCATGGCACTATCTTGGGAGACTGAGATAATGTCTCCTTCTGGGGCAAAGGTCAGGTTTGACCTCCATGGCATGCACCAGGAGTGGGGTACAGGGCCCGCCCTGCATAGGGCAGGGCAAGGACACCTCAGGACTGCCACGTGTAGGACTGAGAGGACGGAAGCCACACGCTGAGATCTGTTGGCCCACAGATGGGCCCTTCATGGAGAAGCCACCGCCCTCGGCACAGCCCCACGAGGCCCAGCATCCTCATTCTGCTTGTGATGGAGACAGTGACCACGGCCAGCGAAGGGGCTGCGTGGACACTGTGCACGGCAAGAGCCTGAGAGAAGAGTCAGGGGCTGAGGACAAGCCGGGCGTGCATCTGCCGCCCCACAAAGCCCAACAAGAGGCGACTGGTTCTGGGTTCGAGAAAAAGAAAAAGAGGAAAGCAAACGGTTGGGACAAAGCTCTGAAGATTCTTGCTACCAGCCTAAAGGAACACAGGTCAGCAGTCAGAAGCTCTATCCCCCGGGAGGCAGGAGCTTTGTGTTTGGGGTCCTCCATGTCCCCTTTTGGGCTCCTTCTCTTCCTCAGCACAATGCTTACCCAAGAGGACCCCGTTATGACGCAGGTGGCAGTGAGTCCAGGAGCCCTGCATTCCTGCACCCCGGCTCTCTCACTGGGCAGAGGTAGCCAATGGGCAGCCCTCAGGCTGTAGAAATGCTTTAGCTTCCTGGTTGGCATTGACCAGCCACGTCTTTCATTATTATTTTTAATTGTATCTACAATCTGGGAAACCTGGCCGCTCTGGGTCAGTGTTTCCTCTTGGGAACAGCCTGTTGATGAACACGTGCGCCCCACTCCAGCAACACAGTCTCCCCAGTGTGAGGAGATGTGGATTGCTGAGAGACTGGAGACAGGATTTCACGGGGGTCTTGAGAAGGTGGTGACAGCAGAGACAGGGAGATGGCCATGTGCAGCTTCTGAGCCAACAGGGCTCGGGACTGGCTGTTCTCCTCTGCTGTCTCTGCCAAGGCCAGGAGCCCACCTTTCCTATGATTCGGAAGTACAGTCTGGGCCGGAGCCTGGGGGACGGGGGAGGGAGCGTGGGGTCCTTCTTCCTGCTTACTCCCTGGCTTTCTGGGTCTGGCTGTGACTTTGTTCTCTGGCCTGGGCGACCCTCAGGCAGGTGGCTCCAGGTCTCAGAACCACTGGCCCCTCCCCTGTGCCTCCAGGCCCACAGGCTGCTGGCTCCTCGGTCCCTGTTACTGCTCAATCTGAATGCTGCCAATGCCTCCTCCTCTTCCCTGTAAACCACTCTCACAGTTTTCTTGAGATGTAATTCATGTACACGCAGTTCACTGGTTTACACCGTGCCGTTCGTTGGTGTCTGGCACATTCACAGAGTTGTGCAGCCATCACCACCATCCATTCTAGAACATTCTCCCGCGTCACCCCTGAATGAACCCATATCCCCTTAGTCACCGCTCCCCATGTCCCCCAACCCCTCTACCCCAGGCTGTCACCACTCTGCTCTTGGTCTCTGGATTGCTTATCCGGACATGTCTTAGGAACAAATTTCAACATTTTACCTTCTCTTTTGTGTTCCCTCAGCCCTGCCCACACTCATGTAAACAGTCCCTTCGTAAAACTCTTTTTAGTTAAACCCTCTAAGTGGGCCCCCTTGTCCTGCCAGGACCCTGGCTGATTCACTTGTGTGCCAATAGGATGTGAAGAATAAGAGGACAGAGAATAGGAAGAGACGAGACCTTATGGGGTCCCAGCCTGGGCTGCTAGGTCATGGGTAATGTCATTACCAAAGATAAGAAACACAGAATTAGAGCATTTTGAAGGTGAGGAGACAATGGGTGCTGTTGAAATATAGCAGGTTCAATTTGCTTGCAGGGGTTTTGGGGAGAATGTCTACCAGGCAGGTAGATACATGAAAGTACAGTTCAGGGATGCGGGTAGAACGATTAAGCTCTTGCTACCACCACCAAAGAGGCCGAGCCCTGGACCAAGAGAGACTCTACAAATACCCGATTGCTCCTCTGTGCCCCTTGAACAATGTGAAGACGTCAGCACCCCAGGGGAGCATCCCCAACCACCTGCCCCACCCTCCATAGGCCCAGCGGCGGTGTCTTCAGGAACATTTCCAATGCCCTTCCCTTTCCCAGTACTTCCACCTTTTCAGGCCTGTCTCCCCACTGATTCTTCACAACAGAGGCCTGGCTCTGGCCTGACCACAAGGAGAATCATATTTGCAAAGAGACAGGTAAAGATGACAAATTAGATGGACAAAACCATAACCTCTCAACAGATGTCTTAGTCCATTTCATGCTAATATGACAGAATTCCAAAGACAGGGTAATTTACAATGAACACAAATTTATTTCTCACAGTTCAGGAGGCTGAGATGTCCAATATTAAGTTGCCAGCATCTGGCAAGGGCCCTCGTGCTCTGACATCCCATGGCGGGTGGTGGAAGGTGGAAATGCAAGGGAGGGGGTTGGGGGCTGAACCCATTCACTTATCAGGAGCCCACTCCCCAGATGTAATGACGACAGTAATCCATTTATGAAGCAGAGCCCTCATGACCTGATCACCTCTCAAAGGTCCCGCCTGTTAGCATCGTTGCATTGAGGATTAAGTTGTCAAAACAGTAACTTCCGTGGGCACATCCAAACCACAGCACCACGATAGGGCCCCTTGTGCATTAATAACACTTCTCAGTCAGTATGGGGTGGGAAGAAGATTGTAGATTAATCTTCGGAGAAATCCTAACACTTCAGGAGCAGGCAGAAGAAGAGAAAGCCATAAAAGAACGTGGCAAAGAATCCGTCAGAAGAGATACAGGAAGAAATCCAGAAGGGAGAATTTGTGTGGAATGGAGAGAAAAGCCGTTTCAAGATGGGGGTAGTCACTTGTGCCAAATGTGGAAGAAAGGTCAAAGACCTTGAGATGGGAATTGTATGCACCGGATTTATCAATTAGGAAGCTGTGTGAATACCTTCAGCAAGGGCAGTTTCTCCACTGGAGGGGTGTTTGGTACATTTTATTTCTTTCCTGGTGGGGTTGGGGAGTGAAATTTCAGTTTTTTAAAGTGTGAGTGAAAAGTGAGGAAGTAGAAAAGGAAAGTGTAAGGTGTTTACTGGGAAGCGTGTTGGTAGAGGAAGGAGAGGGAAGGCAACGGGACTGAAGACTGCAGGTGATAGAAACATATGTATTGATGGTACTGGGGAAGATCAGAGGAGAGGGAAAGGGCAGGACAGGGATAAGGACAAGCGTTTGGGGGTCAGAAAAACCCCGAGCCTTGGAGGGTCTTTAACATCAGCAACAAGTCATTGCTCTTTTCATATTTTCTCTAACATCTTTATTGTTTTCTCTGTTCTGAAAGGTTTTTTTTTTTTTACTTTTTTTAATTACTTAGCCAACCCATTTCTTATCCTAAGATTTGATGAAAAATACAGCAAGAAGTGTGAAGAAGAAGAGGAAGAAGGAGGAGGAGAAGAAGAAGAAAAACTGTAAGAAGAAATATAGAAGTTAAAGTAATTACAGCCTGGGAACATTTAATATGGGTTCAAAAATCCTTCTATAATTCAATGGACCCAATGATATAATTGCTCTAAAATTTACTTTCTTAACACTCACACTGAATCGCACACACACATTAAACTGCTATTTGTTGAAGAATGTAAAAAAAAGTTTCATATATTACAGGCCATCTAAAATAGTTTAAAATTTTTAAAGGAGTCAATTTCCATTATTTAGAAAGATAAATTATATGAAGCAGTTTAGTCTCCAATATTGCCAACCAAATAAAGTATAAGGATATGGTTAGGATAATGAAATATTTGCTGGAGGTGTGGCAGTGCACACTTGTAGGATGCAACTGGCCGTGTGCGTGTGGCTGGAGCTGGTGGCATCAGAGCCAAGCTGGCGTGTTCTGTGTGGCTGCAGCCTTGGTGCCCAGGAGCTTCTGTCCAGCTTCGCGGCTGGAACCCTGTGATTTCCTAAGCTATCCTGTGCCCTTTTTTAAAGTTTTTCTTTTTTTTAAGGAAATGAACTAGAATGGCTCATAGTTTTCACCTGTGAACCCAGGTGAACAAATTCTGGCAACCCAGGTTGCTAGAATTCTTGCCAACTGAAATAACTTTAAAGTTGGTTTGGTTTGTTACTAAATAATTTAACTGTTCTTGGGGCAAATGGACCCAATATTAACAGGGTTTTTTGTTTTTGTTTTTGTTTTTTGAGACAGAGTCTCTCTCTGTCACCCAGGCTGGAGTGCAGTGGTACGATCTTGGCTCACTGCAACCTCCACCTCCCAGGCTCAAGCAATTCTCATGCCTCAGCCTCCTGAGTAGCTGGGATTATAGGCACGCACCATCACACTCGGCTAACTTTTGTATTTTTAGTAGAGATGGGTTTTACCCTGTTGGCCAGGTTGGTCTTGAACTCCTGACCTCAAGTGATCCACCCTTCTCGGCCTCCCAAAGTGCTGGGATTACAGGCATGAGCCACCGCGCCTGGTTGATCTGAACAGTTTTACCTTTTAATTTTCCTCTGTGGACTAGTAGGTGTAAGGAAAGATAATTACAGCTCAGAGCGCCGCCCTGACACTAGGCATTAGGCACTCCCAGTGAGGGGGGTAAGATGGGAGTCCTCTCTCCTCTAAGGAGTCTTTTCTCAAAAACTTCATCCTGGCATTGTTTTCCTTTCTTCAGTTTTACTCCTGTTGTTTCTGCTAGGTGTGTTTCCTGGTCTCACATCTACATTTTTAAAGGATGGTGACCACACCTGCCTCCCTCCCTCCTCATGGCCTCTGGCAGGGTGCTAAGCCAGCTGTGGGCAGCTGATACTCAAAGCCATGGATTCCTCGATCTGGTAGAATATGGGCCCGGAAAAACAGAAAAGCTGGTGTATTTTAGCTGCTATATACTGTTTCCATGACATCAGCACACTGCTTATTTTCTCAATTTCACTGGTCACTGAACAACAAAGGATTCCCAAATGAAGCAGAGGCAGGGACCCAGCGATGTCAGTCAGGACAACCCAGGGGCAACCGCGCAGCCAGAGTCGGGCCACGCCAGGCTCTGAGGGCTCGCCTGGGTCACCCTGCACTGGCTGGAGGCCCCTGGCTTGCTCATCACTGTGGAAACTAAACGCTGCCATCTGTCTGCTGCATTGGGCTGTCGCGAGGGAAGCCAGATGGTGTCAGGGGGTGTGGACCCACGGGGAGGGGGAGAAAGATGCCAGGCGGCGGTGCACTGCGGCCCCCTCCCCAGGGCTGATCCCCCTTGGCTGTGTGCCTGGAGCAGTGCCCGCTCCTGTGGATGGCGAAGAGGGCCTGCTGCCAGTCACAGGCGGGCGTTCTGGGAGAGTGAAGGTCATCATTAGAATCTGAATCACCAGGAAATGGAGCAGAACTTGATGTGGCACATTCCAAAGATTAAACAAACAAACAAACAAAAAAAACACCTCGTTATTAATTTGAGTCGTTCTCCTCATAGACAAATTCACACGCTGACTCTTTGGGCAAAAGAAAGGCAAAGATTAAACAGGTGTAACCCAGCAGGATACCCACGCAGAACTAGATCTCCACTCAGCAACTCCAGGCCACGGAAGGCCACTTTCGGAACCATAAGGATCCGTTCCGAGTTCTGCTTGACTCTGATGATAAATATGGAATTGAAAAAATCAATCTGTGAAAATTTTATTTAATCTCAGAAATCTTTCCCGCCTTATTCATTAATATGATTATTTTGTTTCTTAGTCAATGCCACCTTCTTTTATAACTTTCTACCTAGAGGGGGAAAGCCCCAATATCTAGGACTCTGAATTTTACAAAGCATCTTCACATTTCTCTAGTCTCGTATCACTACCCTTTGATATCATTGGTGAGGGACTTTTGCTATTTCCATGTTACAAATGGGTCACCCAGGCACCCGGAACTTGAATAACTAACCCATGCCTGCAAAGCTCCCACCCAGAGTGGGGAACTGGAGCCAGACCCCTGGACCCAAAACTGAGGCTTCGCGGAGGAGACTACGAACCTGGCGGAGGAGACGTTTATCACTTCACAGCGGCTGAGTTGTCTCTACTTTATGAGGCTGCGAATACTTTCTGGCTTGTCATCTAGGAATCTCTTAGCATCTTTTTACTAAGTTTAATATCACGGAGCTATAAGGCTTAGAAGACCTCAGAGGCCATTATAGCCAACCCCCAGACTCCTATTCTGCAGCCAAATTAGTGATAACGAGTTATATAATTCCATTAAAAGAACCAACCAACCATTTAGTACCTTCCTAAAAGTAGAGTTTTTCTTGAACATGGTGCTAACTAACCAATTTGACTGAAACCACCGGATATTTTGACATGGTAAAAAGCACATTGTGTAATAGAAATACAATGAGAGTCACATGTGTGAGTTAAAATTTTATTGAGCCACATTTAAAAAGTAAAAAGACACCCTCTCTTCTCATGCAACACAGCACAGGGACCCCCGTAAAGAACATTTTACAATTTTCCCTTAATACCCAGGGAACATGCACTAACTTGGTAAATACCTGCTTCGTGGAGAGTTGCCTTTCAGGATTCATATCCTCGGGACACTGTTGCAGACCTATTGGACTGAGAAAACGGGGGCGAAAGCAGGAATAAAAGACAAGAGACAAAAGAGTATATTTAGAAGAAGGGGTCGGGGGCACCTTGCCTTTAGTGGACAAGGGCCCTGAGCTTTACACAACCCTCCATATTTATTAGGCAAAAGAGATAGTGAGAAAGAGGGGGTGATTGCTGGGTAATTGTCAGTCTGCCGTTTGCTTCACAGTAGGCTTGCATTTTTTGGACAATAGGGGCTAGATTGTTTAAGCAGATAACTTTAAGGAGCCCGGAGCTAGGGAGTGATGTCTGTTAGCACACCTATTGGTGGCAGGGCAGTGTGAGTTTGCCCACATCCTGCATTCATGATAAACAGTTTGCTGTTTGATTTTATAGCCTCCAGTGGAATGCTGAGTTGGTCACGTTCCACGGGCCTTCGGCTCCCTGTAGGACACCACCTCCTAGACGTTTGCCCGTGTTTGCTGACCTACACTCAGACACTCTGGCTGGTCTAGACACTCAGGGCCTTGACTCGGGCTCCCGCCGGAGGCCTCAGAAATCCACACCTCACTGATAACTCTATAGCTCACCAGCAAACGTGGTGACTCGGTTTCCTTGGCAGCATCCTCCGCCTTGGGAGGGGCTGTGGGAACCACACTGAAGAAACTGCAACTCAGAAGCATCACTCCGTGCTGAGCGCTGCCATTGAGAAGTGCACCTAAGCGGCCACCAGTGAATGACGACCACGCATGAACAGGAATGTTCTAGAGCAGAATGCGCATATGAAGGCTGGGGCCTGAGCCAGAAGCTGAACCTGGAAGCCACCCTGATGTGCTCCTCACCTTGGGGCAATGTCCACCTCCACGTTGTAGGGTGGGGGAGATGCCGCTGGTGCTGTGGACTGGGAGGGCCAGCATGTGTGCGGCTATATATAGACGCTCGGTCCCATCCACCTTTCTCATGCCCCTTCACTTTCCCGTCCCCTCTCCTCCTCTTACCTCTAACACCGATTGTGACACTTGGTTTTCTTAACTCAAGAGGTGCATGTGATTTATTTTTAAAATTCCCTCTAAAGAATGTTTTCTTGAATTGAAACTAATGATCAAATAGAAGCTAGGCCAGAGACGATGGCACCACCCTTTCCGCTTCCATCCATTCCGCTCCCCTCCCCGCCCACACCCTGCTCAGTGTGGGCTGGGGCAGGCAGCAGGGAGGACAGCACGGAAAGGCAACGGCCAGGAGGAAGAGGCGGGAAACAGCGGGAAGGGAGGATGCCTCCCCACTCTTCCTGTGGTGACCTCCCACCTCACTTACAAAGATCACCACCGACATTTGGGAACCGTGCACGCTGACTCAAAGCAAAGCTCAGCTGACCGTGAGGAGTCCCCTGGGAGCTGCTGCAGTAGTTGCCGTTGAGTCCATCCGTGCAGCTGGGCTGAGGCAGCTAGAGGTGGGCATGTGTGGGCGGTATGGCTGGATGGAGCCCACCAGCAACTGGGTGAAGGGGTCCGCAGCTCTCCCAGCTGCTGCCTAGCTGCTCCCTGCCCTGTTTTGAATTAGTGTTAGCAGAAAGAAATGGAGCAGTGACCCTCAGTGCCTGGACGCCTGGAAGTGCAATGCATCCTCTCCTTGTGCTGCAGGAGGTCAGAGCCAGCCAGGGGAGGCGACTGCCTGCTCGGTCTGTCAGTGTCCAGACCGTGTCCAGAGAGGGCGTGGCTGGATCTGAGAAAAGTCTGGCGCTGGCCAGACTGGGAGTGGCTCGGTCCTCCTGCCTGGCAGGAGCATCCACGGACTGGCTGGCCAAGAGTGCAGGACAATTGCCCAGGTTCCGCCTGTTCCACCACATTGGGCCCACTCGCAAGGGGCCATGGGCACCGCCTGCTTGGCCAGGTCTGCAGTGTAGAGGCCTGCAGGTGGCCAGTGACTGGCTGGGCTCCTGGACCTGCTGCCTTAGCTCTGGGAAGACCACAGATGTCTCCTCTTGGGAGGAGCCTTCTTGTGTGCCACTTGCTGGGAGATGTGGCCCACCTGCCTCGGTGCGGCTCCTGCAGGGTGGATCTCTGGCCACCCAGCCAGCTGAGAGGTGTCTCAGGGCTCACTTGGAAGTCTTGGCTTGTCTTGGTTCTCATTTCCTCTTTTGCCCTCAAATAGGCCACGGTTCATGACGCTCTCAGGAAAGGATTTTATCTCGATCATTTGCAGCTTCTTGGAGCTGAAGTCTGCACAGCACTGTGGAGATTGTCAGATCTGTGAGGACAAGGGAGGGCAGGCCTGGTGGTTTGGAGGAGCAGGGCCAAGCCAGAGTGAGGTGGCACAGGGGTGCAGGGGGCTCCTTTGAGGGGGACCCGAGGAAGTAGGAACAGGAAAGCCAGCTAAACTGCAACCTCAGTCCCTGTTGAAGACAGTAGGGTCTGAGGCAGCTGCACCCAGACGCCTCCAGAGTTCATGCTGGTCCAAAGGAGAGAGGCTGTGTGGATACTCACCTGCTTCAGTCCCCACGGGCTGAGGGTTGTGGAGCTGTCAGCTCCCCTTGTTTGGGGGTCTGTCCCAGCCTGGGCAGCGAGCTTCCTCGGCCTAGGAGGAGCCCACAGGATGGACATGGGAGGAGAGCACTGCCCTTCATTTACTCCAGCTGCTTGTCTCATTAGCCGTCAATTCACAGAGAGCAGGTTCCAGCAGAACAATTCCAGAAAAAACCAGAGCCCCCACCAGGGCCTGTGTGTTTCATTCCTGACCTGGGGAAGGTAGCAGAAGCTTTCAGCAGCATCTATCCAAATAACCACCTATGTAACACGTGGACCCGTGAATGGCAGCCCTGGGTGCTTTGACCCATTGTTTTTCTTCCTTCCTCTCCCCCATTTCCTTCCTCTCTTCCCCCTCAAAAACACACATGTGTATAAACATTTGCACACCCCAGCCGCACCACCAACAGCTTCTCCATGGGCTGGGGTCTCTGCCTTGTCGAAATGATAATAATAAATGATAAAGCCAGTGTCATCTCTCTCATCTATCTCTATCTATCTATTAATTGATTATCTTTCTATCTATTATCTATCTCTATTAATCTGTTATCTACCTACCTACCTACCTATCCACATCTACTGTCTATCTATACCTAAGTTCATTATCATCATTATCTACCATCTATCTGTCTCTATTAATCTATTATCTAATTATCTCTCACTCGTCCATCCATCATCGTGCTGACATTAGCTCTGGGACTCCTCAAGCCTATGTGTGATGATGAGTGATCGTCCAGCTGTTTGACACTATGATTCTAGTGAATTTGCACTGGGCAACAAATGTTTGGATGAGCACATGAATAAACACTATTTATTTGCTAAGTGTTGTAGGGAGCCTGCCCTAAAGAATCTTACCCATGTGAAACCGGGACATCCCACCCTCCCCTGGGCAGGGCTGTTATATGACAACTCTGCACAGGCCACCTCCCAGTGTGGCGGGAACCAGGGCCAGTCCCACGCATGTGCACATTCTCCAGGTTGCGTGCGAGGCTGCTTGCTTGCAGGAGGGCTCTGAGGTGGCCGTGTGCCCGGACCTCTGCAGAGGCTGCGGTGACTGAGGGCTCAGCAGAGTCACTTTCCACTGTGCACAGGAAGGAATATGCCCTGAGTGCTGAGCTAAAGAGGAATACAGGGAAATTTTCACCCGCACCGAGCCCCTGCGCCACTACCATCATTAACAGATGTTTATTGAGCAGCGACTGTAATTCAGGCGTTGTGTGCGTGACGGTAGCAAAACAACAGGGGAAGAAAGTCCATCGCCTCTCCCTTCCTGGAGCTTCCATATTGGTGAAGGAGATGGAAAGTAAAATGAAAAGCAAATATAAAATTACATATTTTACTATGTGCAATGAGAAAATAGAAAGTGTGCGGTGACCGAGAAAGGCAGGGAATGGCTACTTAGTGTCATCAAGCAAGGATTTCAGAAGAATGCATCAACCTGGGGCTTGTGAGAATTAAAGACAGTTTTTGAAGCACTGAAGTGAATGAATTAATTTGGGCATAGGGGACTGGGACAGCTAGAGGGTCTCAGAACCACACTCTGTGATGTGAGCAGGAGAAAATGATGATGACTCCCAGGATCTGCTTGGATCTTCTGGAATTGGAACAGAAACCCCAACAACACGTTTCTTTTGGACTCTAAGATGCTGAATGTGAGGAGGACTTTGGATAGGCTCTTATCAAACACTATTTCAGGTACTATCATGAAAGAAAGGAAGCTGTGGCCTCCATTGAGGCAATAAAGCATCCATATTTCAGCAGTTATTCACACACTTGTTTACATTGAAACCTGCTCCATTGACAGGTGGTAGAATCATTGTCAGGCTGGACTGCCAGACGTTGGTATTACCAGGTGTAGATTATCAACGCCTATGCCTAGAGGCCCCGGAAAACTGTGACCAAGGATGAATTAAAGTGTTGTAGGGCAACAGTTTAGGATGAATTAAAGTGTTGCCAACAGGACAACATGCCTGACATATTTCTGGAAACAGAAACAAAAGGGTCTGCCTAGCTAGACCAGACCACAAAACCATCTTGTAGAAGCACATCAGCCTCAAACCACCGCAGAAATGGAATTTGTACACCACACTTAGAAGAAGATATTCTTAAGGACTGTATTTCAGTGTTAAACTTTATAAGCTAGGGAGATTTTTAAAAAAATAATAATTCTCTGTCTTTCTTTCAGCACAATGCTTTAAAATCGTCCAGCTGGTTAGAAAAATGTCAGCATTGTCCTCACATGAAACATTGATCCACACGGGCACTGACACGTTTCAGTTTCAATATTTGACATCAGATCAATCTTGCCTTCTCCTGCATTAGCAGCCCAATGTTCAGGCCTGCGGACTGGAGGATGCCGCACCTAGCTTTTTGCCATACAGGCTGACCATCCCTAATTTAAAAACCTGGAATCCCAAATGCCCTGACAGCTACAGCATTTAGAGCACTAACCTGAGGCCACAAGTGAAAAATTCCACACCTGACCTCATGTGTTAGTCCGTTTTCATGTCACTGATTAAAAAAATACCTGAAACTGGGAAGAAACAGAGGTTTAATTGGACTTACAGTTCCACATGACTGGGGAGGCCTCAGAATCACAGTGGGAGGCGAAAGGCACTTCTTACATGGCGGCAGCAAGAGGAAAATGAGGAAGAAGCAAAAGCAGAAACCCCTGATAAACCATCAGATCTCATGCGACTTATTCACTATTAGGAGAATAGCGCAGGAAGGACCAGCCCCCATGATTCAATTACCTCCCCCTCGGTCCCTCCCACAACACGTGGGAATTCTGGGAGATACAATTCAAGTTGAGATTTGGGTGGGGACACAGCCAGACCATATCACCTCATGTGACAGGTTGCAGTCACAATGTAACCAAAATTTCGTTACATTTATAAACTATTAAAAAATTGTGTAAAATTACCTCAGGCTATGTGTATATAAAGAATGAATTTATCTGGTGTTTCCACTCGGGTAGCATCTCCGAGATGTCTCATTATGTATACGCAAATATTCCAAAATATGAAAAAATAAAACATTGAGAACACTTCTGGTACCAGGCATTTCGAATACAGAGATTCCGCTTGCACCAGCTCCGTTTCCCATGGCTTTTGCAAAATCTCTATGGCCTGGTGCTAAGGTACTTTTTGGGTTGAAAGCACTGCTTGTGTTGCTGATTCTGAAAGGGTTAAAGGGAGAGTAATCATTGATGGTGTCCCACAGCCATGCCCAGCAACCTGTCAACCACAGGGAGGTTGAGAGAGGGAGCGGGTGGGTCCGGGCACGGCCACCCCTTCATTAGCAAGTGTGTACTCATCCCAAGAGCTGTCACCAGCACCCACCAGGAACTGATCAGATGGGAACAAGGACATGGCTCTGTCCTCAGGGAACTTGGGGATAAATAACACATGCAATTAAGATGTAAGACAAAATATATTTGTATAAAGTGCAAAAACACAGGCACATGACTCTCTGCCTTCAGAAGTGGGCGTGGCAGAGCTTGGTGCCTGGGAGTGGCTTCAGGGCTGCTGTGTGTTCAGATTGTTCACCTGGCTCTGATGACGAGGGTGAGCACGGGCTGTGAAAATTCATCAAGCTGATACTTAAAATGTACTTTCTGTATGTGTGCTCTATTTCCATAAAAAGGGAAAAGTGAAAAAAATTAATGAGAAAGAAGGCTCGAGTTACAAAATCAGAAATTTCATCATCTAGTCTACCTCTCTGCAGCCTCCTTCTCTGCCTGGGGCTTCTGCCAGAGTGGGCAGCACAGGAAGGTGCTGGATTCTAAGTGCCTTGCCACCCTCAGAAACTCCACATTTCACAAAGTGGTCAGATGCCTGTGCAAATTAATGACGCAAGTTTATATTGCAAAAATGATGACCCCAGGCAAAATAAACGCTTGCTTAATCCCTGCTTTTTCTGGCAGCCTCGTTTACCAAGGCACCAGGTGACAGTGGGGTGTGCTGCTGGCCGCTCACCTCACATGTGTCCCAGGCTCAGCTTGGATCCCCGGCTGCCCCCAGACCCCATGTGCTGCTGCCTGAACTGGGGCTGCTCCAGCATCTGCTTGGTGCACTGGTGCTCAGGGCCAGAGGCTGGTTCAAATTCTGTTTCACTGTGATGTATTTTCCTTCAGCCCTTTGAAAACAAACGTTTCAAGAAGGAACTAAGATCATGCAGTGTTCCCAGCACTGGTTAATATTAGACTAACACCTGCCCCTTGGCACGTTCGATTGAACTGTGTTGTGGGGGAGATACTGTCCTCCCTAAGTTCCCTGAGGACACAGCCATGTCCTTCTTGCTTAGTTCCTGGTGGGTGCTGGGTGACAGCTCATGGGATGAGTGCCGTGCAGGCTGTGGTTGAAGGGCTGATGAAGGGGTGACTGTGCCGGGACCCACCTGCCCTCCCCTCTCTCTCCCTGTGCCATGCAGGTGTGGTCAATGGGCTGATGGGCACGACTGTGAGACCCCATCATTCCCCCAGCCCACATGACTCTGCTCTCCCAGCTCGACTGTTCACTTCAGACTTCCCTTATGGAAGGAGTTGCCAGATAGAGCAAGCAAAATATAGTGTGCCAGGTAAGTGTGCATTTACAAGGACCATGGATTATTTTTTGGCATAATCTAATACATGGTAGTAGAGTAGGGTTGTATATAGTGTCATCTAGATCTAGTATAAGTTAAGAAATTTTTTGTGGTTGATTGAAGTTCAGGTGGACGCAGGTGCTCTGTATTTGCCTGCTGCATGCTAGGGTACTGCCTAGTACACTATGCTGGGTCAATGTATTTGTGTCTTAAGGGAAGGGCAGCTTTTCATTGCTCAACTCCTTCAAATTTTTTTAAGGGAGAGGGGACCGAAAAAACCCTTTATTCCCTCAAGTGAAATGTCTCCCCCACTGCAATGGCAATAACTCAGAGGGTGAGTGGAATGGATGGAAACCCTTGAAGAGTAGATAAGAATTTAGGTGAAGGGTCTTTTGCTCTCTCAGGCAGGTTGGTGGATGCATGGGCTTTGGGCAGGTGCCTGAAGTGGGGTGCATGTCCTGAGTAAGAGAGGGTAGGGTGGGTGGTGGGGGGTAGGGGTGGATGGTGAGGGGTAGGGGTGGATGGTGGGGAGATGGATGATAGGGGTAGGATTGGATGGTGGGGTTGGGGAGGATAGTGAGGGGTAGTATTGGGTGGTTGAGGATGGGGTGGATGGTGAAGGGTAGGGGTGGATGGTGGGGAGCAGAGGTGGATGGTTGAGTGCAGGGGGGACGATGGGGTATGGGGTGGATGATGAGGGGTAAGGGTGGATGGTTGAGTGAGGTGTGGATGGTGAAGGGTAGGGGTGGATGGTGGGGAGCAGAGGTGGATGGTTGAGTGCAGGGGGGACGATGGGGTATGGGGTGGATGATGAGGGGTAAGGGTGGATGGTTGAGTGAGGTGTGGATGATTGAGTACAGTGGTGATGGTGGCATGAGGGGTGAATGGCAGGAATGGATGGTGTGTTGTGGGGATGGATGATAGGGGTAGGGGTGGATAGTGGGGGTGTAGGGGTGACTGGTTTAGTGCAGGGGTGGATAGTGGATAGTGTGCAGGGGTGGATGGCAGCATAGGGGTGGACGGTGGCATGCAGAGGCGGATGGGGAGGGTGGGGCTTGGATCTCTAGTGAGCCTTGAGTGAGACCAGAGTCTGTGGGTCGGAGCTGCTTCGTCTACAAGGAGACAGGAGATATTTGTGTGGTGTTGAAATTACTATTGTATTATTCTGCCTGGGTTGCTGTCCGTGGACTGGGTAGTTTCAGCTTAAACCACCTACATTGATTCCTCACAGTTCTGGAGGCCAGAAGTCCGAGATCCAGGGGGCAGCAGGCCGATTGCATTTTGAGGCTTCCGGACTTGCCCAGCTGCCCCCGTCCCTCTGCGCATGTGCGCCGAGACAGCGAGCTCTCTGGCAGCTCCTCTTACGCGGGCAGCAATCCTGTTGGCTCCGGGTCCCACCCTTATGACCCCATCTAACCTTAAAGACCTCCGTATAGGCCCTTGCTCCAAAGTAGTCATGCTGAGGGGTGGCGCTTCCCCTGGGAATTTGCAGGGTGGGAGTGCACAGTTCAGTCCATAGCAACTGTTGAGTAGAAGCTTCTGCAATACTTCTGCACATTTTCAAAATCTCACAAGCTCTATACTGCATCCTCCCTGACTTCAGAGGCTTAGTTTCTAGTTGGAAAAACAAAAGTAAACATCAAAAATAAAAAGAAAGAAAAGGAAGGAAGGAAGGAAGGAAGGAAGGAAGGAAGGAAGGAAGGAAGGAAGGAAGGAAGGAAGGAAGGAAGGAAGGAGAAAGAAAGAAGCACAAAGGAGCTACCCTGAAAGTCTTTAGCATCCAAACTCAGAACTATATTTTATTGTTAGGACATTTTAAAGTTTGGATTTATCAATCTGGAACATAAATGTACAAATCATTTTATCTAATTAATCTTACTTATGTCTTCATCCTATTTATTAAATTTTTAAAAAGTAATGTTGTATTTCTCTTAATATATTTTGTAATTCAGATTTTAATGAATTAGATGAAGCTTACTCGTATAATTCTAAATTAATGAGGTTTGGTTATAATTTGCTTTAGTCACGTGTGAAAGTAGATAATAAGGGAAAAATAGGTATCTCTAAATCAAGACATTTTTACAATCATGACAACTGTCTAGTTGAATCGTCCTATTTTGTAGACGTGGAGACTGAGTGTACAAAGGGTTAAGTGATGTGCTCAAAATTCATTCATTTGTGCATAAATATTTATTAAGCATCTCCTCGGTGCCAAGCATTATGGTGTATGCTAATTAAACTAAGCCTGGCTCAAAAAGCCAGGCCTCGGATTCTATAATAAATCCAAGGTTCTTTCTCCTGTTTGTCTTCCTAAGGCTCTTTGTTTAACTTCTTACAAATTAGACCGGCCTCTCCAGCAGTTGCCACCAAATTGTAAAAGAGAATACGAAACACTCTGCCTCTGTCCTACCTTGGGATGCTCGTTGACATGGTCTCTGTCGTTGTGCGTGGCCGTGAGAAGGCTCTCTTGGTCACATTAGGACAATTAGCCTTCCTTCAGCAAGGGCACCACAGCACACTGGGTCCCCAGATGGTGAGACCTGAATGCGCGGTGTCCCCACCCCACCCCCTGTGGGCGTTCCTCTGCGGCTTCGGGAGGCTCTGACTCAGGATAGTAAAAGAAGCTCTGGCCGCAAAGACGTCGGAACAGTAGCCTCCAGGCTTTGGTTACACCCCCCGCCAGTTCGGAAGAAGGCATTCTTCAAATTTATAAATTATAAGAAATCAGAAAAAGATCAAAATGCTAAATAAACGGGCATTAAGGAGCTCTCTCTCTGCTCTCGCATGTGGCAGTGGTGAGAGCGGGGCATCTGAGAGCCCTGGACCTGGTGACCGGGTGACCTCAGCCTAACACCTGCCTTTGAGCCTGTATCCTCGCCAGGTGGCTGGTAAGAGTAACGATGGGGATTGGGACAAAGGTCCCCACAGGTGTCTTCTTAGTTTATGTTCATTTCCTCACTCCAAGAGTGCTATTTTAGGCTGTTTAAAAGTGAAATAGTTCTAATAAGATAAAATTACATTTCCATGTAGAGAGAAACAAATTTAATAGAATTTTGTTAAATCGCACCATTATTAAATGTTGAAGAAACACCCGTTGATGGCCACAGTGCAGCAAGTACGCCAGCAGGGATTACCAGATAAATGGGGACAGATTCTACATTCAAAGATGTCACAATCTAGAAAGGGAAGTAGATCATCTATGCAGCTTGTAATCATGGGTGGAAAACGGAACAGGTTTGCAGAGAAATATAAGAAAAACATCCTAATAGTTCATAGGAAAGTCAGACAAATACCAAATTACAAATGAATTCTGTCTTGTTTTTGTTTTCTTTTTTAAAAAGTAATGTTGTATTTCTCTTAACATATTTTGTAATTCAGATTTTAATGAATTAGATGAGGCTTACTTGTATAATTCTAAGTTAATGAGGTTTGGTTATAATTTGCTTTAGTCATGTGTGAAAGTAGATAATAAGGGAAAAATAGGTATCTCTAAATCAAGACATTTTTGCAATCATGACAACTGTCTAGTTGAATCGTCCTATTTTGCAGACATAGGTTTATTTTAACACTGGGAAGGCTGCATTCCTAATTAAACCCAACAGGGAACAGGGAGCGGTGTGCGGAGGAGGTCGCCTGCCCGCGAAGCTGGCCTCGGTGCTGGGATTACAGGTAGAGGGCTATGAGGAAGAGCACGGGCTTCATGCACATTGCGCAGAGGAGGAGATTCATGGGGACAGCAGGCACTGGTTAGCCACAGCGGGAAAGTTATCGATGACAAAACACATTTCTACCCGAGTTCAGATGACCCGCTATGCCCACAGAGCTTGATCCAGAAGTGCACGGGTAAGTATTTAGCAGGCTGGCCGATGTTAATTTGAACAATCTCAAGAACGTGCTCTTTCGTGCATTAAACATATGCCATGAGAGCTGAGCACCTTTAAAATCTCAGTAACTTTGGGGTTTGTCAGTTTTGTAGCTCATAGTGTCAGTTAAGGTTAGGCATCCCGATCACATGTCTTGGCACCAGCTGTGGACTGTGCTTTGCAAGAAATCTGTGACCTTGCACCCTGAGATCTCGGGCTCAGTTAAGAGGCAAAACAGGCAATGCTGTATCAATGTAGATGGGAGAGAGAAAGCAGAAAATACGAAGAGGGAAAGAAGGAGCACAAAGAGTTAGCGTTAGTCTCCACTGAGCAATTCCTATTCCAACCACGTCCTAAATGATGAGTTGGATCCTAGCAGAAAGGGAACACATGTTATTTTTAACTGATTTTAACTTGATTGATTATAAGCTATTAGGAGCTCTTAATAGATATGACTCTTATGTTGTTAGCAAGTGTGTTTGATTTCTGCCACTCTAGGAAGTGAGCTCTGTCCATGTTGTCAGAGTAGAAAGTGATCTATGATACAATGAACTGTTTTTAGCTTCATGAGTTAGAAGTAGGAAGAGGAGAAAGTTTGAATTCATTAACTGCCTTTTCCTGTTCAAAAAAAAGCTTTTTCAGCAAAACATAGTCCTTAAGTTAAAAAAGTCAGTGTTTATTATCTGACAGATATGTTTAAATTAGGAAAGAAAACATGACATTTTCTTAAACATTGAGTGAACATTATGTGAACATTGAGTTTAACTTTCGGTTGTCTCTTGGGAAATTTTTGTCAATCTGAAAAGTGATGAAAAGCATCAATAAAAGATGCAAGCAATTGTGTATCTCAATGTGCTACCAAAGTGGCTCTCGGCTTGGGTATGAGGTAAGCTATCAAAGGAAAATTTGATTTAAGAAATGAAATCTAGGCCAGGAGCGATGGTTCAGGCCTGTAATTCCAGCATTTGGGGAGGTTGAGGTAGGAGGATTATTTTAAGCCATAAGTTTGAGACTGGCCTAGGCAACATAGCAAGACCTCATCTCTATAAAAATAAAAAGGAAACAAAGAAATGGAATCTAAAATAAAGAAAAACAATATTAGTGGCATATCTTATGCCAGATTAAAGGTCTCATTTTGTACTTTTAAAAATTGCTGGCCAGGCCCAGTGGCTCACGCTTGTAATCCCAGCACTTTGGGAGGCCGAGGCGGGCAGATTACGAGGTCAGGAGATCAAGACCATCCTGGCTAACACAGTGAAACCCCATCTCTACTAAAAATACAAAAAATTAGCCGGGCGTGGTGGCGGCGCCTGTGGTCCCAGCTACTCGGGAGGCTGAGGCAGGAGAATGGCGTGAACCCGGGAGGCAGAGCTTGCAGTGAGCTGAGATCACGCTACCGCACTCCAGCCTGGGCGACAGAGGGAGACTCTGTTTCAAAAAAAAAAAAAAAAAAAAATGTCCTCTTTTTTAAAATGATGAATGTATAAAGTAGGGCAAAAACGCAATGAGTGTTTTGTGGATTTTGTTTCAATATTTTGTATGCAGTAGAATTGGGATCACACGGCATATTGGTGGTTCTCAGTATATCTAAAATGTCGGTGAGCGGAACTTTTAATAAATATAGATACATAGGTAATTTTAACACATATTCCTGATGAAATCATTATTATTTGCAATGTGTTTATTCTGCTTTTTCTCTTAACAATGGCATAAACATTTTTCCAGGTTAATAAATGCTTTTGAAAATCCCATTTGTACTAGTGGCTCTGTAGTTTTCTATCAAATGTGGAATAAACTCAGTTGATTTCTCCCTTTTGTTCTTGAACATTTAAGATCATTGGTTTGTGGTTACTAATCATGTTACAACAAATATTCTTGAATTCCAAAATTTGCTCATTCCTGATTATTTCCTTAGATTTCCAGGTATGGAACAATTTGGTTAAAGTGTTTGAAATCTTTTTTTGTTTGTTTGTTTTGTTTTTGAGATGTAGCCTCCCTCTGTTGCCCAGGCTGGAGTGCACTGGCATGATCTCAGCTCACTCTCTGCAACCTCTGCTTCCTGGTTCAAGCAATTCTCCTGCCTCAGCCTCCCGAATAGCTGGGGTTACAGGTGTGCACCACCACACCTTGCTAATTTTTGTATTTTTAGTAGAGACAGGGTTTCACCATGTTGGTCAGGCGGGTCTCAAACTCCTGACCTCAGGCGATCCTTCTGCCTCGGCCTCCCAAAATGCTGAGATTACAGGCATGAGCCACCATGCCCGGCCAAAGTGTTTGAAATCTTTAAGCATCCTGGTAAATACTGAGTTTTGTCAATATTTAGAAAAGTTGCATGAATTTACATTTACATTTCCTCCACCCATATTTCAGAGCATCTGATTTGTCAGACTGTCACCAAAAATAGGCTTTTATCAAAACGTAATAAAAAATAAATACAACTTTTCCAATGACAAAACTGGTTTCTCATTTTTTTGATACATGCCTCTTTGAACTCTAGAAAGATTGAATATTATGAATATGTTTGCTGTTATATCTCTCATTTTAATATAAATGTTATACATTTACATATTTTTAATGAGTTGGCAATTACGCCCTGGCTTCACTTTTTTTCTATGGGAGTTATCTTTTTTACTTACTGATTGTTAAAATAATCAAATATGCTAGAAAATAAATGTTTTGTTTCTCATGCATAGTGCAAGTATTTCATTTGGATTTTTCATTTGTTTGCAATTTTGTTAATTGAAGTTTGGCATCTAGAGATTTTACACTTTTAGCTATAAAAGTAATGACTGTTTCCCTTATTGTTTCTGTCTTTGCTTTTGTATTATTGGTAAAAAAAAAAAAAAAAAAAAAAAAAAAAAGACCTTCTTCATCAAAAGATCATGTAAGCATTCACTGACATTGTTTTGCATCTGCTTCCTTGTAGGCTAAACATATATCATCTCCTCATAGTTACTGATGAAATGATGTTCTTTCTGGGATGTTCTCAGATTGATGTGCTTCAAGTTGTGACACTGGACAGAATAGGCTTTTTTGGGGAAATGCAGCACAGGACTTGCTTTGACTTCGTTCATGCTGAGTGCCTGGTGCAGGTATATTGAAAGTTAAGCATATGGAAACATTTTGAAAATGGTAATATTTTTCAAAGGATTCGGTTATGAGCAAGGCCTTAGATAAGTGGGAAAATTGGGAAAGCATTTTAAGTGGGGTGTAAATTTTGAGGAGTAGATTCAAAGCAGCATACATTATTTCAAGAAGAGTCATTTTAGCTGTTGACTGAAACTCTTGGAGGTAAGAAGCAATATGAAATATCTCTGCTCTTACAAAATGGCATGCAATAGAAGGTCAAAACTTACTTAGATATTGATAAAGACTTCTTTATCAGAGACTTCCATTGGAACAGATGTCAATGATATTCCAAAATGGTTAAAGTTACTGCTGAAGGTGACACTACAAATTATCTCTTGTTATTAAGGAGGACAGTTCTGTCTCTCTCTGTATCTCTCTCTCTCTCTCTCTCTCTCTCTCTCTCAGCTTAACTTACTTGGATTGCTTGCCCTTCAGGTTCCAGATGAACTCCGGAGCTTTGCTGGGAACGATGAGTGGCAGTCTCTGCTGGAGACTGGAAGCTGTGAAGCCACAGGCACCTGCCCAGAAGCTGGGACATGAGCTGGTGGTGCCTGATCACATTACCTACTTGACAATTACATTAAATGAATATTTTTAAACATTCAAAGATGAAACGTTAAAAATGCCAATTAGAATAACTTCAAAAGTTCTTAAGTCAGTGCCTGGTAGAAGGTCTAGCTTTAGAAATTATTCTAACCTTTCCTGTTGTAGCGGTCCAGACCAGCTCTGAGAGGTGCGCCTTCTCGCTTCTGAATGTTCACCCTTGGGAGTAGTGGGTGCTGTCGGGGCAGCTAATGCAGGCAATTTTCTCTACCTGTAGAGACACAAAGAAGGATGGATTGAGGTGGGCGGGAGCCTATGAGTGGAAAGGCAGGTGACTCATCAGCTCCCCGGGAAAACGTGATGTGTGCCAGCCATTAAAGGTGCATTTGCAGCAGGTGGAGAAGGCAACCTGAATCTGCAGCTTGCATTCATTTCCAAGCATGAGGGGGCGTTGACAGGAGCCTCTAAACACCTTGAAGCCATTCATTTCAATCTAGAAAACAAATAGGGACATGTAGTTCCCTGAAAAGGTAACTGGCAACCTTTAGTTTCCGATTCTTCCTTTGCCCACGTGTGATGCAGCGACGGTGAGTGTGGGAGCGGACGTGGCTCTTTCACCTGATGGCGCATCACTGTGGGAACGGCCTGGGCCTGGCTCTCCTTGTGAGTGCCCAGGCAAAGCTGGAGTCATTCTGTGGGGAGAGCAGGTGCAGGATGGGCTTTCAGAATCATTCAGGCCTTCTTCCTCTGTACGTGTGCTTTTAAAATTATTAATTTATTTTTGAGACAGGGTCTCGCTCTATAGCCCAGGCTGGAGTGCAGTGGCACGATCATGGCTCACTGCAGCCTGAAACTCCTGGACTCTCATGATCCTCCCACCTCAGCCTCCCGAGTAGCTGGGACAACAGGCATGCACCACCACACCCGGCTAATTTTTAATTTTTTTTTGAGAGATGGGGCCTCACTGTGTAGCCCAGGCTAGAGCTTCCGGGCTGGCTTCAGCCCCCCGAAGTGCTGGGGTTCCACGTGTGACTACCATGCCAGTACCTCCTCTGTGTTGTGACCTCTCAACTAGCTCTTTTTACATTCTCATTTTTACATATGACAATTCAGGGACTTATCTGGTCTAATTTTATTGATTAGTAATTACCAGGATTATAAATTCACATCTTGATGGATAATGAGTTGAGTAGGAATGCATACAGTTTTATGATGGGGGTGGTTTGTTCGTTTCTGCTAAGATTCACGTTCTACCATGGCAGACAAGGGGATGGCTGCTAGTGGATGGATAACGCAGAGCTGAGGTCTCCCCACCGCCCCTGCTACTCAGCTATTCACAAACAGTCCCTGAGGGTAGGCCTGGTCAGCCTGGTCAGCACCCAGTGTGTAATGGCACCAAATACAGACTTCCTGCCTTAGGAAAACAGCCTGGTGGGGAGAAAGACCACTGGGGCTTCAAGGCTGCCTTGGAGGTGCATAGGAAAGCCCCTAGACCAGTCTGAAGGTCAGGAGTGCTCCGAGAGACAGTCGTGGCTAAGCTGAGATGTGAAGAGCTGGTGTAGGAGGCAGATGGGAAATGCTGGGTGAGCGGGCCGTCTAAGCTGTGGGGGCAGCAGAAGATGAACAGTGCGTGGTGGGCGTGGAGGTTCCTAGCCCAGGACCCCAGAGAGAATGAAGGAGGCCTGCGTATGAGGAGGGGCGTGAGGCTCTCAGGAAAGCCACAGCAGAAGGCCCAGTGTCAGTCCAGACAGGAGGCTGGCCTTTTGCTACTACAATTGTGGCCATTTTTATGTTTTGAACTATCCTTTCCATCACGTCTGCTGTGGCCTGAATGTGTCCACCAAGATTCATATGTGGAGATGTGGTCACCAGTGTGATGGTGTTGAGAGGAGGGTGTGCAGGAGGATTAGCTCCTTATTAGAAAGGGGATCGAGGGGCGAGTCTGTCCCTTCCTCACCGCTTGCCATGTGAGGATATGGAGAAGGCGCTGTCTGAGAGGAGCCGCCCTGACCAGACACTGAACCTGCTGGTACCTTGATCTCGGACCCCGCCTCAGAGTGTGAGATTCAACGTCTGTTCTTCACAAATGACCCAGCCTCGGGTATTTTGTTATAATCACACGAACAGGCTAAGACCTATTAATCACTGCCCTGAGTTAAATCAGTGCATCTGCCAGACAGCTATTAATATTTCCATTCACCCAGAGTTTGGAGGGAGGCCCAGGTCAACCCTCAGTTCTCCGTGGGCCCCTTGCTACAGGCCCCAGCGCAGTTCCAAGTTCCCTGGGCACCAGGAGCTGCCAAGTCCCATGCCAGGCCTCACAATCACACTGCAACCTGGCTGTGAAGGAAATCAAAGTGTATATTTTAAAAATTTGGGCCTTTTTCTATTTGTAAGATAACACCTTCAGCGTTGTCAGGGAGACAGACTGAATCTTAGGAAACCATTAAGCAGCAACACAGAGAAACACAGCGCCAGAGCCCAGGGCTCCAGAGGATGCTGTGGTCCTCCCAGCGGAGGCCTGTCCCCCAGGGTCGCGAAGACACGGAGGCATGCCCACCTTGCCAGCCTCGCTCAGAGGCCCCCTTCTCCAAGAAGTGCTCCCTGCACCACGCCAGCCTCAAACACATTTTCCGTCTTCCACAGCGACGACTGTCTTTGCCACTTCTTTGGTATTAATCATTTGCTACCTTATATTAATGACAATTCTTTTTATTACTTTTGTCTTTTCTGCTGATTTAATTAATTACAAGCTCTTTTAAGCCAGGGACCCCAACTCATATCTAGTCTACATCCTGCACATCGGGGTCTTTTAGTCACTGCTCCAGGAACTAGAAGAGAGTGAGGCCTCCGGGCTTCAGAGGAGGTTGCACACCATGGCAGTGAGGAACCAAAGGGTGGGCCAGGCTGTAGCTATGTAATCCTGTGCAAACTGCTGGACTGTTCTGAGGCTGTTTTCCAGTGTGCGAAGTGGGAACTGAGCTTGCCTGTTGTGTGTGGCTGAGTGTGGTGATTGGGTGAGGTAAGAGGCACTGCAGAGCTCTGGGTGCAGTGTTCTCACCACACACAGTGGACATTGCTATGGCTTGGCTTTGGTGGCCGGAGCCACGGCTGGGGGAAAGGAGAGAGGCATGCAAGAGGCTCAGAGGTGACCAAGCTCACACGGGAGCCAAGAAAACACGGAAGTCTCCAGAACAAGACAAACAAGCTGGTGACCTGACGTGGCCAGTAATTACCAGCCCGAGTGCATTCCTGAGCAGAGGAGGGCCAGCCAGGCCGCGTCGGGGGAGGTGCGTCTGGCCGTGGCTTTGGGAAGCAGAAGAGGGTGGAGCAGGCAGGTGGGGGTGAAGGTGGGTGGGTAGGTGGAGGAAGTTAGGGACCTGCACCCAGGAGGGCGGGAGCTGCAGGATCCCAGGACACTGGAGGTGCACTGGGGCTCTTTTTGTTTGTTTTTTGAGACGGAGTCTCGCTCTGTCACCCAGGCTGGAGTGCAGTGGTGCGATCTCAGCTCACTGCAACCTCCACCTCCTGCGTTCAATCGATTCTCCTGCCTCAGCCTCCCGAGTAGCTGGGATTACAGGGGCATGCCACCATGCCCGGCTAATTTTTGTTCTTCTAATAGAGGCCGGGTTTTACCATGTTGGCCAGGGTAATGGTGCTGAGAGGGTGGTCTCGAACTCCTGACTCAGGTTCGCCTTGGTCTCCCAAAGTCCTGGGATTACAGGCGTGAGCCACTAGACCCAGCCTGGGGCTCTTATCTTATTGCAGTGACAGTGCTGGGGACAGCAACAGAGTGGAGTGGGAATGTTTCCAAAAGTAAGATGGTAATGACTCTGTGTGGATGACTGCAACTAGGGCACAGAGTACAGCTTTGGAGCAAAGGAAAGCAATGTCACCTTGGCTGGCCTGGATGTTGTCGGAGACACGTCTGTCTCTTCATCAACAGATAATGACAGTGCAAGGCGTTAGAAACACTAATTAATATCTGCACCATGCTCGGAGGGTTGTAGACAAGAGAACATTTGGAAAAGGCTCGTAGTCCTGAGTGCATGGTAAGCCCTGCCCCATCCTCAGAAGTGGCCAGCTATGAGGCCAGGGAGGTTAGTCTGCTGTTGTTTTTGACAGAACGGGGGACAGTCACATCACTCCTGCATGGCCAAGTTAATGTGAGCTTGCTTCTCAACCAAAATAAACCCAGTTAAACAAAGCTTACACCTCACAAATCACTCATTTTATTTGTGCCGCATTTCTCGATGAAAGCTAGTTTAGACAAGCTCACGGGTACTTTTTGTTTGCTTGCTCTTGGCCTGTAAATCTAGGTTTTATTGATCAGGAGATGAAGGAAAATTATAGGGAAAGAGCTTCACTTGAAGCAGGAGGAATTTAGGTTGGCAGAGATGAGGCGAGGCCAGGCGAGCTGTGGATGGGGTCATGGGTGGAGGCGGCATCAGATGTTTAAACGACTGCGGCAGATATTTATCTCTCTGGGATTATCTCACTAACATTTCTGACTGCAAGCAGATTTCTTCCAGATCTATGAAACCAAAATCAAAATGTAGGCAACTGTAGCGGGTAGGCAGGAGACGGTTAGTGTCATAGCTGGTGGCATCGTTAAGTCGCATTGATTTTGGGGTAGACACTTTTAAGTCCTTGAGTCTGAGCTGCATTTTCCCCAAGCTTCCGTTGCCCTTTCCCTGCACTTTCCGTGCTCCGGGGTGAGCCGCCAGACTGCCCTTTGCTCTCCAGCCTTAGGGGTGAACAGCAGCCACGTCTATACTCAGCTCATTTGTTCTTTTCTCCTCGTTCTCCTTGGGCAAGGGGCCTCGGAACTCAGGGCTGGGGGAGCCTCAGAGCTGGTGCTTTTGCTGGAGAAGAAGTGGGGCTCAGGGGTCTGCTCTAAATGTGGTCACTTGTAGGAGTCAGGACTGCCATCCTCATGGTCTGCAGAGTCCTGACAGTTGGGGCAACATTGCTCTGGAAGTCCCAGAGCAGTGAGTGCAGGTCTGATGTGGAGACTGAGCACCAGTCTCAGCCTTGAAATACCCACTTGGGCTGATAAAAGCTCCCTGCTCCCCACCCGACTTCAGAAATCCCTCCACTTCCAGCAGCTCTCCCACCTGCAGAAAGAATCCCAGCCAGTGTAGGAAGCTCCACTCTCTGTAGCTCTCTAAAAAGGCCTTTCTTCTCCACTGTCAACAAAACCCTCATGCTGTTTGTGGGCCCAGCTGGGAACTCAATAACTAGGAAGAGAAATATGTATGGCTCAGATACACACGTCTAAATATTTAGACAGTTGAGAGGGATGGTAAGAAATCCCTCTTCTCTGTAATAATTGTCATGCTCATCAATCCTATGGCAATATTAGTCAGCAAATGATACAGTTAATGAGAACAGCTTTACTATGTATTCTCCTTCCAGCCGCCTTCTATTTGGATGCTGGAAAATTGTCTATGTGGAAACATCATAAGAAAGAAGAGAATCAGAATATTTAATTAATGTGTTTGTTTGAGACAGGATCTCGCTCTGTTGTCCAGGCTGGAGTGCATTGGCTTGATCATGGCTCACTGCGGCTTTGACCTCCCAAGCTCAAGCCATCCTCCCACTTCAGTCTCCCAAATAGCTGGAATGACAGGCACACACCACTACACCCAGCTAATTTCTGTATTTTTAGTAGAGATGGGGTTTCACCATGTTGGTCATGCTGGTCTCGAACTCCTGACCTCAGATGACCTGCCCGCCTTGGCCTCCCAAATGCTGGGATTACAGGCATGAGCCACCGCGCCCGGCCCTAAACATGTTAATCTAATGCTACAATGACTAAGCCCCCAGACACGCGGAAAGTTATGACATAGCCTCAGCATAGCCTCATATATAGAATAAACGATGCAGTCTGGTTACTGGGCCGGAACGGGCATCACAGAGATAAAGTCTACCAGGACACAGCAATGCCTCAGAACACCTGGTGTAGGCAGGGCTCACGGCTAAGGCTTGGAGATGGTGGCGGAGGGACAATGGCTGGAAGCAGCTCCTTGACCTTCTGATAGGTGAAGACATCACCTGCAGTAGGCAGATATGACAATGGGGATGCGTGTCATCATTATTTGTCCACACCCATAGAATGCACACTACTAAGGCGGGGGGCTCTCCTGTAAACTGTCGACTTTGGGTGACAATGATGTGTCACTGTGGGTTCATCAACTGTAACACGTGCACACTGTGGTGGGGACGTGGGTTGTGAGGGAAGCTGTGTGTGTGTTGAGGGGCAGAGGGTAGATGGGAAATCTCTGGACCTTCTGCTCAGTTTTGCTGTGAACCTGAAACTACTCTGAAAAACAAAGTCTATTAAAGAGAAGAAGTACAGACACATTCTCCAACACAATGGACTTTGAAAACGTGCCTAGGGGACGAACCAGGCACAAAAGGCCACACACTGTCTGCTTTCACGCGCATGAAAGTCCAGAACAGGCAAATCCAGAGGGAGAGAAAGTCAGGCAGTGGCTGCCAGGGGCTGGAGGATGGAAAGGGACTGCTAAGGAGAATGTGGTTTCTCCGGGGGGACTGGAAATGTTCTGGGGTCAGGGAGAGGTGATGGTTGCACAATCTTGCGAATGTACTAGTACCACTGAATTATACACTTTAAATGGGTAAATTTAGGATATGTCAATTATATCACAAAAAGTTGGTTAAAAAAGTCATGTGTGTTTTGAAAAGAATAGCCCTTAAGAATGATAATTGAACTCCATCCAACACAATCCAGAATCCTCGTGCCAGGCGACCATTCCCACCGATGGCCTTGCATTGACACGCCGTAAGCCCGGACTGTTGGTGAAAACACTGAAATATTTCCATAGTGCTTGGTACATAGTAAAAGTATAATAGTAGCTGTGATAACTGGTAATCTTTTATTATAATATAAATTCTAGGGTAAGCTCACTGAGTCACACTGATTGATACTGACCATTGCGACTACTATAGATACATGGGCTTTCTGTGGTACTGTCTTCTGAGAAACCTTTAGTTTTATTGTTATGGTGCACTGCACTTTTTATGTAAGTAGTAGCTATAGAATCTAAAATAAAATATTGTAAAAAAAATCACTCTGGATACGTGTAGGAATGCTTGCTTTAAATTTCATAAACATGCATCTTCTGAGACAATGTGGACAAGATCTAATGTCTGGAGCATCTTCTGGTGTTGGAAATACCAAACTGGCCTGGAACAGGGTTTGATTGGCAAGAATTAGTTGTTTTTTTTAGAAAAAGCTGCATTGCTGGAATTAAAAACAACTTGATTATTTCAACAAAATATGAATGACTTATGATTGATACTGACATAAATGCCAGATGCAAGTGGTGCCAACTGTGTAATGTCAAAAATTGAAGTTGCCAACCATCTCCACACTTAGTGCAGGGATAGCCGTGTTGTGCAAAAGACGCACGGTTTCCATATGGAAATGTGTAAAATTAATGAAAAAATTAGAAGAATAATTTTCTTAATTCTTAATTCAATTTCACATATAAACATTTCAAATCATAAAAAATTATTTTAAAATTTAGTAAAGAGTATTAATAAACTGAAAAGATGCTTAGAAGTGTTGCTTTTATAATATTTTATACCACCTGCTCTGTGGCTAAAAATAATCAGGCATTTCAGACACAAATGGTTTTTTTTCTGTTTGTTTTTTGTTTTTGAGACAGAGTTTCACTCTTGTCACCCAGGCTGAAGTGCAATGGCGTGATCTCAGCTCAGTGCAACCTCTGCCTCCCAGTGTGAAGCGATTCTCCTGCCTCAGCCTCCTGAGTAGCTGGGACTACAGGCATGTGCCACCACACCCGGATAATTCTGTATTTTTTTTTTTTTTTACTAGAGATGGTGTTTCACCATGTTGGCCAGGCTGGTCTCGAACTCCTCACCTTAGGTGATCTGCCTGCCTCAGCCTCCCAAAGTGCTGGGATTACAGGTGTGAGCCACCACACCCAGCCCAGAAATAGTCAGTAGAGCTTCAAAAACAGAATAACGTTAATATAGATGGATTATTGTAATCTAGATGTATTTATTTATTTATAGTTGGGGTCCTTGCTCTGTTGCCCAGGCTGGAGTGCAGTGGCACAATTATAGCTCACTGTATCTTCAAACTCCTGAGCTCAAGTGTTCCTCCTGCCTCAGCCTCTTGAATAGCTAGAACTACAGGCGTGCACCACTATGCCTTTTTTTGTAGAGATGAGGTCTCCCCATGTTGCCCAGGCCGATCTTGAACTCCTATCCTCAAGTGATCCTACTGTTTGAGCCTCCCAAAGAGCTGGGATTACAGGCATGAGCCACTGCACCTGGCCATAATCTAGAATTTTGACTCTTCCACTTGAAAACATACATCCATTGAAATATGAAAACGATTTTAAAAGAAACTTACAAGTCAGGGCAGTACATTTCAATCATTATCAGTCAAACTTCATCTCTTTCACATAAGACTATTGTAATAATTTATCTGAAATACAAAATCAGAACTTTGAAAATAGTTTAATGGTTTTGTTGATTTTGTGAATGTCATAAAATTAAATGTCAATCATTCTTTTTAGTGTCGGAGAAAAACAATTTCCATGAGAAACTTCTTACGTAAAACACATTAGGTATGTATAAACAGTGTCAGTGTAATTGTGTGAAGAAAATAGCTCATTTCTGCCAAATTTTTATAAAGTTTCAGCATGTTTTAAGTTGTCTAACTTTGATTGTCTAGTCAATTTAGAATAATTTATAGTCTGAAATAACTGAATTCAATTATATCTGAATGACACAATAAAATATGTAAATCAATCACTGTATTTTTTCCCAATATGCTTTATATTTGTATTATACATCAAGTAAACAGTAGAGAGAATTAAATACTATGTCTGAAGAGATAGAATAGAAATGAAAACTGGAAGATAGCTGAGATTGTAATGGGTACCCTGTGCAGGCTAGAGCTTGTTAAAGTATTTTTTTTTTTTTTGAGACGGAGTCTAGCTCTGTCGCCCAGGCTGGAGTACAGTGGCGCGATCTCGGCTCACTACAAGCTCCACCTCCCGGGTTCACACCATTCTCCTGCCTCAGCCTCCTGAGTAGCTGGGACTACAGGCGGCCGCCACCATGCCTGGCTAATTTTTTGTATTTTTGGTAGAGATGGGGTTTCACTGTGTTAGCCAGGATGGTCTCGATCTCCTGACCTCGTGATCCACCCATCTCGACCTCCCAAAGTGTTGGGATTACGGGCATGAGCCACTGCGCCCGGCCTAGAGTGTTTTAAAAAGTATATCAAGATTCGTATAGTCCCTCTGATGAAAACTGCGTCATGGAAGTGGTTAAACATTTGAAGACTGGCTTTAATAAATACCATTAATGCTTTGTTAGCATGACAAGAAAAACATATTTCAGTTATTAAAGCAAAGATGAAAAAGGTTTTCACATACATATTCCTCTAGGTGAGTCCTACCCTGACTATTAAAGATTCCAAGGAACGAAACTCTCACTGTCCCACAGAACTCCGGATTCCCTTCCCTGGTCTAGTTCTTTTGCAAAAGCATTTATCAGCTTTAAATCATACGTTGTAATTGTTTGGTTATGTTTATTATTTGTTTCCTTTTCTCTACACTGTAAGCCCATGAAGGGCAGAGATTTTTGTTGTTGTTGTTGATTTTGGTCACTGATGTGCCTAGCCTGGTGCCTTCTACCTGGTAGATGGTCAATATAGAAACGTTTCTTGAATGAATGAATATATAAAATAAATAAAGTAGTGAAGGAAAAGTAGAAAGTATTCAAGTAAAGAAATAAAAGTTGAAACAAAAACATAAAGTAGCTATTCTAAGAGAAAAAACTATCAGTTAGTGTAATAAGTTATTGGAAAATGCACTTGTGGTTTGATAAGAAAAGTTAAACAATGAAATGTTAAGATTTTTAAGTAGTTTGCATGCTGAAACTAGGTCAGAGGACGTTCGTGAATCTCTGTGGATAAAGAAAATTCAGCCAACTAATGAAATATAGTGAGCTAATAACCAATTTTCATAACAGTCTAGTAGTAGATAAATTGCATATAGGTAAATGTCAGACAGTGTTAGGAGGCTGGATACTTACATGTCATTCCTGTTAGTGCAGCCAAGGCTGACACAGGTCTTTGCACCATGAGTAATGGCAATAATGTTAAAAGAAGTTCTTTATGGAGACTTAGGTTAGGTGGCTTTATAGAGACTTTAAAATTGTGTCATGGGAGTGGTTAAACATTTGGAGATTTGCTTTAATAGACACTATTCTAAAGTGTTAGAATACATCACAGTCACCTAAGGACCATGTAATGGATAAGGAAGTTTTTGAGAGAATTTTCGAGGACTCTCCATGTCTAATCATGGCTAACTCGGAGCCATCTTCAGGAAGAGCCATGCCAAACAAATCATATGCCAATAATTTTGGGGTGTTTATTGATGATTTGGAAGTTCTTAGAATGATCTGATAAAAAATTTGTGCTGCAATTCCTATACCCTGGTAAATGGCTATCTAGGCATGCATGTTTATGTAATAATAATAGAGTTTTAAAAAAGGGGATATATTTTACAATTTTTTAAGGATGGATTGATTGGTATATTTGTTTTACTGTGCTGTTGTTAACTATTTTGACTCTTGCTCATGGCACTGAGTGCTGACATTGGCGGGGACCAGGCTATCCTGTTTATAAAGATGTGGAGAGCAGGCCTTTACCATTCCCAAAGTGTTCGCATCTTCACGGACTAAGTCCAGCCAGAGAGGTGTGCAGCATTAATGACGAAGCCCCACATGGCACCCGAGTTGTGTGGAGGGAGACTCCATCCTGGTCTGGGATGTTCAAGGCCCAGACACGCAGGTGATACACGAGCGCCAGCAAGGTCTCCGGACTTGGGAATTAGAGGGAGGAGCCGGGCCTGTGCGGTTGGAGGGAAGTGGGGCCCGGATGATGACCTAACTCTAACCCTAACCCTAACCCTAACCCTAAGCCTGAGCAATGCTGGAGCCGGGGGAGGAAGCACTCCCAGGCTAGGGGGTGGCTGCTCTGAAGCTGCAACTCAAATCATGAGGTTGGAGAGGCCAAAAAGAGCTAATGCTTGGAAAGCTTTGAGCACCAGCTCGGGACTTTGGGTGGTGGGGTGGGAGGCTTGGGAATTCCTGCTGGGAATCATCAGGCCTAGGTGTGTCGAGCTGGGCAGGAACGGGAGGTGCCGTGGGCACAGGAGAGAGGCAGTGAATCCTGAGGCTCCCCAAAGGTGCAGGAATGGGGCAGTGTGAGGAGGCGCCCACGGTGCTGCAAGGAATAGACACCAAAAGGCCAAGGAGAAAGGAGGGGGGAAGGAGCCACAGCACCCATGCAGGCACCTGGGTGAGGACAGAGGAGCTGGGCTGGGTCCCCGGCCACTGGGAAATACAGAGACGGGTGTGGACGGAGTCAGCCTGGAGGAGAGAGCTGAAGTTTGGAAAACGAAACAGAGGGAGATTCTATTAGAAGTCACACTTTTGCCATCAGGGAACATAAAACTGCTGGCCAAGGTCTGGCCAATCGTGAAGGGGACACATAGGGTGAGAAAGGCCATCCATCCATTGGTCAGGGCCCTGCAGGTGGGGGAGTGACAGCAGGTGATGGACCCTTAGGTGACAGACCTTTGCGGCAATCCCACCATGAAGCTCACGTCTCACCTCCAGGATGGGAGTCCAGGCATGAGGAGCGGGAGCTGCCCACCCTCTCCCTCCACTGTCTCGCTTGCTGTGACAGTCTCCATCTTTGGGGGAAGGCGCCCGGAGTCAGGGTTCCTAGCCAGTGGGATGGAAGCTTGGTGGCCTCATTCACACCAGGGGCCTCCTTTGGACAATCCTGCCTGTGCAACGCACTCCCTACGGGAACACTGAGCTCTGGGCGGCTTTCAGCAGGTGGGCTGGAAGTCCTGTCCACTAACAGGGTAATGATACTTCAGGCCTGCCTCACTGACTGTGTTTGTGAAGAAGCCTCACCTCTCTTCTCTTCCTCTCTGTCCGCCTTTGTTGCCCCAGCATTTCACAGCCTCGTGGTGAAGGGCGACAGCAAACCCTCTAGGTGTGCAGGGATCTCTGGTACATGTATCAGGTGAAAAATCTGAGACTGTTCCAGGGTAAAATGTTCCACTGCAATGGAGGGACTTCAGCCTCAAGCCCGCTTAGGAGCAGGCAGGGTTCTTACACCACCCCCCGCGTGGTAAAAATGAGCCCAGTTCACATTTCTGTAGTCCACCTTTGGTCATTCCTTCTATTTATTCAGCTAAAACTTGGTCCCTGAACAAAGCTAAATAAAATCTTGGCATAGTGTGCTGCCTATCACAGAGGAGGACCGAGGACTGAGAGACACTATCTCTTGAAAAATAAGACCATTTTACAGAAATGGTAACAACATTGGTAGCAGCAACATCTCTCTTCAAAAACAGCCACACAGTAATTACAGTCAAAATTTAACCTGAGGAAAAAGGAAAGGAAACTTGAAAAATAATATGTGCGTTTTTAGATCATTTTGATAAAACAGAGAGGGAGGCCGGGAGGCTGGGCTCTGAGTCCAGGAGCATCCCGAGAAGCGAATGTCGATTTTGCGAATGCATCATGCATGGGGCAAGGATAAGTTCTCCCCACAGATGACTCCAATCAGCCCTCCCAGCCCTGCGTGGCTTAGTGAATATTTCCAGGGCCTTTCAAACGGGGCCCTCAGTCACTCTTTGGAGGGAAGTCTGGGGAGCAGTGAGGGGCTAAGAAAGGGGCTCTGCTCGGACTTCTCTGCACTCTGACACATGGTGCAGGGGTGAGTGTCCAGGTCAGAAGTGTGGCCTGTTGGTGGGTGAGGGCATTTTCCTGGGGGGACTGCTGTGAAACTCAGGTGCCTGGCAACAAACCACCCCAGGCAGTTTTTTCCCAGGGCAGGGGATGGCTGTTCTCTAGAGAGGGTGACCCTTCTTTCTTCGGCTGACCCCCGAGGTGCTCCTCTCTCCATGGGGCCCGTGGTGCACCCCTATCTTGGAAGGGAGGCCCGACAGGGAGGGGAGTTCCTGAGCCACCTCTGGTTCCCACCTCCCCTGATGAAAACCTCCCAGGATCAAAAGAAACCTGGGGTGGCCACAGGGGCAGGTGCAGAGGGGCTACCAGTCCAGCTGCCACTACTCCCAGCTCTGGGCCAGGGCTTCCCTTAGCACCCCTGAGGAGCCGTCTCTGCATCTCAAGGAGGGATAGGGAACCTGGCTGAGAGTGCCTGGAGACTCAAGCAGAGCATATGTCATGTTATACAGAACGAGTAAATGGTATAAAAGAGCATTTCATGAAGCTGTAGGAGAAACACCCGTGCTGGGTGCCGTGCTCACATACATGCAAGGGGTCTGGTGTACTTGCTCTCTTTGAAAATCTTTGATTTCTTGAGGCATTGGAGAATTGAAAGACGTCACCGTGCAACGGAAAGAGAAGAACAAAAGGGCTTTGTGCCATTGTATCAGGATCTGAAAACTTGTATACACAGAACCTCTATGTGAGGCTCAGAGACAACTACAATGGACCAGTCTGGAGTGAGCCAGGGTGGACATGCTGCGGGGACGGTCTCCCGTCTATAACTGTCCTCTGTGTCCTCCGGGCACACAGGGAACAGGATTAAAGGTGCCAGAGATGTGGGTCCCTACAGCGATCTTGGACCTGCACGGAACACTGGATCATGCAACAAGCAGCCGGCAAAGCTCCAGGGAGGACGGAGTTGGAGTGTGCAGCCCTCGGCAGAACTTTGGAGGCCTGGGCAACACCAAGAACTAGAGAGGCTTGCAGCGCAGTTCTGGGCTCTGTGGCACATGGCATGGGATCTGCAGCAAACTCAGTGAACGGCAGGCAGGACCTGGGCGAGCTGTTGAAAGTTGTCGTTGTTTACGGTCAGTCTCGGATGCAAAGGCCCCAGAAGAAGACTCTAATCCTTGTGGAAGGAAAACGCGGCATGAGGAGTCTATTGTTGACCTTCCTGAAGTGGTTGCCCTCAAGAAGAAACACGAGGCATCCTTGCATCTGGCCGAGGCTCACGGCATGGGGGCCCGGGCCCTGCAGCCGAGCTGCTGTGGAATAGCTCAGCCTGGATCCCGAGGCTGCGGATGTTACGATGGGAGCATCCGCGAAGAGCTCTGGTGCTTCAGGAGGATGCATTGAAGGCAAGGAGGAGCGGACGGGCTCTCCGTGGACTCCTGTCAGTGCCACGCACGCCACCCCGCCGTCACCACCTGCAGTGCTGCGATCCCTCGGTGGAGTGTGTCATGGAGCGGGATGGCGCAGCCCGGGTAAAGAGCGTGCGCAGCGGTTAGCGGAAAACACCCGCATTTCGGAAGAGCCTGGGAGAGATGCGCTTCCTCACCTGTGGCAACAAGGATTTTCTGGCGCTCTGCGGGCTGCCGAAATTGGTGCCTTTGGACCAGCTGCTGGAGCAGAACCTCGGTGTGGTTGGGGTGGGATCTCCTGCCACCTCAGTGATTGAGTCCAGAGCCAGGCTCGCCTGCATGAACTCATGCCAAAGAAATAGTGCCTGCTGCTTTAAAGGACAGATGAAGCTGGGGACCGATTGCAGCTGGAGCATTCCTGTCATCTGTTGGTGCCTCTACTGGAGAGGCCCCTGGACTAGGCTACGCGTGAAGAAATAGAAGACTGGGTCTTTCTTGCGCTCCCTTAGAGGAACTGTCCCAGGACAGTGTGTGGCCTTTCTGAGCCAGTTCAAGGAACTGTGGCCATCTCATGAAAAAGACATTTCCTCAGCTACTGAAGGTGGCCCCCTCACTCTGAGCGGCGTTTTGCAAACTGTAAGAAAAGGCTTCACATCCTTCCTTTGCTAAATCTCACCTTTAACAATGAAAGCGACTCCCCTTGCTTTTCTGGTTCGTTAAACAGATGTTTCATTTTAAAGAAACCCAGAAATCTAGGAATGTCACATCCTTGCAATTTTAAGAGTCCACTAGTACAGGGTTATCAAAAATGCAAGTGGAAAAGCATGTCGGCCGGCGAGTCAGCAGATTGTCATCATAAATACAATGCCCACTGGATGCCACGCGCCACTTGACCTCCAAACCTCATAGCAGCACTATGGGGCAGGAGCTCCTGCTTCCAGTTTATAGGGGAAGACTTGAGGTCCTGGGGCTTTAAGCATCTTGTACAGGCAGATTGGTCTGACTTCAGAGAACCTGCACCAACACACTGAAAGATGTTGTTTCTGCTCGTTTCTAGTTAGGGCATGGGCAAGCGTATGACGGAAGAACACTATCAGCCTCCACGGGAAAGCACTCCAGGAGCCGATGTGGGTCCAAATATACAGTTCATAGCTGCTGAACAAAAGCCAGGGTAAGTGCACAGCAGGGTAAGTGCAACGAGCTTACTTAAAAAGACCTACAAATCATGGTTTGTGGCATGTGAGGTTGATCCTCTATTGGGAAAATAGATCAAATTACCAAAATGATTAAGTTCAATCTGTAAAACGTAGTCTCAGATCAGTTGACCCCAGGCCAGCCCATACCCACACGTCGCCAAGTGAGCCCACTCAGGGCCCTTGGGGAGAAAAACTGGAGGACGAATCGTTCACTTAGTGCCTGAGGTAGTTCAGATGCTTGTCTCCTCCAAGTCTCATGTTGAGATTTGCTCCCCAGTGTTGGGGGTGGGACCTCGTGGGAGGGGTTGGGTCATGGGGGTGGATCTCTCATGCATGGGTGGGTGTTGTCCTTGCAGTAATGAGTGACCTCTCTATCAGTTCACATGAGACCTGGTTTTTAACTATAGAGTGGCACTTCCTCTCCTATCTCTCTTATTCCCTCTCACACCACGTGATGCCGGCTCTCCTTCACCTTCTGCTATGAGTGGAAGCTTCCTGAGGCCTCACCAGATGCAGATGCTGGTTCCATGCTTCTTGCACAGCCTGCAGAGCTGTGAGCCAAACAAACCTCTTTTCTTTATAAATCACCCAGCCTCGGGGATTCCTTTATAGCAATGCAAACGGACTAATACAGTGCATGAAGGTGAAGTATTTATTACTGGTTAAGAGTCAGATCTGGGAGGGATCTCCAGATCCTGCAGATAGGGGGCCTCCTCTATGCCTAGTGCCCTGCCCCACGTCTGCCTGAATCCATCTTTGAGCCCAGAGACTCTCAGTCAGAGACCACAGGCACACAGTCCTGTAGCTCCTGTTGTGAAGAAAACACAGGATGACAAGCAAAGCAGAGCAATCCTCAGGAGTTTGATGATTTATGTCACACTGTGGCTCACCTGTGATGTGTGGAGCTGCGAATGAACTCACGCCAGTCCGCCCATGTCAGAGGGAAGAAAACCAGGGTTGAAGTCCAGAAATAAAGATCCTCTGTACCCAACTCAGGGATTGCTTTAACTCTTGGAATTTAGATTCATCCCCAAAGATTCCACATTCCTAATGGCAAAGATCAAACCCTAATGAAAAGATTGATAGAAAATTCTGATTCAGCTTGGCTCTGTTTTCATGTGCAAATTATTCTTCTTAATTGAGGCCAAGGTATATTTTAAAATCTTGCTTTTCGGTCCTGAGGGCTGTTGCAGTGCTTTAAAGTCTGGAGGGGACAGCCCGGAGTGTGAGATTTTTCTCTAAGAGACTGATTTTATGATTAATTTAAGTATCCTGGGCCAGCGAATTTCTTTGAAGATGACATTCGCAGTAACTAATATAGGAGTCGAAGTCCACTGGGACCGAGCAAAAAACCAACCAGGGGTTCAGCCAGAATTCAAAGCACCTTTGATTAGAACTCTGGTTTTCCAGTGACACACTCCTCTCTACTCTCTGAAGCGGAGTACGAAAAACACAAGCATTTGAGCAGGCAGGATCTTTTCAACTCGGGAAGGGGAATAGACTTTGACTTCCATTTGCTCCCTTAGACCAGATGTCACCTCTTCCAGGACGGCTGCTGTCCCCAGTCCTGTCTCAAGGAGGCCTGTGACATCTCTCCCACCCCTGGCAGTTCACGGAGGGCTGGAGTTGTTCCCAACAGTATCAAGTAGGCATAATCATCCTAATATCTTTCATTTCTAAAATGAGGACACGAAAGTAATAGGGAGGTTAAACTACTCGCCCAAGGTTGTGTGACCTGGAACGGGAGGCTGGAATCCAAGCCCACTCTGGTTCCCCAGCTCAGGTTTATTTTACAACACCAACCGGTTTCAACATTTATTAAAGTCGGGGAACTGTTTTGTCAAATGAGATTGAAAATGGAAATCCAGTCTGCATGTCTAGGAATTGGGGCTGGGTGTGCCGGCCAGGTCTGGGCTGCCCTCACTTTTCCTCCTTGGGTTTCCGGAGACAACTGGAGTCACACGTACCTCACTGCACCGAGTGGAGAGCTGCAGGGTGGCAGGGAAGTGCACTGTCTCTGTGCTTGGCCACTGATGGCGCACCTGGCCCAGCAAGGTCCTGGCAACCGATGTCCATGACATAGTAACTCCTCAGGATTCCAATACTGTTGTATAATGATTCTGGTATGAGTGTAATGTACGCAGTCCCTCTTGATGGTATGGGGTTGCTCTGCTGTCTTTTTCCAATCTTTCTGTTCCTCCTCTAGCAAGAAGTAGGGAAAACAATCTTGCTGTTGTCAGCCACAATTGTGTACACAAAATAGAATGTTTAAGGCCATACAAATAGAATCTGGCTTTTAAAAATGCCTTAATAAAGTAGCATCAACTTCAGTTTCATTTCTTGTTACTTTCCATTCTGGCCTCAGTCTCTGCATTTGTCAAATGGGGGGAAGTGGGGTGAGCCTCTGCGGTTGTTCTGAGGACAGCAGCAGTGACCACAGCTGCAGGTTGCAGAACAGCATCCGGCACACAGTGTGCACGTTTGCAGAACAGACCATAGGAGAGTCTGTGCTCACCAGTTTATAGGACAGGCCTCACTGTCCGGGTGGATGCTCCAGCCCCTGTGAGTCCTCTGGGGCTGCACTGTCCTCATCTGGGACCAGGCCTGGCAAAGCCAGTGTTTGAGTCCATCCTCACACTGCTAATAAAGACATCCCCGAGACTGGGTAATTTATAAGGAAAGAGGTTTCATTGACTCACAGTTATGCATGGCTGGGGAGGCTTCAGGAAACTTACAATCATGGTGGAAGGATAAGCAAACATGTCCTTTTTCACATGGCAGCGGCAAAGAGAAATGCAGAGTGAAGGGGGGGAAGCCCCTTATAGAACCATCAGATCTCATGAAAACTCACTCGTTATCATGAGAAGAGCCTGGAGGTGACTGCCCCATGATTCAATTACCTCCCACCAGGTCCCTCCCACGACACCTGGGGATTATGGGAACTGCAATTCAAGATGAGATTTGGGTGGGGACACAGCCAAACCATATCAGCCAACGACCAGAGGAGAGGGAAGGAGAAGGCTGTGGAGGCTCTGTGCAGATGTCGCACACACACCCACTGTCCAGGCCACACCACGAGGCCATGCCCACTGTGGGGCTACAGGAAGGCCAATCCTCCAGGCGCTGGAGAGAAGAGATTGGATATTGGTGAGCAGCACTGCTTACTAATGCAGCACTTAATAACTATTAGCCTGGAGAAACCCCATCTCTACTAAAAATACAAAATTAGCTGGGCGTGGTGGCACATGCCTGTAATTCCAGCTACTCGGGAGGCTGAGGCAGGAGAATTACTTGAACCCAGGAGGTGGAGGTTGCAGTGAGCCAAGATGGCGCCATTGTTGCCATTGCAACAAGAGCAAAACTCCGTCTCAAAAAAAAAAAAAAAAAAAAGAAAAAGAAAAAGACTATTAGCCGTGACTAAACATTTACTCAGAAGGGGACAGAGGATCATTGGGTGTGTCATATAACACGGATGCTATACACAGGGTCTTTGTTTTAAAATCTGAAGGAAAGTCGAGATTAATTTTGATTTATTTCACTCTATTTTTTTGGCCTTCAACTATGTTCTTGTGGGTAGCCACTTTACAGAAGCTCTAGGTAGATCAAGTCCAATAAAAAGAAATGAAGGATGAATGTAGCATTATATAACTCAATTTTAAGATTGTGCTTATTGGCTGTACTGAGAAACCCCAACAGCCATGCGTGTTATTTATTGACCAAAGCTGTTTTCCTTTCTTTCGCACCAGATGGAAACACAAAGAATCCATTGTGTGTTGGTGCTCACACTGTCTCCTGGCAGTGGCTGTGTGCTGACACCAGATTCTGTGCCACTGATAACATGATTGAGAAACAGCTCATAGTTTTTCATGCCATTTGCAATGGAGCCTGTCCCAGGATTGTGAGTTTCACCTGTCATAGAGTCTGTTGCCGGGCTTATGGAAAACTGGATCTATCTGGTGATAATTTCACTAATCAATACAACCAACCCCTTATGCCACTCTGGTCCGGGTAATTTATCACGGACATTCCAATTACTTTCCTTCTATGAGTGAAGTTTATGCTTCAGTATTGTAAAATGCAGCATTGTTCAGAACTAAGGTGACATTTAGGAAGGACAAACAATGGGAAGGAAAACTTCCCTGGGGGGTGAGGGGTAGAGATGAAAGGTAGAAGGAGTACAAGAATGGGGCCCAGAAGTGGGGGTGAACAGCGAGGCACCTAGGGATGTTTTCTCTTGGTCAGCAGAAAGATGCCCATCTGGCATCGGCCTTCTGTGCCAGCCCTCTCTGTGTACACAGCGTAATGCATGTGGTAGCAGGTGCACGGTACGTGTCCACATCTCTTCTCCTCTTTGCTACCACCTAGCTCGGTCTGCTGCCAAACCAGGACCCCAGTGGGCTTGTTAGTAATAGATAGATGAGTGGATGGGGGGATGGAGAGAGGGAAAAAGGGAGGGAGGCATGGATGGGTGTAGAGTGGAGAGCCGTAACCCAGTGTTCTGGGTTGAGAGAGGCTGGATGGCATGGTGACTAAGAGCCAGCCCTGCGGGGCTGCATACAGCCTGGGTTTAAATCCCCATGCCCAGCATCCTCCCCATATGGCCCCCCGCCTCAGTCTTTCCAACTGTAAAATGTCAATAATAACGGGCCATGGTGAGGATTGAGTGAGTTAATCCAGGAGCAGAGCCTGGCTCAGCGTCTGCGGTGCAACCATGACTATCTCCCCAATCACTCCTCACTCAGTGGCTGGCCTCCTGGCTGCTTGAGCTGCAGCAGAGCTGGGCTGGAGAACGATCGTGCAGACTCCCATTCAGAGCACACATCACATGGGCACTGGACAGAGCACTGGGAACCAGAGAGTCAGCTCAAAGTTTTCATAGTTTCAAAACACTTCCTCACCTCTGACCTCGGCACTCCAAGGAAGCCCTGTGGACGGGGCTCTTGGCAGGGAGTGAATGGAGTCTTCAAGGAGCACTCCAGCCGCCTTGCCCTAGGGCGACCGTGGCTCAGCACACATCCTAAGGTTCAAGGCCTTCAGTGCCAGGGTCTTCTCATGAGTCCCCCTCTGTGCATCCATCTGTTCCGCAAGTATTTGTTAAGCACCTACTGTATGCATGTGTGTGGTTCAGAGTCTGCCACCTCTACCTTCATTCTGAGTCAGGTCTTTTCCTATGAAATGTTTATCTTTCTGTTCTACACTGTGTGGTCTTGACGCTTGCCAGGGAATCAGGGTTGGATTTGGCAGGCATGATCCTGGAACCTTCCAGAACCGTGTGGGAGGTAACAACGAGTGATTACAACATGGCTCTTGATTCTCTCCCCTCCTCACACCTAACCTCATTTTCTCACCCTTAACCTAGGGTTCCTTAACTCCAGATCTGGGTGAATTTTCCTGAGGAGTGTATAAGGAGTGATATGGGACAATAGAAGGTTCTGGAAGGAAAACTCGAACATCCCACTGAGTCCTCAACTGAGCAGAATGGCTATCATGAGGGTGTGCAGTTGTTCTACAACTTTATCTGTGTGTGGGTGGGGTGGGTGGGTGCCAGGAATGGAGTGGGACCATCTGGGTCGTTCCGTGTCCCTTAGTACCAGAATGACCCTGTCTGGACCTGGGGCAAGCTGATCTGAAGCAGAGAGACAGGCAGTCTCTGCAGGGAAGGCTTTCCTGACTTCAGGGTCTTTGTTGGGCTGGGCCTTGACGTGATTTCTGTTCCCAAAGCGGATGAGCAGTGTGGAGGATGGGGAGGAGCCCACTCTCATGTGTCTGTGGGGTCTGCAGGGAAATAGTTCTGCAGATTTGGAAATAATGAAAGTGAAACTGCACATTGAAATAGAAAACGGACTATAATATCACAATCAGTGAAGCAGAGCAGAGCTAGGTCAAGAAATCCTTCCTGGAGTGAATGGTGGCAACCGTCTTCGCCGCCGGCTCCATGCCAAGCACTGTTCATCACCTTTGCCCCCGACGCCTGAAACGGCACCCGAGCCCCAGGTCGCTGCCGTCCCCCACACCGAACAGGCCCCTCTGTCAGAAGCCCAGCTCTACCTGCGTCTTGGCATCCCTAAAACCCGAGGCAAGGCAGGGCTGGGAGGTGGGATGGCCTTGAAACATCTCTTGGGCAGCTTTTTAAAATGCACGTGTCTGCCTGCAGGTTTTGAACATGTCATCCAGCCCACCCCAGCCGACCCTGCCAGAGTGCTGACTCCTTCTGCATTTGGGAATTGCCACCAATCACTTTCAAGAGGGGACGAGTCAGCCTCACTCCTGTCAAAGGCCAGACCCCTCCCCATGCACCCACCTGGGACGCCCTGTGGCGCCTCCTTCTCCCGCCCACATCTTCGTATTCTCTTTCTATCCTGGATCTTTCTCACCAGTGCCCAGACGTGCTACTGTTTCTCCTATCTTGGGAAAAGGAAACCCAAACATTCCTTTTGGCTCATTTTTTCTCTTCCGGCTCCATTCCATTTTTCCACACCCTCTTGCAGCAGACTTCTTGACAGGTCGCCTAAATCTGATGACCAGGAATCTTCCTGTGCTATACCTTCCCTTGAGACTGGTCTCCTCCTCCACAGCTGCTCGGAATTCTCCATCCTCTCCCTGAACTCTCAGTCATCCGGCCCAGCCTTCATGGCCTCCCCAGAGCCTCCCTTCCACCAGCATCAGGGACACCCCTCCGTTGGCCATCTCCCGCCTCGTCAGGCTACAGCTTCTCAGCCCCCTTTCCTGGGTCCTTCCCTGACCTCCTGAGACCTGAGCACCCAGAGGTCCATCCAGGATCTTGTTCTCTCCACTCAACCTCCAGACTCTGGGCCTCAAGCCTCATGTCTGAGCTGATGGGTCTCCATCTGGACTCCAGCTCCATCCCTTCTCCTGAACTTCAGACTCACAAGGGGCTCCTGGGAGCCTCCACTTAGCTCCCCAATGGACATCTCAGCAATGGCATGTCCCATGTTGAAATCCCTTCCCACAGAACCTGCTCCTGGCTTTCCATTCCCTTCCTGGTAAACTCCATGTTCCAGGTGTGCTGGCCTCCCCTAGGTGCCACCCTGGGGAACTCCCTCTCTTAACCACCACATCCACCCCAGCAGTGAATGAGGTTGACTCTAACTTCCAAATATATCCAGGACAGAATCTCTTGCAGACCTTTTGTGCCAAATCCTAACAAAGTTGTTAAGACATTTTCCTGTCACGGGTGAGGGTTCTGGTGACCTCCAGTGCCCCGGGGCTGTCAGGGCAGCGGGCCCTGGAAGGGGGCAGAATTGTGCCCTTCCGGCTCCCACCTGCTTTCCTCATCCAGCTCAGATAGGGGTGGAGGGAGGAGGGCAAGGTCAAGATGGAGTGCTCCAAGCTGGGGCCACAGAAGCAGGCTCTGTGCAAGTGGGGTGGGGGCACCCAGAGGACTTGAGGCAGAACCCCTCTATCCTCTGCCTGCACGCCTGGCTCTCCCCTCCTAGGACTGCATGGTTGAGAGAGGAGTGGGCAGCTGTTTGGACACCAGTCCCCCAGTTTATCCTTGTTCTCCTGGAGAGATTCTGAGCAGGTGTCCCAGGCTAGGAGAGGCCATCCCAGTGAAGCCTTGAGAAGGGGTGCCAGGCTTCTGGGGCCCTCTCCTGGCTCGGATAATGGGCTGGGTGGGTGACAAAGGGATTTCGTAGGCCTTAGTGGGCCCCACTGTGGGCTCTGCCATCTTGAGGTGTTCCTGGTGGTCAACAATGAAGGCCTGCACTCGGAGGGCTCCGTCTGCAGCGACAGGCTCTGGACATGGAGCCCAGTGGAGCCTGCGGCTGCCCGGGACGGAGCCCACAACGTCAGTTATGCCCTCCTCTCTGCCAGGTTGCCTCAGACCATGGTAAATGGTGACAGGCTGACCCGGGGGTCTGAAGGAGCTGCTGGCTGGTGTGGCATAGAGGGCATCCTCTGGGCCTGCTGTGCCACAGCCAAATCTTCACTGCTGAGCCCATTTGCACTATTTCAAGCGCACTAAGCACGTGTATTTACTTCCTACTCTCTGCCACTGTCACGGTTAGTTGCAGCCTCAGTTCCCCTTCCCAGCCCCTGCAGGATGACATGGGATCAGTGAGCAGGAGATCCACAGCCCACCTGAAACCATGGCAAAACCAGTTTTAGGCTCCACAGATGCTGAGGAAAGGAACCTCCTGGAGCCTCTTCCTCAGGGCACTGGGACTGCCTGGGGGCTTCGACGTCCACAGGAGCCCCGTCTGCAGAGGGGACAGGTACCGTCCAGGCCCTGTAGGGAGGAGCTGGGGCCACCTGCGCACACGTCACTGCTGCCTCTGGGTGCTTGACTTGTGTCTCCCAAAAGATGCTCTTTTCCAGACAGCCTGACTGTAGGACCAGCACCAGCAAAGCCTTCCCTCCTCCACCGTGCTAAACATCACTATGTGACGGGCAAAGCCCTGCACACTCACAGTGGGTCTTCCCATACTTACAGGTTTAATTTTATCAGAAGGAGAATGACCTGAAGTCAGATAATGAGCCATATTCCGCCTGGTGTCTGGCTTCCCTACTGGCTCTCTAAAATCGATGTGGAAAGTTTAGTTGGGTGTTGGATGCAATACCTGATGATCCTTCTCTTAAGAATACACATTTCAGGGGCTCTTTGTCATTCCCAGTAAGAGAAACACTACTGAAACTAAATTGGTATTCTATTTCTCAGGGATGAGATAAGCGAAGAACTGAAAGGGGTGAGAATGCATTCTATTGGAGGTGCTGTGGAAAGCAGGCACTCGTGTGTTGTCGGGAGATATGCAAAATGGCATTCCAGCTAGGGAAGGGAATCTGGTATTGTCCATATCAGCCCACGTGCAAAATGACATCCGTGCACTACTCATGGTGCTGTGTATGTAACAGCACAAGGCTGGGAGAGGAGCAGACGTCAATCCACCCAGGGCTGCTTAAATTATATGCAGCTCTAGGAAAAGAATGAGAAAGAGCTCTGGGTATGGATAAGGAACGATCATCAGAATATGACGTTCAGCAAAAAAAGCCATATGCTGTGCTGTGCACATGGAGGGGAATAAGAATACAAATTAGCACTGCTTGCATCTTCGTAGACATAGACAGGTACGCCAGACCCATTGCACGTGGCACAGCAGAAGTTGTGACGAGGGACCTGCATGGATGGGGGTGGAGTGGGAGTGAGACCTGCTGAACACATCTTTAAATATCATTTAAATATTTGAGCCATGGAAAGTATGATTGGGCTAAACCGAAAGTTAGAGATTAAGTAACAACAGTTCGTGACTCAGGTTCTACCTCTCTCTGCTCTGCCTGCCGCATCTTTTGAAGCCCAGCTCATCCTGAAGCTTCCCATCAGATTGAATCCCTGCCCCAGCGTCCCCACCACACAGTTTGTACACTTATTATAGCATCCATGGCATTCAGCTTGGCGTGATAGTCAGTAATTAACCTGCCTGTCTCCCCTAAATTATGCCTTTCGTGGAGGGAAGGTTCTCATAATGCTCATTACAGCACTTTGCACAGGGTGAGTGACTCCACAGGTATTTGTTGAATGAATGAGTAGTTTAGAGACTCCTAAGAAGGTTCCATCTTCATTAGGTGGTTCTGGAACTTTGTTAGGGACTGGGACTCTCTCTAGGATGAACTGGGGTGCCCGAGGATCTCTGGGAGCAAATCACAGTCTCTGGACTGGCCATGGACATCCTCAGGCCTCCTCCAGACCCACATTCTGCTGGTCCTGGGGGAACTGTGGATGGAGGGGAGAGGGGGACTCACTTTACTAGTTAAGTCCCATCCCTGTCTCAGGGGATCGAAAATTCTGCTGTCCAATACAAAATCAATGACATTTACTGCATTGCACGTTTCTAATTGACACACGTGTTACACAATGCTAAATAGATGAAGAATTTCATCAATTAAAAAAAGTTCAGCTAATGAAAATTAACAAGAATAATTAATGAGACATTTGACTTGATCCATGTTCAATCAACTTGACGGATCTCTTTTGCACTCAGAAGCTCTTACTGGGGGAACTTACTATGTGCAGGCTGAGCCAGGGTATGTGGGTGTTATCACCCCAGGCTGACACAGCCCTTGTCTGCTGGGCAGTGGGGGACCTTGAGGGCTCATCTGAAGGTGGCCGGTGCTAAGACTGATGACCGTCTAATGATACCCCTTAGCATCCCAACAGGGCTCAAAGCAGGAAGAGTGGACAGGCACTGGGGTCCTCATTTTTTTTTTTTTTTAACATTTTCAAAGAGAAAAATACTTCTGAGCTTATACTTGAGTTTTGCTTTAAAGTTGTAGAAAAAGTTAAAAATAAATAAAAAGCCCTAAAGTCATTTTTAAAATTTCAACATTTGGAGCTATGAACACATAAGTTTGAGGAGTTCACGCCTGGCGTTGTGATGGTTTAAAGGTGTAACCACATTAGAACCTCTCCGTGACAAGCTACGCTAAATGCAGCAGGGCTGGACCCTCCCCAAGGGTCTCTATATCTGAAAATACAGAAAAATGAGTTCTAACATGTTTCCTCTTACTCTGCAGTGTGAAGCTGAGTCTACACTGGAAGCCCTGGGTCTGCTGAGGCCTCACCATCCCAGCGTGGCCCCGCAGCGGCCTCCCCAGGAGCTGGTTAGAGATGCTGATCCCTGCCCTGCCCCTGTCCCCCAGCTCAGAACCCTCCCTAAAGAGATGCCCAGGAGATCGTGTGCATGATGACATTTGAGAAACTCCACTCTAAGATACAGGTCTTAATTTCTGAGATCTTTTCTAAGCCTTAAAGTTTTATGATTCATTCTCTCTTTGAAACTCTGGTTATGATGAAACTGAGGCTGGCATGGTTAATTGGCCACCATAATTCGTGACAGGGAGGCTTCCTTGGGACTACTGTTGATGCCCAGCCCAAAGCACTAGCCACAGCCACTCAGGATTCTCCTTTGGTTGATTAATTCTTTTTTTAAGAGACAGGGGACACTACTGATATGGCTTGGCGGTGTCTCCATTCAAATCTCAACTTCAGTTGTATCTCCCAGAATTCCCATGTGTTGTGGGAGGGACCCAGGGGGATGTCACTGAATCATGGGGCTGGTCTTTTCCATGCTATTCTCATGATAGTGAATAAGTCTCACGAGATATGATAGTTTTATCCGCTTTTGCTTCTTCCTCATTCTCTTTTGCTGCCGCCATGTAAGAAGTGCCTTTTGCCTCCCCCCATGATTCAGAGGCCTCCCCAGCCATGTGGAACTGTAAGTCCCGTTAAACCTCTTTTTCTTCCCAGTCTCAGGTATGTCTTTATCAGCAGTGTGAATACAGACTAATGCAGTAAATTGGTACTGGTAGAGTGGGGTGCTGCTGAAAAGATACACCAAAATGTGGAAGTAATTTTGGAACTGGGTAACAGGCAGATGTTGGAACAGTTTGGAGCACTCCGAGGAAGAAAGGAAAGTGTGGGAAAGTTTGGAACTTCCTAGAGACTTGTTGAATGGCTTTGACCAAAAGCCTGATAGCAATACGGACAAGGTCCAGGCTGAGGTGGTCTCAGATGGAGATGAGGAACTTGTTGGGGACTGGAGTCAAGGTGACTCTTGTTATGTTTTAGCAAAGAGACTGGCAGCATTTTGCCTCTGCCCTAGAGATTTATGGAACTTTGAACTTGAGAGAGATGATTTAGGGTATCAGGTGGAAGAAATTTCTAAGCAGCAAAGCATTCAAACTGTGACTTGGGCACTGTTAAAAGTATTCCATTTTAAAAGGGAAACAGAGCATAAAAGTTCAGAAAATTTGTAGCCTGATGATGCAGCAGAAAGTAAAAACCCATTTTCTGGGGAGAAATTCAAGCCAGCTGCAGAAATTTCGTGAGTAGCAAGGCACCTAACGTTAATCCCCAAGACCATGGGGAAAATGTCTCTAGGCCATGCCAGAGACCTTCACAGCAGCCCCTCCCATCACAGGCCTGGAGGCCCAGGAGGCAAAAGTGGTTTCATGGGCCAGGCCCAGGGTCCCTGTGCTGTGTGCAGCCTAGGGACTTGGTGCCCTGTGTCCCAGATGCTCCAGCCGTGTACAAAAGGGGCCAACGTACAGCTCAGGCTGTGGCTTCAGAGGGTGGAAGCCCCAAGCCTTGGCAGCTTCCACATGGTGTTGAGCCTGTGGGTGCACAGAAGTCAAGAACTGAGGTTTGGGAACCTCCACCTAGATTACAGAAGATGTATGGAAATGCCTGGATGCCCAGGCAAAAGTTTGCTGCAGGGGTCGGGCCCTCATGGAGAACCTCTGCCAGGGCAGTGCAGAAGGGAAACGTGGGGTTGGAGCCCTCACACAGAGTCCTTACTGGGGTACTGGCTAGTAGAGCTGTGAGAAGAGGGCCATTGTCCACCAGATCCCAGAATGGTAGATCCACCAACAGCTTGCACTGTGTGCCTGGAAAAGTCACAGACACTCAACGCCAACCCATGAAAGCAGCCAGGAGGGAGGCTGTACCCTGCAAAGCCACAGGGGCAGAGCTGCCAAAGACCATGGGAACCCACCTCTTGCATCAGCATGACCTGGATGTGAGACATGGAGTCAAAGGAGATAATTTTGGAGCTTTAAAATTTGACAACTCCACTGGGTTTCAGACCTGTATGGGCCCCGTAGCCCCTTTGTTTTGGCCAATTTCTCTCATTTGGAACAGCTGTATTTACGTAATACCTGTACCCCTATTGTATCTAGGAAGGAACTAGCTTGCTTTTGATTTTACAGGCTCATAGGTGGAAGGAACTTGCCTTGTCTTAGATGAGACTCTGGACTCTGGACTTTTGGGTTAATGCTAAAGTTAAGACTTTGGGGGACAGTTGGGAAGGCATGATTGGTTTTGAAATGTGAGGACATGAGATTTGGAGGGACCAGGGAAAGAATGCTATGGTTTGGCTGTGTCCCCATTCAAATCTCAACTTCAATGATATCTCCTAGAATTCTTACATGTTGTGGGAGGGACCCAGGGGGAGGTAACTGAATCCCGGGGTTCTGTCTTTTCCATGCTATTCTTGTGATGGTGAATAAGTCTCACGAGATCTGATGGGTTTATCAGGGGCTTCTGCTTTGATTTCTTCCCATTCTTTCTTGCTGCCGCCATGTATGAAGTGCCTTTTGCCCTCTGCCATGATTATGAGGGCTCCACAGCCATGTGGAACTGTGAATCCAATTAAGTCTCTTTTTCTTCCCAGTCTCGAGTATGTCTTTATCAGCAGCATAAAAATGGACTAATACAACTATGTTGCCCAGGCTGGATTCCAACCTGGGCGTAACTGATCCTTCAGCCTCAGCCTCCTGAATAGCTGGGACTACACTACAGGTGCATGCCACTGTGCCTGACCTGGTTTATAAACTCTTGTGATGGGTTTAGATCTTGTCTGTATTCTTTCTTTCTTTTTCTTTTTTTTTTTTTTTTACTATTTAATGGGGTAGCTTCATTGTTTATTTAGCAATAAAATTTGTTGGGGAGGAGAACTAAAACTAGGTGCTTGCTTTACAGTGGCTGAGATGGAGCCAGCAGGAAGGCTGGGGCAGGCAGAGATGGACAAGCAGCTGCCTTTGAGTTGCTGTGGCAGCAACATAGTGGCCAGTGGTTTGGCAAAGAAGGTAACATCAAGGCTTGGTCAATGCAGCAGGGGCAAGAGTCCAAGCAGTGCTACCCCAACTTGACAAGAGAGGCAGAGAAACCCAAGAATTCCAGCTCATCTGTCTGGACACTCCACAGCCACCAAAGAGCCAGCACTATCTTCCTGGATCTGGGCACCTTCCTTGAGAAGACTCAGAATGGTGTGCTGTGAGGAAGTCTGGAGGCAGCTAGCCTTGGAGTCTGCTCTGTGGCAGCTGCCCACTTCCTGGACCCAGGCTGGCCACAGGCTCTCCCAGGCATCCTGCAGTCAGAAGGAGGAAGAGGAGAGAAAAGGGATAAAGGAGAGAACAAAGCTGTCAACACTCTTGTTGGAGGGACTTGAATTAACCACCCAGAATTCTGGCATGAATGGAGAGGGCTGCTCCCACAGTATAACTGCGCCATGCCTTGCACCAACTCTCTGCATCCTGATTTTAGACAGGAGGACACACCAATTTGAAGAAATGAGAGCCCTGGAAGAATCCAGACGGGTCTGTCTGCTGCATTGTAGAGCTGTAATGTAATGTAATGTAATGTAATGTAATGTAATGTAATGTAATGTAATGTAATGTAATGTAATGTAATGCAATGAAATGTAATGTAGAGTCTCTTATGTAACTTACTCCTGAGGCAACAATCCAGCCTCACTGCTTGCACAGCCTAACGAGCAACAAGCGGACAAACAGGTTAAGCTGCCCTCCCAGCAGGACCGAGAGTCGGGATGACCTAAAAGGTGTGAGGTTGTTCCCAAAGCACTTCCTGAAAGGCCAGCAGTAAACAACCTGAGCCGGCTTCCCAGGCTTGGCAGGCAGGGCAGCTCCGTCCCTTCTGTGGCCTTGCTGAGCAGCACAGCCCTGGCCAGCACCAGACTGGCTGCCCGCCCTGGGGAATGTCTCCCGCCACCAAGAACCTGAGCGCAGAACCTGCAGGGAACTCGCTCTCAACAAGGGGCTACTCATGCAAGCACAACACATTTGCCATTTGCTGGTGAAAAGAGTCAAACTCTGTAAAATATTTGAAGAGATTTATTCTGAGCCAAATAGGAGTGACCATGGCCTGTGACATGTTGCCCAAGGTGGTGGGAGCACAGCTTGGTTATACACGTTGTAGGGAGATGTGAGACTTCAATCACATACATTTAAGAAATACCTTGGTTCATCCAGAAAGCTCGGGCAACTTAAGATTTTATCATGCAGATGAAAGCTCCCTGCCAGTAGCAGGTAGCAGGCTTCAGAGAGAAGAGATGGTAAACATTTCTTACCAAACTTCAGGCCTGTACTGATGTTCATGCTGGTCAGCTTTTCTTGAATTCCGAAAGGGAGGTGGGCATGATGAAGACTGTCCCACCCCCCTTCCCATCACAACCGGAACCAGCTTTTCAGATTAACTCTGGAGTGCCCTTGGCTGGGTTCATTCAGATGTTTGGGGTGGGGGGAGCTTAACATTTTATTTTTTGTTTATGCATTTAAACTTGACAAAAGATGGAAAAATTAGGTTGTTGCAGCAATTTGGGGTCCAGCATTCCTAGAGAAAAGGTGGAAAATTACCAGATTCACAAGGAACGCAAGCAAACATTTTCTGTTTATCTGCTGTGCACAGGGTCAGGCTCTCACATCAGTCACACCCAATGTAGCCTCGGAACCAACCCCAGGAGGCAGGAGCACCCTCATTTTCCCCGAAAGGCAACATTCAGCAAGGCCAAGTCATTTTCCTGACTTCGAGTGGCTTACATATTGCCACACATTTTGCATTGTTAATAAAAAATGTACTAAGGCTGGGCTGGGCACGGTGGCTCATGCCTGTAATCCCAGCATTTTGGGAGGCTGAGGCGGGCAGATCACCTGAGTTCGAGACCAGCCTGGCCAACATGGCGAAACCCCATCTCTACTAAAAATACAAAAATTAGCCAAGTGTGGTAGTGCACCCCTGTAATCCCAGCTACTTGGGAGGCTGAGGCAGGAGAATTTCTTGAGCCCAGGATGTGGAGGTTGCAGTGAGCCGAGATCACACCATTGCACTCCAACCTGGGAAAGAGAGCAAAATTCTGTCTCAAAGAAAAATTAAAAAAGAAAATATATATATATATAAAATATATATACATATTTTTACAGGTTACCAATATGACATTTCATTTAGATATAGTAAATATACAGGTTCTATTGCAACAGTATGTGCGAGTCTGAAAGCTAGAGCACTGCGTGTGGTTGGATAAATGGGGATGTGGATTTTCAGTAGAAAATAAAGGAAAGAAAAGGAAACTTTCAATATAAACTTGGAATCCCAAGGTGAGTGTAAAATGAAATCATATGGCTATTTATGTAGTCATTTTAAAAAAAATTGAATTGTGAGCTTTTCTTGCTTCAAAATTCTCGGAATATGACGGATTTTTAACGAACCTCTGTGTACACAGATGCTCCCTCGCGGCTTCACTTTTACCCCTTACAGGAGTGTTTAGAAGTCTGCTCTGAAATGTTTTTAGAATTAAGACTATGTCTTCTATATGTTTAAAATGTTCCCTGTTGCATGACACATAAGAAAATGTTTTATAACTGGTTCTTAACCTTTTGGGATGGCAAAAGTCTTTGAAAATCTGAAAAGCTACCAGCCCTCTCTTCAGAAACATGCACACAAACATAACGGCATCATTGTAAATCAACTTGCAGGAGCTTTTCGGGTGCCCCTGGAGCCTGTCCGAGCCCCACGCTCACCCACCCCGAGTGCGTGGCCCTGGCAGAGGAGGCCCTGGCCTCCTCTGTAATAGCTTTCCGTGTGGGCGCACCTTGCTGTGCCCACGGAGGCCGGGTTTACTCCCTGAGCATTTCTCATCAGCCAAGCCTCGCCTGTGTTTTCAAGTAATCCAGTAAACTGAGGGAGTGTTCTTTTCCACTGCCATGAAAATGATTCATCTTTCCAAGTGGAAGAAAGGCTCTCTTCAGGGTGATTAATGGTGTTTGGGAGCAAAGGGCTGCAGCCGGTTGCAGCGTGACCCTGGCAGGCCAGCTCTGCTCCCTGGGGCCTGGGGAGCTGGTTGCAGTGTGACCCTGGTAGGCCAGCTCTGCTCCCTGGGGCCTGGGGCTGCGGCAGCGCTGACCCTGTGCCTGCTCATCTACACGGTCAGTGCTTGTAAGTGGGGCCCGACCCGGCAGCCTCTGCTCCATGGCTAAGAGCATTGGTTGCGGAGGATGCAACACACGGCTCGTGCAACAAACCACACATGCTTCTCAGCCTTTCAGAGTCCACTGTCTGCGGGGGACTCAGCATTTCTCATTCCAGAGGGAACCCCAGGCTCCTCACCTCCTGGGAGAGGCCTGTAGGTCAGAGGGCTCTGAGAGGGAAAATCCTGGGGCATCCCCTTCCCATTGGACCCCCAGCCCCAGGCTCAGGCTGGGGACTTCAGATCGAGGACCTCAGCGTCTTGGTGGTTTGGGGAGGTCCCCTGCAGTCCTGGCATCGGGGACCTCAGCGTCTTGGTGGTTTGGGGAGGTCCCCCGCAGTCCTGGCTCGGGGACCTCAGCGTCTTGGTGGTTTGGGGATGTCCCCTGCAGCGCTGGCACAAGGTCGTTGTCTCCCCAGTGCCTGGAGCTGATGGGCTCCACCCCGGGAGCGTGGAATTGGCTCTGCTTCCCTTCCTTCTGTGCACCCAGGCCTGGCACACCATTGCTACATTTTCATGTTCAGTGAGGTGAATAAAACCGCATCACCCCAGCCAGGACTGAAAGTCAGGAGTAGGCACTTGCTGGATGTGTGTGGTGAGTTCAGTTTGATTCACGGGTGAGGCCTGGAGTACAGACGGGAAAGCCAAGCAGAGAAAGAGTTTGGGGTCTGCCCAGTGCCGGGCACCGGGGTCGTGACAAGCACCTGTAGGCATAGTGTAGGGTTGTTCTCCACCTGGAGGGAGGGAGAGTTTTGCTGGGGAGAGGGAGTTGGTCACTGTCTCTTTCATGCATTCCCCTTTCTTCCCAGCACTCACACATGTACACACATGTGCACACAATACACACACATGAACACACACACACACCACTGAGTCTGAGTGTAGAAATTAAGTGTGACTGCCTGCCTCCCTCCCCTCCCTCCTCCCTTCCCTCCCTCCCTTCCTCGGCTCCCTTCCTCCCTCCCCTCCCCCTCCCACCTCCTTCCCTCCTTCCCTCCCTCCCTCCCTCCCTCCTTTCCTTTCCTTCCTTCCTTCCTTCCTTCCTTCCTTCCTTCCTTCCTTCCTTCCTTCCTTCCTTCCTTCCTTCCTTCCTTCCTTCCTGCTTTACTGCTTTCCTTCCTCCCTTCCTTCCCTCCTTCCTCCCTCCCTTCCTCCTTCCCACTCTGCCTCCCTTCCTTCCCTCTTCCCTCCCTCCCTCCCTCCCTTCCACAGCATGGACACGAGTCAACACAGTAACACACAACACAATAAGAAGTGTTTAAAGGTAAGAATTTGTTGTCTCTTTACTGAAACATTGTGTTAATTCAAAAAAAGTATTTTCAAATTGTTTTAGTACAACAGTTCACCTATCCAATTGGTAAATAGGCACAAATAGACATTGTTCAAAATACATTATTTATTTTGTTTAAAAATGCATGTCTTGGCCATCAATAATAGACCCAGCAGGAGGACATCAATTTACTGCAGCTAATAGCGCCTGGCTTAGCGTCTCCCTCCTTCATTCTCTCATCAGCACGTTCCCAGAGTCCGTCCAAAGACATGAGGCCAGGTCCAGCCCAGTTTGGCCCAAACACAGCAGTCCCTGTGCCCATCCAGCCCATCCGGCAGCAACGGCTCCCCAAGGATTCCATGTACGTTGTGGGCACAGTTTGTGGCCAAGAAGAAACCTAAGAGACTTAGCTCTTGAAGACTGGAAGTTTGCAAAGCAGTCTCGAAAAGGGATTAAGGTCCTTTGTGAATAAATATCTTATGTGTTCTCGGAAGGACTCGAGGAGGAAGCACAGCAGCAGGATTAGGTTGTACGGGATGAAGCAGGAAAAGGAATGTACTTGGAGAGCTGACTCTTTACTCTCCACCTATTATAGAAGTTTTCAAGGTTCATTTAAAAATTATTGTTCTTCACTGAAAAAGCCCCAGAGCACAGGTCTTATAAAATCCAATTATTAAAATAATAGAGACAACCTGGAGTCTCTTAGAGTCAGGTTAAAATGGCTCCGCCATCTTTCCAGCCTCCCCTGGCCTGTGCCAGTTTTGAGAAAGGAGGCCTGGCACGGCACACACTTTGCCACTCTCCAGTGGCAGGGTCCGCCTGCGTCCGAGACGCCCGCTGGGGGAGGTGGGAGGTGCGGCCAGGTAGAGACAGAAAGGCCGGGGTGGGGCTGGCTTGTTCAGCAGAGGCTGCAGTTGTGGGTCCTGTTTTGAGACTCTTGCCTTTATCACCATCCCAAGAGGAGACGCCGTTGGTATTTGGCTTCAGAAAAGCGCAGGGAAACGCACAGCCATCAGGGATGGCTCCTGGTTTGTGTCATTCAAAAGATGCCTGGCTCCGTTTCCATGGTTTAGTGGCAGACTTTGAGTACATCCAGACATTTTTATGGTTGAATGTGGAAAAGACAGGGTACATATTTCCCCTGAAAGTTGAGTTGCTCTTTTTTGCTGGTCTGAGCAACTTTGCTTCCCCAAAGCCAAGGGAACATTTTCTTTAGCAGGAGATGGACGCTGTGTGGGACCGATGCCAGTCTGTCATGAAAGGCCAGCTCTGGCCGGGAGGGCCGAGGATGTGTGGGTGAGACTCCGATGGGTATGGCCTGCCAGCACCCAGCAGGCACGAGTGTGGAGCCTGGGAGGACTCTGGGGCTGGAATGCCCAGGGGGAGAGGCAGGAGGGAAGGGCCTGGGCTGCTGGAGCTGCTCCTGCTTCTGTTTTAAAGCAGAAACCAGCAATTTGGATTTTTAAATGAAATGTCATAATTTAAAATATTGGCAGTCCAGTCGACCCGTGGGATGGAATTCCTAGCTTGTGCTTGAGCCCAGTCCCACATCTGACAGACGTGCGTGGAATGGCTTGTCCAGGGTGCCGCAGGCACTTCACGGGGAAGCCGGGACATGACCTCCGAGCTCCAGGTGATCGGTCCTCAAATCTTCCCACAGTGCCATTTGACAACCGTCCTCAGAGACAGTTGTGACCTGGTGGAGGCAGGGTGCTAACTTTCACACTCAGTGGCAGAGTTGGGTTATTGTGCTCAACGAGCTTGCCGCCCCTCGGATTGGATAATGTCTCTTAGAGCTGGCCGCCCCTGAAGAAAATGCGTGTCCCAGGGGCTTTAGTCTCCCCGCGTCATCGGAGGGAGGCCAGCCACCAGATGCCCTGGGATTCTTTCAAGATGAAGGGAGGAGCCCTGGAAGGCTTCCACCACGGATACTTCAAGCAGAGATAACTACCCCACCCTCTGATCCAGGCTGTCCATGGAGATCTCAAAAAAAATGCCTGGAATTCGCTTTAGCATGTCCACATCTAAGGAGAGAATCAGCAAGTGCTTCCTCTCCTGAAGCCTGGAGCCACCTCAGAACTGCTCACATGGGGAGCAGCTGGTTGGGGAGAGCTCTGGATGGGGGGCTCTGGTCATAGCTTCGTCTCTGTCACACTGAGTGACGTCCTGTGCAGGGGTGCTTTCAGGTCCTTAGCCTTTGGCATTTCTAAAATGTGAAGGCTGGATTGTTCTCGCCCAGATCCAAAGCATATAATCTCTGGAATCTTGGAGCCCCAGTTGGAAGTCCCAGACTGCGTGTTACCTGGGGCAGATTATTTAACCCCTGTGTCCTTCAATTTTCTTATCGGTGAGATAAGCCAGTTAGGATTCCTTGAGATAATGTGAGCATTCTTAAGATAAGCTCCCCACCCTCTACCAGTGTGTCTTCACCTAGCACAGCACTTGCCCCAAAGAAAAACTGACTGCGGAATAACAGCCTGGGATCTAACGTGGCAGTCAGGATGCACAGGGCTTGAAAACTCACAACCACCAGGACATGCTAAGCCTGCCTGGAAACATTAGTGTTGTACAGTGGAAACCACAGAAGAGTCTGAAGGGTTTGAAGCTTGTAGGTGGGGAATTGGGCGAATCATGTTCCCTCTGAGAATAAACAACAACAACAACAGTTCTTCACTTTTTTTTTCTGGGACTTGGGCAGCTTCACGGTTCCAATTGAGGATGTGATGAAAACTATATAACCTGCCCCAGAAAGAGGCACATATGCTTACATACATTGAATTCTGTATTCAAACCTGCACGTTTCATGGACTTTAGGAAACCCATTCCTGAATACTTATGGCTTTGGAAGTTTCTCCTCAAGTAAAAGGAGGCTGAGGAACGGTTGGCTACGCAGAGGCTTCCTGGGGAGCACGGCTGGGACTCACTTGAAGGAGATGCCGCCCAGCAGACTCTCCCGAAGGCGTGGGCTTAGCTGAGGGCGGTTTCGGGAGCCCAGGGAGGTTTCTCTGCCACCATCCATGTCTCTTTAGAGGGTCACAGATCCTGTCTTCAGACGCCCCTGTCAACAGAGCAAGTACAGATGGTATCCCCGGGGGTACCAATCATCAAGGGCAGCCATCACCGACTGAGTACTGCCTGCTGGAGATGGTGCCTCTGTCCAAGTTGAGCCTGGGTCCAGGTTCAAGACCACCTGAGTCCAATGCTATTGACCACTGTGGCTTCAATAACAGGGATGTTTAAACATTGTTCCAAAATTGTTCTGCCACATGATGCTGAAACCTCCCCATCCTTACTGCTTGGGGGTCCCCAGGTCATTTCTCTGATGTGAAATGGAGCTCAGTGTCCTTGCTTTTTTGTCATGGGTTCTCAGCTTTCAGTCCTTTTGCTTTCCTCTACACTTCTGGTGCCAAAATCTGTGTCAGTCAGAGTTCAATGAGAGAAATAGAGCCAGTAGGAAGCACACACTGACTCGGCACAGAGAGCTAACTTGGGCAATAAGGGGTGCAGTGAGTCTGGCATCTTAGGGCAGAGGCTGAGCAGGCTGGAGTGGCCGTCCACAGGGGCCTCTCCTCACCTGAGAGGCCCCTGGTCGCCCCAGAAGTCCTTTTGACTGAATCAGGCCCACCCAGGTTGTCTGTCATAATTTTTTTAATTCAAGTCAACTGATTATGGACTTTAATCACGTTGGTTTTCTTCACAGCAACACTTGTTGTTTGATAGAGTGAATTAATAGGGATGGTAGCCTTGCCAGGTTGACATAGAAAACTGACCATCGCAGTCCTCCCCTTGTCAACCTGGCACTCATGCACACCTCTTTAAACCACACTTAATTTTCAAATAAAGACAACAAGAAGTCATATTTCTGCACCCAGTGGTGCAATTTCATACAACCAACAATACACTAGCTCTTTCCCCAGAAGAGGACACTAAGTTCTTGGTTGATGTTTACTCTTTTTTTGACATCTTGTAACTTAAATACTGTCAAGTAAAGTTAATTATTATTAAATCATCTTATGTTACATTATAAAAAGGGAAGGAAAGGAAGAAAACAAAAATATTGGGTTAACATACATGCAAACATATGCATAACAAAATAAGGAAGAAATACACAGACTCCTGTTATCCTTTAGCTGTAACTGGTCCCAAGGTCATAGCTAATATTTGTAACAGCCCTCATCCTTTACCTAGGTATTTCCTGTGCCCTTACCAAGCACCTCAGTTGGTCACAATTCTTTACCTAGTTCATCCCCAAAGGGTCTGGGCCATCAAGTAGCCCTATCTGAATTGGGTTGCTATAGTTTTCCATTAACTTAAGCTCAGGACATGGTAGTACCATGAGATGCCCTAAGGAATTTTCTGTGTTTCAGACACACTCTTCTTTCCCTCCATTGTGGAGCAGCAGCTCAATTTCCCCTGGTATTCAGGACTATCACCCAACTAGTAGAGCCCCTTCTTAGCTTGTTGATTGAGAAGCATCAGGAGCTGAGAGTAGCCAGGCAGTCTTAACTTCCAGTTCAATGGAATCATTGTTGTGTCTCCTGGTGGGAGTTCTCCTCCCTCTGGAATGAGAACTTCTGGTCTGGCAGAGCCTAAGGTCAGAGCTGAGAAGCAAACATTTTGCTTGTGAGTCACTAGGGGTGATAGTGAGTGGAGTCACTCCTACTCCACTCTCTTGGTGCAAAGTAGGAAAGTCCCCTGACTCCCCTTTCTCTTGCTGTGGATGAGGATAAGCACATTTGACCTTTTTTTTATTTTCTTAAGGCAGAAAGAGTTAGGGTTAACTAAAAATAATGGATATATGGGCATCCTCAAACCCAAGAAGGCAGCAGGAGCCCTTTGGGTGCCTGCTCTTCCCTGCATCTAACTGCGAGGTGGCTCTCCTGAGTCTCCCAACCACACGTGCCTATGGTGCTTGGATCTATTCAGTTACATGCTTGTGTCCCAAGTAGATAATTTGCATTTTACCCACTTAATCATAATCTTTCATTCACACGATCGTTAACTCATTCATTTACACATTCATTTATGTAACAAATATTGATTAAACCAAACAACATGCCAAGCACTGTGTTAGGTACAGGAGACATCCCTCTGAGCGAGGCACAGACATAGCTCGGCTCTCACAGAGCTCATAATTGGGTGCATTTTAGAGAACATGGTGGGCCAAGTAACCCCAGGTTTCCGACCCCGTGATCTACAGGGAAAGGAAGAGAGGCTTTCATTCTCACCTGCACTTTTACTTGAAAGAAAATGCAGTCAGCAAGAAAGGGCAAACTCCAGCATAGTGGCGATACCATCTTTTTGGAGCTGTATGTTAGCCTCTCTCCTTAAAGAACGTTTCTGACAGGAACTTTAGCTCTGATATACAAGCTTACCAAAAATTATCTCAGCTCCTCGAGAAGCAGAACAATATGTTTTTACTTGAAGTAAAGGAAATACATTAACAGAATAAAAGAGAGAAACCATATGATCTTATCACAGATGAAGAAAAAGCATTTGGCAAACTTCCTAATAAAAATGTTTGGCAAACTTAGAAGAAAATTTCCTCAAGGTGATAAAGAGAATCTGTAAAAGATCTACCATGAGCCAGGCCCAGTGGTGCCCGCCTGTAATCTCAGCCACTCGGGAGGCTGAGGCTGGAGGATTGCTTGAGTTCAGGAGTTCGAGACCAGCTTGGGCAACGTAGTGAGACTCCATCTTTAGTAATAATCATTAAATTTTAAAAATCTACAATAGACGTTCTACTTAATTGTGAAATAACAGTTGTTTTCTCCAGAGACTGGGAACAAGGCTGTTGTCATCACTTCTATTTAATATTATGTTAGAGAATCTAGACAGTTAGGTAAAAAGGGATAAAGGTTAGAAACATGTTAGAGGATCTAGACAGTTAGGTAAAAAGGAATGAAGGTTAGAAACAAAGTAAAACTGTCATTATTCACAAATCACATTATGGCACGTGTAAAAATCCCTATTGAATATATAAAAATCCTTCTCTAGAATAAATAAATTCAACAACGTCATGGTGTACAAAATAAACAATAAAAATTAATTGTATTTTACATACGTTAAGAATAAACAGTTACAAAATAAAATTTAAAAACCACTTTGCCATTTAAAATAGCATTGAAAACATTATATGACTGAAAATAAATCTAGTGAAATACATGTAACATCTCTACACTGGAAAATAGAAAGCATTGCCAATAAAAATTGAAAAAGACCTAAATAAATGGAATGTAGATTACGTTAATGGACCAGAAGACTCCATATTGTTAAGATGTCAATTTCTCCAAATTGATATAGACTCAATGAAATCTTTCCCAAAATTCTGGAAGGTTTTTTCTGTAGAAATTGACAATATGATTCTAAATGTTATTTGGAGACTCAAAGGACCTAAAATAGTCAAAACATTTTTGAAAAAGAACAAAGTTGGAGCATTAGCTTACCTGAGTTTACAATTTACTATAAAGCTACAATTATTAAGACAGCTGGGTATTGGCAAAAAGATGGACATATACATCACTGCAACAAAATAGTCCAGAAATAGACCCATGCATGTAAGACCAATTTATTTTTAACTTAGGTGTCAAGTCAATTAGATAAAGAAAGCAAAGTCTTTTAAAACACATGTTGTTGGGAAAACTAGGTATCTGTATGGAAACAGAAAAGAAGTTTGAACCCTTTCTCTCCACACAAAAATTAATTGACATGGAGCATAGACCTAAACCTAAATTTTGAAACCCTAATGCTTCGAGAAGAAAATACAGAAGACAAATCTGTATGCGTGACCCCGAGATAAGCTAAGATTTCTTAGACAAGACATAAACATACTAAATATAAAAGGAAAACACGATACATTGAACTTCATGAACATTAAAATTTTCTGTTCATGGAAAGACAGCATTAAGAAAAGGAACAGGCAAACCACAGACTGGGAGGAAATACCTGCAGCAGACGCAGCTGGCAAGGGACTTGTGTGAAGCACAAGTCCAGTGTGAAGCACCCTGCAACTCAACAGAACAGCGTGAACAGCCGGCGGGGAAGGAGCAGAAGACCTGAGCATGGTGCCTGAGCAGCGAGCATGAAAACACGCTCAGCATGGAGCTACCGTAGACATGCAAATCAGAGCCATAAGGAAATACCATTTCACACCCATTAGTAGGACTGAAGTACTGTGAGGAGCGTACGGTGAGACAGCCACTTTGGGGAACTCTTTGCGGTTTCTACTCAAACACATCTTTCCTGTGACCTGGCAATCCCCTTCTGGGTACTCACTTCCTCGGGAGGAATGAACATATACATCCCTGGAAAAACTCGTTCAGGAACATGCAAAGCAGTCCAGACCGGGAGCCATCCACATGTCAAATCACGGGATGTGGACAACAAATTGTGCAGCAGCCACACCATGGTGGGCTACCCAGGAGCAAGGGGATGGATGCCAATCCAGGCAACGGGGTGGACGCACCTCAGAACATGACGGTAAACAAAAGAGGTCCGAGGCAAAAGACCGTACGCTGTGTGAGCCCATTGAGTGGGAAGTCCAAGAACAGGAAAATGAAGTCATAAGGATAGAAATCAGGGGCATTTGATCAGAAAGGCCCAAAGGAACTTTCCAGCTTGGTGGAAAGTGTATTTAATGCCTTCCCTTGTGTGGTGTGACATGGGCCTGTGCAAGTGTGAGAACACATTGAGCTGAACATATATGATCTCCATGTTTTATTTTACATCAATTATATATTGATTTAAAAAAAGAAAAGGGAACACGTGAGTGTTTTGCTCTTTTTGTCATCTTTGGGTTTGACTCCAGACGACTTTTCCTTCTGTGGCCTGGAAACCACAATCTCCCAGTCAAGGAAAGACCTCTCTGGGCCAGGCCCTCATAAACTCTCAGTTTTGCTCCCTCTGGCCCTGGGCTAGCGCTTTTGAATCAAAGTTTCTCCAAATGTTAAATGGGGTAAGACTTGCTTTGCATATTTTGTTGGTATATTTAGAGGATGACCTTGGATAACATATATTTATTCAAAAATACATATTGGGCTGAGCCCTGTGGATACCAAGATGTGAAGACATGTCTCGTACCCCAAAGCAGTCGTGCAGTGCTGGGCCTGACAGGTAAGTTGGCTCACTCTGTCTCTCACGTCATATGGTCATTGTCCTAATTTTTTTTTTTTTTTGAGACGGAGTCTTGCTCTGCTGCCCAGGCTGGAGTGCAGTGGCGCGATCTAGGCTCACTGCAAGCTCCGCCTTCCGGGTTCGTGCCATTCTCCTGCCTCAGCCTCCCAAGTAGCTGGGACTACAGGCGCCCACCACCATGCCTGGCTAATTTTTATTTTTTGTATTTTTAGTAGAGACCGGGTTTTCCCATGTTAGCCAGGATGGTCTCAATCTCCTGACCTCGTGATCCACCGGCCTTGGCCTTCCAAAGTGCTGGGATTACACGCTTGAGCCACCACGCCCGACCGGTCCTAATTTTTATATGGTGCAAATTCATTGCAGAAAAAAAATTTAAATGCACAAAAGCACAAGAAGAAAACTACAGGTGCCCATGACCCTGGACACAGCTCCCACCGTCATCGCAGGTATTCCTGGCTGTTTCACCCCGCCCAAATTGTGACTGCCATGTATATACTATGTCCATGCTTTTCCACTCAACATATACTGAAAACACTTTCCCACACCATTCAATGCATTATGTTCTGCCATACGAAGACACTACAATTTATTAAGCTATATCTGTGCTGATGAAAATTCGTTTGCATCATCTGTAAAACTGTGTTTGTGTGTGCGTGCACACGTTTCTCTGGCAAGAGGAGGCAGAGGCCCCATTGTGTTGCTTTCTTTGTGATTCCTCTCACAAGTGCATGCTTTTCACACACTTTAAAGTGCCTCTTAAGGAACGAGACACTGATTTCTTCCCTTTGTGTGCCACCCCACGGTGCTAGCACATGCTGGGCGGGGCTGCTTTTCAGGGTGCCCCGGGAGGAATGGGCCAGGTGGGCTCTGAGAGCCTTCACAGCACAGGCATTGGGTGGGAGAGCCCTGGGCAGAGGCGCCAGCAGGACCCGGCTGCCAAATGTGAGAGGCAGCACAGTGCCGGGCACACGTGGGCCCTTGTCAGGCAGCACCGGGTCCGTGATTCCCTTGGGCAGGAAAATGTATTTTGAAAAATCTATCCAACAATTGTACTTTTCTATCTAGAAACATAAGCAACTCTTGTTTTAACAATGGAAACTAGAGTGCATACATCTCAACAGATCTTCCATGCCGGTGAGGTAAGGGAAGAGGACGGCCCACCGGACCAAAAGGGCTGCCATGATGAGGAGGAAGAGGGTAATGATGAGAAGCATGGCCGGGGACCTGTTCCTGGGAAACCTCTCCTGCTCATTATCCTCACCCATTGGAAGAAGAAAAGGTATATCTGCTAGCCAATCAGAGGTGGCGTTCTCATTCGCTCGCTTGGCAAATATTTATCAGATGCCTATCTCCTTCTCAGTGTAGGTCTGGGTTCTGGATACACAGATGAACACTGCCTGGTCCTTATTCTGGAGGAATTTCTAGTCCCATAGGGAAGACGAGCACACAAGCCTGCACTGACGAGAAATGATGTAAAGCCCAGAAGAAGGGGCAGTTCATGCAGACCCCGGAGAAAATGACAGCTACATGGACAGACGAAGAATGAAAACAAGCCAGTCGGGCAAATGAGGAGTGGGGGCAGGTAAAGCAGGGAGGGCCCAGAGCTCCAGGAGCATGGAGTGGAGGGTGAGAGAGGAGGAGGCCAGACGGAGCCCGGGTGACTTTCAGCCCCTTCCACCTCAGGGTTTGTTTTGGGGCCAGCTCACAGCACAACCCGTGGAGGACGGACGACTCGGGGAACCTGGCGGGGTGCACTGGGAGAGGGAGGACACAGCCCACATAAGGCCCTGACACTCGGGGTCGTGGCTGCATGGAGACAGGGTGGCTCTCGTCCTGGACCAGGCACCGGGCACCTGATGACTAGGGGTGCTGGGCCGACTCTGCAGCCCACTGGGGCTCCGCACTGGGGCTGACGGTGAAAGCTCAACTTTAGCCTTATGAGTCCCAGGCTGAAGCTTGGGAAGGAAGCTCAGTCTGAGCGGGCTCTGTCCCCATCGCCTGGCTTGCAGCATGTGCCCGTGGCAGCAGGTGCAGTGTCGGGAATGCTGCAGGATGGAAAGGTCTCCGCTGCCATCCCCTCCAGTGGCCCGGCTTGGGAGAGGGTGCCCCGGCCATGCTCAGAGGCACCCTGGGTCTCTGCTGCAGCCCCCACTGCCCCAGCAGCTCACTCAGCCCAGGCCAGGCAGCGCCCTGGCCCTGCAACCCCACAGTCGGCCCGTGGGCCATGCCCCTTGCACTCTGCCAGCCTCTCTGAATGGGGGTCAGGAAGCAGCCACATCACACAAAGGCCGCTAGTCCTCTGGCCATGCGGGCAGCAGAACTGGGTGTGCTGGGCTGGGCCGCAGTGTCAGATCCCAGCCCAGCAGGCAGAGGGCAAGGCCCAGGCAAGGTGCTGGCACCAGACCAGGAGCAGGGCACCCTTGGAACAGGGTCGGCGCTATCCATTCCCTGGAGTCGGGGTGCACGTGGCAGTCAGGAGTGGGCAGACTCCCCACCTGCTTCCCGGGAGACCGTGGCCTAATTCTTATTTCCAGCCACCTCGCTTCCTGCTTGGCACACCTGGGACCAGCTCCACTTCCACTCAAGGGAGGTTTCCTGCTCAGCTTCAGTAGAGGGATTCCGGAGAACTCTAGAAGATGCCGTGAGAGGGAAGGAAGGCGCGGGCTGTGGAGTCAGTCTGGGTTCCGCCCTGATCTCATGCGAGGAGGAGCTGAGTTTGCCTTGGGCCATCTGGTTTCTCAGATTCTTAGTGGTTTAATCTCAAAAGAGTTGCATAGCAGTGTTTGCCTCACTCAGTGTGAAGCTGCAAGGGAGCGCACATCTGCCCCAGGCCGTGTCTGGAGCACTGTGGGTGCTGACAGCTATCACCCTCCATTTCCTCTCTTTTGCTGAACAGAAAGTAGCTTCACCTGGAGACCATGGCATCCACTTGATGAGTCCACATTGCTGTCATCTTTTGTTGGAAATGTAAGTGATCTCCACACATTTGTATTTTTTAGGCATTGCAAAAGCTTTAAAAGGTCATTTCCTCAGGGGGAATATCCTGGTGAAGGTTTTTTTCTTCCTTTTTGTCATCAATAAGCTCTTCTAGAAATGCCTGTTCTTTGGCTGGAAAAGGTTAAGATTCAGGTCATTCTACAAAACCCACCAAGCAGCCGTGTGAAATATGACACAGATCTTCAAATCACAGACCTTACTGAAGGGGCTAAGGAGTAGAAGGCTGAAAGAAAGACTGTTCGTTCACTTTCAAGCACGAATCTTCCACTGCTGTGAGATGCCGATGCCCGAATGTAAGTGATGACCGGCACACATGACCGCCACTGGCTTCTATTCTCTGGAGCCAACAAAGGCCCATTCCGGGTGTTGCCCTATTCCAGGGCTCCAGCCAGCGGGGCAGCTCCCAGTGACACCTGTTTTCCTGCGATTCTAACAGCACATTCAGTGCAAGGCACTTTATTGTGAGTGGAATCTTTCAGGCAAGGATAATGTGTTTCCAGAGTGTCTTAGGGACTAGAAATGGAGTTAAGGAATATGAGTAATATCCATGAGAAAGACTGAGGAGAGAAAAGCAAACAAAAACACACAAGAAAGCAGACACCAAGCCAGGTGGGGGTGCAGGCCTCTCTAGCTGGGGAAGGAGCTCGCTTTGTACATGGGGTTTGGCAGAGAGGGGGTGGTCTCAGGGTCGCAGGGGCTCTTGAGTGGCTGGAGCTGGACAAACAGAGGGAGCACAGGTCAGCGGCAGAGGTCAGTGGGGGAGGTCAGCGGCAGAGGTCAGTGGGGGAGATCAGCAGCAGAGGTCAGTGGGGGAGATCAGCAGCAGAGGTCAGCGGCAGAGGTCAGCAGTGGAAGTCAGCAGCAGAGGTCAGTGGGGGAGGTTAGTGGTGGAGGTCAGTGGGGGAGGTCAGCAGCAGAGGTCAGTGGGGGAGGTCAGCAGCAGAGGTCAGTGGGGGAGGTCAGCAGCAGAAGTCAGCAGCAGAGGTCAGTGGGGGAGGTCAGAGGGGGAGGTCAGTGGGGGAGGTCAGCGGCAGAGGTCAGCAGCAGAGGTCAGTGGGGGAGGTCAGAGGGGGAGGTCAGTGGGGGAGGTCAGCGGCAGAGGTCAGTGCTGGAAGTCAGCGGCAGAGGTCTGTGGCGGAGGTCAGAGGAGGAGGTCAGCGGCAGAGGTCAGTGGGGAGGGTCAGCAGAGGAGGTCAGCAGTGGAGGTCAGCGGCATAGGTCAGCAGTGGAGGTCAGCGGCATAGGTCAGTAGTGGAGGTCAGAGGCAGAGGTCAGTGGGGAAGGTCAGCAGGGGAGATCAGTGGTGGAGGTCAGTGGCAGAGGTCAATGGCAGAGATCAGAGGGGGAGGTCAGCGGCAGAGGTCAGCAGGGGAGGTCAGCAGCGGAGGTCAGCAGGGGAGGTCAGCGGCGGAGGTCAGCGGGGAAGGTCAGTGGGGGAAGCCCTGGGGTTTTCAAAGTGCTTTGCAATGACCCCTTCGGAACTGGAGACAGAGGAAGGAAGTGGTGGCCAAGGATGGGCTGGGGATCACGCCCGTTCCATCCTTCTTTTGACCCTCCTCGTTCTGTTGCAGCCCTGGGAAAGTCGTGGAAGCTCTCTGGGCTCCACTTTCCACATCTGTGAAATGGGGACACATACTATTTGCCAGTTTGGTAAGGGTGTGTATCTGACAGAGGACCCTGGAGATGTCCTGGGACAAGGGTGTCACTTCCTCGCCCCAAACCGGGAGGATCTTGGTCTTGCCCGTTCTGTGGGGTCCAGGGGTGGCAGGTATCCGGGTGAGGATTTGTAGGTCAGCACCCACAGCATCACACTGAAGGGGGCTTGGCTGTTGCTGAGTCTGAGCAGGGGGATTTTCTGAGTTTTATTCGTGCAGTGGCCCCTTGTGCCCTGCTGAGGAGTCAGGTGTCCCATCCCAACATCTGAAGGACATTTACAAGCTGAGGCCCCAGGAGAGGCGCCTGCAGTCTGAGTGCTGGGGCTCAACCCAGACCACAGCGAGGTCTCAGGCACCCTGGTCACGCCCTTGGCATTGACTCTGTGCAGTCATGTGGGACCCAGAGCCGCAGCTGTGCCGCAGAGCGGAGGCAGGAGAGGAGGCAGCCTTCACATTCTATGGTGGACTGGGGAGTGCCTTTGAAAATGCTGTCATTAAACCCAATCACCAAGGGGCATTTTGAGTTCAGGGCACCCTCCCGGGGCACGGAGAGGTCTGGTTCTGTTGTGGCTGATGGGAATGGCTGAGTCTGGACTTAAATAGCCCTTTACCCCCCGGGGTAATGGCACGTTACTGTCAGGAAGTTGCACAATGTAAAATCTCAGTCCAAGTACACAGTTGAGTTCAAAAAGATTGAAAACAGAAGGCTGAATGCCAGCCTCTCGGGGATGAATTTAGGCCATGTTTTAGAATAAAATGTTTGGGCAGAAAACCCACACTTGTCCAAACACTGAGAGACGGGGCGGGGAATCCACTGAGGGAATTCAGGGACAGGAGTGTCCAAGGACTTCAGGGTACTTTGTGAATCAATACTTCGCACTCCTTTTGAAAAAATGTCCTATTTTACGGCAAGAGGATCCAACACTGGTGCTGGATTTGGGTCAAAGGCTCTGGGAGGTCTCTTGTGCTTACACATACATTTCCAGCTCAGTTCTCCGTAAAACTGAAGTTTCCACCAAAGAAAATGTCCCGTAAACCACCAATGCCTATGGACGGTTTTCACACTGGAGCTCACTAACCAGCTGACCTCTTAAGAGAGGGCTGGTACAACAGGTGACACAGGAAACTCAGGTGAGGGTGTGGAGAGACAGGAACTCAGGTGAGAGGTGGAGAGACAGGAACTCAGGTGAGAGATGGAAACAGACAGGAACTCAGGTGAGAGGTGGAGAGACAGGAACTCAGGTGAGAGGTGGAGAGACAGGAACTCAGGTGAGAGATGGAAACAGACAGGAACTCAGGTGAGAGGTGGAGAGACAGGAACTCAGGTGAGGGTGTGGAGAGACAGGAACTCAGGTGAGGGTGTGGAGAGACAGGAACTCAGGTGAGAGGTGGAGAGACAGGAACTCAGGTGAGAGGTGGAGAGACAGGAACTCAGGTGAGAGGTGGAGAGACAGGAACTCAGATGAGAGATGGAAACAGACAGGAACTCAGGTGAGAGGTGGAGAGACAGGAACTCAGGTGAGGGTGTGGAGAGACAGGAACTCAGGTGAGAGGTGTGGAGAGACAGGAACTCAGGTGAGAGGTGGAGAGACAGGAACTCAGGTGAGAGGTGGAGAGAGACAGGAACTCAGGTGAGAGGTGGAGAGACAGGAACTCAGGTGAGAGATGGAAACAGACAGGAACTCAGGTGAGAGGTGGAGAGACAGGAACTCAGGTGAGAGGTGGAGAGACAGGAACTCAGGTGAGGGTGTGGAGAGACAGGAACTCAGGTGAGAGTGGAGAGACAGGAACTCAGGTGAGAGGTGGAGAGACAGGAACTCAGGTGAGAGGTGGAGAGACAGGAACTCAGGTGAGAGGTGGAGAGACAGGAACTCAGGTGAGGGTGTGGAGAGACAGGAACTCAGGTGAGAGGTGGAGAGACAGGAACTCAGGTGAGAGGTGGAGAGAGACAGGAACTCAGGTGAGGGTGTGGAGAGACAGGAACTCAGGTGAGAGGTGGAGAGACAGGAACTCAGGTGAGATATGGAGAGACAGGAAACTCAGGAGAGAGAGACAGGAACTCAGGTGAGAGGTGGAAACAGACAGGAACTCAGGTGAGAGGTGGAGAGACAGGAACTCAGGTGAGAGGTGGAGAGAGACAGGAACTCAGGTGAGAGGTGGAGAGACAGGAACTCAGGTGAGAGGTGGAGAGACAGGAACTCAGGTGAGAGGTGGAGAGACAGGAACTCAGGTGAGAGGTGGAAGAGACAGGAACTCAGGTGAGAGGTGGAGAGACAGGAACTCAGGTGAGAGGTGGAGAGACAGGAACTCAGGTGAGGGTGTGGAGAGACAGGAACTCAGGTGAGAGTGTGGAGAGACAGGAACTCAGGTGAGAGGTGGAGAGACAGGAACTCAGGTGAGAGGTGGAGAGACAGGAACTCAGGTGAGAGGTGAGAGACAGGTCAGGTGAGAGGTGGAGAGACAGGAACTCAGGTGAGAGGTGGAGAGACAGGAACTCAGGTGAGAGGTGGAGAGACAGGAACTCAGGTGAGAGGTGGAGAGACAGGAACTCAGGTGAGAGGTGGAGAGACAGGAACTCAGGTGAGAGGTGGAGAGACAGGAACTCAGGTGAGAGGTGGAGAGACAGGAACTCAGGTGAGAGGTGGAGAGACAGGAACTCAGGTGAGAGGTGGAGAGAGACAGGAACTGAGGGTGTGGAGAGACAAGAACTGAGGTGAGGTGGAGAGACAGGAACTCAGGTGAGAAAAGGAGAGACAGGAACTCAGGTGAGAGGTGGAGAGACAGGAACTCAGATGAGAGATGGAAACAGACAGGAACTCAGGTGAGGGTGTGGAGAGACAGGAACTCAGGTGAGAGGTGGAGAGACAGGAACTCAGGTGAGAAAAGGAACTCAGGTGAGGGTGTGGAGAGACAGGAACTCAGGTGAGAGGTGGAGAGACAGGAACTCAGGTGAGAAAAGGAGAGACAGGAACTCAGGTGAGAGGTGGAGAGACAGGAACTCAGATGAGAGATGGAAACAGACAGGAACTCAGGTGAGGGTGTGGAGAGACAGGAACTCAGGTGAGAGGTGGAGACAGGAACTCAGGTGAGACAGGAACTCAGGTGAGAGGTGGAGAGACAGGAACTCAGGTGAGAGGTGGAGAGACAGGAACTCAGGTGAGAGGTGGAGAGACAGGAACTCAGGTGAGAGGTGGAGAGACAGGAACTCAGGTGAGAGGTGGAGAGACAGGAACTCAGGTGAGAGGTGGAGGGTGAGAGGTGGAGAGACAGGAACTCAGATGAGAGATGGAAACAGACAGGAACTCAGGTGAGGGTGTGGAGAGACAGGAACTCAGGTGAGAGGTGGAGAGACAGGAACTCAGGTGAGAGGTGGAGAGACAGGAACTCAGGAGAGACAGGAACTCAGGTGAGAGGTGGAGAGACAGGAACTCAGGTGAGAGGTGGAAACAGACAGGAACTCAGGTGAGAGGTGGAGAGACAGGAACTCAGGTGAGAGTGTGGAGAGACAGGAACTCAGGTGAGAGGTGTGGAGAGACAGGAACTCAGGTGAGAGGTGGAGAGACAGGAACTCAGGTGAGAGGTGGAGAGACAGGAACTCAGGTGAGGGTGTGGAGAGACAGGAACTCAGGTGAGAGGTGGAGAGACAGGAACTCAGGTGAGAGGTGGAGAGACAGGAACTCAGGTGAGAGGTGAGAGACAGGAACTCAGGTGAGAGGTGGAGAGACAGGAACTCAGGTGAGAGGTGGAGAGACAGGAACTCAGGTGAGAGAGGTGGAGAGACAGGAACTCAGGTGAGAGGTGGAGAGACAGGAACTCAGGTGAGAGGTGGAGAGACAGGAACTCAGGTGAGAGGTGGAGAGACAGGAACTCAGGTGAGGGTGTGGAGAGACAGGAACTCAGGTGAGAGGTGGAGAGACAGGAACTCAGGTGAGAGGTGGAGAGACAGGAACTCAGGTGAGAGATGGAGAGACAGGAACTCAGGTGAGAGGTGGAGAGACAGGAACTCAGGTGAGGGTGTGGAGAGACAGGAACTCAGGTGAGAGGTGGAGAGACAGGAACTCAGGTGAGAGATGGAGAGACAGGAACTCAGGTGAGAGGTGGAGAGACAGGAACTCAGATGAGAGATGGAAACAGACAGGAACTCAGGTGAGGGTGTGGAGAGACAGGAACTCAGGTGAGGGTGTGGAGAGACAGGAACTCAGGTGAGAAAAGAGAGACAGGAACTCAGGTGAGGGTGTGGAGAGACAGGAACTCAGGTGAGAGGTGGAGAGACAGGAACTCAGGTGAGAAAAGGACACAGGAACTCAGGTGAGAGGTGGAGAGACAGGAACTCAGATGAGAGATGGAAACAGACAGGAACTCAGGTGAGGGTGTGAGAGACAGGAACTCAGGTGAGAGGTGGAGAGACAGGAACTCAGGTGAGAAAAGGAGAGACAGGAACTCAGGTGAGGGTGTGGAGAGACAGGAACTCAGGTGAGAGGTGGAGAGACAGGAACTCAGGTGAGAGGTGGAGAGACAGGAACTCAGATGAGAGATGGAAACAGACAGGAACTCAGGTGAGGGTGTGGAGAGACAGGAACTCAGGTGAGAGGTGGAGAGACAGGAACTCAGGTGAGAGGTGGAGAGACAGGAACTCAGGTGAGAGATGGAGAGACAGGAACTCAGGTGAGAGGTGGAGAGACAGGAACTCAGGTGAGAGGTGGAGAGACGGGAAACTCAGGTGAGAGGTGGAGAGACAGGAACTCAGGTGAGGGTGTGGAGAGACAGGAACTCAGGTGAGGGTGTGGAGAGACAGGAACTCAGGTGAGAAAAGGAGAGACAGGAACTCAGGTGAGATATGGAGAGACAGGAACTCAGGTGAGAGGTGTTGGAGATCGTTCCCTACAGTGGCTAAGGGAATAAAGACAAGTTAATGCATGTAAATTGTTAAGATGTGGAAATGATAAAACTTGACCACCGAGCGGGTTGGATGGTGAAGGAGAAGGTGAGTTAGGGGTGTCCTCTGCTTCTAGCAACAAAACGGTTTAGGACAAGAAACCTGGCACAGGCGGGAGCTACCTTGGGGTCATGGTCGATGATGGGTTCAGTTTTGACCTGGTGGGATTTGCAGCATCATGGGCTGCTTGAGAGGATGGTTGGGTAGCAAGTGTGTGTGTGTGAGGCTGAAGCTCCTTGCAGGGATGGGGCCGAGTGTTACTGACTTGAGACTCAGCAGTACTTAGAAAGAAGTTCAAGAGGGGCAAGAGCAGACCAGGCAGGGAGGAAGCAGGAGGCAGGGATAGAAGTTAGCCCTGGACCAACTCGCAGAGTGAGGCGCAGGAAGAGGTGGGTGCTCTTGGAGGAGGTTGGGATACAGTGGGGACAGTGGGCCAGCGAGGCCGGGGGTCAGCAAGCCACAGAGCGGGAGGTGAGAGGAGTCCCCCTGCTGACACGGCAGCCCCAGAGCTGCCTGCAGAGCTGTGACATCCAGGCCGCCATGACCGACTTCATCTGGCTGCAGCGAGTCCGCTGGTGTGTTCCGTGATCTGAGCCTGTGTCCCTAGAGGACTCATTGAATTAGTTTAGAAAGTGTGATGAAGAAAAGCTGTGAATGCAAATCATCCATTGATTAAATATAGTTCATTGGGTAACAGAGCCCGTGGGGTGAAGAGGGGTCAAATAACCAAGTGCCCCCTGGGAGAGGTGGCAATCTTGGGCACAGAGGGCCGGGCTTGGTGCAGGTGCCAGCTCTGCTTCTGGCTGCTGCGCAAGGAGCAGTGTTAGTCAGCATGGGCACAAGGCACAGCAGCCAACTCCAACTAGCTCAAGAAGGGAAGACTTTAGTGGCTCGTGCAGCTGCATGCCAAGAGGAGGACTGTGGTCGCAGGCACATTGTGTCCGTGTGTTAGGGGTGGAAAGTGTCCGAGTTACTGGCAGCGAATCCGCACGGGTATGCAGCAACCTCAATTCTTGCCTCCTTAGAAGAAATAATTCGAAGGAGGGGCATGAGGCAGAAAAAGACGGAGGCAAGTTTCAGAGCAGGAGTGGAAGTTTATTACAAAGCCTTGGTGCAGGAAAGAAAGGAAAGTACACTTGGAAGAGATCCAAGCGGGTACCGTGAAGGTCAAGGGTAGTGTTTAACCTTGATCCCTAGGACTTTATAGGCTGGTCCACCTCTGGCGTTCTGTGCCCCCTTTCCCGTGAGTCTTCCCTGAGGGTGGGCTGCCCGCCTGCGCAGAGCCCTCCTCACACTAGGGAAGTGAGCGTGCACAGTGGGCTAGGAAGTGGGACGCAGGCCCATCCGAGGCCTTCTGCCCTTTTCCGGTGAGTGTCCTGGGAAGGTCAGACTCCACTGTGTTGTCGCTTTGTGCACACCCAGGTTCACTTGCCCACTACCGGCGATTTTATTGGAAGCCCTTTTTATCTGTTTGGGAAGTTGCTTCTTCCCGGTGCCTGCATTCAATTGACACTTTAGTGTGACAGCTGCGGACCATCAGGAGATTGTCTCTCCCTAGCTTCAGCTGCCTTTTATTTATTTATTTACTGATTTTTGAGACGGAGTCTCGCTCTGTCCCCCAGGCTGGAGTGCAGTGGCCAGATCTCAGCTCACTGCAAGCTCTGCCTCCCGGGTTCACGCCATTCTCCTGCCTCAGCCTCCAGAGTAGCTGGGACCACAGGCGCCCTCCACCACGCCCGGCTAATTTTTTGTATATGTAGTAGAGATGAGGTTTCACCGTGTTAGCCAGGATGGTCTCGATCTCCTGACCTCGTGATTCGCTCGCCTTGGCCTCCCAGAGTGCTGGGATTACAGGCGTGAGCCACCGTGCCCGGCCAGTAATGGTGAACCATCACCCTACGGTGGCCTGACATTCCTGGTAGGTGGGGGAGATCCCTTCCTGCCTTGCTCATGTCTGATCCCTGTAACACGTGGGCTCAGGCAAGATCACAGGGTCTGTCTCTCGCCCTCTTCTTGCCTCTCCTCTGACTTTGCTCTCAGCAGTCTTGCTCCGCGGCTGGGGAGAGACCACCACCCAGGGCACCACCTTTCAGGACCCCGAGCTCCTCACACCAGAAAGAAGAGAAAACTCTCTCTGAATGAGTCTAACTTGGGTCTTGCTTGCGATATCCCCAGTGGAGGAAGTGGAGCCCCAAACCTATGTGGTGACGGCCCCGCATAGCACTGTAGGGCCTCGGCAAAAGGAATGACGAACACGCACACTTTAGACGCTGAGTCTAACGTCCCTCAATCTCAATTCTCCAGTCTGCAAAACACACAGGGTATCTAATAGTATCAGACTGAGTGTGTATTAATTGAGATGCTGCATGCACAGTTCTCTCCTGGTGACCTGCACAAAATAGGCCTTCAACAAATAACAGATTTTTAAAAAGACTATTTTTTATTTTTATTTTTGACATGGAGTCTTGCTCTGTCACCCAGGTTGGAGTGCAGCAGCAAGATCTCGGCTCACTGCAACCTCTACTTCCCAGGTTCAAGCAATTATCCTGCCTCAGCCTCCTGGGTAGCTGAGACTACAGGCGCCCACCACCACACCTGGCTATTTTTTTGTATTTTTAGTGGAGACGAGGTTTTACCATGTTGGCCAGGCTTGTCTCGAACTCCTGACCTCAGGTCATCCACCCGCCTCAGCCTCCCAAAGTGCTGGGATCACAGGTGTGAGCCACTGTGCCTGGCCAAGACTTTTTTTTTTTTTTTTAAAGGAACAGTTTTAGGTTCGCAGCAAAATTGAGCAGAAGGTACAAATAATTCCGGTCTACCTCCTGCCCTCACGCAGGCACAGCCTCCCGGGCTATCCACATCCCCGACCAGAGGGGTACGTTTGTTCCAGTCAATGAGTCTACATTGACACGTCATTTTCACCCAAAGTCCCTAGTTTACATTAGGGCTCATTCTTGGTGTTGTACATTATATGGGTTTGGATGAGCAGATAATGGCAGGTATCTATCTTTTTAGTTTTATACAGGGTATTTTCACCGCCCTAAAAATTGTCTGTGCTTTGCCGATTCATTCCTTCCCCTGAAAGCCCTGGCAACCACTTTTGACTGTCTTCATAGTTTTGCCTTTTCCAGAATGTCATACAGTTGGAATCATGCAGTTTGTAATCTTTTGGGATTGGCTTATTTCCCATAGGAATATGCATGTAATTTTCCTTCATGTCTCTTTATGAACTGATAGCTCATTTCTTTTTAGTGCTGAAAAATATTTTACCATCTGGATGTATTCCAGTTTGTTTATTCACCCATTGAAGGATGTCTTGGTTGCTTCTAATTTTAGGCAATTATGTAGAAAGCCAGTATAAACATCCCTGCGCAGGTTTTTGTGTGGACATCAATTTTCAACTTCTTTGGGTAAATACGAAGGAGTGGGACTGCTGAATTGCATGGGAACAGTATGTTTCCTTCTGTAAGAAACTTGCTAGAGTGCAATGAAGGAATTCCTTTCACTCTACATCCTTGTGTTGTCAGCGCTTTGGGCTTGGGCTGCTTTAGTACGTGTGTAAAGTGTGTCACTGTTGAGATTTGCATTTTCCTGATGACATGTGATGTTGAACATCTTTTCATTTGCTTATTAGCCATCCGTATATCTCCTCTAGTGAGGTACTTATTAAGGTCTTTGGCCCATTTTTTAATCGAGGTGTTTATTTTCTTATTGTTGAATTTTAAAAGTTTCTGTATATTTTGAATAACAGTTCTTTATTAAATATGTCTCTGCCAATATTTTTTCTCAGCTTGTGGCTTATTGTTTCATTTTCTTCACAGTGTCTTTTGCAGACCAGAAGTTTTAAAATCATGTCCAGTTTATCAATTATTTCTTTCATAAATCATGGATTTGTTGTATCTAAAAGTCTGCCAAACCCAAGGTCATCTAGGTTTTCTTCTGTTACCTTCTAGGAATTTTGTAGTTTTTTGCATTTTACAGTTATGTCTATGATCCACTTTGAGTTAATGTTTGTGAATGGTGGGAGATCTTTGTCTAGATTCATTCATTTATAGGATGTTCAGTTGTTCCAGCATTGTTTATTGAAAAGATTAGCTTTGCTTCATTTTATTGCCTTTGTTCTTTTGTCAAAGACCAGTTGGCTATATTTATGTGGATATATTTTCAGACTCTATTCTGTTCCATTGATCTATTTGTCTCTCTCTGTAATACATACATACATGCACACACACATATATATATATATATATATATTTTTTTTTTTTTTTCCCATACCACAGTGTTTTTAGAGTAAGATGTAGCTTTAAAGTAAGTCTTGAAGTCAGGTAGTGTCCGTCCTCCAAGTTTGTTCTTCTCCTTGAATATTATGTTGGCTAGTCTGGGTCTTTTGCCCCTTTTTATAACCTTTAGAATCAGTTCATCAATATCCCCAAAATAACTTGCTGGGATTTTGACTGGGGTTGCATTAAATCTACAGATTAAGTTGGGAAGAATCTTGATAGCTTGACAATATTGAGCCTTTCTATTCAGGGACATGAAATATTTTCCTTCTTATTTAGTTTTTCTTTGATTCCTTTCATCAAAGTTTTGCAGTTTTCCTCATAAAGATCTTTTGCATATTTTGTTAGATTTATTCTTAAGGTATTTCTTTTTTTTCAAGTGCTCTAATATCAATGGCATTGTGTTTTAAATTTCAGATCCCACTTGTTCATTGCTGTTACATAGGAAAATGATTGACTTTTGCATATTAATCTTGTAGTCTGCCACCTTGCTATTAATGTAATCACTTATTAGTTTCAGATGTTTTTTCTCTGGTCAGTTCTCTCAGATTTTCTACATAGACAATTACATCGTCTGGAAACAAAGACAACTTTATTTATTTCTTCCCATCTATATACTTTATATTTTATTTCCTTGTTTATTGCATTAGCTGGAACTTTTAGTATGACATTGCAAAGGAGTCTGGAGAGGCGACCCCCGTGCCTCATTCCTGGTCTTAGTGGGAAAAGGTTTGAGTTTCTCTCCAGCAAGTGTGATGTTAGCTGTAGGGTTTGTGTAGATATCCTTTATCAAGTTGGGGGAAGTTCTCATCTAGCTCAGTTATCATTTTTCAGAGCTGAATAAAAGGTATTACATCGAGTTCCTGTTCAAAGCTGGTTAAGGCACCATCTCTGTGAGGTTTCCGTGCATTGCACAGTCCAGAGCCTATGGTTATGGCCCTTCGGTTTCAGATGAAGAACAAAACCAGAGAGAGGCCCCAGAGCCGCCCTGGAGTGTGGGGTGGAAAACACCAAGAGGCCTGTCTTTCCAGACCTTCTTTGAAGAGCTTCATCTTTAGGTACCAATGCAGTGGGGGTGGGTGTCAGAGGAAGGATGACTAAACTGGGGAACCCTCATGGCAGGGACAGCGTGGGAGTGGGGATAACGCTCCTGTGTTGGCCTTCTGCATCTGGTTTAATTCTGTCCCGAGAGACATCCGTTCTGTGAGGTCCTGCCGTGTCTCCGGAGCCTCCGAGCTATGGATGAGTGAATGAACTTCACCACCTAATTTATGAGAAACACTTTGCGAGTGTTTTCCATTTCTTTTCTTCTTTAAAAAGGACAGCAAGAAAGAGACAAAAAAGGGAAGAGGACCTGTTTCTGTCTCCTTATCTCCCTCCCACAGCCTCTTCCGCATCCTGCTGCTGTCCCTTCCCCAGTATTCCAGTGGCCCTTGGGGTCTGGCTTGCTGGTGCCACAGCTGGGAATGATGCAGATATTTTGGAATGTCTAGGCCTCAGCATCACATCCCAACTCTATTTCAACATTTTCAGTGTTGATTTATAGTCAATCCTATTTAAAGAATATGTTCTAGAAATTACTTTAAAAGATTATCTAAACACAAAAATTTAGCCACCCTAGCAAGGACCTGTCCTCAGCTGAACTCTTGTGTCAGCCTTAAATTATATTTGATAATAATAATATCAAAACTGGGTCAATGACACTGTCTTGTTACAATTGGAAAGGTGTCGTTCTCTCAAATTGTCATTTCCAAAGCAGGATTTATTTTCTTCTCTTGATCCCAAGGCAAATTCTAACTGAGTGAACAGCTGAGAAGCCTGGATTCCTTTGTTAGTATTTTCAGATGAGGGCTTCTCATTGTCAGCCAGGAGTGCTGGATTCATGAAACCGGCCCAGGGCTGCTTTGGGCTTTTCACTAATATATTTGCAAATGAGAAGAGAATTGGCAAGTGAAGATCCAATTTGCTCTGCCAATCACCCCCCATTTTCTCTTTGTATCTCCTATCAAGACCGACAGATTTTAAATGGCTGAGCAACCTTCTGCGCTGGCTCGGGAACCTACAGTGTCGGCTCGGGCCAGGTCCTTTCAAATGGGTTGGAAGAGCAACGTCAAACAGCACCTCACGTCAGAGCGCTCTTGGCATCGCGACCCAGGGGCTGGATTTCCATGTTATCTCGCAGACTTGGACAGCTCCTGAGCAGTGGCAGGGAATGAGAATGTGGTCTTAGGGCCCTAATTCTCCGTCAGGGCACTCCTACCTGGAGACCAGCTGAACACAGAGCAAAGTACAATTTACCAAGAGACAGAAAATTGGATGCTGGTGAGCATTTCCATCTGAAGCAGAGCTGGGCTGCATTGACCAGCATGTGGCAGAGGGCGGGAAAGGGCAGCTCTGCCATGACATGAACCCACCAAATGGCCCAAAGTCCCGAGTCTCCTTTGTAGGACCACAGGCAATTCATGCAGCTGCTCTCTCTGTTTTCCCACCTGTGAACCAGAGGACTGTGATGATGCCCCGTTTGCCGAAAATCAAACAAGGTCACGAACCTGAAAACACTTTGCAGGAGTCACACTCTCTATGCAAAGTATATGTACATTAAAGGTAAAACCATATGATGAAATATTTTTCTATTGTGCTGTTGCTGAAGATTGGTAAAACCAAAGACAAGGCACCCTTAAGTTGTCAGAATAGTCAAGAAAAAGAACTGAGGTGAAAAATTGGCCCTATCAGATATCAAAACACAGTGAGAAGTGATTGGAATCAGTGTGATACAGGTGCAAAAAATCATTTTCATTGTTTAACGTCAAGAGTCCAGACTCATTCAAATTAGTAAGGGGAATTATGGGTTATTTAATAAATGCTATCAGGACAATCATTTATGTGTTTGAGAAGAAGAGATCCCAATTCACGGTATTGACAAAAATATTTTTCAGAGAACCGAATGTTATATCAAAAATTCAAAAACTTACACATGAAAATATGTTTCAGTTTTCAGAGGTGGGAACGGGTCTTCTTAAGATCCAAAAAGACAAAGAAATAAAAGATTGATAAATTTGACCTCCTAAAGTTTTTGATGTTTAAAATTTTTAAAATAACTTTTATTGGAGTGTCATATACAAGCAGAAAAGAAGACAAATCTGTGACTTCCTTTGACTGGCAGAATGGTGCATAAGTGATGCTAGGTGATTTCACAGCTAGGGCTTGGGATAGCTGCAGTTTCTGCTACCCAAGGCTTGGGATCCTCCCTCTTAAAAGCAAACTGTGAGAAACTCAAGTCTCATGAGGATAACTGAGGCACTGAGTTCCCAGCCAGTATTCGGCTTCCTGTATGTGAGCACGCCATCTTGAACTTTCCAGCATGGTCAGTCCCGAGGATTGCAGCCTAGTGCAGTGGAGCCAACTCTCAGAACATAAGGTGGAATCTTATTGTTTTAAGCCACTAAGTTTTAGAATGCTTTGTTATGCAGTAACAGATAACAGAAATACTTCTTTCTTCACGGCTGTGCAGAATCACTTTTAGCATAAACCAAGCATTGCAAGGAGAGTCTTGTTCAGGGCTCTCCTGTTCCATTGCTCCAGTCCACCAATACCACAGAATTTACTTGGATCTCTTTACCTCAGGAACATGTTGAAGTTCTCTATGTAGAGTTCTTGCACATTTTATTTGATTTATTCCTTTTGTATTTCCTGAATATGCCATTATGTCATCTGCCAAAACTAGAGGTTTTTTTTTTTTTTTCTTTCTAATCCTTATGGTTGCCTTTTTTGTTTTGTTTTGTTTTTAATAGAACTGGCGAGGACCTCCAGGACAGTGTTGAATAGAAGCGTCAAAGGAGGCATCCCCCTTACTGCCAGACTCAGAGGGCAAGTTTTCAGTATTCCATTTTATCTATGACATTGGGTGAAGGTTGCTTTTTCCCTTTGTAGATACATTTTATCAGATTATGGACATTACCTTTTATTTCTAATTGGCCAAGAATTTTTAAATTATAAGTGTTTGCTACATTTTATTACATTTTTTTTATTGCACATTTGAGATGATGCTATGGCTTTCTCTTTATTCTAGTAATAGGTTGAATTATATTCATTGATTTTCAAATGTTAAACCAGCCTTGCCTTCCTGGTGTACATCTAATTTGGTTGCCATGTATTTTCTTTTTCTATGTTGTTACATTCAGGTTCTTTCTGGTGTCTATGTTTTAAAGAGAGATTGACCCATAATTTTTCTTTTTGTAATATTCTTACCTGATGTTTAGTGTAATGGCTGTGCTGGCCTTATAAGCACACATTAAGAAATTTTCTTGGCTGGGTGCAGTGGCTTATGCCTGTAATCCCAGCACTTTGAGAGGTGGGCAGATCACCTGAGGTCAGGAGTTCAGGACCAGCCTGGCCAACATGGTGAAACCCTGTCTCTACTAAAAATACAAAAAAATTAGCTGGGTGTGACGGGTGCCTGTAATTTCAGCTACTTGGGTGGATGAGGCAGGAGAATTGCTTGAACTCGGGAGGTGGAGGTTTCAGTGAGCTGAGATCGTGCCATTGCACTCCAGCCTGGGCAACAAGAGCAAAACTCCGTCTGAAAAAAAAAGAAAAGAAGTTTTCTCTCTTTTTCTGTCCCTGGAAGAGTTTAATTGTAAGTTTAGTGTTGTTTCTTTTTTAAATGTTCAGTAGAATTTATTAAAAAAGACGTCAAGGCCTGGAGCTTTCTCTGTTCTGAGTTTTGAAATTATAAAGTCAGTTTATTTAACAATATACTATATAAGCCAGAAATTATTGTCAATGTCTGTCATAGGCAAAAAGATTACCCTATGTGTACTGTGAATTATATGCAGGGATATTAATTTCCGTGCATTTTTTTGAACAGGGAAAAATTGGAAACAACCTAAGTTTTTATGACAAGGGACAACCCCAGCATCTTTTTAATTAAATAAAGTAATTTTCAGAGCAATGTGTTTAGTCCGAATCTACTGAAAACGTGTAGCACCGAGCCCCAGTATGGTGCTGTTTATTTTCTAATCCTGTTGGTTTCTGTGTGTCAGTGTGGAGAGGGGTAGTGAAGACACAGCAAACCAGACCAGCTGCAGCGCTGGGGTGCCGTGGAGGTGGGGTGCAGGGCGAACCAGCATTGTCAGTCATCTGTGAAGTGAGGTTTTCTTTTGACAAGGAAATGACTCCATGTGTAACTTGCATAATAAAAACGTTCTTGTGGGTGCCCAGGAACAGCGGTCCCTAGATACCTGCACTGGTCTGCTTGGGTAGTGGCCATCCTTTATCCAGGCCCCACCTCCCCCTCCTGTCCTCCAAGACCAGGGACCTCAGCTTTCTTCCCCAGAGGAAGCTTCCGTAAGCAGTTAGGGTGGGGCTTCCTCCACTTCCCGAGAGCAAGGCCGAGAGCAAGGCCGACCTGGGCCCTGGTGGGTCACTCCTGCCACCTCCTCTGGGTCCCAGAGCCGGCCGCAGCTGAGTGTGTGATCCAGGAGGAGCAATCGGAACCCTCCCCTGGGTCAGTCCTCTGGAAGGTTCAGGAAAAGGCGGCCCCTCTGCCCTGGGGAGATGGAGTCTGGGGAGCCTGTGCCTGTGCTTGCAGGTGCCTGTCTCAAGAACCAAACCAAGGGAGGTGCACAGAGTGGAGGGAGGCGCAGGGGTGGGACCCCGGCAGCTTCTGTGGAGCCGCGTGTTCCAGGCGACCTGGAGCCTGTGGCCCTAGTCAGTTCCCCAGGTGTGTGGGGCCACACGTTCCCCTCCGAACTTAGGCAGTGGAAGGCTGAGTTTTTATCTCAAATGCCTGAATGAGAATGTGGCAGAGCTGGGGTCCAGCCCTCCTTGTACTCCAAGAAGTGGTTGATGTGTGTACTAGACACTCACTCACTCTTTGTCTCCATTCTCTGTGAAATGGGTGGCTCAATGCTTTGGTTTTTTAACAGGATACTGATAAAGAATATAAAAGAATGACAGCGTTTGAAATTTCCAGCTAATAAAAATTGTGTCACAAACAAAATCAAATCTGCAGATGACGCAGACATCCTGCGCTGCTGTGAGGCTGAGCGAGGGGCGGCTTGCGGGCTGGTGTGCTCTGTCAGCAGAGGCGTCAGCTCCTCAGGAAGCAACTGGGCCGGGTTCTCTCCCAGCCTCCCACCTCCGCCCCTAGTCTTCAGGTCATATTGAGCATGACAAGAACTTCCTAAGTGGTGGCAGGTGTGAGCAGCTGCCATTTAACAATAAATACTATGTACTGACTTGTGACAGGCCAGGCACAAAATCCCAGAGCTACACAAAATGACAATGGTAATGTTATTGTCTCCATTGTACAGATGAGGAAACCGAGGCTGGCAGAGGGCAATGAGGTACTCGAAGTGGCATTCATGTTAATCACGGCAGAATCAATGTTAAACTTAAATGCCAGATCCTCAATGTGCAGACTTGCAAACACCATGTGGGCTGTCTGTGTGTTTGCTCAGGGACCACAGAGGCGACAAAACACTTGACAGAAGAAAGTGATTTGCAAATACAATTTTAAAACATTGATTTAAAAATCCTTTGCCTTCTGAGGATTACAAGGAGTTAAAATGCAGCATGTAACCCAGCAGGTAGCGGTTGACAGGAAAATCAGGTTTCATTGTTATCATAGGATGATTAGGAGTTTCACTTTAAAGACCGTCTTCCTGTCTCCTCTTCTTTTTAAAAAAATACTTTGACTTCTCTGCAAAAGCCTTCTGGAGGAGTTAATGCTTCTTCATGTATGAGAAAACCAGCTCCGCAATGCCCTGCCATTGCTGCCACTTCGGGCTGGCGCTCACGGAGCCTTGGGGCCATTTTCTCTCCCCTAGCTTGTTTGTGGAGAGGAGACCCAGGAGTAACAGTCTTTCAGCTGGGAGTGCAGGAAACATGCTCCTTCCTGGGACGCCCAGGGTGCATTTGGCTTCAGGCACGGATGAGTCCAGGTTAAGATGGCCAGACTTAACAAAAAACAAAACAAAGAAACAGGGCACCCAATTAAATTTGAATTTCACATAAAGAATGACCTTTTTGTAGTTCAAATATGCCCCCCTTTCATTCTCTATCTAAAATTCCACTTTAAGCGGGCACCCAGGATCTCATCTGGCAACCTGAATCCAAGGGTTGAGATAATGGTTAACTCTGCCCCTCACTCCTCTCTTGCAGGCTTCTCTCCCTGCCGGATGGGTTTTGTTCTGTTCATGTCTGCAGTTGTGGTTGTGCTGTGTACCTTTCCAGAGAAAGAGAGGACTCTTCTGTTCTCGGGGTTGTGTGCTGAATTTCAGGGGGCACGGCCTGTGCCCACCCCTGAACTCACAACGGGGGCTGCAGTATGGAGCGTATGGTTCGAAGCAGAATGTTGTGATGGGAAAGTGAGTTGGCCCCACTCAAATGACTCGCAATGTGCTCCCTGCAGGAAGAGAGTTCTCCTGCCAGGATACAGTGCAAGGGATACCTCGCTGGCTGGACAAAACCGCGCAGACTCCTGGGCCATGGTGCGTCATCCTTGCCTGGCAACTGGAGGACAAAATCCCATCCATCTAAAACCCACAAAGCAGCTCTGTGCTGGAGGCCAGGGTCCCTGGGCCGGGTCTCTTACTGTTGAAAGAGTTTCTGACATTTTAGTTATTTTCCTGTGTTAGAACAGAATTCTTCTGGGTCAGCAGTAACATTCCTTTCTCCCATTTTGTAAATCTGTCCACAGGCCCCGAGTGCGGTCCCAGGAGGAAAGAAAGTGGGAGACGGAACTCCACGGGCATGGGGCGTCCATGTCAGGGGTCCCGGAGGATGCGGAGAAAGAATTCGAACCTCCGCTCCAAAGGCTATTACTAAATTTTAAGCTTGGCAGAACATTGACCATTCTGGAAATTAATATGGCCACTAATAATGATACTAATTAAAAAAACATGTTCTAGAGTCAGAGCCAAACCATGCGGGGAAGTGCAGAGCCCGGAACTGTAGGTAGTTGGTCTTGGTGCATTCTTTAGGATGTGTCTAAGTTTAATTAAAAAGAACAGATATGGCTGTAGATGTGTGGTATTATTTCTGAGGACTCTGTTCTGTTCCATTGGTCTATATCTCTGTTTTGGTACCAGTACCATGCTGTTTTGGTTACTGTAGCCTTGTAGTATAGTTTGAAGTCAGGTAGTGTGATGCCTCCAGCTTTGTTCTTTTGACTTAGGATGGGGGATGAGGGAGGGATTGCATTGGGAGTTATACCTGATGTAAATGACGAGTTGATGGGTGCTGACGAGTTGATGGGTGCTGACGAGTTGATGGGTGCAGCACACCAACATGGCACAAGTATACATATGTAACAAACCTGCACGTTATGCACATGTACCCTAGAACTTAAAGTATAATAAAAAAAATCAAAAAAAGAATAAATAAATAAAAAAAAGAACAGATATTTTGTTAAACCATTGCTATAGGCGAACCGGGAGACCTGCAGAGATGGCAGATAGAGTCTTACCCTCCAGCACTGGCAGCGCTGTGTGGGAGCAGGCACAGCCCCAGGAGGTGGACCAGGATGGGACCCACAGGTGGGGACAGAGGGCCCGGGGCAGCTCCCGCGGGCTCCTGCAGAGGCAGAGGCTGGAGAGCAGGGACAGCGTGAGGAGTGATCCCGGAACCGCTGACCCCTCCTCTCCCCTCCTCTCTATGAGCCTCTGGTCCTGGCAGTGCTGGAGAAGGGTGAGAGAAACCCAGCTCATTCCATGCGGCGTGCATTCCCAGGAAGGTGGCCAGACAGCAGTCAGGCCTCAGTGGAACTCGAACCTCTCAGCTCATCCATCGGAGGGAGGAGAAAGGCAGTGGCTAAACAAGACAAATCCAGCTGCTGCCTTCAGCAATGGGGTCTGCCAGGCGATGGGCAGGAGGGACGGAGGTGCAAGTCCCCAGTTCTTTTTTTAAAATTTTACTTTAAGTTCTGGGATACAAGTGCAGAATGTGCAGGTTTGTTACCTAGGTATACCTGTGCCATGGTGGTTTGCTGCACTTATCAACTTTTCTAGGTTTTAAGCCCCATATGCATTAGGTATTTGTCCTTAGTCTCTCCCTCCCCTTGCCCCCAACCCACGGACAGGCCCCAGTGTGTGATATTTCCCTCCCTGTGTCCATGTGTTCTCATTGTTCAACTCCCACTTATGAGTGAGAACATGTGGTGTTTGGTTTTCTGTTCCTGTGTTAGTTTGCTGAGAATGATGGCTTCCAGCTTCATGTCCTTCCTGCAAAGGACATGAACTCATTCTTTTTTATGGCTGCATAGTATTCCATGTAGTCTTAGGTTCTTGTTCCTCCGTGAGGCGACCACTGCCTGGGGCTGGCAAGGCAAGATGTGGGAATTAATTAGACTTTCCATCTGTTTTAGATTGAACATAAAATAGCAAAACAAAAATAATCTTCATGTTTCTACCCTCTAATGAAATGTGCACCCAGCAAACCTCTTCCTCAGAGTAAAACTAGTTCCCTAGGGGCATGGACACCACCAATTCCATGAGGCCCCTGTGGTGGCGAGGACAGGCCAGCATGCTCAGGGCTGTGAAACTCAGCTCTGCTGTTTTCTTGCCGAATGACCCTGGGTCTGTGACTTGATATCTCTGAGCCTCAGCTTCCTCACCTGTAACACGTGGATATAAGGCCCTCATCACGGGGCTGGTGAGCAGATCACAAGATGTGCTTTCCTCTCCTCTTAGCACAACGGCTGTCACCAACAAGACAGATAAAGGAAGGGGAATGGTGGTGTCAGTTCTGCCAGCACTTAGGGAGTAGCTCATTGTATTAGTCCGTTTCCACTCTGCTGATACAGACATAAAGAGGTTTAATGGACTTACAGTTCCACGTGGCTGAGGAAGCCTCACAATCATGGTAGAAGGCAAGGAGGAGCAAGTCCCATCTTACATGGATGGCAGCAGGCAAAGAGAGAATGAGGAAGACACAAAAACGGAAACTCCTAATAAAACCATCAGATCTTGAGAGACTTATTCACTACCACGAGAACAGTATGGGGGAAACTGCCACCATGATTCAACTATCTCCCACCGGGTCCGTCCCACAACATGAGGGAATCATGAGGGTACAATTCAAGAGGAGCTTTGGGTGGGGACACAGCCAAACCATGTCACCATCATGTGCTCGGCCCTGAGCTAGGCTTGGATAAATTATGTTTATTTCCATGCATGGAGTTTATGAGCCTGTTATAGGGTGGCAATACTCTGTCATGCAGTTAGTTAATAAATAATAAATATACAGATAATTCCAGTGTAAATTATTTAGTGCAAAGTATAAATTCTGTAGGAGCCTAAGGAAAGGGAAATTGATGAGGAGTTAAGGTAGCAGTGAACATGCTAAAAATAGCTAACTTTTTATAGGGCTTTTAAGCTGGATCACTCAGGATTCGGTTCAGCTGCAGGTAGCAGAAATCCCATCTAAGAAAACCCGGTGCAGTCCCAGGCGGAAAGAGAGTGGGAGATGGAACTCCACGGGCATGGGGCATCCATGTCAGGGGTCCCAGAGGACTCGGAGAAAGAATTCGAACCTCTGCTCCAAAGGCTATTATTAAATTTTAAGCTTGGCAGAACATTGACCATTCTGGAAATTAATATGACCACTAATAATGATACTAATTAAAAAAACATGTTCTAGAGTCAGAGCCAAGTCAGAGCGTCTTCAGCTGGATAAACGTTGATATTCCCTTTACCTAGAATAAACCCGGAGGTAGGAAGTCTGGGGTCGGCTTGTTGCCCTTCATCTCACTCCCATCGCCTGTTTTCAGGGATCCAGACTTTTTCTGTCTTTCTGCTCCATAGTCCCTCATGTGTAGCTTCTAGCCTCCAAATTTCCTCATGGTTGCAAAATGGCTGCCACAGCTGTAGCCATCACGTCTGCATTCCTTCTAGCTGAATCTGTCCCCTTCACGTGGCCTTTCTGGGATCCCCTCCCAACAACTTTCTATTGCCAGGGAGCCAGGAAATTTAGTTTCTTAAGAAGGGCACCTTGCTGTTTCTAACATATAGGAGTTTTGTGACTAACAGAGAAGAATAGCTATTGGATACATGGTAGAGAGTACCTGACTGTGAGGTACAAAGCTTCTCCCCTTGTTCCATCTGCCATGTCTCCTCTTTCTCTCCACTCTACCCTCTTTCCACAGCCCCGGACTCATCTTAGACTAGCCTGGTGCAAGATGCCTCGACTCCATGTGTGTTATATGCTTCCACAAGGCAGCCTGTTCACCTGGACAGTCTGGTTGTCTGCCTAGCTAGGCTGCTTCATTTGCCCTGGTGTATCCAGAGCTGAGTGCAGGGCCTGGCACATAGCAAGGTTTCCACAGGACTCTGGGGGATGAAGGTTCAGTGCTGCATGCGTTGCCTGTTCTGTGCAGGTGCCCTCAGGTGCAAGCACCCAGGTGAGGTGGAGGCAGAAGGAAGAGTTGACCAGTGTCCAGGTCAGACCTCTGTGGATGATCATAATTACTTTACCGAAGTCCTTTTGGTTGCTGTGTTTAGTTTTGTTTTAAACACTGTAATTTAGCCAGGCCACCTCTTCACTGATGAGTATTCCATTGGTGTAATTATTGTCTTTTGCTAAACAAAAGGACATTTTTGACTAAGAGGTATCTTCCCAGACTATGTCAATTGGCTGGAGAGGACAGGGTCTGTGTTAAAAAAAGAAGATGGAGAGGGAGAAGCAGCCCAGCCGCTGACCGCAGTGATGAGTGCATTGATCCTGGAGGAGATGAGCCCAGGTGAGCACGAGGAGCGGCGGACCCGGGCTGCTGCTAGGGGACTTCCTTGTCTTCTCATTAGGAAATAACTATTGCGTTATTGCTTAGGAGAATGTTATCTCCTAACATTTGTTTGGAGGCAGAGGACAGGGGTGGATCAAGAAAACAGAAAGTACAAAAAGTCAAAAGTTTATTCCCAGTCTCGTCATCTGGAAATCACTACTTTTTTTTTAAACTCTTATTTTAGGTTCAGGGGTACACGTGCTGGTCTATTATATAGGTGAACCCGTCATGGGGGTTTGTGGCATAGATTATTTCATCACCCAGGTACTAAGCCTAGTACCCAATAGTTCTTTTCTCTGCTCCTCTCCCTCCTCCCACCCTCCACTCTCTGACAGGCCCCAGTGTCTGTTGTTCCCCTTGTTGTGTCCATGAATTCTCATCCTTTAGCTCCCACTTATAAGTGAGAACATGTGGCATTTGGTTTTCTGCTCAGCATTAGTTTGCTAAGGATAATGGCCTCTGGCTCCATCCATGTTCCTGCAAAAGACATGATCTTGTTCTTTACTCTGTCTGCGTAGTATTCCATGCTGTACATGTACCACATCTGTAAAGTCCAGTCTGTCACTGATGGGCATTTAGGTTGACTCCATATCTTTGCTACTGTGAATGGTACTGCTCTGAACATAGATGCACATGTGTCTTTATGGCTGAATGATTTATATTCCTTTGGGGATATATCCAGTAACGGGATTGCTGGGTCGAATGGTAGTTCTGTTTTCAGCTCTTGATGAATCACCACACTTCTTGGGAATCACTACGGTTAATGTTTCATAAACATCATTTTAGAGCTTTTGCAATGCGTACCTTCTACCAGAAAAGTAGATAGAAATAATTTTACACAAATGAAATACATCATGCATTAGATTTTATATTACTTGTATTTAACTGAAGAAAATTAATCTAAAACTGAATGCAAAGGAAATGGATGAGTGAATATGTGTGTTTTCTTCATAAGTGATATTAGTGATTTTTCCTAAAAATCTAAAATTCAAAAGTTAAGCTACAAAGCTGGTGTTAGGGTCAACCTTTTTTTTTTTTTTTTTTTTTTTTTTTAAATCTAGTGTTATAACTTTAACAAGATCTGTTGATTTCTTCCCTTTGAATTTGCACAACTTACATCTCCTACCCTCTTTTCTTTCTCCCCTATGACTTTTGTTGGGTGGACTATTTTTACAGACTTACATTTTATATCATCTACGTTTTGTTCTGTGCTACAATTACCATGTATTTCATTTGAGACCCTTCCACATTCAGATGCATTCAGCATTTTCATTCCAGCTTCTTCATGCCTGAATTTTAACATTTTAATGATTCAACTGCTGTATGGCTAAATTTTTGTCATCAAGTACTTTTTTTCTCGAGAAGGGCTCCTGGGTGCTATAGTGGTGGAATTCTTCTGTGGTTGAGAATCCACCTTAGCAGGTTCTATGTACGGTTGAGCCTTAAACAACAGGGGTTTGAGCTGCGCGGATCCACTCGTACATGGATTTTCTTCCGCCTCTGCCACCCTCCTCTTCCTCCTCCTCCACGGCCTCCCCAGCGTGAAGACGATGAGGATGAAGACCTTATGACGATCCATCACCGCTTCAGGAATAGTAAATGTCTTTTCTCTTCCTCACTATTTTCTTAATAACGTTTTCTTTCTTCTAGCTCACTTTATTATAAGAACGTAGTATATGATATCAATAACACACAAAATAGGTGTTAATCAACTGTGTGTGTTATCAACAAGGCTTTTGGTCAACCGTAGGCTATGAGGAGCTACATTTTTGAGGAGTCAAAAGTTAAGCAGATTTGTTTTAATTGCATGGGGGTCCACACTGCTAGCCCACAAGCTGTTCAAGGGTCTGCCATCACTCTTGGGTGTCTCTTCCCTCAAGAGGAGCTGGCACCTGACCCAGAATGCCTGGCGCGGGCGAAGCTGGGCAGCGGACGCCTCTGCCTCGCAGGTGGCTTTTCCCCGGCCTGGACACTCACACGACATTTTCTCACCCTGGAGACTCAGTGACTCCACTCGGGTGTGTCTCGATGAGGAACGGCTGTGAACCAGTTGTTCCTGGAACAGGAGTAACATGTCCCTTTAATCTGCAGATGCAGACTTGGTTTGTTCAGGGAAATTGTTCCAATTTTATCCATATATTCTTTTCTGTTCTATTTATTTCTGTTTCAGATATACCAGTTGTCCCTGTATTGGGCTCGTCTTCATATTTAATTAGGTTGAATCATAGGAAATTGTTATTTTTGACCACTTGTTAAAACCTATAAAAATTCAGAGAGAGCCGCTCACATGTTCTTGTGGTTCCAATTAAAATTCCTTTCTTTTCCCTTGTCCTTTTTTTCATTGTATTATCTGTGAATATCAATAAGCCCTACCTGCACGTACCTAATCAAGATTTAGCTGTGTTTATCTGGCTCCTTGTGGTTTCCGATATAGGTATTATTTATCTAATGAAGAATTACTAGCCTCAATTTATTTCTGTATCTCTTCAATTTTTCTTTGCATTTTATTCCAGTTGTCTCATTTTATTTTTGAATTCTTTTCTCAGTGAATTCTTACGCTCTTTATTTTTAGCTAACTTTCACATTATTTATTATTGGAAGCTTTTTTTTTTTTTTTTTTTTTTTTTTTTTTTTTTTTTTTTTTTTTTACTTCTTGCAGTATGCTGCAACAGTAGGTTTAACCTTTGTATTTTGCATGCCATTTTCCTCTCTCTCTTTTTTTTTCTTCTCAGCTGTACTATGTCTAGATACTCCTGTGCCTGTCTGGCTGCCTTTCTCTCTTCTAGCCGCCCTCCCTCGCTTCCTGCCTTCCTTCTTTTTGAGCTCAATCAACGTGGGAAGCCCTGTGAGTCTTCTCTCTGACTAAACAGAATGTGAAACTTCCCTGGGACTGATGGGTTCTGTGTCCTCCCTGCTCTGGTGGGGCTTGAAGGTACAGCTGGAAACTCTCGTCTTTGTGCAATTTTTGTTAGTAGTCTGGGATGATGGAGGAACTCTTGCAAGTTCAGGGCACAGCCAGTTCTGCAGGCGATGCCCTTGGGTTTCCGTTTATTGCCCCGATTTGTCCTCTGCCAGAGACAAGGACCCCTGTGTGGGCTCCTCCCAATCCAGTGGAAGCAGAGAAAGAGGGGGATGGGGAGGTGGGGAGCTGCCCCTGGATGTCCTGCAGGATCCCTTCGCCTGCAGGAGTCTTGTTCTCTTTCCAGTTTCTTCCCTCTATCCTAATGTGTTTACTGCTATAGAATATTCTGCCCTGGACAACTGTGGTCAGTTGGTCATCCCATTTTCCTCTCCAGCTCTTCCTCCTGCTCATCTCTGGGGCTCCTTGGAGGTAAGAGGTAGGTGAGGGCTTTAACCCCAGAGACTCTCCTTCAACTGCTGACCAGTTCTTTTTGAATTTAGGTTTATTCATGAAAAAGCTCAGAATACTGTCCGCTTACCCTCTTCCCCAAGGTTCTGTTTCTCAGGGAGAGGAACCTGTTGTTGATTCCCATACTTTTTCCTCCTGGACTTCACTTTTAAAAGATGGTGACATGAAGCTAGTCTTTTTTGGATGTTACTATTGTGTTTTAAAACTGGTTTTCACTGATTGCTTATTGTTCAGTTTTATTAGGTTTTACAGGATGTTTCTGTGGTCTGGCTTTATTTGGAGAAGGACCCTTAGTGTGTTTTAAATATAATGTAAAATGCAAATGTCATTTCCACACTGCTCATCCCCACAATGCTCAATTCCTAGGCTTCCTCCCAGGTGACTTCCACCAGCCTCTGACACACAGGTCTCTGCCCCTGGAGACCCCGCATGGTCTCAGACAGACCCAGCCCTCTCTACCACTCATTGTGTTCCCCTGAGTCACGGCAGAATATGCTGGGAATTCATGGTCCTGAGATGGGAGGGGCTGGCTGCAATCGCCTCCCTCTGTTTCAGCCCTTCTAAAACCAGGATGGCCTTGCCCGCTTTATCCCAGTGAGTCCTGGAACGCCCAGGTATAAAACCCAGGGCGGGATGCTTTCTGGGGTCCTCAGCCACAGTGCAAGTGGGGCACTTTCAGGTGAGACCTCTCTGCCCCGGCCACTTCCCTGAGCCTGGGAGACTGCCTGGCTACGAGCCCTGGGCTCCTGTGGTTCCTCGATGCCTATCTGTAAGTAGTCACCCGCTTCACGTAGCTCTTGTGGGAGGGGTCCTGGCTCCCTGGACTTGGGTAAATAGTAGGAGTGCAGCCCAGGACGCCGTGGGCTGAAGTGGAGGCCAGTGCCTGGCGAGCCTGCTTCCAACCCCCGCCTGTGTGGCTTCCTGTGCCCCACCCTCCAGGGCTCTTGCCGCCTCCTGACCTGCGCACCCACCTCTGCCTCCTCTGCTGCCCCTTTGGGTCCTTCGACCTCTCGCGGTGGCCATGGTCTAGGCCTCAGTCCCTGGGGCCTTGCTTTTCCCTTCTTGGTGGTCTTGTCCAGGCTTGTGGGTTTAAACCCCTTCATGCATTGATGACCTTGACGCCTCTCTTTTCCAAACTTGTCTTCCGAACCCCATCTCAGCATGCCTGATGGGAGGGCTCACAGGTGTTCCCTGTCCACCCCGGCCCGTGCCACCTGCCATCCACATCCCAGCCCTGGCAGTGCCCCTGGCCTGGCAGAATCAGGCCAGCTCTGAGGCAAGGAGAACCCTGAGTGCTGGGGGTGGGTGGGGTGGGCAGAAGCTGGTGGGGAGGGCAGAAGCCAGCAGGCAGTGGGTCCATGGAATGGGGACAGCTCTGCTGGCACCCACCAAGGACCCTCACCCAGCCCGTGCCACCAGCAGCCTCCCTATCCCAGCCTGTCCAGGGGAGGAACTTCCAACCCGGGAGCCACCCTGGCCCTTTTCCTTCTCCCCGCCCACATCCAGCCTGTCAGGAAATTCTGTCTCCGCTTTCACAGCTCAGACCCAGAGCCCGCTGCTGCTCCAGCTTCCCCGCCAGTCCCAGCCACCCTCATTCACCCTCCATTATGCAATGCATTATTTCTCAGTCTCCTTGCTTAACCTCTGCTTATTCTCAGGAAGGGGATTCCCACAATGGCTTGCTCTCTCCTTCAGAATAACAGGCGGCTCCCTAGGCCCCATCTCTCTGTGCTGACCTCCCTCTTCCTAGAAGGGTCCTCCTGGAAGCACATCTCTGCTCGGCTCCCCTGCTCAGCTGCGGCTTCTGGTGAGGCCCACCCTGGCACTTCATTTCAAATTGCAACTCTCCCTGGCACCTCCGCCGGTTTTATTGTCACTGTTCACACCCTACACTGTGCTCCTATTTCCTGCTCCTTATCTGTTTCTCTTGCTAGAAGGCAAATTCCACAAAGGAAGGGTTTTGATTCTCTTCAGTTCACAAGTGTGCCCAGCACCTAGTAGACAACACACAGGCAGTGAACAAACACATCAGTGCAAGTTCAGTAAGTGAATTCTTATGGAAACAAGCTGTGGAATTAGAAGCAAAAGGTTTGGGGTCCCATCCTGAGTCCACCACTCATGCAAACGCTCCGTTATTCGGTCTCTTACCCCTCAAGTGGGGATGCTACCAGCTTGAATGATGGTGGCGATGTGCCTGCCATGGTTACTCGAAATGAAAATCCACTTCCAGATTAGGTCTGTTGCATACATTAAGTAGCTACCTGGGCTGGGAAGATAGCCAGAAGTGGAAAGCTTTATAAATAGTGGGTTACAGGAAAAGTAAAGAACTTTGCTCAGTAACCTCAGCACAGTCAACCCCCAAGGAGGGAAAGAGGAGCCCCCCCCACCACCTGTATGTCATTCAGCTTCTTTCCCAGCAGCTCTGCGAGCCAGCTTCGTCTCTACATGCACAGGAGCACACGGGCTGGGGGTAATTACATGGCTTGTTTGAGAAGCCAGCCTGGAGCCAAATTCTTTTTTTCCCCCTCAAATGCCCGGCCTGCTCTCCTACGCCGCAGCAACCCTCAACTGCAAAACATACAAATGAAATATTCAGATCATGACTTCTGATATCATTACTCTTCACTTCCTCGCTTTTTTTGTGACCTTCTATTAATAGACCATACTTAGGGGACTCAGAGGCACAGGCCACCACTTACTAGAATTTAAAATAATTATTAAAAATATTAATTGGACTCAGCTTTCTACCTTTTATTGAGAAATTCTAATTACATGACTTCTTTGTGCGCATTATTCAATTTGCACATCAAAACCTGACATTTCTGTTAAATTCTGGTTTTGTCACATGATTTTTTTTCACCTAGTATATAATAATGCCATCATATTGAGAATTATAAAAGTTCAGAACGATCCCTAACTCCCCTGAAACCTGTCATTATACTTAAATTTCCAACTGACTTTCTAGAATATTCTACTTTTCTTCCTTTGTTTTATGCAAATTCCAGGTGGTGAGGACTCTTCATTTCCTTGGCAGGGCCTCTTTGGTAGCTTTTCCTGGAAACACGGAGAAGGAGCTGGCTCTCAGCGTCACTAAGATGGCTCTGCTGGGCTCTCTCCGGCGGGTGCGGGGTCTGCATGCACACACGCTACAGCACAGGCTGCGTGACCACAAAACCCACCAGGAAAGACCCCGCAAAGGCACTGGGGTTGCCATGCATGTGTGAAAGGGAGAACTTGTTCGCATCTGTCCCCTGGTGAGCACTTGCTTCCCGAGGACTCCGATTCATTCTTCATAAAAAGCGTGCATCACAAAGATAACTCCAGCTGCATGGAAGGTGCCAAGATGTGACGGAAATTAGGAGGAGGTAATTGCTCGCCCGCGCTCTCTCTGTGATAAGCTTCCACGAGAGAAGACAGGAATATTTAAGAGCCTGAAGTTACCATGTGATGCCTGTACAATGAGGCCAGCGTGGCTTGCTGGAGCCCCAGAGAACTTCTTGGATGATGGCATTGCCCTCAATGTTCCCGGTTCTCTTTTTCCTTTTCTTTTAAAAAATAACTCCTCCTGTCTCCCCAGGGCCTTCACCAGTGCATCTGGGAGGTTATTTGGAGGAGGGAGAGCTTTGGATCAGGATGATGAATATCGAGGACTTAGCTCTGTGCCGGGCACCCAGCAGCACCCTGGACCCGAGAGCCACCTCCCAGGTGGACATTTGTCAGGAGCCTGAGCTGCCCCCAGGAGCACCTGCCCACCCGTTCCCATGAGAGCCATCTCTCCACATGAATGGGGACCAGCCACCCTGGCCTCTGAGCTGTGCTGTCTGGCAACTGCCAGGCTGGTTCACAGGCTGTGGGGTGTGATGGGTGACGAGGTTCACCCCCCGACATTCTCAGCTGCAGGAATTTGAGAAAAGTGCAGAAGCAGGAAGCCACACTCACCTTCCCTCGTCCTCTCCTGACTTAGATCATAACAGCCAGGCAGGAGTCTCTGGCCCTCCTGGGAAGCTGGTCTAGGAGCCCCGCCTGTGAGAGGTGGCCACCCCGTGGGGTGGAGTGGAGCTTCCTTAGCTCAGGAGCTGAGGGCCACACAGGCCTGCCAGGTCCCCCCGCTCTGCTGCCAGTAGATCACGACGCTTCATTCTGTTCTTTCCCTCCACCGTCCCATTTTCACCAAACCTCCTATGAAACACGCTCAGGCTCACCTGTTTCTTTGGGTTGGCATTTCCTTATGAAGACTCCTGTGTCACATAAAACTTAGATTAAGTAAAACATGCACTTTCCTCTTGTCCATCCGTCTTTTGTGATAGAAGCTTCAGCCGTGAACCAAGGGTGGATGAGGAATGACGTCTTTCCCCTGCTGAACGATTCTGTTGGAAGCTTTACATCCTTTCCTTCTTCCCCTGCGGCTGCTCCTCTTGGGACCCCTTCCTTGTTCACTCTCCCTCCCTTCCCAGCCTGAACGTGACAATGGAGACTGCCTTGCGACGGCTTGGAGGCCCTCCACTGACCTTCCCTTCTATGCCTCTCTTGCTCTTCCTGCTGTCCCCATCCCTGTGGGTCTGCATCCTGCAGAGGTACACACAGTTCCTGTGGGACAGCAGAAAAAGTATAAGCTATTCACAGGCTGCTGGGCAGATGCCAAACGCTCTCTTGCGTAATCTATTCCTGGACCTGGGCTACAGAAACATGCCAAGAAAAAGGTATAGAAGTTATAACCCTGAAAGGAAAGAATCATCAAAACAAAATTCAACAGGTGTCACCCAAGGATGTTGGCCTGGGAAGGGACTCCCTGGATGCAGCGCCATGCTTTGGGGTGCCTGCAGCTGTGGGGTGTGCCTGGGCCCTTCATGGGTCCAGGGCAGCCTAGGGCAGGTGTGGATGGGATGGGAGCCTGCGGGGCTGGGGTCTCAGTGGAGCGGGAACCCTGTCTTGGCCCCGGGATCTTCCTGCAGTGGTTCAGGTAACATTTTTCTAGGCTGCAGGAAGATTTCCAGGAGCTTTCTAGAGATGGCTGCAGCCCTGTTTGCGTCCTTGGTGAATACGTAGATGTTTCACGATTCTTGGTCGTTTCTGAATCCAGGAGCTCGACGCTGAGTCCTGCTGGCGCTCCTGCTGCCTCGCTGGGCTGACTGCGAGTGTCCAGCGGCCCTGGACCAGCCCAGATGTAGCCTCTTACCTGGAAGGTATTCATGAAGCAGGCTAGTGTCAAGCACCTCTACCCTATGGACTCTGTTTCAGATAAAACATGCTCATTTGGTCAAGGCCAACACAGGCACCCCGTCTTGCTTTGTCTGGATGTAAATGGCTGAGGCTTGGCCCTGCCCTGTCAAGAGGTGCACCTGGCTGCAGAGGCTCAGCCTCCCCCCTGAGCATTGTTGGGGTGTCTACCACCCCCCCATCACACGCTAAGCTCTTTCCTTCTTGCCATCGGGCATCACGACAGCATATTTAGCAAAATGCCACAGCTGTCATACGTGTGGTTCTCCAGCTGCTGCTTCTGAGCCAGCTTCCCCGGCCTCGGATAGACCAGAGTTTGCTCATCACGCCGTCTCTTCAGTGACTGATTATGTGGGCATTTGGGAAGTACCGACTTTCCCTGGATGTTCTTGGTTCTTGATGTGATACCCCTCTCAGCAAATCCTACCTTCCTTTCCCTTTGCAATGTTCGAGACCATTTTCTACTTGAAAATAAAGTGACCTTAAGGCACCGTGTTCGTTCCAGTTTCAGAGAATTGCTTTGCTCCTTTCTTCCTACGAGAGAAAAGCACGAAGCCCCTTTCCCTGCTGCCGACTTTCCCGTCTGCCCCGGTGCCAGGCCGCCTGCGTTTTCACAGGAAACTCCGCCGACGAGGAGCTGTGTAAGATGTCTGCCTGAGGTACGGTCACTTTCTGCAGACTTAGAGCATGAAATAATCAGGACAACATGTCAGCCAGGTCATACCCTTCGGTTGACTATAGTTTTGTCTGGGAGTGAAATTTTAAACTGCCAAGCAACTTCTGTGTTATGTTGTAATCATTTAGAGCCTTCCCACTTTTATAAGACTTTTGACTTATCTGTTTCTTGCTTAAATGCTTTCTTCTTCAGTTATGCCTTTCCCGGATGGACGTGTAGGCTGTGCTATGTCTTGAGAGGCACAGGGAATCCAGTCACTGAGGCGTGCTCACTGTGGCTTCAACCACGGGCATTGATTTCTCCCCTAAAACCCTCGAGGAGACACTTGGGGGCTGTTCTCCTGGCTTCCTCAGCTGCACGTTCACGCCTGTGTCTGGGCCTCATGGCCTCCCTCACCGGGCCGCATAGGAAGGTCAGGTGCAGGGAAGCTTCTGTGGGCGGTAGGGGCTGGGGGTGTCTTGTGCGCTGCTTCCTCTCCCTCCTTTTTTCTTTCTTTCTCTTTTTTTTCTTTTTCTTTTTTTTTGTTATTGTTTTAAATCATGGAGGAAGAATGATCCCCAGAATCTCACCCCGCTGGACTTACCCTTGGTCTCATTGGCCAGAGCTGGCCACGTGACTACCCTACTGGCCATGGAAATTGAGGCAGCAAATACCTGGGTTTTCAGGCTATGGTGGGAACAGCTGTTGGGAACGGCACCCGGGTCTCAATCGTGGACTGAAGTAAAGCCAGCTGCAGGTCCTCATCCTGCCGCCCCGTCCCTGCAACGAACTGCAGCCCCTCTCATCAACAGGGGGCTCCTTCCCCACCTTTGGAGGCCGGGCAGCCTCTGTCTTGCTTTGGCCAGTAGGATGGGGGCCTGGCCCAGCCTACGCTCAAGACGCCCTGAGCTCTTGCAGTTCCCACAAAGCCCTGTACTGTCACGAGCTGAGAGTCTCTGCGGGGCCCACCTGTCATGGGAGGGGGCTTGGCAAAGCTCAGCGAAGCCACCCCGCCGACTGGCTGAGCAGATACATTCATTCTCCTCCGCCCCAGCTCAGATCGCAGCCCTGCCCCAACACCACCTCGACGGTGAGCAGGCACCGGTGGTGGTGGTTACATGCACAGAGGTTTGTGGTTATTTCTTGTGGTTACCACTGTGGCCATAGATAACTGATAATGGAAACAATAGAGGGATAAAGATGTGTAAATACAGAAAATCACTCTGAAGTCTACCCTGCAGAGAAAACTATTATTAACACTTGGCAGGGGTGCCTTTATTTTTCTATATACTCCTTTTTCAAGTGTCGACATTATACGGTATGTAATTTTTTTCATTGAAGGGTATACGTTTGTTGTTCATTTTAATGAACACTGTTCTTAAATATCAATGTAATAACATGTAAATATTGGGTTATTTGTATAGTTCAAAATTTGTATAAGCATTCCAATTTTGGATATTTGAATTTTTAAAATATTAATGCAATGAACATATCAATACATAATATTTTTGCTCATATGCACTTTACTTCTTTCCTTAAGATGTATTCTTAGAGATGGAGGTCCTGGGCCAAAGGCAGGTGGCAGCCTCCCTGCCCTGTACCCATCCAGCTGCTTTCTAGGAAGCTGGGGCCGGGTCCTGTGCCCACATCCCACGGGTGCAGAGTTCTGTTTCACGCATCATCAGCAGCACAAAGCTTCCTCATTTGAAATGCGTCCTCTGTGCTTCTAGAAGAAAGGGGTTTTCATTTTAACTCCAGTTGCATGGTGTTCTCCTCCTGGGGTGCATGTCTGTCTCTGCCAACCACAGGTACCAGCATGGGGGGCTTGTGTGGCCCAATTCTGGCACTGGTATTTGTGAGGACCTGTGTGGACAGGGCCTGAACAAGGTTTGCTAGTCCCTAAGAAAACAGCCCGAGAAGACACATCTCTTCCTCTTCCACTGGCCATGGTTAGATCTGAATGTGACGGTGGGACCGTCGCAGCCTCTCTCGACCCAGAGGCCTGGCTGCCTGAGATGCGCAGAACCTCTTAACTAACCAACACTGAGCTTGCCCTGCCCAGATCTGCACCTCCGTTCTTTAAGGATATGCACTTGGTGTAGCTCGAGCCGTCAGGCGTGTGTGCGTGTTCTCTGTGGCTGGCGCCTCCCAGGTGCCGTCCTGTGGCCTGGCCCTCCTCCTACTCCTGCTCGGCAGCTGGGGGCTTCTCTCCAGTGTTGTGTGACAGCCTTTTGAAAAGTGGAACCAGTAAACTCAGACACCTGGAAGCTGCAAAGTGTGCATGCCTCTTAATAAAAGATTTTTTAGTATGCTTGTAATTACAAATTTGTTTGCAATTAATATTAAATAAAGAAATAACAAAGAAGAAAAAGTAGATTCCTGGTTTGGTCCTTCCTCCACCAGCTCTAGTTCAGGGGCTCTGAGGATGCTGTGGTCAGAGAGGCCTACCAAACACCCCTCTCAAGACCTTTCTTCTGTGTTTGGGTGGTGGAGACACAAAATAAACAGGGCTTTCCCTGTGAGGGAGAGAAATAAAGGGGATTCAGAGAAGGCCACTCTGAGGAGGAGACATTGGACCTACCACATGAAGAGAGAGTAGGAGTTCACGCTTGAGGAAGCTTCCTGAAGACTCTCATCAAGACCAGTGAAAAAGTATTTCAAGCCGTCTTGGTGTTGTGCATTTGGCAGTAAAACCAGGAGCTTGGAGTATAGTGGTTTGAAGCAATAGGACCTGCGACAGCTGCCAGAGGAGGGTGGGCCTCAGGCTGACCCCGGGCAGGGGCTCTGTGCTGACCCTGGGGTCTGCTGGGGCTGCTGTGCTATGTCTTCCCCTGCTGGCTGAACCTTCATCCAGGGGCCTGGCAGTGGCCAGAGGAAAACTAGCCAACCACGTTCAGATGCGTTCCCGGAGCTGGGGGGAATCTCTCTGGAGCTGGGAGGAGTCTCTCTGGAATGATGAGGAGTCTCTCTGGAGCTGGGACGAGTCTCTCCGGAACTGGGAGGAGTCTCTCTGGAGCTGGGAGGAGTCTCTCTGGAACTGGGAGGAGTCTCTCTGGAGCTGGGAGGAGTCTCTCCAGAACTGAGAGGAGTCTCTCTGGAATGAGGAGGAGTCTCTCTGGAGCTGGGAGGAGTCTCTCCAGAACTGAGAGGAGTCTCTCTGGAATGAGGAGGAGTCTCTCTGGAGCTGGGAGGAGTCTCTCTGGAGCTGGGAGGAGTCTCTCTGGAACTGGGAGGAGTCTCTCCAGAACTGAGAGGAGTCTCTCTGGAATGAGGAGGAGTCTCTCTGGAACGAGGAGGAGTCTCTCCAGAGCTGGGATGAGTATCTCCGGAATGAGGAGGAGTCTTTCTGGAACTGGGAGGAGTCTCTCTGGAAGGGGGGAGGAGTCTCTCTGGAAGTGGGAGGAGTCTCTCCAGAGCTGGGAGGAGTCTCTCCGGAGCTGGGAGGAGTCTTTCCAGAACTAGGAGGAGTCTCCCTGGAACCCCCTCCCCTCCCAGGGCTGACTCTGTGTCTGGGCTGGGACCTGGGGCTGCCTTCCAGAGGCCGGCTCCCTCCACTGAGAGAGGCTCAGCCTTCCCTGGGCATTTGGGCTGTGTGGGAGATGGAGACATCTGCCTGAGACAGTCTTAGGAGGGAGGAATCGCATGGGTGGGGGCAGCTACCAATAGCGTGGAACACTCGGGGCCTGAGGCTGGAGGGACCTGGCTTGCTTAGAAACAGAGGAGGCTGGTGTAGCTGGGACACGGGCCTGGGAGAGTGGCAGGCATGGGGCCTCCTGAAATGTCTTCAAAGGGTGCCAACAGTGGGACATGGGGGGCAGTGAGGCCAGGAGCTGTGGGTCAGCCCTCCACAGGCCAAGCGTGTCCAAGCCCAGTTCCTCAACAGCTAAGCCCAGGCTGTCAGGAGCTGAGCTCTGCCCTGAACCATGCCCACCTTCTTCATTGGCCACATACGCCCTGTGGAGTGGTTCCGTGACTACACACACACTGTGGAGTGGGTCCATGGCCACACACACACCATGCAGTGATGACCCGTACTCACTATGGAGTGGGTCCATGGCTGCACACACACCATGCAGTGAATGCAGTGATGACCTGTACTCACCGTGGAGTGGGTCCATGGCCACACACACACCACGCAGTGATGACCTGTACTCACCGTGGAGTGGGTCCATGGCCGCGCACACACCATGCAGTGAATGCAGTGATGACCCGTACTCACCGTGGAGTGGGTCCATGGCCGTACACACACCACGCAGTGAATGCAGTGATCACCCGTACTCACCGTGGAGTGGGTCCATGGCCGTACACACACCACGCAGTGAATGCAGTGATCACCCGTACTCACCGTGGAGTGGGTCCATGGCCACACACACACCACGCAGTGAATGCAGTGATGACCCGTACTCACCGTGGAGTGGGTCCATGGCCGCACACACACCATGCAGTGAATGCAGTGATCACCCGTACTCACCGTGGAGTGGGTCCATGGCTGCACACCCATTGCCGGGGTCCAGCAGGCAACAGAAAGAAGCAGTGAGGCTCTTATTCTTTGTGCAGTCGTGAGTCGCTTAGCAACGTTTCAGTCCATCATGGATGGCACAGACAACGGTGGGCCTCTGAGATGATCATGAAGCTGGAAGACTTCTACTGCCTCGTGATGTCATCGCACAACACATTTCTCACACGTCTGCAGTGATGCTGGCATAAGCAGACCTGCTGCGTTACCAGTCGTATAAACGTATAGCTTGTACAGTTGTGCATAGCACATTGTACTTGATAATGATGATGCGTACTCTACTATACATTTCATTGTTATCTTAGAGTGTACTCCTCCTACTAATTAGAAAACAAGTTAATTGTAAAGCAGCTGCAGGCAGGTCCTGTGGGAGGTGTCCAGAAGAAGGCCTTGTCCTGACAGGAGGGGATGGCTCCGTGCGTGTCTTTGCCTCTGCAGACCTTCCGGTGGCACCAGATGTGGAGGGGAAGACAGTGACACCGAGGACCCTGACCCGTGTGGGCCTAGGCCACTGTGTGTTTGCGTCTTTGTTTTTAACAAAATCATTTTAAAAGTTAAAAAAATTAAAAGTAGAAAAAAGCTTATAGAATGAGAATATAAAGAAATAAATAATTTTGTACAGCTGTATAATGTGTTTTAAGCCAAGTGTTATCAAAGAGTCAAAAAGTTAAAAAAATTAAGTTTATAACATAAAAAAGTTACAGTAATCTAAGGTTAATCTATTAATTCAGAAAGGAAACATTTTGCATACATTTAATATATCCTAATTGTACAGTGTTTATAAAGCCTGCAGTAGTTCTGGTCACGACCTGGGACTTCATATTCATGCTCCACACACTCACTGACTCACCCAGAGCAACTTCCCGTTCTACAAGCCCCATTCATGGTAAGTGCCCTAAACAGGTGCAGCATTTTTAATCTTTGGTACTGTATTTTTATTGTCCCTTTCTTATGTTTAGATACACAAACACTTACCATTGTGTTACAGTTGCCCGCAGTATTCCACACAGTCACATAGGGCACAAGTCTGCAGCCCTGGAGCAACAGGCTCCACCATGCAGCCCCGGTGTGTAGTGGGCTGCTCCACCCAGCTGTGCGTTGGTGCACTCTGATGAAATTGCTGAATGACGCATTTCTCAGAATGTATCCCCATCATTAGGCTCATTAGGTGACACCTGACTGTATTTCAGTATAAGTGTTCGTGTGTGAATTTTTAGCGTGTTACTCTTCTTCATGGTTGATTGTCGGCTCTGCGTTTAAAGCTTTAAATTTCAAAAGCCACATAATTGCTAAAACTATCGTTGTTCTTTTGTTGTTGTTGTTGTTGTTGTTGTTGTTGTTGAGACAGGATCTCACTCTGTCGCCCAGGCAGTGGCGTGATCTCGGCTCACTCCACCTTCCAGGCTCGAGCAATTCTCCTGCCTCAGCCTCTTGAGTAGCTGGGATTACAGGTGTGCGCCACTACCGCCTGGCTAATTTTTGTATTTTTAGTAGAGATGGGGTTTCACCATTTGGCCAGGCTGGTCGTGAACTCCTGACCTCAAATGATCCACCCGTCTCGGCCTCCCAAAGTGCTGGGATTACAGGCGTGAGCCACAGTGCCCGGCCATCATTGTTCTTTGTGATCTATGATAAATAGAAAGCAAATAAGTTAAACTTATCAAGTACTATTTATTAAGTGCTTGACAAGTGTTTCCCAGGTGTGGAAGACAGATCATTGGTGTTTTGAGAAATCATTTCAGGTAATGCATGCAGAATAATTTGATTTTAATGGATATTAGAGAAAAGAAAGTACTATATTTTAAAAGAAAGTACTGCAGGCCCATGCTTTGGTAATTAATTTTACTTAAGAAAAATGCTACGCTGAGTTTTTAAGTTGAAAAATGAGTCAACTAAAAAAAGTATAAGGTAAATAATACTATATATGGTAAGAAAACATGGTTTAAAGTGTGGTGATAGAAAACAATTACTAAAGTTTGAGAATTGGAGAGCATGAATCAAACATACTCTCTAACCGAAGAGCTTATCTTCCACATCATGCATCTTTTTTGGGGTCTTTTTTCTTTAGGTTACCATGTGACATATCTTACTTTGGTATTTGTGAACAGACTATGTTCTCTGCCGTCACTATCTTTGTCATTTTACAAGATCACGCAGCTTATTTAAAGTTACACGACTGGGTATGTTTAAGCTTTTCAAAATAATTACCTGACATATTTGTGAAATATCACTCCATGAGATGTGGCGTGTGTGTAGGTTTTGGGAGAAAGGCTGCGGAAGGACATTTACTCTCCTCACGCTCCCGTGCTCCCCGTCTGGCCTTGCACTCATTTAATCTGGGGTTCCTGTTCCTGATCATTTCTCTAGTCAAATTTTTATTTTGTAGATTTTATAGGAACTGAGTATCATAAATAGATTTAGAAGTTTCCTTCCTTCCTTCCTTCCTTCCTTTCTTCCTTCCTTCCTTTCCTTGCTTCCTTCCTTCTTCCTTCCCTCCCTCCCTCTCTCCTTCCTTCCTTGCTTTTTTTGAGATGGAGTCTCGCTCTGTCACCCAGGCTGGAATGCAATGGTGCCATCTTGGCTCACTGCAACTTCCACCTCCCAGGTTCAAGTGATTCTCCTGTCTCAGCCTCCCGAGTAGCTGGGACTACAGGCACCTGCCACCACGGCCAGCTAATTTTTATGTGTAGAAGTCTCTTATAGCACTTATTTTAACCAGTCTCGGTGGACTTGGCCAACATTTCTATAGTGGGACTTTTGCATTTTTGAGCTAATCTTTGCTTCTTATCTCAGTTGGCTGAATGTATTTTGCAGTTCATTTTCCCAGGAAGGTGTATACTTCGTACGCTCTTGCATATTTGACATAATTCCTACTGCTTTTGATTAAGTTCTCTTTATTGACCAGTGGGCAAGAATGCGATGTTAAACATGCAAGCCTGTCTACACAGGGAGGAAGATTTGCCTGGGCTGGGCCCTGAGGACCCCATTTTCCCTCCTTCCTGGACCCTGCTGTTCATCGGGCTCTGGTGCCCAGCACTGCACAGTGGAAACCTGAGGCCATCTTCACCTGCATGTTTTGTGCGTGAGTCTTCTCCTGAGTGCTGACAGTATTTTGCCGAGTCGCTCCCTCACACTGACTCTGGGAGAGGTAAAGGCAAGGCGAGATGCATTTGCATTGCTCTCCACAGCTCCTTTTTTGGGAGCTCCTCGTCTCATTTCCACAGGGGACACCCGGTCATCTACGGTGTGTTACTCATGCTCTACGATTCTCCGACTTTAGTCATTTTTTTCCATCCCCATAATTTCAGCCGTATTTTCTTACCACATACAGCATTATTTACCTGATACTTTTTTCTTAAGTTAACTCAACTTAAAAACTCAGTATAGCATTTTTTCTTAAGTAAAAATAACTACCAAATCACAGGCCTGCAGTACTTTCTTTTAAAATACAGTACTTTGTTTCCCCCATAATCTCCTAATAGGCCTAGAAGATAACATTTCCGTGTACTAATGGTTCTGAAGGACATCTTAAAACAAAAGCGTGAGGGTTCAAGACCCTGACTGGCATTCTGTTCCGGATGACACAGGCTCCTGCAAGCTCCCCGGGGACGGCCCCTTGTCCAGAGTCCCCTCCACCGTGAGGTGTGGAGGAAGGTCTGTAGCTGACTCCAGTTTCCTCCAGTGGTTGTATGCTGGATTATATGGTTCTAGGACTGCGGGTAAATGGATTTTAGCCATGAAAGGAAATAGGTGGTGCTTTCAGCTACAAGAGACAGAAACTCTGACTCAAGCTGGTTTTAAAAGAAAAGAGGAAATGTCTTACTTCACAGACCAGGAAGCAGGAAGCACAGGGCGGGCGTCACTCTGGGAGGGCGATGAGCCAGGGCTTAGCCGTGGCATCAGGCTGGGCTCCTGTCACCACCCTTGCTGTCCCAGGGTCAGCTTTGGCCCCAGGCTGGCTCCTGTAGTCAGAGATGAGAAGAAGTTTTGGGTGTTGTCAGAGACAGGACTCAACCCCAGCCACGGGGAACCTGAGTCCTTCTCTCTAGCCCAACTGGGCTGTGAGCCCCGTCCTCACCTGGAACCCAGTACTTTCCTTAGAGGAGGCACCATCAGGCGCTGAGAGCTGCACGGCTGTGGCCCTGCCAGGGCAGAGCGTGTTAGAACCGCAGCCCCAGAGCAGCAGAGCTCGGGGTGGGCCCTGCAGTCCACATGAAGCCGGGCCCCCAGGTGTTTCTGATGCACGCCAGGCTGGGGACCAGCCAGTCAGGCTAATCCAGCTGGCCTCCCTGCAGCTGGGGGAGGAAACCCCACAAGATGAGAGGGTGTGAGGATGGGTGGGAATTGGAACACAATCTTGGTCCTGTCAGCAGGAAGAAGTGGTCCCTGTGACTGGAGCTGGGGGAGACTCCTCACATCCCCTCCGTCTGTGTTCTCATGGGGGAAGAAGAGAGCAAAGGACGGTGGAGGCTGGGGACCCGGCTCTACTCACAGGGCAAGTCTGGCAGAGGCCCCAGTGTGGGGCTTTTATGTCTAGGGCCGTAGAGCCCCCACTGCGGGGCCTTGCTTTCATTGCTGGATCTGGGAACCTCGACAGCAGCCAGGGTGGGGGCCCTCTGCAATCTCCCAGCTCCAGGGAATTGTTGGTTCTGCAGAGCAGGCTCCACGTTGTATGGCCCTGCAGGCTGTCCAGTGCTTGGAGGGTGGACTGTGGCCTCGACCCTAGACCTGGTTGCTGCAGAGGGAGGGGCTGGAGGCACGGCGTCCAGGCCGGTGGGGACAGGTTCTGGACGCTGCCCCAGGGTACTCAGCTGTGGGCATGCACAGCCTGCTCCTGCCCGTGTGGGGAATATTGCTGCCTGGCAGGGGACGTGTGGCCCTGTTGATGTCAGACCCTCTGACCACAGAGGGGTCTCCTCTCCCCGCCTGTTCTTGCTCCACACGCAGGCCTTCGCAGTGGTTGAGTGACATAGATGGAGATGGGATGGGGACCACACAGCTGCCACGTGCTGGGCTGCCCACACTGCCCTCACAGTGTCGTGAGGGTCTCCGTGACGCTGCCCGGCTCTTCCCACAGGTGCCATGACATCTCCTGGGACTCGCGTGTTTCTTCTAAAGGTGCCTTTCGCTTCTGCCTTGGGTCACTTAGTGGCTGATCCAGGCTGGAGCATCCCTGTCTGAGAGCAGGTGTTTTTTTACTAGTCCTATTCCAGGCTGCCCACCAACCCATACCCTGGGGCCTGGTGGTTGAGCGTCTGGTACCCAGAAACAGACAGCCTGGGTTCAAACCTCAGCTGCGGTGTAGACTGACCATGTGACCCCTGCAAGCCCTCTAATCGCCCTAATTCTGAAAGGAGGGGGAAATTGTAATTATCTTATGGTGTACGTGTTATGTTAAATAGTGACTGCAAAGTGCTTAGGAGGTGATAAGAGCTCTACGTGGGTAACAATTTCTACCCTCCTGTGGTTCCCTGGGTAGGGGTGGGCACAGGCCGAGGAACTGCTTACAAGGGTCTGTGAGCACCGAGGCACCTGAGACCCCATTGCCCTGACCTGTAGGACGGACTCCGGTGGCAGAGGAACTGGAGGCTGGTAGTTTGGACATATACCTGTTTACAACCTTCGAACCTCACTTTAAAGAAATTTCTGCCCTTGCATCTAGCTCATTGCTCAGGAAAGTAGAAAAGCAAAAAGTCTTTTCCTGCTGAAAATTAATGGCTCTCTTTAAAATATTAAAAGAACAGACAGAAGGAGATGGTGCGCCATGATGGCAGGGGCAAGGCCACCGTCCTGAGTCTGCAGCTCAGAACAGATGCTCCGTGTGCAGCCAGATGGTGTGATTGAAAGGAGGAGAGTGGCCAGCAGTTCCAGAGTGGCCGCCTGGAGACAGCCCTCAGAGGTGCAGCCAACGTTCACGGACCCACAGCACTGACTCGCCATCACCAAGAGAGTATTCTGTGATTCATTCATGAAACAAAGGTTTTTATGGGATGTGAATGTTGTGTAAGGATTGTGAAGGGTGTAAAGAAGTTATTTAGATTATCTCAGTGTTTTCTGTCAGTATAAATCACGTGTACACAAATCTTATAATAAATGAAACTGGTTTTGCATTTCTGAGGGCTTTGTTTGAATAAGAATACCTTTTAGTATATGTTAAAAAGTAATTCTTTGCCAAAACAAAAAGAATCCTTTGCCAAATGTGTCTTTCACAGACCATACTCCTCCCTCTACAAATAAAAGGCCCCCCCAAAAAAAAAAAAAAAAAAAAAAAGAGAGAAAAGGAGAACGTGGCCCTGTTGGATCGTGCAACAGCAATAATCCTGAAGACGAAGATTTTCAGTAGAGAAACAAATCACATACAGCCGGAGGTGTCAGGATAAATCCCTTCTTATTACAAAGAACAATAGCAATTTTAAAAACTCATATAAAGATAACTTTACATTAAAAAACTCTTTATTGCTTTTTTCCTGTCTGTAAAAGAAATACAGCCCAGTTAAAAATATCGAACAAAAAACTTAAACAGTGGAGAAAAGATCAGAAATTAAACACTTTCATCATCTCCACTGCCCCTCGAGCCAGTGACTGCTAAACACCCTTCAGGTTTTGTTTCTCTCTGCCTGTTCTGAGGCAAAGGGGGCACATGAGTTCATTCCTGTAAGAACTGGATCATGCTCTACATATGGCTCTGGTACATTTTTTTTTAACTGAATAATATGTCTCAGACTTCTTTGCACATCAATGCCTATTGATCTGTTTTATTCTTTTTAACGGCTGCCTTGCATGGCTCCACCATGATTTATTTAACGAAATCCCTGTTGATTGATATTTGGGTTCTTTCCAATTTTTGCTATTACAAACCATGCTACAATAGAGATCTTTGTAAATCTTTGTGGACTTCGTGACGATTTCTTTGGATGGATCCTCAGGAGTGAAGCAGCGTGGTCATAGAGATGTGCGTGAGTGTGCACCTCCAGGTTCCACACCTGCCTTGCTCTGCCCTCCCCCATCAGAGGATGGGAAGGGGCGGGGGGAGTTGAGGTGGGCCTTTATAAGGAAGCAGAAAGCTTAGTCTTGGTCTATGGTTGCAACTTTTAGGAGGCCAAGGCTTTTACTCCCAACAGACCCGCCACACTACTAGAGAGGGGAGGGAGAGCATGAACTCATTACACGAACCTCGTTCTGTATAATTGTGTGAAATGCAGATTTTATTGTGAGTGGAAGGCCTTGCAAACAGAAGGATAGACTGTTTCTTTCATGTTTCAGCAGCGTTTCTCAAAGCATGGTCTTTAGACCATCTGAGTGAGAATCCCCAGGGCAGTGATTTCTCAGGTTCCCAGTCAGATCTGCCACTGCCGAGTCCATGCTGAGGCCCAGAAGGCTCCTACCAGACGATGCCTCTGGGCACAGTGACGGAAGACCACGGCGGTCTCACCCGGCGAGCGGCGACTGCGTGTCTTTCCCGTGTTCTTCGTGTCTGTGGACTTCCCGCCACCATGCCATTCTGTTCCCTCCATTTGCCATGATTGTCCTTGCTTTTTTTTTTTTTTTATTAGTATTTAGTTTTTCGTCTTTGATTGAAATGATTGTGTTTTATTCCCTCTTTTCCTTCAGGGCCTAGAAGTTGTATCTATTATTTTAGTGCTTACTCAAAAAATTTTAGCCTATTCCACATAATAAGACCTAAAAAACCAATCTCCGTACCCTCCTCTGAAGAACAGGTGGACCTCGGAACACTTTAGTGTCTACAGCCTTGGCTGACCTTCTTTGTTACTGGGCTGGTATTGTAGTTTCAGGCTGTTATTAAGCCCTTAGAGTCTTCATGGCCACCATTGTTGTATTTGTTATTATTATTATTATTGATTTTTTTATCATCAGTGTTCACATTTACCAATACTTTTGTATATTGCATTACTCAGCATTCCTAGTGAATCCCATTTTTCTTTCTGGTTTTCGTTTGCTTCTTACTCGGGAAACTCATCCATAGTTGTCATTTCAGCAGAGCTCCACAAGTGGTAAGTTCTTCTAGTCATTGTCTAAAAATGTCTTTCTCTCTCTCCCTATTAAACAGTAGTTTAGCTCAACATAGTTTGTGGAAATCTGGTGTCAGTCCAATTGACAGGAAAAATATTGCCTTTTGGTTTGCTAGTAATATGTCTTTCTCTCTCTCTCTCTCTTTTTTTTTTTTGACTGAGTTTTGCTGTTGTTGCCGAGGCTGGAGTGCAGTGTGTGACCTTGGCTCACTGCAACCTCTGTCTCCTGGGTTCAAGAGATTCTCCTGCCTCAGTCTCCGGAGTAGCTGGGATTAAAGGCACCTGGCACCATGCCCAGCTAATTTTTTATTTTTAGTAGAGACAGGGCTTCACCATGTTGGCCAGGCTAGTCTTGAACTCTTGACCTCAGGTGATCCACCCACCTCGGCCTCCCAAAGTTTTGGGATTACAGAGTGAGCCACTGTGCCCAGCCTCCGGTTGTTTTAAAGGTTTTTCTTTTGTCTTTGATGCTATTCAGTTTTTCCTTGATATGTCCAGGTATAATTCTATTTTAATGGATCTCGATTGGTATTTCATGACTTCCTTCAATCTGAGATCCATGGCTTTCTTTAATTTGGGGACATTCTCAGCCATTAATACTGAATTAATTTCTTCTCTCTCATCTTCCAACTTCCTATGGGATGCATGATATACATTGGACCCTCTCATCTTACCTTCCATATCTCTCAGTCTTTCATTTTTATTTTCTCATTTACCTCTGTGCTACATTCTTACTAATCTTTTCTGTCTGTCTTCCAGTTCACTGAGCTGCTGGTCTAATCTGCTGTTTAATACTTTCCTTGAGTCTTTAGGTGCCTTGACTATATTCTGTATTTCCAGACATTCTAGTTATTCTTTGTTAAACAAGAGCACTAGAATTTTTCTTAGGTGCCATCAATCAGATCTGGGAGCATGAGTCATGGAGATGGCCAACTCTTCTGGGCAGGGGCTGGATCTATCCAAAAATGATTGCAAAGCAGAGGATGGAAGAAGGATGTTTTCTCAAGGAAAAATGTAAATCTGAAGAATTATCTTTAGGGGCTCTTCTCCAACCCAGTGACACGTTTAAGTTCCTGGTTGCAATTCCCTTGGATTAAGAGAAAAGTCATGTGCAGTTTATGGTGTTAATTTTTTCCTCTATATAGGGTAAAAGTTAAAGTTGATGTAACCAATTGATCTACCACAATTAGGACTTAAAGAACAACAGCAACAAATATATCTACATCTCAATGAACAGTCCAAGGTAATGTTCTAGAATTTCAGGTAGCTCCGCTCCCAGAAGTCATTAAAATAACCTGGATGATGGCGGCTCCACCACCTTCAACACGTGGCTTCCGATGGGAAGGCCGGAGTCTTCCTCTTAAGGAAGTGAGCAGCGGTTGTACCACTTCCCTCATGTTTCCCTGTGAGCACTGGGCCCCATGATCTCCTGTAGCAGCAAGGGGGTTGGGAAATGCACCCTAGTTCTGTAGCCCGGTCCTCTCCCGGGCTCTGTTCCCATGATAGAAGAAGATAATGGTTTGGTAGCAATCTCAATCACTTCTAAAATAGAATTCCTTTTACAGCCTTTGGTCTTTTAGAAAAGTCTGATAGATTTTAGAATTTTCTCCTCGGTCCTGACTCCCTCTGAGATTCTGGCCTTGTAAAGCCCTCTGACCCTGACTGTGTCAAGGAAGAAAAAGAAAAGGAAGGGAAGGGAACTCTGGGTTTATTTTGAGACAGAGTCTCGCACTGTCTCCCAGGCTGGAGTGCAGTGGCATGATCTCCATTCACTGCAATCTCCGCCTCCCAGGTTCAAGCAATTTTCCTCCCTCAGCCTCCCCAGTAGGGATTACAGGTGTCCGCCACCATGCCTGGTTAATTGTTCGTATTTTTAGTAGAGATGGGGTTTCACTATGCTGGCCATGCTGGTCTTGAACTCTTGACCTCATGATCCACCCGCCTCAGCCTCCCAAAGTGCTGGCATTACATGGTTAAGCCACGGCGCTCGGCCTATTTTAAAATATTTTTTTGGAACAGGGTCTCCAGGGTCTTGCTCTGTCACGCAGGCTAGAGTACAGTGGCACGATCATAGCTAACTGCAGTCTCAGACTCCTGGGCTCAACCTATCCTTTCTCCTTAGCCTCCTGAATAGCTGAGACTACAGGCATCTGCCACCATGCCTAGCTAATTCATTTTTAAATTATTGTTTTAGAGACGAGGTCTTGCCGTGTTGCCCAGACTAGTCTTGAACTACTGTCCTCAAGTGACCCTCCTCCCAAAGTGATGGGATTACAGGCATGAGTTACTGCACCCAGCCTGAACTAATAAATATTAAAGAGAGAGAGAGAGAGAGAGAGAAGGGAAGAGGAAGAAAAAAAGTAGGAGTTCTTTGTTTTCACTTGTTTTATTTGACTACATTATTCAAATTAAGAAGATGTTTTAAAAGGGTTCATGAGTGCTATAATACCCAAGTTTTTGTCTATTCGATCAGGTCACTTTGTTGCATTTTCATGTAAATGACGTGCAGAGGGCCTGTGTGATTTGAGATCTCGTTCCCTCTTTCCACTCGTTTCTTTGTCTTAGGCAATTGTGAATACTGAGGATAAGTCTGAAACTAGTTTAATTTTCCCTTCTGTAGTATTTTGTCTGTTATGCTTTGATGTTTGTATTATTTAAAAATATCTCTTCTTTCCCACAGTACTTTTTATTGCTGTGTTTCTCATGTCCTACTGATACCCTCTATTCTCCTCCCTCCCTCCCTTTCCTTCTCTTTCTCTTCCCGCTTCTTGCTCCCTCCCTCTCTCCATCCCTACCGGCCTCTGTTTCTGATCAGGAACATTCTACACGTTCCTTGCTGGGTTGGATCCATCTTTGAACGGGGAGGTTCTACTCTGGCCTGTCTTTTCCTAGGAATGTTTTCACTGCTGGATTCTTCATGACTGCCTTTTGTTTACCTGGGTCAGATTTGAATTGTCCTCTTAGATCAAGGTCGGTGGAGTGCATATTCATAATTTCTAATCTGTGTTTTTAAGCCAACTCTTGCTGGGAATTGTTGTAGCAGGCAGAAGCTACAGTTCCTGCAGAGTCCTTAAGCCTCTAGATTCCTTTGTCACAGGAGATGTGCGCTAGAGGAACTCCTAGGTCTGCCGTTTGGACATCTGGGTCACATGGGGCCCCTGGCTCACACTGCTATTGGGTGGAGGAATCTCCTAGGTCTGCCGTTTGGACATCTGGGTCATGCGGGGTCCCGGGCTCACACTTCTATTGGGTAAGTTAGTGTTCAGCGTTCCTGCTCTGTTCACTGTGGTCAGCTTCTGCAAATGGACTCTCAGGCCATGCACCCACTGCCTGAGAAGGATCAGGACAACAGTATCTCAAGAAAGATTTACAGACTTAAGGCAGGCAGTTCAGCGATCAGACGTTGGAACGCCATTTCAAGGATGTAACACAGCATAGAAAACAAACAAACCCAGAGAAACAGGAAGGTGTAGTGAGTAAGGTCCTCTCTCTGTACCTAAGTTTTATATTTGGCATATTTCAACATTATTTTCTTTAGAGTGATAAAAACATGAATTAATCCTATCAAGATGATTTCAGACCAAGTGTGGTATTTTAAATTTGAGCTTTGGCCCTTAGAGATATTGACAGTAAATGCCAAAAAGTGAAGATGCTTCAATCCGGTACTTTATTTAAACCAGGAGCCAAGCTTAGAGCTCACAGCAGTTTCGACCAGCACATCATGACAGTGCAAATGACACCAGGCTATTTCGGGTCCCTAAATCAATTCCCTGGATGGTGCAGATGGCACACTGTTATTACAGACTGCCGCACAACAGGGGGAAGGTCCTGGCACTCTCATTCAGTTCAGAGTGTGCATGTGGATGAGAGAGAGAGGAACTCTCAGAGGCTGGGAACAAATTCTGACTTAGAGCAGGTCAACATTTATCATCTAACAAGACCAGTGGAGAGGCGTGGGGAGGGGGTCAGTAGGAATGCAGAGAACCCAGGAGGCATCACACATCCATGAATGCTGAATAACTGAGATGGGTCTCAGTGAATTTAGGAAGTTTATTTTGCCACAGTTAAGGACGTGCACCTGTAACACAGTCTCAGGAGGTCCTGACCACATGTGCTCAGGGAGGTCCTAGCACAGCTTGGTTTTATACATTTTAGGGAGACGAGACATCAATCAATAAATGCAAGATGACCATTGGTTTGGTCCGGAAAGGTGGGACAACCGGAAGTAAAGGTGGGAAGACTGGAAGTGGGGAGGCGGCTTCCAGGTCACGGGTAGATAAGAGACAAATGGTTGCATTGTTTTGAGTTTCTGATTAACCTCTCCAGAGGAGGCAGTCAGATCTGCATTTATTTCAGGGAGCAGAGGGATGACTTTGTTTTGTCGTCGTCGTTGTTGTTTGAGACAGAGTCTTGCTCTGTCACCCAGGCTGGACTGCAGTGGTGCGATCTCGGCTCACTGCAACCTCCGCCTCCTGGGTTCAAGCGATTCTCCTGCCTCAGCCTCCTGAGTAGCTGGGATTACAGGTGCCCACCACCACACCCGGCTAATTTTTTGCGTTTTTAGTAGAGATGAGGTTTCACCATGTTGTTCAGGCTGGTCTCAAACTCCTGACCTCAGGTGATTTGCCTGCATTGGGCTCCCAAAGTGCTGGGATTGCAGGTGCGAGCCACCACGCCCAGCTGCAGAGGGATGACTTTGAAAAAAATGGGAGGCAGTTTTGCCCTAAGCAATTCTCAGCTTGGCTTTTCCCTTTAGCTTAGTGATTTGGTGTCTTGTCAGACATCTCTATTTCCTCTCTGCTAAACCAAATGTCACAAGAGTTCATTTAAACTCAGAACAAAATATCATCTTCAAAAACACAGAAAGTGATTTCTCATTTAAAGCTTCTTATTTCACTATGGACCCAGAAAGTCTGATATTAAGTGATCAATGAAAGTCAAGCTGCAAAACATTCTCAGTTGACGACAGCAGCAATGAAGTCCACAGATAACCCCAGTCAACTGCAACCCTGAAACTCTTGAGCCAAATGGCAGGCTCGTCATTCCACTTCTGGGGAGGAAACCCCCCTGCCTGATACTGACTTTTCCCATGTTCTGGCCTGTGGGGTCAGGAGGTGGGCCACGCACTAGTGCACATAGCCGGGAGGTGCTCAGCGTGAAGCTTTGTCTCCTCCCTCAGGGACAATGGGGACTGTGCCAGGTCTTGGGTGACCCCCTCGAAAAGCATGACCAGGGGAACCGTGCCTTCTTTCCTGTGCCCAATGCACAGAAGCTCAGAAGCCAGCACTGCCTTCCTTTGGTGATGTGGGGGATTCCCTGTTCTTAGATATTGAGGGAGCCCTGGACAGTTGCTCCTAGAAACTACTGGCTGGAGCCCATGGGATTCTGCTTAGTCTTGCTGCCTCCCCTGGCCGCGGGGTGCTGAGTGGGCACTTGTGCTGGATCTGGCCCCAGCAGCAGGGTCTCCCTGGGACTGAGTGGAAGCTCTGAAGTAGAGATGTGGCCTTATTATCTGTAAAACTCTCAACACATGAGTTACAGGGCAAGGACTGTGTCCTCACTTTGCGTCACAATGACTCCATGCTGCCTCCACTAAGAGCTGAGCTGTAGGCTGCCCCTGGCTCCCAGGTGAGGATGGTAGCATCCCCAGAGGAAGACCAGGCACCCCCTCTGATTCTGAGGCTGTTGGGGGTCTTTAAGGCTAAGGCTGTCCCTACAAAACGAGGGTTTCTGAGGGACCACTGGGCTAGTGCTGAATGGTTTTGGGAGATTCGCTCCACCATTCTGGATTCTGGTTAAGAGGAAGTCTCACCATCAGAGCCTGGATGAAGGGGAAAGGAAGCTTTCAAAGAAACACAAGCGAGAGGCAGGATGATTGAATGGGGGGTAAATACCCATCGTGGCAGCTCAGCGCCCATTAACTGACCGGAGACCAGTCAGCTAGAAAGCCATGCAGAGCAGGAAAGAAAAAAGCAGTTTAACTTTTCTGTTCTTTTTTCTTCTTCTTTTTTCTTTCTCTCTTTTTTTTTTTGTAAGATAGAGTCTCGTTCTGTCACCCAGGCTGGAGTGCAGTGGCACAATTTCGGCTCACTGCAACCTCCGCCTCTCAGGTTCAAGTGATTCTCCTGCCTCAGCCTCCCAAGTAGCTGGGACTACAGGTGTGCACCACTACACCCAGCTAATTTTTGTATTTTTAGTAGAGACGGGGGTTTCACCATGTTGGCCAGGATGGTCTTGATCTGTTGACCTTGTGATCTGCCTACCTCGGCCTCCCAAAGTGCTGAGATTACAGGCATGAGCCACAGTGCCCGCCCTTAACTTTTCTTTTATAAGCCCCATTTGTCCTCATCTCATCCCTTCTAGGTAGCTAAATGACAAATATCTTCCAGCAAAAGGTGCAGGAATGTGCGAGCGAGAAGGTGCAGTGGGAGCTGACCGGCTTCTGGTTCTGACATCGTCCCGCTTTCCTGGTGCCCTGCAAGGAGGCCCATTGCTCCCCTGTGATGGCACTCACTCTGGATGACAGTCATCAAGTCCAGACCCAGAGCTTCTGTTCTGATTGCAGGGTGCCTTCATTAACAGGGTCACATGGTTGGAGAATCCAAGCACCAACACGTGAAATGCGTTTAAGTTAATGAACTTCACCATAGCTGTGAGCAGTGTGAGCAGTGCCTCCAGGAGGATCCCCATGAAGCATCATCACCCATGCTCCACCCACAAATGACCTGGGGCAGGTGTAACCTGAAGGATCGTCACCCACACTCCATCCACAGATAACCTGGGGCAGGTGTAACCTGAAGGATCATCACTCACTCTCCATCCACAGATGACCCAAGGCAGGTGTAACCTGAAGGATCATCACCCACACTCCATCCACAGATAACCTGGGGCAGGTGTAACCTGAAGGATCGTCACCCACACTCCACTCACAGATGACCCGGGGCAGGCGTAACCTGAAGGTCATCACCCACACTCCACCCACAGATGACCCGGGGCAGGTGTAATCTGAAGGATCATCACCCACTCTCCAGCCACAGATGGTCTAGGGCAGGTGTAACCTGAAGGATCGTCACCCACACTCCATCCACTGATGATCCGGGGAAGGTGTAACCTGAAGGGTCATCACCCACACTCCATCCACAGATGATCTGGGGCAGATGAACATGCTGCATGGCACCCTGGCCATGGGCACCATCCAGCCCTCTCTGTGGGAGAGAAGAGTGTTTTCCTGCAGCCAAATTCCAGGCACAAAGCTGGTGATTCCAGTGAGTAGGGCTGCTAGAGCCAGGGGTCCTTCTCTCTTTTGACAGCAGTGTGTCTCCAACGAAGATGCTTACCTGCTGCCATATCAAGAAAGGGGAGACCAGTGCCAGTCATTATGCACACTGTAGGTGACCAACAGCTCAGATGTGCTGTCAACCCATGAAGACCCTCCCACTCAGATGCAAAGACACTTGTATTTGCACAGACATGGGGGGAAGAGACACAGGAGGAAGAGCAGGGTGGAGGTTGTGGCTTGGCACCTGCACACCCATGGAGAAGGAGTGGACTCCGGAGGCACAGTTTTGAAAACATGGTCGGTCTCTTTCTTTAGGAAACTCACAAGCCCTGCACAGGTGACTCCTGAGTCTCCACACACACACTGACAGCCATTCGGGGTGTGAGGTTCCGTATAGAAAACGACCACCCCCAACACCTGCAGCAAGGGGCCCGTTGACACAGATCACAGGTGAAGGGAGGCGCAGCCCAGGGCCTTCCACTGTGCAGGAAACAACCGTGTTATTCCGAGCTTTCCTTCCAGATTCCTGATTCCCGTTTCTGAAAATCTTCCTGATTTCTTCGAGTGCTAAAAAGCACTTACCTCATGCCTCCATCTGTTCCTTTTTCCTGGCTCCTCTTTTTGGATCACATGGCCGCTCTCCCAGAAGTGTTTGACTTCTCATCAGTGAAAGTTCAGGAAGTCTGTTGGTGGCCCCGAAAATGTCTGCCTTTCACCTTCCAAGTAAATTCTGCAGCCAGGGAGGGTAGGACCCTGAAGAAAGAAGTGCAGCTCTCCCGGTGCGGGCAACTTGGCCCCTAGAAGAGCCTGGATCCAAGTTAATTCTGCAGCACCTGGGGGTATCTCTCACTGTTAAGGAGATAAATCTGCTTCACACTTAATCACAAAATCCAGATCTCACACCGCTATAAAAAGAAGTGATTTCAATAAAAACCCAGCAAATTGGAGCAAAATGCCAACAACGAGGCAGGACATCTGCTGCCATTTGATCTTCCCTGGGCAGCCAGCAAGCAGCAGGGGCAGAATGGAGGCCACAGTCACACTGCGTCCTCCAGTGGGGGACAAAGGACAAGATGGATGTACACATGCACGCACACAATCACACAAACATACACACATGCACACACGTAAATGTCTATACACACGCATGCACACACACTCATGCTTACACATATACACACTAATATACACACACAAACGTATACACACCCACTCACACACATGCACACGCATCCTCATACACATGATCACACATACGCTCATGCAACACACACAAATACACACAAATGTATACACACAGAAATATATACATGCACACACACTCACAAATATATACACATGAAAACACACAAATGTACACACACATGCACACACACCCACATACACATGCTCACACATGTGCTCATGCAATCACATACAAATATATTCCAAAATGTATACACACATGTATACACACATGCACACGAATATACACACAAATACACACAAAAGTGCACACACAAATATATATACATGCACACACAAACATACACACAAGCACACACACCCTCATACACACTTTCACACATATGCTCATGCAATCACACAAATACACGTACACAAATGTATACACACACTGACGAAATACACACATGCACACACAAGTGTATATTCACATGCATACACAAATACACAAATGCAAACACAAGTGTATACACATGCACACACACATGCGCACACATATGCTTAGAATTATACCAAATACAAATGCATACACACATGTGCCCACACAGATTTTAACGCTGCTCACACATATGCTTAGAATTATACCAAATACAAATGCATACACACATGTGCCCACACAGATTTTAATGCACATGTGCACAAACATGTACACACATGCACACACAAATGTATATACACATGTGCACACACATTTGCACACATAAATACACATGCACACACAAAACATATACACATATGTATACACAAATACACATAAATGCATACACATATGTGCATGCACAAATGTATTCACCTATGTACACCTACAAAATACACATATGTGCAAACAAATATACACACAACTGTATGTACATATGTGCACACAAACACACCCATGCACACACAAATGCATCCACACACGTGCACACACAAACATACGTGCACACACATGCTCACACAAATGCATACACATATACACACAAATATAAACATGGACACACAAATGCATACACACGTGCACACACATAAATATAAACATTCACACAAATGCATGCACATACTCACAAATATAAACATGCACACTTACAACTATACACACACGTGAACACACAAATGTATATACACATGTGTACATACACAAACGCATGCACACATGCACACAAATACACACATAAATATAAACATTAGCACACACAAATGTATACACTTGAACTTACACAAATATAAACACACATGCACACACAAATGTATACATACATGTGCACACACATGCTTATGTACTCTTATGCTCACACACACACATACTCAGTCTACACACATCCTCACACACACACACACACCCTCATGCACACCCACACATACAGTCACATGTACACATGCCTAGATACACACGTGTATACCCACCTGCACACACACACAGACACGCTCAGATATAACCACTTATTTATTTGTCAGATCAGTGAGTAAAATTTTTCCTGCTGTTGAAAATCAACGAAGTGAAGCGATGTGGGAAAGTTCCTTTTCCTGAGTCACGTTTAGCAGTTCTGTGCCCAGGGTGGTGAGGTGCAGGGGGGCAGGAAGCAGATGCGCCGGGTACCATCACAACCGGATGCCAGAAGGCTGGTCCTCCCAGCACCCTGTGCAGGGCAGAGGCTGAGAAAGGTGACCCCCACTCGCGGGTCCTTTCTCCCCTCACCTGCCCCAACTGACACTGTCAAAACCTTCCTGGAGCCCTCCCTGAGCCCTGGGGCATGGGGTGGCCATGGGGGTCATGTGTATGGGCTCACCCCAGTCCTGGCCTTTGGGGAAGAGCCATCCAAGACGTGGCCACTGCCACCCCAAAGGCAAGATTCCTCTGGGAGGCTCAAGTAGCTGTGGTGACTGCCAGAGCTCCTCACTCGCTCTCAAGGTTACCCCAGAGGATGGAGCCTCTGTCGTTAACTATGTTAACTTCCTTTTCGGAGGAAAGGGAGGCGCTCCTGCTGTCTCCACTTCTTACTGAGTTCCCATTGAGGAGGAAGCCAGGAAAAAATAGAACTCAGAGAGCAACCTCAAGATGCAATTTTCCCTGTAAGGTCAAAAGCGTGCCTGGAAAGTGTGCCCCTCAGGAAGACATTTCAGTGACAGAAAAAGCCAGAAAAATGAAGCCTGCAGAATTCTTGAACTTCCCATATGTGCTAGATGCACCCTAGGAAGTGAGGAAAACAGGAAGATTCAGGAAGCATGGGCTCTGTCCTCCAGAAGCTTAAAACACAAGATACCATTTTAGACACAAGATACAGAGCATTAAAAAAAGTTAAATAGTCAAAGAGACCATTTCTTAAAACCACAATGCAAGCACTGCTGTGTGCGGGCAGTTTATGGCTAACTGAGAAGTCACCACAGAGAGGAGGAGGCCATGCGGGGGAGCTGGGAGCAGGTGTGCTCAGACGATCCCTCCCCTGGCAGGTAAGTGTCCTTCCTCTGTCTTCTGGAAAACCACACCTGGACTGAGCTTTAGAGGTTAGGTTTCGACAGGGCCAAAAAAACAAAACAAACAAACAAAAAAACCCCACAAAACAAAAAAACAAAACAGAAGAGCAGGAAAACATTCCAGGCAGGTAGAACCAGATTGTGGTGGTTTCTGTGGGGTGTATTTGAGGTGTGTCTGAGGCAAACTCCCTGGGGACCCTCCTCCAGGCTCCATGCTCACTGCCTTTGCCCGTTATCTGGCAAGCACCCCAGGGTGGAGCAGGCAGAGGCAGTGGCAAGGCCTGAGGTTGAACAAACACCGCAGTGAGTCTGGACTCTGCTGCAATCAGGCCAGGGTTGGGTAAATGCTGTTGATATGGTTTGACTCTGTGTCCCCACCCAAATCTCATGTTGAATTGTAATCCCCAGCATTGGAGGAGAGACTTGCGGGGAGGTGATTGGATCATGGGGGCAGACTTCCCCCTTGCCGTTCTTGTGATAGTGAGAGAGTTCTCATGAGATCTGGTTATTTGAAAGTGTTTAGCACCTCCCCCTTCGCTGCCTCTCTTCTTCCTGCTTCACCACGTGAAGATGTGCCTGCTTCCCCTTTGCCTTCCACCATGATTGTAAGTTTCCTGAGACCTCCCCAGTCATGCATCCCATACAGCCTGCAGAACCATGAGCTAATCAAACCTTTTTCTATATAAATTACCCAGTCTTGGGTATTTCTTTATAGCAATGCAAGAATGGATTAATACGGATGTGTCTTTTCTTTTTAAAATTTGCAAAGTACTATGTTTCAGGTGTTTCTGCCTTTCCTAGATGGAGTTGACTCCCATCACAGCCCTCCTGGACATGAACTCCCGAGTGCCAGAAACAAGATTCATTTGAAGATACAAGCGTGAAGGCTGCTGACCACATTCCAGCAGCAGTGTGGATGTTCAACACTGAAGGGAGAGGACTCGGGCTTGGATCTGCAGCTAGCATTGTATCAACACAGGGTCCCGAACTATGTGTCGTGCCTTAGCTGCCATGAAAATTGATTTTTTTTTTTTTTTCAGAGAGGAATGTGCCAATGGTGGGACTTAGGCTGGTAAAAACCGCATGGAATGGGGTGCTCATGGGACCTGCCCCTTGGAGCTCCAGACCCCCAGGCATCAGGGCTGGTTTTCCTAAGTCCTTATTTTCTCCCATGTTTGACTGGGCGCTGGTCCAACTTCTCCCTTTAGCGGACTCTCAGTTGTCAACTGTGAATTCTTCCAACGGCACACAAGAGTGGGGACAACGTTTCTATCTGCAAATCAAGCAAGCCAGCTTGGGCGAACATCTTTCCAAGGCAGAGATGAAGAATGTGTACTCTGGGATGCTCCATTTCGGGACAAGCGTCTAGTGGGGCCATTCCTACTTTTTCCATATTTAGAAGCATCCCATGGAGCTCCCACTGACAGGAGCCAGTCATTTGCACACTGAATTGAGGCTCAGAAGGAGGATTTGTCACAGAGTTGTTCTGCAGAGGCTAGGAGTCAGGGCTGAGGTCCAGCGGGTGCCTCTGCACCCCTATCCCTCCATCCCCCATGGTATGCTGGGAGTTCTCTTCTCTGTCCCTCATGTGTGATGGGGGACAAACGTCTCCTCCCCAGTGACAATAACGACAGGCTTCTGTCCAGAGGCAGGAGGGGGGCCAGTATCATGCACAGAAGAAACTTTCACAGCAAAGTTGTCTGAGACAGGGAAACCCACACGCAGACGGCTGGGGGACCTTGACCTCTTAAGCAAACAGGAAACAAAGTGCTCTTGTTCTCAGGCCGGAATGAAGAGGCTGTGCGAACACATCCCAATTGTACATCTGATGCTGACTCACACAGATCATTTCCATTTTTAGATTTCAGCTAAAGAATGCAGGAATCCTTTGGACTTGGTCCTTTATCAGCGGAATGGACAGAGGTGAGCAGGCACGGCCAGCGTGGCACGCCCCTAAAATCATCCTGGCAATTCCTCGAGAAAAATTCCCAGGGATGTTGAGTTTGTTGTCAGTCACAAGTACTTCCGTGAAGGATCACTAAGAGTTGTGTTCATCAAACCCGTATTTTCCAAGTATCTAATATGACCAAGTTATGAAAGACTTTCTTTGTTCCAAACAAATTTTGAGGAACTGGACAAACTTTGACTCAATTTGTTATTGCATTAGAATGCAACATTATGTGCTGGGTGCAGTGGCTCATGCCTGTGATTGCAGCACTTTGGGAGGCCAAGGTGGATGGACTGCTTAGTCCCAGCTACTTTGGAGGCTGAGGTGGGAGGATTACTTGAGCCCAAGAGGTCAAGGCGGCAGTGAGCTGAGATTGTGCCACTGCACTCCAGCCTGGGCAAGAGGTGAGACCCTGTCTCAAAAACAAAACAAAACAAAACAAAAAACAAAAACAAAAACAAAAAAAATCAGAATGTGACATGACACCTCATAATTTGATTGTGGATAATTTCCTTATCTCAAAACAAAGTGATGTCAGGAAAATTGCTAAGCTTATTTCTCTTTGATCTGTGGCACTGACTGGATGGTAGAAGCAGAATGCCACCCTCCATTTAGCTGATGACGACGACCCACATCTCCATGCCTTCCCAGCAGCTCTTGGTGTGGTCTCTGTTGGGAATGCCTAGTGAGACTGGACCAAGGACGGCTGCAAGACCCAGTGTCTGTGCTCAGCGTCACCTCCTCCCAGGCTCCTGGGAAGCACCTGGTAAGAAAGTCCTCCTGGCCATCAGCACCAGGGGTCAGGAAGATGGTGGCCGGGCTCCCAGCCACAGTGTGGCTCTGTGTATCTCATGCTGTCTGTTGTTGAGTTAGTTCACAAAACACAGGCACCCTGAGCACAGTTGTACCTTCTAAACTTCTGGCTGACTCTTTCCTTTGGCAACTGAATAATTGGACCTGAGCCCCTATCTTTGCATGTGGGAAATCCAGTATCCTCCCAGATATTTCTGAGGATGTCCATGTTTTGGAGGTGATGGTGAAGGAGGGGTAAGAGGAGACTCATGTTTTTCCAGAGGCTTCCTGCCTCAAACTCCAGATTCCATGAACTTCTGCATCCCTGGTTCTTGGGGCCCTGCTGTCTTCACCTTTACGGTTCACTCTGTGTCACTGGTGGGCTTTGCTCTGCTTCGTCCTTCCCCAAAAGCATCTCTTGACAAAGCCATCATGAGCAAGACCCTCAGAGAAGATATGAAGATGAGAGGCTGTGAAGCTGGTGTGAAGACACTGGTGTGAAGATGAGAGGCTGGTGTGAAGAGGTTGGTGTGAACACCAGAGGCTGCTGTGAAGCGACTATATAGCATTGGGCAGGACATAATGGGAACTTGTTGCCTTCATGTTCCTTTAACCCCACATTTTGGATTTCTGCCACAAGGATCACTGTGGTCTTCCTCCCTGGGGCTCACTCCACCCACTCCACACCTCCCACCTCCCCTGTCCCCTCTTGGGGGACTTCCTGAGTCCTCGACAGAGCAGCTTCACTGTCTTCTCTCCACACTTCCTGGGCTGACCTGCCCATTTTTTTTCCATGACCCAAAATTCCTTCCCAAGTAAGTCGTCATATTCCTCGAGCCCCTTCAGTAGAAGCAAGGAGATGGGCAGGTGTTGAACTGCAGCTTTTCTCCAGACCCTTCCCTAATCCCGAGGTTCCCCCAACTATTTAGTCTAGAACAAGCCCAGGAACAGTGATTTTTTTTTTTTTTTAACCTGCCATTTTTGTTATTCAAGCTGTTTTAGTCAGTTCAGGCTGCTGTAACAAAAATACAATGGACTGGGTGGTTTTAACAACAGAAATGGATTTCTCACAGTTCTTGTGAGGCTGGGACGCTGGAAGCCCCAGATTCAAGTGCCAGGCAATTCCATGGTTGGGAGGGCTCCAGCTTGGTGTGTGGATGGCCCCTTCTGCTGTGTCCTTACATGGCTGAAAGATGGGTCATCTCTGTTCTTATCAGGGCACTAATCCCATTCACAAGGCCCCCCATGACCTAATCACCTCCCAAAGGCCCCGCTTCCTAACACCAGCACCTTGGAAAATAGGGCTTCAATATACAAATGTTGGGGGACTCAAACATTCCATCCATAGCACCCGCTCATGTGCTGTGATGTTCAGCGAGCAGGCTGAGTTGCAGGGCTGGTCAGTGCCAGGTGCTCCTTCTCCCACCTGACAGCAGGGGCCAGGTTGCTCCTCAGGCCCACTGGGCAACTGCCCCTTTCCTTCCAATGGGGCCTGAGCTGGCTACCAAGCTTGGCAGCTAATGGGTGGGCCCATCAGCTTTCACTCTCCTAAGCTGCTTTATCAAACTAGGAGTTTACTCCCCCAGCTCTAAGAAAACCATCCATTCACTACAAAGTTATTTACTGCTGCGGATGGGCTAGGAGTTAGAGGAAGAGAATGACTCAAGTCACAACACCTCCCGGACGAAGCTGGAAGGGATTAAAATATGCCCTCATTTCTCCCTTGCTGTGTGAAACATGTGGTTCTCCTAGAACATCAGCCCAACTGTCGTTGGATAACGGCGGTCCTTTTCATTCTGCATTAGCTTTGTCCAATTAGTCCAATTTCTGCATTAGCTTTATCCATTTGCCATTAGTCCAAATTGTTCAGTGTGGGTCCCTGCCTACGAATCCTGATTCCTTGAGGTTGCCTTTTGTGCTTCTGTCTGGAGACTGCCTGTTTCTATTATAGCCGCCGTCTCAGAACACACGGTTGTAGGCCTCAGTATTCGCCTTACACACAGCCCCGTGGGAGACAGACGGTGTCTGTGTCCCTCAGAAGGCCCTGACTTTCGGGGCACACTGCGGTCTGACTTTGGCACTCTGCTAGACACATCCGAAACGCTGGTTCTCGTGCTGAAGTCTGTTATGGACATGCAGGATAAGGCAGGGAAACTGGACCGCCCCATACCCTTGGCTTCCTCCATTTGGAAAAGATAACCCTGCGACATCATGGAGGAGAAGGGGCCCTGGCCTGTCTGCTACACCTGCACGTAACTCCCCTGATGAAGAAAGTGCCAGAGGCAGCAAAGCCGCCCTGACAGGGTATTTTGTGCTCCCCCAACAGAGGAAGAGGTGCTTAGGGCCGCCAGGGATAATGTCTGGTTGTGAAGAGCCGCCAGGACCTGGAGCTGCACGGTTGCTCAGTGTGCATTTTACTTGGTCTGGCCCCATGCTGGAGAGTGCTTGCATCCGAACCTTCAGTGCCTGGATAGATACTGAGCTGAGCGAACGGTATGCTGGAAAATGAGGTGTGCACACGACAAAGTGCTCAACTTATACTCTGGGCAAAATTCTCACAAAGGGCTTTCTAATCCTCACTTAACGGAAGAGTGGAATGATTTCCAGCAGTTGTGGCTTGCTTCACCGGGTCTGCTCAGGTCAGCGGGGTGAGCCTACAGCCAGGATGGGTGGTAATTACTGTTGGAATACTTGGCCAGTCTGCAGACCTCAGACCACAAAAACCCTCCGTCCTCGAGAGCAGTCTCTTCTTCATGCCTCTCAAGGGGAAGATAATTAAAGACTGTGGTAACCGGTTAATTTATAGGAAAATAATGTTGTAGCACACTCAAGGATCTCGACTTTTTCTGTTGCTAAATTTAATATACATCCATTTCTGTTGATTGTCAGAGGGGTCTAGGGTGCCCGGCCAAGGGTTGCGAAACCAGTCATTATCCCTCAGGCACCTTCCTGCTTCATTTCAGAACATTCAATCATTCATTCAAAACAACTCAAAGCATCTGCATTCACAGAGCAGCCCTAACAGATGAGTTTTTCTTCATCTTCCAAGGTAATGATACAAAAAAGTGTCAGCCATGGGGTTTTCAGTGGGAAACGGGAAACTCAAGGCCTGGTGCATTCAGTGGAGAAATTCCTCAAGCTCGTGACCTGCATAAATCTCCAAATCCTTTTCAACACCATGCTCTTTAGTGTTCGGCACGAGGGTGCCGGCAGAGGAGGTGAATCCCTGCATTTTCTGTTCTTTTTTTTCTTCCAACTGGTGTGGATCCCAGGCCATTTCAGGGCCCTGCAGGGTTTGAAACCCTCTGGGAATACTGACCCGGGACCCGGTTTTGCCCATGGGAAGTTGATGCCAGCGCAGTCGCCTGCCAGGGGCACTGTCTCCTCGGCCCCAGGATGCTGGACGGAGGGGACAACGTGCAGAGGCAGCTGCTGGGCTGTGGACCTCCCGGAACGGGAGGAGCCCGGGAGGGGCTGGCCCAGCAGTGGGGGCTCCGATGCGCCTGCATTCATATGCTAAGGAGCCCTGGATTCGGCTTTAATTGGTGAGAGGAGAAAGTGGTGCAGCTGCCTGGGGCCGCGCTGTGGGAGCCTGAGCAGGAGGAGCTGTTTGAAAATAATCCCCGCGGGGACTCGCAGCACCACCTCGGGCTTCAGTCCCTGGAAAGAGGCCGAGGGCGGGGCGGGCGGCCGGATGCGGCGGGGAGCGATTGGCAGGGAAAGCGTGAGGTCACGGTGGCCACCGCACCAGCTCCAAACAGCCGGGGCCCAGGGCTGAGCCCTGATTTCCAAACCGGCCCCTGGATGAGCCTCAGTGTTTCACTCTGTGCAATGGAAATACCTACCTCACCCCATTGTTGGAATAAATGCAATAATGCATGGGGAGATCTTAGTACAGACAAGGGGCAGGCGCTCAACGCCTGGTGGCTACCTGCGCTGCGTCCTGGACGTGTCCAGCGAAGCCCGTGTGGGGCTATGACGGGAATGAAGGAGCTGTCACGGCGCCTCACTGCTCCCCAGAGCCTTGCAGCCTCTCCCCAGCCCTGGCTTTGCCCCACCACGGCTCCCTTGGCTGCAGGAGGGAACCTCAAAGGCGGTTAGAATGCGCCGGGTAAATGTGCAGCTTTTCTTCCGGAGCCTCCACGAGAAAGAAATGGAGGGTCTTTTCCTGGGACTGCTTGTGGTGCAAGTCCCGCTTGGGTGCAGGGTGAGCGGCTTCCAAGGAATTCACTGTCTCTTTCTAGCCGGAGTGGGAGGTGACCTCAGGGGCCCCAGCTGGGGGCCTGGCTGGGAAATGCACAGAAAGAGACTTCGACAGGAGTAGCTATGGTTTGTGCTGTGCTCTGCACACGTCTGGCTGATAGAAATCTATGTCCATAAACAGGTAACATAATTTGGTTTATCGAACCCATAATAAGCAGATTTTCTGACTTGCATAAGAATTTCTCTGTAATCTTTGCCTTAAGGAAAAGTCCGCTGAATGCCATAGAAAAAGTTGCATTTGATGAGGTTTCAGGAAAGAAAAGGTAACGAACTATTCTAAGAGATGAGGATAGTGCCTGAGTGGGGCCCAGGACAGACGGGGGTCCTCACCTCTCCCTCCCGGGGTTGGCTGCAGGGCTTTGCCTCAGTCTGTTTTATTTTTTGTTTGTTTGTTTGTTTGTTTTTTGCAGCATCTACACAGTTTAAATACTTGGAAAAATCCTCTTTGTGAGTGTACTAAGCCACAGCCTGCCAATGTGACAAATGCAATTTACAAATCCTAAGTTCCAGGTAAAGGAGAATGTGGTAGGTCCATGTCTTCATTTTCCCATACCTTTAGTCCGTCGTGACTCCGCTTAGCCAGCCCTGGCCATCCTTTTATCCTTCTAGGAACAGACTCTTACATGCAGTATTTTTACTGGTACGTAAAAAATTTAAGGCTGCACTAAGCAGGTGCCCAGGCCCCCGGAGTCAGAAGGGAGTGTATGGTACACACATGGTGACGATTTGAGAAGAGTCTGGCTTTAGGACCTTGCAGATGAAGGTAACAAACCCCCTGTTCTGGAGGCAGCACCTGTGCCCCCGCCCTGTCCCACAGGGATGCATCTGCAGCCACTCCGGGGCAGGGCTGATACCTCTTTGATGGTCCCTCCGGCAGCCTGCTCTTTGTCGCTCTTTGTTGCTCTTTGTTGCTCTTTGTCACAGTCCTGCTCAACAGCTGGTGCTTGCAGGAAGAAGCTCTCTGGCTGCAAGAAATCCAGGGTGTGGGTGGATGACAGAATAAATGGGAGGGACAAAGGGCGTCTACTTGGCAGCTCGGATTCCTGGGCAGGGTCAAGACCAGGCGAAATAGGTCCCAATGAGGAAAAGCTCCTGCCTTTTGTTCCAAACCAGCCTGGCTTGCCTGTGAAGGGGAAGACTTGACCAGGGCACTTTCCTGGGGCCACGGCCTGACTTTTGGAGAAGAGGCAGTGGTCTTTGTCTAAGATCATGTTACCTATAACCGTGGTTTAACTTTTTATTTAAATTTTTTTTTAGACAAAGGGTCTTGCTCTGTTGCCCAGGCTGGAATGCAGTGGCACAATCATAGTTCACGGTAACCTTGAACTCCTGGGCTCAAGCCATTCTCTTGCCTCGACCGCCCAAGTAGCTGGGACTACAGGTGCCCTCCACCATGCCCCACCAATTTTTTCACACTTTTTTGTAGAGACGGGGTCTCGCCATGTTGCTCAGGCTGGTCGTAAACTCCTGGCCTCGAGAGATCCTCCTGCCTTGGCTTCTCAAGGCGCTGGGATTACAGGCGTGAGCTGCCACACCCAGCCTACAACTGCGTTGTATGTATCTCACTTTGTGTAGATATGGCCACAAAGTAGTAAAAAACTGGGTCTGTCATAAAGCTGTGATGGGGTGCTAACTCCATGCCATCGGGTCTATGTGCTGAAAGGATTTCAAATTGGAAGGGTGCTTATATATCCTCTGGTTGATAGAACCCCACCTATGCAGATGGGGTCCCCAGGTTTGATGCCATCCTAAACATCTTCACTCGGCAGTGGTGTTGGGAGGAGACTGTGGCCTCCGGTTTCCCGTCCAGCCTTTCCCAGCTGCTTCCTCTGCTTGTTTCTCGCTGAGATAAAGCCGATGAAAAATGAGGGCAAAGTTCACAGTCCTGCCGTTGCTGCCACAGCGGAAACAGTAAACACACACATTCACACAGGCAAAAAGCAGCAAACAGTGTTGGTGAGTGGCCGAAGTCCACACGATCATGCAGGTAGTGCCTGCTGAGTCCTTTCTCTGCACCAAACACTGGCCGCAGCATGTTCCTGTCCTCAAAGGATGGGGCACAGACATGGCTAATCATGCCAGCAATTATTGACGGTCCTTATAAATGCTCTGAAGGAAGCCAAGGAGGACGATGGCAGAGGAGCTGACTCGGGTCTAGTGCAAAGTGCACCTTCAAATCACCTGGGAAGCTTTTTAACATCCCAGCTGCTAGTCGTGGAATCTCTTGGGGGTGAGCCCTGGGCACCAGTGTTTTTTTTCTAACTGCTGGTCACCAGATGGTTCCCATGTGAGAACCATTGCTGTGGAACCAAGTTTGAGAACCATTACTGTAGAGAAGTGTTGTCGTTTAGAACCTTTACCTGTCCCGGTGAATGCTGTAACTCACTGCATTTTCTCGTTTGTAAGGTATCATCAGGTGTAAGACAGAGCCAGGACTTAATCATCACTTTCCAGGAAAAAAAAATACTGCCCATGTTGTATGTGAGATGCACCCTTTCTCCCCACAAACATGAAAATATGAAACAGTACATCCAAGATCAAGAAAATGCGATATTTGAATAAAGATTAATAATACATGCTTTTCAAATGTCTTAGAGGCAGAGTTAATACTTGAATAACAAATCAAACTTCAGCATGACCTGAAAAGCTGAGCTGACCCAACTCAGTGGAATTCAAATGGTCAGGCAGTGGTGGAGGCCAAGCAGCAAAGTCACAGAGCACAGTGCACAGGCAGCAAGGTCTGGAGTCCTGGCCGACTGAGTCAGAATGATTTTGTGCTATAATGATGATACCTAATGTTTTCAGGGTGCATACCATGAACCAAGCACTTAATAAGTGCTGTATATGTATATATTTTACACATATATACACTTATATACTGTATATATAAACACACATGCACATCCACAAATATATGGAACTTGATATGGTTTGGCTGTGTCCCCACCCAAATCTTATCTTGAATTGTAGCTCCCATAATTCCCTTGTGCTGTGGGAGGGACCTGGTGGGAGGGAATTGAATCATGGAGGTGGGTCTTTCCTGTGCTGTTCTCATGACAGTTAATAAGCCTCACGAGATCTGATGGTTTTATAAGGAGGAGTTCCCCTACACAAGATATCTCTTTTTTGCTGGCCACCATGTAAGACATGCCTTTGTTCTTCCCTTGCCTTCCACCATGATTGTGAGGCCTCCCCAGCCATGTGGAGCTGGGAGTTCATTAAATCTCTTTTTCTTAATAAATTACCCAGTCTCGGGTATGTCTTTACCAGCAGCATGAAAACAGACTAATACATAACTATTTTAATTTTCCCCAAAGGCATAAACTCAGCTTGGAGAGTGAGCAGGTTGCTGAAGATTACACAGTATGCTTTGAATTCAGGCAGTCTGAGTCCACAGCCTGCTCTGCCATCATTACAAAGCACTGATGAATACAAAAGTGGCACTCAGCTTTCTTTAATGCCCTCTGTAGTGAGCCGCTGCCCTGAGAATGTCACAGGACCCAATACGTAAGGTTCCCAAGGAAACGTCCACAAGTGAATGTGTGCCATGTGTCGCCCACCCCCCGAAGCTCAGTACGGGCCATGCTTAGATCTCCTTTTACTTCACTAACCTCAAGTCCACCCCCAGGGGCTGCCCATGCTGATAAACATGCTGACACCACTTCTTGGATGACAGGGAGAGAGCATTGCTGATGTCTAGGTTGGAGAAGTTAGAGAAAGGGTATATAGGAAACCTCAGAAATGTTTCCAAATATTCCCAAAGTTACACACAACAGAAGGAATGCATCTTTTCCATGGTGGCCTCGTGGGCAGAGATAGCAAGAACCAAGGAGTAGAAATGGTAGGGAAATTTCACTTTCACACAAAAAGCAACTTTTCCACAATTGCAGTTGCCTTCAGATACATAACTAACTATGAGTGGCAGGAAAGCTCTCCAAAACCCCGAAATCTGCTAAATCCAGACACGGTCAAGCAAACACTTGCTGAGAAACCCAGGAATGTCTTAGGGGAATTCCAGGGAAGGAGGCCGACTGGGTCCTTTTCCAGCTTGTCCTCATCTCCGGAAGCTTTTTTGGATCAAAGTTGTAAGCAGAATGAGGACAGGGACCATGGCAATGATAACATATGCATCCCTATCTACCCAGAGCTCAAGAAACCACCCTTAAGTGAGCAAATAAATGGAAAACACCCTTTCTATAGACAGGATAGTGCAGGGCAAGGACATAGCTGCTGGATCCAGGCTGCCCTAGACTTGAATTTATCTCCGCCAACCACCAGATCTGAGGCCTTGGTCCAGCTCCCACACCTTCTGTCCTTTTTTCCTCCTGTACAATGGGTCCAATGATACTACCCACCTTATCGGGGTTAAGTGAAATGTTCTTTTTTTTTTTGAGACAGAGTCTCGCTCTGTCACCCAAGCTGGAGTGCAGTGGTGCAATCTCAGCTCACTACAACCTCCACCTCCTGGGTTCAAGCGATTCTCCTGCCTTAGCCTCCTGAGTTGCTGGGACTACAGGCGTGTGCCAACACACCTGGCTAATTTTTTGTATTTTTAGTAGAGCCGGAGTTTCACTGTGTTAGCCAGGATGGTCTTGATCTCCCGACCTGGTGATCCACCTGCCTCAGCCTCCCAAAGTACTGTGTTTATAGGTGTGAGCCACCACACCCAGCCTAAATGAAATATTCTGAGTAAAGGCCTTAGGACAGAGCTGGGAGAAAAATGTAGTGTTCAGTGACTATTAGCCCTTCTTTTTTGTTTCATTTTCAAATGTCTTCTTCTTTGCCCATCTCCCCATAGACCTCAGACTGTGCCCTTCTGGAGAGCAAGTCTTCTGTGTTATGCACCTTCGTTTCTGCAGTCCCAATACCTGCAAGGTGTTTCATGGGAGTTTCCTGAATGCACACATGAGTAAATGAGGGACAGATGGATAAGAAGAGAGACTGCCCTGCTATGTTCCAACTCAGTTGGAATCTGTCTCTGGGATTCTTGGTTTTTTTTTCTCCTGAAAAGCCTGAAACAACTCTGATTTATCTAGTTTTATTGTTCATTTTGTTCTCCTACCCTGTAGTGTGGGCTAGAGGGACATTCACTGTAATGGGACTCCACCACCAGGGATCAAGGTCTTCAATACTGAAGGCTGTCATCGAAGCATGCCATCACACCTAGGGAACTGCTAGCCAGACTCTCCTATGAATGTAATAGTTAATTTTCAATAATTGGTTACTCACTGATTAAAGAGTCTTAATTAGGTTCCTCTCTGATTTACCTTGGATCCTGACCTCCCGAATAGGATAGTGTCAGGTACGTGTCACTGTTGAACAGCAACCGTGGAACAGTCTTCTGTTTAGATTCTAAGTGCTCTGAGCTCTTAGCCGGGGAAGTTGGTGATTCTGTTTAGTGGGACTGTTTTTCTTTGTTTCTCTTGAAGTAGAGATGCAATGTGAAAACTTTACTCATGCAAGAACGAGGCATGTCAAGGAAGAAAAACGTGAAATGTGGTGGGAGAACACTGGGTGTCCTTGCAGTCCCTCCCCATGTGATAACGATGGCAGTGCAGCTGTAGGTGGCAGTGCAGCTGTAGATGGTAGCATGACTGCAGATGGCAGCATGAACGTAGATGTTAGCACCACTGTAGATGGCAGTGTGGCTGTAAATGACAGTGCGACTGTAGGTGGTAGTGCGGCTATAGATGGCAGCATGGCTGTAGGTGGTAGTGTGGCTGTAGATGGCCGTGCGACTGTAGGTGGTAGTGTGGCTGTAGATGGCAGTGCAACTGTAGATGGCAGTCTGAAGATGGCAGTGCAGCTGTAGATAGTAGTGCGACTGTAGATGGCAATGCAGCTGTAGAGTAGATGGTAGTGTGACTGTAGGTGGCAGTGTGGGTGTAAATGACAGTGTGGCTGTAGATGGCAGTGCAACTGTAAATGGCAGTGCGACTGTAGATGGCAATGCAGCTGTAGAGTAGATGGTAGTGTGACTGTAGGTGGCAGTGTGGGTGTAAATGACAGTGTGGCAGTGTGACTGAAGATGGCAATGCAACTATAAATGGCAGTGTGACTGTAGATGGCAGTGCAGTTGTAGATGGTAGTATGACGGTAGATGGTAGTGTGACTGAAGATAGTAATGTGACTGAAGATGGTAGTATGACTGTAGGTGGTAGTGTGACTGTAGGTGGTAGTGTGACTGTAGATGGTAGTGTGACTGAAGATAGTAATGTGACTGAAGATGGTAGTATGACTGTAGATGGTAGTGTGACTGAAGATGGTAGTGTGACTGTAGATGGTAGTGTGACTGAAGATAGTAATGTGACTGAAGATGGTAGTATGACTGTAGATGGTAGTGTGACTGTAGATGCTAGTGTGACTGTAGATGCTAGTGTGACTGAAGATAGTAATGTGACTGAAGATGGTAGTATGACTGTAGATGGTAGTGTGACTGAAGATGGTAGTGTGACTAAGGATGGTAGTGTGACTGAAGATGGTAGTATGACTATAGATGGTAGTGTGACTGAAGATGGTAGTGTGACTGAAGATGGTAGTGTGACTGTAGATGGTAGTATGACTGTAGATAGTAGTGTGACTGAAGATAGTAATGTGACTGTAGATGGTAGTATGACTGTAGATGGTAGTATGACTGTAGATGGTAGTGTGACTGAAGATAGTAATGTGACTGTAGATGGTAGTATGACTGTAGATGGTAGTGTGACTGAAGATAGTAATGTGACTGAAGATGGTAGTATGACTGTAGATGGTAGTGTGACTGAAGATGGTAGTGTGACTAAGGATGGTAGTGTGACTGTAGATGGTAGTGTGACTGAAGATGGTAGTATGACTATAGATGGTAATGTGACTGAAGATGGTAGTATGACTGTAGATGGTAGTGTGACTGAAGATGGTAGTGTGACTGTAGATGGTAGTGTGACTGAAGATGGTAGTGTGACTATAGATGGTAGTGTGACTGTAGATGGTAGTATGACTGTAGATGGTAGTGTGACTGAAGATGGTAGTGTGACTATAGATGGTAGTGTGACTGTAGATGGTAGTGTGACTGTAGATGGTAGTGTGACTGAAGATGGTAGTGTGACTGTAGATGCTAGTGTGACTGAAGATGGTAGTGTGACTATAGTGCCTCAGGTCTGAGCACCTAACATTTCCACACTAAACAAGGAAGAGGGTTGGCTGCATGAGACTGCAGAATAGAAGTGGAATAGAAAGCTTTTATTTCATCTGGCCAGCCTGCCCTATATCCATGGGGTTACGTTGACATGAACTGGGACTTCCAAGCAGGCCCAATCGCCATAAACCTTAGCAGCTGGGTTTCCTGCTGATTTGAACAGCAACTTGGATTTTGTCATTATTTAATTCAAAAGAATAGGAGTGAATTGGGTCGGTCACGTAGGTGTTCTACGTTCTGATGCAGCCTGTCCTGGTGAAACCATCAGTCTGTAACTCTCTCAACACAACTCTGAGATTCAGCGTTGATTGGGTCACTGGGACCAAGGGTCACTGATTCCTTTTGCAGCCTGTGATTTTTAGACAGAATGCCTGCTGTACTCTTAGCCTCCTTAAATGTTTAGTAAGATCTCTGTCTAATGCTCTCCTCGTACTAAACCTGGGTTTTCAGTTCCTTCCAGGTCTCTGTGGAAAACTGAAGATTCATGTGCGCTTTCAGAAAAGAGGTTCCAAGGAAAAGGGCAGCCATTTAGTTTTCACAAGTCTGGGCAATGAGCGATTTCGAGCTTCCGTCCTTGGCTGACATCATGAACACCAGTGCTGCTGGCCTCTATCACAAGAACGGTGGGACTTCGTGCTTAGCCTTCCTGGGGAAGGGCCTGTCCCTGGGTCATGTCCCCACTGACCACAGGAGGAAGAGATGGCGTGAGGATCCTGGGGGGTCTGGCTCTGCGTCCACTCATCTCTGTGTGGATGCCTCCTGTCTCCTGGGTGATAACCGGTCACCCGAATGTGTCCTTGGCATCATTCCTGGCTTCTCCTGCTGCTTGATAACCCCTCTGGCTGCACGGAGCCCAGGACGGAGAAGGAGAGGCCTCATTCTCCCGGGGGGATGCAGGCTGAGACCACCCATTCTCTGGATCAGAATTTCGTGTTGGGGAGGTCCCTCCAGGGAAGGACAGTGAGCTGACACTGTGACATTGCTCAGGATGGAGGCCCAGGGCAGACAGCATCACCAGCTGCCACAGGAGTCGGGTTTCCAGAGGGGCTGTGTCACCAGCCCTGGTGACGCCACGTCGATGTGCCTTTTGACACATTCCTGTGGAGTGTCTGAGGAAAAACAGGGCACACGCATTCCTGATAAGATTGCACCAAATGGCCAGGGCGGGGGCTCCCAGCCTCCCTCTGTCTCAGTTGGGGGCAGAGGGGCAGGGACAGCCAGGAGAAGGCCGAGCCAGATGCTGCTGGGTTTCCCCAGGACTCCGCCCCACTGACGTCTTAGTTAAACTTCTTCACCTGAGCCTCTCTTATGGCGTGGTTGAGTCACACATGAGAGGTTTTTTTCTGCCTGGAGGGGCTCTTCTTATGGGAGAACAGGGGTGCGAGGTGTGTGGTGTGACTCTCAGGGATGCGTCTGGACTCTATCATGTCTAAGTGTCCCCAGGGCCAGAGCACTGGGGGCGGGAGGCTGTGGTTTATCAAGCACCTTCTGCCAGCTGAGGCCGTGACTTTGTGTCCCTCCCTGGAGAAGGCTTCAAGGTCAGCCTCTTCTTCCTTTGGTCCTGAGCTTGCCCTGTCTCCTCCTCATTCCCCATGTCCACATGAAAGGGCAGTGTTCACAGGTGGGTTGGTCTGAGATTGAAATAGCAAGGCCTGGGATTTTCTGTTTGAGTAGCCCCCTCGAGTCAGCCTCAGAGGAGCCCAGACCTCCTGGATGGCTTTCGGTGAGCCTCCCAGTGGGCACGACACTCGCCACCAGATGCTGCATGGACTCAGCTTCCACATTGCCACGGGTACGGCCTGGTCCTTGCACTACCAGGGGCAAGGAGGGACGCTATGCCTGGTGGGGTGAGTACTCTATCTCAAGACAAAGCAGTTCTCCAGTGTCTGCCCCACTTTTCTAGAAACCTGGGAGTCCAGCCCAGTGCATTGGCTGGAAGGAGAGGAGACGCCTCCTGTTCCAGCTCAGGGCGCTCTGCGTACCCCACTGCCTGCCCCAGCCCTGGTGCTCCGGGGGGCCCCAGTGCCATAGATGTGCTTCAGGGGGAGCAACTGGGGCTGTTCCAGAGGACCAAAATGGGCAGAGACCCTAAAGATATCCATGGATTGACCCCTGCTCTCTGTGGTCCCTGCCTAGCTGGCCTCCCCTCCTCACACTCTCCACAGTTCTCATGCAATGCAGCACCTCTAAAAATGCTGTCCTAAAAATGTGTGCTTTGGAACAGCAGCTTCCTCCTCTCCGACCAAGTTCGGGCCCCTTCTACCCTTCAGTGGCTGTAGGCAGTCGGTGAGGCCCCTGGATGGGGTGGGCCGAGGGCAGGGCAGGGCGCTGTGGGCTCCGGGCAGACACACCAACCTGTTGTGTTTGGAGATGCACCTGGGAGTGTGCTGATATCTGTGTGGAGGACCACGGGTCTGTTCATCCCCCAATGGCTGCACCCCGGGAGGCTGCAGCGTGTACTATTCAACCCCCACACCACAGTTATTCTTGTATCTGCCTCGCCGCTGGCCTTGCTGCCCACGACTCCCTCAGGTCAGCCCCAAGTCTCTGTCAAACTTTCATCCTCCACAATTCTGCGCAGCCTGTAAATGCTTAAAAAACATTGCAGAACAGGTGAGTCACATTACAGAAAGGAAGCAACCTGGAAAAGCACAGACATTCCCTCCGCTTCTGCACCTGTTAAAGTAAGGGAGGGGCATAAGGGGGTGGGACCTGCACGAGGTGCAGCTGATGGAGATGTAGTCTTTGGGAAAAGCCCTGGCTCTGAAATGGCAAAGGCCGCGTGCCTGGGTAAAAGAAAAATGTGTCTGATCCAGAGATGGCCGCCCTGCCCCAAAGGCTGTCATGCTGCCATCCAGTTATCTCTTCTGCAGTGATAGAATGGGCTTGACCTAAAAATTCAGTGACAGAAAAATGTCATCTAATGCTGCTTAGTGAAGTCGGGCGGTCAGCGGATGAGGGCAGAAGGTCACTGGTCTTTGACAGAACTCGTGGACAGCGAAATAACAAAACAGGGTTCAGGCTGCATGGTCAGCAACAGAGACAAACAATTCGTCCAAAATAAACAAGTGAGCTCCCAGCAGAAGCCTGTGAATCTCCCGTTCTGCTCAAACCACACACATGTGGCCCGCAGAGGAGCCTGCAGAGGCCCCCGGGGCACTCAAGAGGCGGAGCGTGAGACCCAGGCCACCAGCTGTCCTCCCTGTCAGAACAAAAGGTTCATGGAAACGGCCAGGAGGACACAGCGAGGGGAACCGAATGCCAACGGCATTTCCTGGATCTTTTGCACCATAGTCTAAGCATTTAGAGGAAGCACCGTGAGTTTGCTGCCCTGGAAGCCAACGTGCTCCCCAGACACAAGAGGCAGGACTGCAGGCCTCACCCCACAGCTTAAGAGGCTGTGTTGGGACACATCAAGGAAGGAAGCCTTCAGTGACACAGAACCTGGCTGACTTACACACCCGCTGTCTAAAGACGGGGTGCTGGCTGGTGAACTCGAGCGACTCACGGCAGACCCGGAGTGAAAGTCATGGGTCTGTACCTGTGTGGAGTCCTCCATGACTGGGCTCGCAGAGACCGAGCTGGACTGCGCTCTGCCCACCTCAGTGCCCACCCCAACCCTGGTGCTCCAGGGGCCCCCCCATGCCACAGACACACGTCAGGGGGTCAACTGGGGCTGTTCCCAAGGACCAGGAGGGACAAATGCCCTAAAGATGTCCATGGTTTGACCCCTGCTCTCTGTGGGCCCTGCCTGGCTGGCCTCCCCTTCTCACACTCTCCACAGTCCTCATGCAATGCAGCACGTCTAAAAAGGCCGTCCTGAAAATGTGTGCTTTGGGGAAGAACAGCTTCCTCCTCTCTGAGTGGAGAGGGCTGGCCCAATGAGGTATGATTTTCATTGCGGTAAAATGTGCATCACATAACACTGGGGCCCTTGTCGCCGTTTTTAATTGTACACTTTGGAGGCATTATGTGCGTTCATCGTCACCACCTTCCACCCACAGAGCTTCTTCATCTTCCCAAACGGAAACTCTGCCCTCAGTAAACCCTCCCTCCCCTCCCGCAGCCCCTGGCACCTGCCTTCTCTTCCCTGTCTCCGTGAACCTGTCAACTCTTTGGACCCCACCTAAGTGGAGTTGGGCAGGATTTGTTCTCAGTGACTGGCTCATGTCACTCAGCAGCCGGAAGGCTCATCCGCGCCGCAGCCTGTCCCAGAATCTCCCTCCCTCTAACGCTGGTTAATATCCTGCTGCACAAAAAAACCAAACAGGATGATAGTTTGATACCCGAAATCCACTTGAAAATTGGTAAGAAAATGGGTCTGGCCATGTTTTGCTTATTTTCCCCACAGTCTCTCCTGACCCCGTGTTGCGTCCTAGTGCAGAATATGCACAAACTCACAGGTTTGTGGAAATGAAACCTTGTATTTCCAGTGTCGGAGGGGAAGGGGCTTCTGGGGGAGGTCCTGAGCCTCCTGCCGCCTGGAAGGTCTTCCAGTGTCAGATCCCCAGCAGGGACTCACCCAGACAAGCGCGTCCCCACCTCCGAGACGGGGCAGTGTCAGGAGGGGCCCTGGGTCCTGTAGTTCAACCAATCCTGACACTGTCCACCTGGAATGAGTGCCAGACCCACAGGCTGAGGGCTCAGTCCCACGAGAAGGCCCCCACTTCAGGTGCCAATCGCAAGCCCCTGTATCTCTGACCGGCTGGCTCTATGTACATCAGGGTTCCTAAGACCCTCTCCTTGGGTTTGGTTAATTCGCTAGCTCGGCTCACAGAACTCGGGGAAATGCTTGACTTATGTTTACCCCTTTATTGCAAAGGGCACAGATGAACGGGCCAATGAAGCAATGTGTAGGTGAGGACTGGGGGAGGGGGTGAAGCTTCCCTGCGCTCCGCAGGTGCCACCCTCCACAGGGCCAGCTACCCTGAGGCTCCTCTATCCCAGCCTTCTTGGGTTTTTATGGAGCCTTCATTACAGAGCTGTGATTGATTACATCATTGGCCATGGGTGACCAACTCAGCTTCGGCCCCAGTTGTCCTCCTGGAGATTGGGGTGGGCCTGAACGTTCCCAGTGGTCATACGGGGAGAATGACATGCATGTACACAAGCGACACACGGTGGGTGCCACTTGTACTTCAAATGCATCTACTTGTTTTATTCTCATCACAGCCTCAAGAGGGAGGGCATTATTATTACTATGTCCATTTTACAGCTGAGGCACAGAGAGGTTAAGTCAGTTGCCCAGTGTCACACAGCCAATGAGAAATTCTTCAAATTACAGGCCCAGGGGGTGGTGACCAGGTGAGCAGAGCAGAGAATCCAGGACGGTGGCCAGAGGCAGGAGCAGAGCTGGGGAGCAGGCTTCAAGCTCATATTTCCAGTACCTCTGTGTGTGTGCACGTGTTATGTATGTGTGTGCATGTGTATGTGTGTAATTGTGAGCACACACATGTGTTTGCATATCCGTGTGTGTGTGCACGCACTACCCCTTTAAATTCCAGGATCTGAACCTTGGTGGCTTGGGGGATGGGGATCAGCAGTGGAGGAGGAATCCAACCTATGTGTTGTACATTTTGAAGGAAACTAAGCTTGCAAGATTCAAGTGAAACACATAAGTCCTTTTCTCCTCAAATCCTCATGCTCAGTGTCAGCTGGACTTTGGATAAACTTCAGAGAAGAATTTAAGCTGAAACTTCCACAGTTCCCAAGGTTCCCAATCACTCATGTTTGTGTGGGAGGCTATTCGTTCTCTGAAGGAGACGTGATTGAAGAGGCTATGGAGGGCCAGGTTGCGGAACCCATCACCAGGCTCCCACGCAGAGGCCATTGCGGCAGTACTTCCCACAAACACAGGCAGGAAACATAGGCTCCCGAGGGCTCTGCATGCAGGTCAGAGGGTGCGGGGGAGGAGGGGCCTTGGGATAATAAAGGCCTTTTCCTGAAGCAGCTGTAGGCAAGTGTTTGCATAAATTAGACAGTGGTAGTAAGAATTACAGCAGCACGCCCTTCAGAATCTAACAGCTTCCCTTATTTTGAACAAACAAGAATGCTGGTAAAGGCTATTTTCTCTGCCTTTCTGTACAGTGCTCAGTCAGGCAGTCTGAGCTGGCCTGATCTTATCTCTCAGAAACACACACACATGTGCACAGACATGCACACATACACACACATGTCTACATGCACACAGAAGTATGCACATGTGCATACATGTAAACACGGGAAGACATTTGTGCACACAAGCACGCAATACACACATGCCTGTGCACACACGTATGCAAATATGCAAACACATGTGCTCACAAGCACGCACATATGCATGCGCACACATGTACATAACACGTGCACACACACACAGGTGCTGGAAGTGTGAGCTTGAAGCCTGCTCCCCAGCTCTGCTCCAGCCTCTGGCCACCGTCCTGGATTCTCTGCTCTCCTCGCGTGGTCACCTTCCCCTGGGCCTGTTCCCCAGTTTCTATCTGGGCTTCTCTTCTTCACATAGACTCTAGAATCAATCTGCACCCTGAGAGTAAGTTGCTCCTGACTCCATGTCAGTGGCCATTTCCCAGGTTCCGGTTTGTCTGAGACACGTCTGTTTGGGCACACTGTGACCTCATGATTGTATTCACAAGAGCCTGGTGGTATCTGTGGGCCACATTATCCCTGTCTGAAAGGCACGGCTAGATTCCTAGAGGCGTCTTCCCTGTAATGGTGTGGTAGGCATGGTTCTAGAATCCAGGCACGTGGACTGTCCTCCCCCGAGACTGGAAAGGGGTCCCATGGCAACAGGTTGTACATCATGGCAGTGCGTGAAGTACCTGGCTTTAAGCTCATTCAAAAAGGGGATGGCCCCATGTAAAGGGAGATCAGCTGGCAACCTCAGTGCTCCCTGAAATGTTAGTCACTGACTCCAGAAAGGGATGAGCAGGGACCCGAGGGAGAAGTGTTGACTTTGTCACAGCCGCTCTTCCTTGGTTGTTACCAAACATGGCAAACGCCTGGCATGACTCTCCCACAGGCCTGGCAGGAGTCACTGATGTATTTTGCTCCACATTTTCCACGCCAGGCAGGGCTAGGGCAATCTCTGACTCTCTTTTCATTCTCACATCTGACGTGCTCCCGGAGACACTCAGCCCTCAGCATCCTACACCTGCCAGCTCTAGAGATAACGTGCGTTTCCAGCAGAGGACACGCTGGAGGATGCACCGGCCACAGGAGGGAGGCGGATGTTTGCCGCATTCCAGGGCAGCGTCACTCCGTGGAGCTCCAGTTCAGACCGAAGGTTCAGGCGTGACTAGGAGGAGCCTCCCCGTCTCCACACACAAGCCATCCAGGCGCAACCTTTTATCTTCTTATGGGACTCGGCTTCTCAGCTTTGCAGAGCCCCCATAACATTGCTAAGAGAGTCAGTGCCAGGATTTTGGTTTCAAGGCCAGGATTTTGGTGCAGTTGAGCCTTCATAACCTCACCAGGTTTTTTCTTTTGGTTCACGTTTCACAACTTTCATAGAATATTTTAACTATTCCGTACAAAGTGAAAACAGTGCGTTCAGTTACAAATGTGTTCTAAGGTTAGGCTGAGCACTCTCCACAGGCCTGGTCAGTGTGGACACGGTGTTCCTGGCTGCCAGAGAGCGCTGTCACCCACTTGGAAACCCCACCCACCAGCTGCCAACCAGTCACTCACACCCAGGACCTTCAGACGGAAGAATGGTGGGTACAAGGCCATGGGATAAGTGCATCCCATGGGGTCTGCTATTGAGGAGGCTGCTGAGACGTGACCCTGAGAAGTGAGTGCCCCGAGTGAGGAAAAGCCTCTGGCCTCCTCAGGTATTGTAAACGGTCTTCGACTCGACAGAGGGAGACGGCGCAGCAGCAGGATCGGACACTCTTGGCTTGAATGTGGGTCAAACCCAGGCCCGAGCCCTGCCACATAGCCTGGGTGAGCACGACTTGCTTCATCACCTGTGTGTTTCTTTTCTTTCTTTGTTTAAATCTGTCTGATATACAGAAAGGAGAAGCAGGAGCTTATTTATAAAATGCAACAAGGAAGGAAAAGCTTGGAGTGAGATGAAGCAGAAAAACATAGCAGGGACAACCTAGAGGCCCACCGTGAGTAGAAATGTGCACATCGGAGGGACGTTCACACACGGCATGCGCTGGCCGCTGGGTTGGTTCTGCTAACATTTCTCAGCACCTGCACAGAAAGGGGAATGGTGAAGTATCCCATTTACGGTATCAGTGCCGTAAAAACAAATCTCTCGCGCCAGGAAGTTTTAGTTGTTCCCAGTTAGGAGGACAGAAGAGGCTTCCCTGAGGTTTTCCCACCTGGAGGTATGACTGTTACTTTCCTCAAGGCCTTGGGAGAAGCAACAGTTGGTGAAGTGTCGAGCACTGCACCTTGGAAAATGGCGATCTATGGAAATTGGCATCCTTTTCCCCTTGTATTACTCCTAGGGAACCTGACCAATGAGGAGGTTAAAGTTCACAGAAATTAACCAGTCACCAGCCTGAGGCAGAATCCAGAATGGCTCCAGAGCCTCTGCCTCTCCCCCAGGCTCCACTATGATGGCGGCACCAAAACGGGCAGCAGCAAAAGCATCACTGACACCATGAGGTCACCCTGCCGGTGAGGGACACTCTCAAAGCACACTCATCTAAAGGAACCAGTGTCTTAGAGTACACAGGTCGATAAGAAAGCACTAAAGAGTCTGGCTTGGTCCATTTTGTGCTGCAGTTATAGAACAGCACAGACTCGGTCATTGATAAATAAGAATGTATTTGGTTCATGGTTCTGGAGCCTGGGAAGTCCAAGGGTATGGTGCTATAGTGCTAGCCTTGGATCAGTCATCCGGTGAGGGCCTTCTTGTTGCACCAGCCTGTGGTGGAAAGTAGAAAAGCAAGAGAGCCCATGGGGCTGAGAAAAAGTGGGAGCTGAATGTATTCCTTTATTAGTAGTTCTTTCCCGAGATAACAGCATTAACCCTTCCTCTTAATACTGTTGAATGGCCTTTAAATTTCAGTGTGAGCTTTGGAAAGCAGAATTTAAGCCACAGCAGAGGTCAAGTGTCCATGTAGGCAGCACTTACCTGAATGGACATTTTTTACCATCCAGACTGGGCTTGAGAATCAATTCAGGGCCCCTCTCCCGAAGAGAAAGGGGAGAAGGTAGAGAGGAAGCCCCGCAGGATTCCCGCTGTCTGGACCTCACCATCTCCTAGAGACGCGCACCTCCATTTGCAGGAGCATGAAGGTGAGTCACTGTGACAATCCAAGACAGAGAAAGGGTTGCAAAGTGTAAACTACCTCCAATACGTGAAGGCCGACAAACTACTCCACCTCAGTCTGAAGGTAACGGAGACTCGGAATAACCCAGCCCAGAAGGGGAAAGGAGACTTCAAAGTGCCATCCCCCAAAATAGGTGCAAATGAAATGCAGACTCAGAATCAAGTTTTAGGGAAACACACCACCTGTGCCAGCTGAATGTCTATAAATTGCATGCAGTGTTTTCAAATCAGTCATCTGGCCATTGAATGCTCTAATGAGAATTTATAATAATTCAGTAAAGGCAACCTTTGAGGTGAGGAGGAAAAACAAGTCTGTGGTTTTAAAAGAAAATCCTATTAGAAGCAGTTAATGAAATTGAATTGAGACTTGCAAGTCACAGTATTTATAAAGTGCCTACTGTGTGTCAAGGACTTGCTAAGTAGGCCAGGCATGGTGGCTTATGCCTGTAATTCCAGCACTTTGGGAGGCCAAGGCAGGTGGATCACCTGAGGTCAGGAGTTCGAGACCAGCCTGGCCAACATGGGAAAACCTTGTCTCTACTAAAAATACAAAAATTAGCTGGCCATGGTGTTGTGTGTGTGTGTATCTACGTGTGTGTGCTACTGGAGATAGTGTGTTGTGTGGTGATGGAGATGGCATGTGTGTGTTGATGGAGATCGTGGGTGTGTGGTGGTGGAGGTGGTGTGTATTGTGTGTGTGTTGATGGAGATGGTGTGTGTTGTGTGTGTGTGTCTGTGTGTGTTATTGGAGATGGTGTGTTGTGTGGTGATGGAGATGGTGTGTGTGTGTGTTGAAGGAGATGGTGGTGTGTGTGGTGATGGAGGTGGTGTGTGTCTGTGTGTGTGTTATTGAAGATGGTGTGCTGTGTGGTGATGGAGATGATGTGTTTGTGTGTATTCATGAAGATGGTGTGTGTTGTGTGTGTCTGTGTGTGTGCTGATTGAGACGGTGTGTGTGTGTGGTGATGGAGGTGGTGTGTGTTGTGTGTGTGCCTGTGTTGATGGAGGTGGCGTGTTTGTGTTGATGAAGATGTGTGTCTGTGTGTGTGGTGATGGAGGCAGTCTGTGTGTGTGTGTGTGTTGATGGAGATGGTTTGTTGTGTGTGTGTCTGTGTGTTGATGGAGATGGTGTGTTGTGTGTTGATGGAGATGGTGTGTGTGTGGTGATGGAGGTGGTGTGTGTTGTGTGTGTGCCTGTGTTGATGGAGGTGGCGTGTTTGTGTTGATGAAGATGTGTGTCTGTGTGTGTGGTGATGGAGGCGGTCTGTGTGTGTGTGTGTGTTGATGGAGATGGTTTGTTGTGTGTGTGTCTGTGTGTTGATGGAGATGGTGTGTTGTGTGTTGATGGAGATGGTGTGTGTGTGGTGATGGAGGTGGTGTGTGTTGTGTGTGTCTGTGTGTGTGTTGATGGAGATGGTATGTTGTGTGTTGATGGAAATGGTGTGTGTGGTGATGGAGATGGTGTGTGCTGTGTGTGTGCCTGTGTTGATGGAGGTGGCATGTTTGTGTTGATAGAGATGGTGTGTCTGTGTGGTGATGGAGGTGGTGTCTGTGTGTTGATGGAGATGGTGTGTTGTGTGTGTGTCTGTGTGTTGATAGAGATGGTGTGTTGTGTGGTGATGGAGGTGGTGTGTGTTGTGTGTGTCTGTGTGTGTGTTGATGAAGATGATGTGTTGTGTGGTGATGGAGGTGGTGTGTGTTGTATGTGTTTGTGTGTATTGATGGAGATGGTGTGTTGTGTGTTGATAGAGATGGTGTGTGTGTGTGGTGATGGAGGTGGTGTGTGTTGTGTGTGTCTGTGTGTGTGCTGATGGAGATGGTGTGTTGTGTGGTGATGGAAATGGTGTGTGTGGTGATGAAGGTGGTGTATGTTGTGTGTATTTCTGTGTGTGTGTTGATGGAGATGGTGTGTGTGTGTTGATGGAGATGGTGTGTGTGTGGTGATGGAGGTGGGGTGTGTCATGTGTGTGTTGATGGAGATGGTGTGTTGTGTGTGTGTTGATGGAGATGGTGTGTGTGTGTTTGTGGAGGTGGTGTGTATTGTGTGTGTGTTGTGTGTGTGTGTTGATGGAGATGGTGTGTGTGTGGTGATGGAGGTGGGGTGTGTTGTGTGTGTGTGTTGATGGAGATGGTGTGTTGTGTGTGTTGATGGAGACGGTGTGTGTGTGTGTTCATGGAGGTGGTGTGTGTTGTGTGTGTGTCTGTGTGTGTGTGTTGATGGAGGTGGCATCTGTGTGCTCTCGTGTGTGTGGGATGAGGGGTCAGGAGTGGGCTTTGCAGGACCTTTCCGGGGATGGCCGGCCAGGACCCTTCTGGGTGTGGGGCCGCCTGCAGTGGAAGGTGTGGCCTGGGGCGGCTCTGGCACTTGCTTGGCCTCTGGACACACCATTTCCATGAACACACACATACACCACCATCTCCATCCCCGCCCCACACCATCTCCAACAACACACATACACCACCTCCATCAACACACACACACAGACACGCACAACACACACTGCATGAGCACACACAACACACACCGTCTGCATGAACACACACACACACCATCTCCATCACCACACAACACACCATCGCCAATAACACACTCGTGGCTCTGAGCTCAGCTCCTCTGCACCCTCTGCCCGCCCTCCGTCTCTTTCCCCTAGGCAAAGGACAGGGGCTGGTCTGTCTGTCCTGTGGAGTCCACGCCTTCCTTAGGGGACTCCTGTGAGCCACTGTGCACAGCACGCGGCCCCCACGGTGGCCCCGCAGAGCCTCAGTCCGTCCCTTCCCCTCTGGGAGAGGCTGCGGGTTTCCAGAGCCTGGGGGGCCTGGGAGGCAGGGCCGGTGTGAGCTGCTGCATGTTGAAGGCTGCTGGAGGACTGGCAGCCACAGAGGCCCGCGCTCCAGCAGCCGGCACTGTCCCCAGGTTCCCGAGGGCAGAGCCACTGCCGCCGGTGCCACCCAGAACCCAGGCGGGCTCACGGGGCAGCGAGCAGGGACAGCTCAGGTAACACGGGCGGGGGCATCTCCCTGGGCACCTCTGACGCTCATCAGGGGATGGCCTGGGGTGCGCCTCGCTGGCGGGCGGCCTGAGGACTAAACAAGCATGGGAAAGTGCCCAGCCAGTGCCTGGGAGGCCCGCCTAGTGCCTCAGTTTACCCCTTCACGCCTCCTCACCAGCCACCTGAGATGGGCTCGGCAGAGGAGGGGCTCTGCCGGGTGTGGCTCCTCCTGGGCATCAGGATCTCAGCCCCGCGAGGCCCCGCGCCAGGCGACGGGCAGAGAGCGCGGAGAGGAGTGGGTCCTTTTCTCCAAGCCGGGAGGCATCGGGGTCCTGACAGTGGGTGCAGGAGTCGCGTGGTGGTTCTCCAGCTCCAGAGAGCGCAACGGCAAACGCAGCCTCCCGCAGCTGCCTCCCCAGGTCCGGGCTGGGAGGTCTGAGGGGTCCCGGGAGCGGCGTGGCCAGTGAGGCCTCTGGAGCCTCCAATCTCAGGTTGAGAAGCAGCGCCATTGAAACACGTTGAAGAGTTCGGGGATCGCGACTGCACCGCCCGTCAGTCACCACCTGCAGGCCCCGCACTTGCGCCAGTGATCGTGACCGTGGGGAAGGTCCAGATTTGCGAGCTCTGTGGCCTGAACGATGCGTCCTACAGATGAAGATGTCGCTCCTCTTCCTTCAGGCCCCTGCCCTCCACAGCGTCCGCTTTTCAGCTCTGAAGTTGTAAAATGTCTCTTCTCACCCTTCAGGCCACTGCCTTCCACGGCCTCTGCTTTTCAGCTCTGAAGTTGCATTTTTCCTGCACACACAGGCCACCATCGTCTGGAGCTTTTCGGGTAAATGAAATAAAAAATCATGCTGGGTTAATAACACTTTGGGTGAAAATTCTGAAATATGACGGGGTTACTTCTGCAGCTCACACACCAGCCCTGAGGGCGAGTCCAAAAGGCAGTTTCAAAAGTGCCGGAAGCCCGGAGCGGGGTTGGTGTGAGGAGCGCCTGCGAGGCTGCTGAGGCCGGAGAACGCCCATTAAAGAAACACTGGAAATCTGTCGATCAACAATCACAGGAATAAGGCTCTTTTCCAAAACTTCAACCTTGTTTCTAGGCAGCCGGTGACCCTCCCAGCCTCCAGGCACGGCCATGAAAAGTGAAATGTTTCTGGCTCTGAAGGACTTCCGAAGCAAGACAAGGGCCCCTTCGCCCCAAGATGCTGGGAACTTGGATGGGATTAGTCCCCGGCTAATACTAGAAAGTGCATTTTTAGATCAGGAGGAGAGTGTGTGGGAGGAAGTGGGAGGGAGGGTTGGGCGCTGGAGCAGTGCTGGTAAATGTTTAACAAGTGGCTCTCCAGAAAAAAAAAAAAGCACCTATGAGAATACGTGTTATAAATCTTTGATAGAAAGGAGGCAAGTTGTGCAACTTCCAAATAGAAAGCCACCTATGACACTCACTGCACACTCCGAGCAGCCAGCACCTGCCCACAGGTCATTTTGGTGGTTTTTGCCCAGCTTTCACATCTGCAGACAGTCTCTGGGTGCAATCCTCCCATGGTGTGGTAACCAGGCTACTTTCAACCTGCTCACTTTTCTCCATGCGTTCATTGTTAAGCTGATATGATCTCCTAAATGGTTCCTCATATCACCTCATACACACTTTATTGATTAAATGAAAGCTGTCAGTTTCAGCACTACCAACTGTGAGTGGCCCACTTTAGCTTCTTGTGTAGTTGCAGGGGTGGGAACAGTCCTTAATTCTGCATTTTCTCACCATGGCTGTGACTAACCAGTTTGAAAAATTCCCCAGAAGTTACTAATTGGCTCTTAGGAGCTGGTGCAAGCAGGATCCAGCACATCCTGGGATGGGTGGCCAGGCCAGGACCAGCGCTGTTATAGAATGCCCTGGTCTATTTAGGGTTGCCCCATTAGAAATTGATTTTGGAATTTTCTGGACTCCTTTGATCTTGGAGATGACATCACCGATGTCCAGGAGATGAGGAGCACGTTGGGTAAAGTGCACATTTCAGGAAGTTGGATGGATTTAGGACATCAGAAAAAGATTGACCTTATGGTTCCCTTTCTAGTTTAACTCTTCACAATTTTTAACTGAAAGGGCCTTCTTACGATTTAGAAAGAGAATGGACCCATCGGGGGCCCCTTTGACCCGGTATGAATTGTTCAGCTCATTTAATAAATATTCATATTGGAACTAACTCCTCTGGCATTCGCTTTAATCTTTCTCTATTAAAAAGAATTCCACAGCACTCAGAGAAGAGAGAGGAATTTAAATATTTCTTTTTCCACACAACCCAAATTCATCTGACTAGCATGCTGTTTCACAAGTTTAGAACACGCCTGGAGCCCACATGCAGTTATTTTAAGCCGCTGGCTTCTCTTTCTTTGTAAAATCCCTGTCTGGACCCACTATTACCCACCTTCACCAGTTCTAACTGGGCAGGTCTCAGGTAGCCACAGTTCACCTTTTGACTTTTTGTTATTATAGAATCAGTCAGTTTTGAAATCTGGTTCATTTGGAATGCATAGATATTTGTCACCTTGCTTTCTGTTAACAGATGAACAAAGTTTCCAATGAATTAATGGAATGAGAAATAGAAATATCGATATAAGCATTACTTTATGTATATTACTTATATATTATTTTACAAGGTTTATATATAAATATATATGTGTGTATACGTGTGTGTATGGGCATGTGTGTACATAAAGGTATATATGTGTGCATGTATATATAAATGAATATATATGTTTGTATATATGTATGTGTGTGTATGTGGGTATGTATATGTATATAAGTGTATGTGTGTATATATAAATGAATATATATGTGTGCATATATGTATGTGTATGTGGGTGTGTATATGTATATAAGTGTATGTGTGTATATATAAATGAATATATATGTGTGTATATATGTATGTGTGTGTATGTGGGTATGTGTATACGTATATAAGTATATGTGTGTATATATAAATGAGTACACATGTTTGTGTATATATAAATGAACATGTGTGTATATAAATGAATACATGTGTGTGCATATGTATGTATATGTATATGTGTGTGTGTGTGCATGTGTATATATGAATATATGTGTGTGCATATGTATGTAATGTGTGTATATGTATGTGTGTGTATGTTTATGTGTGTGTATATAAATGAATATGTGTGTATGTATGTATATGTGTGTATATGTGTATATACATAAATTAATGCGTGTGTATGTATGTATATGTATGTATATGTGTATATATAAATGAACATGTGTGTGCATATGTGTGTACATGTGTACATATATGTGTATATGTGTGTATATATAAATGAACACGTGTCCATATGTATGAACATGTGTGTATATATATGTGTGTATATAGAAATGAATATATATGTGTGTGTGTGTGTGTATATGTGTGTGTGTATGAGTGTGTGTGTGTGTGTGTGTATCTACACTTCAGCTTGATTGCCAAGCTGCTCTGCCATCCTGTCAACCTCATCATGCAGGAGCAAGAGGAGGACATGTCTTCCCAGGGCACTGAGCCCCTTCACAGACCAGCTCTAAAGCAGTGATTGAACACAGGCCCAAGGAGAGGAGCAAGGAGCCTGGCCCCAGTCCTCAGGCCATGTATCAATCAGGATTGAGTTTGGCTGCAAGTGGCCATTGCACACACACGCACACACACACTCACACACACACCCCACTGTCTTAAAACCACAGGGCAGCAGCCTGGGACTGCAATTCAGCTTCAGGGTACGGGCTCCTTTGTCTCACTGCTGGGTCAACCTCAATGGCTTCCAGCTCTCAGTCTGAAATGGCAGCCCAAGCTGGGGCCTGCACTCTGGCACTGCAGCCAGAAGAAGGGAGGTAAGCCCTGCGAGCCACTCTTGAGGACACCCCTGCACAGTGGTCCCCCTGTATCCTCGGGGAGTGCGTTCCAAGACCCCCCATGGCCTCCTGACACAGCCGTACTCCCAGACCCACTTGCTGTCTATCAGAACACGCTTCCGTGCATGTCTTCCACCCACAAATTCAATGCCTTTTTTTAACTTAACTAAGCACTCACCATGCACTGCTGCTGTAACTCTTGCATTCTGAGATGCAACAGCAAAACCAACACAAATTTCTTTTCCTTTATAGTTTCACTGATAGGAGATTCATTCCTACTATAGATCTTAGTAGCCTCAGCATACGATTCTTTCCTTTGCTTATTGAGAACTGACATCTTTTCACTTCATGGCTTCTTCTTCTTGGCAGAACCAAATGGCCAGTCCCTTGCAGCCACTACTGAGTGAACCAGGAGTGACCTGAACAATGGGAGACTTGAACTGGGAGACGTTGACAGTTGATCTGATAACCAAGGTGACTACAAAGTGACTCATGGGCAGGGAATGTCCACAGTGTGGATCCGCTGGACAAAGGGAGGACTCATCTCTGGGGAAGGAGATGAGGGACAGTGAGAGTCCTCATCACACTACTCAGAACAGTGTGCAATTTAAAATGTGTGGATAGCTGACTTCTGGAATTTTCCATTTAATATTTTGGGGCCTCCGTTAACAGGAACCCTGGAAATTGAATCCGTGGTGGGGGGACTACTGTAGTTGTTAACCACACCTTAACACACCTCTGACCATACTCAGTGTCTTAGTCGATTCAAGCTGCCACGATGAAGTACTGCAGACAGGTGACTTCAACAAGGTGAATTTATTTCTCACAGTTCTGGAGCCTAGAAGCCCAAGATCCAGATGTCGCCATGGTCTGGTGAGAACTTGGTGAGAATCAGGTGGTCCGTTTCTCCTGCCTGTGATCGCAAATGGCAGCCTTCCTGCTGTGTCCTCACATGGCCTTTCCTCAGGGAGGCAGAGAGAGAGAGAGACAAGCTCCGGACTCTTCCTCTTTGATAAGGACCCTAATCACATCATGGGGACCCACCTGCATGACCTCATCTAAACCTAGTTCCCCCTCCAAAGGCCCACCTCCAAACACCATCCCACTGCGAGTAGGGCTTGAGCTTTGGAATTTAGGAGGACCCAGTTCAGTCCACAGCCCTTAGCTGCAGGGAAGGTGAGTAAGTGTGTCAGGCCATTCTCACATTGCAATAAAGAAATACCTGAGACTGGGCAGTTCATAAAGAAAACAGGTTTAATGGTCTCACCATTCTGCAGACTGTACAGGAAGCATGGCGGCTTCTGCTTCTGGGGAGACCTCAGAGAGCTTTCAATCATGGCAGAAGGTGAAGTGGGAGCTGGCGCCTCACATGGCAGAAGCAGGAGGAAGAGAGGAACGTGGAGGTGCTACACACTTTCAAACAACCAAATCTCACAGGAACTCACTCACTATCACCACTCAGTACCAAGGGAGAAATCCACCCCCATGATCTAATTACCTCCCACCAGGCCTCCCCTCCAACACTGGGGATTACAATTTAACATGAGATTTGGGCAGGGGTGCAGACCCAAACCATGTCAGCAAGCTGTCTGCTTTTCCAGGATTTCATGTGTCCAGCTATGCTATGGAACCTGAGTATTAAGGAAGAAGGAAGAACGAGCCTCCACAGGTGGCCCCGGGAGCTGTAATCCTGCGAGTCTAAAATTCCACCTCCACTCCCTGCTGAGCGCAGTCCCAATTCTCCCTCTGTGGATGAATGGAGCAGCATGGTTTTTTGTTTATTTTAATTAATTAATTAATTTTAATTAGACATTTCCAATTTTTATGCTCCAACCATACGTGGAGTTGCCAAATGCCTTTCTGTACATATTTTCAGTTACTAGGAGTTTTTTGTTTATTTATTTATTTATTTATTTATTTATTTTAGTTTAAATGTGTGACATCTAAGGGGGAACCTACTAAGCCAGATTGAGGAGACAGTATTAGAGATCCTGGTATAACTACATTGATGACATGAATTATAGATAATTGAATTATTTGGAGGCATTGCTTTCTCTCTCTATTTTCCAGTATAAATTCTGTGTCTACATCTAGCAAACATCAGTATAAACTATATTTAAAAATAATGGCGTGTCACATAATCTTTCCATAATTTAAAAACAACCATTACCAAGATGAAAATGTCATGAGAAAAAGCTTCAATCATAATTCAAAATTAAACAATTAACATAAAATAAACTTTTCCCATTGTATGGAATAGTTAAAATAATCTGTGTTTGTAATCACCTGTTTTTGAATAATCAGAAATAATATACCATGAAGATATTGTCAAGGGGAATTAAAATTAACTTAATTAGGTTACATTGAAAATACCACTAACTTTACTTAGATCTTGGTATTCTATGTTCGCATTACACCTTAACTTTGCAACATACCTGGTTCTGTGTGATTGCACTCATCTTTAAGAACATCAAGACTGCAACGTGTTCTTTTCAGTCTTGAGCAAAAGCACTCTTTTTAGTCATTAATTTGTGTACATGCTAGATTTTCACATTTATCTTTATTAAGTAAAATTATAAGCATTTTTTGTTTGGGTCTAGTGAGGTTTTAGAGGGATTGCTCTGTGTGCAGAGTTATTAATGGCAGGCAGCTCGAAGGGCTGTGAAGTTGGTGGGGGGTGCAGAAAGGGGGCACAGTGACAGGAGCCAGGTAGAGCTCAGCGACAAAGGTGGACCTGGGAATATCTGGATTCAGGTGTGTCTGTGGAGTCTGTGGAGCAAAGACTGTGGCTGGGTAAAATTATCTGAATATATTTTTACATGATGATGAGTGATAGAATAGTGCTTCTCTCAGTGATTGAGGGAAACTTGTCTCCAAACTTTCATTTCACTGGGTGTCCCCTCCATTTAAATAGTAACATGCAAATAACACCTCCTTACCCAGCTTTCTCCTCCATCTAGCTCAGATACCATCTCTACCTGGTAATTCAAGCTGGAAACTTCTCATTGCTCTTGTCTCTGACTCCTCCCTTCAAAGTTCTTTGACAATTTATCCATCCATCCATCCATCCATTCACCTGTCCATCTGTCCACCCATCAATCTATCATCCGTCCATCCATTCACGTGTCCATCTATCCACCCATCAATCTACCCATCCATCCATCCATTCATCCATCCACACGTCGATCTGTCCACCCATCTATCTATCCATCATCCATCCATCCATCCATCTACCTGTCTATCTGTCTACCCATCAATCTATCCATCCATCCCATCTATCCATCCATCCCATCCATCCATCCATCCACCCATCCATTCATCTACCTATCCATCTGTCCACCCATCAATATATTCATCCATTCCATCCATCCATCCATCCATCCATCCATCCATCCATCCATCTGTCCACCCATCAGTCCATCCATTCATCCATCCATGTGTCTATCTGTCTATCAACCCATCAATCTATCCATCATCCATCCATGCATCCATCCATCCATCCATTCATCCATCTACCTGTCCATCTGTCCACCCATGAATCCATCCATCCATCCATCCATCCATCCATCCATCCATCCATCTATCCATCCATCCATCCATCCACCCGTCCATCTGTCCATCCATTCATCCATCCATCCATGCATCTATCTGTCCACCCATCAATCTATCCATCATCCATCCATCCATCCATCCATCTACCTGTCCATGTGTCCACCCATCAATCTATCTATCCCATCCATCCATCCATCCATCCATCCATCCATCCATCCATCCGTCTGTCCATCCATCCACCCATCCATCCATCTGTCCATCTGTCCACCCATCAATATATTCATCCAATCCATCCATCCATCCATCCATCCATCCATCCATCCATCCACCCACCCACCCACCCACTAGGCATTTTCCAGCATCCACAATGTACATCAGCTGCTGGGGATGCAGTTATGAGCAGAAACAGATATCTACGATCATTGCTTATTTTGCTGTCTAGTGCAGGAGGCAGACAATCAGATAATCACACTAACCATTATTTAATTATAAATGATGAAAATTATTTTGAAGGAAAGGAGCATGATTCTATGAAAGAAAGGGACAGGAATCTCATGTGGATCGCCTCTCTGGAGGAAAAGGTGAATGACTGGGAGGAGGTAGGGGATGAAGCGGTGAGGAGCAGCATCCAGAGCAAAGACCATGTTGCGGGAGGACTGTATGAAGGCCCAGAGGCAAACTCAATGTTACTGGAGGCAAGAGCAGGTACAGAGAGCTTTGCCATTTGGCTGGGAAGGTAAACAGGCCCAGATCCGTCAGGGCCTTGGTGGCCATATTAAGGAGTTTTAGTTTTTATCCTAAGAACCATGGGTCATGGGAAGCTATTGACACACTTTGCCAAGAGGGTAAGGCTGTGATCAGCAACATGTTAACTGTAATACGATTCTTTTGGTTAATTTTACAGAAAACCTGAGTCAACGTGGTTTAGGAAAACAAGGTGGGTGGATTAACAGATCACATAGCTAAACAAACCTCAGGAGAGGGCTTGTCCCAAGCTGTAAACAATGTGGCCTGGTTTGTGTCTCTAATTCTGGGCTGTGCTTCTTGGAGTCCTGTCCATGGTACTCCTGTCTGAGATCACTGTCTGGGCTGTGTGCTTTGCTGTTCTTGGCCAGTGGAAAAGAGTCGGCTTTCTTGAGAGTTTTTTTGTTTATTTTTGTTTTGTTATGTTAATCTCAGAGTTTAGCTTAAATAATCTTATAGGTTACTCTTTGGATGACTGCCCACCTTGAAAAAACGTCCATGGGCCCCACACATTGGTCTATGGGGACCAACCCATCCCAAGTGTGCAGGGCAATTGGGTGTTAGAGGAAGTGGGACAGTGGTGTGGGGTAGGAGTAGTGTGCTTCTCCTAACTCGCTCAGGCTGCAGCACACCAAGTGTTTCATGAGGAGCAGAGTGACGTGGAGGGAGCAGTTGGGAGGGTGCAGGAACCTCCAGGAAGACCAATGGGCATGGGAGCTTGGACAAGCCTGGTGGCTGTGGAGATGGAGAGAGATGGTCGAATTCCAAAGACACTTGGGAGGCAACACACAGACACTGGAGCCGGGCTGGGTGCAAGGCTGCAAGAGTTGTCCAAAATGCTATCCCAGCCTGGCTTGCAGAGCTGCATGGTTGCAGGCACCAGGTACCTGTACGGGGACCTGGGAAGACTACCTGTTGGGGGACGTGAAGGTTAACACTTCCATCTCGGGTATGTTGACTTTGGGTTGTACATCAAGGCTAGACGAACACACCCTGAGCTTACCAAACAGGCTGGAGCCGGAGTTAGGAGTTTGGAAGTCACCTTCATTTAAAAGCTAACTGGAGTCATGGTGAGATTTCTGAGCAGCATGGGATGAGGAGAGAGGAAAGCTTGGCATCAGGCCATTAGGAGTTCTGACATTTAACACCAGGCAGAGGAACATGGGCCAGAGAGAAAGTAAAGAACGGGAATCCAGAGATGCAAGGGAGAGATGGGAGATGACACGGCCAGCCTTTGTCCTACATATGCCATAGATCCCCACGACGTCTCACAAATGCACCATACTCAGAGCCACCATCCGGCCAGTATCATCACGGCCTCCCCACTCTGCAGAACTGCACCGCGTTCAGGTCTCAATGCTGTTACCAACACCATCGCCCCCGTGGGCAGGAATGTTTCCTTGACAGCTGCGTTCTGAGGGCTCTACCCAGTTCTGTTTCCCTACGGGGCTCTCCAACCCTTCCTGCAACACCACCAAAGCCCCGCCTCACCTGCCCTCCCCTGGCCTCCCCTGGCAATCACAGCCTCTTAGCCGGGGAAGTGCTGGTGGGGGTTTCCGCCTGGCCGTGGGTTAGCTGCTCCCAGGCTGGGCTGTGGTCTAGAGCCCCGTGCCGCCTTCTTCCTTTTCCCTGTGGCCCTGTGATTTCTTATCAGCCCTGTCCAGCCCTCCTGGTGGTTCTGATATGGTGTGGATTCTTCCCCTTCCATTCCACTTAGGCCTGCTTCCTCTGAGCTTCCACTTAAGTCGTGGGCGTTTGCCGTGAACTCACTTTCTATTGTCTGAAGTCATGGGGGGGTCTGTGGTGAGGAGAGGGGCGTGTGCATTCCGTTTTCATGGTAGTGGTCGTGGGGGTGAGGCACTCTTGGCCATCCGGGGATCCTCCTCTCAATTTCCCCTTGTGAGTCCCCTTCTGTATTCCACTGTGGGGACAGCTTGGGGCGCTGTCTTCCCCGCAGCCCCTCTGCCTGGCGAAAATGCGGGAGCTGCTTGCTTGCTTGTGGTATGTGAGTACCCCCGTTTGTGTTATGCTGGATGCACCTCTGTGTGAATGTGCACATACGTGTGCGTTTCCAGGGTGAGTGCCCGTTGTCATCTAATTCGGAGAGGGTTGATCCCTCGCCCTGCATGTCAGCACTGACCTCCAGGATAGCCCCTGCAACTTTCCCTTTTCCTTCTCCACTTCGTTTCTGCCCTTTTCCATCTTGCAACATATGTGTAGGCAACGCTGGGCTACTTGCAGGTCAAGAGACACACACACTCACACACACACTCATACCCCACATACACTCATACACATCACACACACACCACACACTCACACACACCACACTCACACCACACACACACTCATACCACACACACATCACACATATACTCATACATACTCCATACACATGCACACACACACTTACACACCACATACTCTCACACACCACACACTCTTACCATACACACATACACCACACACACACTCATACCAGACACACATCACACACGCACTCATACATACTCCATACACTCACACACACACACACCACACACTCTCATACCACACACACTCATACCAGACACACACACACACACTCATACATACTCCATACACATGCACACACACACACCACATGCACTCACAAACACACCACACACACTCATACCACACACACCACACATGCACTCATACATATTCCATACACAGAACATACACACACACCACATACACTCACACACACACCACACTCACACACACTCATACCACACACACCACCCACACACACTCATATCACATACACCACACACACACTCATACATGCTCCATACACATGCACACGTACACACACCACATATACTCACACACATACATACAGACATACACCACACACACACTGCACTCACATATACACATGCACCACACACATTCACACATGTGCACACACCAAACACACATATACACACACACAGTCCACATGCACAAGGGCACACACAACACACACAACACACACATTCACAAACACACCACATACACTCTCACACACACACACCACATACACATATTCACACACAGGCACACACCACACATTCCATCTCACACTCACACCCCTGCTCTCCTGTGTCTCCAAGGCTCTGTCCAGGCTGCCCTCTCCGCCTGGGATCCCTCTCCTGCCCAGGGCTGAGCTGTCTCACTGCCTGTGTGGGTTTCTCTGCCTCACCTACATAGCTTCTCAGTGACCCACTGGCTGTGAAGGCTGGCAGGACTCACACACGTATTTTTCTCCCTGAGAAATGTCTACAGTCACCTGTTCACGTAATTTGCTTTTGCACTTTGACTGGTTTATTTGATTTCAAATGCTGAAAAATTCAGAATAGATCCCGAAGTCTTTGCAGTAGCAAGGTGTAAGAAGCAGCGGGCCCCCTCCCACCTCCATTTCTTCCTTTCCCTCTGTTTTTTTTCACAGCAGCATCTGTTTGCCCACAGCTGCTCCCGTCCTGAGCACACATGGAGGTGACGGGGGATGGAAGGAGTGCAAGGAGGGCTGGGGGACGCCCTCTTCCACATGTGGGCGCACCTGAGTTCCAGCACCCCCTTCTGTCTGTCACAGCACTTTCTGCTTCCCACAGCATCGCAAAGCACGTGTGTTTTACACCCAGCTGTGTGGAACTTCGGAGGACATTCCGTCAGTGCATGCTAAGTTTTTGCATTAATAACATATTTCTGCTGTGTTTTTATCCTCTTTTGCTTATGGAAAGCAAAAGTTCCATGAAAAAGTTCCAGAAAAATCTTTTTCCATAAAAAAGTTCCAGAAAGCAGGGTGAAGGTATTGTGCGAAACGTGTAGGCAGCTTTGGTTCAGGACATTTGCTTAGTTCAGTTATGTAAACTTTATTACAATTAGATGTCCTAAAATAATAAAGAGAATATAGGAAAGTTTAAGGGCCAAGGTAGAATGGTCTAGTAATCTTAACAGTAACACCAAGCATGTACTGAGTGCTACTTCATGCTAGGAGTTCTCTTAAATATATCACCCCATCTAATCCTTTCAATGAGGAGGTGAGAACACAGCCAGAGAGGTTCAATAACACCAGACGTCACACAGTGATCAAAGACACATGGGGATTGGAACCAAAGTCTCTCGGTCACAGAGCCTGCACTCTGTACCTATATTCTGAAGGTCCTGGCTACTCACCTACGGTGAATTTGCTTAAAGTGAGTACAGAAATTCAAAAAAATTAGTGATTACCAGTTTGGTTTGGGACATTATCTTGAAAGGTGAAAATCAGAAGATAGGCACATAAATGTATTTTCTCACATATGTAGCAAAATTAAGTTTTCACTCCTGACTAATACTTAAAAGAAATGAGAAAGGAATCCAATGGTCACTGGGGGTTTGGTGTCATTTTCCCCGTAGAATTTTACGTGACATGATCCTGGCTTTCACCCTAGGTGGCTTCTGTGAACGTCTGCGTCAGCCTTCCCAAAGGCCTTTCTCTGATATTCAGATAATCTTCTGGGAATTTGTGGTTTGCCATTGTCTGTGTTGCTTTCCTCCTCCACTGCCAACTGAAGATGACCTTCCCAGCCTTGTTTCTGTGGGTGAGAGTGGAATAGCTGTCTCACGTTATTTTTATTTATTTCATGGAATTGTGCCTCTTGTAAGATTTGTATTTTATTTTGTAGTTAGTTTGCCCTGTGTTCCAAAGTTCAACCTTCCAGCCAGTGAGGAGCTGCTGTACCAGACCTTCTGTGTTGAGCTGAGTATCAGCAGATATTCCGCCCCCCGCTCCCCCTTCTCCCGGCCCCGCTCTCCCTTCTCCCCACCTCCCTATTCCCCCCTCCTGCTACCCCTTCCCCCCACTTCCCTGCCCTATAGAGTTTGGGTTTGGTCATGTGACTGGCCTTGACCAATGGAGTGTGGGTGGCCATGATGTGATCGGAAACTCTGAATGAATTGCCTGCTTGACTCGGACCTTGGGCTCCTGAGAAAAACGCATCTAAGGAGGATGAGAGGCATTAGGAGAAGACTTAAACTGAGCCTGCAGCTTGCACCCAAGACCAGACAAACCTTGCTTACCAAACAGTCACCTGACCCAGGCCAGATTTTTTTTTTTTTTTTGATGGAGTTTTGCTCTTTTTGCCCAGGCTGGAGTGCAAAGGCTCGATCTCCACTCACTGCACCCTCCGTCTCCTGGGTTCAGTGATTCACCTGCCTCAGCCTCCCCAGTAGCTGGGATTACAGATGCATGCCACCGCACCCATTCCCAGTTGATTTTGTATTTTCAGTAGAGAGGGAGTTTCACCATGTTGGCCAGGCTGGTCTCAAACTCCTGACCTCAGGTGATCCGCCCACATCGGCCTCCCAAAGTGCTGGGATTTCAGGTGTGAGCCACCGTGCCCGGCCTATCCCAGGTCAGTTTTAATCACATGAACCACTGTGGACCTGCAGGTTGTGGGCACAGAATCGAGTTTCCTGGCATAGGCTGGAGTTTTGGAGTCACCTGTCACACAGCCTGTTGCAGTGGCAACTCCATGACGCACTGACTTCCAAAGATGTAGCCACACTGGGCAGAGTCAGGCATGACATTGAAGCAGAGAGAGGTGTCTTGACTGTCCCTTCATTGGTGGATAGCTTCGTAATTTTTGCTCTCCTCACAACCGCAGAACTGTGGGGACTCTGATGCTGTTTACTTGGTTTTCCAGGACTTTGCAGAAATAAATCTCAGGCAAGCCTAGGGTCTGCCCCAGCTGGGGCAATGGTTTATGTGCAAATTTAACTTTCAATTGTCCCAGTTTAGCAGGAAACACAGAGCTGGTTATCAGCTCCTTCCATGTGGCATGTACTTTGGCACTTGTTTCCAGAACAGCTGGGGGAAGAGGAGTGGAAAATGGTACAAAGAACTCTGGAAAAGTACACACTCCGGCGTCTCCCAGGCCCTGAAGGGATTCTCTGACCCAACAGAGAGTGGCCTCGGTGCTGGGTGCTAGACCAACTCTCCAATCTCAGCATTTCTGAGCTGCAAAGGAGGAGGGCACAGTTCCTTATTGAAATAAATTGTTCAAATCTGTTGAAATGTCTCAAAAGGAGTTGAATTGGTTGTGATCTAATTCCTCCTCCCTTCTCGCCCACCAACTCCCAAGAAAAAGTGGAGGTGGCCAATCACTGGGTGCAGAAGGAGATGGAAAAGGAAGGGAAGGGTGCCTCAGGCTTAGGGGGAGGCTGCTCAGATGTGAGCTTCAGTGGGGCTGCTGAACCACACTCCCAGGAGAAAGAGGCCCAGGGGGCCTGGCTCCCTTCCTGGAAGACTAATGACCTTCGTGGAGGTGGTCATCGAAGGGTCTGGGCCAGGAGCTCAAGGAGCCTTCAGGTAGGGACATTTGTCTCACATGCATTCAGCTACAAAATGAACAACAAAGTGAAAAACTCCACATAACTACAATGAGCTGCAGCGATAACGTGTGTGCACCGGTCAGCATGCTCCCCTCTGCCCCTGGACAGCGACAATGTGTGTATACTGGTCAGCACGCTCTCCTCTAACCCTGGACAGCGATAATGTGTGTGCACCGGTCAGCACGCTCTCCTCTGCCCTGGACAGCGATAATGTGTGTGCACCGGTCAGCACACTCTCCTCTGCCCCGGACAGTGATAATGTGTGCACTGGTCAGCATGCTCTCCTCTGCCCCTGGACAGTGATGATATGTGCACTGGTCAGCATGCTCTCCTCTGCCCCTGGACAGTGATGATGTGTGCACTGGTCAGCATGCTCTCCTCTGCCCCGGACAGTGATAATGTGTGTACACCGGTCAGCATGCTCCCCTCTGACCCTGGACAGTGATAATGTGTGCACTGGTCAGCATGCTCTCCTCTGCCCCTGGACAGTGATGATGTGTGTGCACCGGTCAGCATGCTCTCCTCTGCCCCGGACAGTGATAATGTGTGTACACCGGTCAGCATGCTCTCCTCTGCCCTGGACAGCGACAATGTGTGTACACCGGTCAGCACACTCTCCTCTGCCCCTGGACAGCAATAATGTGTGTGCACCAGTCAGCATGCTCCCCTCTAACCCTGGACAGCGATAATGTGTGCACTGCTCAGCACGCTCCCCTCTAACCCTGGACAGCGATAATGTGTGCACCGGTCAGCACGCTCTCCTCTAACCCTGGATAGCGATAATGTGTGTGCACCAGTCAGCATGCTCCCCTCTACCCCTGGACAGCGATAATGTGTGCACTGCTCAGCACGCTCCCCTCTAACCCTGGACAGCGATAATGTGTGTGCACCAGTCAGCATGCTCCCCTCTGACCCTGGACAGCGATAATGTGTGTGCACCAGTCAGCATGCTCCCCTCTGACCCTGGACAGCGATAATGTGTGTGCACCAGTCAGCATGCTCCCCTCTGACCCTGGACAGCGATAATGTGTGTGCACTGGTCAGCATGCTCCCCTCTGACCCTGGACAGCGATAATGTGTGCACTGCTCAGCATGCTCCCCTCTGACCCTGGACAGATATAATGTGTGTGCACCAGTCAGCATGCTCCCCTCTGCCCCTGGACAGTGACAATGTGTGTACACCAGTCAGCACACTCTCCTCTGCCCCTGGACAGTGATAATACATGTGCACTGGTCAGCATGCTCTCTTCTGCCCCCAGACAGCAATAATGTGTGCACACCGGTCAGCATTCTCTCCTCTAACCCTGGGCAGCGATAACATGTGTGCACTGGTCAGCATGCTCTCCTCTGCCCCTGGACAGATATAATGTGTGTGCACTGGTCAGCATGCTCCCCTCTGCCCTGGACAGCGATAATGTGTGTGCACTGGTCAGCATGCTCTCCTCTGCCCCTGGACAGATATAATGTGTGTGCACGGGTCAGCATGCTCTCCTCTGCCCTGGACAGCGATAATGTGTATGCACCGGTCAGCATGCTCTCCTCTAACCCTGGAATCCAGAACTAATCGCTGGTCTTGGTCCTATTTAGGTCCAAATGAAAAAGCAGCCATTGATCAGCTTTTTTGTATTCTGACAAAAATCACACCCTACTGTGGGAGCTTTGTTAAACTCTATTCCTTGAGTCATCTAGAGGACTGTGTTTCCTTCCTGTTTCTGTAAACTGGTCACAAAATGCAAAAACGGTTTTGGAGTCACGGCATGGCTTACCAAACTCAGTCGAAATTTGCATTGTTTCTCTACATTTTCCTATAGCGATTATGTTTTGAATGATCAGTGTTGGTTTTTTGAGGAAATACAAACTTCTGATCCTGGGCTAGCAATGACTATGAGTCACTGTGGAAGCCCTGAAGGTGGAAGTGAAGCGTGGACATGGGATTCCCGTCAACGTGCAGGATACTCCAGATGTGTTGGTGTCTTCATGAGCCGGCTCTTTGGCACCCCAGTAATGTGAAACTAAAGAAACTGCTTGACTTAAAATTTGGGGGAAAGTTAAGAATCTCATTTGGATGATTTTTCTATTAATTCCATTGAATCCTCTAATATTCTTTGTTGGCTTACGGGAAATTGGATTGATAAAAATCTGAGGTTGTGATGTAATATTGAGATTTCTTGGTCAAAAAGCCTTCAAGAAATTAAAGTTCAATATTAAACTTTTCTGTGATAAAATGAATTAATGGCTCAAGTGTCCAGACAGTGAGATATTAAGAAAGTTTATAACAATCATAAATTCGTATAGATGTCTGTCTCCCCTCCTTCACAACTTTGTGAATTGTGTGAATTTCTTTCTCTGGCGCCGGATGTTCTGTTTACATTTATTCTTTTATTTTTACTTGCTTTGTAAAAATGTAGAAAATACAATCTCAAGGTGAACCACAGCTCTACTACTGGTCAGGTCAGTGCATAGATGGTCCTGTGGGTGACAGTGATCACAAATTGTCCCACAGGAGGAAGGCACGATCCTTGGCTCAATGGGAAGCATCTCCCTGCCCTTCCTCACGTGTGTTGCCTGTGCTGTGCACCCCAGTCCATGGGGTCCGGGGTGTGTGGACGGAGATAGCTGCGTGGTTTGGTGCTGAGGGCTCCCCTGCTCTGTGACGTGCAGGTGGCATTGGCTCATTTCATTGCCACCGATTCTCCCATTGAATGCATGTTCTTTTATTATCCCCAGTAGAGTCTATAATTTCCTTTTTTCTTTTTTTCCTTTTTTTTTTTTTTTTTTTTTTGAGACAGAGTCTCACTCTGTCACCCAGGCTGGAGTACAGTGGTGCGATCTCTGCTCACTACAACCTCCACCTTCTGGATTAAAGTGATTCTCCTGCCTCAGGCTCCTGAGTAGATGGGACTACAGGCACGCACCACCAGGCCTGGCTAATTACTGTATTTTTAGTAGAGATGGGGTTTCACCATGTTGGTCAGGGTGGCCTTGAACTCCTGACCTCGTGATCTGCCTGGCCTCCCAAAGTGCTGGGATTACAGGCATGAGCTACTGGCCCTGCCTCCTTTCTTAGTCACCTGGAGAGAAGGGATGCTGGTCGTCGGGGGATGCAGGGACCTTCCCACTTTGGAATCAACCCCTGAAGTCTAGCTGGGGAGAAATAGGAAAGAAAAAAAGTGGAGATTTCTGCTAAATTTGGGGAAGGTTCTATAATTTGAACCTATTGTTAATGTGATAATACATAAGAAGACACAGGAGAGCAAATAGAAACGTTAAAAATAACAGGCTTTCCTATTTGAGCAAAGCAAATGGAAACTTAGATACATTGGATTGGGTCAAATCTCAACTCTTCTGCTCATTATCCATTTCTGCAGAGTATTTAATGAAAAATGAAGAAGAGTTCAAAGTCAGGGGTACTGTATTTTGAAGTGCTATTAACAAACAAACCTGGGAGACTCTCTCATGAATTGGGAGAACGCCTGAGGAGGTGACCCTGTGTCCATGTGGCTCTTCCCCACGGGTGAGGCTAGGGGCAAGGCTCATTTTCTTCTTTAGGGCTTTATGTAATGCATGTGCATTTATTTTTATATGCTACAATAGCTCATGAATCATGCAGTACACAGGGAGCCGGTTACATCTGTTGCCTCTGGGGGAAATGGTCTGCCACATGTATCCTATAGTTTTACATTTTGAACCAAGTGAAAGTATTACTTAACAATTCGAACAAAAAAATTGTCAGCCCATTAACAGTGTTCTTGTTTCAGGCACTGTTAAAGTGGGTGATTTTATAATCAGAAAAATAATCCCATAGTTTGTTTGGGGGGAAAAGCAGAATTTATATTAAATGGCATGCTATATCATTTAATGGCATGCAGTAATTTAAATTTGTAAAGCGTGATATGTGCTGTTCAGGGTTCTGTGAGGCTCTGAAGGAGAGGGTGTCGGTGAGCAAGGGTGGTCTGGGGGACCGAGGAGGAGGCCGGCTGGAGGGTGAGGAGGGGAAAGGGGAACCTCCAAGTCTCAGACCTACATGGTCATGCAGCCATTGGCAGCTTCCAGGAGTGATAGCCAAGTCGCAAATAAAAAATGCTGAGAGGAAGTTTTCGTGGCTTCAAATAACTGTAATGTGTGATAATTTCCCTGTTATTTAAGGTTGTGGCTGAAGCCCATAAATAGCTTGCAGTGTGAAGTTAGAACTGATCAGCTCTGCTGTCCAATCAGAGTGCGGGGTGGCGCCCAGCACATGCTCCGGATGGAACCCCTGCAGATGGGCAGGGTGGGCGGGGCAGAGCCCGAGGTCGCTGCTCCCCTGGGGTGGGTAGTGGGGCGTACAGGCCTACGTGGCTCTACAGGCCTACGTGGCTCGCAAGTGCTGGGCAGAGTGGAGTGAGTGGAGCCTCTCCGGTGAGGGTGATGAGGACGGATGTGACCAGAGAAGTGTGAACTCCTACCTTGCCAATCACAGAGGCCGCTGACCCTGGTCATCTTCTGAGAGTTCTGTCCCTGCTTTCAGCCTCATTTCTTCTTCCTTCCATAGGCTGGGTGACTAGGAGGAGCAGCTGAAAGGCCCAGGCCCTGACTCCTCCCTGCTGCTGATAGCCTGAGTTCTGGGGGACAGAGAGAAGCACCCCCGGGTTCCCTCTCTGTGTGAGGCAGGCAGCCTCCGCCCAGGCTCTATGGGGCCCTAATACTTCCTAACAGACAGCAGTTCAGAACTTCTCCTAGAGTGGACCAGGAGCCAGCCCAGAAGTGGTCTAGAATAGGCCAAGGACCGTTAGTATCCCCATGTGAATTTTAAAATGTTTGTATTTCATACACAAAAATAGAAATGTATATGAATGTAATATAGATTACATATTTATTATGTATTTAAAAACAGTATATGCACATATTTTAATAGGAGCATATCTACATCTCTAATACATGTCTACTCAAAGTGTAATCCATATGTATGACACACGCATGGGTGTGTGTGTGCCTCTAGAACACACAACGCCAGCCTGGGGCTTGCCTGTGGAGTGACCTGGACACTTGGCAAAGTCTAATTCTTGTTTTGCTGGCCAAAGTTGCTTAAGAGTGGCCTAAATGGGTCACCAGGCTTATCAAAACAGGGGAAAGGTTCAAATGTGTCATTTTTTCTGATTCAGGCAATTTTGTAAAAGAAGAGATGATTCCAGTGAAAACTTTGCTAGGGTCTCCTAAGAGTGGTGGGCTGGGCGGTGCCTCCTGGCCACTTCAAGACATGTCCAGGTTGCCTTTCAAAGGCTCTGGCTCGGAGTTGCTGTGGCAGGGAGAGGTGCCAGCTGACCCAGGACCCGAGCCTCTCTTCTTCAAGGCTAAGGCTTACGCAGGGTGGCAGACTGGTCTGCGCAAGGTGCTGAGATGTGTAGTGTTCATTATAAACCAGTGAGCTGAAGTGCAAGACCAGCTCTATGGTTTGGAAAATGTTGCACGGGTGGCCTGAGATGTGCCGTGCATGTGTTGACACCCTCCTCGTTCCATGTGGAGGCATTTGGGTTTTGTGAGGAGCATAGAAGGATCCCATTCCTCCTGACTGTACAGAAGTAGATTCCTGACAGAAAGACACAGGATATACCTAAGAATCCCCCCAGTCACCAAGCACTGCAAACAAACCACCACCAGATTGTTGGCTTCCTTATCGGTGGTGGAATCCACACCCGGCTTAGCTCAAGGGGCCTCTTGCGTGAGTTTCCTTGTGGTGCTTTATGCAGAGCTGAGGCCAATGTTCTAAGCCCCCTTCCTTCCCACATGGCTGTTCATATAGCAGGTCTGGGTAGCATCATGATGGAAATTGCAGGCAGGACAGAGGATATGATGGAAACCGAAGTGGGGGAGTCTCTGGCTCTGTGTCCTGCTTCCTGGTGTTACTCTCATCAAAAAAGAAAAGAAAAGAAAATTCCATGCAGTTGTAGACTCTGACAGTTGGCGGCCACTCTGCTCTGACTTTGCCTCAGAAATGATGCTGTGTTAGATGGCACGGCCTTTAAGAAAAAGGGACAAGGGGGTCCCATCCTTCAACCATGATGAGCAAAGGAAGAAAAAAAACTTTTAAAAGATAAATGCACATATAGATTTAAAAATAGAGAACAACTTGAAATCCAAACATTCCTTGTGCATTGATTTTATGCCAGACACCATCTCATCAAACCTAACATATATCTACACGGAAGGCGCCGCTGTTATTCCCATCTTACGGGTGAGAAAGTCAAGTGTCAGAGCATGAGCCTGTCAAAGAGAACAAATTTGGTAGCATCAGAACGAGGAGTTGAGCTCTAGTTGTTTTAACCCCAAAGACTACATCCTTTCCATTCATGGAGTAAAACTACCACTTCCCCACACCCGATCACATCACCCAAGACATCTACCATCAAAATGTTGCTGAACTCCCTCCCGTTTCTCCCTGTGTTCAAACACACACATGCACGTGCATGCACACACACACACACACTCTCAGGGTTACGTAAGTGGGTTCAGACAATTCATGCTGTTGTACACGTGGCTTTTCTCACTCGAAAGCGTAAGGTGAGATCTAACTATGTCAGTTTTCCTATATGGTGTTGAAAGTTTAAACGTGGGAAAAGTCCGAGGCATTCAGTTCACTCACCTGGAGAGGGAAGCTCATTTCTGAGGCACCTGCTGCAGGAGGACTGTTTCCGGGAGTGCTGCAGCGTGTTTACCGCGTGCAGTCAGCCATGCATGCTCCTCTTTCCTTCCTGGTTTGCACGACCGCATTTAATTGCGGGAGGATGGCCCAACATGGGTACACCTTGGCTTCTGGAAAAGCAAAACCTTATTAGCCACCTGCTAAGAAAGGAAACAGCCCTTTTTGAAAAATTGTATTAAACGGACACATACTCAGCATGGAAGTCCATAACATCGAAAAGCAGCCTGCAAGTCTGAGTATTGACTGTTTCTCCAGGGCCTAAGTGATGAACACATAAGGGAAGCCCTAATCACACTGAATGAATGAATGAATGAATGAATGAATGAATGAATGAATGGAAGAGGCAAGCATAAATATGGAAGCACTTAATGAACACTGAATGAATGAATAGATGAGGCAAGTGTGTATAGGGAAGCACTTAATCAACACTGAATACATGAACAAACGAATGAATGGAAGAAGCAAGTTTATACAGGGCAGCCTTGAATCAATGTTGAATGAATGAATGGGGCAAGTATGTCATATGTACTAATATGTGCAGAGGCACAGTTGAAGAAGATGAAAGTAACTACTGTCTCTTTCAATAAAGGAAAATTTCTTAAAGGAGTCAGGATTTCAGAAATTTCTTTGAATATGAGAAGAAAGAAAACTTGGTGAACTGAGGGTAAGGATATTCTCGGCACAGTGTGCAGCTGGGGAGGAGCCTTGACATAGGAGCAGGATGCTAAGGGAATTATCAGAATGTATGTGCATGACACAATTAAGTTCCAGATGCAAGGAAGGGCCAGTGTATAAAGTGAACATCTGAAGAGAAATAAACCAAGGTGATGAGGGTGATGATGGTGGTGGTGTATGTCTCTGTGTGTGGGTTCTGTATGTAGGGAGGTGGTTGCAATGTTGGTGTTTATGAAGGCAATGGTGGTGGTGATGGTGGTAATGGTGGTGGTGGTGATGATTGTGGTGATTGTGATGGAGGTGGCGGTGGGGGTGATTGTGGTGATGATGGTGGTAGTAATGATTAGAGTGATGGTGGTGGTGGTAGAGGTGATGGTGGTGGTCATGATGGTGATGGAAGTAATGGTGGTGATAGTGTTAATGATGGTGATGAAGGTGGTGATGATGGTGGTCATGGTGGAGGTGAGAACAGTGATGATGGTGGTAGTAATGATTGGGTTGACGGTGGTGATAGAGGTGATAGTGGTTGTGGTAGTAATGGTGGTGGTAGTGATGGTGGAGGTAATAGTGGTTGTGGTAATGGTGATGATGGTGTGGTGGTGGTGATGGTGGTGATGGTGGTGGTGGTATTGGTAGAGGTAATGATAGTGGTAGTTGTGATGGTGGTATTAATGATTTGAGGCCATGGTGGTGGTGATGGTGGTGAAGGTGATGGTGTTGGTAGTGATGGTGGTGGTGGTGATGATGATGGTAGTAATGATTGGAGTGATGATGGTGGTGGTAGAGGTGATGGTGGTGGTGGTGGTAGTGAAGGTGATGGTCATGATGGATGGTGGTGGAGGTAATGGTGATGGCAGTGGTGATGGAGGTAATGGTAGTGATAGTAATGATGACAGTGTGGTGGTGTTGGTGTTGGTAGAGGTGATGATGGTGATGGTGGTGATGGTGGTATTAATGATTGAGACCGTGATTGTGGTGGTGGTGGTGGTGGAGGGTATAGTGATAGTGGTAACGGCTGTGGAGGTTGTGATGGTGGTGGTAGTGAGAATGATGGTGGTGGTGATGATTGAAGCAATGGTTGTGGTGGTGATATGTGTTTGTGTTGTCTGTGCATAGGGTAGTGATGGTAGTGGTGTGGTGTTGTGTGTCTGTTTCTGTTCTGTATGTGGGGTGGTGGAAGTGGTGGTGGTGATGGTGCCATATGTGTGTATGTGTCTTCTCTGTGTGGGGAGGGGGAAGTGATATTGATAGTGGTGATAGTGGTGGCAGTGGTAGTAGAGGTGGTAGTAGAGATAGTGTGTGTGTGTGCGCGCGCGCGCGCACGTGCGCTCGCGCACATGCATGTCTTTTGTGTGGTGTCATGATGGTGTGGTGTGGTTCTGTGTGTGTTTGCATTCTGTATGTAGGAAGTGGTGGTTGTGGAGAAGGTGGTGTTGATAATGGTGATAATGGTGGTGGTGGTGGAGATGGAGGTGATAGTGGTGATAGTAATGGTGTGTGTGTGTTCTCTGCATAGGAGGGTATGATGTGGTGTGGTGCTGTGTGCATGTTTGTGTTTTGCATGTAGAGAGGTGGTGGTGATAATGGTGTTGGTGGAGAAGGAGGTGATAATGATGGTGGTGGTGATGGTAATGGTGTGTGTGTGTGTTCTCTGCATAGTGAGGTGATGGTGTGGCATAGTGCTGTGAGCATGTTTGTGTTTGTGTGTAGGGAGGAGGTGGTGGTGGAGGTGGAGGTGATAATGGTGGTGGAGGTGGTGGTAATGGTGTGTGATCTCTGTACAGGGAGGTGATGGTGTGGTGCTGTGTGCATGTTTGTGTTTGGGTGTAGGGAGGAGGTGGTGGTGGAGGTGGAGGTGATAATGGTGGTGGAGGTGGTGGTAATGGTGTGTGATCTCTGTACAGGGAGGTGATGGTGTGGTGCTGTGAGCATGTTTGTGTTTGGGTGTAGGGAGGAGGTGGTGGTGGAGGTGGAGGTGATAATGGTGGTGGAGGTGGTGATGGTAATGGTGTGTGTGTGCATTCTCCACATAGGGAGGTGATGGTGTGGTGCTGTGAGCACGTTTGTGTTTGGGTGTAGGGAGGAGGTGGTGGTGGAGGTAGAGGTGATAATGGTGGTGGAGGTGATGATGGTAATGGTGTGTGTGTGCATTCTCCACATAGGGAGGTGATGGTGTGGTGCTGTGAGCATGTTTGTGTTTGTGTTTGTGTGTAGGGAGGAGGTGGTGGTGGAGGTGGAGGTGATGGTTGTGATGGTAATGGTGTGTGTGTTCTCTGCACAGGGAGGTGATGGTGTGGTGCTGTGAGCATGTTTGTGTTTGTGTGTAGGGAGGAGGTGGTGGTGGAGGTGGAGGTGATAAAGGTGGTGGAGGTGGTGATGGTAATGGTGTGTGTGTGCATTCTCCAAATAGGGAAGTGATGGTGTGGTGTGGTGCTGTGAGCATGTTTGTGTTTGGGCGTAAGGAGGAGGTGGTGGTGGAGGTGGAGGTGATAATGGTGGTGGAGGTGGTGATGGTAATGGTGTGTGTGTGCATCTTCCAAATAGGGAGGTGATGGTGTGGTGTGGTGCTGTGTGCACATTTGTGTCTGTATGTCTGTGTTCTGGGTTAAGAACCCAGAGGGTGAAGGTTGTGGTGGTGATGTGCCTCACCCAAGGCTTTGAGACTGTTTGCATCTTAGAAGTCTGGGAATTCCTGTTGTGCCTCTGCAGAATCTCCTGAGATGTGATGTGCCAGCTGGTAGTTTGTTTTCTGACACTGTCCTTGGTGTTGCTGTGCCTCAGTCTCCTGCAGACGTCCTTTATAGCTCTGTGGTTCAGAAATTGGCCAAACCCATCGGAGAGCATTTATATTTTTGCCTGGACTCTTTAATTTAAAGAGCAGTATTGAGTTCCATAAACTTCCGACCGACTGTGTGAGAGTGGGCGTTTAAAACATTGGCTCTAAAGGCTCCCATTCATGGATTAAGGGCCTGGGCGCCATCTGCTCAGCCCCCGGGGACCTGACACGTTCCAGGGCGCAGGAGGTTCTGCTTCCTCCCTGCGGATTTGGGCAGGGCTGTTTCGGAGGGAAAGGCAGGGTCTGTGGGGTGAAGATGTGAAGGAAACTTCCTTTAGGGGGATGTGGTTTACTCCCCACAACCTGCGCTGGGCATGGGACCCAGAGGGTCCTTGCCCGCCAGTCCATCTGGGCACTTCCCTCTCCTGCAGCCGTGCTGCGGTGCTCCAGACCTGAGGGCTGGCCGCTGCGTTGGAACATGTGGTTCCCAAAGGAGGCATGAGCCACCGCCTTGTGGAGCCCCCTTCCACCTGGGTCCGCAGGCTACTGAAGGTGAGTCAGGTGGCATCACCACCGTGTCCTCGTGCCATGCAGGCCGGCTCACCTGTGGAGTTGCAGCCACTGGTGTGGGGTTGTGGGGTGTGGGCTGGGGGTGGGCGTAGGGTGAGGGGTAGCAGCACTCCTGTTTTGGGAGAGGGAGCGGAAGCTCAGGGTACAATCTCCTCTGCTCATGGCCCTGTGGTGCCACCTGCCCTAAAACAGCTTCCAGTGGGTTTCTTGGACAGGAATTTAGGAGTGAGACTCCACTGTAGGAAGCACCTCGTTGGATGAAAAGTCTCAGCCAGAGGTTGGCGTGGGCTCCTCTGAAGGAGGAGGCTGGAGCAGGGTCTCACATGGCGTCCTATGTGTGGGGCCTCGGGTCTGACCATCCCACAGTTTTCATTGGTGACAAACGTGGAGCCTGAATGGAGGAGAGAAGACCCTGAGGAAGCCTGCACAGGCTGGCGGCACCACACAGCGGATCCTCAGTGATAGCTGTCCACACCTCTCAGGTCACTCAGAAAGGAGAGCGGGCCAAAATAACCCCACACCCCTCGGGTAGGGTTCCTGATGGTGCCCTGGACGCTTACCATGGCCTGCCCAGGATGCTTGCCGTGGCCTACCCACGGACCACAGGGCTTCTGAGCCTGGCCTCAAAGAAGAGCAGCCTCCCAATAGGTGAACAGACAAGACGGGCACGTGTGTGCATGTGTGTGCCTGCGTGTGTGGTTCCCTGGGGGTCGGTGTTCAGTGGCTGGGTGTGGTGCGGTTCACTTGGCAGGTCCACACGGCAGGCAGGAAAGGCCTGTGTCATTGTAGACTCCCAGGGTCTTGTTCAGTTTCAGTGCCACACAAAGGGGATCTGTATGTTATTTAGCTCCGATTTCTACTACTATTTGGCCTCATCATTGTGTAGTTTTTCTCATGCTGCTGACTCATCTGAACAAATCGGCTGGCAGTCAGGCCACACCGCTGGGGTGCTGTGGAGAATAACTCACAGAGAGCAATGCCTGTCATGATTCTCTCTGAAAGTGTCCAGATGATTAAATGCTAAAGGAAGAATGGATAATTGTTGGAATTTCAATGGAGCACTTTCTATTAGCAGAGGAAGGAACACTTTAGTTCTGCACTCCTCCCTAGTCCTAGCTCCACGAGCCATTGGAAGCTAGACAGGCAGGAGTCTCCTGGGCTCTGAGTTGCTAAATCCTGTCCCCAGGCTGGCGTCCACATCTGTGTCAACATGACTAGGGCACTGTAGGGCTCAGCCGACTCGTTCCTTGAAAATTAGGACCTAACTCTTGAGGAGGTCTAGATTCTTAGGAAAATGTTGACAAACTAAGAGTCCATAGGGGCATCTCTTCCTGGGCCTCCTTATTTTAAATCTGTGGAAATGGAGGCTCAGAAATGGCAAATGAGTTACTCAAAGAACTTGTTGATGATGGCATTGGGTCTTGCTTAGACCCCCACCAGGGTTCCAGGTCACACATTTCAAGTATTTAATCCAGAGTCAGCCACATCTACAAGTTTTGGTTTGGAAAATGTCAGCACCTTCTCCATGGTGCTCTGGCAAGGACCACTTCAGGGGATATCAGGTTGGGAGGTGAGTAGGTGCAGAAGGCAAGATAGAAATGAGTGCATCCATGCCCTGTCCTGAACTTCACCATAGCTGGAAACACCCTCTCCTCTCCTGCCTTGTCTCCCTTCCCCCCTCTACCTCTCCCTCTTCCACTCCACCTCTTTCTCCTCCCCTCTCCTTGTCTTTCTCCTCCCTCTCCTTCTCTTTCCCTCCTCCCCCATCTTCCATGCTGCTTTCTATAATGGTTGTACTAATTTATATTTCTGCCAACAGAATTTATATTTCTGCCGACAGTGTGTGAGGGCTCTCTTTTCTCCTTGCCAACACTTGTTAAATCTTTTGTCTTTTTGATAACAGCCGTCTTAACAGGTGTGAGGTGATATCTCATTGTGATTTTAATTTGTGTTTTCCTGATGATTGGTGATGAGTGTTTTTCCATAAATCTATTGGCCATTTGTATGTCTTCTTTGGAGAAATGTCTACTCAGATGCTTCGTCCATCTGTAGAAAGTGTTGTTTCCTTGCTATTGAGTTGTTTGAGTTATTTATATACACTCATGCCCAGTGCAACAACATTTTGGACAATCATGGAGCACATATACAACAGTGGTCCATAAAATTGTAAGACCATATTTTTACTGTACTTTTACTATGTTTAGATACACAAACACCTAATGTTGTGTTACAATTGCCTCTAGTATTCAGTATAGTAATATGCTGTACAAGTTTGTAGCCTTGGAGCAATAGGCTAAGTGTGTAGTGAGCTGTACCATGTGGGTGTGTGTAAGTACACTCTAATGATATTCATACAAAAATTAAATATTGTAATGACAAGTCTCAGAACGTATTCCTGTCATTAAGCATCACATGACTATATTTTGGATATTAATTCCTTATCAGTTATACAGTTTGCAAATATTTTATCCCATTCTGTGGGTTGTCTCTTCACTCTGTTGATTGTTTCCTTGCTATGAAGAAGCTTGTATTTTGATGTAATCCCATTTGTCTATTTTTGCTTCTGTTATCTGTGCTTTTGAGGATGTATCCAAAAAATTATCGCCCAGATCAATGTCATTGACCTTTTCCCTATGTTTTCTTACGGTAGTTTTATAGTTTTGGGTCTTACACTGAAGTCTTTAATGTGTTTGGAATTGAGTTTTGTATATGGTGTGAGTTAGGGGTCTAGTGTCATTCTGCATGTGAATATCCAGCCTTCCCAATGCTATTTATTGAAGACTGTCCTTTCCCCACTGCATGTTCTTCGCACCCTTGTTGAAAATGAGTTGGTTGTAAATATGTGGGTTTATTTCTGGGCTCCCTATTCTGTTCCATTGGTTTGTGTGTCTGTTTTTATGTCAGTATAGTGCTGTTTTGTTTACTGTCGATTTTAGTATATTTTGAAGTCAGGTAGCATTACGCCTCCTTGCTTTGTTCTTGTGGCTCAAGATCACTTTGGCTGTTGGAGGTGTTTTGTGGCTCTATATACATTTTAGGATATTTTTTCTATTTCTGTGAAGAATAGAATTGGTATTTTGACAGAAATGGCATTGACTCTGTAGATCACTTTGGGTAGTATGGACATTTTATTAGTACTAATTCTTCTAATCCATGAAAACAGAACATCTTTTTGTTTATTTGTGTCTACTTCAATTACTTTCATCAGTATTTTATAGTTTTCAATGAAGAGACCTTTCACTCTTGGGTTACATTTATTTCTATTTTTTTTGGTAGCTATTGTAAATGGGATTGTTTTCTTGAATTCTTTTTTGGATAGTTCACTGTTATTATATAGAAACACTACTGATTTTTGCATGTTCATTTTGTGTCTTGCAAGTTTCCCGAATGTATTTGTTCTAACAGTTTTTAAATAGTCTTTAGGGTTTTCTATATATAAGATCATGCCATCTGCAAACAGGGACAAATTAACTTGTTCCTTTCCAATTTGGATGCCTTTTAATTATTTCTTTTGCCTAATTGCTCTGGCTAGGACTTCCAGTACTAGAAGTTGAATAGAAGTGGTAAGGGGGCATCCTTGTCTTGTTCTAGATCTTAGAGGAAAAGCTTTCAACTTTTCCTTGTTCAATATGATGTAAGCTGGGGTGTGTCATATATGGCCTTTATTATGTTTAGGTACTTTCCTTTTATATCTATTTTATTGAGAGTTTTTATCATGAAGGATTTTGAATTTTATCAAATGCTTTTTCTGCATCTATTGAAATGATTATATGGTTTTTACCCTGAAATATGTTAATGTGATGTATCACATTTATTGATTTACATATGCTGAACCAGCCTTATATTTCTGAGATGAATCCCACATTATCATGGTGAATGATCTTTTTAATGTATTGTTAAATTTGGTTTGCTGGTATTTTGTTGAGGAGTTTTGCATCTATCTTCATCAGGGATATTGGCCTGCTGTTTTCTTTTTGTGCGTGTGTGTGTGTGTGTGTGTGTGTGTGTGTGTGTCTGTCCTTGTTCAACTTTGGTATAGGTGTAATGCTGGCCTTGTAAAATGACTTGAGAAGTGTTCCACTGTCTTCAATGTTTTGAAAGATTTGAAAGATTTTTAACAATAATTGGTATTAGTTTTTCTTTAAATGTTTGATAGAATTAAACAGTGAAGGAATACAGTTCTTGCCTTTTCTTTGATGAGAGACTTTTTATTACTGTTTTGATCTCATTTCTCATTATCGGTCTGTTCAGGTTTTCTATTTCTTTATGATTCAATTTTGATAAGTTATATGTATCAAGGAATTTATTTCTTTTAGGCTATTCAATTTGTTGGCATATAATTGCTCATAACAGTCTCTTAAGATTTTTTTGTATTTCTGTTGTATCAGTTGAAATGCCTCTCTTTTTATCTATGATTTTATTTATTTGCACATTCTCTTTTTTTTCTTAGTTTAACTAAAGTTTAATAGAATTTGTTTATCAGTTTAAAAGCACAACTCTCATTTTTCTTGATCTTTTCTATATTTTTTAGTCTCTATTTCATTTATTCCTGCTGTGACCTTTGTTATTTTCTTCCTTTTACTAACTTTGGGGTTAGTTTGTTCTTGTTTTTCTGATTCCTCAAGGTTCAATATTAGGTTATTTATTTAATGTCTTTCTTTTTTTCATGTAGGTGTTTATTGCTATAAGCTTCCCTTTAGAACTGCTTTTTCTATGTCCCACAGATTTTGGTATGTCGTATTTTCACTTTTGTTTGTCTGAACAAAATTTTTATGTTTCCCTTTTAATTTATTCATGGCTTCATTGGTTGTTCAATAGCATGTTTAACTTGCATGTATTTGTGAATTTTCCAAAGTTCCTTATGTAATTGATTCCTAGTTTTATACCATTGTGGTCAGAAAAGTTACTTTTAATCTTCTTAAATTTGTTAAGATTTGTTTTGTAGCCTAGCACGTAATTATTCTGCAGACTGTTCCATGTGCAGTTGAGAAAAATGAGTATTCTGAAGCTGCTGGATGGAATGTTCTAGATATGTCTGTTACGTCCATTTGGTCTAGAGTATAGTTTAAGTTCAATGCTTCCTTATTTACTTTCTGTATAGCTGATCTGACCAATGTCAAAAGTGGCATATTGATGTTCCCCACTATTATTGTGTTACAGTCTACATCTCCCTTCAGATCTACTAAATATTTGCTTCATAAATTTGTATGCTCCAATTCCAGTATCTAAATATATAAAGCAAATATTATATAAAATATATTAAATATTAATAATCATTATATCCTCTTGCTGGATTTTTTTGTGGTTATTAATGACCCTCTTGGTCCCTTTTTTTTTTTTACAGTTTTTTAAAGTCTATTTTATCTGATATAAGTATAACTATTCCTTTTTTGATTTCCGTTTGCATAGACTGTCTTTACCCATTCTTTCACTTTCAGTCTATGTGTGTCCTTACTGGTGAAGGGAATCTCTTGTAGGAAGCATGTAGTTGGGTTTTATTCATTTATTCATTTGGCCAGTCTATGTCTTTTGATTAGAGAATATGATCAACTTACATTCAAAGTGATTATTGATAGGTAAGAACTTATCTATTACTGTTTTATTAATTATTAGGTTGCTGCAAAAGTAATCATGATTCCTTTTGCGCCAACCTATATTTTCTATTAATAGTTGTTTTGTTGATGTTTTGTTTCCTTCTTCCTGTCTTACTACATCTTCTTTTATGATTAAGTAATTTTCATTAGAGACATGTTTTGATTCCTTGTTTTACATTTTTTCTGTATCTACTATAGGTTTTTGTTTCTTGGTTATCATAAGGCTTACTCTTATATTTATAACAGGTTATTTTAAACTGATAACAACTTAGCTTTGATCATACTCCACCACACCCCCAAAATTATGCTTTTACTCTATTCCTTTTGCCAACATTTTGAATTTTTGATGTTTTCTTACACTGCATATCCCTTAAAAATTTTTTGCAGCTATAGTTATTTTTAATAACTTTGTTTTTTAACCTTCATAGTAAAGATATAAGTAATTTGCACACCACCACTATAGTGGTAGAATATTCTAAATTTGACTGTGTACTTACTTTTACCAATAAATTTATACTGAAAGAATGCCCTTTAGAATTTCTTGTATGACAGCTCTCGTGATTATGAACTCTCTCAGCTTTTGTCTAAGAAAATATCCGTCTTTAATTAATGAAGAACAGCTTTGCTGGGTACAGGATTCTTGGTTGGCATTTTTTGTTGTTGTTTCTTAAACACTTGGAATATATCATCACACTGTCTCCTGTAAAATTTCTTCTGAAAGGTCTCCTGCTGGCGGTTTGGGAACTCCCTTACATGCTATTTGCTTTTTTTCCTCTTGCTGTCTCCAGAATTCTCTCTATGTCTTTGATTTTTGACAATGTGATTATATGTCTGGGGTAGTTTTATTTGGATTGAATCTTATTTAGATTGGTGACCTCTGACTTTCCTGCATCTGGATACTTATGTGTATTTTCAGGTTTTAAAAGTTTCTGCTGCTCTTTCTTTTTTTTTCTAACTCTTTCTTTAAACACACTTTTTACTATTTTATCTTCCTCTTCTTCTTTAACTCCTATGATTCAAATATTTGTTCTTTTTATGCTGTTTCATAAATCTCATAAGCTTTGTTCATTTCTTTTCATTCTTTTTTTCCTCTGACTGTATATTTTTAAATGGCTTATCTTTGAGTTCACAGATTCTCTCTTCTGCTTGATCAATTGATACTCTCTATTAAATTTTTCATTTTGTTCATTGTATTTTAATTTTTCAGCTCCAGGATTTCTGTTTTATTTATTTAATTATTTCAATCTCTCTATTAAATTTCTTATCTGGCCAGTTATTGTTTTCCTTAATTCATTGAATTGTTTCTCTGTTTTTTTTTTTTTTTTTTTTTTTTTTGAAGTTCACGAAGCTTCTTTAAAAGTTACTTTAAATTCTTTTTCAGGAAGTTCATTTATCTCCACTTCTTTTTATTTTTTGAGGCAGAGTCTTGCTCCGTCACCCAGGCTGGAGTGCAGTGGCCGGATCTCAGCTCACTGCAAACTCCGCCTCCCGGGTTTACACCATTCTCCTGCCTCAGCCTCCCGAGTAGCTGGGACTACAGGCGCCCGCCACCTCTCTCGGCTAGTTTTTTGTATTTTTTAGTAGAGACGGGGTTTCACTGTGTTAGCCAGGATGATCTCAATCTCCTGACCTCGTGATCCACCCATCTCAGCCTCCCAAATATCTCCATTTTTTAAAGGGTGGTCAATAACACTTTAGTTTGTTGCATTGGTGATGTCATATTTCCCTGATTGTTCTTAACCCTTGTAGCCATGCATTGATATTGGCATATTTGCAGATGGTGGGTATCTGTTCCAGTCTTCTCAGGCTTGCTTTGTCTGGGAAAGCCCTTCAGTAGTCAGCCTGGGCCAGGCACAGTGGCTCATGCCTGTAATTCCAACACTCTGGGAAGCTGAGGTGGGAGGATCGCTTGAGCCCAGGAGTTTGAGACCAATCTGGGCAACATAGTGAGACCCTGTCTCTGCAAAACATAAACAAAATCAACTGGGTGTCTTGGCATGTGCCTGTATTCCCAGTTACTTGGGAGGCTGAGATGGGAGGATTGCTTCAGCCTTGGAGGTGGAGGCCACAGTGAGCCATAATCATAACACTGCATTCCAGCCTGAGTGACAAAGCAAGACCCTGTATATATATGTGTATATATATATATATATGTGTGTGTGTGTGTGTGTGTGTATAGTCAGCCTGTCCAGAGATTCTGAGCAAACTTTCTGCCATAGATCTGAAGCCTGGGGCTGCTACCAATGTGCATGGCACTGGGTCTTGCCAGAAGTCTGGAGTTGCTGCAGCTGGTGCATCGCTTGGGTGAGCCAGAGCTCAGGGCTCACTCTGGCTGGAGCAGTGATGGGGCAAGCCAGAAGCCTGGGGCCCACTGGTACTCTGCTGGGGCCTACCTGAAGCTAGGAGCCACTGCATCCTGCCTGCTGATGAGGACTGTAGGGAGGCCAGGGCTGCTGACATTGACCGAGGAGTCGTGTGGGCCAGACATCAAGTTTGCCATGCAAGCCAGAAGCCTGAGGCTATGTGGGCCAGCCTGGCACTGCAGCAGCTCTGGAGGCTCAGTCTTTGGGCTCCAACCTGGACTCTGCGGCCATGGAGACCTGCCCAGTGCTGGATTTTACTGCAGTGGGCTCAGTATTTGGACATCTTTGCTCACTTCCTGGTTTCCCCTGAGCAGACAGTCTCCATGCTGTGCTCCTGGGCTGGAGGAGGGGTGGTGTGGATAATGGAAAAGAGAACTTTGTGTCTTATTTGACACATCTTTTCTTATTGTGCTCTAACCAGGTAGTGTTACTTAGCTCTTGTGATGGTATTTTCACTTGCATGTTCAAACTGGTGTTTTTGTGAGGGAATCATCACAAGAGAGACCCCTTCTCCTGTCTTGCTCCCCACTCTAGGCTGTCAGTGTGTCTCTGAATGGAGAATAAATTATATGCTGTCAAAACACCAGTGTCAGAAGTAGATAAAAATCATAATCTATGAAAAATGCAAATAAAAATTTAAATCTACAAATAACCTTTAATTCTTTTTTCATTTAAAACCAACCTTGAACATTTTGAAACTGTAAGCACATATATTGTATTCTTTTTAAAGCCCATAACGTGCTTTTTAAGTTCTTTCTTACACATAAAAATTTCTAAACAATGAAACTCATTTCTCAGACCCCTTCTAGATGTTTAGCATAGTGTCTATGGTGCATTTTCTTGCGTTAGGGAAAGCATCCAATGTCATCAGTTTTGGCATCCTGATGGTCTCTCTGTCTACTTTTCTCCGCGTCCCCTCCATCGTCCTGTCCATCTCCTGTCTTCTGGGGAGTGTTCAAGTGCACACCCATCAATAAGAACCTTTGAACAGGCTCATTTGTACACAGCAGTACTCAGAGGTGCTACTGTGCTAATCAAGAATGTGTATTGTAGATCATACCCCAAATATGAACTATAAAAGAGGGCACTTGAAGATGTGACTGTATTTTTTTCCCTTCCCAGTGAAGAGTCTTATGCAATCCTCAGCAGGCACCCACTCTGAGCCCACTCTGAGCTGGTCCCTGTAGACACGAAGCCAAGAGGGAGGCTGTCTGGGTGTGTCTGGGTGTGTGCTATTCTAGAAATGTGTCCATTTTAGAAAATGGGTATTGCTCAGCTCTTTCTAATTTACTATGTCAGTCTGTTTCCTGCTACTGTGAATAGAAGAATGTATTCAGTAATTCCTTTAGGGGGTGGTCTTTGTATATTCATTTCATGAAACAACTACTACTTAATATTTCTCTAATTTCCTCCCTAGCTGCTACACTCCTGTTGCTCTAAGAACTACAGCCACTCAAAATGTGTCTAGTTCATGGATTCTCCTCCTTGTTTGTTTTAATATTAACCTGGAAAATGTGTCTTTAATATTCTGTTTTCATTTATTGATGGCTTGGTATTCCTTTTAGCATTCAATGTCTTTGTGAGTTAATTTCTCCCACATTGCTTATTTTAAGAAAAAAATTCCAAAGTGTCATTTTTGACATGGACTTTGTTTGAAATGACTGTGTATGTATTATGCTGCATTAAATGGGCTAAGATCTCAATGTGATTACAAGAAAATCCTTGAAGCTAATGTGAATATTTCATCTTCCACCAAGAGACGAACTCCTTTATTTTCAACTAAAGCATTTTTTTTCAACAGAGGAACGTTTTTACTAGTCTTCCTAAAGAGCGACGTACAAATGAAAATGGTGCGAATGGCAGAAAGCATTCGCATTATTGGCTTCTTACTGTGTGCTTGTCATTGGAGCCAAGCAGTCACAGGCTCCATTGGTCCCATTAATTCTCCTGACTCATGAGCCGCGTGGCACAGGTCGCTTCTGTGAATGGGGGTCTGAGGCTCAGAGTGGAATGAAGGTAAGAATTGAACCTGGGTCGTTCAACTGCACAAAATACACAGGCACCCCCTCCTCTTTGTGTCTCCAGATCGCAGTTCATGCCCAGCCTCCTCACTTGTCCCCCCATCCAGCTCTGCTCTCTTCACACCTTTTTACTGCACACCTGGCTTTCTCCTTCCCAATTTATCTTTTCTCTCCGTCATTCCCCAGGGCCCAATGGCAACAAGTCAGCGTAGAGCCACACGTGCTCACATAACAGGTGCCAGCGGCTTCACACAGGCTTTTCCAACAAAAGCCTTTCTAAGCACAACATGCAAGAGCATAACACCACATTCCGAACTTCAGACACCAGGGCTGGCCACCAGCAGAGAGTCCAGCCACAAATAAACAGATTTCACAGCAGAAAATGGAGGGTCCTTTGAATGGGGGCTGGAGAGATGTGAGGAGGAAGCAGGAGTTGGCCGGTGTCCTTTGTCTCCTACCCTGTGCCCTGACTCCTCAGATAGGTAAGTATGGGGTGAGGTCCTTGCCCTAGGGGAACTCATGCGTAGAAGATGTGCGAGAAAACACACAAGACAAACACACTGATGAGTTCAAGTCAACACACGACCACAAAGAAAGTAAAGAAGAGGCTCAGAGCATGTTACCAAAGCCTCCTGGTCTGTTTTTTTTAAAATGCTTTAAACTTTAAGTTTGTAATCGTTGTGTTCTAAGCCTCGTGCCTGTGGCTGTGACCTTATTTGGAAGTAGGTTCTTTGCAGATTTCATCAAGTCAAGTAAGGCCACAGGGTGGGCCCAGCATTGGAAGCTGGGCCTGGTGGGAGGCGACTGGTTCACAGGGCAGTTTCCCACCAATGGTTTAGCTCCATCCCTCTTGGTACTGTCCTCGTGAGAGTGAGTGGGCTCTCACGAGATGTGGTTGTTAAAAGTGTGTGGCACCTTTCCTCCCACCCTCTCTCTTCCTCTTGCTCTCGCCATGTGACCCGCCTGCTCCCCCTTCACCTTCTGCCAGGAGGAAGCTTCCTGAGGCCTCCTCAGAGCAGAAGCTGCTATGCTTCCTATACAGCCAGCAGACCCATGAGCCTATTAACCTCTTTGCTTTATCAATTACCCCGTCTCAGGTGTTCCTTCATGGCCCTGAGAGAATAGACGAATCCAGCAGCCACAAAGACGACTCAGCATTGGGCTCTTCTCATCACCAGCTTCTAAAATAGAGAAAACAGAGAGAGTGTGGTGTGACACCATGTGGCACTCAGGAGAGCTCAAGTCCTTTCTACGCTGGGATGCGTGGTGGCCACAGGGCTGCGGGTCCAGCCTGCTCCCTCTCCCTCCCTGACGCCACCGGCCCGGCGCCCTCTGAGAGCCAGCTGAGCCTTCCCGGGCACCTCCTCAGCCCTCCGCTGTCCCGTCCACCCACCAGGAGGGTGCCCTCAGACCCCCGGACTTCTAAAGGTTCCTCATGCTAGCCACCAGGGCTTTAGGTATTAATTTCACCATCTCCTTGAGCTTTGGACAGAGCAGGGTGTGGTTTTCCACTCCTTTCTGCTTCTTCAATCACCCCCACATCCCCGTCCTGTTTTAGCATCAAGCCCCTTTGCCGTGCTGAGGCTGAGCTTTGTGGTGAGATCCTTGCTGGGCATCGGCCTCTGCAGGAGGAGGCGTTGGGTCAGAGCTCTCCCACTGCCACGGTCCTGGCCTCCCCGAGTAGCATCTCTGGTGGGTCTCACCCATTCACGCAGCGTGCAGACGCTCATACCAGCTTTGCTTCTGACTCCGCAGGATGCAGTCTGGGATAACAGGCCCACACGCAGACTCTGTAGAGGCAGGTGCCTCCTTGCATCGCCAGGTGGATGCTGATGTCAGCCCAGCCCCACGCTCTGCACACCCAGCTGTGTGCTCCAAGCTGTGTGCTCCAAGCAGAGCCATCAGGAATGAGTGAGAGCTCCGTGCACTCACAGCTCTCTGGGCGCAGGGAGCAGGGAACCCAATGCCCCTGCCCAAGATCCAGGGGTGGCAGTGCCAATGGCTAGAGGCAAATGGCCCCATGGTGCCTCTCCTGAGACTGAGTTTCTCTTGGTCTTTACTCACTCTGCTCTGTAACCCAACACCAACTGCATGAAACGGTAGCCTTGCTGCTTGTTTTCCACCTGAAGTGCACTGGGAAATATTCTGAATGCTGGAATTTGGAAAAAAAAAATTTTGTTTGAAAATAGCACTCCCACCCTGGGGGAACTTCCTCAGGTCTGACAGCCTTACATCACTCCCTTCTAAGCCCTGGATGCCTTCACTGAGGACTTGCTACTCACTCACACTGGGCTTAGCACTACTCTTGCATGATCTTATTTATATTAGCAAACGCTCTATCAGACTTTCAATACCGTCACTGAACAGAGGAAACAACATTCAGGAGAATGAAGTCAGAGGCTGACGGTTGAATGACAAGGCACTTGCAGGACGGAGGTTTGGGCTCAGACACAGGGCAGCGGACACGGCTAGGGGCCACACCACATCCCAGCACACACACTGCACCACTTCTGCGCACAGCTCATGGCTGACCCCGCCGAAGACAACTGCTCACCCTCCAGGAATAAGATGTTTTCTTCTCCCACCGTTTTGAGCTGGGATGGAGCAGAGCCGACCCTCCTACTCTGAGGGCATGTGAGGAAGGGCTTTTAATCCTAGTGGCTTTGTCATTTAGCTGCTTGGTAAAGAAGTGTCCCAGGTGCGAGAGGAAGAGAGGACGAGTGAGTCAGTGCCCTGTGCACACGGTGCCTGGGAAGGGGCTGCACGGGAGTCTGGGGGAGAGTGTGCTCAGCCCACATGCCTTGCCGCCCCTCCAGGTGTCCCGCAGACACTCTCTTTAACGTGCTTTCTGTGCTCCCAGGCGGGGTTCCTCACCATCTGTAGGAGGCTTCAGATCCTGAGAGCTCTAACTGCAAACATCTGTCGCTGTTTGTCCTGCTGCTGTGTAGCTCAGGCTAAATGGTCTCTATGAGCCCAAATTCCTGTGGTGCAAATACCAAACCTCTCTGAGAAGACACGTTCGACCTGCTTTGAAACTTTCGCAGTTAGATAGAGATCTTGTCCTTCAGGAATTTGGGAACCTGACATTTCTCATTGCCCATGTTTTCTTTGCACGGGTACTGCCCCTGCACAGGCAGGGCCGGGGTCCTGGGCTGTGAGGGGGCATCTGTGCAGCAGCCTGGCATTCTGGGACTTTGGGGTGAGGAGGGCAGAGGAAGAGTCAGGATGATGCTAAGAATGGGGAGACAGGGGGCAAATTCAAGGATGGTTTCCAGACCCCTCCCCAGGCAGTGGGCTTAGCAGCGAGGCGGGAGTTGAAAGTCCTTCTGAAGTGGGAGGGGTCCCTAGCACTGGCACCCACATGGTCCTCTGACGTCCCTAGCCCTGGCACCCACGCTGCCCTCCCATGCCCCTAACGCTGGCACTCATGTGGCTGGCCCTTGATGCCCCTAACACTGGCACCCATGCGGCCCTCAACACCCCTAGTCCTGGCACCCACTCGGCCTTCTCACACCCCTAGCGCTGGCGCCCACGCGGCCCTCCTACACCATGCGCTTAAATCCTGCCCTCATCAATGGGTGACCTAGGAGCCACGGCTCCGAACCCTGGACTCCACACTCCTGCTTCCGCCGAGCCCTAGACACAAGTTCTTTTGGCACCTTCCCTGCGTCCAAGACCCCTCTGCGCCATTCTTGCAACAAATGAGCCTCCCCTTAACTCAGCCCCAGCCACTGGGAGGCCAGAGGATGCCCAGGGCCCTGCTGAAGGGAGCATCTGGGGGCTTTTCCTGTATCTCGGGCATTTCTCTGGCTTTTCTCATTAACAAGCCCCAACACTATTCCATTCCAGTCTTTTTCCCTAAGCGTCTCCTGAGAGAAGATCTAGGAGTGCGCCTTTGACATTTTGAGGATGGAGCAGACACAGCAAAACCCCTCGGGAGAGTTGTGCACAAAGCCCTCCCCCCACCTTCGCCCCACCCTCTCCCCCCTTGGCCCCACCCTCTCCCCCTTGGCCCCACCCTCTCCCCCCTTGGCCCCACCCCCTCCCACCTTGGCCCCACCCTCTCCCACCTTGGCCCCACCCTCTCCTGAATCCGTAAGGCGCCGCTTTCCCCCAGGCCTGGTCTCAGTGCATCCTAGTTGCGTGAGCAAAAGCACCACACTCATAGTTCTGGAGGCTGGGAAGCCAGGGCGAAGGCAGGTTAGGCATGTGGGGAGAACAGCTCCTGGCTCACAGAGGGCCCCTTCTCCCTGTGCCCTCACGTGGCAGGAGGGGTGAAGGAGTCTCAGGGGCCTCTTTTATAAGGGAGGGCACCCATCCCCTTCACAAGGGCTCCACCCTCATGACTTAGCTACCTCCCAGCAGTGATTAGTCACCTCCTAAACCACCACTGTGGGATGAAGGTTTCTGCCTATGAACATTGGGGACGAAAGCATTCAGGCTGTGACAGACCCAGGGTGGTGAATGGATAAGAGCCCTGCGGACACCTTCGTCTCAGACTTCCAGCCTCCAGAGCTGGGGGAGGATACACTTCTGTTGTCTTAAGCCAGTTTCTGTCATTTGTGGTGCTTCGTAGCAGCTCTGGAAAACGAATTCATTTGGTAAAGTGTGAATAAATCATATTTGAATACACTGACATCCAAATGAAAGTTTATTGTGAATTCTTTAAAAAGTGTCTCATTATGCAGACTCACTTGGGCGTCTCCACGGCTTCGCGGGCCTCAGCTTTTTCTTGGTAGGAGTGTGGGAGCAGCCACCGTGCGCTTAGAAACAGCTGTGTTGGAGCAGTGCACAGGGCTAAGAACGAGAGAGGAGCGGCCCTGGCTGTGGAGGACGGCGGGACCTCTCTCCAGGGAGTCTCTGGCTCACCCAGGCGGAATTCTGTGAAACGCTTTCCCCTCGCCTCACACAGGGCAGCCCTGTCAGCGGCTGGCCTCTAGAGCTCGAGTTTGCTGTGCTTTCACACAATGGGGTGGGGCTTTCAGAAGAGGCACCCTGAGGTCCCTGGAGAGTCTGCCTCCTAGGCTGGGCCAGGGAGTGGACACTGGGAGGTTTGAAAAGTCTCCCAGGTCATTCGGAGGGGCACCAAAAAGGTAGATCCACAAGTGTGGGTGCCCTGAGCCTGGCACAGCTGAGGGACCCCAGATGGACACGTACCTGAGTGTGGTCCCCATACCAGGCTCCAAACGTGTCTGCCCACAGCAGGCTCCACACACGTCTGACCACAGCCCTGTTCACATGACTTTATCAAGCATGAGTGGTGGACATTTTCTAAACATCAATAATAATAATAATAATAAAATAAAATCAAACAAGCCTGTTAGAAGCAAGACTTGACTAGTTTTCTATTCTCTTTATAGAAAATATGTCAAAGTGCCAGTCACCATCAGGCACTTAACCAACAAAATCATTTTTCCTTTTTATCACACCTGTTGTATTTGTTAGCTTTTGAACTGTTATAATTTGCTTTGATTTCTTTTCTATTCCAAATAATTTTCCAATTTCGATCTCATTTTGTGTTTATAATTTCATGTTCTTTTTCTTAATTGTGCTCCCTAATTGTGTACATTTCAAAGCCTTTACAACCTAGCTCAGTCCCTCATGAAAAACCATAGTTTAGGAAGAACAAACTGTTCCAGAGGCTTCCATAGCTCCTTCCCCAGGTCCTTCTGGGTCCCAGTGAGTCTGGGGCTAGCACCGGGGGTCCCAGCAGCCACTGGAAAGGCCAGGGAGGTCAGGGGGGAATGAGTGACATGCAAAGGTCCTGGCCACAGACTGACCCCATAAAGACTTTTGAGAGCAGAAATTAAAAAAAAAAAAAAAGACTTTGGCAGCTGCTATGAGTTTGGAATTTTGGGGAGTGTATGAGATGTCAAGTAAGAATTTTAAGGAGTGCTGCTGAGAATTTTGCTTGTATTTCCGCCTGAGTTTATGTGTGTGTCTTGGCAGAAAGAGAGAGAGCAGGGAGGCAGAGAGAGACAGCAACAGAGAATTCAGTTATTTTTAAAACTTTTTTTGGCAGTGAGTCTGTTATTTGAATGTAACTTTAAACAAAGATTGAGCCACACGGAGCCCGGGATTCTGTTCAGGTTTTGCACCGTGACCAACGTCAGGACGCTGTTTTCTTTTTGATTTTCCTGGCTCCCCAGTGCGGTTAGCCACGGGGATCGCAGCTGTGTGTGTGTGGCAGTGCCTTCTCCTGTGGCCGAGCCCCAGCCTCTCCTACCCCTTCACCCAGGGCGTGCACCCTCGGGGCACAGTCAGCTCCGCTGCTGGCCCTGCAGGTGCCCCCAGAACCGTGCCACCCGGAGATGGAGTGCCTCAGGCCATGGCACGCTGCCTGGCCCATCCACTGCTGCTCCATCCGCCTCCACAGGACGTTCCAGCCAGATCCAAGTACAAGGAGTTCCCAAACACCCTTTGCACTCCCCAGTCTCCGCCTCTTTACTCCTTTTGTTGACTCTGTCTTGAAAGTCCTGCCCTATTCCGTGACCCGTGCATGCTGCCTGCCCCTGAGGTCCAGCTTAACCCCTGCAAAAGTGCACCTGAGTGCCCTCCCAATCTCCAGGAGGACCACCTGCTTACCTGCCCCTCTGCCAGTGCCTTGTCTCTGCCTGCAGCCCTGTCTCTGTCTGTGGCCCTGTCTCTGTCTGTCTGTGGCCCTGTCTCTGTCTGTGGCCCTGTCTCTGTCTGTGGCCCTGTCTCTGTCTGTCTCTGTAGCTTTGTCTCTGTCTGTGGCCCTGTCTCTGTCTGTGGCCCTGTCTCTGTCTGTGACCCTGTCTCTGTCTGTGGCCCTGTCTCTGTCTGTGGCCCTGTCTCTGTCTGTGGCCTTGTCTCTGTCTGTGGCCCTGTCTCTGTCTGTGGCCCTGTCTCTGTCTGTGGCCCTGTCTCTGTCTGTGGCCCTGTCTCTGTCTGTGGCACTGTCTCTGTCTGTGGCCCTGTCTCTGTCTGTCCCTCTCTGTAGCTTTGTCTCTGTCTGTGGCCCTGTCTGTCTGTCTCTGTAGCTTTGTCTCTGTCTGTGGCCCTGTCTCTGTCTGTGGCCCTGTCTCTGTCTGTCTCTGTAGCTTTGTCTCTGTCTGTGGCCCTGTCTCTGTCTGTGGCCCTGTCTCTGTCTGTGGCCTGTTTCTGTCTGTCTGTGGCCCTGTCTCTGTCTGTGGCCCTGTCTCTGTCTGTGGCCCTGTCTCTGTCTGTCTCTGTAGCTTTGTCTCTGTCTGTGGCCCTGTCTCTGTCTGTGGCCCTGTCTCTGTCTGTGGCCCTGTCTCTGTCTGTCTCTGTAGCTTTGTCTCTGTCTGTGGCCCTGTCTCTGTCTGTCCCTGTAGCTTTGTCTCTGTCTGTGGCCCTGTCTCTGTCTGTGGCCTTGTCTCTGTCTGTGGCCCTGTCTCTGTCTGTGTAGCCCTGTCTCTGTCTGTGGCCCTGTCTCTGTCTGTGGCCCTGTCTCTGTCTGTGGCCCTGTCTGTCTGTCTCTGTAGCCCTTTGTCTCTGTCTGTGACCCTGTCTCTGTCTGTGGCCTCTGTCTCTGTCTGTCTGTGGCCCTGTCTCTGTCTGTGGCCCTGTCTCTGTCTGTGGCCCTGTCTCTGTCTGTGGCCCTGTCTCTGTCTGTCTGTGGCCCTGTCTCTGTCTGTGGCCCTGTCTCTGTCTGTGGCCCTGTTTCTGTCTGTGGCCCTGTCTCTGTCTGTGGCCCCTGTTCTGTCTGTGTGGCCCTGTCTCTGTCTGTGGCCCTGTCTCTGTCTGTGGCACTGTCTCTGTCTGTGGCCCTGTCTCTGTCTGTCTCTGTAGCCCTGTCTCTGTCTGTGGCCCTGTCTGTCTGTGGCCCTGTTTCTGTCTTGGCCCTGTCTCTGTCTGTGGCCCTGTCTGTGGCCCTGTCTCTCTCTGTAGCCCTGTCTCTGTCTGTGGCACTGTCTCTGTCTGTCTGTGGCCCTGTCTGTCTGTCTCTGTAGCCCTGTCTCTGTCTGTGGCCCTGTCTCTGTCTGTGACTTTGTCTCTGTCTGTGGCCCTGTCTCTGTCTGTCTCTGTAGCCCTGTCTCTGTCTGTGGCCCTGTCTGTCTGTCTCTGTAGCTTTGTCTCTGTCTGTGGCCCTGTCTCTGTCTGTGGCACTGTCTCTGTCTGAGCCCTGTCTCTGTCTGTCTGGCTCTGTAGCTTTGTCTCTGTCTGTGGCCCTGTCTGTCTGTCTGTGGCCCTGTCTCTCTGTCTGTGGCCCTGTCTCTGTCTGTGGCACTGTCTCTGTCTGAGCCCTGTCTCTGTCTGTCTCTGTAGCTTTGTCTCTGTCTGTGGCCTTGTCTCTGTCTGTGGCCCTGTCTCTGTCTGTGGCCCTGTCTCTGTCTGTGGCCCTGTCTGTCTGTCTCTGTAGCTTTGTCTCTGTCTGTGGCCCTGTCTCTGTCTGTCTCTGTAGCTTTGTCTCTGTCTGTGGCCCTGTCTCTGTCTGTGGCCCTGTCTCTGTCTGTGGCCCTGTCTGTCTGTCTCTGTAGCTTTGTCTCTGTCTGTGGCCCTGTCTCTGTCTGTGGCCCTGTCTGTCTGTCTCTGTAGCTTTGTCTCTGTCTGTGGCCCTGTCTCTGTCTGTGGCCCTGTCTCTGTCTGTCTCTGTAGCTTTGTCTCTGTCTGTGGCCCTGTCTCTGTCTGTGGCACTGTCTCTGTCTGTGGCCCTGTCTCTGTCTGTGGCCCTGTCTCTGTCTGTCTCTGTAGCTTTGTCTCTGTCTGTGGCCTTGTCTCTGTCTGTGGCCCTGTCTCTGTCTGTGGCCCTGTCTCTGTCTGAGCCCTGTCTCTGTCTGTGGCACTGTCTCTGTCTGAGCCCTGTCTCTGTCTGTCTCTGTAGCTTTGTCTCTGTCTGTGGCCCTGTCTCTGTCTGTGGCCCTGTCTCTGTCTGAGCCCTGTCTCTGTCTGTGGCACTGTCTCTGTCTGAGCCCTGTCTCTGTCTGTCTCTGTAGCTTTGTCTCTGTCTGTGGCCCTGTCTCTGTCTGTGGCCCTGTCTCTGTCTGAGCCCTGTCTCTGTCTGTGGCACTGTCTCTGTCTGAGCCCTGTCTCTGTCTGTCTCTGTAGCTTTGTCTCTGTCTGTGGCCCTGTCTCTGTCTGTGGCCCTGTCTCTGTCTGTGACCCTGTTTCTGTCTGTGGCCCTGTCTCTGTCTGTCTGTGGCCCTGTCTCTGTCTGTGGCCCTGTCTCTGTCTGTGGCCCTGTCTGTCTGTCTCTGTAGCTTTGTCTCTGTCTGTGGCCCTGTCTCTGTCTGTCTCTGTAGCTTTGTCTCTGTCTGTGGCACTGTCTCTGTCTGTGGCCCTGTCTGTCTGTCTCTGTAGCTTTGTCTCTGTCTGTGGCCCTGTCTGTCTGTCTCTGTAGCTTTGTCTCTGTCTGTGGCCCTGTCTCTGTCTGTCTCTGTAGCTTTGTCTCTGTCTGTGGCCCTGTCTCTGTCTGTCTCTGTAGCTTTGTCTCTGTCTGTGGCACTGTCTCTGTCTGTGGCCCTGTCTGTCTGTCTCTGTAGCTTTGTCTCTGTCTGTGGCCCTGTCTGTCTGTCTCTGTAGCTTTGTCTCTGTCTGTGGCCCTGTCTCTGTCTGTCTCTGTAGCTTTGTCTCTGTCTGTGGCCCTGTCTCTGTCTGTGGCCCTGTCTCTGTCTGTGGCCCTGTCTGTCTGTCTCTGTAGCTTTGTCTCTGTCTGTGGCCCTGTCTCTGTCTGTGGCCCTGTCTGTCTGTCTCTGTAGCTTTGTCTCTGTCTGTGGCCCTGTCTCTGTCTGTGGCCCTGTCTCTGTCTGTCTCTGTAGCTTTGTCTCTGTCTGTGGCCTTGTCTCTGTCTGTGGCCCTGTCTCTGTCTGTGGCCCTGTCTCTGTCTGAGCCCTGTCTCTGTCTGTCTGTGGCCCTGTCTCTGTCTGTGGCCCTGTCTCTGTCTGTGGCCCTGTCTCTGTCTGTCTGTGGCCCTGTCTCTGTCTGTGGCCCTGTCTCTGTCTGTCTGTGGCCCTGTCTCTGTCTGTGGCCCTGTTTCTGTCTGTGGCCCTGTCTCTGTCTGTGGCCCTGTCTCTGTCTGTGGCACTGTCTCTGTCTGTGGCCCTGTCTCTGTCTGTCTCTGTAGCTTTGTCTCTGTCTGTGGCCCTGTCTCTGTCTGTCTGTGGCCCTGTCTCTGTCTGTGGCCCTGTCTCTGTCTGTGGCCCTGTCTGTCTGTCTCTGTAGCTTTGTCTCTGTCTGTGGCCCTGTCTCTGTCTGTCTCTGTAGCTTTGTCTCTGTCTGTGGCCCTGTCTCTGTCTGTGGCCCTGTCTCTGTCTGTGGCCCTGTCTGTCTGTCTCTGTAGCTTTGTCTCTGTCTGTGGCCCTGTCTCTGTCTGTGGCCCTGTCTCTGTCTGTCTCTGTAGCTTTGTCTCTGTCTGTGGCCTTGTCTCTGTCTGTGGCCCTGTCTCTGTCTGTGGCCCTGTCTCTGTCTGTGGCCCTGTCTCTGTCTGTGGCCCTGTCTCTGTCTGAGCCCTGTCTCTGTCTGTCTGTGGCCCTGTCTCTGTCTGTGGCACTGTCTCTGTCTGAGCCCTGTCTCTGTCTGTCTCTGTAGCTTTGTCTCTGTCTGTGGCCCTGTCTCTGTCTGTGGCCCTGTCTCTGTCTGTCTCTGTAGCTTTGTCTCTGTCTGTGGCCCTGTCTCTGTCTGTGGCCCTGTCTCTGTCTGTCTGTGGCCCTGTCTCTGTCTGTGGCCCTGTCTCTGTCTGTCTGTGGCCCTGTCTCTGTCTGTGGCCCTGTCTCTGTCTGTCTGTGGCCCTGTCTCTGTCTGTGGCCCTGTCTCTGTCTGAGCCCTGTCTCTGTCTGTGGCCTTGTCTCTGTCTGTGGCCCTGTCTCTGTCTGTGGCCCTGTCTCTGTCTGGGCCCTGTCTCTGTCTGTGGCCTTGTCTCTGTCTGTCTCTTAGGCTTGTCTCTGTCTGTGGCCCTGTCTCTGTAGCTTTGCCTCTGTCTGTGGCCCTGTCTCTGTGGCCTTTCCTCTGTCTGTTAGCCATGTATTGTGCAGTGTAGCACAGCACCATTTTCAGGTATAAGATCCTATGGTCAGAAGGCCCCTTTTTTGTAGAATCATCCCAGAGCCTTTCCTCTGCGGCGTCAGGGCTTGTAGAGACCCCTCCAGCTGTGTGTGGAGGCCTCACTGATGGCATCGTGCCTTGCTTGTCGTATGGCCCCAGAGCCTGGCCCTTGAGGCCTTCGAGCACGTGTGGAGTAAACCTCTATCTTCAGGTCTCCTGGAGGGCAGGGCCTGAACGAAGCTGCTTGTGCGTGGGGACCCTTATTCCTCTCTTCCTCATACTTGTGCTTGGAGGAGTTTAAAGCTCATCCTTATGGGAAGGGATGGTGGTTCCTGTGTCACGAATGCGGCTCAGAGTGTCGCCCATGGTGACTCAGCTGGCAAACAAGGAGCAGGACGTAGCCTGGCAGCTTCCCTGCAAGGCGCCCGCTCTCCCAAGCTCTGCACAGCTGCCTCACATGCCACAGAGGGGAATTCCATAGAATGGGGTCCATTTCAGATTCTTGTTAGAGGTCCTCATTAATAGAGTCCTTGAAGGAATCTCGCAATCAAGAGTTGACAAAACCGCACATTTTGGATGGGGTGTGAACATCGTGCTGAGTCCTGGGGCTCAGAGAACCTGAAGTTCTCAGCACTTTTGGGCAGTCTGTGTGTTGTGATGAAAGGAAATGAGTGAGAAGGCAGAAGGGGACCCTGTCCCCAGGTTTGAGGCAATGCCTGTCCCCAGGAGGCAGAGGAGGCACCCGCAGAGGTGCCAGGAAGCCCCAGTGCGTGGGGCTGTCAAGGAAGGCGGTGGCCTGAATGGCAGGGCTTTGCTGGCTGGGGATCTGCTCTGCGAAGGGAGAGGAACGGGAGCTGGAAGGATGCCTTGGGTGCGCGCTGTTTCTGGGTCAGATTGGCAGGCTCTGGAGCGTCTGGGGGGATGTCCCGGGATCTGAGTGACAGCGAGTCTGTCATAGCTGAATTGAACTTCACATTGTTTTTATTTGATGTGACTCCCGGCTCCATTCGGGTGAGTTCCTGGGGCGCGGCTGACGTGGCTCCATCTGCAGAGCGAGGACGCAGATTCAGGGAACTGCTGGGGCACCCTCACAGGCTCAGAGTTCTTGTCATTTCCATAACTCGTCATCCAATTTTGCGGAGAGAGGGTGTGTACTGGGGGTGGTACAGAGAGAAGAGTGTTTGGGTAGTAAAAATGCTTTTAAATGATGTATAATTCTTCTATTTGGTGGCCTTTTATAAACATGGAACAGCAAGTTGCTGTGACGTTTATTAATAGGCTCTCTCCTCCGTAATTTATTTTGTTTTTAAACCCTGCAGACCCCACCCCCAATTCCAGAGAGTGTCACGGCGGCTGCTGACTTCCTCAGGTGTTAGCGGCTGGGAGTGGAAGGAAGCTATTTTCCCATTTCTACTGAAACCTGGGTATCCTGACAGGGAAGAGTAGAAACGAACAGCTTTTGAAGGTGAGGGTCAGGGAGAAGGTTGCCCAGCCTGGGACGGAACCCAGGCTGGTGGGGCCCATGAGCCCCTCAGTGGTGGGGCTGGTAGGGTAGGTGAGCTGGTGACATCAGCTGCCCGGTGTGCTTGTGTGCAGCAAGGCTGGGCTGGACACAGGGACCCCAAGCCTCAGCGATCTCCCCATTGCCTGAGGGGACTCCCGTGCCTCAAGGAAGCCCACCATTGCCTGAGGGGGTCCCTGTATCTCAAGGAACTCCCATTGCCTGAGGGGACCCCCGTGTCTCCAGGAACCCCCCATTGCCTGAGGGGACCCCCGTGTCTCAAGGAACCTCCTCTTGCCTGAAGGGACCCCGGGCCTCAGGGTCACACAAGCAGCAGGGCCCTGACTCAAGGGTTCAGCTGGGTAACAGGGTGGGTTGGTGAGAAGGGCCTTTCCTGGATGCTTACCTCAGTTTTAGACCCTTGGTGGGGGACCCCATCCCCACTCTGGGGTGTCAGGGAAACCTCAGTTTTCATTAAGACAGAATTTCCCATGAGCTTTTACGGAATGTTGGTTGGAGTTGGATTTAGCTTGATTTAGATAAAATAAGCAACGGTGACATTGTCCCCTAAGATCGGCGATGCAAATTCCTGCCCACTGTGTTAATCTGACATAAACAGTTTTCCCAAAACAAAACAAAGTGTTGTGTGATGTCTGAGCACAGATTGAATGAAAACGAAGCCTTTAAACCACAGCGCACAGCGTTGACAGAAGGCTGGATGTAAGGGAAGGCAGGGCTCAGGGAAAGCCGCAGAGCAGCCAGGGCCGTCTCGGCCTTGAGTACTCACCGCCCCTGGAGGACGCAGCTCCGGTGCGGAGGCCCCGGGACCACACAGGCGCAGCCTCGCTGAGGCAGAGCCCGGCCTGCTGGCTGGGAATCCTGGCCGCACCCATCACCAGCAGTGTGACCTTGGGCAAACTGCCTGTCTTCCCTGTGCCTCGGTTTCCTCCTCTGTGAGGTGAGTACTGACAATACCTATGCTGGCATTAGTGGGAGGATTCCTAGATATATATGTGTACACGAACATTGCCTGGAAACATAGTAAGAAATACAGTAATCACTTTTTTTTTTTTTTTGCTATTAGGGACATTTGTACAGAAAAGTTACTGAGAAAACGTTCTGGAAGAAGGCTATTCTGATTTCCATTCATTTAGAAATGACACCTCTGGAAGGACTTGAGTCTGCCTGTCCCTGAAGGCAGCTGCGTGTCTGTGCACAGCGGGTGAGCTGTCAGGCCCCAGGGGTGCCCTGTTGGAGCGAGCAAGGACCCTCCCTCCTGTGCTAAATGGGCCTTCCTGGCACTGGCCGGGCACACAGGCCACAAACAGCTTCTCTTCAGACTTGATTTACGTTAGTGATTCCCGGAGGCCTGCCTCAATAGTGGGGTCACACCCTCACCCCCAGGAGCCCAGCGCTGAGCCCCTGTGGAGTCTCCACTTCACACTCCCTGTCATCATCAGGATGCAATCAACTTTCAAACTTCTGCATCGCTCACATTGGTCCCATCCAGTGGACACCACGCCTAGACTCCCCCAACCCATTTCCAGCATCACTTCCCCGCCTCATTGTCAGTATAACGAACACTCACCGCATTCAAGACAGTGTTAGGCACAGTCAGACCTGGCCTCAGCTCCAGAGGTTGACATTTCAGTTGGGAGGGCAGATGCCAGGCTCTTCATACCCAGTGGAACCACAGTGATGGTGAGTGGCTTGGCAGATGCCCAGGGCCTGAGTGACCTCTGATGGAGTCTGGTGGTTGGAGGAAGGCTTGTGTGAGCTCATGATGCTAAGCAAAGATCTGTGGGATTAGTACGCGCTAACTGGGCGAGGGCAGGTGGCAACACAGAGCTGGAAGCTACCTGGCAGGTGCTCCAGGCAGAAAGGCCAGGATGTGCCAAGCGCCCAGGGCAGGAAGGAGCGGGTGGTCCGTGGAACTGGGAAGGGCTGGTGGGGCTGAAGCCAGGGAGGAAGGCGCCGTGTGCAATAAGCAGGGCCAAGACCCTGCAAGGCCCCATAGGCCTGTTACAGGTTTTGCTTTTATCCCAAAGCCCCGCCCCAGGAACTCACCCGGATGGAGCCGGGAGTCACATCAAATAAAAACAATATGAAGCTCAATTCAGCTATGACAGACTCGCTGTCACTCAGATCTCAGGACATCCCCCCAGATGCTCCAGAGCCTGCCAATCTGACCCAGAAACAGCGTGCACCCAAGGCATCCTTCCAGCCCCCATTCCTCTCCCTACGCAGGGCAGATCCCCAGCCAGCAAAGCCCTGCCATGCAGGCCACTGCCTTCCTTGACAGCCCCACACACTGCTGTCTCTCCCCCACCAAAAAACAGTTTGGATTCTGCACACACGCTCCTTAAAATCCCTTTATAACTTTATATTGCCACCAGGACAAAGTCTGAAGGTGTTACCTCGGCATTGGAGGTTGTATAGCATCCTGGCCCTGGCCTCCTTCCTCAACTCCGTGTCATTCTAAGTGGAGCCTGCTGTGGAGCAGACCCAGAGGCCAGCTGGAGTTGAGCGCACTGAGACAGAGGCACAGCACCCTGTGTGATTTAGAAAGTAGAGTCATGAGTGAGCCGGGACCCAGGGGAAGGTCTGAGCGAGGAGTAGAAGAGGAGAGAGGGCTTTCCTGAGCAAGCGTCGCCTGAGCTGAGCTCTAAGGACTGTGTGGGAGTTTCCTAGGTGCAGAACAGGTGGAAGGGCCTGCCAGGTGGAGGTGATGGGAGAATCAGAGGCACCGGTGGAAGGATCTGCCAGGTGGAGGTGATGGAGAATCAGAGGCACAGGTGGAAGGATCTGCCAGGTGGAGGTGATGGGTGTATCAGAGGCACAGGTGAAGGACCTCCCAAGTGGAGGTGATGGATGGATCAGAGGCACAGGTGGAAGGGCCTGCCAGGTGGAGGTGATGGGTGTATCGGAGGCACAGGTGGAAGGGCCTCCCAGATGGAGGTGATGGATGGATCAGAGGCACAGGTGGAAGGGCCTGCCAGGTGGAGGTGATGGGTGTATCGGAGGCACAGGTGGAAGGGCCTGCCAGGTGGAGGTGATGGGTGTATCGGAGGCACAGGTGGAAGGACCTGCCAGGTGGAGGTGATGGATGGATCCGAGGCACAGGTGGAAGGATCTGCCAGGCGGAGGTGATGGATGTATCAGAGGCACAGAGGCCGGCACACCCAGGCCGCGTCGTTCAGTGACTAGTACCACTGTGGCTCCCCTTAGAATGGGCTGTCAGCTCCCTTACGTATACCGGTGCTTGCATTTGATCATGTGCCCATATAGTATTTTTTTCTTCATATTTTTGTCTCTTGAAGTAGACTGTGGCTTCCTTTCAGGGGCTGTATCTTTTAATTCTCGGAATATGGCATAGAGTTAGGACAACCAAATTTTAAAGCCAAAAGCAGGGTGCTGTCTCTTCCACATATGAGCTCTTTTCCTGCAGATGTTGAAGAAAATGGTTGCTGTGTCCTAAATGCCTCTCCTAGGCTTGGTCTGGGGCAGTCACATAGCCTCCGTGTGGGGTGAGTCTGACCTGTGTGACATCGCGCAGGACCGGAGTCCTCCTCCACATCCATGCTGTGTGCAGCCACCTCGTTGAAAATAAATCTGGGCCGGGCGCAGTGGCTCACACCTGTAATCCCAACACTTTGGGAGGCTGAGGTGGGAGGATCACTTGAGCTCAGGAGTTCGAGACCAACCTGACCAACATGGTGAAACCCCGTCTCTACTAAATATACAAAAATTAGGTGGGCATGGTGGTGGGCGCCTGTAATCCCAGCTCCATGGGAGGTTGAGGCAGGAGAATCACTTGAACCTGGGAGGTGGGGGTTTCAGTGAGCTGAGATTGCACCACTGCAATCCAGCCTGGGTGACAGAGAGAGACTCTATCTCAAACAAACAAACAAACAAACAAACAAAACAAAGCAAAATAAATCCAGTCTGGCCCAAAGACTGGCCACTGAGACAGAATATGGCCATTAACCACAGTCCATAAACCACTATCCTTACGTTGCTTTACAGCAGGATGGCACGCTTCTGCCTGGGATGGCACATTTCTGCCCAGGATGACACACTTCCACCCAGGATGGCACACTTCCGCCCAGGATGGCACACTTCTACCCAGGATGGCACACTTCCACCCGTGGGCCGAGTCCAGTCTGCTTTTGTAAATGAGCGTTCATGGCTGCAGCTACATTCATCCTCCATGTTTCCCTGGCTGCTTTCACTTTACAACAGCAGGCTGAGCCATGGTGACAGAGACCAAGAGGCCTGCAGAGCTGAAGATACTTAGCATCCGGCCCCCCATCAGGAGAGCTTGCTGCTTGGGTTTAGCGGGCTGTCGTCTAGTTCAGAATGTTCTCTCAGGTCAGTTTTCCTGCATCTCCTCATGCACGGCCTGGCAGGACCTCAGCTGGACCTTGGCACCCTTCCCACCATGTGCAGCTGTGTCTTGCTGTCATCCAGGTGGGCTCACATTCTTGACCCCCGAGCTCTCGGCCACCAGAGTGTTCCCGTGGCTCCCCAAGTAGCCTGTACCTCCTTGGAGGATTACTGGAGGCCTTGTCTATGGAGGCCTGGGTCAGAATTTGCACATATGACTCAGCAAGCAGTGATGTCTTGTGAGTACAATAAAACTCTGTGTGTTGAGGTCAAGAATAAAGGCTCATTCCCCTAGCCTCAGGGAAGACTGTTGGCCTCCAGCCATCCCTCTGAGGATGGTCCCTCCAGCCACTGCCTGGGCTTCAGAGAGCTGCCAGCCTCAGGCCTCAGCCCTTCCTGGGACAGCTGTGTCCCACCATGGATCTGCCTGGAAGCGCTCGGCTCAGCCCTCTCGCCCCTCATGCCAGGACACAGCTCATGTCAGGACTACCCGCTCCTTCTCAGCCTTGTCACTTCCTCCCTCTAGATCCCCGCCCCATCCCATTTCTGGTTCAGCCCTGGCCTCCGGTGGTGTCTCCTCCGAGCTCTCTCTGTGGGTGGTCTTTCTGGCGGCTCCAGCAATTCCAGGGCCAGCCCGGGTGGTCATTGCTCCCTTCTGGGTGGCCGCTCCCTCATCGTGGCTGCACTTTCCAGCCATAAGAAAGCTGCCAAGGGCTGGTCACAAACCCACTTGGTAGGAGCTGGGAAGGTTGGGTGGTGGCACACTGATTTGGGAGCCCAGGAGCAGTGAGGAATGTCAGGTTTCATGGATGAAAGTGACCGGAGTGCTGGCCAGGTCTCGCCCACTCCTGCTCGGAGGCTGCTGGCCATGGGAGTGGTACAGGGAAGGCCAGACTTCCTTCCTGATGAATCCAGATGAGGCTCCTGTCCATCAGATGAGGCTTCCTTCAGCCCCGCTGTGTTCACCCTGAGCTAGGAGGGTGTGGGAGGGGAAGAGACTGACAAGATGCAACTAGCTGGCAGCAGCACTGTCCCGTAGAAATGCAATGCTTCTGTGAGTTTATGTTTCCAGGAGCCATCTTAAAAAGGTAAAAGGAAACAGACACAACTCATTTCAATAATGTATTTTATTTAACCTACTACATCCAAAGTATCATTTCAACATTTCAACCCATCAGTTTCAATATTTATCAACATAAACAATGGTTAGTGGGCAGCTTTCCCTTCCTGCCGAGTGTGGGCCTCCTAGCACAGTACATCTCTGTTGGCACAAGCAGGTTTCCAGGGCACCATGGCCATGTGTGGCGGTGACTCCTGGACCAGAGTGAATAGCTGGGTCTCCTTGGCAGGGTGAGACAAGCAGCAGAAGGCAGGCAGGGAGCCTCGGCCGGGAATTCACAGAATTACTGACCACCCCCAGGAATTCCCAGACACCAGGACCTCCAGCCACTGCTGGGCCACTGTGCACCTGCAGCTGGATGAGGGGCAGGCGGGTGGTCCTGCTGGTCTTGGCCTGCTTGAGAACTGGCTGGTCACAGTCTAGACTCCCTCCCCATAGCCTCCAAGCCCCTTGGCTGGTGATATGGTTTGGCTGTGTCCCCACCCAAATCTCATCTTGAATTTTAACTTCCAGAATTCCCGTGTGTTGTGGGAGGGATCCAGTGGGAGGTAACTGAATGACAGGGCAGGTCTTTCCCATGCTGTTCGCATGATAGTGAATAAATCTCACAAGATCTGTTGGTTTTATCAAGAGGAGTTGATAAGCTCTCTCTTTGCCTGTGCAAGCTCTCTCTTTGCCTGCTGCCATCCATTTAATACATGACTTGCTCTTCCTTGCCTTCTGCCATGATTGTGAGGCCTCCCCAGCCATGTGGAACTGTAAGTCCGTTAAACCTCTTTTTCTTTTCAGTCTCGAATATGTCTTTACTAATGGACTAATCCAGCTGGCTCGTGGGGGCCATGGGCTCTGCAGGTATAGAAGCAGACAGGGCTCCCTGTAGCCTGGCCCTGGCTTAAGTGCCCACACGCCTGCTGTATTTCAGCCAAGCAGACCCCCTGTCTGCCTGCCATGCTAAGCACCTGCCATGCCTGCACATTGCCCACGGTTGGAGGTGGGGGCTCTATATGCCTCGGCTGACCTTGGATGGTAAGAGCATCGAAGGGCATGGAGAACTGAGGGTGCAGAGCTCAACTGCTGAGATGGCTCTACCTCAGGGACACTTGCTAGTTCAAACCCCATGGAACAGAGGGCACGTGCCTGACTCTGCACCCAGCTCAGGCCATAGTTGTGCAGCACCCTCCCCAAGGTTTCTGTGCATGCACCCTCCTCCCCAGCTCAGCACCATGCAGCCCTGTGTCCTGTGGGTGCATTTCTCCTCAGTCCTCGCTGCAGGGGTGGGTTGCTGTCCCTCTTGGCAGCTGTCCTCGCCCCACACTGTGGAGCACCCCGCACGGACAGTCCCCACCACACCTTCTCTCCCAGAACCACCAGCACACACAGCTCTGCCAGGGACAAGGGAGAAGTGAAGCAAAGTTGTGGAAAAGCTGGAAGTTGGAGAGCACCCATCACCACTGGTGGCCGGCACTGTCTGTCCCTGCCACGTGAGCACCTTTCGCATGGGCACGCCATCCTTGGGGGTTCATAGTGACATTTCTTTTTCCATTCACCCACCATCCATACACAGACACATACATATACATTGCATAGACCTGTATCTATAAATTGCATGTCTAAATCACACACACAGACACACACAGACATGTATATACACATTTCTCTTTTCATTATCTAAACTTCTTTTTTCCAAGCCTGAGACTTTTCTTCTGTGTAACTAACTAAGGGTCTGTTTAAGTGTTTTGTCAAACTTAAGATCATTCTCTTTCTAGAAAATTATGCTAGTAGAAATTCTCCTTTCTCCTCTACCCACTCTGGTACCACAGAAATAAATACACCAAGTTTCTGCTTAAATTGCATGTTTGAGTTTCCTTCAAGCATAACAGGAGTTGTTGCTGTGGCCTGGAGCAGTCACGTGGACTGGAGTTTGACACTGAAGCTCCACAAGGGAGAGGCGGTCTTGGCATGAGGCCTGGCACCCAGCAGGGATGGGATGAAGAGCTGCAAAAAGAATGAGTGAATGTGTGAATGAGGGAATGAGTGAATGCATGAATGAGGGAATCCGTGGATGAGGAAATGAGGGAATGCATGGAGGAGGGAATGAGGGAATGCATGGAGGAGAGAATGAGGGAATGCACGAATGAGGGAATGCACAAATGAGGGAATGAGGGAATCTATGGATGAGGGAATAAGGGAATCCATGGATGAGGGAATGAGGAAATCCATGGATGAGGGAATAAGGGAACCTATGGATGAGGGAATGAGGGAATCCATGGATGAGGGAATGCATGCATGAGGGAATGAGGGAATCCATGGATGAGGAAATGAGGGAATGCATGCATGAGGGAATGAGGGAATCCATGGATGAGGAAATGAAGGAATGCATGCATGAGGGAATGAGGGAATCCATGGATGAGGGAATGCATGCATGAGGGAATGAGGGAATCCATGGATGAGGGAATGAGGGAATGCGTGGATGAGGGAATGAGGAAATCCATGGATGAGGGAATGAGGGAATGCATGGATAAGGGAATGAGGGAATCCATGGATGAGGGAATGAGGGAATGCACAAATGAGGGAATGAGGAAATCCATGGATGAGGGAATGAGGGAACCTATGGATGAGGGAATGAAGAAATCCATGAATGAGGGAATGAGGGAACGCATAGATGAGGGAATGAAGAAATCCATGAATGAGGGAATGAGGGAACGCATGGATGAGGGAATGAGGGAATGCATGGATGAGGGAATGAGGGAATCCATGGATGAGGGAATGAGGGAAAGCATGGATGAGGGAATGAGGGAACTTATGGATGAGGGAATGAGGGAATCCATGAATGAGGGAATGAAGGAATGTTTGAATGAGGGAATGCATGAATGAGGGAATGGGATCCAGAGTGCAGAGGGATGTGGAGCAAGACAGGAGGGCAGAAGTAAGATTGTACTCATGCAGTTTTAGAGTGGCAGCTGCTGCCATCTACGGTTATGGTCTGCCAGGCCCCTGCAAGCGGATGATGCTCTGAGCACACGAAGTCTCCCCTTCCTTTCCACACTTCCTTCACAGCCTTAGAAATCCTGTTGCTGCTTCAATGCCTCCCCACTATGAACTCTGTCTGCCTTATATTTGCAACCTCTCCAGAGCCTTAATTCATTATTCATGCTGTTTATGGATGGACTTAAAATTAAATGAACTAATTTCAACTGTTCACCTCAGTCCGAAACTTTACAATGACAAGCAGAAATTGGAATGGCTGATCCATGTGGGGTTGGCCTGGCTCTCCCTGGCCTGCATGCATGGGCCTGACTGTGACTTGCTCTGCCCCATCGGGTCCAGTCCTGCCTTGGGGAACCTGCACAGTAATGCTTGTGTATTCCTCTCTTCGACAGTGGTTTTAACGGTTGCAGTAAGTTCCTCATTCTGACTCTAATAAGGGCCAAGAATACAGAAACCCAATGGATCCAAAGTACTCCAAAAAGCGAGGACGAGAGGAACCACAGCTGACATCTGGAATTCAGCCCGCATGCCAGACACTGCACCAAGCGAAATGTGCACTCCCTCGTTGGGTCCTCTCCACACTGCAGGGCAGGCAACGTTCACCCCTTGTGATGGATGGCACTCCCTCGTTGGGTCCTCTCCACACTGTCACCACACTGCAGGGCAGGCGACGTTCACCCCTTGTGATGGATGGCACTCCCTCGTTGGGTCCTCTCCACACTGTCACCACACTGCAGGGCAGGCGACGTTCACCCCTTGTGATGGATGGCACTCCCTCGTTGGGTCCTCTCCACACTGCACGGCAGGTGATGTTCACCCTTTGTGATGGATGGCACTCCCTCGTTGGGTCCTCACCACACTGCAGGGCAGGTGATGCTCACCCCTTGTGATGGATGAGGAAACTGAGGCACAGAGGCACAGAGAGAGGAAGAAAGTGGCTGTGGTTTGCACAGCTGGCAGAGTCAGATCAAAACCAGGAAGTCCGATGTCAGAATCTTCTCTTCCAAGACCCTGGTCTTGTTGGCCCCCACATTGATCTGTGGTTTGTACCATATGCAGACACCCAGAGCCTGTCCTCCTTTGAAACAGCCCATTGATGGGCCAGTACTTGAATCCTCGCTTGCCAGGGTTCTGAAGCAACGGCAGGAAGCTGTGGGGAAGTGAGATCCTAGCAGTGTTGCTTGAGGCCTGCTCTGCTCAGAGGACAACACCCACCTCAGGGCCACAGGGTCTCCATCTGTGACACAGAGCCAACCTCAGCACCACCTTTGTGGAGTTGCGGTGAAGAGTACTTGGGTCTGTGTGCCTATCACTCTAACGACCAGGCTGGCTCTTTCTGGGGGTACATGGTGGGTTGGATGGGGAGGACACGAAGCAGCCTCCGGCTGACAGAGGTGGGGACTGTAATGTCTCTTGTGGACCATTTAATTGATGGCCACCGTGTAGAAATGTTGGTGCTAATATTTTTAATTTCAAATGAAACCATATGAAAAATAGCTTCTCAAAACTCATACCTCTGTGGCTACTCTTAGAAAGACAGTGTGGTTTTATTAGTTTATGAAGGCATTTTCAACAGTGTTGTAAAGACCAATGCTGATCCGAATAAGCTGGGATGGCCAGTTACGTTGTTTCTCTCTGGTCTACATCCTTTATCTCCTCTGGACTTCCTCCTCTGGTGTAAGTTCAGACACCTGCCAGATGGATCATGCAGAGACAACGTGAGGATGCGGCCCGCTGGGGACCAGGAAGCTGGGTCCAGGAGGTCTAGAGAAAGCTGGCTGCATACAATGGGACCCAGGGCCTAAGGAACAGAAAAGGAGGAGCAGAAACTCTGGTAGAGACCCCAGGAGAACAGGGAGGTAGGGCAGCTGCAGAGATGCTGGGAGAAGGGCTGGGATGAAACTGCGGAGGGGCCAAGGGTCACTGCAGGGAATACCAGAGCGCCTTCAGGAAGCAAAGCGGAGCTGAAAGGGAGAGGAAGCATCTGCCGGGTGATGCGCCGCTGCCGCTGCCTGCACCATGTGGGTTGAGGTGTGAAACAGGTGCAGGCGTGTGGGAGAGCAGCACTGCCTGGCTCTGGGTTTCCACATTCACAGCAGGGGGACGGGAATCATGCCGTGGAGTCTCAGGGTTGGCAGGGACTTGGAGGTCTATTTGTGTGCTTTTATCTGATCCCCTCAGTGTCACCCCTGCCAAGTGGACTTTAACCCATCAATGATGGGTTAGTCCATTCCATCCATGGACACCTTTTTACCTGGGAGAAGACTCTTCTCTCTCTGAACGGATGCACAAGAGACACAATATTCTTGTCTCTTGGGAGGGGAACTGGACAGATGGGAATTTTTACAAAAATGCTCTTTGTATTCTTTGAATTTTGAAATATGTCAAGACATTATCAATAAAGACATGACAGTAAAATTTAGGAGAATACGTTGCATTAAAAACTGCATGTTTCAGCCGGGCATGGGGGCTCACGCCGGTAATCCCAGCACTTTGGGAGGCCAAGGCTGGAGGATTGCCTGAGGTCAGGAGTTCAAGACCAGCCTGGCCAATATGGTGAAACTCCATCTCTACTAAAAATACATAAATTAGTGGGGCGTGGGGGCGGGCACTTGTAATCCCAGCTATTCGGGAGGCTGAGACAGGAGAATCGCTTGAACCAGGGAGGTGGAGGTTGCAGTGAGCTGAGATCTTGCCACTGCACTCCAGCCTGGGAGACAGATCGAGACTCCATCTCAAAAAAACAAAACAAAACAAAACACCCTGCGTGTTTCCATGCCAGCTCAAGTTCTGATCCTCCGGTCCACACAGGCCATGCTGTCTGCCCTCAGTCCCTCCCCAGTTCCAGGAAGAGAGCAGCAGAGCCCCTCATAACTCTTCCTTAGGTGGGAAAATCCCCTGTAAACATAGACTTCAGTCCCTTATCAATCCCAGACATACTCCCCTAGCTGCCTTTTATGGGTGGTTTAAAAAGTAGGCTCCAGAACTACAAATAGGAGACCTCCTCTCACAGGCCCGGGGGAAGGGAGGCCACAGCTGTACTTGTCTGTGAACCTTGTTCCAAGTAAGGCAGACCAAGAGTCAGGTGCATGCACCAGTGAGGCTGTAGGTTGATCCTGTGTTCAGGCCACACCTCAAGTCTTTCTTACGTTTGTTGCTATTAATTTTGCCTTCTTCATCCTATGATTATCCATTTTTGGAATTAATATTGCATTTTAGTCAGGTTCTCTTAAATTTTATCTCATCATTCATCCTGTCAAGATGTTTAGTTCCTTAAAAGCAGAGACAATACTTAATTCGCCTTTTTCTCCCTGGAAGGAAGCCTTGCGAGTGTCAAAAATCACTCAAGGAATGTATAAAAAGCAGTTCCAGATAACCACTTGTGAATCTCGCTTGATTTTTGTTGACTTAGAAAGGGTGTAGACTTCGAAGACCACTTGGTATTTTAAATGAAGTGATTCATCTGTAGCTGAAGACTGACTTCTGCCCCTAGCTCTGCTGGTTTCTCCTGGGTGGCCTGGGGAAGGAGCTCGGCTGCCCTTCCCTGGGGGAAGGAATTGTCTCATGGCCTGTGAGGTTCCTCCCACCAGCAGTTACCTGTCTGCTGTGGTTCTGGGTCCCATTTCTCCAGCACAGATGAGACCCCTGTGGTTGTGCTCTCCTGCCTGCTGCACTCGGAGTCCCGCTCACCGGGTCAGAGATCCTATAGAGCAAGGTGCTGTCTGGAAATGTGCCCCCAGTTTGTGTGTTTCTGCAACGGCCACAGAGCAGCCCCTCTCTTATGAATGCTTCGGTGGATTTTCAGGCCTAAAAGTAAGCATTAAAGTTCATACAGAGACAGAAAACACCCAGGGCTATCATTGGCCATTTACATTTTGGATTTTCTAAGTTAAGTCCTCAGCAAAGTAATACTTTGGTGATTTTTTTTTAAAGAAAAGAAAGATAATATCTACCCACGTGTATCTATGTAGCATACACTGCAGGCTGCTGGGCTGCAGATGGTTATTGGGGAGGAGAGGACACTGGCTATTAAATCAAGTTCAGAGTTTGATGAATGTCTTAGGCTGGACATTCGCATGTCTGAATTGAGACAGTGTTGTGATTTAAAGCTATGGTAGGACCATCTATTACCTAGGAGGGAACAGAGAATTCATGAGCCTGTCTGAATTTTCATCAGGAGCAGGAGACGATGACCTCTACCGCACAGTGTTTAAAGGAACAGCAGGATACCGCAGCCAAAGTTTTACTTGTTTCACAAATTCTTGTTAAACATATTATTTATGTGTCTACTGTATGTTAGACTGTAATATATCCACCAAGAAATATCCTTACTCTTCATAGCAACTAGCTTAGTCGATTTCCTGTTGCTATAACTGAATACCTGAGACTGGGTAATTTATAAAGAAACTAAATTTATTTCTTAACAGTTCTGGAGGTTGTGAAGTCCCAGGCCAAGGGACCACATCTGGTGAGAGCCATTGTGCTGGTGGGGACGCTCTACAAAGCCCTGAGGTGGCACAGGGCATCGCATGGTGAGAAAGCCCCCGAGAGAATCAACCCAACTTTCATAACTGACCTACTCTCATGATGACAAACCCACTCTTGGGATAAGACATGAATCCATTAACCCCCTTCATCCATAAATGCATGAGTGGATTAATCCATTTACGTGGGTGGAGACTTCATGACCCGATCACCTTCCAAAAGCCCTGCCTCTCAAGATGGCTTCGTCGGGGATCAAATTTCCACATGAGTTTCAGAGGAGACAAACATTCAAACCGAGTCACAACTTATAAAGAAGCTATTATAATTTTCATTTCCGCAAAGGAAACTAAGGCTCCAAAAGATTGTTCCTTTCACTAAAAAGGAAGCTGATACTTACTGAGTACCTACTGTTTGCTACCCGGAACCCCAGAATATATGTGGGTGACGTGGAAATGCTATGGAGAAAAGACTATGTCAAAAGATTGGCCTTAGGTGTTATAGCAAAAAAAAAAAAGAATCTAATTTTAAGATTTGGGATATGAGGTTATGAAAAGAACAAGTTTCTTTTTAAAACTATGATATCCAGGCAGAAAATAAAAAGCATTTATTTCAGATAAACTTAGGAGAAATTTGAGCAATAGACTGTTCTTTATGTATATGTATGTTATCATTGTTGTGTTTTTCTGATTTAAAACTAATATAATTTTGTTGGAAAATGAGCAAAGCAGAGAAGTTGACTTCCAGACATGTTGGAATAACTGATACTGGACTTGTCCTTCCACAGTAAACAATGAAAAAACTTGAAAAAATGTATGTTACAGTTGTTTTCAGACAGTAGGCAATAGGCAGCACAGGACCGTGGTCGATTAGAGAATAAAAATGAGGTGAGCATTAAGATTACTCTGGCTTTCTGAGTTTTTAGATTTTGCCCCAGAGAGGAGAACGTGGTGGTCTTGTTTAGTCAAGAAGACAGAGATAGGAATTGGAGAGGTTGGGGTGCCTGCAAGTTTCAGAGAAGAGAGTAGGGAGCAATTAAAGAAAGAATCCCAGAAATCTACATAAGAATACCATTGAGCCTGCTGTTGAATGCTAACTGTGCATGAGTAGGATGAAATTTTACCAGATGTGGCAAAGAACTAGCAGAAAGCTGTGAAGTGAAAACTTCCCAGGAATCACACATTTGATTCCAGTCAAGCCAGAGTAAAAAGACCTCATTGAAAAACCTGAGACATTCACTAAAGATTTTAAAGGGATTACTCCTTAGGAGAGAAGCTAAATTAGACTTAGAAAAAAAGTGACCCTAAATCGTCCCTAGTACACCTTAAAAACTAGCCTCAAAAGAATAGATCTGGTAAGCAAGTTACTCAAATACTTCCCAAACACAATACAACAACCTTTAAAAGAGGGCAATGAAATACAGATGCTTGACAACACAACACTGTAATGTCCAGCATCCAATAAAAAATTGCTAGACATGAAGAAGCTGGGAAATGAACCATAGCCAGGAGAAAAGTTAGTCAATACATACCTACCCAGAAATGAAAGACAGAATGGAATTAGCAGACAACAACTCTACAAACTGTTACAAATACGCTTAAAGATTTGTTTTTAACTTTGAGCATAATAAGAAAAAGAATGATTATATGAAGAACCAAATAGAATTTTTAGTTATAAAATACATTATCTGAATTGAACAAGTCACTGGATGGGCTTCATAGAAGACTAAGTACTGCAGAAACAAAGATCATTCCGTTTGAAGACATATTGATAGAATCTATCTAAAATGAAGCATCTTTGGAAAAAAGATTTAAGAAAACGAACAGGGTTGCAGCGACCTAAGGAACAATATCAGGCTAATATAAATAATTACATACTGTTTATGAAATTGGAGTCCCAGAGAGAGGGCAGAATAATTTTTGAATGACCCCAAAATTTCCAAATTAATCAATACTAGAAACCTTCAAGTCCAAGAAGTTCAAAATACCCAAACAATAAAAAAATCCCAAACCGTAACAGAGCACGGCACGATCAAATTCCTTCCTGGTTCATCTGCCCCTCACTGACGTCTGTTAGAGTAAGTAGTCAGGCATGAACAGGGCAGGAGAGGGACTCCCAGCCAGGAAGGTCAGGCAGCCATCAGGGGATGGTCAGGTGGTTGCTAACTGCCTCTCTAAAATAATAATTGGTTGTAGCCAGTGCCAGAGAAAGGCAGTCTCCCTACAGACAGAAAAAACCTGAAGCTGGTGATCAGCAGCTTCCCAATAAGATCTCGGAGTTGAGCAAGTGGGTTCAAGCGTGCACACTAAGAGGCAAAATGGCAGAGTATAACTGGTATATGATGTTCCTGTAGGAACACTTGACCGAGAAGGAAAGAACGCTTCAAATGAGCATGGGCACAATGCCAGTAAACAGGTGCATGGTGACCGCCCAAGCGCTAGCAGGCCACTGCGCATGCGGACAGCCCACCCCAAGGGGAGAATCAAGGAAGAAGGGAAGCAAGACCCCGGAAGCGTGCCAATGTATAAAACCCCAAGTCAGAGGCCAAACCCCGCCCTGTCCTTCAAGATGCCTGCTTGGCTCTCTTCCAAGTGTGCTTTTCTTTCTTTCCATTCCTGTTCTAAGGCTTTGTAACAAACTTCGACTCCTGCTCCAAAACTTGCCTCTGTCTCTTCTTCTGCCTTACGCCCCTCCATCGAATTCTTTCTTCTGAGGAGCAAGAATCGAGGTTGCTGCAGACCTGTACTGACCCACCCTCTGTAACACACCCACTCATCTCGCAGGTGCAGCAGCGTCAGCTGGTGTAGCTTTAAGAGCACGGATTCTGGCCCCAGGATACCTTGGTGGCATCTGGACTGCTGCTTACCTGCTGTGTGCTGCCGGGCAAGTTCCTTGACCTGTCTGTGCTTGGTTTCATCGCTGGTGAAACAGGGGATGCGTATATCTTCTCACAGGATTGTCATGAGAATCAACACATTCCCACGGTGGACTGGGAAGCGGGCCTGAGACCAGCAGGCCCTGGAGCAGGTGTCACACGTGCGAGGCGCTCCAGCCCCCAGGAAGAGTTTGGAGCCACGTGGTAGGCAGGAAATGATTCATTGAATAAATGGATTAAAGGGTGCAGATCTTCCCCAAAGTTGCCCAGAGAAAACAAAAAAATTAGCGGGGCGTGGTGGCGGGTGCCTGTATAATCCCAGCTACTTGGGAGGCTGAGGCAGGAGAATGGCTTGAACTGGGGAGGCGAAGGTTGCAGTGAGCCCAGATCGCACCACTGCACTCCAGCCCGGCGACAGAGCGAGGCTCTGTCTCAAACAAAAAACAAACAAACAAAAAAAGAAAATGAAGGTAGAAGATAGTGAGTGATTGAAACACCACACACACACATAGCATACACACACCACACACACATATATACCATACACACACCACACACACACATACACCACATACATCACACACACACTACACATACACTACCACACACAGACACTACACACACGCCACACCTCCCCACACACATACCACACACACCACACACACATATACCATGCACACACCGCACATCCCCATATACATCACACACATCACACACACACACACTACACACTACACACATACTACCACACACAAACCCTACACACACACCACACCTCCCCACACACATACCACACACACCACACACACATATACCATACACACGCTACCCCACACACACTACCACACGCACCACACACAAACACTACACACACACCTCCCTACATACATACCACACACACCACACACACATATACCAAACTCACACCACACCCCCCATATACACCACAATCACACATGCACCACACACACATATACCATACACACACCACCCCCCCACATACACCACACACATCACACACACATATACCATACACACACCACACACCCCCATATACACCACACACATTACACACACACCACACACACTACACACATACTACCACACACACCATGCACACTCTAACACACAACACACACACAAACACTACACGCACCATGCACATTACACACCTCCCACCCGCACCACACGCATATACCATACACACCACACACACAGAGCACACACACCACACACACACAATCTCACATACACCACACACACACCAACATACACCACACATATCACACGCACCAACACACACTACACACACTACACACACAACACATACACACACCACACCCCTCACATACCGTACACACCACATACACAACACAACAATACACCACACACATCATACATACCACACACACTACAAACACCACACACACCACACACACATATACTACACACATCACACACACCAAACACACACAACCACACACAAACCACACCCCACATACACTACACCCCACACACACATCCCACTTACACCACACACGTATACCATACACACACCACACAGAGCACACACACCACACACACTCCCCACATACACCACACGCATAACACACACAGATACCACACACTCTCCACACACAACACAACCACACACCACACATACATACCATACACCTACCACACACCAAACACACAACCCAACCACACACACACTACACACCTTCACACACACCACACACATCACATACATATACACCATACACACCACAGGCACACACAGAGCGCACACCACACACACAACACAATCCCACACACACCATGCACACCACCCCCCACACACCACACACAGAGCACACACACACCACTCACGCAACACAACCTCACACACACCACACACACCACACTACACACCATACACCAACACACACTGCACACAAATGCCACACAAACTCACCACACATACCACACACATACCACAGACACCACATGCACACTCACTATATACATACATGCTACACACACACACCACACACAAACCACACTCACCATATAGGCACACATCACACACACCACACACACTCATCATATACACACATCACACACATAACACAAACCACACACAACAAAAACACACACTTACCATATACACACGTCACCCACACACGACATGCCCACAAAACACACAACACAAACACACACTCACTATACACACACCCCACACATTACATACTACACACATATACAAATCACAATACACACACCACACACACCACACACGTAACACTCATCACACACAATACACATGCATCACATACAGTACGCACACCACATACTCACAATAGACACACACTTCACATGCACACCACTCACACACCCTACATACCACATACACTTCACACACATGCATCATACATACCACACACACACTGTACGCATACCACACACACACCACATGCACACAATACACATATACACCACACACACACCACACACAGACAAAACACACACTCACCATACACATGCCACATGCACATCATTCGCACACCCTACACACCACACACTCACCAAACACTTACACCCTGATGTTAGAGGTTGATTCTATCCCGACTTTTGAGTTCAAAGTTTTAAAAATATTTCTTTCTGAATTCCAACAGCAGCTTACCCATTGGTGACTTTTCCCATCATTGAGTGGAGAGTAGGATTTTAGCTGTGGCCAAGAGGAGAGTCTGTGAGAGGTCTTGGGTTCAATGATGGCTTTGCTGCAGCATGGAGCAGGTTCCACTGAAAGTGGTAACAATGCGTCCCACTCCTCCCCTCTAGGGCAAACAAGGGCAGGGCTGCGTGCCAGAGAGACACCTGCTCAGACAACGCGTGCAGCCAAACAGACTATGCATTGTGTTGTCTCCAAACCATGCAAGCCACGCGGCAGCCTGGTGATGAGGCCTTAGCACTCGGCCTCCCGTGTCTCGTGGCCCTGGGAGGGACATGAGGACACGTTTCCATTTCAAGTAGGTGCAGATGTTGCTTAAGTTTGACAAGTGCTGCTCTAGCCCGTAGTTCAGCACATTTTTGTACTATAGCCTTTCAGTAAGGCAGAAGAATTGTGGTTTCCTTATCACCAGCTGTGATTGGGAGCACGTACATTTAGGGGTTCAGCCACTCTCAGCCTCAGGGGTTACAAGAAGGCTGTCAGGGAGCCTCAGCCCACTGCTCTGGTGGCCGTGGGAGCTGTGGCTGGAGACAGGCTCAGGTGGCAGAGGTGCCTCACCTCGTCCTGGCCGCTGCCCACAGACTGGCGCCTGGGCATTCTCTGCTGCACAGGCTGCCCCACCAGGGAGCAGCGGAGCCAACAGTCCCTGCCCTGAAATGTGGATCTGGGGACCGTACAGGGTGATTCTGCCGCTTTGGGTGATGTATCTGTAACGGGAAGAACTCGGGGGTTGTTGGGAACCCTCTCCACCCCAGAGGTGGGAGACAGCCAGACTCTTGGAGCTAGACACAACGGGCAGAGGGAGGAAGGCCCCACGGCTCCTCCAACCCTGATCCCAGCAAACCTCCTATCTGGCCTTGGGATCCAACAGATTCCCTAACATTCTCCCAGTCAATGCAACACCTCTTCCTTCCCCCAGGCAGGTCTAGTGGTTTCACGTTCCCCGCAACCATCCGTGCCACGCAAGCTTGGGAGGAGCCAAGCCCAGCTCGAAAGCCCTGAGGATGAGCTAGGCCAGCCCAGGGGACCACGATCTGCTGGACTGTGGTTCAGTGCCCTCCCCCTCCTCTAGGAATAGAAGGAGAGAGAGACAGAGAGACAGAGACAGAGATAGAGACAGAGAGGGAGAGACAGAGACAGAGAGACAGAGAGAGAGAAAGAGACAGAGAGAAAAAAGAGATAGAGACAGAGAGGGAGAGACAGAGACAGAGAGAGTCAGAGACAGAGAAAGAGAGGGAGAGAGATAGAGAGAGAGAGAGAGAGAGAGAGACAGAGAGAGTGATTGACAGGTGGAGAGAGGACGAAACCTCAAGAGGTCCCTGGACTCTGAGACCAGACCCACCGTGGGGTTCCCAGTTGCAAGAACTTTGCACACAAGCTGGCTCATGTAGTCTTGGGCTTGCCATCAAGAGTGTTCTATGCACTGAGCTTCCTTCCTCCGGCAGCCCCCTGAGACGCCATGTGACTTGGGCACAGCTGGGACAGTGGGTGTGGGACAGTTCTTGGCTACGCAGGCTGCAGCACCAGTACGGCCCCCTCCTTGGGTGCCAGCCTCGGGTTTGGATCCAGGAGACAGGCTCAGCGAGGCTCTGCAGGATCTACAGCTAGCTGTGCCATAGTGGGCCCAGGAGGGAGCACTGATTTTGCAAAGGCAGGAAAGGCTCAGACGCAGCTGCAGGATCCAGGAGCAGCCCTACTGTGTGCTGTCCACCTGTGGACCTTTCTTCCACGTGTGCGCAGGAGGGCTGCGAAGCCGAGTGTGCGTGAAGGCTGAGAAAGGCCATGTGTGGAAAGAAGCCGGAGTGCTCTGTGCAATGCGGTCCCAAGCACAGGGGACTGAGGGGGCCTCCTGGGCTGGGGCAGGGTGGAGCACCCCCACCGCAGCACCTGCTTCCTGGGAGCCCTTGCTCAAGGGGGCCTCCTGTCCCTGCTTGTCCTGGTCCCCAGAGCTGTCCTGTGCTCCCATCAGCCCTGTGTCTGCTGCCATCTCTGTGGTCTCGCCCTTTACCTCAGCCTGGTGGGAGCAGAGTAGGCCCCTGGGTGGCCATCAGCTCCTGTTATCACTAGAGCCCCCTCCACCCTCCATGCAGGCCGCGGGTGCCCCGTGCCCGCCACGGGCCCTCGTCCCAGCTGGTCCTGGGGGACTCTCGCGAGGAGCGTGCCACAGGGCGAGCTCATCTCTGCCAGAGGCCTCTGCCTCTCACCAGCGTGGGCCCCTCACAGGCCCTGGCTTCCCCCACAGGCCCTGGCTTCCTTCTTTGCCTCTCGCTGGCCTGAAGGAGAAGGCAGTGGAGGGGCTGGTAACCCGCGTCTCACTGCTCACTTCGGGGTCACCCCAGCTGTGCCTTTGTCAGCTTGGGGTGGAAAATGAAAGGGACTTTGTGAAAACAGGGCCCTTGGAGGCTGATGGCCACATATCTGGAGCAAGGTCGGGACACCAGGCACCTGGGGTGCACAGGCCGTCCCACCATGGTGCAGGCCCCGTGGGGACAGTTGCAGCCCTGCCCATGTGCAATGCAGGGAGGAGATGTGGGGCTGGTCCACCCCAGTGGCCTTTGAAGCAGGAAGCTCAGTATGGACTCGAGTTGTTGTTTATTATTACAAGAACAAACTTATTTTCTGAGAAATCACTCTTAAGCAGGCACTCTGCTAAGGGCTTTACTATTTAATTTTTAGAACTATCTTATGAGGTAGGAACTATTTTTATATTTATAAAAGAGAGGGTTAAGAAACCTGCCCAGAGTGGGAGGGGACGTCCCCTCAGTATGTTTGCAGGAGAGCCAAAGGGGCGCCCTGGGGGATGGCGCAGAGCGGGAGGGGACCCAGTCACACAGTGGTGGAGACGGCTGGAGCCAGGCCAGGCTCTGAGGAGGCCGGGAGACAGGCGCGAGGCCAGGGCTGCTGCGGGAGCCACGCCAAGGACAGGGTGTGTGCTGGGAGGCGGCCGTGCTCTTGACGATCCTTTAGAGTTGGCTCTGAAGCTCGCCTGCAAAGCTGTTTTGCTCTTTGAAGAGAAATAACATCACTTTAAGATTTCTGTTTTAACAGAAAAAGAAAATAAATACAAATATTATTAATCATATTATTTGCAGGAATGTGAGACCAGCCCGGTTCAATATTTGGAGTCTATTTGAGCAGAGACAACCTCTTGAAAATGGAAAATCCCTCTTTTTTAAAAAACAGTTGCTGAATTTTAGAAACACATAATGTGTGTTCTCTCTACATCCAATATAATCGAATGACAGCTTAGTGAGGACACCTTGTCACACCCAGGGGAACCCAGAGAAGGCAGAATGTCTCAGCTTCCTGTCCCACAGCCAGGGGTTCTCAAACATTTGTCTGTGGTCAGTGGCACTCGTGCCCGTGCAGGGGGTGGGGGACAGAGATTGGTCGATCTGCGTGTCATCACCCTCATTGACCAGCACCATCCCTCTCCAGCCACCTTTCTATCACCATCCATTCCTTCTCTCAGTTCACAAATACCCCGGGAACGCTCGCCAAGGTTAGCGGGACAGAGGAGGTCCCTGACTCTGAGGAGATGGTGTCCCCGCCGCCCGTCCGTTCCATCCGAGCCCTTTCTTTCCACGGAAGCACAGACACCCCCTCTAACCTGCACTCTTTTCTTTAGGCAACTAAGCCTCAACAGTTGAATCTATCTAAAACTAAAGAAGAAGAAATGGCATTTTATTAGAGATTTTTTAAAGATAAAAAGTAATCAAGCCTCTAAAGAAAAGCCTCATCTCCCTGTGGCCTCAGCAGCCATCATGACACGCTGTAATTTGGAAAGAGAAGATGCATTATACTGCATCTTAATATCAGAAAAACCCACAGTCTTTGACTCAGCAGTCCCACTTTTAGGTTTGTCTACTGCAGAATAAAAGCCTTAGTACATAGACACTAGAATACAAAGGCTTTCATTTTCAGAATCATAACACAAACACGGAATCGACACAAATGTTCACGGACAGGGGTAAGTAAGGTCGTACTGTGGAATCTAATGCATCTATGAAAAGTAATGAATCAGTGACATCCAAATTAATCTGGAGAGATGTTCATTATTCAGTGAAATAAAACAAGCTGCTGAGTCCCATGTACAGTAGCATTTCATTTTTTTTTTGTAAAAAGAACAATAATGGCACCCTGTGCATCTAAGCAAAGTTTAACCACGGCGGCTGCACCTCAGACCGGAAACATCGGACACTCCAGTGCCGGGGCGTGAAGAAGGTTAGGAGGGACATTCCAAACAATTTCAGCACACAGACCTTTTTTTAATTTTTAATTTTTTAATTTTTTTAAACTTGTTCCAATGAACATATATCACTTTCAAAAGGAAAAAAGAAAAGAAAAAAATCTAGTGGTTTAGCAGGAGTCAGTCACAATAGTAACAAGACAGAAAAAGACTGAAAGCACAGCCCCTCGTGGAACGTTTCAGTGGATGAGAGAGCCCCTGTCCTGTTCTGTGCTGGGGGCTGGCAAATTTGTGGGTGTTCCGGGCTCCGTGGGCCACGTGGTCTCTGCTGTACCACGAAAGCTGCCCTGTGTGATAGACCTGTAAGCACAGCGCGTGACAGGCAGAGGGGGCCGGGCTCGAATGAAACTATTTCTCGACACCAGAATTTAAATTTGGTATAATTTTTGTGTGTCACAAGATATTATTTTTTTAAAAATATTTCAATCTTTTAAACATGAGTCTCCGGGCCATTCATGTTAGAAAGTCAAACAGTATCAGCATATTTCACTTTAGAAAAATACAACCCTCTCATCCCAATATGGATGGATGAAACCAGGAAAAAATATTTAATTAAGGGAAAAAAGTGCTTAACAAGGCCAGGAAATGTGGGAATAAAGAGATGCCGAGTTCTGCACGTGATGGGCTGTGTATGTCCCTCTTTATAACACAGAAATAAAAACTTTTTTAAAAGTGTGAAAACCATTCTCAACTTGTGCCCGTTTTGAAAAATGCTGTGGGCCAGATGTGGCCGGAGGCTGTGGCTGCTGACCCTGGTTCCAGGGCCGCACGGGTGAAGGTGGCAGGTCCTTGCCCTCAGACAGAAGCAGACAGGCAGTGGCTTGGGGGGAAGACAAACTCCTGCAGCCTCTCAGTCTTCATGGGCGTCACCTCTGGCGTCTCCCAGCCTGGGATTTGTGTCTAAAGCCAGGCTGCCCGGGCACGTGTGAAAGCTGGCCAAGCCCAGAGATTCCTCTCACCTGGTGGCCGGCAGGAGGTGTCCGCAGGCCTGAGGAGCTGCATGGCCTAAGGTCAATTTTCCTAGGTGGGGGTGACTCACCTCCAGCATTCCTGGTTCCTGAACAGTAGCAGGTCCACGTCCACACAGCCCCAACTTGGATAAGGGCACACTTTCAAAGCAGTGGACTGACAAGCAATGCCAGGAAGAACTGGGCTTCCTTGCCACAATGTTCTATGTGGGGAGAGGAAGGATCCTAGCGTTATTTGAGGTGCAGAAAGATGGCTTGGTGGGCGTGGCAGCAGACTGGGCTGCAGATGCAGACGACAGGGATGCCTGCAAACCACAGCCGAGCGTTGGAAGGTCGCAGCCCTCCTTCCCCGCTAGAAGCAGGAGTCACGGAAAATAGTGACACAGCTGAAAGCCAAGGGTTTTCCTGGGCGGGCACCTGACCTGACTTTATTCAGATCCCATGCTGTCTGAGAACAGAGGGTCGAAAAATCATTCTTTTGCTCAGGACGTGTGTTTTGCACAAATATCACTTTAAATAAATTTTCTACAGCCTTTAATAGATCTCTGTTCACCTCACTCAAATTAAACATTATTGAAGATAAAGACAGCATTTGGGCCTTAACGCATTCCAGGCCACCAGGGACCAACAGGAAAGAAATGATCCACAAAAGCCACAAATGCCACAGGATCCACAAAGCCACAGAAGCCACAAAAGCCACAAAAGTCTGCCATCTGCTGCAGATGGGATCTGAAATCATCTGGGCTTTGGAGGCGCAGCTGGATTCACCCTGGCAATGCTGTTTCCTCAGGCGGTGGCTACATTCTTAAGGAAAACGTAGGCCTGCTTTCTCCCAAGTCTACAGCTGCAGGCAACTTTAAGCCATTTTTGTTTGTACCAGAGCATTCTGTCTGTTGGGAATCTGTTTCAGTGACATTTGTTCAGACTGTAATTTTTTTTAACTGAAAAACCGAACAAAAAACATAACAAAACAGAACTGCAGAACTCAGATCTCATGAGTCATGGACTTGTCCTTTGGTTAAGAACCAGGTATGAGGAGTGACAAGGTGAGGAGGAAAAAGGGAGGAGAAGGGAGGGAGGAGAAATGGGATGAGGAGGAAGGAGGGAGGAAGGATGGGGTGAAGAAGGAGGAGGGATGGGGTGAAAAGGGAGGAGGGAAAGAGACAAGGTGAGAAGGGAGGACAGGTGGTAGGGAGGGAGGAAGGAGGAGAGAGGAGGAAGAGAGATGGAGTGAGGAGGGAGGAGGGACAGGGTGAGGAGGGAGAAGGGGTGGAGTCCGGACAGAAGGAGGAGGAAGAGGGATGGGGTAAGGAGGGAGGAGACAGGCAGGAGGAGGGAGGAGGGAGGAGAGAGGTCGCATCGCCCCGCTGCGCTGCCCATGTCCACCGACTCGGGGACTCCAGCCAGCCAGGCAGCTACCGGGAAAGCCAGTGTGTCTGCCCTTTCACATGACTCAGAACATACCGGAAAACCAGCCAGCTGGTCTCTGACAGGGCATCAGCAAGTGCCACCTACGGAATCCCAGGTCCCCAGCTGCAGTTTGTCCCTCTGTTGCCAGCGCTTTGCAGTGTCCGTTTTCCCACTCTCAGACAAGGACATGGTCGGGTCTGCCCTGCAGACTGGGCGAATCCTCACCACCCGGCATGCAGCTCGTCCTGAGGGCTGTGGGTTCTTCATGGGGCTTGCTTTGGTGCACCTGGCTAAATATTAACTGGGCTGGCATAGTGGAGAAGGGCTTGCTGTGTTTAGCTGAAGTGGACATTTATTCCTAAATTGTCAACCGGCTGCCTCCCATCCTTCTGTTCCTGGCGTGCTTGGGAGCTGAAAAGGAGAGCAGCTCTTGAGGCCTCTCCACCGGGCAGGGCAGGCATGACGGAGGTCCCGCCTGAACCTGAGCCACCATCAGGCTGGCTCTGGCAGGGATGCGGGCCAAGGTTAGAGCTGGCCTGACCAGGGCGCCCGGCGGCCAGACCTGAGCCAGGGCCCCTTTCTCGCCCACGCTCCATGTCCAGCCAGGGTCAGCAGGGGCTCTGCTCCAGGCAGTCACTCTGGGACCCAGGCTGTGGTTACTCAGTCTGGACTTGCTATTTATGGCATTATTTCAGTCCTGCTAGAGTTCAGTGAGAGCTTAGAAATTAGGGAGAAAGATTCACAGTAGGGGGCTGTTCCGTTCAGTGAGATTTTTCAGACACCTGCTTCCTCAGCTGTGCATCTAGTACCTTGGATCAGCAACCAGCCTTCCCTATGAGGATCATATCATTCAAAAGTGTGCTTTCAGTGGCATCCATCCCAACTAAAGTAAGTGTTAGACAGGCCAGGTCCAGATGTGGGCCATGCAGACCTCAGGGCCTACAGGGCTGCCACCAGACAGGCCAGGTGCAGATGTGGGCCATGCAGACCTCGGGGCCTAAGGGCAGCCACCGGACTCCTGAGACTCCGAAGGATTTGTAAATGATTCCAAGCAACTCGTGCTTGGGGAAAGAAGAGGAGCTGCATGTCACACCTAGGCACCAACATTTAATTTTGGGATCCTTTAGATGGTAGTGAGAGTTGATAAACTGATTTCTTTTTAACAGGAAGTGTTTGACAATCATTGGCAAACTTGGAGGAAAAGTTTGGGGCACATTCGATATCTCTTTTAAAAAAACCACGCTTTTAAACAGAAACATCTGCTATTCTGGTATTAAAGGCTTTGGAATTTGGGAACTGGTGAGGGATGCAAATGCTCGTGTCACTTCATATTCACACCTTAAGAACCAGAGAAGTGATGGATTGCTCGCCCTTATGCCTAATTCCAGAAGGCACTCCTCGTTGGCAGGTGTATTAAGAGAAAAAAAGTCCTCTTCCCATCTCTGGAAAGAAATTATCCGGGCATGCTGGGGCATACCAGCCGTCTAGCTGCGTGACACGTGGAAGCAGGAAGGTGGCTGGAGCCAGGAGTTCAGAGCTGCAATGAGCAAGGATTGTGCCACTGCACTCCAGCCTGGGCAAACAAGACCTCTTCTCCAAAGATAGGGGCCATTGACCAAAGACCCTCAGAGTGCCTGTGTTGTCAAAACTAGTCATGGCGCTAAAATTACCCGGCTTTTTTTCACTATTCTCAAGTAGGCAGTGGCGTTTCTACTGGTGCAAAATATGCACAAGGACATAGGAAGCTAAATGTCTTTATTTTTATTTATTTGTTTGTTTATTTGTTTATTTATCTGTGAGACAGAGTCTTGCTCTGCCACCCAGGGTGGAGTGCAGTGGCCTGATCTCGGCTCACTGCAACCTCCATCTCCCGGGTTCACGCCGTTCTTCTGCCTCAGGCTCCCAAGTAGAAGGGATTACAGGGCTGCACCACCGCACCCAGCTAATTTTTGTATTTTTAGTAGAGATGGGGTTTCGACATGTTAGCCAGGCTGGTCTCAAACTCCTGACCTCAGATGATCCACCTGCCTCAGCCTCCCAAAGTGCTGGGATTACAGGCATGAGCCACAGCGCCTGGCCTGCAGCTAAATGTCTTTAAAGAGTTCTATGTTTTGATTTCTAATGTATTTGTAGTTCACCTAAGAAATCATCTAGTCTAGTCTATCAATGCATTTATGAATTGAAATAAAGATGACAGTACAAAAAATTAAGCGTTTTGTCTTCTGCAATCACCGCTGCAGAAGAGAGGCAATGTAGTCAGTGGTACACTAGGTGTTAAGGTTTTTCATCTGGAAGTGACACACAACATTTCTGCTCAAATTTCATTGACCAAAGCACATCACACGGCCACATCTAACCCCATGAAGGGTGAAGTGCAGTCTCACGTGGGTGGAAGGAGAAGAAACATTTGTTAACTGCCCTAATCACTTCCCACCAATTTTGTGAAGAAGAGAAACACTTTTGAAGCTGTCTTAAGAAACATATGTAAGAAACATATCTATGCCTTCACATTACTGCATGTCATTTTCATATTCTTTGTAGTTATCTTTGTTTCGCAGATTTTTATAATAAATATTATGTTTATAATCTAAGCCATAGCAAATTAAATAATAAATGTTTTTTCTAAAGGAACCCATAGAGTGTTACAGACAGGAAGTCGGAATAGCCAGAATAAGCTGAGATGAAATCATCTCAAATATCTGTACCGCTGTTCCAACTTACAGCCTGCTGAGTCTTCCCGTAGGAAACCGTGTCCCTGTCAACATTCCTGTGGGACCTGGCCAGATGTGGAGTGGGGTTCAGCCACGTGTCTCTGGCCTCATCCCGGGGTGTGTCTGGTGAGGCTCTGCCTGATGTCTCCAATCATACTGTTTATTTAAAAAACAATAATAAAACAAGAAAAGAAACAACTTTGCAAGGTATTTATTTTCAGTTCTGGCGACAGGGAGGAAAGGCTGACGCAGTAGACAGGAATCTCACTCACTGAAATTAGGCCAATCTGAAATCTACGTTTTCTGCCAGGCAGAAAAAAGAAAAGGTGTGATTTTTGTTATTTTTAATTTTTATCTTATTGGGAACAGAGGAAATCATTTCGCCATCCTGTTTTTTTTTTCCAGGAGGTTTATTTAAGTCCCTCTGTTTTCCCCTGTGGTAGAGGTAACACTGATGAAGACAGCTGGTTCAGAGACTTATTAACGAAGGCATCTGCTTGTACTTCGATGCAGCTCAGCCAGGAAAAGTGCTGAAAGAAAAAGAAAAGCAGTTTTGCGTGAGGTGAGAACGGTGCTAAGACACGTCTGTTCTGGAATGCCCCGGGGGGATTTTGCCTCTCCCCAGGCTCACTTTCTGACTAAGGGAGACTTTCTGTCAGGTCTGAGGGCCAGCTTCTGTGATTCCCACCTTGTCTCTGCAATCAGCTCGCGGTGTCCTAGGATCTTTGTGCTGCCTCTGCAGTTGCCTTTGGGTTCCATGTTTTCCTTGTTCCCTCCCATGCCTACCTGGATTGCAGAGTTAAGTTTATGATTATGAAATAAAAACTAAATAACAAAAAAAAGAAAAGAAAAGAAAAAAGAAACTCCAGAGCATCAGACTCGCTTTGTGGAGCTGTGCTGTTCTCCTCTTTGGTTTTCCTGTGTAAGGTGTGACCTGGGAAAGCCTTGGAAAATCTAGCTCAGCCCAAGGGAGGATCCTTAAAGGCAAATGCCCATCAGGGAGCTAAATTCAGCCTGACCCAGGAGCCCTTGACAGGCAGTCGCACTGCTCCACGCACCAGCATCCCCAGCTTGGGCCCGTGGTTCATGCCACCTGACAGGTGGTGTTGAAGCCACGATGTAAACACCAGTTTCCTAGCTGTGCCGTCGCCTCGGTGTGAGGACCACACCACACTGCAAAGGCCAAACATCCGTCTCTCTACGCGGAACGCTGTCACCAGTTTGCTTTTTCAAGCAATGATTATTTTATTATGAGATATTTTAAGCTTGCAGAAAACAATAAAAAGAAAAACTGTCTACACATCATTCGGCTTTATCAAATGTTATCATTTAGCTATACTTGCTTCATATCTTTTTAAAAATAAAGAAAACATCACATATTCAGTTGAAGCACTCGTTCTAGGTGGCTTTCGTCCCAAGACCATTGCTCTTTCCACTTCCCCAGAGGAATCATTATTCTAAACTGATGTTTACCATCCGTTGGTGTATTTGTATATTTGTATTACATGTGTACAATTGCATAAACGATGTAGCATTATTCTGTGTATTTCACGAACTTTGTAGAAATTACACTGTATGTATAGTTCTGAAACTTACTTTTTCAACTCGATGCTGGGTTGTGTAGCTTTATGTACTTAAGTTCACTCATTGCAATACTGCAAAGTGCTCAATTGTAGAATATACTACAATATGGTCATGCATTTTTCTCCTTCTGAAAGACATTTTTGTGTTACCCATCTCTCTATTACATGAACAATCTACATTTTTGCTTCATTTCCTTGTGAAGGCTTGTCTGGTTTTAGTATCAAGGTAATGCTGGCCTAAGAGAATGCATTAGCAAATATTCTCACTTCTTCCATTTTCTTTACGAGTTTGTGTATGCATGGCATGATTTCGTCCTTAAATATTGGAAGAATTCACCAGTGAAGCTATTGGAGTTTCCTTTGTGGAAGGTTTTTAACTACAAATTCAATTTCTCTAATCAATATAAAAGTATTCAATTTACCTGTATTTCTTGAGTGAGCTTTGGGAATTTGTATCTTCCAAAAAATTTGCCGTTTAATCTACATTTTAGAATTTATTGGCACAAATTCATTCATATAACCCCTTATTATTCTTTCAGTATCTGTAGCACCAGTAGCAATGTCATTTGTCAATTATGATATTGGCATGTTATACCTTCTCTCTTTTTTCTGATCAATCTGGCTAGAATTTTTCAGTGTTCTTGATTATCCCAAAGAACCATCTTTTAGTTCCTGCTTTACATCTTATTGCAAAGCAGATCTTTATTTTTCCTATCTTTACATCTTATTGTAAAGCTGATCTTTAGTTTTTCCTATCCTCTGTTTACATTTACCTTAATTTACACATCGTTTTTCCAGTTTACTAAGGTGAAAGCCAAAATTATTGATTAGAGGCCTTTCTTCTTTTTTAATATGTGTTTAGGGCTAGCAATTTCTCCTTACTTTCTGCTTTAGCAACATCTCACAAGTTTTGATATATATGTTTTCATTTTCATTCAGTTTATAATGCTTTCTCTCATTGCTTTTTTTTGTTTTAGAGACAGAGTCTTGCTCTGTTGTCCAGGCTGGAGCGCAGTGATCTCATCTCACTTTAAACTTCCCCTCCCAGATTCAAGTAATTCTCCTGCCTCGGTCTCCCAAGTAGCTGGGATTACAGGCATCCACCACCATGTCCAGATACTTTTTTTTTTTTCTTGTATTTTTAGCAGAGACAAGGTTTTACCATGTTGGCCAGGCTGGTCTCGAACTCCTAACCTCAAGTGATCCACCCGCCTTGGCTTCCCAGAGTGCTGGGATTACAGGCATGAGCCACAGTGCCTGGCCCCATGTTTGTCTTCTAACTGAGTGATTACAGTATTTGCATATAATGTAATGTAATTTTTTTTTTTAGATGGAGTCTCGCTCCCGTCGCACAGGCTGGAGTGCAGTGGCATGATCTCGGCTCACTGTAACCTCCACCTCCCGGGTTCAAGCAATTCTCTTTCCTCAGCCTCCCAAGTAGCTGAGATTACAGGCATGTGCCACCACGCCCAGCTAATTTTTGTATTTTTAGTAGAGACGGGGTCTCACCATGTTGGCCAGGCTGGTCTCGAACTCCTGACCTCAGATGAACCACCTGCTTTTACCTCCCAAAGTGCTGGGATTACAGGTGTGAGCCACCACACCTGGCCTAATGTGATTATTAATATTGTTAGCTTTAGTTCTATCATCTTACTATTTGTTTTATGTTATCTCATTTGTTTATTGTTACCTTTTCCTATTTTTTGCCTTGTTTTAAATAAATTGTTTACTTTTCATTTTATTTAACTTTTTGTTGAATTATTAGCTATAATTATTTTTTTTTCCAATTCTAGTGATTGTTCTAGGGCTAATTGTACACATCATATCACAGCCTGCTTTCCTGTTATTCTACCACTTCCTGTAAAATTTATAAACCTTACAATAGTATACTTCCATTTCTTCCCTCCTAGTTTTCATGCTGTTGCTGTCATACGTTTTACTGTTTTTCATATAAATTATAAACCCTATAATACTGTGTGGTATTTCTCATTAAACAGTCATTTATGTTTTAAAGAAATTTAAAAATAAGAAAATTATTTTATATATTTATATATTAAATATATGTTTATATTATATTAAATAAATATATATATAATTGTAGTTATGAATTTCATTCTTTATTGATATCATCTGGTGTCAATTTCATTCTACCTAAAGGACTTCCTTTTAGCATTTCTTATAATACAGTTGTGTTGATAATAAATTCTTTCAACTTTTGCATTTCTGAAGAAGCCTTTACTTTGCCTTTGGTTTTGAAAGCTCTTTTCCCTGGGTATAGAATTCTAGGGTGGCAGGGTCGTTTTCTCTTCCCTTTCATACTTTAAAGACATTGCTCAACTGTCTTCTTGCTTGCATTCTTTCCAAAGAAAAATCTGCTGTCATTCTTAGTTTTGTTACTCTGCATGTAATGCATAACAAAAATTCAGTGTTTGTTCTCTGGCTGCTTTTAAGATCGATTCTTTATCACTGGTTTTGGGCAATTTATTATAATGTATTCTGGGGCGATGTTACTCATATCTCTTGTGCTGGGAGTGATTGCATTTCTCAGAACTGTGAGTATGTAGTTTTAAAAATCAAATTTGAAGACTTTCAGCCATTATATCCTCAAATATCTCTTCTGTACCCTTCTCTCTCCTCTTCTTCATGGATTCCAATTACATGTATGTTAACTTGCTTGAAGCTGTCCTGTAGCTCCCTGACACTATTTTTAAAAACTATGTTTTCCTCAGTATGTTTCATTTTGGATACTTACTATTGCTGTATCTGTCCGTTCACTAACAATTTTCTATTAATTCCATCATCCATGTATTCCATCCATGCATTTTTTATCTAACCCACTGTAGTTTAGTCTCTAGACATTTGATTTAGGTTTTCCTTCTCATATCCTACACATCTCCCCTTAGATTTCTCCATATGTGGATTACTGTCATAGTAGCTGGTTAGGGCCCTTGCCTGCCATTCTGACACCCATGTCAGTGTTAAGTCCCCCTAGACTGACTAATTTTTCACCTCATTAGGGGTTGTATTTTCCTGCTTTTGTACCTGCCTGCTTATCCTTTTACATGCCTGGTAATCTCTGATTGGATCCCAGACATTGTGAATTTTTTCTTACTGGGTGCTGGATATTTTTACATTCCTAAAAATATTCTTGAGCTTTTTTCCTGGCACATAGTTACGTTACTTGGAAACAGTTCGATCCTTTCCGTTTTGCTTTTCAACATTTGTCAGGCAGGTCCACAGCCATGTATAGTTTAGGGCAAATTCTTCCCTGTGACACAGTCGAGGCCTTTCTGAGTGTCCTGCCCAGTGTCCTGTGGAATGTGAGGTGCTCTCTCAGGCACTGTTCCATCCTCTCTGTGAGCACAGCCCCTCTTCCCTCTTTTTCTCTCTTCTTCTTCTTCTTCTTTTTATTTTATTTTATTTTTTTTTTGAGACAGAGTTTTGCTCTTGTTGCCCAGGCTGGAATGCAATGATGCAATCTCGGCTCACCACAACCTCCACCTCCCGGGTTCAAGCAATTCTCCTGTCTCAGCCTCCCAAGTAGCTGGGATCACAGGCATGCGCCACCACACCTGGCTAATTTTGGATTTTTAGTAGAGCCGCAGTTTCTCCATGTTGGTCAGGCTGTTCTCGAACTCCCAACCTCAGGTGATCCATCCGCCTCAGCCTCCCAGAGTGCTGGGATTACAGGCATGAACCACCACATCCGGCCTCCTCTCTTTTTTCACAGGATTCTTTCCCAGCCTCATGCAGTCTCCTAACATGATCAGGACGCAGCTGAACGTGTGTGGGGGACCCTTTGCTGTCTCCAGGGTTCTGTGGAGGTGCCACTCCCTCCTCTGGGGTGCTCGCTCTCTCCTTGAATTCCAGCCACCTTGTTCTCTCCCCTCTGTATCCTTTCACTGGGGAACCCGCAGAGATCCACTCAGGCACTCCCTTCCTGCACTGAGTCCTGTCAAGCTCTCCGGTCAGGAAGCCAGAGGAAGCGAGGGCTTTCATCACCTGCTTCCGGCAATCAGGGATCATTGTCTCTACAGCCTGTGCCCACCTTTGGAAGCTGTTGTTTTAAATATTTTGTATCTTTTTATTTACATTTCGGTTTTTGCAAGTAAGACCGTAAATGTGGTTCCTCTCACCCCGTATTTTCTGGAATTGGATATCCTTAAATTGTTTTTTTTGTTTATTAATGTTGTATCCAAATATCTCACTGAAGTCTTTTAATAATTCTAATAAAAGTATTTTAAAATTTTGGTGTGGACAAACATATGGACTGTAAAAAAGTATCATTTTGGTTTTTTTTTCCCCCTTTCCAAGACAATCTTATTTCTTTGTTTTTTCTGTTCTGACCACAACATGTGGTTTAGGCACACCTTGCTTTATTGCACTTCACTTTATTGCCCTTTGCAGATAATGTGGATTTTTAAAATGGCAACCCTGCATTGAGCAAACCTATTGATGCCATTTTTCCAACAGCATGTACTCCCTTTGCATCTCTGTGTACATTTTTAGTATTCTTGGAATATTTCTAACTTTTTCATTGTTATATCTGTGACGATGATCTGTGATCAGTGTCTTTGATGTTAGTATTGTAATTTTTGGAAGATGCCATGAGCCACACCCATATAAGACAGGGAACTTAATCATAAATGTGTGGGCTTTTTTTCAGCTTTTATTTTAGGTTCTTAGGGTACACGTGCAGGTTTGTTGCCGGGATATATTGTGTAATGCCGAGGTTTGGGATAGAAAGGATCCTGTCACCTCGGTGCTAAGCATGTTGGGATGTCTACCCAACAGTTAGTTTCTCCCTCTTGCCCCCTCTACCCTCCTCCCTCTAGTGTCCCTTGTGTCTATTGTTCCCGTCTGTATGTCATGAGCTCCCAATGTTTAGCTCCCATTTTTAAGTGAGAACATGCAGTATTTGGTTTTCTGTTTCTGCATTAATTTGCTTAGGATGATGGTCTCCCCCTGCGTCTATGTTTCTGCAAAGGCCATGATTTTATTCTTTGTTATGGCTGCATCATATTCAATGGTGGATATGTACCACATTTTCTTTATTCAATTCACTGGTGATGGGCACCTAGGTTGACTCAATGTCTTTGCTATTGTGAACGGTGCTATGATGAACGTGTAAGTGCATGTGTCTTTTGGTAGAATAATTTGTTTTCTTTTGGATGTCTACCCAGTAATGGGATTGCTGGATGAATGGTATTTCTGTTTTAAGTTCTTTGAGAAATCTCCAAACTGCTTTCCACAGTGGCTGAACTATTTACATTCCCACTCACAGTGTATAATTGCTCCCTTTCTCAGCAGTCTTGCTAACATCTAGTTTTTTTTTTTTTTTTTCTTTTTTGACTTTTACATAATAGTTGTTCTGAATGGTGTGAGATGGTATCTCATTGTGGTTTTGATTTGCATTTCTCTGATGATTAGTGATGTTTGGCATTTTTTCATGTGTTCATTGGCTGCTTATATGTCTTCTTTTGAGAAGCATCCATTCACGTCTTTTGCCCATTTTTTAATGGGTGTTTTTTTGTTTTTTTGGGGGGTTTTTTTGGTTTTTTTTTGTTTTTTGCTTGTTCAATTGTTTCAGTTCCCTACAGATTCTGGATATTGGACCTTTGTCAGATGCAGAGTTTGTGAATATTTTCTCCCATTCTGCAGGCTGTCTGTCTACTTTGTTGATAGCTTGTTTTGTCATGCAGAAGCTCTTTAGTTTAATTAGGTCCCACTTGTCAATTTTTGTTTTTATTGCAACTGCTTTTGAGGACTTAGTCAGAAATTCTCTCCCAAGGCCTATGTCCAAAATCATGTTTCCAAGGTTTTCTTCTAGGATTCTCATAGTTTGAGCTCTTACAATAAATGTGTGTTCTCACGGCTCCTCTGGCTGGCTATTCCGTCATCTCCCTTCCTCTACTCAGGCAGGCCCCTATTCCCCGAGACACAACAGGATTGAAATCACTCCAATTCACGATCCCACAGTGGCCTCAAAGTGTTCATGTGAAAGAAAGACTTGCACATCTCTCACTTTAAAACAAAAGTTAGAAATGATTAAGCTTAGTGTGAAAGGCATGTCAACAGCTGAGGTAGGCTGAAAACTAGGCCTCTTGCTTCAAACAATTAGCTAATTGCATTTGTGAATGTAAAAGAAAAGCTCTTGAAAGACTTTAAAAATGCTACTCCAGTGAACACATGAAGAGATACAGCCTTATTGCTGATACGGAAAAAGTTTGAGTGGTCTGGGATAGAAGATCAAACCAGCCGAACATTTCCTTAGGCCAAAGCCTAACCCAGAGCAAGGTCCTAACTTTTCAATTCTATGAAGGCTGAGAGAGGTGAGAAGGATGCAGAAGAAAAGTCTGAAGCTAGCACAGGTTGATTTGTGAGCTTTAAGAAATGAAGCCATCTCCATAAAATAAAAGTGCAAGGTGAAACAGCTGATGGAGAAGCTGCAGCAAGTTTTCCAGAAGATCTAGCTAAGACGGTTGACAATGATCACTACATTAAACAACAGATTTTCAATGAAGATGAAACAGCCTTCTATTGGAAGAGATGCTATCTGGGCCTTGCACAATTAGAGAGAAGAAGGCAATGCCTGGCTTCAAATCTTCAAAGGACAGACTGGCTCTGTTGTTAGCGGCTAATGCAGCTGGTGACTTTAAATTGATGTCAAAACTCATTGACCATTCTAAAATTCCGAGGACCCTTAAAAATGATGCTAAATTTACTCTACCTGTGCTCCAGAAATGCAGCAACAAAGTCTGGATGGCAGAACATCTGTTTACAGCATGGTTTACTGAATATTTTAAGCCCAATGTTGATATCTACTGCTTAAAAAAAGACTTCTTTCAAAATATTACTGCTCATTGACAATGCACCTGGTCACCCAAGAGCTCTGATGGAGATGCACAAAGAGATTAATGTTGTTTTCATGCATGCTAGCACATCTATTCTGCACCCCATGGATCAAGGAGCCTTTTTAGCTTTCAAGTCTTATTATTTAAAAAATACGTTTTGTAAGGTTGAAGATACCATAGATAATAATTCCTCTGATGGATCTGGACAAAGACAATTAAAAACCTTCTGGAGAAGGTTCACTATTCTAGCCACCATTAAGAACAGTCATGGTTCATGAGATAAGCAAAAATATCAACAATGACAGGACTTTGGAAGAAGCTGATTCCAACTCTCATGGATGACTCTGACAGGTTCATGATTTCACTGGAGGAATTAATTGTAGATGAGGAGGAAAAAGCAAGACAACTAAAATTAGAAGTGGAGGCTGAAATGTGACTGGATTGCTGCAATCTCAGGATAAAACTTGAATGGATGAGGAGTGGCTTCTTTCAGACGAGCAAAGGAAGTGTTTTCTGGAGATGAAATCTACCCTGGTGAAGATGCTGTGAACACTGTTGGAATGAAAACAAAGGTTTTTATTTTTTGGTTTTTTTTGTTTTTGCTTTTGAGACGGAGTCTCACTCTGTCATGCAGGCTGGAGTGCAGTGGCACAATCGCAGCTCACTGCAACCTCCGCCTGCCAGGTTCAAGCAATTCTCCTGACTCAGCCTCCCGTGTAGCTGGGACTACAGGCGCAAGCCACCATGCCCTGCTAATTTTTTGTATTTTAGTAGAGACGGGGTTTCACTGTGTTGCTTAGACTGGTCTCGAACTTCTGAGCTTAGGCAATTCTCCTGCCTCAGCCTCCCAAAGTGCTAGGATTACAGGTGTGAAGGTTTTCTAATATTCCATAAACTTAGTTAGTAAATCAGTGGCCAGATTTGAGAGGACTGACTCCAATTTTGAAAGTTCTACTGTGGGTAAAATGCTACAAAAAAAGCATCGCATGTTATAGAGAATTCCGTCTTAAAAGGAAGATTCCACTAATGCAGCAAACTTCACTGTTGTCTTATTTGAAGACATTGACACAGCCACCCCAGCCTTCAGCAACCACCACCGTGATCCGTCAGCAGGCATCAACATCCAGGCAAGACCCTTTACCAGAAAAAAGATTACAACTTGCTGAAGGTTCAGGTGACTGTTAGCAATTTTAGCAATCAGGCATTTTTAAATTAAGGCAGGTACATTGTTTTTTAGACACAATGCAATTGAACCCTCATTTACTGCATTATAGTGTAAACATAACTTTTAAATGCACTGAAAAACCAAAACCATTCGTGTGACTTGCTTTATTGTGACAGCTGCTTCATTAGGGTCATCTGGAGCTGAACCTGCAGTGTCTCTGAGGTATGTGGGTGGACAAGGTGTCCATTTACTCTGCAGTCTCAGTAACCCAAAAAGAAGGATTTCCCAAGCTGTAAGAACTTCTTCACCTTGGAAATGCTTTCTTAAATTTTTTGAAAGGACATCATTTTTTTACTCTCGTTTTGTATTATTTTGAATTGAATCCATTGTTAGTGAGAATGTATTTGCAGAAAAACTGCAAATTTGGTGAGGACATGTCTACCTAGAAAATTTTGCAATTGTTTTTGACCTGAGACCTAGAGTTATAATACATCATTAGAATGCTTTTATAAAATTTTCAGCTTAAAGCTATTTCAGCTACCCATAGTATCATTTTTTTGCTTTAGTTTGTTATTTTAAAAGCATTTATTATTGCAAAATAGTAAATGTGTATTTAGAAACTAGACAACAAGAGAAAGCATAAGAAAATAAAAATGTTGGAGTCACCATTGTTGACACCATAGTGTATGTATTCTAGGTCTTTTTCTTTCTTCCTTTCTCATCCATATTTTTAATATTCACTCTTTTTTATTAAATTGACATTCTATTATAATAGTATTTTGTCATCAATTTTTCTCCATTAATTATCTCCGCCTTTTCATGTAATTATATTTTATTTTGTCTATACACTGTCCATTTCAAATTTTTCCAATTGTCCTGAAATGTTATTTAAAGCTAGCTTGTCTAAACCGGGACCTGATCCAGAGCCACAAACTGCATCTGGTCATTACGTCCTTAAATATTTATTAATCTGTCACAGTCCCCCCCTTTTTTGGAGGGAGGGGAGACTCACTGAGTTGCCAGGCTGGAGTGCAATGGCGCAATCTTGGCTCACTGTAGCCTCTGCCTCCCGGGTTCAAGCGAGTCCTCTGCCTCAGCCCCTCCGAGTAGTTGACGCTACAGGCACACGTCACCACACCCAGCTAATTTTTGTATTTTTGGTAGAGATGAGGTTTCACCATGGTGGTCAGGATGGTCTTGATCTCCTGAACTCATGATCCGCCCGCCTCAGCCTCCCAAAGTGCTGGGATTACAGGCGTGAGCCACCACGCCTGGCCGTCACTTTTAACATCTTGACGGATTGAAGTTAAGCATATTTGCTTGAATACATCCAGGATGATGTGAGCTTCATAGGAATCGAATCAGGAGACACATACCATGCGATGCTAAGAATGACTTAACATGAATTAAGATGACGATTGTCTGATGTTTCCCATGTAAAACTATGTTTTGTCAAATGTAATTTTTCAAAAGCCAAAAAGATGATTCTTACAAATAGGAAGTGAGTACATGACAAAGACTTATTTAACCCATGACTGGGGGAACAAGGAGCATGGCAATTTGGGTTCAAAGAATTATAGGAAAACAGAAGTATTTATAGCCACTGAGAGAAAGAATGTTATGATAAGGTTTCTAAGTTAGCTACAAGATAGGTTAATGTTTTAGATGATGATGAAACAGTAAACGTGGGGTTATCTTTTTTACCAGAGTGACAGCATTTGCATCTCTATCAGACATGGGCTTGCTTCTACGAGAAAAGAATAATTTGCATGGAATCAGTTTTCTACAGCTTAAACCCTGCCCTTACAGAGTTGTTAAATACCCTAATCAATAGTAAACTGTGAGTCAACAAAGACGTACAGCCCTAGAGAATTACATAATCTGAGGCGGGCATGATAGATGGGCTCAGAACTTCTTTGAAGGGACATGCAGCCATTTCCATGTTTGGAGTCTGGTTTTCACTCTTTTTTTTTTCTAGATGGAGTGCTCTGTTGCCCAGGCTAGAATGCAGTGGCGTGATCTCAGCTCACTGCAACCTCCATTTCCCGAGTTCAAGTGATTCTTCTGCCTCAGCCTCCTGAGTAGCTGGGATTACAGGTGCCCGCCATTGTGCCTGGCTTGTTTTTGTATTTGTAGTAGAGACGGGGTTTCACCATCTTGGCCAGGCTGGTCTTGAACTCCTGACCTCATGATCCACCCACCTCGGCCTCCCAAAGTGCTGGGATTACAGGTATGAGCCACCGCGCCCGGCTGGGGCCGGGCTTTCTTAACCTCTCTCCCCATCTCTTGTTTGACTAGAAAGCAATGTGTGCTGTGTTAGTCTGGCACTCCGTAGAGTACTTGTTCCTTAAATCATAAACCTAATGATTGTATCAGCAGTTGATAATCCTCCCCTGAATCAATAATTTCAACAGTGTTACGGACGGTGGACTTCCTAATTCCTCCTTTTTTTTTTTTTTTACATTATTAGCTGATTTTTTTCCCAATAATAAAGAACTTTGTCTCAATAAGTGGGGTGGTTGGTTATTACATCAAATAAGAAAACTCTGAACCCCAATCCTAGATGAGAACAGGCCTGCAGTGATGAATTTTAAGGGAACACTTTTTTCCCCCATTTTGGAGCCCATGGAAAGTGGCATAAGCTTACTTGCCATCTGTGTTTGCCAAAGGGATTTTTTCTTAGTGAACTTTTCTACTGAGGAGGGCTCCATCTTTCTGTTAGGGTTTCATATTTAATTTCCAACTCCCTAGGGACCTAATGTCATGTGGACACTTAGAGACTGAGTTTCTGATGTTCCCGCCCATCCTGCGGGGCTACTGCAGCCCAGACTCCCTCTGTGGAGTTTGGTCCCTTTATTCCTGGCCTCTGGATTTTGCTTGCTTGTGAGCTAAGCTATATATTTGAAAAGATGATGGATGCTTTTCTTTCAGCATTTCTAGTTGTAAAGATGTAGAATGTTCAGCTTATTTGATCCACAATATTGTTTATTTTTAAAAGTCACTACTTCGACTTTTCTGATTGTTTTTCTGTCTTTCAGGTCTACTGAATAAACGGCCTCTCCGTGAGTGGAGAATAGCTCAGTAGTTGGATGACTGCATTCTCTCATCTTCCTTGAGAGGTTAGGCCTGTCACATGGTATTGGTCACATAATATGGTGGTTTTGGGGGAAGCAGACTTTCTGGCCATCCTACAGTCGCAGGAAATATTTACTGAGCTCTACGCTTTGGTAGATGCCACGCTACAGCTTTGCTTTCATTATTATCCTTACAAAACGGAAAGGTTTCCTTGTCCCTTCGCAGGACGTGTGATAGTCGGAGTGGCTCACTCCTTCAGGGCCCCGCTGCCCAGACCTCTAGGGGTGCAAACAGATGGGCAGGTCGTGGGGCCCTGACTCCACGACTGCGACTAGCAGTGGACGTTGACAGCTCCTGAAGCCCCAGTGGGCATGCGTGACCGTGTGTTCTTTCAGTTTGACCGTCTATAGGCGGCTTGTGTTAACCAGCTCAATTAGACCCTCTACCTTGTTGCAAGGACAAAGGACTTCTGTGTACCGGGTTCTGGCCTTGGTGTACTAGAAGAATCGGATCACACCTGGGCTTGGAGAATGGGTGAAAGGTTCGATTGAGTGGAGGTAGTCCTTAGCAGATGGGGGAGCCAGAAGGGAGATGGAGTGGGACTGTTTTCCCCTGGAGTCAGGTCGCTGAGCAGCGGGACTCTTCTCCGACCACCCCGGCCAAACTCGTGCGGTTATGCAGGAATAGCCTGCAGCGTGCCGGTGTCTCAGCGCCTGCCGCGGGCTCTGGAATCGATGTGCCCCTCTGGGCGTCCAGCTGCCTGTGTGTTCTTCTGCTGATGTTCTCCTCTGGATGTCTTGCTGCTTGGGTCTTGAGGTTTTTATAGGCACAGGATGGGGGCATGGGCGTGGTGGGCCAGGGTGGTTGTGGAAAATGCAACATTTGGGCATGAAGGCAGGAGTGCCTGTCCTCACCCAGCTTTGTGGACAAAGGCCCGAGGGTGGAGTTCCAGCCAGGGGCCCACCTTTCTCTACCCAGCCCTTCCCTGACTCCCTCCCGTATCACTTAGTCCTTCAAACAACTCACGACGGCAGGAGTCAATGTTCTTCTTTCCTGCGGGGAGAAAATGAGGCATAAGAAAGTTACTTTGCTTCTCCAAGAGCACGTCTGTAATGAATGACAGGGCGGGCCTGTAGCCAGGTCTGTCGAACCCGAAATCTGTGCTTAAATCTGCTACACCAAGACAGGCTCTCATAGGCAAGCTCACAATAGGAATTGACTGTGTTTCGCTCTGCACTTACCCATCCTACAGGGACTCTGCTTCATTGTAGAGAACCTTCACAAGCCCTCGAGATCACGGAAGGAGTCCTGCTGTCCAGATGAGGAAGCTGAGCTCAGAGAGATTCACTAAGTTACCTGCAGCCACATAGGTAAGAAATTGCTTTCTTCACCATCTCACATTGCAAACCTACTTTTTACTGAAAAACAGACCCCATGTGACGTGCAGGCTGCACTTGCGGTGGTGCCTTCCCTCTGCGCAGGGTGGCGTCACTTCACACCCAGAACGCGGGTTCTGGGCTCAGGCGAGCTGGTTGCTCCTGCCTCCTGACGCTCCCGGGGGAGGGGACTGTGGCAGTGCCTCTGCCTGACACGGGCCACCGTCAGAGCACCTGCGGCCCCGATGGTTGTCATGGCTCCCCAGCTTTGGGCAGTACAGGAACAGTTTGACAGCAAGTTCTTGTGAGGCAACACCTGTGGATGAAGAGGTCCAGCTGCTGGCGGTGTCCGCTCTGAGCTCTGGATGCATTGAAGACCTAGAAGAGATTCTTTCACAGGCAAAAGCAGTTCACAGGTCTCACGTTCCCTTTTTCCCTTGGAGTGGGGGAGAAAATGAGGTAGAATTACTGATAAGTGCTTGGTCTACAATATTGGGTTGATTTTGAAATCCTGGATTTTTCAGTTCAGATAAAGACTGAAGTGGAATCTAGCTCTCCCTGGGTCTATCTGAGACATTTTTTTTTTCATCCTAGAAAATAAGATTGGAAAATGAAGGAAACCAGATGTGGAGGTGACGGGCACTCATGAAACGGGTAAGAGCCACAGAAAAAAGCTCACAGAAGAGATCAGTTAAAAGAAAACCTTTCAGTTTAAAGAGGTAAATAAGGAATATCAAGTGCTTTTAAAAGGTTTCTCACCCCAGAAATTACCTTTACAACCACATAGTGTATTTCGACAATACCTTCCTTTTTATCTGAAAGTGGCAGGCACTGGCCTTTCTTCACGAGACCTCTACTTATCCATGAGCTAGAAACTCTGATGCCATTTCCACATTGTCTCTCCAAGAACGTGCAAGCCCGGTGGTGGGTTTGATTTTCAAACAGCTTATGTGTGTAAGACAGATGCTTCTCCATTCCTCGAAAGTCCTTCTAGTTATTTCTTTAAATTACTGCTTTCTTTGTCACCGTGTCATGTGGAGAAAGGATGATAGAGGGCAAAAGGATGCATCGGAGTGAGAGGCAAGGGGCCGGGCATGCAGGGTGCTTTTGGTACCAGCTCAGGCGATTGACAGTTAGCTTCCGCAGCTCCAGATTCCTAGGTCGGGGTCTCTGTTAGCAACCACAACTTCCAGGTGGACCAGCAGGATGAAAGGCACTTTGATCTTGAAAATTCAAGCTTGACTTCCCACTGAAAGCAATGGCATGTGAAAATAGGCCGAATGATTCACGACTGTTTCTTGTTCCCAGATTTCATTCTAAGGGGACGCTTCTGAGCCTTCCAGCTCAGCTCCTGGCTTTTCTTTTAGTAGTAAGAGCCACAGACAAAAGCCCACTTGCTGACTCTCTGTAGAAAGATGAATTCTCATGGGAAGATACAAGCAGAACATGCACAGTGTTCTCGTCTAAGAGAACCAGTGCCCTCAAATGACCACCTTATAGTCGGTCAGCTGACAGTGCTTCATGAACACCAGCAAGATAGCAAAAGGCAAATCCCATTAAGTTTATAAAACAATGACCTAAGTGTTTTTGCATATTGAGGTATCATTTGCACACAGTATAATGCACACTTTTCTAGTATATAATTTGAAGAGTGTGATGTGTACTCATGTAACCGGGATAGAATATTCCACCCCTTTACAAAGCTTCCTCATGCCCTTTGCATTGGATCAACATCTCCCTGCTCCCAGCCCCTGAGAAACACTGATCTGAGTTCTGCCTCTGTGGTTTTGTCTATTCCACGAGGGCATGAGAATGGAATCATGCAGCGTGTATTCCTTTGTATCTGGTGTGTTTCACTTGGACACTGACGCTGAGAGCACCCGTGCTACCGTGTGCAAGAGTAGCTGTTCCTTTTCACTACAGAGTAGTACTCCACTGCAGAGAGGCTGCAATTTCTTTTTCCACTCCCAGTGGGTGGACATTGGCATTGTTTTCAGTTTTTGGTTTTTTTGTGTGAATAAATCTGCTTTTAGATGTTTGTATACAGGACTTGCATGAACGTATGTTTTCATTCCTCCTGGTTAAATACCTGGAATAGTATACTGTGTTCTATGTAACGATGCCATCTAACTGTCCAGGGCACTGCCCAGCTGTCTTCTAAAGTAGGTTTCTGACCGGCAGTGTATAGGTGGGTCTTGTGTTTTTAATCTGCTCTGATGATCTCTGCCTTTTAACTGGAATATTCAGACCATTTATGTTTTGTGTGATCATCGTTGCGGCAGTGTCCTATTTGTCCTTAGCTCTTTTTTTTTTCTCTTTTTCTGCCTTCTTTTGGATTCATCAGGCATATTTTTATAATTCCATTGTACGTAACCTGTGAGCTCACCGGTCATCCCTTCCAGAGCTTCGGCGTTGATTGCTCAGAGGCAGAGGACGGGTGCTTTCCTCTTACTTGGATGCATAGGTCTCTGCTTGGGCTCTGGGGCTAAGGAAACCCTGCCCTCTCTGCAGTTTGCAGCTTCCATTTCACATTGGAGAAGGTGAAGGAGTTGGGCTGGGTCCTGCCACGTCCTCTGGGGTCATTCCTAGGTCTCCTGCTCTTTCCTTCCCCTCTAGTGAGAACACAGCCGCTGGTGCAGGCACATGGAGAGAGCTGGAGAGTGAGACCTGCTCCCCTTGTGTCTGGGGTCTGCAGGGAGTCCAAGCCAGCACCCTAGACTCTCTTCTGCCTTTAGGAACGCATAAAACCCTTGGCTGCATTCTTCTTATCCACTTCTAGGGCCACATTGGTTTCATCTAGAATCATCTGAGACTCTGTGTCGCTTTGTTTTGTTTAATGCAAGAAGCAAGGGGCAGATGGTATGATGTTAACAGATGGAGAAGAAGCTGGAATGACTCAATTTCTACTTTCCTTTCCATCTCCTTTATGTAAAAATGATCTTCAAACAGAAAGGACAGAGCAAACTTGAGAGAACTGAAATCTCAAATAGAAAATAATATGTGGTATCTGCTGTCTGTAAGGAAGTATAAGCTGTCAGACCCAGAAGATCTAAAAGACCTTAGAAATGAGATGGCCAACCCCTTGGAGGTAATCCCTGTGGAATCTTGAGGAATGAGAGAAGACAGCAGAAGAAAAGAGATGGACAGATGGCCTGGCCTTTGATATGGGAATAAGGTTGCATGGAGACCACAGATGAGTGAATGCTGTCTATCTGTGGACAATTTTAGTTTAGATGTTAAAAGATATTTTGAAAAATTCTAAAAAAAGAAAGGAACAAGCATTGGCTCACTTAAAACAAAAAGCCATGCCAAGGTGACCTCATTTCCTGTGTGAACAGGCTTAGCAGGTGTGGGAGCTACACTGCCTCTTAACTCCAGCCAGGCCCTCAGTCTCCCTGAGGACAAGATGGAGAAATACAGGTTAGAAATAATTCACACACCTGAACTCAGAGCTGGCTGAACAGTTTTATCTGATAGGGGAATGTCGACTCTGAAGATTTCTGGTTTGTCCTGGAGCTTAGTCCTTGGACGTATTTTATTCAACGTTGATTGTCAATGCTCTGAATCGTGATGCCCATCGCTATCCCCCTGAGGAACTCACCAGCTCCTTCCCCAGGTGCGTGGGGATCCGACCTGAAGAGCACAAAGGACCAGCACTTTCAAGGAGATGCACTTCACTGTTCACACGGGGACCAGGACGCATTCTTGGACTCACTTGCCCCAACTTCTCTCATGCTACTTGCAACGCACAGCCAATCCCAGCATGAATGAAGCCAGCAAGGTTTTTCTTGGTATTTATTGAGTGCGATTCTGGTGCCTTCTGTGCAGATTCACTTTTTACAAAATTATGTTGACAGCCTTGCTTATAGGCCTCAAAAAACTCTGAGTAAGATGCGCTGGTTTGCCTTTGGAACACAGGATAGGCCCTGTTATCAGAATCTGCTGCAATCTCATACCAAATTGGAATGTTCTCCCTTTATAGCATTTTTAAAACTTTTCCCACAAAATAACAGCATTACACCGTGTCACGTTATATTTAATTGCATAATGTCAGCCTCCCTTAAAAGAATGTTGGAAAGATTATACTTTAAAAGAGTAATCATGGGGAAATGCCTGACTTGAGGAGTTCAGCAGTTATAAATATTCCTGCAACGTTAATTGGTCGATAAATATCTGCTGACTGGGCTTGTGACACGCAGCTCAATGGGAACCTTGGCGAAAACTCTGATTTACAAGATCTCTGGCTCCACGAAGCACCCAACAGAGCGTGGCATTTAAAGCCTGCTCATCCAGGAGAAGCCACAATTCCTACACCAGATGTTCACGTTGCTATTTTAAAATCCTGGGCTCCAGCTGTACGTGTAGGCACATACTGTGCACCCTACACGTGGGATCCCAGTCACTCCCACTCCCACGAAGAATTTTTCACAGATGTCTGAATTCACGCTGAACTGTATTGTGTCCTATATGTTTAATGATAGTCTGAGAATTTGGTGGTGAAGGAAATCACACAGCCTATTCTAGTTACTGTTCAGTTGCACCGCTATTCTTTTGTGATCTGGAAATAACTCATGTCTTGCCGTGATGTGATTTAATGTGCAATGTTGTAGGGTTGCGTGGTGTGGTAAAGACGAGGCGTGCGTCTCTCCCGGCTCCAGCAGGCACCGCTTCCTTCTCCTCGGCTCCGTTGGACTCTACCATGCCCTCAGATGTGTGGTGTGGGCTGTGACGGGGCCTCCCAGGAAGGAAGACCCATCCCGCTCCTCTCAGGAGCTCACAGTGTGTTTGGGAAGATAAGTCTTATGCAAGAGGCCATTCAGTTACCATAGGACAGGGTGGGAGCCACTGTCACAAGGGAATGTTACAGACAATAAATTTGTAATGAGACGAAAGATATTATTTACTAGAAATTCACCATGGGGGCTTCTCATGAGATGACAGAAAAATATACAGTTTCCAGGGAGCTCCCAGCTTCATTCCAGTGGAGTGAGACCCCAAGAGGGATCGTGGTGGTTTGGGGTCTTCCAGCCGTCTTGGTGGGGGATCTGGCACAGGCTCAGGGTTGAGGTGTGGGACAGGAAGGAGGGACAGACCCCCATGTGGGAAATCCCGGGGGTGACCCGGGACAGAGTTGAGAGTGAGTTCAGAGAGTGGAAGGGTCTGGGGACTACAGGAGGAAAGGGGTTGGGAAGGAGGGAAATAGGAATTGTTTAGAGGTTTGTAGCTATGAATTGGATTCCCTTCAATGCTCTTTGAGAGCTGCTAATAAATATAGGAACTCAATTTTTAAAATTAAATAAAAATGTTTTAGCTTTACTGAGGTATAATTGACAAATAACACTGCATGGATTTAAAGTGTATGATGTCCTGATGTGACACACTGTGAAAGGATCCCCATGGTGAGCGCACGGACACCGTCATCAGCTGCAGGCCTGGTGCTGTGCAGTAGGTCTCCGTGCAGCTGCAGCTCTGTGCCTTTTCACCAACATCTCCCCATCTCCCACCTCCAAACTCTGGTCTCCACCTTCCCTTTGCTTCTGTGTCTTCAGCTTCTTTGCATTTCACATATAAGTGGGACCAGGTGGCATTTTTCTTCCTGTGTTTTTGTTTACATTTTCTTCACTTCCTATATATTTCACTTACCAAAAGAAATTGTCACACACACACACACACACACACACACGCAGACACACACACATACACACATGATGGCATATTACTCAGCCTTAAAAAAGGAGATTCTACCATTTTCGACCACATGGATGGACACAGAGGAGCCGAATGTTAATTTGAATATTGGCCCATTGGTTTGGAGACCTCACTGTTCTGAGGCTTATGAGGCCTCAAGGATACGCATATGAAGGAGTCAGGCCAGAGGGTATGAGTGAGGATGCAGGAGACGCAGCCTGAGCTGATTCCGGGAGGCAAGGTGTTTGGATACGAGGCAGGAAGGGTGTTTCTGGGAGAGGGGTCGGCCTGAGGAGAGGGGTGGCACTGAGATTACCCTGACACAGGCAGGCAAGAGGGAGCAGGAGGCAGTGCAGCTAGTGCTTAGTGGTGTTGGGGAGGAGGGCAGGTGACGCTGGTCTGTAAGGTAGAATCAGCTCATAGATATTCTTGAGTGCCTGATTGGGAAGCTGGTTTTTAACCACTAGGTAATGAGGAGCCACTTGAAAATGCATAATGATTGAGGAGGTGTGATGAAAATGGAGTGTCTTGAAGCCAGGGGCAGAGCTATTCTTTGGCATAAAAATGGATAACCAGGAACTGGATGATTGAGGCAGCAGGGACAATGGAGAACAAGGGAATGAGTGGACAGCAAGGGGGAGGCTGGTAAGACCCAGGGATGCTGCAGGGGAAGGAGGGGGCAGCAGGAAAGATAACGCCGATGAAGTGGCTGTGATTGCTACGTGGCATGTGGCAGGCACTTGTCGGATATCTATGGAGTGTGTCCGAACACGGATGCCATGAACATGGTTTTATTCATTCCTTTCTGTAGCTGAGGAAGCTGGTGCCCAGTGAAGCTGGGTAACTTGACAGTGCTTATAGAGCCAATGAGCAGTGCGGCCAAGCTTCAAAACCCATGTTCCGATTCTAAACCACGCTCTTCACTTCTACACAACGCCTCTTCCAGGAAGCTTCTGTGGATCCCGACTCGAGGAGAGCGGATGAAAGACACAGGAAGCTCAGAGGGAGGAGCTCATTCAGGAAGGGAGAAATGGTTACTTTCTGACTGTGCTGGTGTTGAAGTTCTGTCCAAATGTCTGCCCGTTATAGTGACGGCTTGGACCCATTTCAGAAATGGAGGGGAACAGAGAATCTGCCATGTAGAGGTGGGCAGGTGTGTGCTCTCGCTCTGGCAGGAGGCCCTCTTGAGGTGGTGTATCAGGCTAGTTTAGTCCCTGCTGGCATTGGTTCACCAGAGCTAGAGAGGTGACGTCGCCTCCCAACCAGCAGTGTAACCTTGCGCTGGTTACGGGCCTCGGGCTCTTCATCCTGTCACTGGGGCCTGATCACCGCTTCTCAGGTGATGCTCCCCAAAGCCGGGGCCAGGGAGCCCCTCTTGACTGCCAAGGAATGTGGGAGGCGTGGCCCCATCCCTGCTCTTCTCTCCCTCTCCTTCACCAACCCGCCAACCACCACTTTCAGGGTGCTTTTGTGAGTTTTATTTAATTATACTGTAGGGAAAATTGTACTTGAACACAGGACTCTGTGGTCTCTCCTCCCCACATTTGAAGTAAACCATCCTGGGTGTGTTTCAAGGACTCTTCCCAACCTCACACTCCATGATGCTGTGTTAACTGCGTCCTCCTGAACCGGAAGAGGGGCATCCATAGGAGACAGGGTTAAGGCTTCTGTCTTTGGGGGTGATTTTGCAGACAACCAGCGCCCTCACCACCGGAAGCCCTGGTGGAAAGTGAAGGTTCCGGGCCCACCTCCGATCTCTTGAACAGGAGGCCTAGGAATGTGCATTCGTAGCAGGCTCTCCTGTTGTTTATAAATCCCTCTTGAGTCAGGAGGCCAATGCTCCGAGTGAAGGGTGAGATGAACTGGACAGGCGACTCCTGTGCTCGGGCGACAGCGTTCTCTGTTGCTCTGTCCCAGCCACGGAGTCTGTGTCTGCTCCCCATGATCCTTGTGGTGCAAAAACATCCATCATGATGGATTCCTGTATGGACTCAGACTGATTTGAAGCTGATCTGTGGATGCCAGCCATGTACTGGCAACCGACCATTGCTGTCCCACTGTCTGGTTGGGAAACAGCTCTTCAGGAAATGTCAGCCCAGCCCACCTCTGTCCTGGGCTCCTAGGACAGCTGAGCGGGACAAACAGGAGCTCATCTGCCGCAGTCCAGGTGTGCAATGGGATGGCCAACCCAGTGCCAGCTGGGGAGACGGGACCCAGCACACTTCAGCCACCTTCAATTGCCTTGTCTGTATTTTACAAGCTGAAGTCAGGCTGTCACATGTTCAACTTCAGGGTCTGATCAACCCCGAAGGTGCCTCAGACAAGCATCTTGCAAACAACTAACACTACCTCGAGCAGCCTTTGTCTTGGGTGCTATGTGCTTGCTTGCTTTGTCTTGGGTGCTATGTGCTTGCTTGAAGATGCCCACAATTACTCTGGGCCTTTCCCATCGGGTCGCTGTGCCCTGATTCATTACCTCAAGTGCAACGCAGCTTGTTTTCTGAGAGATGTCTGCAGGGACTGAAAACAGCAGGATGAAGTGTGCCATGTCTGGTGGAGATAAGGGACAGGGAAGAGCAGCCATCAGGCCATCTGAAGACAGCCCCGGGGGCCACTGTGCCCTGCTCTAAATAAAGCAACAGAACCTTTCATTTGTTCCGGGGAATTGAACATTGAAAATCATAACTTTTAGGGAAAGTTTTATTACAAAGTGCATTTATGTCTTCCCCAGGTAGCTTAGTCCCTGCGGGCATTTGCTCACCAGTGCTAGAGAGCTGGCATTACTTCCCAACCAGCAGTGTGACCTTTCACTGGTTACGGGGCCTCGAGCTCTTCATCCTCTCACTGAGGCCTGATCTCTGCTTCTCATATGATGCTCCCCAAAGCCGGGGCCAGGGAGCCCGTCTTGTCTGCCAGGGATAGGTAATATTATCCCTATTCTACAGATGAGAAAATTAAAGGCCAAAGAGGGAAGTAACCTCACTGTACACCATCCAGCCGAGCCGTGTTTGTCAGGGTTCTCCAGAGGAACAGAGTAGAGAGGGTGTGGGTGTGGCTGTGTTTGGACATAAACAGCAAGACACACACAGAGAGAGGCGGACTTTAAGGGCTCAGTTTACAGAATCATGGGACCGGCAAGTCTGAAATTTGCAGGGCAGGTGGGCAGGCTGGCAGTTCCAGCAGGAGCTGATATTGCAGTCTGGAGTCTGCAGTCTGCAGTCTGCAGTCTGGAGTCTGGAGTCTGGAGTCTGCAGTCTGGAGTCTGGAGTCTGGAGTCTGGAGTCTGGAGTCTGCAGTCTGGAGTCTGCAGTCTGGAGTCTGGAGTCTGCAGTCTGGAGTCTGGAGTCTAGAGTCTGCAGTCTGCAGTCTGGAGTCTGGAGTCTGCAGTCTGGAGTCTGCAGTCTGCAGTCTGGAGTCTGGAGTCTGCAGTCTGGAGTCTGCAGTCTGGAGTCTGGAGTCTGGAGTCTGCAGTCTGCAGTCTGGAGTCTGCAGTCTGGAGTCCGGAGTCTGCAGTCTGGAGTCCGGAGTCTGCAGTCTGGAGTCCGCAGTCTGGAGTCTGGAGTACGGAGTCTGCAGTCTGGAGTCTGCAGTCTGGAGTCTGGAGTCTGCAGTCTGCAGTCTGCAGTCTGCAGTCTGGAGTCTGGAGTCTGCAGTCTGCAGTCTGGAGTCTGCAGTCTGCAGTCTGCAGTCTGCAGTCTGGAGTCTGCAGTCTGCAGTCTGGAGTCTGCAGTCTGGAGTCTGCAGTCTGCAGTCTGCAGTCTGGAGTCTGCAGTCTGCAGTCTGCAGTCTGGAGTCTGGAGTCTGCAGTCTGCAGTCTGGAGTCTGCAGTCTGCAGTCTGGAGTCTGCAGTCTGCAGTCTGCAGTCTGCAGTCTGCAGTCTGCAGTCTGGAGTCTGCAGTCTGCAGTCTGGAGTCTGCAGTCTGGAGTCTGGAGTCTGCAGTCTGCAGTCTGGAGTCTGCAGCAGTCTGCAGTCTGCAGTCTGCAGTCTGCAGTCTGGAGTCTGCAGTCTGGAGTCTGGAGTCTGCAGTCTGGAGTCTGCAGTCTGGAGTCTGGAGTCTGGAGTCTGCAGTCTGGAGTCTGCAGTCTGCAGTCTGGAGTCTGCAGTCTGGAGTCTGGAGTCTGGAGTCTGCAGTCTGGAGTCTGGAGTCTGAAGGTGGACTGGGGACAGAATTCCTTCCACGCTGGGGGGCCGTGGACTTTCCCTCTTAAGGCCTTCAACAGACGGGATGAGGCCCATCCACACCATGGAGGGTCCTCTGCTTTATTCCAAGTAGACTGAGTTCAATGACAATCTCAATCTCATCTAAAAAACACCTTCACAGTGACACCTAGCCTGGGGCTTGACCAGGTAACAGGACGCCATGGTCTGGCCCCGTGAACACATAAAATTAAACATTAAAGAGACGCTGAAGGAATTAAAACAAACCAGGAAGGCACACGTTCTCAGGTACCATTGGTTGTAATGTTGCCACTCAATGGACAGTTGGCTTAGGGATGAATGGGAATGACCAGCTCTTGTGGCTCCTTGAGGGGCAGGGAACCTGAGACAGGGATCCCAGGTGTTAGCATCCATCATGGCTGAAAAAGCACACTTTTCTATTCAGGGAATGCTGTAGAGTTGGCTGTGGACAGGGAAGAACAGGTAGTAGGGGTTCCAGGAAGCATTCTGCAGCAGGAGACGGCTGCCCTCAGCGCTTCCTTCTTCTTTTTTGGTGTCTCCTGAGCCTGTGATCTCTGGAAGGCGCCCCATTCCAGCATCCTCCTGCAGTCCTAAGCCTCCTGCTGTGTGTTGCAGCCCCTGGAGCCCTGCGCATCTGCATGAAAGTGCTTGGACAAGCTCACTGGTGTGAGTGGCCTGTTGGTACTGGGAATCACATTGCCTTTACTTTGCTATCACGCATGCATCATTATGGCCTTCAGGGAATGAGGCTCATGAGGGTATTTCAGTCACTGTGACCCATTCCTAGGGGAGAGATTTAGATTAAGGGGGCATTTGACTGCTTCTCAGGAAATGTGAGTTTGTGCTGTTATTCTGTGTGGTGTGGCCAAATCACCCGCCAGTGCTCCGTGTTCCTCCTCAGAATACCCCCTGTGCTTCCGCAGAACCCCCTGCCCTTCCAGGGTTCCTCTTGTATAATTGTGGACGGCGTGTGTGTCATCATCTTTGGGTTGTAAACACCCCTCAGAGTGGAATCTAAATACATTTTGAAGGGGACAAAATCCTTCCCTTTACATTTCTTCCCACATCTAGCACACGACAGGCACTTAGGTAAATGTTAAAGATATAGATACAACATTCCTGGGGAGAATTGTGACTGTTGTGGTCATTTTGGAGTCTGTTCTGGGAAAGAGCACAGAAACTAAGGAAGCACAGTGTGCACCTGAATTCAGTATTGATGATGATGGACTGACCAATGAGGCAGGAGCTAAACTCCATGTGCTCCTGTGGCCGTGCACCTGAATTCAGTATTGATGATGATGGACTGACCAACGAGGCAGGAGCTAAACTCCCTGGGCTCCTGTGGCCTAAGGAGTATTCCTGCATAGCATAGAACCTGACAGAAAATTTTAAAAATTCACTGAAAGCACGATGCTTGCTCTTTTGGACAGAGCTGTGACAGTATGCAATCCCATATAAGTGCAGAATAAGAAACTGTAATGGGTCCATGGATAAAGAACACAGGGTCCATATACACAACACGGTCCATTTCAGTCGTAAACAGGAATGAGAGCCTGTCCTTCACAGCAACACAGACACTCCTGGAGGACGTTAGGCTGCGTGAAGTAACTGACGCACAGAAAGGTCAATACTGCATGTTCTCATTCACATGGGTGAGCTCGTAGAAACAGAGAGTAGAACCGTGAATATCGGAGGCTGGGAAAGGAGGAAGGATAGGGCGAGGTTAGCTAATATATAGAAAATTACAGCCAGTACAGCCAGATCATGACAGCTAGAGAAACAGGGTCTAGTGTTTTATAGCGTTGTAAGCCAAATATAGTTAACAGTGATGTATTATACATGTTCAAAAAGCTAGAGTCGAGGTCTTTGAATGTTCTAAACACAAAGAAATTATAAATGTTTGAGGCAATGGATATGCTAATTTCCCTGATTTGATCATTGGACATGATATACATGTATCAAATATTGCCGGGTGTGGTGCCACACGCCTGTAATCCCAGCGCTTTGGGAGGCTGAGGTGGGCAGGTCATCTGAGGTCAGCAGTTCGAGACCAGCCTAGCCAATATGGCGAAACCCCATCTCTACTGAAAATACAAAAGTTAGCCAGGCGTGGTGGCGGGCGCCTGTAATCCCAGTTACTCGGGAGGCTTAGGCAGGAGAATAGCTTGAACCTGGGAGGCAGAGGTTGCAGTAAGCCGAGATAGCGCCATTGCATTCCAGCCTGGGTGACAGAGCGAGACTGTATCTCAAAATAACTAACAACTAACTAACTAAATAACTCATAAATATGTACAATTATTATGTGTCAACTAAAAATTAAAAAAAAAAAAAAGAAATGGATGTCCTCTGAACAATTCTGTACTTTCTGAGTTCTCCTTTCACTGAACTCCCTTTCCTCTGAAGGCTGAGCCTTCCCAGCTACTCCACCCTCTGCTTTGGCTTCGGTAACTGGTTGGCTTGGATCCCCTTCAACAGAACATGGGTGGTGTTGGTGGGTGGATGGGAGACAGAGGAAAGGAAGGGCGATGGGGAAGAGGCCCCTGCTGATGACATGTGCATATGGAAGCTCTAACTTATTTTATAAATAGATGAGTATTACAGTTGGGCCTCCAAACCTGCAGGATCCACAACCAACCTTGGATCCAAAATATTCAGAAAACATAACAATGCAACAATAAAAAATAATACAAATAAAAAGACAGCATAGCAACTATTTACACAGTGTTTACATTGCATTGGGTGTTACAAGATCGTCTAGGGATGATTTAAAGTCTGTGGGAGGCTGTGAGCAGATCATCCACACACACACAACGTCATCTTGAGCATCTGCAGGTTGTGGTATTTGCGGGGGTCCTGGAACCAATCTCTTGTGCATACTGAGGGATGACTGTATTTTCTTTCTCATTTGCTTGTTTATCCACTCATTTATTTATTCAACTAATAAAACATCTACCATGGCCAGATGCTGTGCTATAAATACTACAAGTAGAGGGGAGCCCTGAAAGGATATTTTAAAATGCTTGAGAGACTAATTACCAGGGAGTTGATGGCTTTGGACAGGAAGTTAGAAGAAGGCAATGAGGGACATGTAGGTGAAAAACACTTGCCTACAAGGGGAAGAGGTTCAAGAATGAGCTGCAGGGACAGTGGGGTCTTTCTCAAGCAGCACTGGGCATGGTGTGTGGGCAAGGGGACCTGCTTAGAGGACTGCAAGGGCCCAGTCACATCTCTGAGTCAGGCTGTCACCCGCCGGCGGGGGCCAGGCTCACTAGCTTCCATGTGAAGCAGCTGGGGACTCTGGGCTGATTGAGGTTGACTCGTGCCAGGGCAAACTCTCATGCTTGACTTTCAGTTGTGTGATGGGTTCCCAGGGCTGCTGCACTACCGTGCCGTAAACAACAGAAATGCATTCTCTCACAGGTCTGGAGACCAGAAGGCTGAAGTCAAGGTGGGGTCAGGGTGGCTTCCTTTTGGGGCCTCCGAGGGAGAACCTGTCTCCCGGTTTATGGTGGTGGCGTTGACCCTCGGTGCTCCTGGCTTGTGGCCGCACCCTCCAGTCTCTGCCTCCGTCTTCCCGCTGCCTTCACGTGTGTTCGCGCTCTTCCTCCCTCTCACAAGGACACCAGGTGCACGGGCCTAGGACCCACCCAATTCCAGTGAGACCTCATGTTAACTGACTACATCTGTAACACCTTTCAAATAAGGTGGAATTTGGGGGACACTATTCAAGCAGTACCTACGTACATGGTTTCACCCAAGCTTAAGAACACACTAGTAAATGGAGGCTCCACTTTCTGAAGATCTGGCTGAGACAGGGATGAGCTGGTAAATTACTGGAGAGTGGGAGGGAGTCAGAGAAGGCTCAGGTCAGCGTCCCAGGAGAAGAAAAGACTCGCCCTGTCCTCTGGGCTGAGGCCATGGGAGGAACTAGGGGCAAACACAGGCTGCCTGTTGCTGAGCACTTCTGAGCACCTCACCTCCAAGATGGGCAGCCAGCGTCCCTCTTCCAGCTGATCTTTAGAAAGCACCATGGGGATCTGTAAGGACAGTTGAGCACATCTCAAGAATGCCAAAGACCTTGAATGAGTGATTGTGAGAACTAAACAATAACCTCCCCAAGCTACCAACCAAACAGTTCTTCCAAGGATCCTCACTTCCCAGCACATGGAAAATGGACGTTGGGAGACAGAGGTCCTGTGGCATTGTGCCCAGGTCGAACAGTCTTCGGTAGCCGTGCAGGATGCACCTTGACATGAACCTGAACTTCCACCGCCACACTGTGCTTTGGGCTTGAGAAGTGCCCCTTGCTTATCACATGTGTTCATGTCAATGCCTCCTTTCCTCTAGAAAGTGATTTTTAGGAAACTGAAAGGTTATTTTGCAGTTGGCTGGAAAGGCTGTCTCTCACCCCGCCTCACGCTCAGCATTTGGGATTGGCTTTGTCTGGGCACCACTCTTTTCAGAAATAAACTGCACAATCTTTTGTTTTCTTCCTGTTATTATAACTAATAGCTGTGACCTGAATTTTGTCACCAGCTCCATGGGGTCTGTAGGAAATTGGCATTGTATTCTCCTTGTAACTCAGAGACCACTCCTTCTGACCTATAGATTAGAAGGTTAATTGAGATTTCTGTGTCTACATTCTAATCTCCTTGTATAATGCATTCTAAATCATTATATCTTTTATCTGGGCAGTGCTTAATTACTTTTTTTAAAGTAAAGCCTGATGGTTCAGGGTGAATTACAGGGCAAGAATGTCCCTGATAAACTCAGGGTGGTAGAAAACAAGGATGATTTACACAGCGTGGAATTGTGAGGGCAACCCAGCCAAATATGTCTTCAGTTCCAGCCTTGTCACTACTGATTGTTTCAATTTTTCCCAAAGATTTTATGAACTGATTTCCATTGATTTTAGTTTCAACTTTGCGTATGCCACTTATTAAGTCAGAATAGGTGATAGTTTATTTTGAAAAATAAGTTGCTTAGATGAAATGCGTTGTTTTTCAAAAACTAAACCATTGGCAGAATAAAATACAGCACAGAGGTACACTGCACATCATACTTAGAGGATAAGTTTTTTCTATCATTTTCATTTTTGCCAACTCTGAGCACTTTTGGCACTGCCTGCTATAGAGCAGGGAAGCACAGTGGTTAGGAATACAGGTGTTGGAATCAGTCACCCCTGGCTCAAGTCCCATAACTACATTGGCCAGCTGCTGATCCTGGTCCAGTTAGTTACTTCCTGAGTCTATATGACTTTATCTACAAAAGGTCAGGTTAAAGCTGTGAGAGTTTTGTGAAGCCCAGATGAAACAGTGTGTGAAAGCACTTACCACAGTGCCTGACACCCAGGAGGCTTACTTCAATGTGGGGTGCTTCTGATGCCAAAGGTGATGGTGATGACTGTGATGGTGGTGATGTTGATGGTGATGATAATAATTATGGTGATGATAATAATGATGGTGATAATGATAACGATAATGGTAATGGAGATGATGATGATGACAGTGATGATGATGATGGTGGTGATAATGATGGTGATGGTGATAATGACAGTGATAGTGATGATGATGATGACAGTGATGATGGTGAAGGTGGTGATAATGGTGACGATGATGGTGGTGATAATGATGGTGATGAGATGATAAAGACAGTGATAGTGATGATCATCATGGTGATGGAGGTGGTGATGATGATGGTGATAATGGCAGTGATGGTGATGATAGTGATGTTGGTGGTGACAATGATGATGGTGATGGTGATAATGACAGTAATAGTGATGATGATGACAGTGATGATGGTGAAGGTGGTGATAATGGTGATGATGATGGTGATGATGATGGTGATGAGGTGATAATGACAGTGATAGTGATGATGATGATGGTGATAGAGGTGGTAATGATGGTGATAATGATGGTGGTGACAATGATGATGGTGATGGTGATAATGACAGTGATAGCAATGATGATGATGGTGGTGACAATGATGATGGTGATAATTGTGATGATAATGGTGGTGATAATGATGATGATGAGGTGATAATGACAATGATGATGATGATGGTGATGGAGGTGGTGGTGATGATGGTGATAATGGCAGTGATGGTGATGATAGTGATGGTGGTGGTGGTGACAGTGATGATGGTGATGATGATGATGGTGACAATGGTGAAGGTGGTGATAATGGTGATGATGTGGTGATGATAATGATAGTGATGAGGTGATAACGACAATGATGATGATGATGATGGTGATGGAGGTGGTGATGATGATGGTGATAATGGCAGTGATAGTGATGTTGGTGACAATGATGATGGTGATGGTGGCAGTGACGACAGTGATGGTGATGATGCATTAGCATCTGTACAAGGTCTTGAGTTAGGACAATATGTTGTCATTTTCATTTCTAATCTTCTATTAGCATACATTTTCTTTCTAACTAGTTATTTAAGGAAAGCGATCACCTTTAACAAGTCTGTTTTTATGCTTCCCACTCTATATAGCATGTATCTTGCATATAATATCTGTCATTTGCTTGAGACTTTGGTGCTCCCACTATAATTCTATTTTCCTTGGATCTCCTGTTTTTGTCAATCCTAATTTGCCAGAATTTCTAAACATAACTCTAAGCTTGGGCTTTCTGGGGATATTTATACATATTGAGTGGCTCCATGTAGGAGGCAGAAAAAGAGAGTCCCTTCTAAGAGAGTTCAAATGGCACATATTTGACTCATCATTTTCTGAAGATCACCCCCTCTAGCCAAATGGTGAAAGCGTTTTGACTCCTTCAGTGCCTGGATCTCCTGGGGCCCTGCAAATGCTGCCTGACTGGGTCTTCTTACTGTTGGATGACTGAGGTTCTTCAAAAAGCATTCTCTGTTGATGGAGCATGAAACTGTTCCATCATGAACATCATGTGGTTACTGGTGGACAGATGGATCATTCCTCCTTCCTGAGTCCACAGGTATCCCAGGCCATGCAGCTCTTTCCCCTTCTCCCACTCCATGTCCCCGTCTCTGCCATCTTCTCATTAGCACAGAGCCCAAGAGCAGCTCCACTGCTTAGAGGCAGCCCAGCCACCAGGACGTGGTGCTCACATCAGCTACATCTTTGGAAATCTTTTTTTTTTTTTTTTTTTTTTTTTTTTAAGAAAAATGATTTATCAGTGTAGGTTGAGTATCCCTTATCCAAAATACTTGGGACCAGAAGCATTCTGGAGTTTGGATTTTTCCAGAATTTGGAATTTTGCATTATACTTACCAGATGAGTATCCCTAATCCATAAATCTGAAATCGGAAATGCTCCAATGAGCATTTCCTTCGAGCTCCATGTTGGCACTCAAAGGTTTCAAATTATGGATTTTTGGATTTGAAATGCTCAACCTGTAATATCTAAGGAAATGTGAAGAGGAGAAAATCAGTATTAGACAGCCTATTTTAATTTTTTTAAATTTTTACCTGATTCTAGCTCACCACCCTCACATTGTCTCACGTGGTAGACGACAAACATGACCCATCACCCCAGTGCTTTGCTGCCCCTCGACTGAGAGGTGGGTTCGCTTTACCTTGAAGTTTCTTCCATCGTAGGATGTGGCAAAAGGATGTCATATGTGTCTTGGAGCTGGGGTTGCAGAGCTTTGAGCTTTGTCCTTACCCTCCTGGAACCCTGAGTCTCCTGTGCTGTGAAGAAGCCGGGAAAGAAAGGACTGGGAATAGAGAGGTAGCCTTGTCTACTAGCCCCCAGGCCCCCAGTCCCCTACCCTGCCAGCTCCTAGCCCCACAGGCCCCCAGTCCCCCAGCCCTGCCAGCCCCCAGCCCTCCTGGACCCCAGGCCCCCAGCCCTATCTGTCCCCAGATCCCCCAGCCCTGCTAGCCCCCAGTCCACCGGCCCCCTAGTCCCCCAGCCCTGCCGGCCCCCAACTCCCCCAGCCCCCCAGCCCTGTCAGCTCTCAGCCCCCTGAGACCCCAGCCCTGCTAGCCCCCAGCCCCACCAGTCCCCCATCCCCCCCAGGCCCCCATTCCCCCAGCCCTGCCAGCTCTCAGCCCGGGAGTTCCCCAGCCCCCCGAGCCCCCCACTGCCCCCAGTCGCACTGAAGAGCCAGCTGAGAGAGTGGAAGCCCTCCAGCCAACCAGAGTGGTGGGAAATGATCCATTGTTGCTTCATGGCTGAGCTTTCGGGTGGTTAGTTACGGACCAATAAATAATTGAAACAGGCAAAGCGTTTCCTGCTCCCTGTTTCTGCATACTCTTAATAATTTATGCATAATAGCTGAATAACACGCCATTCTGCTGTTTTACTGAAGTACAATGAAGCACGGCCCTGTCGCTTCCTCTTCTTTCCCTCTCCCTCCCATCCCTGCTCTTAAAAATAGAAATGGAAGGAATACAGGGAGACATTTTTCAACCTTAAAAGAAAGCATTGTGATATATGTTATTTTGTTTTGCTTATGTATTACCTCTCCACATTGTCCTAGGAAATATTTAAAGAGGCTTACAAAAATACATCAGCTATACTAAGATAAAAATAAATAATTGGGGGAAACTGGGGCAAAAGATAAATAAGGACAGAGAAATAAGATGATGTAGGAGGCAGTGCTACCATCCTTCAAAACAGAGGGCTGTTTTCTATTTCCTATCCTACTATCTTATGTCCAGCCTCACCCTCTGATTATGTTCAAAGGTGCTGTTCAGTCAGGCACCGTCCACCGCTGCCCCCAGGTCCTGGCAGTGATTAATTGTAACAAGCCCACTACTGTCTCACCCATCTCAACACACACATTTTTCTCACATTCCACTAGCTCCAAAATTGGGATATGTCCTATAGTTGATGGAGTGTCGTTTAATTTGCAGCATTTTTTTTTTCCTTAACAGCACCCAAATAATGGTGTGTTATGTAAATGACGGCTGCCAGGATTCAACGCAGTGCTGTCGTAGCTAACATCTATACATCAGGCATCGTGCCAAGTGTTCTGACGGATTTAGTCCTCGTCATGAATCTAATAGCAGGTTTCAGGACTCCCCCTGTTTTGCAAACGATGAAACCCCAGGCTGGGAGAGAAAGAGGAACTTCTTACCTCTGCTGGGCCACCAAGTAAGGAAGTGTCAGAGCTGAGGTTTGAACCTAGGATATCTGTCGTCAAATCTCAGGCCATCAACCGTTGTTTTGATAAAAATGACTGCATCCGGAGCGATTGCTGTGGCCAGGGCCTGTCCTGTCTTACCAGAGCCCCGCGTGGCTCAGCGGTACAGAGATAAATACAGTGCAGTAGCATTTGGAGGTAATGCAATGCTTTGCCAGCATCATGGAACTAGATCATGCCCTGGGGAGGAGCAGAATTTACCAAATCAGACTTTGATGTTAGGCGATTATGACGTGGCATGGGCTTTTTATAAAGTAAGAAAGGAGGCCCCGTGTAATGAGGAGAACCGACCTCTCTGCACCATCTTTCCCCACTCAAAACTGTGGCCTAGGCCCCCCCGATGTGCCAGCTGGGACTGTCAGATTTCAGGAGGCACAAATCATAAGGATGGAGGAAGGCCAGGAGTCATGTTTATTCAACTCACTGTTGTCATGGTGCCGCCTTTCAATGGGGCACCCGGCCCCTGTGCTCAAGTCGTCCTGTCTGTGAAGGGGAATGTGATGGCACCTACTACAAGGCCATGGTGAGGACTCAATGAGTCAATGCACCCCAAGCCCTCAAATGGTGCCTGGCATGCAGAGAAGTGCTTGGTGTGAATTATTATTGCGCAAGTTGGAATTGTGATTCCTGCCAATCCTCAAGCTTGGACATACATGTGTGCTCTGGCCTATATAAGCTTCCCTGAAATCTTCCCATTTCATTTCTTTTCAGTTACTGGGCCAGCTGTGTCTCCCACCCCCTCTCCCTGACTCCCCAGCAAAGACCCACCAGCGTCGTGTGCGTTATTCTGCATGTTCCTGGTTGCGTTGTATTCTGTGGATTAATATATATCTGTGTACATTTCTCAGATCCCAGCCAGTCATCAAACTCTTTATTTCTCAAATGATGGTTTAGTCTGAGAGGGATGAGGAGGCTCTTTTTTGTTGTTGTTGTTGTTACTCTGGACGCGTGGGAAGGAACAGCAGCACAGCGAGACATGAGAATATGGCTGCTGTGAACAAAAGTGACAACGGCTCTGCACAAGCCACGTTTTAGCAAGGTGTCACATCTTTGAATACTGACTGTATTAGTCAGTTCTCACACTGCTATAAAGAAATACCTGGCCAGCCACGGTGGCTCACGCCTTTAATCCCAGCACTTTGGGAGGCCGAGGTGGGCGGATCACCTGAAGTCAGGAGTTCGAGACCAGACTGGCCAACATGGTGAAACCCCGTCTCTACTAAAAATACAAAACTTAGCGGGGCATTATGGTGGGTGCTTGGAATCCCAGCTACTCAGGAGGCCGAGACAGGAAAATCACTTGAGCCCAGGAGGAGGCCTCAGGAAACTTTCAGTCATGGCAGAAGGCAAAGGGGGAGCCAGCAGCTCGTATGGCCAGAGCTGGAAAAGAGTGAGAGGAGGTGTCACACTTTAAACAATAGACTTGCTGAGAACACTCTATCATGGGAAACAAAGGGGGATGGTGCTAAACCATCCATGAGAGATTGCCCCCATGGCCCACCCACCTCCCACCAGGCCCCGCCTTCAACACTGGGAATTACAGTTCTACATGGGATGTGGATGGGAACACAGATCCAAAGCATACCAATGACCTCATAGAAGGCGGCCTCCAAGGTAGTTCTGAAGCCTCCCTGCCTTGGAATCCAAGCCCCCATGGGGTCTGCTCATGTTGAATAGGGCTGGTCTACATGGCCAGTGAGTGTAGCGGGTAGCGGTGTGAGACTTTGGAAAGCTGGTTGTCTGAGGCTCCCATCTAAATCTCTAGGCTCCACGCTCCAGGGAAAGCCGGCTCCCACGCTCAAGCTGCCCTGTGGAGAGGCCTCCTGAGGCGGAAGCCTCCTGCCACCAGCAGCACCAACTCGCCAGCTTCAAGGGTGACCTCCTTGGAAGTGGGTCTCCAGTCTCCACCAGTCCTTCAGATGACCACAGCCCTGGCCGATATCCCATTGAAACTTCATGAAAGACTCACTCAATGAAGCTGTTCCTGAATCCTGACAGGTGGACACCGTGAGCTAACACGTGTTTATCGCTGCTTTAAGCCATGAAGCTTGGGGGTAACTCGTTACGAGGTGGTGCTGTGAATGACGGCCCTCAGCCTTGGTTTTGCCTTGACTGAACCAACAGAAGGAATGCAGCAGGGGTCACGTAACCTCCACGTTCAGCACAGTTATTTCTGAGGAATTACAAATTTGAAAGAAACTTACTTTGAAATACAAAAGTTTTAAAGGTTTTCTCATTCTGTAACACAGCACGGTAAAGCTTTTCTCTTTCTCAAGCACCAAGGGAAGGGAGGGCTCAGGGCAATGAGGACACTGGAAAAAGAGGCCGACACGGATCTGCACTCGGGACAGATACAGAGACTGGAAATAATGTTCCAAGGATGGCACATTTTTAGATGATAAAAGCACCTTTTTAAATAAAGTACTAACACATGTAATGACATAAAAAGAAAAACCTCAAAAAAATTGTGCTAAATGAAGGAAGCCAGACCACATGATGTCTGGTTCCATTCACATCCAATCACCAAAAAAGCCACCACTCCAGAAATGACATAGACCAGCAGTTGTCAAGGATGGGGATTCCCTAGAAATATGCACGAGGGATCTTACTGGCAGGATCAAAATGTGCTAAAATCAATGGATGGTGGTAGTTGCACAAGTTGATAAATTGTTTAAAAATTAATTGAATTGGGGGCTGGGCGTGGTGGTTTATGCCTGTAATCCCAGCATGTTGGGAGGCTGAGGCAGGCGGATCACCTGAGGTCAAGAGTTCGAGACCAGCCTGGCCAACGTGGTGAAACCCTGTCTCTACCAAAAATACAAAAACTTAGCCGGGCGAGGTGGCGGGCGCCTGTAGTCCAGCTACTTGGGAGGCTGAGGCAGGAGAATGGCGTGAACCCGGGAGGCGGGGGCTTGCAGTGAGCCGAGATTGTGCCACTGCACTCCAGCCTGGGTGACAGAGCGAGACTCTGTCTCAAAAAAGAAAAAAAAGAAAAAAAGAAAGAAAAGGCTTTCATGCCCAGTAAGCGCACAGTAACACCAGGAAATGTGAATGTTTCCCTGGGGATTAGTGAGCCTTGGGCTGTTAAACTCCCTGGGCCGCGCTCAGCTGTGGCTCATCCAGGGGCTGCACTGCCGCCACTCCGTTGCCTGCTGTTTGGCCCGCTAGGAATCATAAATGCAGGTGCTCTCACCTTCCCAGGACCCCCTCTGCCGTGAACTACAGAGCCGAGGATGGGAGGGGCCCCGGTGGGAAGCAGGACCTCCTGTGGAAGACGCCTCTGCCAGGAGGACCAAGTGTTGCCTGGGAAGGAACCTTTGTTTGTGAGCACTTTCCCTTCCCTGCACGATTTTGCTTCAAGTGATTCGATCACGTTACAAACCAAAGGCTCGCCAAAAGATACGCAGATGCGCTTTTGCTACAATTAGTGTGGTGTTAAATAAATAAAGAGATCATTTAGGGCTGGTTGAATAAAAAACATTTCAGTTTCATGGGGGACTGAGTGAGGAGGAAAACCAGGGACTCGGAACCTGCTCACACCGCATTTCGTAAAATTCCAATCGCAGGCGCCTCAGACAAGCGTTCTACCTTTGCTAAACATCAGACCACAGAAAGCGTGGGGCGTCTTTGCCAGGCTCAGGGTGGGGACCCTGTGTCCTTGTGAGATGGGGTGGACGCTGTGTGTGTCCAAGTCACCTGCACCCAACCTCTTTCTTCAAAAGCCTTTTCATTTGGTGGCTCTCCTGCATACTCACGGGTCTTGCAGCTCTCAAAGCAATGTGTGTGTATTGGGGGCCTGGGTTCAGGAAAGAGAGGGGGCGTGCAGCGTCTCTTTCCTGACTTCTTCTGTGGCTTCCAAGGGTGTGTTGCTGCTGTGACCCATGGCAGGGCCCCCGCAGGCCACTGTCCACAACCCAGCACCTGAGTCCTGCTGGCTGCGCCTCTGCCAGGCCTGACCCAGTGGTGAGAACGGAGCCAGGCTGCGCCTCCCCACACCTCACTTGGAACCTGAGAAGAGGCTTGGAGCTGAGTGCACCCTTCCCCACAAATGTTCCCAGAGACAGAGGTACTCCCTTCCCGATGCAGCACCAAAGCCCCCATCTGCAGCTTCCTCTCCACAGAGCAGCCCTTCTCTTCTCTGCATGGAACTGACAGTCACCTCCAAGTGGGGGACAGCTCCGCACCGTACAGGATGTCTGGTCACGCCTGTGGACAGAAAAGCCCCACACGTCTCTGAACATGAATGGAGTCGCAGCATCAGTGGGTTCCCATGACAGACTTGGGGCGGCAGCTGGGCATATGTGCTATGTGTGTGAGTGTGAGTGCGTGTGCAGGCGGCTGGATGTGTCTGCGGAGTCCCGTGATGTGTGAGTGTCTGTGGCTGTGGGTGAGTTGGTGGGTGTGTGAGTGCCTGGCTGTAGGAGAGTTGATGAGTGAGTAGGTGGAAGTGCATGAGTGTGTGAGGTAGGTGACAGGAAGAAGAGGTGATATGGGAGGAGAGGTGACAGGGAAGAGAGACAATGGGGAGGGAGGTGACAGGGAATGGAGGTGACAGGGAAGAGAGGCAATGGGCGGGGGAGGAGAGGCAACGAGAAGGGAGGTGATAGGGAGGAGAGATGACAGGGTAAGAGAGGTGATGGGGAGGAGAGAGGATGGGTAGGAGAGGTGTGAGGGAGGAGGGGTGACGGGGAAGGGAGGGGATTGGGAGGAGATGGGACGAGATGGGAGGGGATGGAGAGAAGAGGTGACAGGGGAAGGGAGAGGATGGGGAGGAGAGGGGATGGGGAGGAGAGACGACAGGGAGGAGAGGGGACAGGGGAAGGCAGGGGACAGGGAGGAGAAGGGACAGGGGAAGGCAGGGGACGGGAAGGGAGGGGACAGGGCAGGAGAGGGGATGGGAAGGGGAGGTGACAGGGGAAGAGAGGGGATGGGGAGGAGAGGGGATGGGGAGGAGAGGTGACAGGGGAAGGGAGGGGTGAGGAGAAGAGGGGACAGGGGAAGGGAGGGACGGGGAGGAGAGGTTGAGGCTCCACATGCCTGATCAGCCATCTCGTCAGGGTCTCTTTTGTTTGGTGTGGCTCCCTGGCAGCTGTTGTTTCTTTGGGATGCTAAGAGGAGGGGAGACTGCTTTCTTCAGATGTGTGTATTCCGCTGTGTTGAGGAAGCTGGCTTCTCAGAGGACGCAGGTGCAACTCCAGACTCACCAGAGGCCGAGTGTATGGCCTGGCCCTTGGCGACATGGCTCCTGTGCTTCCTAGCAGAGGCCCCACCCTGCACAGCCTGAGGAGAAGGCTCAGTCCTAAAGTGACCACCAACTCAGGGTGGAATCTGATGTCGCGGGGTGCAGGTGGGGCGGACAGAGAATGACATAAGGAACCAAGCACAGTCACACGCCTTTCACGCTGTTGCCTCCAACTTCAAGACTGGGCCGGAGCTGGCAAGAAATGCTTTCAACTCCATGGGAACAAGTCCTTGGATCAAAAGCAAAGGAAGCCGACTTATATGTGTTTACACGGAGTAACTCACTTGGAGGAAGCACCTTTGTTTACCCTTCACTTAAAGAGCGCAGGACCACCCCATCCGCCTCTGGCCCAGGACCATGCTGAGGACCACGGCTCGCATCCTGCAGGTGTGGGGCGTGGAGAGCAAGTCCGGGACCCTGATGGCCAGTTACGTGCCCACCAAGAGAGATGGCCACACTGAGAACCACAGGGGCTGAAGAAACATCTGCTTCAGTTCCTGACTGGAGAGAGGCGAGCTGTTATCTCGTGGGCAAGGGCTTCCTTTCTCTGTTGGAGAGGAGTTTACGAGGAGAGAGGGGCGGAGGTCTCAAGGAAATCATGTGTGACACACAAACCCGAAATGACGGCTCCCCAAGCAGTTCAGGGGGACCTGGGAGAAGCCTGGGTCCCTGTGTCCCCAGAAGCCGCAGTCCCTCCCCAGCCAACCCAATGTGTAGGCAGAAGCTGGACCTGACCAGATCCAAAGTGCACCATGAGCGAGTTCCTTTCCTCTTGTTTAGAGCATTGCTTTCCCCGTGATCCCTGGAGGTGCCCTGCTGAACACAGGCAGGCAGGTGCCATGCATGTAAGCAGGGTTCTTTATGACACGCAGGGCTGCTCACATCTCGAGGGTCTTAAGATTAAGGGGAAAATAATGAAAACACAGAAACTCACGGTCTGGAGGGAACACAGGCCCCCCTTGTTCCCACACTCGAGGTCAGCAGCTGTGCCCTCACACTGGAGTGCCCCTGTGTGCCCAGAGACCTGGGGCTCTCTTCCAGCAGCCCATCTCAGGTTTTGTGTCCTAACCAGGCTAGGTCACCAGCCACAGCAGCCTGCCTGTTCTAGAGTTTTCTGAAGATCCATTGCTGTCTCAGGCTCTCATAAATGCAAAGCTGTGCTTGCTCCCACCATATCTCCCCCATAACTAACCCGGGAGATGGAGAAGCAATCAGGATGGTCCCACGTGGTCTGTGCCATGGTGACAGCAGGTGCCCAGAAAGGAGACTCAGGATCAAGTCTCTGCAGGCAGCTCCCAGGCCGGGCAGGAGCCTCCGGACTTGGCAGGGAGAGGCTGTGCAGCCTGAGCCGGTGTCTGCACCCCCAGAACTCCCCTGGGCTCCTGGGCTTCCGTTCAGCAGCTGCCTGATGCGGGGCAGCAAGGATGGATTAGACCCCGTCCCTGCCTTGTGGAATAATGGACCCAGCCCTGAGTACCTGGGAAAATGCCCTGAGAATCGGGAAGAGATAGTGGAGTGGATTCAGGGCACCTCTCCTGACCACTGACTGTGAACTGCCCCCGTGTGCCCCACGCCCTGAGGGAGGGTACAACCCCTTCCCTGCTCAATGGCGACCTAGGGGAGGAAGGGACTCCGAAGGCTGCCTTTTCCACGGGGGAGTCCCCCCAGGAGGAAGCTGCACAGGTGGCATGTCAGGGATGTTTGTGTTCAGAGAAGCAGTGGGGGTTGGGCTGTGGAGGAGCGCGTGAGAAAGAGAGGATATCAGAGGCCCAGACGCACTGAAAGGTCTCTGCAAGGGCAGCGACATAGGCCAGACATTTCTAGTTTGAGGAGCTCATGGGGTTGACAGGAGCAAGCTGGAAATGCCAGATGCTAATGTGAATTCTCATGAGATATTTCTGGATGCGGCCATGCCAATTTTCAAACTGTGGAAGGAATCCGGTATTGATGGTTTGAGTTCCAGGTGGGCCCATCTCAGCCTGTGGGCACCACCCTGCCAGCAGCACCCAGGGGGCCTGCTGCCCTCCATGGATCTGTGCGCCTCAGGGCCTGTGAGGTCAGAGGCTCTTGCACAATCTGCCGAGCCTTGTGATGGGCTTGCCGTTGCAGGCAGGCCTGGTGGCGAGAGTGTGGGGTGAGTCATGCCTGTGGTCCTTATCTTCTCCCCAGCAAATCCTCTGGGCTGCGTGTTACACAGAGTTCTGCCTTCCCTCAAGGGGCTCCAGAACTCCCTGCATGTGCGTGGTCCCTGAGGACCCCAGACCCACCGCAGTCCAACCCTCTGACGTCGTCCGACACCGTCTGACTCGCCCCATGTCCGAGATCCTCAGACCCACCAGCACTGTCAGCGTCACCTGGACCTCACTCCAGACCCACAGAACCAGAAGTTCTAGGGGTGAGACTGAGCCTCTGTTGGGTAACGGCCTTCCCAGTGCTCTGACACTCTGCACTGTGAGAAACTTGGCTCTAATTTTACCTAATTTCTCACCTGCCAACCACTTCTACTTTTTTTTTCCAGATCTTCAACGATGATTTCCAATATCCTCAATATCTTCTCTGAAGCCTTTTCTCCTTTTTTTTTTTTCCCCTCCCTGGGTGATCTTGCAAGTTGATCATTTAGAACCCAGGTGCAACCTTTCTCCTGAGCTTCCACCTCCAACCATTTGTTTCTCTACCACCTGTCTAGCCGGCAGCCCAAGCCATCTGCAGTGGCAGATGGAAGAGCTGTTCCCAAATGTTCACTTCCTCTGAGTCATAAAACTATGGTTCCCCATCACTGCCTTGTGTCCTGGCCCCAACATCTCCATGAGAGAAGCATGGACCCTGCCTTGTTGACTTTCAACTTGGCTGCATGACCAGCTCTGCTTAATGAGACGAGACTGGACGTGACCTTGGCCATCTGAGCAGTCCTGACTCACTGACCCTCTCAAGGCCTTTGTTCCCTTCCTCTTCCTGAAATGTGCTTCCTCCAGATGTTTGCACGGCCTGCTTCTCCAACTCCTTTGGGTCTTTACTGGACCGTCACCTCAAAAATGCCACGCTGCTGTTCTTCAAGCCAAGCCTCCACCCCTCCCACCACCTGGCTCCCATCATCCTCTGCTCGTCTTCGTGCTGCTGGGATGAGCAATTCTCCTGATTGCCTGCTGCTGAGGTCCACTACTTTTAAAGGAGTCGCCTCACGGTTTGTTTCCATGTCTCCAAACATAGCACAGTGTTTCCTGTTTTGTTTTCTTCCACAAGAGGCTGCCTATGTCATTCCCTCTGTCCACTTGGTTGGAAGGTCCTGGAATCAGCTTCCTCCTGAAAGTAGACTCTGTACATCCAAGATTAGACCCTGCCCCGTGGTGAGCTTTCTGTAGGCAGGAGCTATCATCTAGCTCTCTCTGCCTCCATCACCAAATCAAGCACCTGGTTCAGTGCTGAAGCCCCAAGATATCTGTGCAATAGAATCTTTCAAGAAAGGGAGATTTATAACATGGCCAAGCCAATGTCTCAGAAAAGTCAATTCAACCCTGAGCAAACCAAGATATATCTATGGTATGATGGCACACGGAATTCCCATCTAGCTTGAGGCAGCACCTCCTGGGTTTTTGTGCTTTGCATTCAGGAATAAGGCACTGGAGTAGAGGATGGCTCAGGGAGCAGAGGGGGCTGGAAGAGAAGTGCCAAAAGCAATGACACAAATGACATCGGGAGATGCAAGTTCACAAAGAGATAAGCCAGGAGAGAAGGGATGGAGGGAGGCAGTGGCTGGAGATGGGTGGCAGGGTGAGGTCCAGGCTGTGCTGTGCTGCACCCCCGGCTCGGCCCCCACCCCAGAGAGGGATTGGTGCTTCTAGGCATGGTGTATGGTCCAAGGAGATGGATGATGCTGATGGTTTTTAGCCTACCTCTTCTCTTAGCAGGGCATACACCCACCTGACAATTACTTAGTCCGAGTTCAAATCTTCATCTCAGAGTAAAGAATATGACAGCATCCTCTTACCCTTAACTAGTACAACTATCAAGAGCCTTCTGGGGCCTCCTTGGGGTAAACTTGGAAACTGCTCAGGCAGGTGGCCACCAATCCTTGGGAATATAGTTTTTATTGAAAACACATTCTTTTCTTGGTGACAAATCTTGCTTCTAAGAAGTTGTCCTTCAGAAGCTGTAATTTTCAGAACATGAGGTGGTAACTCAGTATAAGAAGCCTGTGGGTTCTACAAAAGAAAGTGGGGAACGGGACCTATCTTGATGGACAGGGAGCAGAGCTGGTGGACTTGTCACTATCAATCCAGGTGATGCTGGAATTAAACCAACTCCTGTGCAGTCTGAGCCAACAGCCCCCATATTTATTTGTAGAGTAGTTTGGTGATAAGAATTGAAGAAGTACTTATGATACTTGAGTTTTCCCAATAAGATTGGCCATCCTCATTTTGTAGGTGAGGAAAGAGACTTGGAGGAAGTGGGGATCTGAGGTTGACACCAACCATCCTCTGGCTCTCCCTCCTGTGCTGTTCCTACTGCTGTCAGAACACCTGCATCTTGAATCACATGTTTCTCTCACCAGTTCTTTAAGCACCACCAAGGAGTTAAACATTCTAAAACATTTGCCAAATCCTTGTCAGAGCAGGAGCTGGAAGCTGGTGCTTGCCTGGACAATGGCAGAGTCTGCAAATCCACTTTTCAATACCTGTGGCTCCTGTGGGCTCCAGATGGCAGAGGACTCTGATTAGCTCCATGAACACTATCCCTGAGGAAACCATGGGAGGCTGAAAGGGATGCAGTGCTCCTGCATTAACATGGACTCGAATGAAGCCTCTGCTGCTGCTTTCCAGTGTGGACACGTTCCCTGGCTGTTTGAAATATCCTCTTGGGCTTGTTAGTGGCTTTGAGCAGGACCATGGGAGTTGGTCAGGGCAGGCCCAGGGTGGAGGGGAGTGGGGGCAACAGGGTGACCATTTGGGAGTTCTGCCCAGGGGGGCACTTATTTGTAGGACACTTCCAGACAGTTGAATGGATATAAAGACTAAAAAAAAAAAAACCCCAACAATTACCTTGCATGGATCAGAGAAGAAGAGTGCCCAAGAAGCACGTATGTGTCAGTAGATGTGAGTAGGGCCTCCCTGCTTGGGGACTGCCGGAGAGGTAGGGACGGCTGTTTGAAATCACGGAAACATTCTCTTCTGCCTTCCCTCCCAGTCTGTGGACCTCTCTCACCCGTCGGCGGATGTGCAGATAAGAATCTGGGTACCTGGATTCTGGTCTGCTGCCTCCTGCTGCACGCGTAGGAAGGTGCTGGGAACCCCAGTATGTGGCAATAACTGTTTCTGAGTCAACGCTAGACGAATTGATTGTGTAGTCTGGGTTCTTCTGATTGTGAGATCCCAGTGTCACTTCAGACATGTGCCTGGCAAAATTTCCCACGCTGCCTTCCCTGTGCACAGCAAACATCACCAATGTGTCTTGGTGCCTTGTCGCAGATCTCTTCCCAACACAATGCTCCCTGCAGCTGCATCCGATGCAGGGAGTTGGCTCATGAGGATGAGCCTGTGGGCCTGCAGGCTACAGCGTCATGTGGATTTGGAACCAACCAGTGTGCTGGGTCAAATGTGCTAGCTGACAACCATACCTCAGGGGGCTTTGCTGAGATGCAACCTCCAGACTAAGCCATAGGCACTGTGGAAGTCTCCTTCCTCCCGGTGGGGCCAACAGAAGGTTGGTTCCGAGGTTCCAGTCTTATCAAACCCCCCGTGACTGGTTTCCTCCCGAATTCTCTCCTCATCTGGGTCAGATGTCTGCGGTGCCCGTGGCCTTCTCTTCCTTAACACAGTGGGCTCTGCTCAGCCAGCACCTCTGACTCAATGCGTGGGTTGGTTCCCACATGGGAGATCTCGTTCATGTTGCTCCCAAGCCTCGCGGGACAATGCCTGCTGTCTTCAAAGTCTAAGCACTGGTAGTGCCCAAGGTGTGAGCACGCAGGAGCCCGGAAGGAGGGCAGGATGAGCCGCTAAAGTGACCCAGCCAGCTCAGCTGAATGCGGCCCTCGCCTCATTGCTTTATGCCACCCACCGCCGCCCACCAGCAGGAATCACTGGAGACACATTTTTGGCTTGTATGAGGTCTCAAATTTGTGTTCTTTGAGTTAAAAAAGAGAATTGTGTATTTTCTTGGATCTCCCTTAGATGGCACCACACTCTCTGGGAGGAGAGCACCAGTGCCAGCTGGGACAGGAGGGCTGGGGCCAGAGTCAGCACCCAGGGCAGGAGGGCTGGGGCCGGAGTCCAGCAGCTGAGTATGTTGGTCCCCAGGCTCTGTGGTAACCATGGCCCTGGCTGTGGAAGCCATGGGAGGTGGTGTTGGCCTCATCCTCAGTCTCAGCAGTGAGACTGAGGTTTGCCATGGCGGGGGAGCTGTGTGGGCCTGGGGCTAGTGTGGGTGACTCGAGATTGGGGAGGGGCAGGGCTTTGAGGAGGGACATCCTGTATCTCAGTCTCTCCACCCCACTCCCTTCTCCTATTGTGCCACCTTGCAGTTCTGAGAACTGGTTCTTCTCCAACTTCTGTTTCCACTTGAAAGCCCGGGCTCTAGGAGTGAGCTGTGTGGCCTCCTCCCTCTTCTTGAGATGCCTTCCATGCGCTTGTGTGCCAGCAGCATCTTCTTCCATTGCAGACCTGAGCTCAGAGCTCCTCTCCTCTGGGAAGGCCTCCTGGGTTGCTTCGGCTGATGTGGGCACCTTTCTTCAATGCCCATAGATGCAGGAGCCAACTGGGTCACTACTGTATTTCAATTCTGTGGGTCTTGGCTTGTCGGAAACAGAAACTAGGTTTCACGTTACTTGTGTTTGCAGGCTTACCATTGTACCGTTGTACCTGATACTCATTAGGTGCTCAATAAACCCTTAGAGAATTCATAAATCAAGTGGCCTTCAGTTGCTGGTGATGAAGGAGGGACCCTCTGAAATGAGAATTACCTGCATTGTAGGGTGGCGCTGGAAGTCTTTAGAAAAAGATCATGGGATAATTCAAAAATAAAACCAGGCCTCTATGATTATTAAATAACCTTGGGCTTTTTGCTTTTGTCTGCCATGCTTGTGTCTGCCTTTGACATAATGGCTACCAGCACCAACACCACCGGGCACAAGATTCAAGATATAGCACTTTAAAATAAGCAACAGATTATTATCCCAGCCTTGAATAAAAGTGTTGGTGTGAGTCTTTTATTTCCACATTCTGTGCTTTCCCATCACAGAGAATCTGATTGGAGAATTTGAGTGGTCATGACTGCCATGAGCTGCTGGAGCATCCCCCAGCAGGGGCATGGCACCCTTGGAGCACCCATGACATGGCCAGCCCTTTCCTCAGGGCCTCTGAGCCCCTTGTGGGCAGGGCCATCTTTATATCTCTCTTTTTTCCCAGCCCATAACTGACACTAAGTAAAATTCAAGAATATTTGCCGACGAGCTTGGCAGTGATTTAAGAGAGGCTGTTTGCGATCTCGTCTGTGATACTAACCTGATCTTTGGGAGGAATGCTTAGCACAAGGTGTGATCTTTCCATTCGATGGTCTGTAAGCATTTTCTGGAGGAAAACTCCCAGAAATCATCTGAAGAATCAGAAGCTCCCCTCCCCATTGCCTGTCAGGGTGCAGTAAAGAGCCCCCTCATAGCAGCAGAGGAGTGAGTTTGCTTCACTCTGGGGGAATGGGGCGAAAAGCAGGAAACAGAGAAAGCCAGGATGTCTGGTAATATCTTTGGGAGCACATATGTTTACAGGTCTGGGTGACCCTCAGAAGTGAGAAGGTTTTTTGCCACCGATGGCACCAGGAGGCCTCTGTGTCACCTGCCGTGACGGGTTTGTCTCCTCCTCTCCTGTGGGAAATGACAGCCACTCCCTGGGTAATCCAGGGTCCAGTCTGGCAATGGCTGTGACAGCTGAGGCTTGCAGAACCGGGAAGGAAGAGGCCAACTGAAGACAGCACTGCCCTTCCCTGTGCCAGGAAGGCTCAACACAGACAGAGATACCTGCAGGAAAGGGCGGCTGCAGTGGGAATGTGGACTGAAGCTTAGATGAAATAAGGACACAAAGAACGCTCAGAATTTGACTCATTATATTATACAGATGATATCACAGACACCTGCTGTAATTGGAAGGCAGTGCACAGCGACCTTGAAAAGGATCGAGTCCAGACTGGTGATTAACTGGTCAATGTGTGTGCAACATGGGCAGCTTGGACTCTGACACTGCGCAGGAGACGGTAGTCCAAGGATCTCAGTTACGACACATTATTTCTTAGTGACAGATAATAGAATAAAATCATCTCTATAAACGTGTACCTATTTTTTAACTTCACATTTTCTATAAAAGTATTGTTGTTATTATTATTATTATTATTAACAAGGAAGCTTTAGCATTGAGTCTCACTTGTTGCTTCTGTGAGGCGCTCGTTCGGATGTTCCTGGGAGCGCCCTGCCCAGGACCTGCTGGCCGGGCGCAAACTCTGCTCTTGGACCAGGAACAGACGGGAGGCCTGGTGCTGTCCTGCCTCCTGAACAGGAGCCTCGGAGAGAACAGTGAACGCACACAGCACCTGCAGCCAGGGTTGGGAGGGCCAGGAGAGTGCTGGGAGGGGAGGGCCGTGGCGAGGGTGGATGGGCTGCAGGGGTGTCCCCAGGATGCTTAACAGAGAGCCGCAGGCTGGTCTAACAACAGGAATTCTCTCTCTTGGTCCCAAATCCAAGAGTGGAAGGCTGGCTGGCTCCCTCGCAGGCTTAGAGGCAGGGTCTGCTCCAGTTTTCCCACTGGGCTGTGGCTTCTCCCTGGCCTCTTTCACGTCACTTTCCCTCTGCACCCGTCTCTGCGTCCAAATTCCCCCTTCTCACGAGGACGTTGATGGTATTAGATTAGGGCCTGCCTGAATGATCTCATTTTTAACTTGATTTCCTCATTAAGGCCAGGTTTTCGCACACAGTCACATTCTGGGGTACCTTAGGACTCCAACTTGTCTTTTTAGGGAGACACAGTTTAACTCCTAACAGGGCCAGTGCAAGGGTGCCTGGTGTTTGGTTGCTGGTCTCCAGCCCAGCCATTGTGGAGAAGATCTTGTGAGGGGCTCAGCCATGCAGGTGAGGAGGGGGATGCAGCAGAACCACCATAAGGGACTGGGTGGGAATTTGTGTGGCAGTGCCAGGCTGTGGAGATGATTGGGTGGGAATTTGTGTGGCAGTGCCAGGCTGTGGAGATGGTTGGGTGGGAATTTGTGTGGCAGTGCCAGGCTGTGGAGATGGTTGGGGTGCACTCTCGTCATTTAGTGGGTAGAGGCCGGGGTGCTTGTCCCGCAGAGTGGGGACACCTCCTAATAGAGAAGAGCTGTGCTTTAGTCTGTTCCACACTGCTGTAAAGGACTGCCCAAAACTGGGTAATTTTTACAAGGAGGAGGTTTAATTGACTCACAGTTCAGCATGGCTGGCGAGGGCTCAGGAAACTGACAATAATGGCAGAAGGGGAAGCAAACACATCTTTCTTCACATGATGGCAGGAAGGAGAAGTGCCGAGCCGAGGGGAAAAAGTCCCTTATAAAACCGTCAGATCTCGTGAGAACTCGCTATCATGAGAATAGGCCCCCATGATTTAATTACCTCCCACCAGGTTCCCCCCACGACACGGGATTATGGGAACTATAATTCAAGATGAGATTTGGGTGGGGACACAGCCAAACCATATCAGGCTGCCTCTGACTTATATCCTTCATGCCTTCCAGATGTCTCACTGGGTCCCTAGGGAGCTAGAAGTTGGCTTGTAATTATTTGCACTGCAACCTGACTCCATTTTGTATGTAAACATAAAGAATTTTTTGCATGGCTTTAGCATACACTGAATGCTCCAAGAGTGTAACTAGTATAAAGATTGAACTTTGTTTTGTTTGAGAATTTTCTGGGAATTATTTACTATCACGGGAAATCACACTGTTGTCAGTGGCCCTGCAGTCCTCAGGTGGCCGGTACCCTGTACTCTCACACTTGTCATTCTCACACTCACAAGATGGTGTACAGAAATAAAACCATATGTCTATTGATCTATAATTCCTATCTGTAACTCAGAAATTGAAACCGCCTTGAAAACCCAGAGTTCTTTTCTTAATCCATTTAGTGGTAAAATCTGACCTGAACCAACAGGACATGCCCGAGGTGCACAAGGCCCCAGGCAAAGCCTCTTCTGAAGAGCACTGTCTATTTAAACTATCTGAATCACCTACAACCAGCTTGTCAGCTCCATTCTGGCAGCCCAGTGTCACATGATTGTGTGGGAGACGTGCTGTGCCTACCAGTGGGAGCCATCCTGGGCCAGGATGTCAGCCTGGAACAGGGCTCAACCACAGTCGCCAGGACAACTCCCAGGGGCAACTGCCAGAGCTGGTCGGCCCCAAGCATGGAGTACAGGGTCGGAGGTGCCACCCAGAGGAGAAATGGGAACAGGTCCTATGTGGGCTTAGGCGGGGCTCCAGGTTCTACTCCACCCAGGTGGTACCGCTGTGTGGGCCAGCCCTAGCACTCGGAGACATGGCAGGTCAGAGCGCGTGCTTCTGTGAGGTTTGCTTCTGGGGGTTTGGGGCCAGGGCCCAGGACCGGGAGCTGCATGCCCAACCCAAGGGGAGTCTGTCCTACACTCGTGTGAGGCTACTAATAGCCAGTTTCTAAAATCCTGCTTTGTGTGATTACACGTTGTGCTTGGGAACCACTAATGTGTTTGATTAGAAGGCGCTGCCCCAGGCCTTAACAGAGTTGATCGAATATGCAATGTAAGGAGGCCATTTCCATGAAAAAGTCCTTAGAAATATGAATTCTGAAACATATCTTCACTCAGGGGTTTTGGATAAGATCGGAGCCCTTTCCTCTAGGGTAATCATGCTTGAGAATTTACATACTAAATACATAAGCACATAATTTTTTTCATTCATTATTTTCATGTCATTTTTCCTTCATGTCATGGTAGGGACATCTGTAGATTTATGTGTAAAATTCTGTATGTAGCTGGGTGCTGCTTTCTATGGATTAGATTCATTGTGGAGAGTGTCAGACGATAAACGATGGCAAGACAGTGGCGGCAGGAGAGGGGAGGTGGCCGGAGACTGAACGCAGCTGCCCGGGGTGGATGGTCTCACTGTTGAGTTCAGAGGCAGGGTGGGTGCCTGAGAACCTCTCTGCGAATCCTTCCTGGCTCCCTGGACCAGAGTTGGCTCAAACACAGATGGCGTGGGCATCTATCTAGCTGGGGAGAATCAGAATTGGGGGTGCTCTGCTCTCAAAAGTTTTCGTAGGACAATTATTTAAGGCATGGAGGACATTCACGGACGGATGAAATGAGCTGTGTTAGGACTTGCCTTGGAGATGTCCCAGGGTCCCTGTGGCTAGAAAAGCCCCGACACTGAAATGTACCCAGGAAGACAGCAGCCGCCGGGAGGACAGCTCACCTGATGTCAGGGCAGAAATAAATCCTGCTGACTCAAGAAGTCAGGTCAGAGAAAGAATTTAAATTCAAATAGAAAGGGTGAACTGTGTCCTTATTAGTGATTGGCACATGTGATAAAACAATGCCTGGCCACTGAAGAATTCATGAAACTCAGAGAAAAAAACAAGAAAGCTCCAGATATGGAAAACAGGGGAGAATCCAGGAAATGGCAGCCTAGCTCTAAACATCTAATGCTGCAGTGCCTGATTGTAGGTGAGCCCGCTGAAGGGCTGCGTTTCATTTCTAAGGCCAGGTGACGCTTTCCTGGGGAAGACCTGGACTCTACCTCACCTTCTGCTCACTCAGGTCCACTGTTCCCACAGCCTGGGGCTCAGCAGTGGACATGGCTTTGGGTCCAAATGACAAGTGTTCCAAGCTAATACCATGGTCCCCAGCAGCTTCTTAGCCCCCTTGAAGAATCTCTCAACTCTTCCTGGTGGACCCAGATGTGTGTGTGTATAAGTGTGTGTGTGTGTGTATAAGTGTGTGTGTGTGTGTGTATACGTATCAGTGTGTGTATGTGTGTACACATGTGTTTGTGTATAAGTGTGTGTATATATGTGTACAAACGTGTGTGTGTGTGTGTAAATCTGTGTATAAGTGTGTGTGAGTGTGTATATGTGTATGCTGTGTCTCTCTGTGTGAGTGTGTATGTGCATGTACATGTGTATGCGTGTATGTATATGTGTGTAAGAGTGTGCATGTGAGAGAGACACATTCCGGTCCAGTCACCTCTGTTTCCCATGAAACTGCACGAGGGGACCTCACTGCTGTACTGGTCAGGGTTCACCAGAGCGACAGAACCACGGGGAGAGGCAGAGAGACACTGATTGGGAGGAACGGCTGCCACCATCCCCGTAGCTGGCGCGTCACAGGATCTGTTGAGTGAGGTTCAGCTGGGGACCCAAAGAGGTGCGGGCGTCCTTCAGTCTGGAGGAGCAGCTTGAGATCCAGAAGAACCTGGGATTCCGCTCGAGTTCAAAAGCAGGAAAAAAGCCGAGGTCCCACTTCGAAGGCTATGAGGCAGGAGGAACTCCCCTCTCCTTCGTGGGTAGGGGTTCCTGGAGCTTGTTCTGCTGCGGCTTCCGCTGCTGGATGAGCGCCCCCACACCAGGGAGGACACTGGCTTTGCTCAGTGCAGCCAGTCAAATGCTGATCCCGTCCAAAACACCCTCCAGACACACCCGGGATAATGTTTCAGCCGCGGCCCAGTCAGGTTGGCACAAAATCAACCACGGCAGCCCATCATGTGAAAAAGCTGCTTCTTCTCCTGTTCTTAGCTCCCCTCTACCCCCTCAGGCCTCCTCCCAGGCAGCTCCACACCCGACTGGGTCTCCTGGGAGCCCTGCCTCAGCACCGGCCCTCGAACTTGCTCACAGGGCTCGGACCCACGCCTGCAGCTGGATGGAGGCAGATCCCACACATTCCCCTTAACCCTTCTCCCGCCTTCCCCACCCCTGTTATAAAACAGAAACGCTCATGTCCCATTCACTCCAGAGAACACAAGCGGTTCTAGTCAGGCGGGGTGACCCCTGCCTTGGAGGCAGCCAGACCCAGCTGCTCTGTGAGAGGTGGACGGGCCACACCCGAGGCCTAGTGGGGGTGTGTGGAGGGGTGTGTTCCCTCTAAGCTGGCTCGCGGGGGCAGGATTCAAAGGGACTTGCATGGAACATGTTGTCCTTTCAAAACTATCAAAGATGAGTAAAAATGCATGTGTCTAAAGCAGTAGGGGAGGCTAGCTGGGGACCCCTGAGCTCTTGGTCACAGAAGAGGGGAAGTGTAGGCTGCGCAACTCACCCCCAGCCTTCCTGTTGCCCCTTCAAAGGAGAGCACCCTAAGGAGCTGGTCACGTTTCTAAAGTGTGTGTGCATGGGAGTGTGTGTGCGAGGATTTGTGTGCATGGATGTTTGTGTGCATGAGAGTGTGTGCATGGGACTGTGTGTGCAAGGGAGTGTGTGTACATGGGAGCTTGTGTACATGGGGGCTTGTGTGCACTGGGGTGTGTGCATGGGAGTGTGTGTATGGGAGTGTGTGTGCATGGGAGTGTGTGTGCACGGGAGTGTGTGTGCATGGGACTGTGTGCATGGGAATGTGTGTGCATGGGAGTGTGCACATGGGAGTGTGCTCATGGGAATGTGTGTGCATGGGAGTGTGCACATGGGAGTGTGTGTGCATGGGAGTGTGCACATGGGAGTGTGCACATGGGAATGTGTGTGCATGGGACTGTGTGCATGGGAATGTGCACATGGTACTGTGTGTGCATGGGAGTGTGTGCATGGGAGTGTGTGCATGGTAGTGTGTGTATGCATGTTTGTGTGCATGGGAGTGTGTGTGCATGGGAGTGTGCACATGGGAGTGTGTGTGCCATAAGACTATGTGCATGGTAGTGTGTATACGTGTGTGTGCATGGGACTGTGTGCATGGGAATGTGCACATGGTACTGTGTGTGCATGGGAGTGTGTGCATGGTAGTGTGTGTATGCATGTTTGTGTGCATGGGAGTGTGTGTGCATGGGAGTGTGCACATGGGAGTGTGTGTGCCATAAGACTATGTGCATGGTAGTGTGTATACGTGTGTGTGCATGGGACTGTGTGTGTGGGAGTGTTGTGCATGGGAGTGTGTGCATGGGAATGTGTGTGTGTGGATGTTCGTGTGCATGGGAGTGTGTGTGCATGGGAGTGTGCACATGGGAGTGTGTGTGCCATAGGACTGTGTGCATGGTAGTGTGTGTATGCATGTTTGTGTGCATGGGAGTGTGTGTGCATGGGACTGTGTGCATGGGAGTGTGTGTGTATGGATGTTTGTGTGCATGGGACTGTGTGTGCATGGGACCGTGTGCGTGGGAGTGTGTGTGCATGGGACTGTGTGTGTATGGATGTTTGTGTGCATGGGACTGTGTGTGCATGGGACCGTGTGCGTGGGAGTGTGTGTGCATGGGACTGTGTGCATGGGAGTGTGTGTGCATGGGACTGTGTGTGCATGGGACCGTGTGCGTGGGAGTGTTGTGCATGGGAGTATGTGTGCATTGGACTGTGTGCATGGGAGTGTGTGTGGATTCTATTCTTTACTGAGAACATGTAGGACAAGTTATTTTTTCAAAAAGCAAACACGAGAACTGTGGGTTTTGAAGCAGCATGTGGTCATTTAAAGGCCACTCAATGCCTATCAGAGGCTCCTCCACTCTGACCTGAGATTCTGCCAACGTGATATCCAAAGGTGGCTACTCAGGGACTCTCAGAGCTGTCTCAGGTAAGCCGGTCCCCAGGGGAGAAGGGACACCTCAATGCTGTAGTCAGTCAATATGCAAATTAATATCTTCCCTCTTCTTGCCTTATCAGAAAAACAGGCTTTCTAGAGGACATTACGTTTTTTACGAACAGTGAATAAAAAGCCTTTCTAAAGACCGGAGTTCAGGTTTTCGGGGGCAGACAGTCTGGTCCCTTTGGGGACATTTGGTAACATCTACTGGGGTGCCTCAGTTTTTGCAATAGCCGTGGTGCTGCCGGCACCCAAGGGGCAGGCCCCAGGGAGACCAAGCTTTCTGCAACACAAGCTCGGGTCTGCGGACGATCTGTCCTGCGAAAACGCCCGTTGTGCTCCTGATGAAAAACACTGATGTTTTCATTTAAAAAAGAGCAAGAAAAAGCAAAATCCTGTTTTCTGGTTTTTAAAAATGTACACCAAAGTTTTCCCATCAGGCAAGGTCCCCAAAGCCTCCCAGGCGGACTTGAATTTCCCATTATCCGCCCTTGTGGGGGCTTCCCCTTCCTGCTACAAGGCTTAGTGACGGCGCCACCATCCTCCCCCTGCCTGAGAGACACACCCAGGAACAAAACCTCGGAAGTCCCTGGGCCAGATCTACCCATGACCTGGCCTCAGTTACTCCACCCAGCCAGCCCTGAGTTAATCCTGGAAAAGCCAACGAAACTTGCTTTCTTCCCACTCCACCCACCCGGCTGTCCTCTCGGCTGCTGTGTCTTTGTTTGAGAAGGGGCAAAGGGAGGCAGCCGCCCAAGGAGAGCTGGTCTCAGAGAGAGGCTGCAGACGCTGGCACCCGCTCAGCAACTGCCAGGGATAAGGAGGAAGAATGGAGAGAGAAAAGGCAAAGACAAATATTCTTTTGTAAAGAAGACGAACTGCTGACTTCCGCAACATAAAGCATGTATCTATAAAGCACGGCTTTGGAAGCCAAGGGCATTCAGAAGACAGGAGGAGGGAGCTCTTTATCCCCTGTCTGCCCGGTCTGTCTCCTCATGAGTCAGGAAGGAGCATTCTGGAGTGACGAGCATTTGCGTTGCGGTTGTACCTGTGGAAAACCCATCCCTTGAATTTTCTTTCTTTTTTTTTTTTTTTTTTTTTTTTTTTTTTTTTTTTTTTTTTTGAGACGGAGTCTGGCTCTGCCGCCCAGGCTGGAGTGCAGTGGCCGGATCTCAGCTCACTGCAAGCTCCGCCTCCCGGGTTCACGCCATTCTCCTGCCTCAGCCTCCCGAGTAGCTGGGACTACAGGCGCCCGCCGCCTCGCCCGGCTAGTTTTTTGTATTTTTTAGTAGAGACAGGGTTTCACCGTGTTAGCCAGGATGGTCTCGATCTCCTGACCTTGTGATCCGCCCGTCTCGGCCTCCCAAAGTGCTGGGATTACAGGCGTGAGCCACCGCGCCCGGCCCATCCCTTGAATTTTCTAAAGCCAGAATTCAAATAGTCCTTACCAGGATCCCCATGAATCTGCTGGCATACATCAGAGCAGCTGTCATCAGTCTTTTGCTCAGAAGAAATTTATTCACTGTACCTATGCAGAACATCAGAACAGGCTCAGGCTTTCCCAAGGCTGATAAAGAGGGAATATGGACTCAGCCGCCCATCCTGCTGGTCAGCAGCTATTTGCTGAGCCCGTCCTGTGTGCCGGCTACTCGGTCAGATGCTGGAAACATAATGAGGAATAAAAAACAAAGGATAAGTAAACAGACAATTATAACACGGTGTGTGATGGGCAGATAATGCCTCCAAAGATATCAACACCCTAATACTGAGCCTGTGATTATGTTACAGTTCATGGTAAAAAGCACTTTGCCCATATGATTAAGATAAAGGTCTTGAGATGGATATCTGGGTTATCCGGGGAGGACAAATGAATGAAAGAAACAGATGTGACAGTGGAAGCAAGGGGCTGGGGTGCTGTGAGGAAGCAAGCAAGGGGCTTGAGCCAAGGCATGTGGGGAGCTTCTAGAAGCTGGAAAAAGCAAGGAAGTGTATTCTCACCTAGAGCCTCTGGAAGGGATGCAGCCCTGCTACCTTCTTGATTTCAGATTTTGGATCTCTAGAACTGTCAGAGTATCAATTCGTTGTTTTAAGCTGTACCTTTGTGGTGATTTGTTATACTGCAATAAGAAACTCATACAGTGCATAAAACATTACATGGAGCCTACTGCTAACACCATGCCTAAAGGTGAAGATCTGAACATATCCCCTTAAGACCAGGAAAAAGGCAATGACGGCCTTCCTTACCTTGTTATTTAAGGTAGCACTGGGAGTTGTAGCGAGGTCAATAAGGCAAGAAAAAAAGGCATACACATGAAAAAGAAAGAAATCAATCTCTATTTACAAACAAAATAATTCTAGAAGTAGAAAACCCCAAGAAATCTACAAAAATACTTCTGAGAGCAAGGTCATAGATAGAAGATCAACATATAAAAACAAATATCATGTGTATATGTGGAAATAAAAGTTAAAAACGTAGTACGATTTACAATGGCTCCAAAGGAAATGTATACTTAGGCAAAATCTAACAAAACATCTAGAGAATTTATCTGCAGAAATTATGAAATGTTGGAAAGAATGCCAAAGAAGACCTAAATAAATGAAAAGACTTACCACATTCACGGATTAAAAGAGTCAACATAGTAAAGATGTTGGTTCCCAATGTGATCTAGTAAAATTTCAGCAAGGTTTTTTTATAGACACGAACAAGCTTATGATAAAATTTGTAGAAAACGACAAAGAACTTAGAATAGCTAAAACAATTTTTTTAAAAAAAGAAATTAGATGGCAAGAATCTACCTGATATTGAAGCTTATTATACAGGCATGGCAATCACAATCTTGTGTTAGTAAGAAGGGATAGATCAATGTAATGTAATAAAGAGCCCAAAAATGCACCCACGCCAACATGGCCAGCTGATTTTTTGTTTGTTTGTTTGTTTGAGACAGAGTCTTGCTCTGTCACCCAGGCTGGAGTGCAATGGTTTGATCTCGGCTCACTGCTACCTCTGTCTCCCAGGTTCAAGCAAATCTCGTGCCTCAGCCTCCCAAGAATCTGGGATTACAGGCATGTGCCACCACACCTGGCTAATTGTTGAATTTTTAGTACAGACGGAGTTTTATCACGTTGGTCAGGCAGGTCTCAAGCTCCTGAGCTCAACCAATCCCCTTGCCTTGGCCTCCCAAAGTTCTGGTATCACAGGCATGAGCCACCGTACTCGGCCACCAGTTGATTTCTGACAAAGTTGCGAAAGCAATTCAATGGGTGGAGGATGGCCTTTTGAACAGTGGTGCTAGAACAGTGGACAGCTACCGGGAAAACAGTGACCCTCAACGCAAACCTTATGCCTCATATAAAAGAAAACTGAAAGTGGATCACAGATGTAAATGCTAAGTGTAAAATTATAAAACTTTTAGAATAAAATATAAGATAAAATTTACAGAACCTAAGGCTGGGCTGAATTTTTACACTAGAAACCAAAAGCACAATTCATAAAAAGACAAACTGATAAATTGGCTTTATCAAAATTAAAAAGTTTTGTTCTGGAAAAGGCCCTGTGAAGAGAATAAAAAGACGAGCTACAGATTGGGAGGAAATCCTGGCAAACCTCATATCCAACAACCACTTTTTATCTAGAATATATAAAGAGTATTAAAAATTCAATAGTAAATAAAAACAAACCCAAAAAAATCCAATTAAAAAACGGGTGAAACATTTCACTAAAGAATCAACATTTCACTAAAGGAAATAGAAATGGAAAGTAAGCACATGAAAAGATATTCAACATCATTAAATATTAAGAAAGAGTAAATTAAAACTGTAATGAAGGCCAAGCACAGTGGCTCGTACCTGTAATCCCAGCAATTTGGGAGACCAGGGTGGGAGGATCACTTGAGTCCAGGAGTTCAAGACCAGCCTGGGCAACATACTGAGAACTTGTCTTTACAAAAAGTAAATAAAAAAAAAAATTAGCCCAGCATAGTGGCATGTACCTATAGTCCCAGCTACTCAGGAGACTGTGGTGGTAGGATCACTTGAGCTCCGGAGACGGAGGTTATAGTGTGCTGAGATTGTGCCATTGCGCTCCAGCCTAGGTGACAGAGTAAGACCTTGTCTCAAAAACCAAAAAACCAAAAACCATAATGAGACATCACTACAAACCTATCAGAATCCCTACCTTTTAAATGTTGGTGGGAATGTGGAGAAATTGGAGTACTCTTCATTGCTGGTGGAAGCGTAGAATGGTACAGCCACTCAGAAAATAGTTTGGCAGTTTTTTGGTTTTTTTTCCAAAGAAACAAACCTTCACTTAACTTGCTTTAAAGAGATATCCTTTCTCCCCAAATGCCCACACCCCTAATTGACTAGCATGCCTTGTTTATTGGAAGGTTCTGAGCACCCCACGCTGAATGCAGAGGTAATGCTGAAACCGCAGGTCTCCTCCTTGGGAACCATGACCCTGTTGGGGAGAGAGACATGGCACTGGGGATTGTTTCTGCACCAGGCCCTGTGCTGTGCACCCCCCTTTCATTGCCTCGTGAAATCCTCAAAATAACATCATGTGGCTGTGACTTTTTTCCCCCACCTCACATCTAAGGAAACTGAAGTTTGGAGGGGTGAATCCCTGAAGCAGGAAACTGGTAACCAGGCCTGCCTGGTGCTGAAGTCCATGGAAACAGGCCTGTTGGCAAAATGAAATATAGAGAAGAGGCTCTGCGGAGCAAAAGTGTAAGGGGCACAGGGGCACCAAGGAATGAATTATTAACTCTGCGGTGTTTGGGGATGACTTCCCAGCAGGGTTTTGAAGAATGCATAGGATTACCCCAGATGAACAAGAACGAAGAGCTTTCAAGGTATAGTTAGTTGTTTGCCTGAAATCTCAGTTCTCTGATGAGAAGTCATTAATTTACAGTTTCCTCGCTTTTTCCTTGCTGTAATGGTGAGAGTGACATCCTTTCCAGCTCTCCACCTCTCAGAGCCGCACCTGCTGGGGGGGTGTGGGGTAAAACTGACACAGCTTGCTCATTAGCTGGGACTGAGGGGTGAGAGGCAGGGAATAGTCAAGGGCACAACCTCTGGTTTCGTTACCCGGCCAGTTAGTCTCACACACACACATGTGCGTATGTCCACATGCTCACACGCACACGCCACAAGCACACAGGACAGGGATGGAGGAATACGAGCTGAGATTTGATCACGCTGTCAGGAGCTTGTGAGGCATTAGCCAGCGTGTGCAGGTGAATGCAGAGGTTTGGCACCTGTGGATAGGACAGACCTGAGAATCCATAGCACACAAGGGGCGGTTAAACCACAGGAGGTGATGATTTCATGTAAAAAGCTGATGGAGTAAGAATAGATCCTGCTAAAAAAGGGAGCAGAGAGACTTGGCATTCATCAGGGGTAGAGGAGTCGGCACCTGGGGGCGGGAGGAGAAGAGAGAACCGAGGAAGAGAGCAGGAGCACCCATGTAGGCAGGGAGGAGCAGCTAAGGAGGAGGACAGTGGATGACCAGGACTGCAGCAGGGGAGGGAGCAGCCTGGAGCACAGTGAGCCACCTGAATGGAAAGAACAGGAACGCAATCAATGCTTTTTCAGGGAAGATGCTGTTCACTGCAGCTGGTTCATGAATGTATTTGAAAGCACGATCCTATAGAAATATATCTTCCTATACAGAGATCTTATTAACTTCAGTTGGGCAAATGCTCTTAACTTATACACTGATACCTTGGGGGAAAATATCTATTTTTTCTTCCCAAAACTATGTGCCAAGTGCCTCCTATGTGCCAGGCCCTGTTCTAGGCCCTTGGAACGCACCAGCGAACAAAGTGAACATCCTTGCCTCGCAGAGCTGCACCTGAGCAGCGAGACAGCACCCAACCTCAGGCGGGACGTGCACATCCATAAGCTGACTCGCACCAGGGGGAAAAGTCAGCAGGTCAGGGAGGAGCAGAAGGTGTTTGGGGGATGTTGCCATTTTCAGTAGAGTGATTAGAAGGGACCCCACTGAGAAGGGAATATCTGCACCATACTTGAAATAGGCGAGTGAATTTGTTTCCCATGGCCGCTGTAACCAAGTAGCACATGCTAGATGGCTTCACATGACAGAAATTGTTCTTTCACAGCCCTGGAGGCCAGAAGTCCCATCTCAAGGTGCTGCAGGGTGTGCTCCCTGCTGCCTCCTCTAGCTTCTGGCGCCCTAGTGCTCCCTGGTTCACAGTTGCTCCTCCAGCCTCTGACCTGTCTCCATGCAGCATCTTCCCAGCGTGTCTCTGTCTTCTCCTCTTCTGAGGTACACTGGTCCTCTTGGGTTAGATCCCACCCTAATGGCCTCATCTTCATTTGATGACATCTGCAAAGACACTACTTCCAAATAAGCTCACATTCACAGACAGGGGAGCCAGGACTTTAACCCATCTTTACTGAGACACAATTCAATCCACAATAGTGAGGAGATCGGACTTCCAGATCATTGAGGGACAAGCAGCCCAGACAGCCGAAGCCCCTGGCGTGCCCACCGCCAGTGAGGAGGCCATTGTGGGTGGAAGAGAGGGAGGAGGGGAGGAGCTGTTAGGAATGAGGAGGTCTGAGAACAAGGAGGAGGAGCAGTGGCACACAGGCTTTGCTGATGGTTGGACTTGGTGGATATCACAGATGGAGCTCCCTTTTTCAGAGCTTGACGTCAACTCTGAAGCCGGGTGAGGAGTGAAGATACAGGCGCAGTGCCCCTCCCGCCCCCCACACCTGCTGAGCATCCTGACAGATTCTGCTTGTTTCTGATCATGTTTACATCTTCTCAGCAATGATTCCACTCCTTATTAAAGAGGCAGGGAACATCTGATGTTCAAGTTTTGAATTACATGAAAAGTTTCATCAGAGGAGCATTGATAAATAGTTGTTGTTGTTGTTGTTGTTGTTGTTGTTGTTTTGGGACAGAGTCTCACTTTCATCGCCCAGGATGGAGTGCAGCGGTGCGATCTGGGCTCACTGCAAACTCCGCCTCCTGGATTCAAGCAATTCTCCTGCCTCAGCATCCTGAGTAGCTGGAATTACAGGTGCCCACCACCATACCTCGCTAATTGTTATAGTTTTGGTAGAGACGAGGTTTCACATGTTGGCTAGGCTGGTCTTGAACTCCTGACCTCGAGTGATCTGTCTGCCTCAGCCTCCCAAAGTTCTGGGATTACAGGCATGAGTTGCTGTGCCCAATCAATAGTTTTTTGTTTTTTTTTTAAGTACAGGCATGATGAAATAAAATGAGATGCCATGTAGTGTTTTACAACCCCTAACACAGAAATGACCAATTGTCTCAAATGCAGTCTTAGAGTTTATAGGAGAAAAGAATACAAATCCAAGTTAATATCTAAATTTCCATGCCATTTTCCCACCCCAGTTATTAGACGATGTTATAACATCTTCCAGATCTGTTTTTACTTTTTTCTTTGGAAATAGTTGAGCTAATGGAGGAATTTATAAAGCAACCCACTCATATCCATGAATCAGTGTGAAATTATGCACCCTGATGGAAATATCCCTCCTGTTCGGGGTCTGGGATGACATTCCACTCCTCCCTTAACCAGCATCCATGTTCTGTGTGCTCAGTTAGCAAAGAACTCAGGGTATAAAGAGTAGAAGAAAACGTGCCTGCCTCAGGTCTGACTGGCGGATGAGAAATAGAGCAGGGTGAGTCAAGTCACCTCTTGGGGATAACTAAAACGCTCAGGTTGAGCAAGGCAGGAAGCCCAGCAAAGAGGACAGTGTGGGCCCTGAGCTGGCACAAGGAGCTTGTCTATGGGGCACAGGAGAGGAAGCTGCAGAGGTCCTCTGTGCTTGCCTCTGTTCCCAAGCTGGATGGGAACGGGTGGGTGAAAAGGAGCTGTGAAAACAGATCATAGCCATAGAGGAGAAGACAGCTTGTGGGGCCTCCATGGGACTACAGACTCCTGTACTGGGGTTGGCAGGGTGTGGTTGTAAGAAAACAGGACTCTGCTTCTCATGCCAGTGCAAGACCACCCAACTTAGGATGGTACTTCTCAGACTTCTGTGTACACAGTACCCACTTGGGGAGCTTGTGAAAATTCTGTGATTCGGGAGTCCTGGAGTGGGTTCTGGAGTCTGCATTTTCAATAAGCACCTGGTGCCGAGAGACCTGATCCATAAAACACAGAGCAGGGTTGGGAGAGAGGTGAGAAGTTACACAGGCCAGTCTATTAGCAGTGGCAAATTCATATGGGTCTGCAGGATTATGAGTGGGGCCTCAACTCTGCTAAGATGCAGGCGTAGTTAGATGTTAACCAGCCATTGTTCTGGAGGTCACGAGATTTGTAACTTCCCTGATGACTCCTGTAAATAACACCATTGTTGTAGAACCTGGCGTTTCTACAACAAGGCTGGCATTTTGAGATGACTTTTCAGACTTTTGCATTTATGCCTACCTTCCAGCTCCACTTGAATTCATGACTCATGACTCAGCTGGTCTTGGGGTCCCATCCAGAGGCAGATGCAGCTCAGGAGGACCATTTTCCACACCCCTGTGATGGCAGCCCCAACCAGTCAGCAGCACCCATTCCCTAGCCCCCTGCCCAACAGACAATCCTTGAAAAACCCTAGCCCCAAGCCTATGGGAAGATTGACATGAGTGATGGGAACTCCAGCTCTCCCACATGCCCAGCCTCATGTCAATCAAATGCTTTCTTTTAATTTTTTATTTTTATTTTTATTTTTTATTTTTTGAGTCTCACTCTGTGACCCAGGCTAGAGTGCAGTGGTGCAATCTTGGCTCAACACAAGCTTTGCCTCCCAGGCTCAAGATTTTCCTGCCTCAGCCTCCCATGTAGCTGGGATTACAGGCATGTGCCACTAGTGCTCGGCTAATTTTTGTATTTTTGCTAGAGACAGGATTTCACCACGTTGGCCAGGCTGGTCTCGAACTTCTGACCCAAGGTGACCCACCGCCTTGGCCTCTCAAAGTGCTGATATTACAGGTGTGAGCCACCATGCCTGGCCTCTTACTATTTTCTATAAAATTACATTTTATTTCATTCTGCTCAGTAAATGGGGCTTATACAATTTCTGTGTTTTAAAAGTTACATGGTTTTTGTGGCCTATTATATAACTAATTAAATCGTTTATTTACATTTTTCTTTGTATTATATAAAGTGTCATATCTCTTAAACTATTAACTTTTTATTGCTAGGGGCTGTATTTTATTATTCTAAAGTCAATGAACAGCTTAGAAAATAATTTTATTTATTTATTTTTGAGACAGAGTCTCGCTCTGTCACCCAGGCTGGAGTGCAGTGGCAGGATCTAGCACGATCTTGGCTCACTGCAACCTCCACCTCCCAGGTTCAAGCAATTCTCTCACTTCCACCTCCCAAGTAGCTGGGATGACGGTGCACGCCACCATGCCTGGCTAATTTTTGTATTTTTAGTAGAGACGGGATTTCTCCCTGTTGGTCAGGCTGGTCGAACTCCTAACCTCAGGTGATCTGCCTGCTTTGGTCTCCCAAAGTTCTGGGATTACAGATGTGAGCCACCATGCCTGGCCAATTAAATGCTGTCTTTACTGCAATGCTGTGGTCTCTTTTGTCTGTGCAGTGCACAGAAAGAACCCAACAGGCAATTAGACTGCATGATTCCTTCTCAGGCTAACTCCCAATCCTTGGCATCCCTTAGAGGATCTTCACAATTGGAATAAGTCTCTATACCATACTCAGCAACTACCTTCCAAGAAATCTAAATATGAGAGACATTTCCTTTCAGATCACAATTTCAGATCAACCACAATTGCAATCAATTACCAGACACATCCTTATACTAGAGATGTTAAAATGTGAAGAAGAAGGGGAAAAAAGTACAACTAGTGTTTGGTGAATAACCTGGAATGATCAGTGGTGATCATTTGTCAACTATTTGCTAGCTGTTGTCTTCTGTGAAAGTACCAACAAAGGCCAGACCCGTGTTAGGAAACGCAGACACCATCCAGCTTTTGTGAAAGGCAACTATACAGTTGTCTTTAGGGAGAAACAGTAACGCTTAAAGGAATTTCTGAATGAAATAAGAAATGATAACCACTTAAACCACAGAGCAGAAGCAAGCCATGCTGCATGAATGTTTCAGAGTATTTTTAAAGTCATTAATCAATATGCTTTTTGGGCATGGAACGGTAGTGAGAATGAGATCAAGACTCTGGCTCCAGTCTTATGCTGCGTGACCTCTTGCAAGCTCCTTCACCTTTCTGGCTGCAGTTTTCTTTTGTGTAACATAAGACTCTCAGGTTTATTCCGGATGCAACATTCTACTTTTGATTTTTCAGGAAAAGACCTCACAGCCATTTGCAGGCTGGCCCCTTGCTCAATAGGTCACTTGAAACTCTTAAAAGTGTGCCCCAAACACTTTCTACACAGGAGGATCTTTCTAAACCAATAGCGGCGCCCAGGCCCTCTTCCGTGTGGCCTGCTTTGCAATGCAGGGGCACGCTTTGAGATACTATCAGGGTATTTCAAAGAACCTTAGAGTGCCTCAAGTTCCACCTTCTTTACAGAACTAGAACTTGCTTCAATACCCAATCCTTTGTTAAATACTCCTCTGAGAACGTGTTTATGTCTCAGCAAGGCAGCCAGTTCAATCAATCACTCAAATGGCTGGAAAATTCTTTCCTACCCAGTTGTCACAAACAATTGGAATAGAACAGGACCTCCAGATATGGATTCAGTAAGAGAGGACAGTGCCCAGCACACACAGCAAAGGGCTCACACCGAGCACCTAAAGACCAATGGAATACACGTCACCTAGCAGAAAATACACAAAGAACATGAACAGATCATTTAGTAAAAAGAAAATGTCATTGGCTCTCAGCTGTACAGAGGCATACTCAAGCTGATACAAAATAAGAAAAACACAAAATTAAACTCAGTAAAGGAGTGTTTTCAACTCTCAAGTAGGCAAAGATCAAAAAGCTTAACAACAGCTGCTGACCAGGCCTAGAGGAAACAGGCATCCCTATACATTGTCGGTGGGAATATAAATTGATAGAGTTTACAGGAAGGGAAATTTGACAATATCTACCAAAACGCAAAAGCACGTAACTTGTACCCACCAATTCTACTTCGCAAATTATAAATCACAGAAGCAATTCTCAAGCTTTTTGGTTTTGGGATCACTTTACACTCCAAATCTTACTGAGGCCCCAAAGACTTGTTTACATGGGTTACATAGACTGACATTTACGATATTAAAAATGATAAGCGAGGAGCTTAAAAGAGATGTATTATCTCGTAAAATAATAATAAGCCCACCGCATAACAATATAAAACACATTTTAATTAAAAAGGGATCTATTTTCCAAAACTATTAGTGAAAAGAGAGCATTGTTTCACATTTTTACAAATTGGCCTGGGAGAAGACAACCAGATTCCCAGCTCCACTTTTGCACTGGGCCCGAGTGAGGTGTGGTTTTGGTTGATGTCCCTGGAGGAGATCTGCCTGACTCGGGAATGAAGCTGCAAAAGAAAGCCATTTGCAGGAGAGGCGTGGGACTCGTTTTGGGAAGCTGGGTCTGACAGACAGCCACACGCGTGTGAAACCATGGTATCATTCCCTGAGGTGTTGCTTGTTAAGAGCAGAGGACTGGCAACAATCCAAGGGTCGCTCAAAAAGGGGATGATTAAATAAACTACAGCACATTTATAAGAATGGAATTCCATGCAACCATTAAAATGAATGATGTAGTGTATTAAGTACCATTATGTGGAAATGAAAGATTTATTGATAAGCATAAAGTAAAAAATAATCTGCTGAGCCTATTTATATAAATATATAGTATACATAAAATACCTCTGGAAGGAAATGCAGGAAAGCATTATTGATAGTTGCTTTCCCAGAAGGGATGGGGGACTGCACATTAGGGTATCGGCAGACTCACTTTTCATTTTACATCTTTTGCAGCTTTTGAACTTTCTATCATGTGTATATGTTATCAAGCCAAAGTTAATTCATTAATCAATCACTGTAAACACATATTTATAACCTATTCTGAAGACAAAATGAATTAATGCATGAGAAAATGCCTGGCCCATTGTAGATATTCAATAAATATTAGCTGTTCTAGTTGATAATTTTATTGTTATTATTAAATCATGGAATAACTCTAGTTTGGGTTATGTTTAGTCTCCAGTCTTCCACTGCTTGGGTCACCCTTATAAGTGCTACAACCCCTGACCGTTTCTCCTGAAAGTAGCTCCAGGTCTGGTCTGAACAGCACAACACAATAGAACAGCCTCAGAAACCTGTTTAGGTTTTATTTTTGGGTGTTAAATATTTCATGTAACCATAATTTGCTAATCTAGTCATTCTTGAAACAGTACCTTTACCTTCCCCCATGGGTTCAATTGATTTCCCTTAGAGAAACCCTTCGAACACCTGGAGTCTTCCTGCCTCCCGGTGTGCTTGGATCGGGAGCACAGAGTGAAGCTCCAGCACTCCCCATGCTCTCTCATTCTGTGTGTGCTCATTTTCCTCTAAGGATTTATTCCCACCTTGGGTTTTAAAATACCTCCCACATGTACTTCCTAGATTTGTTCTTACAAACCAAGTCATTGATATATGTTATTTGCTTGTTGTTTAATAATTCACTATTCTATTTCACTTTGTCTTAGACTCACAAGATTTTAGACAACACCCGTATTTCCTTCTCCACTTTACTCAGTAATCACAATCTAAATCTAAGATTCAATCTATTTAGGAAAAATACCACACAAAAAGATTCAAAATTATTTTGTTTCACATTTTAAACAGCTAAAGTAGAAATAAGCATTTGACAAGCACCACTATAAACTGCAATGTGGTGGATCTCACATCCCTCTGATCCGAAACTCTGTCATTCCCACAGCACATCAAGACACTGCTACGCATTTCTCAGCCTTCACCGAGTCTGTGTGACCATGATGTCCCCTTCTCTCCAACATCTTGAAATAAGGTTAAATATATAAGGTCTTAGAATCCAAAGTCAGCCTATCACCAACTTGCTAGAGCTACCTGCTCTGCTGTGTACTGGGTCCTGTATGGAGCTTGCTGAGATTTCTGGTCTGTTCTCCCAGGAGGCTTTGTTCCTTCATTCTTCATTCATTCCTACTCTATTGAATGTCTGCCATCTAAGTACAGCAAGTACAGGGATGATGAGGAAGACAGGGCCCAATGGCAAACTCCGAAACTATTCCAACTTATATTTCCCTTTGAATGTCCCCTCTCTCAGAGGTAGTTGAGCAGAGCACCGCCCACGGCCTTTTTCAACTTTCCCCTCCATTGTGCTAACCATAAAATCACACGCCTTCCTTTCATGTTATTTTAAATTTAAAAATAAATGCTGTAATCAAATCACATAAAAGTAAAAATCTTTCTAGAATCAAAGTTATCTTGATTTGAAAGATGTGTATGATTGACTTCAAAGATACAATCAGTGTGAAGATTGATTCTACTTGCTTGCCACAGGTTTCCTATTATTCAACCACAATCAGTTTCCAATGAGATTCTGCTCATGGGAGACTGACTCTCTCACTCCTCCCCCACTCCACGGAATGGGGAAATCCAGCCGGGCCCAAGCCCATCAGCGCAACAGGAAGCCGGGGGCTTGCGCAGGACGTCTGGGGTGAGGCAAGCTAGGAAAGGATGCGGACCCCTCAGGAACACGTGAACACAAAGTGGAGACACTTCTCTCCAGATCCTAGATAGGAAATGGAAGGTGACAGTGATTAGAATTCCCAATAACAATTAATTACCAAACACAAGAGAGACCTTTTGGAACTCCGTGGAAGCAGTGTGGGTAGCATTGGAAATGTCTAATTTGTAAATGTCAGACGATAAATATGCAGAACACTGCCTATAGGATTTTGAAATTGTAAACCCTGAAAATTGCACATGAGGTCATCTGTTGATTTCATTAAAATAATTCTCTTTTTTTTTTTTTTTTGAGACGGAGTCTCACTCTGCCATCCAGGCCGGAGTGCAGCAGCGGGATCTCAGCTCACTGCAAGCTCCGCCTCCCGGGTTCACGCCATTCTCCTGCCTCAGCCTCCTGAGTAGCTGGGACTACAGGCGCCCGCCACCGTGCCGGGCTAATTTTTGTATTTTTAGTAGACACGGGGTTTCACCGTGGTCTCGATCTCCTGACCTGGTGATCCGCCGGCCTCGGCCTCCCAAAGTGCTGGGATTACAGGCGTGAGCCACCGTGCCTGGCCAATTCTCCTTTTTATCATAGCAAAACTAGATTTATTTTTAACTTTTGAAAATGTATGTATTACATAAAATAAGATACCATGGAGTCAAAGTTGAGGGGAAACCGAAAGGAATGCTTTGGGGGCGTCAGAAACGCCTTCCTAAACTTCAGCACCAACAGCACTCATCTCTTCTCTGCTTGCGAGCTGCGCTGTCCTGGGCCCTTGCAGGCAGGATGTGCGCAGGCTCCTCCCTGTGCGGAGGCGGCCCGCGGGGAGAAGGCTCCGTAAGGCCGTGCGGGGGCTGCAACACAGGCTCTCCTCCGGGTCCGCAACAGCTGCGCAGCCAAGGGCAGGCATTCAGGCGAAGTCCTCAAAGACATCATCAGATCTCACACTGTTGATGCAGGAGGTAAAGAAATTGCTTTCCCACTGGCGCACAAAGTAAAGACACCACGAAGCCGTCAATTCCACGGGGAATGACCAGATAGTCTCTCCATCGTTGGTGTTTGCTGGTAGGTGCGCAGTTAATCGTGGACAGAATCTTCATGTCCCATGAATTTGCCAGACACGGCCAGTGTCAGCTGCAGGATCCTGACTCAGAACAGGGCGTGCAGAGGACTGAGGCGAGGCTCATGGGGCAGATGGTGTGAAGCAGAGATGGGAGGCGGAGCGGTGTCATCCCTTCTCCTGGAAAGTGGCCAGTTGTCCTGAAACCCCAGGGTAAAGCCGCGGAGCTCCCTGTGAGGCGGATGGCCTGCTCCTAAATCGGCAGCGTGGCCTCATGTCACCCTCCTTATTTTCATCTGGGTACTGTTTTTAGCAATGTCCTACTTTTCTGAGCAAGACACCACCTGGCTGATTGGGCACAGACATCCCTAGATTTGGAGTTTTCCTGGGCTTTCAAGATTGAAAAACAGAGTCTACTTAACATTCCTGAGCAGGGTGCCCAGCCAGGACTGCTGTGGGTGAAGGTGTCAGGACCTCCTATCATGGTCCCTCTCGGCCTCCAGGGCTGCTGTGGGTGAAAGTGGCAGGGCCTCCCACCGCAAGGCCATCTGCAGCCTCTAACTTAGGGAGCGGAGCTGCTTCCCACAGAGAGGCCTGAGCCCTGCGGTCTCTGGATGCTGCATCACCCAGGGCGGGGACACTACGAGGCTCAGCATCCTCCCAGGGGACAACAGGAACAACGCCTTTCTCTCTGCAGGGACACAGCAAACCTCAGCCAGCTCATAGCAGTGGCCTGGGCCCAGTGATGACCAGAACCAAACAAGCCTGAGCAGACTTCAGGCCACTGTGGCCACCCTTGCGAGTGCAGGAGCCTGGAGCTGCAGGGTGTGGGCTTAGTTGGCCCTAGTCCTGGTCCTGAGCAGCCAGGCCTGCTGTGGGTGTACATCAGAGCCAGGCAGGCCTGAGGGCCCTTGGGAGAGAGGCTATGGGAAGACCGTGGGCTGGGGATTATGAAAGCCTGAGGCGTGTCCTTCAGCTGCGCCTGCCCTGTGCCTGCCAAGTGCAGGGTGAGTGAAATTCTCAGCCTCCAAAGCCGCTGCTGGCCCTCGGGGAGGGAGTGCTCACCCCACCCTGTGCGGTGCCATTTCCCCCCTCCTGTCTCTGGGCAGCCAGCACCCTCCTATCTGGAGCTCTCCAGCTCAAATGCTTGGCTTCCGTTTACACTGCAGTGGCTTCTTCAGAGCCATCACCAGCCAGGGTGAACCATGCATCGCACCGACTCCGGGGCACCCTCCTCCTGCATGGCAGTCCCTGCACCTGTGTGAGCCTGGAGCGTTCACCTAGTTCTGTGTGATTCCTGACACTGCGAGGCTGTGTATTCTTGCTCACAGATGACTTTCTCATCCCTAGTCTCCATCCCATGACCTCTGACAGATCAGAGGCAGCCTTGGGTCAGCTGAGAGTTTGACTCACCATTTTTCATCGTGGGGTCAAGCAGTCCCGTCCTCCAGACTTGAACATCTTGGCTGAAGTTGTTATTGAGGTCAGCGTGTTCAGTTTACCGAGGCACAAGGACAGTGCAGGGCAAGGAGCGGTGTCTCCCGGATGGCAAAGTCACGCAGCATGAGGGCTTCATGCAGAGCTGGAAGCAGGAACAGGAAACCCATCCGAGATCCACATCCCGCATCACTCCAGCCCCTCACCCGGCCGCAGCGCCCCTGTTTCTGTTACCCACTGCGGGGCCTTCCTCCCCGGCTCTGCCCACAGTACTCTGGGATTCCTACAACCTGGAAGTGCTAGAGGACGTTAGGAGCCCACTTAGCCACTGCACCCCAGCCACGACCTCTCCATCCCCATCAAATTCCCCAGAACACACTCAGAGCCCACTTGCTCACTGCACCCCAGCCACAGCCTCTCCATCCCAATTCAAATTCCCTAGAACAGTAGTCCCCAATCTTTTTGGCACCAGGGACCAGTTTCACGGAAGAAAATTTTTCCATGAACAGTGGGGGTCGGAAGGTGGTTTCAGTTTGATTCAAGCGCATTACATTTATTGTGTACTTTATTTCTATTATGACACTGAAATATATAATTAAATAATTATACAACTCACCACAATGTCAAATCAGTGGGAGCCCTGAGCTTGTTTTCTGGCAACTAGAGGGTCCCATCTGGGGGTGATGGGGACAGTGACAGATCATTAGATTCTCATAAGAAGTGTGCAACCTAGATCCCTCACATGCACAGTTCACAGTAGGGTTTGTGCTCCTATGAGAATCTAACGCTGCCCCGGATCTGACAGGAGGCTGAGCTCAGGCGGTGATGCCAGTGATGGGGAGCGGCTGGAAATGCAGATGAAGCTTCATTGGTTCACCGGCTGCTCACCTCCTGCTGTGCAGCCTGGTCCCTAACAGGCTGCAGACCAGTACCTGAGACTGGGTAATTTATATAGAAAAGAGGTTTAATGGCCCACATCTCCACAGGCTGTTCAGGAAGCACAGGGCTGGTATCCTCTCAGCTTCTGGGGAAGCCTGGGGGAGCTTTTGTTCATGGTGGAAGGCGAAACAGGAGTAGAGGTTGCATGATAAGAGCAGGAGCAGGAGTGGGTGTACTGGTCCATTTTCACCCAGTTGATAAAGACATACCCAAGACTGCACAATTTACACAAGAAAGAGGGTTAATGAACTTACAGTTCCACATGGCCGGGAGGCCTCACAATCATGGCGGAAAGTGAAAGGCACGTCTTACCTGGTGGCAGACCAGAGAGCTTATGCGGCAAACTCCGCTTTGTAAACCCATCAGGTCTCATGAGACTTATTCACTATCATGAGAACAGCCCACAGAAAAGACCTGCCCCATGAATCAATTACCTCCCACTGGGTCTCTCTCACAACTGGTGGGAATTCAAGATGAGATTCGGGTGAGGACACAGCCAAACCATATCAATGGGGGAGGTGCCATACACTTTAAACTATTAGATTTCCTGAAAACTCATTAACTAGTGGGAGGACAGCACCAAACTATGAGGAATTTGCTCCCATGACCCAAACACTTCCCACCAGGCTCACCTCCAGTGTTGGAGAGATGACAGTTCAGCATGAGATGTGGCAGGGACAGATACCCAAAGCAGAATCGGACTGAACCAGACTGTGTTAGTGAGTCCCTTCCACAATCACTCAGAATGAAGTGGCTCCTGGTACATTGAAAATAAGACCAAATTTCTTTCAAATCCAAGGGGGAGGTGTGGCAAGTGGCTTCATGGCAGGTAGGGACCCTGGGCCTGCAAGGAATTTGGATTTATTGTCAATAATATGGTCTTATTTCTCTTGCTTCACCCACTGGCTCTTTGTCATGCGGACTGCCTTCCTTTCTTTGCTATTTTTGTATTCTTTCTCCCCTTTTCCCTATTACTGGAAATTTCCAGAGCAGAAGAGAGCCCAGCAGTGACTGAGGGGAAGAACTAGCTGCTAGAGCTCTCGTTAGAAACTGGGTCTGGTTTGGGAAAGAGGGTGATGGTGGGGAAGGTGATGGGTGGGGTGGAGGGGAGGGGAGGGAGACACTGAATGGGTGAGTTAAGGACCTGCCCCAGGTGGCAGCTGGGCCACGGTAGAGCTGGACTCAGGCACGAGTATCCCACTCTCATTGTGTCCCGTTATGCACCCAACACTGCTTAGGAGAATTGCTGTCCTTTTATTTTCACTAAATTGAGGGTTGATCAACAGCTATTTTTGGTTCTGCTAGGAAAGGAAGCTGTGAATGAAAGCAGGAAGGTGATAGTTCCTGGGATCTGGACACAGCCACTTCTGTCTCCTGCGACCTGGGCACGAGCGGACTTGTGGGACCTCCTGGTGTCCAGCCCTACACCACACACAGCTGTGGGTGTTTCCGCCCCTTTTGGAATTGGCCAGTCCCTACAGTGTCAGTCTTTCAAGAATGGTCCCAGGGTTCAGGCAAGTCTGGTCTCCGCCTTCACCAGTGACCCTGACTCTGGCCGCTGCTCTGTCTCTGCACCGGGACTTCCACCTGCTGAGAAGCACAGCTGAATCAATGTGTCTTTTCTCATCAATGACATTTAGAAGTGCGGGAAGGGCATTTAACGGATTCTGATAGATTTATTTCCTGCATTGCTGACTCTATGTATGAGACCAGTAAAATGGGAGGACTTTGCAGTTTTTATTCTGGGAGGTTATTGTGGTTGTCTGACAAAAGCGTTAAAAGAGAGAGGTGGCTTTAGTGTATTCCCTCCCCATCCCACCAGGGCTTGATCCCTGAGCAGCCCCATGCCAGGGCTGTCGTCTGCGGGTGACTTACGGCATCAGCAATGCAGGCCCCATCAGCAGGAGCCACCTTCCTGGCGCCCTGAGATGCCTCCAGCCACTCCTCTATTGCAGAAGGCTTTCTCCTGGGATTTTTCTTCTTGAAATGCAGATATTTCAGTGGTTCGACGGTGATGCTGAGCTGGTTCATGACAGTTTTCCCTTCACAGTGCTTTGGCTCTCTGCCTGCAGAGTGAGGTTGAGGAGAGACAGCCTCAGCCACAGCTCAGGAAGGGCAGAGAGCCCTTGTTCCACCTACCCGAGGCTGTGAGGACAGCCCAGGAGAGAAGAAAAGGCCCTCACCAGGGAGATGGCTGAACCAGGAAGGCATGGGCAATGGCGCATTGCATGGAAAAGACCACCCCTCTGGGCACCACTGGGAGCAGCCTGGGTCCGGCTCTTTCTACCTGGAGCTCTGTGCCAGCATCCCAGGCAGTCAGGGAGGGATGTACCTACACGGCAGCCAGCGCCCTCAGGAGGCAATTGTGGCAGGTCCAGATTGCAGGTGACCTCAACCTGTAGCCCACTTCAGAACCCACATCTGCTGAAGTTGGTTCCACTTCAGCTCCACAGCCTGGGAGGAGAACCCTGCCCAGAGGCAGGGCCCAGGGTTTCTCTCTGCACCAGGAGGCACTGCCCTGCCAGGGAGAGCAGAGAATCCGAAGTGCAAGTACTTCCTTCACAGCAGGCTCCAATCCACCGTTCACACTGGCATTTCAAAATCAGTGTTCAGAATCCATGCATTCTTTTAAAAAATCCTAAACGTTTCAAATGCAAAATTTGTAAACAGGATAGAAATAAAAAATGCACATTTGTAAAAGTAGAAATATGAGGTACGTATTCTTTAAAACTATGTATGAATAGACATTTCTTAAATGTGCTAAATGTTACACAAAAAAAGACAATAAATTATTATTGACAAATGAAAATGAAATATTGTTACATATTTCTCAACAGTGTGATCTTAAAAATCACAGTGCGTCTACAATGATATTTTTGTAACAGAAGCATATGTTTGGTCAAGTTTCACATATGCAGGGAAAGCTCTTCCAGTATTCTCAAATCGGGCATTTATGATTTATCTTCATCTTTTCTTTTTCTTTTTTGAGACGGAGTCTTGCTCTGTCACCCAGGCTGGAGTGCAGTGGCGCTGTCTCAGCTCACTGTGGCCTCTGCCTCCCAGGTTCAAGCAATTCTCCTGCCTCAGCCTCCCAAGTAGCTGGGATTACAGACGCCCCCCAACCCTGCCTGGCTAGTTTTGTATTTTTAGATGATGGGGCTTCACCATGTATAGATAGAGATTCTAATGTAGGATGGTGGTCATGCTGACTGACATTCTACTTTTCTAAAAGTATCTGGAACTGTGAAAAAATTATTCATATAACAGAAGCTTTGCTTTGTCCGTTATCCTCGTCTTCCTCCTCTTGAAGATTTTGAAGGTATAGAAACTTGCTTTCTAAAAGTATATTTCTTGGTTTGATTTAAACATTTTAAAGCAGTATTTAACATCATGGTATTACTTCACGAAACAGTCAGTAGTTCAGGACTCAGGGTGATAGCCTATGTATTTGGCGTCTAGTCCCACGTGGGCAGTGGCCAGTCAGAATGAAGGCCAGCTCGCTGCCCTGGCTACCAAATACCAAGGGTCACTTAAGCACCAAAGGCCTGGCTGAAACCTGCCACTGCAGGTGGTATCACGTGCACGGGGTATCAGCTGACAGGATACCCAGCAGTATTGAAATGCTAAAACTGGGGCCAGCTTCCTCAGGATCAAATTTCCTTCACCCTGACAACTGTCCGCACTTCATGGCGACCGTTTTCCTGGGAGCCTGCCTGTGCCCCTGCGCCTCCCGCGGATTCGCTCAGGGGTGAGGAGCCTGCTCCGCTCCCTGCTCCTGCGGCCCTCGGTCCGTGCCTGCGTTCTGACTTTTCGTCACTTCACTCTGCAGCTATGCCTTTGCTGTCCATTTCTTCCTCCCCTCTTCTGTTAAACTATTATGCCCCGAAGGTCGATAGAGTAGCGACATTTTTATTTGAATCCTGAGTAGCTGACATAACACCTGGCACATTGAAAAATGCTCTGAAAATGTTGGTATTATGTTTCCAAAAGTTCCAGGAGATTCCAGGAAGACATTTTTCAGAGATTGTGGAATAATAGGAAAGTGCAAAATGGCATTTCTACTATGTATTAAAATTTATACTTTATTGCTGCTTAAACCACCATAACTAAGATAAGGCACGTATAATCTGTGATATCCTGCTTCCAAAAATAAACCAAAGGCTTCCATTGCTTTTGGGGGCTGGGGCTGCTTACCCTTGCTCTTACCCTTGCTCATAACCTTCAGAGCACACTTGAAGAATTATTTCCATAGCTGTGGAGCTTCTAGGTTGTCAAGTAGTTCATGACTTCCAAAAGTTATATTAACAGTGGCCAAAAATCATGTTTACCTATATGTATGATTTTTTTAACCTCTGGCATTTTTTACCTTAAGCAGGTGGAACTATGCTTAGCTATAAAATACCAAGTATCACTTAGATACCAAATGCTCAACACACACCCCTGGGTGGCAAAAAACCCTTGCCTGAGTGATGTGGTCAAGGTTCATCAGGTGACCAGACGCTTGTTCCAGGCACCTCACCAGTGGTGGGGCCATCGGCAGCCTCTTCTCTGGAGACATCTGGCAGTTCTGGATGTAACCCCTGAGGGTTGATGTGGCAGGGCGGGTGGCTGAGGCCATCCTCTTCTTTCCTGCCCCTCTGGGGATGAAGGGGAGAACACAGCCGCCGACGTGGAGGAGGCCCTTTGACGTCTGCACCTACCAGGACTACGTTTTGCTGGAAGCTGACTCCCAGCTTAAACTGACTTTAGCAAAGAGTAGAATTTCTTATTTTCTTTTCTTTCATCCTTTGTGTTTTTTTTGTTTTTTGTTTTTTTTTGAGACAGGGTCTCACTCTGTCACCTAGGCTGGCATCCAGGGGTGCGATCACGGCTCACTGTAGTCTCAATCTCCCAGGCCCCGGAGATCCTCCCACCTTAGCCTTCAGAGCTGGGGCTACAGGTATTCACCAACATGCGTGGCTAATTCTGTTTATTTTTTCTAGAGATGGGATCTCACTATGTTGCCCAGGTTGGTCTTGAAGTTCTGAATTCAAGGATTCCTCCCACCTCAGCCTCCGGGATCATAGGTGTGAGCCACTGTGCCCAGCTAAGAGTGGAATTTCTTATTCCTATAACTGAAGTCTGGATAGATTGGGATCCGACAGCTCTGCTGATATCTTCAGGCCTGGGTTTTATTCGCATGCTTCTCCCGAGCGTGCTTTGCTGTCTTCTTGAGCAGTTCTCTCTCCGTAAGAAGCTCTGAGATGAGGGACACCGTGGCTTGCCTATGCCTTGTCTGAGTTGTGATGGTTAGAGTCGTTTAAGCAGCACTGGAGCTCTGGCCTCCTAGATCCTCTGCTCCAAACACGGCAGAAGTAGCCCACGCTTTCCTGGCCACTCCAGGACCAGTCCCAGGGCAAACGCCGGTGGAAGCTACTCGAGTCACGTGACCATTTCCGAACCCGGCGCTGTGACCGGAGGAATAGAATATATTCATTGGTCAGGTCTATCCTCCCCTCCCAAACTTCCCATACCTACCCTGAAGAAAATCAGAATGATTTAATGAAAAGGTGGGGAGATTGATAGATACCAGGTAAGCAAAAGCAGCGCGTGTCTGATATACGTGTTGGGAAGCCTTGTTAGCTGGGGTGTGGGTGTTCTGTATGCCCTTATTTCACGGGTCAGTGTTAGTGCTGGTTCCCCTTAGCTTCATACAGTTACTGGCTGTATTATTGTAGGAAAACATTAGTTTAGATTCATTTTCCGAATATGAAGAACCATCTTTTAGACAATGTGATCTTTCCTTGTCTGTTTTTCATGCTATTCAACATAATGGAATATTTCTAATAAAACCAACTAGAGTAAGTTCATTTCTCTTTCATTTTCCATTTCTCTGTATTCCATTTTTTTTTAATAGAACTTGGGTCTCACTCTTTCTCCCAGGCTGGAGTGCAGAGGTACAATCACAGCTCACTTCAGCCTCGAACTCTTGGACTCAAGTGATCCTCTCACCTCAGCCTCCCAAGTAGTTGGGACCACAAGTGTGCACCACCACTACACTAGCTAATTTCTTTTCTTTTCTTCTTCTTCTTCTTCTTTTTTTTTTTTTTTTTTTTTTTTTTTTTTTTTAGAGACAGAGTCTCACTTTGTTGCCCAGGCTGGTCTCAGACCCCTGGGCTCAAGCAATCCTCCTGACTCAGCATCCCAAAGTTCTGGGATCACAGGCAGGAGCCCCCACGCCCAGCCCATCCAGGCTGGTCTCAGACCCTCGGACTCAAGCGATCCTCCTGACTCAGCATCCCAAAGTGCTGGAATCACAGACAGGAGCCCCCACACCCAGCCCATCCTTTTTTTGTTTGTTTGTCTCCCATTTTATCCTCTATTCCATCCTCTTTTCTTAATCACCAAGTCTCTGAGTAATGCTGGTAATATTAGTAGCTGGACATGTTTTTTATTGGAACAAGGCAGAGAATCAATGGTTGGATGGATGGGTGGATGGCTGGATAGACCAACAGATGAATGGATGAACAGACAGATGGACAGATGGATGGACAGATGGATGGCCAGATGAGTGGACAGATGCATGGATGGATGGATAGATGAATGGATGGATGAAGAGACAGGTAGACAGATGGTTGGATGGACAGACAAATAGGCAGATTAATAAACGGATGGATGAACATACGGACAGACAGATGAACAGGCAGGTGCATGGACAGATGCATGGACAGACGGACAAATGTATGTATGTGTGTATGGATGGATGGATAGACGTTGAGTCATAGACTGAGATAAATGCTCCCACATTTCAGCAGGTGAGGCGGTGTTTTGGTCCATGAGTTAATGTGCCTAACATGCCTGAATCAGTTATTCAGTCAGCCTGAAGGTGTGGCTTCTTGCTACCAGAGAGAGAGTCACAGTGGAGAGTCTGACTGGATCATTGTTAGAAAAGGATCCTAAAACGGCCTCCTTCTGAGGCCACCTTTGAACACTCAAAGCCTGTTTTCTGAACCATATTGAGTACTTTCTTTGGCGAGAGAGAACATTTCTTTTAAGAGCAAAGTATGACTTTATAAGCCTCTATGTATATATGCTCTTTGCCACTGTGCAAATGTGATCTTTGGCAGCTGAGGCACGCTTCAGGGCAAAGGGTCTTCCGTGATTCCTTTTTAATGCAGGAATATAAGCTGCACCACAAACAGAAATATAATAACTTTTACTGCCTCCTTTTCCAACACAGCTTCACCAGGACAGCCTTAACCTCTGAAAGGAAGCAGCAGAAGTCTGAGGCAGGAATTTCTAATCCTGACCCTGAGACCAGACTGGAGCTGCTCACAGAACACCCTCTGTGTCAGAGAATCGGAGACCATTGCTTGCGATTGTTCTGAGGTGCCAAGCTCACGGGTGCCCTAGTGCACACCGCGTCAAGCCCGAAAGGAGGAAGACCCTGGTCGGAGGCCTCCCGGCGGACCACGTGTCCCACTTGAGCCAGTTCCAGGAGGGAGGAAGCGCCTAAGAGAAGCTGTTTTTCAGGCACCTTCAAATGACTGATTTTTTTCCTGATGCTTTTTGTAAATAACAGATCAAAGCCTCTGTTTCTACCAGAGGCCTCCCACCCCACTTGAATACTGAAAAAGCAGATCCCCCAAACTCCCCTGGGGCGCTGAAATGATCACTCTGCAGGCCTAGTCGTTCTACCTGAGAGCTGCTTCCTCTCTCATCAGAAAAGCAATAGTGGTGTGTCGGAGAGGCCCCCGCACAGTGTGCAGACTGGGGGAGCCCTTGGCAAGGGCCACCCTTACCAGGGCCTTCCGAGAGCTGTGTGCACGGCCCTTCTCCCACCTGGGCAAGGCGGTTTGCTGCTCTGGGCTTCCTGTTTCTATTTCTGCTCTCCAAGTTTCAAGTTCTATATTTTTACCCTGGATTCTGGGCTTTCCTTGCCTTAAGAGGAAAGAAAGGGCGAAGCGCTTTGAATATTTTCTGCATATTCTACTCCACCCTGCTTTCCAGACTTCAGAAGAAAAAAAGAACTATTGGAAAAGAGAAGCCCTCTGGCCTTGTTTTCACCAGGCGGGCTTCACTTCCCCTGCAACTTGTTAGTGAATCCTTGTTATAAAGCAAACCATTCACAGGCTTGTGTTTCCCATAGGAATAGCATTACAATTGCAGTTGGCTCACCGGACTATGCTTTTTCCATAAAAAAATCATAGCCAGGACTAATAATAGGACAATAGAAAAACTTAGAAAAATCATAAAGCTTCAGGAGGATTTAAAATAACAGGGCATGGTCCAAGTCCTGTAAAAATAGTTATTTGTGAACTGTGTATATTCCTTATAAAACAAGTGCCCAAAATGTAAACCTATTAAATTAGACACTTAACCTAATGAGCTGATGTTCCTAGAAAGGGGTCCCAATCCAGACCCCAAGAAAGGATTCTTGGACCACACAAGAAAGAATTTGGGGTGAGTTCAGAGAGTAAAGTGAAGGCAAGTTTATTAATGAGCTAAAGGAATAAATGATGGCTACTCCATAGGCAGAGTGGCGGCATGGACTGCTCCACTGAGTAAACTTATAGTTACGTCTTGATCTTATGCTAAACAAGGGGTGGATTTTTCTTTTATTCTTTTTTTTTTTTTTTTTTTTTTTTTTTTTTTTTGAGACAGAGTCTCGTTCTTGTCACCCAGGCTGGAGTGCAATGATGTAGTCTTGGTTGGCTAGCTGCAAACTCTGCCTCCCAGGTTCGAGCAATTCTCCCGCCTCAGCCTCCTGAGTAGCTGAGACTGCAGGCGCCTGCCACCACACCTGGCTGATTTTTGTATTTTTAGTAGAGATAGGGTTTCACTATGTTGGCCAGGCTGGTCTTGAACTGCTGACCTCAGGTGATCCTCCTGCCTCGGCCTCCCAAAGTGCTGGGATTATAGATGTGAGCCACTGTGCCCAGCCAAGGGGTGGATTTTTCATGAATTCTCCAGGAAAGGGACAGGTATTTCCCTGAACTGAGGTTCCTCCCCTTTTCAGACCATATTGAGTAATTCTGGACATTGCGATGATATCTGTAAACTTTGATGGTGCTGGTGGGAGTGATGGTACTTTTAGCATGCTAATGCTTTATAATTAGCACATAAGGAGCAGTGTGGATGACCAGAGGTTACTTTCATTGTCATCTTGGTTTTGGTTGGTTTGGGGTTGACTTCTTTATCTCATCCTGTTTTCTCAGCAGGGTCTTTGTGACCTGTATCTTGTGCTGACCTCCTGTTTCATCCTGTGACTAAGACTGCCTGACTGCCTTGGAATGCAGCCCAGCAGGTCTTAGCCCCATTTCGCCCAGCTCCTATTCAAGATGGAGTCACTCCGGTTCAAATGCCTCTGACACTGGCAAGAACAAATTTCAATGAAGCATTGAGTCAATGGTGATTTTTCATTCCTTGTAACATTCAAATAGATAATTTTGGAAGTGGATACTTTAGTCTACTCTGTTTACTCAAAACATACTTCCCAGGAAGTTAAAACGAATATACTTTTGTCTCAATAAATTCTCTTGTGGGGCAAATCCACCTGAAATGATTGCCTTGTCCTTTGAGTTCCAATTTTGAAAGCTTCTCAAAACATATCATTGCTGTATGGAGATACTTGAATTCCTCAATGAGGGCCCCGTTTGGATCTGTTCTTCGTTCCATTGAGGAAACCTTAAAGACACATAAGCTCAGTGTGACATTCCAGTAACTCACTGACAGCTTCATTTATCACGGAGAGCTCAGCATGGCTGTGGCTGTCAACTCAAGGATACTTAAAGCCTTAGAAGTCAGTCTCAACAATGCAATTTCCTTCCTGTAACTCCAGGTGAGTTCCATTCTTTCACATGAAATATTATTATTCCCATTTTCCAAATGAGAACAGCGAGGCTCAGCCGAGTTCAGTGCTCTTCTCCAAGCCACCAGCTTACAGCAATGGAGTCACATCTAAGCCAAAGCAGATGTAGCCCCAGGATGCACCCACTAACAAGCCAGCACTTGCCTGCCTAGCCAGGAATGAACCCGGAAGGTTTTGGGGAACAACAGCAGCAGGAGGGAGAGTCAGGGAGTGTACAGACTGGGGACCCTTTCCTCCTGGGGGTTCCCTTCCTTTCTAGTTGGCTTTCAGTTTGGCAAGGAGGTACTGCCTTCCAGAGTATGTTGTCGATGAAGAGCTGAACTCTGTAAAATATTGGGAGAGATTTATTCTGAGCCAAATATGAGTAATCATGGCCCATGACACAGCCCTCAGGAAGTCCTGAGAATATTTGCCCAAGATGTTTGGGGTGCAGCTTGGTTTTATGCAATTTAGAGAGGCATGAGACATCAATCAAATACATCTAAGAAATACATTGGTTAGGTCCAGAAAGACAGGACAATTCAAAATGGGACTTCCAGGCTGTAGGTGAATTTAAACATTTTCCGGTTGACAACTGGTTGAGTTTGTCTAAAGACCTGGGATGAGAGAAAGGCAGTATTCTGTTTAAGATACAGATTGTGGAGAGCAAAGTTCTTTTGAAGTCTTATAGTGGCTGCCCTTAGAGAAAATAGATGACAAATGTTTCCTATTCAGATCTTAGTTAATCTCTTTAGAATTGGGAGAGTCTGGAAGAAAAAGATCTGGCTATGTTAAGAGATGCTTTACAGATGAAAATTTTCCATCACAAAGAACAACTTTGCAGGGCCATTTCAAAACATGGCAAAGAAACGTGTCTTGGGGCAAAATATTTTGATTTTCTTCCTTTTCTCATAATATTATGCCAGAGTCAGTTTGGAAGTAAGTCACAATATATAGGGTTAAATTGTAGCAGGACGAGCCGCAGACAAAACTCCTCAGACACCGAGTTAAAGAAGGAAGGGGTTTATTTGGCTGGGGGCATTGGCAAGACTTCTGTCTCAAGAGCCGAGCTCCCCGAGTGAGCAATTCCTGTCCCTTTTAAGGGCTCACAACTCTAAGGGGGTCCACGTGAGAGGGTCGTGATCGATGGAGCAAGCAGGGGGTATGTGACAGGGGGCTGCATGCACCGGTAATTAGATCGGAACAAAACAGGATAGGGATTTTCGTAGTGCTTTTCTATACAATGTCTGTAATCTGTAGATAACATAACTGCTTAGGACAGGGGTCGATCTTTAACTACCAGGTCCAGGGTACGGCACCGGGCTGTCTGCCTGTGGATTTCATTTCTGCCTTTTAATTTTTACTTCTTCTTTCTTTGGAGGCAGAAATTGGGCATAAGACAATACTGAGGGGTGGTCTCCTCCCTTAAAATGAAACTCATCTAATGAGAATTTATGATTTGTAGGGCATGACTCCCCAGACCCCTTAGACAGGAATTTGAGCAGGATAAAAAATCAGAGTTTAGTCCTCAATGCCCTCAGGGCATTCACCTGTTAAGTGTTAGGAAATTTTTGAATGTAAAAAAAGTGTGAATTTTAAGGGCTTTAAGAAACAAAATGTCAATGTTTATTAGCTCTGGCCAATGAGCAGAGGATGAAGTGTGTGACTGCTTCTCTCTCCTCCACACCACCGTGTGTTTAACGCATTTAAGGGAATTCTTGAACAAATTTCAGGAAGATGCTGCGGGGTGTGTTAGTGGCACTCTGAGCTTGCCCGGCTGTGCATTTGGAAATGTGCCTGGTCATTCCCTGGCCCCCAAATCCAGCCCCCTGTCTTTGTTCTAACGTTTTCATATTTGAACTTGGAGTGAGAATTGGATAAAAGTGACTATCTTGATGGATGGGCATTTGGGTTCCTTGTTATTACTGATTCCCTCAAAAAAAAAAAGGGGAGGATTTGTGATTTGTGCTGTTTGGCGGTCTGATGTTTGTTGTTTCTGCTTCTTCCTATTTAAAAACGGGGAAAATGTGTCCCTGTGCTACTACGGTCATATGAACGTCCTCAAGAAACAGCCAATCATGGAAATGGTGGCTCAGCTCCTGTAGGAACAAAGAATTATAAAAGCCCCAGGTGTTTTATTTTTAAATCTTAACCCAACTTCTTTCTTTAACAAGGAGGACTCATGACCCTCACAGACTGCTATTTGTTTGGGATCTCCCTGCTAAGTTTGGCTATGTTCATGAAGATGCAAGCTTGGGAGACACACTTGTTTTCAAAGACAAATTCATCTACGAAGAAAATGAAATGCATTCCCTGAGCTTTGGGGACCAGGAACTACCCCTGCTTGCCACTTCTGATTAAAGTAAGCCATTGAGAAGAGACTAGACAGAAAGGAGGAAGAAGCTGAAACAACAAACATCAGAATATCAGTGGCTACATCATTCAAATGGCTTCTCCTGGGACTGCTAATGAGTAAGTCAACTCTGAAGTAATAATTACCATTACTAGGACACATTTTACCCTACCAATATAATTTTTTTTCAGGAACATAGGACCTCTGATTGTAATAATTACTTGACTTCTATTTCCCCAGCCCCACATACAGGACCAAAGTTTTATTTAACCATTTTCACCATCAGCAGCAATCTTTATCTTGCATGTCCTAATAGTGGTTGATGTGTTGTTTTCATCATTCGGAACACATCAACCCGGTGTTGCAGTAAATCAGCACAGAATAGAAGACTTTTTCCCACACTATGTTCCCCTTGTTCTGCATATACACATCCCCCAAATTTTTTTTGTAAACTGAATAATATTTTAAATGCCATAAGGTAACTCCCAATGGGAACCCATAAAGCATTCTTTTGAAGGAAAATTTATTGTTTTCTGGGAATTTAATGTTCAACCCCTCATTCATCTGCCATAGGCTCTTCAATGTCCGCTGCTTGTATTTTTAAAAAAAATCGAAGCATAACTGTGTGGGGCTTTTTCTCCTTATGTTCCAGTCATCAAATGCTACCACTGAGCAACTAAAACTTTTGCAGACGCTGTTCTGTGAGTACAGTGTCCAAACCAGAAAGTCAAGATGCCTCTTTGAGGATCGGTCTGAAAACAAAATACATGAAATCCAGGAGAGCTGGGATAGACAACGCCGTGAAGGCAGCGCGGAGAGCGTCAGGGAGCAGCTGCTGTTTCAACGCAGTGGGGACTTCACACCTGCGCCTGAGGGAGCATTCACTGAATTTATGTTCATATATGTTCATATATTTATGATAATAAATATGTTCATATACTTATGTTCAAAATATGTTCATAATATAGTCATCTATTTAGGTCCATATTTTGTGGTTTCTGGAAGATAATCTAATGTTCTTATTACCAAATAGTAGGTGAACTCACTACTTTGACAGAGACACTTCCCCAATCTCTCTTTTAATTCCTGTTCTAGGCAAGGCTTCTCCTGCAGTAACTCCTCGTCCTTCATCTTGACTTCTTGGCCCCCTGTATCCATCTCCCCGAGGGAGGGAGGCATGTGTTTGCTGATTGGTTCATTAGACCTCAGCTCAGGAAGGATTGATAGTCCATCTTGACATGAGAATGGGATCTGCACAGGCTTTAAGATGTTAGAAGAGGGACTTGCAGCCTCACAGTATTGCCTCTTGAAGGCCAGACCCACCATCCTTTCTTTTAGATAAATAATCGAGGTGCAACTGAGCCAAGCAACATGCTCTATAAATCAGGTTGCTTCTAATCAATAGTCTAGTTCGTGCAGAATCCAAACCATCAGAAAGAACAGTAATAGTTTAAAACTCCAGAGCGATGGCAGCTGGTGTCAATAGTGGCACCCCGCAGGCATACCCTGAGCTGCTTGAGGGGAGGGCTGTGTCCTGTCCAGTTCTGCATCTTTAGAGTCGAGTGCTGGGCCTGGATACGCCCTCAGGGAGTATTGCTCACATTGAATTTCATTTCTGAGACTATGATGTCACTTCCAAGCCACAAAGTTCTATGAGATTGAATTATTTTTTGTTTAGTGTTAGACCTAGAATGTGTAATGAATTTTTACTGTCTGACGATTAGAGACTGTACAGCATATAGAATGACTTTTTTTATTAACCATTATTCTTGTGGAAGTACAATCTACTAAAGATTCAAACCTGAGATTTAAAAGAATTTTATTACATGAATTACCAAGAAAATCAAAGTCATAAAAATTTCCGTAATTGTTTTTAATCCACAACTCTCTCTTTTCCCAAGTAATTTATTTCTAAATGGAGGAAAATAAAATGACTTGACATTTTAATTATGGATCATTAAATGCATCAACAACACAGATTACTGACCAATTTGTTTCCATAGAGCCTTTTGATGCTTTAAATTTTGTCTTTTCTTTTTAACATTTATAACCTCAGATAATCCTGGATAGATCACTTTTATGATGATCACAGGCAGGTGTATTTGTTTTGGAAACACAACCAGCTTCCAAAGACTCAAGAACAGCCAATTTATTAATTTTTATTAGTAACCTGAGCAGAAACAAACAGAACAAATATTACGAGAACCAAAGGCCACACATTTTTAAAGAGTCAACTTTCACAGAGCCATAAACCGATCGATAAAACTTCTCCAGGTTCTTTAATTTGGGACTGTATACATCATATGCAGAGAAAATTCACTTAAAAAGGACTCGTCGGCCGCGCGCGGTGGCTCAAGCCTGTAATCCCAGCACTTTGGGAGGCCGAGGCGGGTGGATCACAAGGTCAGGAGATCGAGACCATCCTGGCTAACAGGGTGAAACCCCGTCTCTACTAAAAAATACAGAAAACTAGCCGGGCGTGGTGACGGGCGCCTGTAGTCCCAGCTACTCAGGAGGCTGAGGCAGGAGAATGGCGTGAACCCGGCAGGCGGAGCTTGCAGTGAGCTGAGATCCGGCCACTGCACTCCAGCCTGGGCGACAGAGCCAGACTCCGTCTCAAAAAAAAAAAAAAAAAAAGAAAAAAAGAAATAGTAGACACACATCTAGAAAGGGAACTTGATTACCAGAAATAAACATTTACTATGAAGTGAGTGTAATTAAGGCAGTTGCTGATGGTGTAAAAATACACACATTGACTGATGTAATAGAATAGACAGCCCAGAAACAACCACACTCAGTTGTGAAGCTTCTATTTTTGACAGGAGTCACAGCACATCAGGGGGAAAAAGAGGAGCTATTCAACAAATGTAGCCAGGAAAAAGTGACTGTTCATTTGGAAAATACAGTGAACACGGATCCCAACTTTATACTACATACAAGGCAATTCCGAAAGGCCCTAGGACTTATGTGTCAAAAGCAAACTTTTTCAAACCTTTAGTAGAAAATATACGTGTGTTTCTATCCTTAGGGTAAGGAACACAGTTCTTAAAGAAGACTCAAAATGTGACAACCACAAAAAAAGAGCAAAACACTTGATTTTATGAAAATTAGAAATCCTGCTCATCATAAGACAGCACTAAGAAAGTGAAAACAGAAGCTATTAGCTGAAAGACAATATTCTCAATGCATTTAACCTGAAAGAATTCCTGTCAAAAATGCATCAAGAACTCCTAAAATCAATCAGCAAATGATAAACAATACAGTTTAAAAACTCCAGGCAAAAATCTGTCAGGCATTTCAGAGAAGAGGAAGCACAAACATCCTGTCAGGAAATTAAAAGGTTGTTAACCTTATTAGTAATCAGAGAAATGCAAATCAGAATTTCTGATTCAGTAGGTCTGGGGTGGGACTCAAGAATTAGCATTTCTAGTAAGTTCCATATTCTTAGATCCTACTGTATGGAGGCTAAATGGCGATAACTACGGCTTAGAGAATAGCTTTTAAGAATAAAAAGCTGGCCAGGCGCGGTGGCTCAAGCCTGTAATCCCAGCACTTTGGGAGGCCGAGACGGGCGGATCACGAGGTCAGGAGATCGAGACCATCCTGGGTAACACAGTGAAACCCCGTCTCTACTAAAAATACAAAAACTTAGCCGGGCGAGGTGGCAGGCGCCTGTAGTCCCAGCTACTCGGGAGGCTGAGGCAGGAGAATGGCGTGAACCCGGGAGGCGGAGCTTGCAGTGAGCTGAGATCCGGCCACTGCACTCCAGCCTGGGTGACAGAGTGAGACTCCGTCTCAAAAAAAAAAAAAAAAAAAAAAAAGAATAAAAAGCTACCAAATCTAAACAATATATTGCTCAGGCTCACACACACACACATACACACCCTTGCTAAGACTGTATACTAAAAACATCAAGAGACCCTTAATGCCTGATTCAGGCTGGTGGCTACCTGTCTGAGTGGAGAAATAAAGCCAGAAGGGCATATAGACCTTAGTGGCCAGTGTTGAAGTTCTTGGGTTGAGTGGTGTGAATTTTGGTTTTCATTATATTACTAAAAACCAATTAGTAAATAAATGAAATAAAATGCAAGACCACAGGAGAGTCAAGTATGGAGCAAGGATGAGAATATATCATAAATCAAGAATAATGATTCATTTAATTCTGTAAACTTGAATTCCATTAAAAACGTAAAACAAGATAGAATATATTGAGGCCAGAACTGAACTTGAATGGCAAGGAAAGAAGTTTTACAGCTCCTCAGAAGGCCATGGGAGAAACCACATTGATGTTTAAAGAGTACCATGAACAGTGCCCAGTAAAAGCTGAAAGGAAAATCGATGGAAGGCATTTGTGTCTTAGCCCAATCCACTGGCTGTCCACAGGCAGAGAGAGCAGCTAGAGGCCATGGTCACTTGGGTGGGTGGCTTTCTTCTTTCCTCGGTGGGACACATAAGTCAGGGTTGGATACAACGTGAAGGGATGGTGGGGAGGCAGCCCAGACATGAATCTCAGCTCCATCCTTTGGTGTTTGTGCCAACTTTATCACCTGTAAAATAGAAACAACAGTGCCTGTTTTCCTCCATCTGCCAGGTCATCGTGGGCATAAACTGAGACAGTGGATTGAGGTGGCTTTGCAAGCTGCAAAGCTAAGTAAACACCAATGCTCTTAATAAGAAGGAAGCAAAGCCCAAACAATTGCTTTAGCTATGCTGCCTTTTTATTCAGGTCTTCTTTGATCACTCTAGAGAAAATGGGATGCTCCAGTTCCTGCCTGCCCTCTCTCTATTAATTTACTTAATTTTGTCATTCTTCATAGTACTTCTTACGACCTGAAGCTGTTGTATATTGATTTGTTAGCTTACTCATTGTATGTCTGTTCCAGTAAAATATTAGTTTCAAGAGCACAAGAAGTTAGTCAATCTTGCTCACTCCCTCATCTATGGGCACAGAACTGTACTTGACATATTGAAAGTTCTCTCTGGGCTGGGTGCAATGGCTCACCCTTGTAATAACAGCATTTTGGGAGGCCAAGGCAGGCGGATCATGAGGTCGGGAGATCGAGACCATCCTGGCCAACAAGGTGAAACCCCGTATCTACTAAAAAGACAAAAATTAGCTGGGCGTGGTGGTGCTTGCCTGTAGTCCCAGCTATGCAGGAGGCTGAGGCAGGAGAATCTCTTGAACCCAGGAGGTGGAGGTGGCAGTGAGCCGAGATCACATCACTATACTCCAGTCTGGCAACAGAGTGAGATTCTGTCTCAAAAAAAGAAAAAGAAAAAGAAAAAGAAAGTTCTTTCTGAGTATGGGTTGAATGAATGAGTGAAGAAATAAGTGGATGAGGGAATAAATGAATGAGTGAGTGACTGATTGAATTAGTGGGTAAATGACTGGATGAGTTAGCAAATGAGTGAATGAATGACTGGGTTAATGAGTAGATGAATGAATACATGAGTGGGTGAGTGAATGAATAAATGAGTAAATGAGTGGATGGGTAAATAAGTGAATGAGTGATTGAGTGAGTGAACAACTGGATGAGTAAATAAATGAATGAATGACTAAATGAGTGAATGAGGGAATAAATGAGTGAGTGAATGAATGAGTGAATAAATGAGTGGATGAATGAATAAGTAAATGAACAAGTGAGTGAACAAGTGGGTAAATCAGTGGATGAGAAATAAGTGAATGAGTGGGTAAGTGAATAAATAAATGAGTGTGTCAATGAATGAATGGGTAAATCAGTGGATAAGTGAATAAATGAATTAGCATGTGAATGAATGCATGAATGAGCAAATGAGTGGATGAGGGAATGAGTGAGTGAACGAATGTATTAGTAAATGAGTGGATGAGTGAATAAGTGAATGAATGATTGAACAAATGAATGAGTAAATGAGTGGATAAGTGAATGAATGAGTGAGTGAATGAATAAATGGATAAATGAGTGATGAGTGAATGAATAAGTAAATGAGTGGATGAGTGAATAAGTGAATGAGTGAGTGAATGAGTGGATAAGTGAATAAATGAGTGAATGAGTGAATTGAGTGGGTAAATGAAAAAATGAGTAAATTAGAGGATGAATAACAAATAAATGAGTGAGCGAATGAATGGACAAATGAATAAGTGAATGAGTGGATGAATGGATGAGCGAATGAATGAATGAGTGAGTAAACGAGTGGGTCAGTGAATGAATGAATGAGTAAATGCAACTACAGCCAGGCAGGGAGGAGTGTGCAACCAGGTACAGGAAGGAGGAGTTGGCATGAACTAGAAGACTCCACAGAGGGAGGCAGCCACACACCTGTCACCCAATGAGGCTGGGGCCAAAGTAAAGAACCTCCAGGCTGTGCCAAGGAAGGAGGATGCCCAATCTTCCCTGAAAGCCACAGAAGTGGCAAGTGGATGAGTGAATAAGTGAAGGAGTGACTGACTCAGTGAATGAGTGGATAAGTGAATAGATGAATGAGTGAGTGAGTGAACGAGTGGATGAGTAAATAAGTGAATGAGTGAGTGAGTGAATGAGTAAGTGAGTGAGTGAGTGAATGAGTGGATGAGTGAATAGATGAATGAGTGAGTGAGTGAACGAGTGGATGAGTAAATAAGTGAATGAGTGAGTGAGTGAATGAGTAAGTGAGTGAGTGAGTGAATGAGTGGATGAGTGAATAGATGAATGAGTGAGTGGATAAGTGAATAGATGAATGAGTGAGTGAATGAACGAGTGGATGAGCAAATAACTGAATGAGTGAGTGAGTGAACGATTGAATGAGTAAATAAGTGAATGGATGATTGAGTGAATGAGTGGATGAGTGAATAGATGAATGAGTGAGTGAGTGAACGAGTGAATGAATGAACATATGAATGGATGAGTGAGCAGATGGGAGGAGAACACGTGTCTGAGGAGCAAGGTTTGGCCCAGCAGCACCCTGGTCCTCTGGGGCTTTCAAGGAGGGGCTTTCTCACTGTTCCTGCAGCCCTCCTACATGTCCCAAGGGTACAGGGCCCCCTTTCAAGCCCTGGTCCAAGAGTGAACAAAAATCCCTCTTTATCCCATTTTAAGGCAGGTAACATCACCAAAACATTCAAAAAGGTTTACCGAAATTCAGGATAGACTCAGGGGCCCAGATACCAGAAAATATTTTGGGACCTGGGTTTTCAAACTCCAGGTTCTCTGGTGCTGGTGAACAGCCAGTCCCTTTAACATACCCCATTGAGAGAGTCTTACTGTAGCCCCAAAGGCTGGCACAATCTCACAAGCATCTTGCTAGGGGCCCTTATCATCTTGTTCCATATGGTGCTATCGTCTCAATGCTTGTCACCAAAGAGCTGCCCTAAAGAGCGTGATGCCTTTGCTGATAAGACTACAGAAGAGGAAGTTTCTCCTGCATGATGTCTGAGAAGTCGTTCTTGATTCAGTTTCTGCTTGGACAGCTCACCCCTGTTCCCTAATTCTAGACACTGGAATGAGCATCTCTCTCCTCCAAGGGCAATGCCGTTATAAACATGCAGTCACTCATTTCATTTTGTGGACAATTTTCCAGCTTTTGCTCAAATTTTTTGACCCATCTCAGGCCTAATCAGGAGTTGGATGCTCCTGAGCAGAGCCACGTAGCAAAGCAGAAGCCCTCAGGAGAGGAGCTCTGATACATCAACATTTAATCACTCCCACCCGCAAGTCCTTTTAAGGCAGTAGGTCTCGGATTTGCCACTTGAGGAGCTCTGAAATGTGCCCATGTCTGGACCCCACTCCTAAGGGTTATGATTTACCTGGTCTGCATGTGGCTTGGACATCACATTTTTAAAACTCCCTGAAAGATTCTAACAGCCTCCAAGATTGGGACCCACAGCTGTAGAGCTAGGAAGGACTTCCAGCTTTTCATTAAGAAACAGGATGACATGCAGTAGTGCTGGGAGAAGAAAGAGAGGCAAATCCATTCTGTTACACATTGAATTGTGTCCCCCCAAATCCATATGTTGAAGCCCTAACCCTCAGTAGCTCAGAGTGGGACCTTATTTGGAGATGGATTCTTTGCAGAAGTAATCAAGTTAAAGTGAGGTCATTGGGGCAGGTCTTATATGGCTACGTCCTCATAAGACAGAGCCATATGAGACAGATTAGGACAGAGACAGATACAGATGGAAGATGATGTAAAGAGACAGGGAGAAAATGGCACCTACAAGCCAAGCAAAGAGACCTCAGAAGAAACCAACACAGTAGATGCCTTCAGCTGGGCCTCCAGAGCTGTAAGATGCACACGTCTGTTGTTTAATACCCCAGTGTTTGTGTTTGAACAGCAGCCCCAGCCTGCTTAGGTACACTTACACCACCGTGGAATCCTGGTACCTAGAATGTGGCAGCACTTTAGAGTTCATCAGTGAATTTGGAGATCAGGACTCTGATCTTGCCTCTCCCTGCGAGGTCGGTGGGCTGTAGCTATCTTCATTCTTGGATGTTCAGAGAGCCTGTGCCTGAGGTAACGTGGGTAGTTGGTGTGAGGTTTGGGATCCAAGCCCAGGTCATCCCTCTCCAAGTCCCAGCTCTTTTCACTCCACTTACCTAGGAGTCTTTCTTGAGACCTGGAGGAAGGTGCTGGTGCATGAGATACACCAGGGAGAGGCAAGAAACAGAAGAGGAGGAGTGCAAGGCTGGGCTTCTGCAGATACATGTCACCCACTCTATGGCTCTCTCTGCTCAGGACCTTGATGAGAACCTGTGGGCTCCCACCATTGTTTGGAGCTATGTTCTAAGAAGCAGAGCCTGGCTTTTGGGTCCCAATTAAAACCCAGTTGCTGGTGGTCCTCACCCCATCTGCTCCATAGCTCATCCCAGCAGCCCTTGCACAAACTGAGCCAACTTCCAGGGGACAGTCAAAGCACCCTGGTTCCTGAGGGGTGCCATGGGGTGAACACAGCCCATGCCATGGAAATTCATTCCACGCTGGGAAATCTCTCCCTTTTCCTTAAGTAGAAGTCTAGAGTTTTCAACTACAATTCCCATCTCCCCAAGGGAGTGCTTCCTTACTTGGACACCTGCTTTCGGGTTTCTTCTCTGCTGGCCCTCCAGTCTCGGCAAAGCTGCTTCTTCAGAGGGCATGGGGCAGGGTGAATGCTGAGCAGCTGGAGCGGAACCTGGAGCCTAGCTGTTTCCCATGCATTGTCACACTAACTGCCAATGTGTTACAAAGACACCTGTGCAGCTGACAGGGATTTGTTCAGTGTCTTTCACGCCTGTTTTGAAAATATATTTAATGAAAGGTTTTCATTTCATCCCAGATCCATTTATTGTAGCTCAGATTTTGAATGAAAGTGTGGACATAAATGATCCCCATCTTTCAGTGAGTTGCAAATCCCTTGTTTTGGAAGATGGTTGAATTGGCTCCAACTCCCTTTCTTAGGGACTTAAAGAGCTTAGCCACATTTGTTCACGGGCTTCTTCCCTCAACTACTACTCTCCAAACTCTTACCTTCATCCCAAGGCTGTATTCCCCCTCCTTTTTGGGTTTCAAAACAAGAACCATAACTCTCTTCTGAGATTGCCTACTACCTTTAAGGACAACTATTTTCACAACAGGGAAAAAAGATGTAACGAGGTTATTCACTTTTGGAATATTTCATGCATAAGCAGAATGTGAATGGGGGAAGGTGGCACAGGCTGACCTTCATTCCTTTACGCCCGATTAACCGCCCCCTCCCTTGCCCCACCCATGACGTTTGAACCTCAGGATTCCTCTGCAGGCTTCAGCCTGGTAATTGAGCTTGTAGTTGCCAGACAAAAAAATACACAGTGAGATCTTTGGAGATATTTATCTTCAGTCCCAGTTACGAGTGTGGTGGAAAGGCAGAGCCATGCAGGCCCAGAGTGGTACCTCTGCCCTAAGTCAGACCTTTTGGTTTTATCTGCTCAACATCCATTCCTTCTTAATTCCCCTCCTTCCATTTTATTACAAGGAGTCAATCTTCTCCACTGCATAGGCACCAAGATGGTACAGTAGGAATTTCGATTGTCACCAAGATTCAGCTGGTGCCACATTCCAAACTGAGATGAGAGACCATGATAACTTTATTTCTTACAAAGGGTTACAGCCTGCAAGGTGGCCATGCTGAAGGCTGGGAAGTAGCCATTGTTTTAATGTTGCTTATCTTGAGGGCAGTGCCTGTTTTACTGCTAAAGAAAAATAATATCCTTGTGGCAGTTAGAACACAGAGTACTCTGTAAGAGCAGGGTGTGTGACTTAACCTTTGCCTGGTATGGACTTAGGTCCTGTTTATAATTTGTTATCTTAGTGCCACAAAGGGTCTGTTCCATCAGTCCTGTGGTCTCTATTTTAACATTAGTGCTGGGCCATTGCTGTGTCTAATATCCGAAAGGAAGGGGTATGAAGAGGCACGTCTGACCTCCTGTCCCATCATGGCCAGGAACTCAGTTTCTAAGGTTTCTCTGTGGTCCCCCTGGCCAAGAGGGAATCTGTTCAGTCAGCTGGGGGAATTAGGATTTTATTTTTAGCTTACATGCTTATCCCACAGGGCAGTCAGAACTCACATGGCATGACTAATACTTGTCAAACAGGTCAGTAGGCGAGACTACTGTGTGAACTATGAATCATTCCACAAATGCAACTCTTTATATGTGCATTTTTACACAGTGCATCGATAACTGTCCATGCCCCTTGACTGAATGAGTGCATATTAGCCCCTACATCTTTCGTTCAAGTCTACCTAGCAGGGAGGAAGACCTCAGGTGGTGTGGGCCCTCTTGGGTGTCTGGAGTCGAGCTTGGCCACACTGGAGTTAACTTTTAGGGGGGTTTGCCTGGATGAGTAGGAAGGATTGTGTGGTACGGGGGGAGAGTTAAAGTTGGGACATGGCTTGAAGTCTGCCCTAGAGAAGGGCGTCCTGGCCTGACCTCAGGAGCCCCTATCTGGACCCCATGGAAAGGGGCTGCAGGAAGAAGGAAGTCTCTGAGGCACTCTGAGACCCCGGTACTAAGTGCAACCCCATGGAGAGGGGGCATTTTCCCAACTTCAGCATGGAACACACGCAGCCCCCACAGGCAAAGCGCCAGGGCCTGCAGACTCCATGCTCCTGAGGCCATGCAGCCTGGCAGACATCTGGAGACACACCTCGTGGCAGGGACTTGGACACAAAGGCTCTGGAAGCAAATCCTGGGCAGGTGCCACTTCCGGCAGCATCAGAAGCTGCGAACACCAATATGGAGGGACTGTCAGTGAGCTCAGAGGAGGCCCCCAGCCAGACTCCCCAGAAGCTTGGGTGAGGCCCGAATCAGGGTGACCTTCAGTGGCAGGTGGGGATGTGGCTGCCTGAGGTCACAGTGCCACTGGCTGTGTCCCGGGGACCCCAGCTTCCAGGGGCTTCCAGGTGGCTGCTGTTCCTCTTTCTGCTGCTCTTATTGTCAACTCCCCTTGTCTTCTTCAGCCCAACTCCTGTCAGGACAGCTTCCGCACCCCAATATCCTCTAAGGAGGATCTCCTCAATGCCAGTGTTTGGGCCTAATGCAGGGAGGTGGAAGGCGGGTGCTGCCCTGGGCGTCCCCGCCACTCCCACACCCTGTGGGAAGGCGCAGTGTGGCCTCTCCATCACCAGTTTACTTGCAACTCAACATACGCTGAGCGTGCACCACGCACCAGGAATTGCACGGGACTCTGAGTACGAGGAACCATACCATGAAGTGTAAGCAACTTGAGCCGACGAGTGCAGGGACTCACCACGCCAGGCTGGCCTTGGAGCAAATCTCCGAGCCCCAGAGGGCGTCTGCTTAGACATCTCACTTTCCAGTTTCAGGGAATGGGACACTGATTCTTTTCATCCTGGCCTGTTCAGTTCCCAGGGGAGCCTCACTGTCTAGCCCAGGTTTCTGTGCGTTGAGTCTCCATAGAGTAAGATTTCTTTCTTGTTTTTTGAGACGGAGTGTCGCTCTGTCACCCAGGCTGGAGTGCATTGGCGTGATCTCGGCTCACTGCAAGCTCCGCCTCTATGAAGGCACCTCCCCCTGTAGCGCCTTCTAATAAGCATCAATAGTCAGCTGAGCCACTGGAGCTGCCAGCACCGTCTCTTACTGATTAGTAAACAGACCTTAAAGACTTGCTTACATTTCCACAGAAATAATAATGGGACTGGAAGCTGGGTATCTTTGCTTATGAAGAACCTATGTATTCCTGGATATCCACAAGGTCTTTGTGGGTTAAATTTCCTTACTATCGGTCTGAAGGCTGATGACAGGAGGTATGCCTGCCAGGTAACCCCGGACACCAACGGCGATGGCTCTTCCTGCATATGGAAGGGCATTTTCCTGACAAGCCCATAGAAATGTTGGTTGTGGAGCTCGGCAGAATGTGTGATATTATCCACTGCAGAGCCATGGCTGGGATTCTAATATAACGAAGTGAGAACACGCGAGTTTGGATATACCATCTGTGCTGCTAAGTTAGCATTTCTTGGGGCCCTTATGTTCTATTAATGCTCTTTTTCTTCTGTGAACATATATTAGCATATGTGTGTGTGCATATGTGTGTTTGTGCATATATATGTGTGTGTGCATATATATACTTACACGTGTGTGCATACACACACAGACATATATTTGCTCAGCTTCATCTTCCTCTTTTCTGTTATAAAAACTTTAAGTCACTTCTTATCAATAATGAGTACTTTCATGATGTAATCTAGTTTATATGCCCTTTCCCTGAATATATGCGTGGAGAGGCCCATTCAGTTCTCGTGGGCGTGGTTCATTTTCTGAAATGTTAGGAGTGCAGCCCACCCTGGAACAACCTAGTGTTTCTGAAACAGACAAATGAAGAATGTGTCAAGTAGTTCCTCTGTCCTTCCCTTGACTGAGCGAGCTTCAGTTCTGCACAAATCTACTTTTTCAAAGCAGGTGTGATGGTTGTGAGGTTGTAAGCCTTGTTCAGAGCCGATGGCTTGTACGGACCCAGCCCTCAGCCACCCAGCCTGAGAGCTCTTACTGCTTTCCTCATTCCACAGTCCCCCTCCAGCCTGGCAAGGTCTCCCTCATCAAGCCGTGCAGCACTCGCCATAATGAAATAAAGTTCAGGAGCCCTTGCTCCCTGCCCCTGTCAGGGCTTCAAGGTGTCCTGGGGGCAGTGGGACATCCTAGGCCAGCTCAGCCCTTCTGTGGGAACCTGCTAAATGTGAGTTGCTGCTGAAATAATGGGGATTTTTTCTCTTTCTCTCAAGGCTAAGCAGAGCGCTGGCCCTGCCCCCTCTTTTTCCCAGCATCAGTGACAGAACAGCTGTGGCGCTCTGCTACATTGCTGAACATTAAGAAAATATCAGATTTGCCCGGGAGCTACAATTGGTATCTCTGTGAATTGATGAAATTTGCATGAGGAGAAAGAGGATCATCCATAATTAAGCGCTCTGAGCTCTCATCTTCAGAAAGCGTTGAACAGAAGCAGAGGGGAAGGAAACATGTAGGATCACGCATGAGGGGCAGTGCGACGCACGGGGATTAGCTGGGGAAACTGTGGTGAAATGTTCAAAACTAAAAGCCCACAAGGAAGCTGGAGACATTTTAACATGTTTTATTAAAAGTCAGTGGAATGTTAGGTCACTCCAGAATTTATTTTTTTAAAAAGCCAACGGCAGATACATCATATGTCAAAAAGCCAAGTGAAGGTGCAGCTAATTTTTTTGTAGGGATGTGACACAAAGGAGAAAGTCAGACACGAATCTCTCCTGCAGTTGTGAGGTGATGCCATGTGCAGCACTTCGCTCCTCACTCCAGAGATACTGCCAGCACTTCTTCTGTTTCAGGCTTGGTATGTGGTGCTGGCGTTAAATCTGCCACCAAAACCAGCCATGGTTTCTGCCCCTGTGAATCTAAGCCTGGGACAAGATGGGTCTTCACCGAATCATGTAGGTGGAGACATGCCCGGTGCTGGGGACGGTGGGGATGGTGCAGCAGGGAGCCCCTGCAGGAATCAAGTTCTGGTGAGATCTGCATGAGAAGATGAGGGGCTCCCCAGAGAGGGGAGAGGGGACCCAGTAACCGCGATACACAGCAGCATCTCCAAACCCTGAGGCAAGCTTATCTGGGCCAAAAGCACCTGCAAAATTAAAGGGAAAATGATTTTCCATAGGCAGGTAGAATAAAAGCCTTTCGCCTCACAAAGGGAGATGGAAGCTATCCGGGTGTGGCTGAAGTAGACAGGGCAAACCCCGCTCCCCACTTTCCAGAAAATCTAAGAGAATTCCCACAAGAAGTAGAGACCGTGGCCTCTCCTAGTGTCTGTTGCTCTCAGCAACTACCCCATGAAATTGCAGAGCTGAATCCTTAAATAAGTCCATGAAGGATCAAGATAAACTCATTAGCAGTAGATTTACAAGGAGCTGAGCTATGAGTAATAGCTGGAAATTGCCTGGTAGGTGCCAGCCTCCTTGAATTGATGCTGTAGGACACAAACTGGTCATGTCTTGTGGGGAGTTTGAGAGCAGAGCACTGGGTTGACTCCAGGCGGCGTTCGTGATGCCCTGTGGGTGCTGGTGTCACTAAATCCCTGCTGTCCTGTGGATGTCTTTCTCCTTGTGTATACTTGAGACTCAGCTGGCCCCCTGGGTCTGCTCATAGAAGAAACCAGAATCTTCACTCGTTTAACCAATACTGCAGCTGAGAGTTGGGGAGTGTGCAGAGCCCACTGCAGATTGGTGGTTCTTCTGAAGGTCAGGAGGTTAGCAGGAGGTGGGAGTGGGGTTGGGAAGGTAACAAAGTCTAGAAGCTCAGTGATACCAAGGGGTCATAACCTTTTGGCATGACCACTATTAATGGAGTGTTTGCTGTGTGCTAGGCTGGGTAAGTAATGGCAGACAAGACGGGCATAGCCTACGTCCTTGTTTAGCAAGACATGTATAAACAGAGTCTGAAATTGTCAGAAGGCTCAAGGCTGCTTTGTATATGACATTATTTCTTTGTTCATTCCATAGACGAGAGGTCCATGGGTTGTTGACAGAACCTCAAACCCTTTCCCCTGCAATGGAAAGCTAATTTTCAGTTTATAGTAATTATCTATCTGTGTCACAAAAAATATCGAAGTGATATGGACAGGAGGCAGGGAAATACTGGGTAGAAGAGGGCAGTTCCCCGGCAAAGGGCAAAGTCCCCACCCTCAAGCCTGGAAACCATAGCTCTAAATGAGAACAGTTATCCCTGTTTTCTTGCCCAAATGTTACCTTTTTGGTCCACCCCACCCCGTCTCCTGTGCCTACGTAAACCCTAGGCCTCAGCTGGCAAGAGACAAGTGGCTGAACGTTGAGAGGAGAAGAAGCAACTGGGCATCAGAGAGACTACGGATAGACATGGCTTAACTTCAGACGGCACAACTTCAGAGAGGAGCCTGGCTGCAGATGGCCGGGCTTCAGGGAAAGATCACCTTCTTCCTGCTCCATCCCACTTCCAGCTCCCCTTCTACCGAGAGCCACTTCCACCACTTAATAAAATCCTCTGCATTCATCACCTTTCAAACCATTTGCTTGGCCTGATTCTTCTCTGACGCTGGACAAGAATTCAGGATGCACTGGATGCGGGAACCCATAAAGGCTGTCACACTGACTCTTCACTGAGCTGTTTAACACTTAAGTCGTCTGTGGACAGCAAAGCTAAAAGAGCATTAATTGTAACACAGCCCTAAATGTTGCTGTGGGCCTGGAGCCCAAAAGCGCTCGCCGGGGTCCCAGCACCCACTCGCCTGTGTGCTGCCTCCCATGAGGGGTTGAGTCCAGTGGGTTCAAGTGATTGAAGTCCGTCCCTGCTAGTGCTGAAATGGCCAACTGGACCCAGAGCCTGTGCACTCCAGTTCCCACCCATGAAAGGGTCAAGGGAATTATCCCGTCTCACACGTGCCCTAAAATACACAATCCTTATATATTTCCTAAATCACATGTATGAGAGACTGGTTCCCTTCGCCTCCTCCTGTGCCCTCTAACTCAGTTAGGGGACCCATCTATAAGCACCACCTTCTCCGGTTCCTTATAGATTTTATTTGCAATTGCTTCCCTCACCCTTCATCTTCCCCACCCACTCTGCCTTCACACTCCTGTACTGAGGCAAAGTGTTCTGGGCCAGGCAGGCAATAATTCATTCGTTCTGTATCTCAAAGCCACACTAATCCAAAGCATGACTTGTTTTTCAATATCCATTTCTTGTCTGTCAAGAATGGCTGTGCATTTTGAAACAGAGACTGTCTCCGGAGGGACTGCAGACCTTCAGGGCGGAATCCTGAATCTGATTCTGCAGTGACAACACAGAGAATAAAGCCGGGGGGACTTCTACCCACAGACACAATGGCTCAATGACTTTTATTTGAATTTCAGCAATTTAACAACCTCCAAAAGGAAGCCAGTGAATAATGAACTGTTTACCTCCTCGAAGTGCATTTTGAATTGTTGTCTATACTGTCCCACGTTGTTGTTTCGTAGTGTGTCCAAATACTTGTGTCACATTCTTCTCCATGTACCCTGCGTACAGATTTCCTGTTTTTGAAGGAACCTGCCTCCTTGTCAGTTTCAATGATTGTAGTGCTTTCATCATCCATAGCTGGCTAAACCGCAGTGACTCAGGCTTTTAAAATTAAGTCCATCATCCAACAAGCATTTTGAGGAAAAGAAGACAGAAAAGGATCCACGTCCTTGAACGCCTGGTCTCTGCTGCGGGACCCCTCCCGGCTGAATTTTGCAGGCCAGATGGTCCTTTTCTGCATCTTTTTACCATTGTCAGCCATGAAATGCTGTAGGATGGCCTCTCTACTTATCTTTTAAAACACCTTTTTGTTACATCAAATTCATCTTCTGTGGTATCTCATTTTCTTCAGATTTTCCGTTGCCTAGGAAGTTAAATAGGGGATTGTTTCAGGAAAAGTGAGTAGATGTGGGCTGCTGCGTTTTCTGTGAGCCCTTGCCAGGTGGAAGGAGGGGCTGCTTTTTATCTGACAAGAATTTCTGCAGCAGCAAGGAAGGCTCATTAAGATTTTTCCCATGCCACGCAACAAAAGATGGCTGGGAAAAACAAAAGTGAGATGCTAGAGTGTGTGTTTCTTTGTCGTGCACACCCCGAGCCTTGCTGAATCTCCCAGGCTGGGGCAGGCATCGTTAGGAGCAGCTGATTAAGTTTACTGTGCTTTCAGTTAAAGAAAAGAGTGGCCCTGGGAGGAGAGGGAGTTGAGAGATATACAAGGTTGTTCTCATTCTAAACACCCCATGTCCTTAGTATTTACATAATGCAGAGTTAAGATTTTCTTAGGTTGTCAAGGACAGCATCGGATCTCTCAGAACAGCACTGTGAATGGAAGTGGCGTGCCTTTAATTCATAAAATGTCACCCTCTTGAAATAGTCCTTGGTATATGCAAATCAGAAAGCCATCAGGAAAGCTTTTCAGCCCTGCGTGGTAACACGACCTTACATTTCCACAGAACCTTGCTTCGTATCTGTTGTTGCCTCTCATTATCTTAGGGGATCCCTTCAGTATTTTGTCCAGTTTCCCGGGTTTGTAAATAGAAGCCGTGGCTTGCATAAGGTCAGGCAGCCCCTTTTAGGAATTGAGTCAGGCCTCATTCTTTTCACATTTTCTTCAACCAGCTTTCCACTTCAGCTCCCGACTTCCCTAGCTGGAGAGAGGCGGGCTCTGTGCTGCTCTGTTGGGCTGTTAGAGGGGTTTTTCTGTTGATCTTATCCAACCTGTGTGATTAGCCAGCCAGGCACGCTGTTCTGGAGGCAAACAGAAGAAAGGGCGGGAAGGAAAGGTCGTTTTTGGAAATCTATGTTAATTACAACGTCAGGTAAAAGCAGAGTCGGTTTTGTTTTTAATTTGTATAATTCAGTAGGAGGCAAGTTTGTCTTTTTTTTTTTTTTTTTTTTTTTTTTTTTTTTTTTTTTTTTTTTTTTTTAGACGGAGTCTTGCACTTTTGCCCAGGCTGGAGTGCAGTGGTGCTGTCTCAGCTCATTGCAACCTCTGCCTTCCAGGTTTAAGCGCTTCTCCTGCCTCAGCCTCCCAAGTATCTGGGATTACAAGCATAAGCCACCATGCCCAGCTAATGTTTGTATTTTTAGTAGAGACGGCGTTTCTCCATGTTAGCCAGGTTGGTCTCGAACTCCTGACCTCAAGGGATCCACCCACCTTGGCCTCCCTAATTTCTGGGATTATAGGCATGAGCCACCGCGCCTGGCCAACCTTGTTCTTTACAGCAGGTCATCCTGCTTTCTGATTGGGTGTTGACAGTTTTTTAGGCCGGTCCTTCTTAAAACCCTTGCCGTCCATCAGAATTATCTGTGGGGCTTTAAGAAGATTTCTAGGTTCCTGATTACTCAGGACCCAGTGGATTAAAATCTCCAGACATGTGTGCAGAGGACATTCATCAGCACACATGATGTGCATGTGTGTAGTGCTTATCGGGAGGCCATGGGGGGACTGCACTGAGTGTATACATCAATTTCAGAAGAATTAGTATATCATAATACTGACCAACTCAACCCATGAACTCGGTCTACATTTCATTTATTTAAGTCCTCTGTAATTTTTCTCATCGATTTATTATATTTGTAGTGTAGTTTCCAGGTCTTACATTTATTTTGTTAATTTTCTCCTTAAGCATGCTCTTTATGCAATTGTAATTTTTGTTTGTTTGTTTTTTTTGTTTTTTTGGTTTTTTTTTTTGAGACAAGAGTCACCCAGGCCGGAGTGCAATGGTGCGATCTTGGCTCACTGCAACCTCCACCTCCTGGGTTCAAGCGATTCTCCTGCCTCAGCCTCCCAAGTAGCTGGGATTACAGGCACCTGCCACCATGCCTGGCTAATTTTTGTATTTTTAGTAGAGACAGGGTTTCACCATTATGATCAGGCTGGTCTCGAACTCCTGACCTCAGGTGACCCACACACCTCGGCCTCCCAAAGTGCTGGGATTACAGGTGTGAGCCACTGTGCCCAGCCAGTAAAAGGTTCTTTTAAAATTTCATTTCCAATATTTGCATTACTCATATATGGTAACAGTTTTTTTTATATTGGCCTTCCATCCTACAACCTTGCTAAATTACTTGATAGCTTTAGCAGCTTTTCAATTTTTTTTTTTTTTTTTTTTGCAATTCCTTAGCATTTTCTGTGTACTTTGTCCTGTCATTTGCAAATAAAGACAGATTTTCTCTTGCCTCACCAGCCTGTATACCGTCTACTTATTTTCTTGGCTTATTTCACTGGCTAATACAATGTTGAACAGAAGCAGAGAGAGCATACATCCCACCTTGCTCAGCCTGAGGGAAACAGAGCTGAGTCTATCAGTATTAGGTGTGATACTAGCTGTAGGTGTTTTGTAGATGTTCTTTAACCAATTAAAGTTCTTTTATTTCTAGTTTCCTGAAATGTTTTATTTAATCGTGGATGCTAAATGAGTTTTTCTAGACTTGTTGAGATGATTTTTTTTCTTATGTTAACATGGTGAATTACATTATTTGCTTTTCATAGATTAAACCAAATTTGTAGTTCAGGAACAAACCCCATTGACCATTGTACTAATTTCCTTGAGCTGTTATAACAGAATAACAGAAAGAGAAACAACAGGATCAGATCCTCCCACAGTGCTGGAGGTCAGGACTCCACCTGAAGGTGAGGGCAGAGCCTCACTCCCTCCAAAGGCTCTGGGGAGAATCTTTCTTTTTCTCTTCCAGTTTCTGGTGGTCACTGGCCATCCTTGGCATTTCCTTGGTTGGTGAACACGTGGCCTCTGCCTCTCCGAATGCATTTCTCCTGCCTGTATCTCTGTTTTCTTCATGTTGGATTTAGGATACTAGTTATGTTGGGTTTAGGGACCACCTTCCTCCAGCAGGATCTTGTATTAGCCTAACTAATTACACCTGCAAAGACCCTATCTCTAAATACAGGCCCATTCACAGGTACCTGGGGTTCAAATTTCAGCATGTCTTTTTGGAGTGAACAAGTCAACCCACAGTGCCCATAAGGTATTATCTGTTTTCTCTATTTCTGGATTCACTCGGTAATATTTTGTTGAGGATTTTTACACTTTTGTTCATAAGGGACATTGGTGTGTAATTTTATTTCCTTTTAATGTGTCATCTGGATTGAGTAGGAACTCATGGCCAGGCTCACTAAATGAACTGGAAAATATCCTTTCCTCTTTTATTTCCAGGTAAAGTTTGAGTAAGATCAGTGTCTTTCTTGATATTATTCATCAGTGAAGCCATCTGAAATTTTCTTTGCTTTGAATTTCCAATCCAATTTATCTGGGATATATAAAGTCATACTTTAAAAAACTGATCCTTTATTGTGTCAGTTATGGTAATTTGTGTCTTTCAGGGAATTTGTCTACTTCTTCAAAGTTGCCAAATATATTGACAAGATTGTTTCTAATGTTTCTTTTTATCATTTTCTTGTCTGTAGCATCTGTGGCAATGCTACTATCCTGTTCCTGATATTCATAATTTGTGTTTTCTCCATTTTCTTTCTTTTATGATATTAAGCAGATATAACTAAGCATTTCCCTCCTCTTACTACATTAGCTGCATCCTACAGATTTAGATATTTTCTATTTTCATGATCATTTGACCTGAAATATTTTCTAATTTCCTTTGTGTAGTGAGCTGAATGGTGGCTCTGAAGATATGACCACATCCAGTTCCTGGAACCTGTGAATATTACCTTATGTGATAAAAAGATGTGGTTAGATTAAACATATTGTAAGAAGGAGTTAGCCCTGGATCCTCCTGGTGGACTCTAAACACAATCACACAGATCCTTAGAAGAGGGAGGAAGAGGAAGTTTCAACACAGATGCACAGAGGAGAGGGTGATGAGGAGATGGAGACAGAGACTGCAGTGCTGTGGTCACAAGCCAAGGAATGTCTAGAGCTATAGAGGCTGGAAGAGCCACGGAATAGAGCCTCCCCAGAATTTTTGGGGGTAGTGTGGCCCTGCCAGCACCCTTGTTTCTGTCCAGTAAAACTGATATTGTACTTCTGGCCTCCAGAACTGTGAGAGAGAAAGTTCTGTTGCTTTCAGTCACCCAGGCTGTGGCACTTTCTATTTCAGCCCTAAGAAGCATATCTACTTTTGTATCAGTCATGTTCTCCAGAAGGACAGAGCCGATAGGATATATGTACACATGAAAGGGAGTTTATTAAGGAGAATTGGCTCACACAATCACAGGTGAAGTCCCACGATAGGCCATCTGCCAGTTGAGGAAGAAGGAAGCCAGTAGAGGCTTGGTCCCAATCCAGAAGCCTCAAAAGCAAGAAGCCAACGGTGCAGCCTTCATTCTGTGGCTGAAGGCCTGAGAGCCCCCGGCAAACCACTGGTCTAAGTCCAAGAGCCCAGGAATTTCAGATCAGCCTGTGCAACATAGGGAGACCTGTCTCTACAAAAAATGAAATAAACAAATAGGCCGGGTGTGGTGGCTCACACCTGTAATCCCAGCACTTTGGGAGGCCAAGGCAGGCAGATCACCTGAGGTCAGGAGTTTGAGACCCGCCTGACCAACACGGAGAAACTCTGTCTCTACTAAAAATACAAAATTAGCTGGGCGTGGTGGCACATGCTCATAATCCCAGCTACTCGGGAGGCTGAGGCAGGACAATCTCTTGAACCCAGGAGGCGGAGGTTGCAGTGAGCTGAGATCTCATCATTGCACTCCAGCCTGGGCAACAAGAACAAGATGCTGTCTCAAAACTAAATAAATAAATAAATGAATAATAATAATTAAAAAAACTAGCCAGGCATAGTGGCACATGCTTGCAGTCCTAGCTATTCAGAAGACTGAAGCTGGGGAATTGCTTTAGCCCAGGAGTTTGACGCTGCAGTGAGCTGAGATCCCACCCGTGCACTCCAGCCTGGGTAACAGAATGAGACCCCAACTCTAAAACAAAGCAATATAAAAAACCCAACACCACACACACACACACACACACACACACACAGAGAGACATGTGTAAAGTAAGTCAACTCTCCTAACCCTATAACAACTATCATCCCCAATGCTGAAGATAACCACTGTTTCTATCTTCCTTTCCAGATATTTTGCACACATATAAATATATAAATATGGTACATTTCATCTTAAATAGTATCATACGTTATCTCCTGCTCAGCAACCTCCCTTTTCCTATAAACAATATATTGTATGCCCCTTTCCTTAATAGTTTATATAGATTCCTCTCATTACTCTTTTTTTTTTTTTTTTTTTTTTTTTTTGAGACGGAGTCTCGCTCTGTCACCCAGGCTGGAGTGCAGTGGCCGGATCTCAGCTCACTGCAAGCTCCGCCTCCCGGGTTTACGCCATTCTCCGGCCTCAGCCTCCCGAGTAGCTGGGACTACAGGCACCCGCCACCTCGCCAGGCTAGTTTTTTGTATTTCTTAATAGAGACGGGGTTTCACCGTGTTAGCCAGGATGGTCTCGATCTCCTGACCTCATGATCCGCCCGTCTCGGCCTCCCAAAGTGCTGGGATTACAGGCTTGAGCCACCGCGCCCGGCCCCTCTCATTACTCTTAATGATTGTGTGGTTTCTCACTTTATGGATGTATGTTATTAATTAATCAAAGCTACTGTAATTGCAAATATCAAACATCCAATTCAATACAGTTTAATATTAAAAGGGGATCTGTTGATACTTTTAACTAGAAATGTCAAAAATAGATTTCTTGCTTCAGATGTGACTGGATCCAGGGACTCAAATGAGGTTGTTAGATCTCTCTTCCTCTCTTCCTTCCCCTTTCCCTTCCCTTTCTGTAATGAGCTAAATATTTGTGTCCTTTCCCTCTTCATTTGTTGAAGTCCTAACCCCAGTGTGATGGTATCTGGAGCAAGGCCTTTGGGAGATAATTAGGTTTAGATAAGGTCATGAGTGTGGACCTTCATGATAGGATGAGTGCCCTTGTAAGAAAAGACACCAGGGATAGCTCTCTCTGAGAGAACCCATATAACGTTCTTTATGCTGTTTGTGTTTCTATGACAGAAAACCACAAAAGGGGTAATTTATAATGAACAAAATATATTTGGCTCATAGTTCTGGAGACTGGAAAGTCCAAGAGCATGATGCTGGCATCTGGTGAGGGCCTTCATGCTGTGTCAATACACAGCAAAAGATGGAAAGGCAGGAGAGTGTTCCAGAGAGCAAAGGAGGGGGCTAAACTCATCCTTCCATTAGGAACCCACTCCCATGAGAACTGACTCCCATGATACTCCCAAGATAACAACACTTATCCATTCATAAAGACAGAGTTTCATGATTTAGTCACCTCTTCAAGGTCCCATTGCTCAACACTGTAGCATTGGGGATTAAGTTTCCAACACACGAAATTTGGGGGACACATTCAAACCATGGCAAGCACATAGTGGATAGGGCTATCTACAAGCCAGGAGGAGTACCAGGAACTAACTGGTGGGCACATTGACCTTAGACTTCCAGCCTCTAGAACTGTGAAAAAATAAATTTACACGGTTTAAGCCACCCAGTCTGTGACATTTTGTAACAACAGCTTGAGCTGACGTATACACTTCCCTCTTTTTCCTTGTTCTTCTCCTTCCCCTTCTCTGCACTCCACTCTGCTCTCCTTCCCTCTTTTTTTATTCAGTCTCATTCTTGCCTATAGCAGACAGGATTCCTTCACCTGTCAGGGAAGGTGATTCCTAGCCTTCTGGCATTCCCAATCCACAGCCTCAAATTGTGCAACTCAAAAAGCAAAGTCTTCTTCCCTTTTCTTTAAAATAACATTCAGAAAAGGCTTTCTGTGTTCTTAGCTTGCATCACATGCCTACCCCAGGCCTGTCCCTGTATCCAGGAGGGGTAGGGGAATGACTGCCGACCCCCAGTATCACATACTCATCTCTAGGACCCATGACACAGAGACCTAGGGCCAGCAACACAGAAGACTCAGACATAGGGGCTGGGAAGGGCACCTCCCTGCAGGAGAGGAAGTGCTATGAGACTGAGGCAGCAGGTGGACGCTTCTTCCTGGTCTGTGGCTACTTGAGTTTCTTTCTGACACAGACAATACCATAGTAAGTGTGGATGCACATGGCTGTGCTGATACATGGAGGATGATGGTCCCTTAGAGATCTGTGTAGGAGGCAGTGGAACACTAGAGTGCTGGGACACCCACCTCTGTTACCTACTCACCCTGCAACCTTCGCCAAGCTGCTCAGCATCCTCATGACTCACTTTCCTTCTGTGATATGGTGGCAATAGTTGTCCCTACATTGTGGAGCAGTGGAGAAAACTAAATGAGGAGTGAATACGTGGGTGCAATGGCTGTGGTGTACTCATAACTGTTACTGCTAAAGAAGTGTGAATGCTTCCTGGCCCCAGTAGACCAACCAATCCCGTGATTATGAACATCTTGTGGGGCTCGTGCTGCTCAAAACATAGTTTTGAAAAAGATGGGAGGTGGAAGAAGAATAGATTTTGGAGTTGAATTCTACATCTTTGGGGAGTTTTTAGTTTTGGTGTGGGCGGTATATTTCATGAACTTTGTTTTGTTTTGTTTCTTGAAAAAGTGTATGGTGGTAAAATATCTTTCACAAGCAAAGCTGAACAATAGTTTGGGTGAGGGTAAGCTTCTAATATCTCCATGTTTTCCCTCAAAATCTCTATAATCATTGCTTTCTAAATTTAGTGTTGCAATGAGGACTCCCATGTCAGTCTAATTATCTTTCTTCTAAGTTACCTCACTCCCACTGGAGGATTGTAGTATCTTCTTCAACCTGGAATGAAGAAAATTGCCAGTTTGCACCTGTGTATCTTTGCCTAATATTTTCCCTCAGCCTTTGATGTAGAGAGTTGAGTCTTTCCTCAGTGTAGGGACATTCTCCTGTATTATGTGTTTGGTGATCGTCCCTCCAGTCTCTGCTCATGGCCTGTTAAACTATCACCACACTTGTGCTTTGTAACGAGCCATCCGAACTCAGTGGCCTGGGACCATAAGCACGAGCTGATATGCTCGGGGCAGCACAGCCTCGGGCCGCAGGGTTGCAGGTCAGCAGGGAAACTGCTCGCTGTGTCTCCTGTAACCATGTCCACTTCGTATCCATGGGAGACATTCAAGAGCAGTGAGTAGAAATATGAGACATCTTCTAAGTCCCAGCCTGAGAACTGGCACACTCACCTCCACCTGTACTTAGACGGCCAAAGCAAGTCATACAGCCAAAATCTACACCAATGGGACAAGGAAATACACTCTGACTCTAGTAGAGGAAAATCCAAAGTCACATGGCTTAGCATGTGGGTATAGGGAAGGGTGAGGAACTGGAACAAAAAGACAGTGTACGAATATGGGTGCACTAAATGCAGGGTGCTGACATAGACAGTGGGTTTCTTGGTTAATGTCACCCATGCCTCCTACTCTTGATATCCTCTCTCTCTCCTTTCTCTCTCCCAGCATCTTAATTTTGAGTGAATTATCTATGGTAGTTGCTATGGTTTGAATGTTCCTTCCAACACTTACGCTGAAACATAATCCTCAATGTGGCAGTATTGAGAGGTGAGGCCTTTAGGAGGTGACCAGTTCATGAAGGCTCTGCTCTCATGAAGGGATTCATTTATAAATGAATAGATTAATGGGTTAGTGGATTGATGGGCTACCATGGGAATGGAACTGGTGCACTTTCAAGAAGAGGAAGAGAGCCCTGAGCTAGCATGTTTGTATGCTCAGCCCCTTACCATGTGATGCCCTGGACTGCCTCAGGACCAGGTAGAGAGACCCTGCCAGCAAGAAGGCCTTCACCAGATGCCGCCTCTCAACCTTGGACTTCACAGCCTCCATAACTGTAAGAAATACATTCCTTTTCCTTAGAGATTACCCAGTTTTAGGGATTGTGTTATAAGCAACAGAAAACAAACCGAAACAGTAGTCTTCTGATTTAACAATTTGTTTTTAAGCACAAAAGCAGGAATAATAATAACCTGTAAACCAGAGAGAACTATTAGCTTTACTAATAATCAAAACACATAAAAATTACACATGTAAAATCAGACTGTCAACTCCATCCAGAGTTGGAGCAAATAGGCACCCTGGTTTTCTGCTGGTGGAGGTGTGAGCTACCACAGATCTGCAGGGCATAGCTGAGTCATCCCCATAGAAGGACTGACGCACCCTTTCCCTAATGGTTCTTATCTCCTCCCGTTAATAGCTGTCCACCTAGTCCGTGCCTCTGACCAGTGCTGAAGCTTTTCAGTCCAGCATGTTGACCTGAGAGCCTCCACTTTTATGCTGAAACTGAGCTGTTCCATGAGGTCGCCACTGGCAGCCATGCGTGGCTGTTGGGCACTTGAAGTGGGTCAGTCCTAACTGAGCTAAACTGCAAGAGTGAAATGCACACTGTGGGCTTGAAAGACTTAACAGCGATAGTAAAATATCCCATTTGTAAATTTTCTAATAATTACATGTAGAAATGATGATATCAGGTAACATAAAATATGCCATTAATATTAATTTTAGGTGTTTCTTTTTACCTTTTTAATGTGACTCCTAGAAAATATAAAATTCAGATGTGGCTCATGTTACATTTCTGTTGGACATTGCTGCCTTACATCATTCACCAACCTCTTACGTCTTTTAGATTTAGACAAAGGCTACACTTGGAATTTTTGTTTTGTTTTGTTTTTAACAAACAAGGTACTTATATTGTGCCTTTCTACTTGACCTTTCATTTGATTGTCTTACTCTTTTTTACGATGATGTATTTATTTTTAGCTTTTGTTTACTTGAAGCAGAAAGAGGAAATGACAGTGTAAACAGGGATAGTTTGTGCCTCAAAGAAGGAAGCCTGGAAACTTAAACTGCTCTAAGTGGCTTCCAGCAAAGGACTTTCCTCAGCACACGAAGCACTCCCTGCTGTCCCCCGAATGAGTTCCCTCGGTTATGGGAAGGTCCCTCCATGGGGTCCCTGCAGCTCCCCCAGGGTCCCTCATTCTTGTCACCTCCTGAGAAGACTTTCCAGTGCCAGAGACACCGGCTAGGAGCTGATTTGTGAGACTCAGGGATGCAGAGTGTGTTCTAACGGTGCGCAGCTGCCACTCACACAGAGGACTTCCTGACCACAGGGCCAGTGCAGAGGCCCTGGCCATGCCCCATGACTGGGAGGAGAAGCTGTGCCAGAGCCCCCAGGAACCTGTCTGAGATGGTTGCAAGACAAAGCACTGGAATGTTCCATTTCTCAGTGAGAGTTTGGTCCACCAACGTTTGCATCCTTGCACCTTCCCAACCAAATCCGTCCCTTTGCAGTCCCCCTCGAAATGCATGTCAAGTTGAAAACTCTGGTCATGATGGCCATCGGGCAGTAATTCCAGTGACCAGCAAGGCCACAGCATCCGGGTGACTCTGCTGACCCTGCTGGGTCACTGAGGCTCTGGGGACTGACTATGCTCGTGCTGTCCTGCAATTTAAGGCAGGTGCTGCCCTGCTCCTGCACCTGCTCAGGGAGTGGTGCCCCAGGAAGGACCCCCACCATTTAGGCCAAGTGTGATGCAAGAGGAAGGGACAAAAGCCCTAAAGATATTATAAAGCACATTCTTCATGACCAAAATCCCTTGTAGAATACAACCAAAAAGGGGAGGCAAATCTGAGTTTCGCATGCACCCTGACATTTTCTCAGGCTTTAGAAACCTCCACTGGCTTAAAAAGCCTTCACATGGAATGTCTGAGGTCCTGGTATCACCCAGCATTTCAATCAGAGTTGCTCATTACTCCTTATAAGTGATCTTGGAAAAGGCCAGGACAGCCTAGTTGTTGCATATTTTGTGTGAATTCTGAGGGAGACGGTGGGAAAAACATAGAATGAGTCGATCACAGGCCCCATTTTACATGGTCCCATCCAGCGAGACCCAGGCTTAACCTCACCTTATCCCTTTTGCTGTTGCCTTGCTTTCGACTCATTCAAAACTCTTGGTGTTTAAGAAAACACTCTTCCTAATGCATTCTCCGGTACCCATAACACACCCCCAGTCAGTGTAATCAACCAAAATGAAAAAGCATAAGATCAGGGGACCCTGAGCATAACATGCACAAAAGGCTGAGGGGCTCGTTTGATGTCCCCACTGTGTGACTTAGCGGTGACACTTGGAGAAAACATGCAGGAGGAGGTCTAGAGCCTGTGACACCCCAGAGACTGTGGAGAGGGCGCAGGAGCCTGGAGCGGGCCTAGGGCGCCCAGCTCCGCTCTCTGCAAGGGAGTCCAGTGACAGAAACGAATAAAGCCATTTCGCTTTCATTGCTCAACCCAGCACGTTGAGATGTCCCCAGAACCCCAGTGTACATGGCAAAGATGGGAGGAAAAATGACGTTAGGATATTGTCACCATGTCGTGGGGGAAATTCAACACTGGATGAACGACTCATCCAATGTGCGTGGTTAGGTTCAAGCAGGGTCATCTGATGTTCACAGGAGGTGAAGCAGAGCCACTGGAATACTTCTTTAACCAGCAAGGAAGCCATGTGGAAAGTACACGACCCTGGGAGTTTGGGGAAAAAAAGGAGGCCGGGAGGGTCTGGTGGAACCAATGACCTTTCAGGGCTCGGGACTGCTGGGCCCGAGCGGTGAGGTCGCCCTACCCTTCTTTATGGCGGTGGTGCTCCTCCATGGAAACCCCAGCTCTGACCACAGGGTGAATGCCTGTCTCTGGAAGTCTTTAGTAGACAACAAGCCGCCTGGCCTCGGGGCTTAGGTGATGCGCAGGTGAACAGGGTAGGAGGCCTCTGGGGGTAGGGGATGGGAAGGAGGCAGTGAGGGCAGGCCGAGGGCCAGGGCCGGTGTGGGAGACCCCAGCTGAGAAGCCCTGTGAGAATGGCTGGAAACGCCCAACCCTCCCAGCAGGGCTTCAACCACTCAGGGAACTCCTGGCTCCCCAGCGGGTGAGGAGGAGCCGCGGCCCTCCCCAGGAGCCCCAGCCAAGCTCCCAGAGTAGTGGCGCCTTTCAGCTCTGTGTGGGGGAGCCGCCGGGTGTGTGTGGGGGGAGCCACGGTGAGTGTGGGGGGAGTCGCCGTGTAGCACGGGAGCTGCTGTGTGAGGGGGAGCCACCTTGTGGGGGGAGACACGGTGTGTGTTGGGGGGGAGCTGCCGTGTAGCAGGGGAGCTGCTGTGTGAGGGGGAGCCACCGTGTGGTGGGGGGAGAGCCGTGTGTGGGGGGAGCCATGGTGCTGTGTGAGGGGGAGCCACGGTGTGGTGTGGGGAGCCACCTTTTGGGGGGAGCCGTGGTGTGTGGGGGTAGGTAGCTGCCGTGTAGCAGGGGAGCTGCTGTGTGAGGGGGAGCCACCGTGTGGTGGGGGGATCCACCTTGTGCGGGGAGCCGCGGTGTGTGTGTGGAGGGGGGAGCTGCCGTGTAGCGGGGGAGCTGCTGTGTGAGGGGGAGCCACCGTGTGGTGGGGGGAGAGCCGTGTGTGGGGGGAGCCGTGGTGCTGTGTGAGGGGGAGCCACCGTGTGGTGGGGGGAGCCACCTTGTGCGGGGAGCCGCTGTGTGTGTGTGGAGGGGGGAGCTGCCGTGTAGCAGGGGAGCTGCCGTGTGAGGGGGAGCCACCGTGTGGTGGGGGGTGCGGCCCTGTGCTGGGGGGAGCCGCGGTGTGTGGGGGGGGAGCCGACGTGTGTAGGGGAGCCGCAGTGTAGCAGGGAGCCGTCGTGTGTGTGGGAACCGTCGTGGGGGGGGAACCCCAGTGTGGTGGGGGGAAGCCGCCGTGTGCTAGGGAGCTGCAGTGTGTGGGGGGGAACCGCTGTGGGGGGAGGAGCTGCCGTGTGGAGGGTTGGAGACGCCTTGTGTAGGGGGAAGCCGCCGCCGTATGTAGATGAGCCGCCATGTGTGGGGAGCCGCAGGCTGTGGGGGGAGCTGCCGAGTGTGAGGGAGCAGCCATGTGTGGGGGGTGCCGCCACGTGTGTGGCGGAGCGGCTGTGTCGAGGGGAGCCACGGCGTGGGGGTGCCTAACACAAATTTAAAGTAGACGTACGTAAGGGCGGGAAGCCAGTGGAGAGGTGGAGGTGAGGATCCGCGTGGGGGGAACTCAGCCCAGCCCAGGGCAAGGTCTGTCTCTAGCGCTGCCCTGGGATAGCAAGAGCAGTTCCCGCGTGCGCCTGTCTCCTGCCCTTTGGACACGGAAACCTGGAGGCCCCGGCCCAGCGCCAGCCAAGACAGTGGAGGCACCGGGTGACTGGGCTGCGTGGGGACTGGAACGGTGGCGGGTGCAGGCAAGGCTGTGGCTCCGCAGGCGCCCTGCTCAACGCAGGCAAAGCAGCTGCAGCCCCGGGACAGAAGTGCTGGCAGAGAGGGCTGAGAAGCGCGCACAGCACCGGAGGCAGCAGAGCGCCTCCACCCGCCCAGGGGCTCTAGGGGGCCTGGGAATCAAACGGACATAAGACAGATTAACAGGAGAAAAGCTGGGATTTTACGTGCATATGGGAAACCCCTTGGGAAAATGAAAACACAAAGAAGCAGCGACAGCTGAACACTTGCCCACCAAGTCGTACAAAGCGTAGTAAATTGTTTGAACATGACAAGACCAGGGGGCTCGGGCCAGCGCAGGGAATCGTGGAAGTAACTAAGCAGATAAGGGTCCGTCTGTCTAGCAAGATGGGGTTGCTTTATATACAGTCCCCTCAGCGCCTCAACCCTGTCTCTGGCGATGATAAGGAAGTTTTCTCCTCCAGGTACAGGGTACACACCTTCCACAGAAGTGGGGGGGTGGTGGTTAATCTCCTGCTTTCGGGAAGAAAAAGATAGGTCGGGCATCCTTCTTGCGTTTACCGACTTCAAATGCCTTTAACTCAAAATAAAACCGGCATATTTTGATATTTTTAGGTGGTGTATTCCACTACCCTTCAACAGTACTTTTTTTTTTCTTTCCCCCAAGCACTTTGGGAGGCCGAGGCGGGCGGATCTTCTGAGGTTGGGAGTTCAAGATCAGCCTGCCTAACATGGTGAAACCCCGTCTCCACTAAAAATACAAAATTAGCTGGGCGTGGTGGCGTGTTGGTAATCTCAGCTACTCGGGAGGTATGCACCTAAAAGGCAAGGTATTGTAGACACTCCAAAGGATGGAAGGTAGGAATTCAGTTATCTGTACACCTGTGTTCTCAGCAGCACAGTTCACTGCAGACAAAACATGGCGACAGCCCGAGTGTCCACCGGGGGTGAATGGATAAGGAAAACGTGGGTGCGCACAAGAGAGTATTATCTACTTTGAGATCGGCCACTACAGGGCGAACCTCGAGGACACTATGCTGTATGGCATAAGCCAGTCACAAAAGGACAGACCCTGAATGTCTCCGCTTCTATAAGATCCCTGGAAGAGTCAAATTCCTAGAGACAGGAAACAAAGCGGGGCTGCCAGGAGGGGGAATTGAGAGTGTTTACTGGGTATAATGTTTAAATTTGGGAAGACAAAAAAGTTCTGGAGATGGATTGTGATGATGCCTGCACTTCGATGTAAATGTTTGTGATTCCGCTAAACTGGACCTTTAGAAGTGGTTAAGCTGGTGAAATTTTAACGGCCATGTATATTTTACTACAATTAAAAGCATAAGAGTACTTTCTGAGCCTTGTTAATTTTTGTCTAAAATTTATTTTGTGGAGATCTTTCTTACTGATGACTTAACTTCTAAGGGACAGATAATTCCTTATTTTATACAAGATGGTCCAGAAAAGGAAAACGATTAAAGCTGACTACCTATTTTATAAGGCGAACGTAACCTTGATCCTAACTGAATACATGCAGAATAAAATAAAATATGTGTTGACCAGTTTGGTGAACAAACATCTATTGGTAAATGAATCCATCAATTTTCAAACCAGTTAAAATTAATTTAAAAATACACCATGATTGAATATGGTGTGTCCGAGAGCTATCAAGATGGTTTTTCATCAGAAAATGTATCAATTTAATACATCACATTAATGAACTAAAGAAGAAAAATCATCTGATTTTCTCAAGAAGTGCAAAACATTTTGATAAAATTACCTAGCAATTTATAATTAAAACTTTCTTTAAAAATCTGCTTACTAAACATGTACAGTAAACACACTAATGGAGAAAAATAGGAAATAGGACAAGGTGTATTATTTAGAAACACAGAGCGAACCATCAGAAGAAACAGTAGCAAGAGCTGAAAACAGTTGCCTCTGAGAGTGGCAGAACTTTATTAATTGGCCCTCAACTGAGGGACATGTAGGTTGTTTCCAGTCTTTAGCTATTATAAATTCTTCCGCAATGAAAAATGATCGTGTAAACAACATTCCACATGTGAGCAAGTGTATCTAAAAAAAAAAAAAAAAAAAAAAATCCTAAAGTGAAATTCTCGGTCAAATTTGTACTTGCAAATCGGAGAAATATTGCAAATTGCTCACCATGGGGTTTGCAGCAATTTACACATGCACCGGGACAGCATGAGAACGCCCGCCCGCACGCCTCCCAGCAGCATCACCTGTTGCTTTTTACCAATCCAACAGATTAAATACACCTGTTTAGTTTAATTTGCTTGTGATCACTATGAACAAGGTTGAGCCTCTCTTCATATACTCAAGAGCCATTGGTATATCCTTTTTTGCAAAAGTTTTTTTCATACTTGTTGCCAATTTTTTGATCAAACCGTTGAGTTTTTTTCTTCTTTTTTTCTTAATCAGTTTGGTCTTATATATTAGGAAGTTCAGTCCTTTGACTGTTATGTAAACCATGGATAGTCTTTCTCAGTTGCTATTTTGTCTGTTGACTTTTATGTATGACACTTTTCTTGCCTTGAAGGTTTAAAAAAATTCACATGTGGTCAAACTTATTAATCTTGTCTTTTATGACTTTTGAATTTTAGGAAATAATTTAGAAATCTTTCCACATTCCAAATGTATAAAGGAATTTTCTTTCATATGTATATGTGTGTGTGCATAGATATATATCTTTTAACCAAAGAAAGTTATTTTAAATGATGCATTTCTGGATTAAACTTCTCTTATTGAAAGTCTGTATTTGCTATTTTCTAGAAGCTGTTTTTGTCCCTCTAAGCAGATAGCTTTGAGGTCAATGATGACTGGATGAAGAAAGAAAAAAACTTTTTAGCGAATAGGAAAATGGCCTGTTGAAAGTTTACCATTAAAAAAAAAAAAAAAAAAAAAAAAAAAAAAAAAACCCTGATATTTGTGGAAGTAAGAAAAGAGCCTGGTGAGAAGCTTGAAGCTGAGACTCAGTTTTGAGTTCAGGTCATGTATTGCTTATTTAAACTTGGACGAATGTCAGTTCCCCTACCATTGACAATGTAAGGGCCTTATATACGTAGCTCCCCTACCTCATCTTATCCAAGTGCCATGAAGGAGCCAATTTTTCCTAATTCTGCTATTAACTAGAGATCTTCTCTCATGAGTGGCCAGGGATATATCAACAGTAAACGTCCATGATGACCAAAGATTTGACAGTCATCTAAAAGACTGTCAAAAAGAGAATGGCCAAGAAAAAAAAAAACTGGTTTTTCCAGAGGATATGATGGTGTAAAACTTCTAAAATCATTATATGTACATGTAATGTGTATTACTTTTTTAATTTAAAAAAAAAACACATATTTCCTAATGCTAGAAACGAATTCCATAAAGAGTTAAAGTAGTTTTGTAAAAGAAAAGGAATGGTGTTCACCCTGCTGGTTGGTGGTCTCCTGCATAAGTAAAGTAATAAGAAAGTGAGATGATGGCCCAAGAATATGCAAGATGCCAGTGAGACACAATAAGAAGTCCAGAAACCTACTGTACAAAGGAATTGTATGGAATATGTATGGCACAATCACAGATTAATAGGAACAGAATGATCATTTAGTAGATGGTGTTAGGAGGCACATCTACAGAGAAGACAATGATTCAATTCCTTTTTCAGCCCATATACAGAAGGAAACCTCAAATGGGTTAAAGATAGAAATATGAAGGGTAACACTTTAAATTTAATAGAAGAAATTATGTTCAGGCATAACTGTAAAGTTGAGGTGGGAAGGATATCTTAAGTAAGATGCCCAGGTTACAAATCCTAAGTGATAAAACTGATGGCTTGATGACATCACAGTCACAAAAGACACAGACGGGCAAAGTGAACAGATGGGTGGCAGATGTCTCACAATACTGAACACAACAAGTAATTAATATTTTCAATGCACTGGGAACACTCGCTGATCAAAAAGAAGAAAAGACAGTCAACTCAGAAAAACGGGCACATTTACAAAACAATTGGTTACAAAGGAGGAAGCACCAGCAGATAACAGCAGAGAAGGAGGTACTCATCTCACTAGTGATCAGAAAAAAGCAAACCCACACACCCATGACAAACCAGACTGGCAAAGACGCAGGCGTTGCATGGGACATCTCATGGCACCGAATTGTGAAGCCCAGACACTTGCTCATGGGGCCAGCAACCCCACGTCTGGTACAAACCCAGAGGAAGCCGTGTCTACCCCTGTGAGGAAGCCTCCCAGGAGATGCCCTGCTCTGAGGGAGCAGGAGCCCCAGGTGACTGGGTGTCCATCCATGCTAGAAAGTAGGGGGAACACGGTGTCTGCAAATAATGGCACATTTCAGAGAGGAGCACGAAATACATTCGATGTGCAAAGAGCACCACAGAGATCGTAAAACACAGGGTGAGTGGGAAAGAGGAAGAAACAGACCCATGTTTAAAACACACACTTAATTTACATACATTGAAAACATGCACACAGATATCATATAATCTATCTTTAAGGACCCATACATATGTAAGGATATAAAACAAAATAGCTGGGGTCCTGTGACAGCAAAGAGAATGAGAGAGGCTGGTATAAGAGGGAAACAATACAAACGAAAATGTCCACTGCCCTCTGTCAGGCATTAGTCTATGTGCTTTGTGGCTCCTAACCTAACACAGGAGCCACAATTTCATTCTCACAACTCTTATTTGGTAGAGATTATTAAAATGGGCACAGATACAGGGTTCACTGAGAAAATATATTTTCCGGTAAGAAATTGTTTGAAAATCTATTTAAATAAAAATCCTAACGAAGGGCTCAAGGGAGGAAGTTTCAAAGCTATTTTCTTTAAAAACAAAGTTTCTTTCATGTTTGATGAGTCCCATTACAATGTAGGTCAAGGCAGGTGTGAAGATATTTTCTCCACGCTCCCTCAAATGAAAACAATCCAAGTGGAATACAGCCGCCTGACCATCTTCCCCGAGGTCCTGTTTTCCCTCTTCTGGGGCCTCCGGCAGCCCACTAGTCCTCCCACCTGGGCCTGCTCACCTGCCCTCCATCACATAGCATAGAAAGCAGGTATGCAGAGAACACCTGCCGTGGTCTTTCTGCCCACCCATGGGCACAGGGAGCTTAGGGGCAGCTCCCAGGAGCAAGGAGTAGGATGATGTGGGTCAGCTCCTTAGCACTAGGAAAGCTCCTTTTACATTTTTTGTTTGTTTACCATAAAGTTAACACAACAGTAAAAAAAAGAAAGAAAGAAAGAAAGAATTTAAAAATCCTCTGTATGCAACACTGTTATAAGAGATCTTTCACATGCTGATGTGCTATCTTTGGGAAAACTGTCACACTGTGTAAATATTGGGGGCAAATGATACCCTCCACTTGAACCCAAGTTCTTTGCGGGGATTCAGACCCACGTGGGCTGACTGAAGGGACTGGGGTTGGGCCTGGCAGGAGGGACTGGACGTCCCTGGGAAGAACACGCCCTAAGGGGAAGAACATACCTGAAGGGGATAGAGTTGAGGAACAAGGGCCCTTGGGATAGAGGAACAGGCCATTTGGGGCTCAGTACCGTCACCTGGCTTATCTTGGGGCCAGTGGGGACACCAGCTGAAATCCCAAGGTAAGGGGACTGCCAAGAAAAGGGGGAGAGGCCTCATTACTGAAGCCCTGGGGGGCACCAAGGTAGCACTGCCTCAAGACACAGCAGGCAGAAAGCCCAGGGGGAGGGGCTGCTCCCATGGCTCATGGTGAGTTCCAGTGCACCTCCAACATCGGGACACCTGGGCCATCCTCACACCTGAGCAATCCTCACACCTGGGCCGGGCCATCCTCACGCCTGGTTCATCCTTATACCTGGAACATCCTCAAATGTGGGTCATCCTTACACCTGGAAGATGCTCAAAACTGGGCCATCTACACACCTGGTTCATATTCACACCTGAGCAATCCTCACACCTGGGCCATCCTCACACCTGGGCCATCCTCACACCTGGGTCATCCTCACACCTGGGCCATCCTCACACCTGGGTCATCCTCACACCTGGGACATCCTTACTCCTGGGCTATCCTCACACCTGGAAGATTTTCAAAACTGGGCCATCCTCACACCTGGTTCATCCTCACACCTGGGCTATCTTCACACCTGGGCCACCCTTATACCTGGGTCATCCTCACACCTGGGCCATCCTCACACCTGGGCACACCTGGGTCAACCTCACACCTGGGCCATCTTCACAGCTGGGTCATCCTCACACCTGGGTCATCCTCACACCTGGGCCATCTTTACACCTGAGACATCCTCATACCCTGTACCTGCACTGCACTGGTCTTCTGGGTGGCAGTGTAGGGTCTGTAGACAGCAAACAGGAGGGTGCCCTAACAAGGGAGACCCTTGGGTGGGTGTCTGAGCTTCTCTGGAGGGGACTGGGGCAGCTTCCAAAGAGGTGCTGTCAGTGACAGGCATTCCACCCTGGTCCTGGAAGCCCCAGTGCTGATAATGCAGCTTGTTTGGGAAGATGGGAGAGTGGAACAAAGCTGGACCCCTGGAAGGAAGAGGAACCTGGAGGCGAGGGGCAGGACGCAGCCAAGCCTGGGCCCAGTGGCCTTTCAGGCAGACACCGCACCCCAGCCTCCTGCAGCAACCAGGACTGCAGACCTGCAGAGGCCTGAGGTCCCTGCTGCCCACCCAGAGCAGAGAGGAGCACTAAGTACCTGTGGCTTCCCCGGCTCCTGTTTCCTGGCTCCCTGGCCTTTGGTTTCTTGTGTCCTCACCAGCTGAGACGGCTGCTTCCCTGCTGGGGCCATGTCCTTTCTGCTGGAGCACAGCTGAGGCTGCTGGCTCTCCTGCAGCTGAAACCCCGGGCTGCCCCGGCTGTGCGCATTCCTGCTGGGTGTGAGCCCTGGACCGGGCCTGGGAAGGCCATTGGTCTGCAGGGCGGCCTCTGCCGTGCAGCAGGCTCTGGCTGAAGCGGTGGTATCATGTGGGTCCTGCCCACCGCAGGCTCCCCAACCCTGCCTGCCCGCTCCGTGCCTGGAGGCCCAACAAAAACGTCTTTGCACTCCAGAAACAGGGGCACACATCCCTCACCCCTAATCTCCCTCATTTTCCTCCCCAGGATGCATCTCCTCTCAAAACGCATTGGGAAGAAAGCTATATAGTGTTTTGAAAAGAGAAAGAACAGATGTTCCTTAACATGAATGTAGATAACCTTGAGAAAATGTGATGGAGAGGAGGACCTAGGCAGCGGAGTGTGGCTGGACTGGAATGGCTTCATTTCTTCACTCAGCCTCTCTTGCTGCCATGGGTCAGGGGAAACTGGATGACCGAGGAGAGACATGTGGGAGCCTCCACACTTTCCATCTTTGAGAACGATGAGAAATTGTCTTGCAGGACAAGAGAAGAGAATTCTACATACCACAGTAATTATCCCAGACCTAGGGGCTGTCTTAAGACTATCAAGGAAAACAGCAAGAACAACAAATGCCTTAAAACGAACTTGTTACAGCTTTGGTGTTTATGCAATAAGCCTTTGTAGATGTCGTTCACTTACTCGCTTGTGGATTTAAGAGAGCTGCTAGTTGTTGATAGTTAAATACTAATAAAAGAAATGTTCTTTTCAGCAGTAACCATCCTTACTCATTTCAAATGAATTATTTTAATGAAGGCTCACAATTAATTAAAACTCAGAGCTGAAATCAAGTTATATATACTACACGAATTTCAATCGTCACAAAGGAAAATTTCCTTTTTAAAATTGTAATGTCTGGAAATAAAACCTGTGAAAAATTATAACATTTTGTAGATGTCAAAACACACTGCACATAACTTGCTTATTCTTTATGAAGGTAAAACAAAAATTAAAGAATTGGATATCACTATACAGAAATATAATAGTTCAGCTGTTTTAAATTTTGTTAAAATTATAAAATAATTTGTAAGTGTGCCTTGATACACAATTCGTTAATTTTAAGAAGCTCAGAGTAGATACAATTTCATCTGAGATTAACCAATGAGCTCTACTTTAAGTATAATAATGTAATAACTAATAATACCAATGTTATAATTCACTGGTTGCTAACCTGCTAAGTTAGTTATATACATCGATAATCTGCTGCCAGAGAATAGAGTCATGGGTTGCTTAATGACGGGGATATGTTCTGAGAAATGCACCCTTGGGTGAGTTTGTCATTGTGAGAACATGGCGAGAGTACACTGCTGCACACCTGGATGGTGCAGCCCGTCACACACCTGGGTGGTGCAGCCTGTCACACACAGAGGCTGCCTGGAGGCACCTGTTGCTCCTGGGCTGTAAGCCTGCACAGCATGTGACTGTACTGAATACTGTAGGCAGTTGTAACACAATGGTAAGGATTTGTGTATTTAAACATAGAAAAAATATAGTAAACATAGTGTATAAAATATTTTTAAAAGGGTGCACCTGTATAGAGCAGTTACCATGAATGAAGTTTGCAGGGATGCAAGTTGCTCTGCGTGAGCCAGCGAGTGAGTGGTGAGTGAATGTGAGGGCCTCAGACATTACTGCACATCTGTAGATTTTATAAACACTGTGCACGCAGGCTACACTCAATTTATTTTGAAAAGTGAAGTAATTGTCCTTCGATGTTACGATGGGGGCAACATCACTAGGCGACAGGAACATTTCGGCTCTGTTATAATCTTATGGGAGCACTGTTGCATGTGTGCTCTGTTGTTGAGTAAAGCATCTTTATGTGGCATGTGACTGTACAGTTGAAAGTAAAGGCCCTTCAAAAAATCAATGAATCCAGGAGCTGGTTTTGGAAAAGATCAACAAAATTGATAGACCACTAGCGAGACTAATAAAGAAGAAAAGAGAGAAGAATCAAATAGATGAAATAAAAAATGATAAAGGGGATATCACCACCGATCCCACAGAAATACAAACTACCATTAGAGAACACTATAACCACCTCTATGCAAATAAACTAGAAAATCTGGAAGAAATGGATAAATTCCTGGACACATACACCCTCCCAAGATTAAACCAGGAAGAAGTTGAATCTCTGAATAGACCAATAACAGGCTCTGAAATTGTGGCAATTATTAGTAGCTTACCAACCAAAAAAAGTCCAGGACCAGATGGATTAACAGCTGAATTCTACCAGAGGTACAATGAGGAGCTAGTAGCATTCCTTCTGAAACTATTCCAATCAATAGAAAAAGAGGGAATCCTCCCTAACTCATTTTATGAGGTCAGCATCATCCTGATACCAAAGCCCGGCAGAGATACAACAACAAAAGAGAATTTTAGACCAATATCCCTGATGAACATCGATGCAAAAATCCTCAATAAAATACTGGCAAATCAAATCCAGCAGCACATCAAAAAGCTTATCCACCATGATCAAGTGGGCTTCATTCCTGGGATGCAAGGTTAGTTCAACATATGCAAATCAATAAACATAAGCCAGCATATAAACAGAACCAAAGACAAAAACCACATAATTATCTCAGTAGATGCAGAAAAGGCCTTTGACAAAATTCCACAGCCTTTCATGCTGAAAACTCTCAATCAATTAGGTATTGATGGGATGTATCTCAAAATAATAAGAGCTATTTATGGCAAACCCACAGCGAATATCATACTGAATGGGCAAAAACTGGAAGCATTCCCTTTGAAAACTGGCACAAGACAGGGATGCCCTCTCTCACCACTCTTATTCAACATAGTGTTGGAAGTTCTAGCTGGGGCAATCAGGCAGGAGAAAGAAATAAAAGGTATTTGATTAGGAAAAGAGGAAGTCAAATTGTCCCTGTTTGCAGATGACATGATTGTATATCGAGAAAACCCCATAGTCTCAGCCCAAAATCTCCTTAAGCTGATAAGCAACTTCAGCAAAGTCTCAGGATACAAAATCAATGTGCAAAAATCACAAGCATTCTTATACACCAATAACAGACAAACAGAGAGCCAAATCATGAGTGAACGTGCTTCAAAGAGAATAAATTCACATTCGCAATTGCTTCAAAGAGAATAAAACACCTAGGAATCCAACTTACAAGGGATGGGAAGGACCTCTTCAAGGAGAACTACAAACCACTGCTCAACGAAATAAAAGAGGACACAAACAAATGGAAGAACATTCCATGCTCATGGATGGGAAGAATCAATATCGTGAAAATGGCCATACTGCCCAAGGTAATTTATAAATTCAATGCCATCCCCATCAAGCTACTAATGATTTTCTTCACAGAATTGGAAAAAACTACTTTAAAGTTCATATGGAGCCAAAAAAGAGCCCGCATTGCCAAGACAATCCTAAGTCAAACGAACAAAGCTGGAGGCATCATGCTACCTTACTTCAAACTATACTACAAGGCTACAGTAACCAAAACAGCATGGCACTGGTACCAAAACAGAGATACAGACCAATGGAACAGAACAGAGCCCTCAGAAATAATACCACACATCTACAACCATCTGATCTTTGACAAACCTGACAAAAACAAGAAATTGGGAAAGGATTCCCTATTTAATAAATGGTGCTGGGAAAACAGCCTAGCCATATGTAGAAAGCTGAAACTGGACCCCTCCCTTACAGTTTATACAAAAACTAATTCAAGATGGATTAAAGACTTAAATGTTAGACCTAAAACCATAAAAACCCTAGAAGAAAACTTAGGCAATACCATTCAGGACATAGGCATAGGTAAGGACTTCATGTTTAAAACACCAAAAGCAATGGCAACAAAAGCCAAAATTGACAAATGGGATCTAATTAAACTAAAGAGCTTCTGCACAGCAAAAGAAACTACCATCAGAGTGAATAGGCAACCCACAGAATGGGAAAAAGATTTTGTAATCTACTTATCTGACAAAGGGCTAGTATCCAGAATCTACAAAGAACTCAAACAAATTTACAAGAAAAAAACAAACGACCTCATCAAAAAGTGGGAGAAGGATATGAACAGACACTTCTCGAAAGAAGACATTTATGCAGCCAACAGACACATGAAAAAAGGCTCATCATCACTGGCCATCAGAGAAATGCAAATCAAAACCACAATGAGATGCCATCTCACACCAGTTAGAATGGCAATCATTAAAAAGTCAGGAAGCAACAGGTGCTGGAGAGGATATGGAGAAATAGGAACACTTTTACACTGTTGGTGGGACTGTAAACTAGTTCAACCATTGTGGAAGACAGTGTGGCAATTCCTCAAGGATCTAGAACTAGAAATACCATTTGAGCTATCCCATTACTGGGTATATACCCAAAGGATTATAAATCATGCTGCTATAAAGACACATGCATATGTATGTTTATTGCAGCACTATTCACAATAGGAAAGACTTGGAACCAACCCAAATGTCCTTCAATGATAGACTGGATTAAGAAAATGTGGCACATATACACCATGGAATACTATGTAGCCATAAAAAAGGATGAGTTCATGTCCTTTGTGGGGACATGGATGAAGATGGAAACCATCATTCTCAGCAAACTATCCCAAGGACAAAAAGACCAAACACTGCATGTTCTCACTCATAGGTGGGAACTGAACAATGAGAACACATTCCTTGGATACAGGAAGTGGAACATCACACACTGAGGCCTGTTGTGGGGTGGGCGTCTGTGGGAGGGATAGCATTAGGAGATATACCTAATGTAAATGACAAGTTAATGGGTGCAGCACACCAACATGACACATGTATACATATGTAACAAACCTGCACATTGTGCACATGTACCCTAGAACTTAAAGTTTAATTTAAAAAAAAAAGTAAGGGGAGACAGATTTGTCATAGGAAAGGGGAAGAGCTTTGTGTTCTTCGAAGCAATTGTCTTGTCCATGCTCCCAGAGGCCATCATCGGTAAAAGGCTGGGAAGGTAAGCCATAGACCTCCATGGAAGCAAGGAGCTCATAGGACAGGATGCCTGTGGTGTGTGCCCTGTGACCAGGTCACATTCAGAATCAATGTTCTTTGTCCCACGTCACCCAAGAGTCACCAGGCAGAGTCCCACTAGTTGTCCTGATTGACACCATGGCCTCTGTGGGTCTGCTCCGAACGTGGGTTCTGAATGTGACAAGAGCATCACACATTTTTAGCAAGTTTGGAAACTCTGGTGTGATTTGTCTGAATCATTGCCGCCCTGTTTTGATCATGTAAAACACTTTTTCCCTTTGGTCAAGTATAGTATAAGTCATAAGACCTGGCCCCCTCCTAAGATGGCCCACCTTAGGGACAGCCATGCCCTTCAGGGAAAAGCCCACTTTCTGTACCCACGGACTCAGTAGGCGTCTCACAAGCTGCTGGGCACTGACACTCACCAGGGTGTCTTGCCACAGCGGCTGCCATGACCACCCTAGACATACAACGTCCTATCCCATTACATCCAAAGCATTTACACCTGTGGCACTGTCATTCTTAATGGCTGAGTGTGATTAAGAACTGTCAATAACAAACCACTCCTCTTGCAGTTTCTAATTTTTCCTTATTAAAAACACCTCTGATATGACCATCTTACATACAGTTTTTTAACGAGAGAAAAGCATGCAAATTTATTTAATATAGTTTTACGTGACACAGGAGTCTTCAGAAATGAAAACTAAACAAACAGGGAAACCTGTGCATTTTTAGAAAGAAGAGTGCGTGGAGAACTCATTAGGGAAAAGGAACCAGGCTGGCAGGAGCAAGGAAGAGCAGAAACTGAAGGCAAATGAGCCACAAGTCTGCCTTTCTTCATTGTCCAGGATACACAGCTCTCCTGAGCAAACAACTCACAATCTTCCTGTGCCCAGCTATACATGTGAGCTCACTGAAATCCTGGCGTGATTCATACTGCAAAAAGCCGTCTTCAACAGACAGCGTAAACACCATCCTAGACAATCCCAGCAAGCCTTGGTCCCCTGGCAGTCAGCTTCTCTCTTGCCAGCTACCCATTGCCTTCTTGCATTTTTCTACTTTCTCTAACAAATCTGCCTTTCTTTACCTACAACTTTCTTGGTCAATTCTTCTTCCCCCTGCATCACTGGCCCAGATAGCTGTCACTCACCTGCAACAGAGTGGACAGTTATGGGGAAGTATGATCAGGCAAAGGCTTTAATGGTGATAAACCGGGGCAACCTGTCAAGGTCTGTGTATTCAGATTCTTCTCTGTGTCCTTCGTCTTCAGAGATAAGGCTGCTCCTGTCCTGTGGGTAAAGGAAGATCACCTCTGGACTGAAGGGCCAATCACCTGCTTCAGGGGAGACGGATGGAAGTAGGTCAAAGAGTGATCTTAGGTTTTGCTGTTTTCTCAAATGCCAAGGGGCCATATTTTGGGGTAGCATGTCCTGAACCCCAACAGCAGTGAAAACTTGAGTTTCTACAAAGTTCCCAGGCAATGCTGCTGCTGTGGGTTCCAGGATTACTGTATTTTGAGAAATACAGTAATTAGTATTAGTGTAATTAGTGTAGAAATTAGTGTAATTTGTATCTAACCACTGCTGCAGTATTCTCATTTTCCATAAGCATCCAGAACACTGTGACAATTCGTTAAGAATCTTTAGGAAGTCCAATTTCATTTGAGGTCAGTAAAGATGGGAAAGGGGCATATCTTATTAATCTTTGCACAACCTTTGGCATATTCCAATGATGTTTTGCAAATAGTAGGGCTCAAACATGTGATGCATTGAATACTGATCAGAATATCAAATAATCATATGGTAAATATAAGTTTCTTATTTAATCAGCCCTTAATAAAATAAAATGGAGAATGTTCCTGAGTTAGAAAAATGTATATAGGAAGGGCTGTCAGAGAAAAATTAATTTAAGTTCATCAAGTCCATCAGCAATCTTCCCCCATGGACATCTTACATGTCGTTTTACTTGTTATAAAAGACTATGAAAGTCTCTTTTATATTTTGTTGATTTTTTTAAAGAAAGATGACGAGAGGAGCATCTAATCTCCATCCCTTTTTAGCGTTGATCCTGTGATCATCTCGACACCCTGTCTGGCTCGCATTTCTGCTGAATCTGCTTGTTGAAGCAAAGCATGTGGCTGAAAGGGACCCTTATTGTCCTGGGATTTCCTGGGTAGTGTATTCAGTCCCACAAAGGAACAGGATTTCTGTTCTCTCCTTTTGATGGCTATTTCTCATTCTTCTGTCCCTAGGAAGCATTTTCATTCTTACTCAACAACTCCCTGGGTAAACTGAGGCACAGATTATCTTTACATTAGCAGAACTTCGTGTTGTGTAAAACAAAGTAAACTAGAAAATAATCTGGCACTCTTGACAAATTCAAAATACAAATCTCCTAACACTCCCATTACATACTCAAAGTAAGCATTCTAGCCACTCACTGACCCAGTTGAATGCCATTAGGTTACCAGCTAAGCAGGAGAGCAGAGCCCAGGTTGTATTTCAGAAGAGGGTGTGGCATAATTCAAAAGCTGTGAGCAAGTTTTCCAAATTTCTTGAAACTGTTTTCGCCTCTGCAAAACAGCCATACAATGTCTGCCCCCTATAGTCATACCTAAGTTACCTTGTTACGAAACTGCCTAGCAAGGGACTAATTCAAACAACACGAAAAGGTGGTTTCTTCCCTCCTCTCCCTTTTATCTCCATGAGAGTGCAAGAACAATGAGTGGAGAGTTCATGCTTTAAAATATAAATACCAGGACAAGAACAAAGAGAAGGCATTTCTGGAGGATGGGGTTATACCCGTGTGCTTAGAAACACTGTAATGATGGGGCCTTTGTGTCCACGCCCAGGGTCGCCTACCTGTGCCCCATGTGGGAGGCCATGGGGCCACAGCAAGGACGTGGAATCTAAGGGAGCCATCAGGAGGGAGCTGTCTGACCGTGAAATTGTCATGCAGAGCACACTGTTGTTGAGAGCTCTGGGTTCTCCTCCCCAGCCAGCCCTGCCTTGCTTTCTGGGTGAGGCCTTCACGTCCTATTCTTGCCTTAACCATCTGCCTCACTGGTGTCACTGCTCCCTGTTTCTTGTTTGGGTGGGAATCTCCCTAGACCCTGCGCCCTTCACACCAGGGGGTGCGTTTTACTCTTTCCGTGTGACTGTCTCCACTGGGTGGGGTGTTGGTTCCATGCCCGAGAGGGATTCTCCAGTCTATGGATGTGAAACGACATTTGTGCTGCAAGATTCAAGACCAACCGGGAGTGTAGGCAAATGTTTCCGGAGGGGATGTGTCTTCACTTATATCTCAGTGAGGGAGGGCTGTGGTGTGGTGGATGGAAAGAAGGCTCTTGTTCCTCAGAGTTAGTGTTGTTGGCATCAGAGTCTAGGGCACCTGAGTCCAAGGGCCTAATAACAGCAGCCAAAATGTGTCCATGACCTATCTCGGAGCTAAGGTCTTATCTGACACTCACAACAACCACCAGGAGAAGAGGAAACGGAGCTCCATGGGACTGAGTGAGGTGCCCAAGGACGCAAGCTGGAGCTGGTCTAGACCCAGGCCTGCTGTCCCTGAGCACCTGCTGCCCCCTGAGCACCTGCCACCCCCTGACACCTGCCACCTCCTGAGTACCTGCCACTCCCTGACACCTGCCACCCCCTGACACCTGCCATCCCCTGATACCTGCCGCCCCCGACACTTGCTGCCCCCTGAGCACCTGCTGTCCCTGAGCACCTGCTCCTGTTGCTGTTCTGCCCGGCCTCCTTGGAATGAGGGGTCACGGGGATTAATAATGACGACAGGGTTGAGACCAGACCCTGAGCATCCTCGAGACAGAGCAGGAGAAAGGTGATCCTCGTAAGAGTTTGGGGCATTGGAAGAGGAGCCACCAGGTCCCTGGAATCTATTAGGATGATCCTTTGTGAATACTTGGCTTGGGAGGCTGTTTTCACAGGTGTGGGTAGAACAGATCAAAGCCCTTGAGCAGGAGGTGAAGCTAGCCCAGGAAGAATAATAAAAGTCCACAGAAAGGGTGAAATTCCACAACAGTGTCAGTGTCCTGGAGCAGGCCTTGCCACTCCACCACAGCGAGGGCTGGCTGTTCCCTCCTGCCATCTGGGGGATGCCTCTGCTGCTGCGGGAGATGCTTTGCACATAAACGGCCCTGCAGTCATCCCGTGGTGGGGCCTTTGCCGAGGCAATTGTGAGAACTATTAAGGTTCAGGACAGGATCCTCGATGGAGCGCATCACGGAGGCCTCAGAGGTGAAGACGCAGCACTGATAACATACAAGCAGAGCCCGCCTGGTGACAGGGCCAGCCGAGGGCACACACAGGAGTCACCATATTGTGGAGCAGGCAGGAGAGCATGGAACACAACCCTCATTTGCATCCCACACCCTAGAATCTGCAAGGACATGACAGACTGGAAAATATGCTTTTGCAAACCCACTAGAAGTGAAGCTTAGGCAGCAAAGCCTGCAGCTTCCGGGACAGTCACATGAGCCTGAGCCCAGGATGCAGCACATCCAGAGGCTGGAGCGAGGCCTTGGGGTTCTGTGACAGCCACTGCAAATGATGGTGGGAACCACACGGTCTCCACCAGCCCTGTGCTAAGTCGGTGAGGATGCTCTGCCATCTTCAAGGCTCACTGAGATGGCGGCCTCTGGGTGCATCCACACGTGGATTCAAAACCCGCCTCTGGGTTAGTAGCTGCACGGGATAAGATGCCACATCTCTGTAGGCCTTGACTTTCTTATTAATAAAATGGAGATAACAATGGCACCTGCCTCACAGCATCCGACAGGACTATTTATTTTGTGTTGGAAACTCAAAGTTTCCCATAAAGAGCTTTAGTCTTAAATTCCACTCATGTTGGACATGGGTCCCTGGCTCACGAAGTGAGACAGTGCACCCAGATCTCTTGGCTGCGGAGGTCCCCCCAGGCCTAAGTTGCTGTTTGTCTCCAGGTGGAGACGTGTCGAGGCTGTGGTGGGAGCACAGGGACCATCCCTCACCAGCAGGCCACGTCCCATCTTGCAGCCAAGTGCCAGCACCTCCTGGGCAGAAGCTGGCTCACCACAGGGCGGCCCAGGTCCCAGGCACCCTTCCAACCCACACAGAAGTGGCCCACCCTTTCCAAAGGGGCCAAGGGTGTTTCAGGACGATGGAGGCTGCTCATCTGGATTCATTCATGACATCAATTCTCTCAACTCCTCCAGCCAGTCCACACGCCTGCGCTTTCATGGAGCCCCTCCTGGTTCGAAGGCTGCAGATGAGCTGAGACTTCATAGGAAGTTCCCTGCACCATGAGTGAGAGTTTAGGGCAGTCCCCATGCTCCAGTCTTCAGCAGAGCAGCCTCAGGTTGTTCTTGTCCACATTTATTTCCCTCTGGCTGCTACTGGAGCTCCCTGCAGAGCCCAGATCATTGCCCACAGAGAGCTTCTCATTAAGAGCTTTTCGTTTATAATTTCTTGGTTCCTAGAATTTTGTAGAGACTTAGATTGACAGGATTCTGGCAGGAAGTTGTCTCTCAGCCATTCCCCGGCATGGACTCAGCAGAGGTGACACTGGGGAAAGTCCCGTATTGCTTCTGAGGGGCAGGTGCTAAGGAAGAAAACACGCAAGCCAGCGGGGACTCCCCCACCCCCCAGAACGGCTTCTGCAGCCCAGTGGTCACCGACCCCCAACAATGGCCTCTGTCTGCTGCTCCAGCACAGCTCACACCACAATGGTTTCTGTGTGCCCTTGGGGTGCCAAACACCGAGATTGGAGCAGGTAGCGAGGCTGGGTTCCCTTCATGACATGGAGACCTCTGCTAAGGTCATCCTGAACACCCTTGAGCCTCCAGGGCACTGACCTGTGCTCTTGACCTGCACTCTCGAAGCCAGACAGCAGGGCGGAGGCGGAACAGAGGACGGCCACGATATTTACCTTACTGCAGAAAAGAGCAGAATGCTTCTCCCGCACAGCCCTGCCCGCCCTGCACTACCCCCACCCATAGCCTGGCGCACAGCTGTCTGAGGTCTCAGAGGGATGAGTTCCCCCAAAAAAGAAGAGGAAGAAAAGAGGAGAGTTTGAATTAGAATAAGTCACTCCACACATGGCGGCCAGCTCTGCCTCCTTCACCTGGTGTCCCACAGGCCTGCACCTGCCCTGACCAAGAACCTGGGGACCCCCTCCCTCTGCGCCGCCATGAGGAGCTTCTTCACCCCAGAACCTGAGCCCCGGGGAGCATGTGGATCCCTGGAGGAGGGGCGTCCAGATATCCACTTCATCTTGCATTGCATTCAAGTAGACCCCACTTCTCTCGTGGGTTATTTTATTTTTAACATTTTTATTTATTTTTTATTTTTAGTTGGACTTTCTTTAAAGAGAATGTAAATATTGAAATACAATTCTATGAAAATGCTTTTGGTTTGGGAAATCCCACACCTGAAGACTTGCCTGTTTTGACATGGGGCATGCGCAGAACCGGAGTTCTTCAGAACCAGCCATGAGCTCAGCATCGGAGCACAGGAGTCAGCCCGGCCGTGAGCCCAACGCGTGAGCCCAGCGCCCGAGTGCAGGAGTCAGCCCGGCCGTGAGGTCAGCGCCCGAGTGCAGGAGTCAGCCCGGCCGTGAGGTCAGCGCCCGAGCGCAGGAGTCAGCCCGGCCGTGAGGTCAGCGTCTGAGTGCAGGAGTCAGCCTGGGCGCCCAGGGCAGTTGCCTTGGTGCAGTGCTTGCGTCAGGAGCAGAGGGAGCCAGAGGGAGGAAGATCCATGGGGGAACGGAAAGGTCGCTTCCTTTTCATAATTTGAATGGAAACTTGATTGTGGGGAAAGACTTAGTTTCTACATGTCCTAAATGTTCTTTTTCCTTCTGGAAAGCTATAATGACTTAATCGACTCCACTGTGCTGCAAAATGTCCTCGTGTGCATCCGGAGACAAAGCTTGTGTGGGGGCACTCGGTTCCACGGAAAAGCCCTGGTGGGGCAATGGTTCTGTGCTCCTGTGCAAACACAGCACCCTGGGGAAGGAAGAACCCTCCCGGGCTGAGGCTGACTCTTCAGGTGACTCAAAGTTACCCAAAGTAAGCCAGGCACAGTGGCTTACGCCTGTAATCCCAGCACGGTAGGAGGCTGAAGTGAGAGATTCGCGTGAGCCCAGGAATTGGAGACCAGCCTGGGCAACACAGCAAAACCCTGTTCCTACAAACAAATAAAAAAATTAAAAGAAAATAGGTGTGGTGACATGTGCCTATAGTCCCAGCTACTTGGGAGGCTGAGGCAGGAGGATCTCTTGAACCTGGAGGTCAAGGCTGCAGTGTGCTGTGATTGTACCACTGCGGTCCCGGAGAACAGGTCTGAAGCCTGGGCCTGCGTCAATTTCACCTGCAGCATTGCGCCCCTGAAACATAGCACCAGTCGCAGTGGCATCACGAAGCGGCACAGCTCTCAGGGCCCTGCCCCGTCCCTGATGACACCCCCGAGCCCTGGTGGAAAACGCTCTCCCCTTTGCACCCCTTAACACGGACCAGGCCCGGCTTTCAGCCCCTCTCTGCTCATAGTTCACAAGGAACCTACGCTCACTGCCCTCCTGCCTGACACCGCTCCTGACTTCCTGTTCCCGGTGGACCAAGGCCACACCCTGAGACAGGGTTGTAAGGCGCAACTCTGATTCTCCATCCCCAGTCTTCTTTCACCCTTCTCCCTGCTGCTCTCTGTGGATGAACTGAGCCACTGGCAGCCACTGACGCCAGCCACAACCTCACCCTGTCCCAGCCTGGCTCTTCCTCCTTCTGGTCCCTCTCAAACTTCTGGTCTCAGCCTGGGCACACTTCTCCTGCTGTGGCCTCTCCACCTCCCTGGACAAGGCTTCCACCCTCTCCCCACACCAACAGAACGGTCGGGCTCTGCCCCGAGTCTCTGCCTTCTGTCGTCAGCCTGTTTACTCACTGATTTCCCCATCATCCCTGTGATTCCATCAGTAGCTTGGGCAAAGGACCATTTTTACCCTAGAACCAACCTAGCACATAGCTGGCACAAGGTAGGCCCACAGGAAATACCTGATGAATGAATGAATGAATGAATGAATGAATGTTATCAGCCAGGTGACAGCCAGGCTCAAGGAAGCAGGCACCATGAGTGAATGAATGCTGCTACAGACCACGTGGGCAGGCGCAACAGGTCTCTACAGACACCGGTGTCTCCCCAGCTTCATAGCAGCCGCATCCGCTGCACAGCCTCGTGCTCGGGGTTCCAGGCCTCAGGCCTCACCTGCTGCCTCAGGATCTCCAGGGCCCTCCCGGATCACAGACATAAAAGGTCTTAGGATAGTCAGCCCAGGGTCATCAGCGCAGTTGATGCAGCTCCCTCCCCTTCTGGTAGGACATTTTCATGGATGTCCGTGTTTGGGATCGGAGCAGCTGGAGTTACTATGCATTTTCAGTGTATGTATTTATGTAGATAGTGATGCACTCTTAAATGTTTAACAACAGCTTTCCCAAAATATACACGCATATACATACAGATGTAAGTTTGTTACAAATATTACTGATATCAAGGATATGTAGCATACAGCTTACAAATAAAAAAATATGCTGCACTCTGTCATGAACTCCACGTAACCAATTGATGCTCACCGAATGTTTTCGCTGATTTTTGTTGAAACACGATTTGACTAATCTAATCACATCCCTACCTGCTAACTCTTTTCCCTATAAATTTAGTATCCTTAATCAGATTTGTGATGTAAACTATTTTCACCCTTGTATATGTTACATACAAAACTGAGACCTCTTTCAGTTTTGGCTCCGGACACCACCCACACAGGACACCCCATTGTTAACATTTTCTCCATCACTTTCTTAAATCTACGCAGTCAACAGAATAATCAGCCAAGCCTTCACTTGCAGCTGTTGCCAACTCCGGAGGTGTCCATCCTCCCACGTGGCTGACTGTAGGCTGCTGAGATGACTCACTGAAAGCAGCTGGGAGGAGACGTTTCAGGTACCTTTGCCACTCCAGACACCGCAGGTGTGATAACCTCAGCATGTAAACAGGTGCAAAGTCTAGTAAGATTGCTAGGAAGTGATGAGTTTTGAGTATTTAACTTTGTTTTGAAATAATTTATTCAATTGCAAGTTTATGTAATTTAACTTTTAATAATGGCTGTTTTTAATAAACTATAGGTTTACCAAAACCCTGAAACTTTAACCAACTGTTTTTGCAGCTATTAAAAAAAATATATATATATATACACACACACATATATATATGATGTATACAGAGAGGCGTGGAGTGCAGGGAGTGCAAGGAGCATGTAAAATTCCCCCCTGGGTGTGATGGTTCACACCTGTAAGGCTAGTTACTCGGGAGGCTAAGGCAACGTAGCAAGATCCCATCTCTTTAAAAAAAAAGTAAAAATTTTATACAGGTCACTTATAATAGCTGTAAGATAAAAATGTCCCATCAATGTCAAAAGTGGGAATGGTTTTGAATGATTTTCTTCGTAATAAATGCATTTGTCTTTAAGAAAAAAAAGAGCACAGTCCCCTGAGCCCCGCCAGCTGTCGCACTCCAGATGCAGGGGAAGGCTGCTCCGGTGGCATTTCAGGTTCAGGGAGAGATGGCTGCAAGGAGCTGGGCTGGATGCCATTTAGGTTTGTGATCATCTTTGCAAGCAGAAAATAAAAGTGCCCTACATTTCAGAAACCAGGTTCTTAGCTTCACTTCCCAGTCACCTGTACTCACACGTCACACATCAGGACATTGTCACAGGTATTGGGATGGGTTTATGTGGCCATGCAGGGTGTAAGTAGGTCTCCAAGATAGCTGTCCTCCCACCCAGCGCCAGCTTCCTGTCCAGCACTGTCCTCCCGCCCAGCGCTGTCCTTCTACCCACTGCCATCCGCCCCTTTGGTGGGATGAGCCACGGTCCCACTTATGCTGTGCCCTGAGACGGGAGGTCCTCTCTCCGCTCTCCCACTGGTCTGGCATCGCCATCTGTTTTCCAGCCTTGCTGTCCAGGTGGGCTGTGAATGTTGGGCTGCTGGGCCAAGAGGGGTATATGCGGGGGCCTCCCACCTTTCTCTCAGATGTCTCCCAAGAGTCTTGACATAGCTTATGCTTTTGGATTTTTAAACAAGGTCAAAATGGAAGACCTTTTTAAAAGTCGCTTATCACCTACTCATCTGCTTTGCAAAGTCAGCAAGGCCCAGTGTGATCCTTAAGGTCTTTGCTGTCCTGGGAGAACTCAGCAGCCTCCAGGCCCTAAACTTGGAGCTGCTCATTGCTGCGGAGTCTCTGGGACGTCACAGGCGGAGCAGGTTGCAGATGTTCAGGCTCTGGACAAATGACTCGCTTTATGTAAACGTATAATCAATGAATGCATGAACTAGAATGGTGATGTTTAATTACAAGGTGGTAACAAAGGGCTATGATGGGATGTGGGTTTCCCTCACCAAGGGCACCCATTCCTGGTGTCAGGATTCTTGGGAAGTCGAACTCTAAATTCAAGGCCATCTGGAGCCACAGGATGGGAATGCAGGTGCCCGGAGCTTTCTGCAACTGTTGCATCCTGGCTGTGGTGAAGCCTGTGGGGGGGGGGGGGGCTGTCCCTGCTCTCAGACACTCACTCTGCCAAAGCCACTCCACAGCCGCCTCTCAGATCACTGCTGCATGCACGCAGTCAGCCTCAGCTCTTACGTCTCCCTTTTCTAAGGCCCACGCGGCCCACTCTGCCTCTGTGAGTAGAACCCTTCTTCAGATTGCTGGGCAATCACGGATCGGACCCTAGCTTTCCTCCCTTGTGCTCGGGTTTAAAGATAGCCCTCTGGTTTCCCGCCTCGATCCTGGAAGTACTCTGGGCGCGTTAGCACCACATTCACAAGTCATGGCGCAGGTGGGCCCTTCTCCTGGCTCACCTCTGCTCAGGGCCAGGCGGCGACGTTCCGGCTGTCTCGCCAGTGCCCTGAAGCCTGGGTGCCTCTGCTTTCCACAGCTGCATTCAGGGTCTCCTGCTCGCCACACAGCCGGATGGGAAGCTTGCTTTGTTATTTGAAGATGCGGTGACTTCAGAGTAAATCTCAAGCTTGTTCTCTGTGGAGCCCACAGCAGCCCACAGGCCTGGTGAGTGGGAAGAAGAGCTCTTCCTTCCCCACTGCTCCCCTGCCTGGCTGCTTTATGACAAAGTGACCTTCCAGAAGCCTTTGGCTTAGCCAGTTAAGGAGCCGGAACACCTAGCTCAGGGCTCCTTACACGAGGCAGCAATAAATTTTAGTCGGGGCTGATGAGTCTCTAGGGCTGTCATCACGAAGGACAGTGGCTGAGTGGCTGAGACCTCTGAAGCTGTTTGCTGTTCTCTCTCAGTCCTAGAGGCTGGAAGTCCAGGGTCAAGGTACTGGCAGGGCTGGTGTCCCCTGTGAACTCTCTCCTTGCTGTGTAGACAGCCATCTTCCTCTGTGTCCTCCTGTGGCCATCATCCCATGTGTCAGTGTCCTCCTCTCCTCTAATAAGGACCAGTCACGATGGATTAGGGGACACGTATGACCTCATTGAACTCTATCACCTCCTTAAAGGCTCCGTCTCCAAATACAATCACATTCTGGGGTGCGAGGGTTAGCCCTTGAATTTGGGAGGGAGACACATTCAGTCCATCACAGATTCCAGACGTACATGTGCCTAGGTGTGAATACCACTCTAATCCTCCACAAAAGGGAAAAAGAGAACCACTCCCGATACGACCTGCGTGACATTTCTGATCCTGTTGAGAACAGAAGAGCCAGGTTGTGCCTTGGTCTAAAGGGGTCCAACTGCAGCCCTGCTGACACCTGCCGGTGCACAAGAAGGGGACGGGAGGCAGCCTCCGCCCTCACCAGTGAGGCTGAACCAAAGGTGCTTCACACGAAGCTGAGGAAGGCAGACCATGCCCTGGAAATGACCAGTCCCAACTGTGGAGAGCTCCCCGGGGAGGGGGCTGGGCTGTGAGCTCTTGAGGGCCGCATGGGACTGTCCTGGTGTGGTCTAGGGAGCAGAGGATGCTCTCACGTGGGTGAAGGCATGGAGGATGGGCATTTCTGTAGAGAGCTTTCTCCAGTCACCACGAGAAAAGACCTGCAGGGACCAGCGGGGACAGGAATGCTCTGTGAGCCAGCATGGAGCAGGTGAATGGACCAGGTGCCCTCGGGGAAACGTAGCCCGACGTGGGATGGCGTCTGCATGAGACACTGAAAGAATGGTGGGAGGATTGCTGTGCTTGGGATGTGGTTTGTGACACAGTTTTGGTGTTTTCCCCTCCAAATCTCATGTTGACATTTGAACCCTAGTGTCAGAGGCGGGGCCCAATAGAAGGTGTTTGGGTCACAGGGGCAGATCCCCCGAGTGGCTTGGTGCCTGTACTTGCAGTGATGAATGAGTTCACACTTTATTAGTTCCCGTGAGAACTGATTGTTAAGAAGAGCCTGGCACCTCCTCCCTGTCTCTTGTTTCCTCTCTCACCATGTGATCTGCACACGCCAACTCCCCCTCCTCTTCCACCGTGAGTGGACGCTCCCTGAGGCCTCCCCAGAAGCTGATACTGGCACCATGAGCCTGGTACAGCCTGTAAACACAGGAGCCAAATAAACCTCTTTTCTTTATAAGTTTCCCTACAGCCTCAGGTGTTCCTTTACAGCAACACTAAGGGACTAAGAGAAGGATGAGCACCATGAGCTCCATGCCCAACCCGAGAGATGGACCAGCATGACCAAGACCTATGGAGCCTGCGGATGTCCCCCAGGAGAGCCCTCCCTCCATCCTGAACTGTGTTGCTTTTCTGTGCGGTCTTCTCGGTGTGTGCATCGTTGCTTTGCCTGGTTTTGATGAGGCACTGCTTGGGGTGCCAGGGGACAGCCCAGCAGCATTGACCATCCTGAGATGACGCCCCTCCCTCCCTCCGCTCTGCCTGGAACTGTTCACATGTTTGGAAGCGCCGTATAACCACTGCTCATTCCACCTTTTCCTTCCAGCCTGGAGATTTTATTTTAGTCATTCCATAGTGTCTTTCTGTAGCTAGACAGGCGGGAACAACTAGGGACAAATCCTCCAGGCTGCGATTTCAGAAATGATTCTCAGATCTATAAAAACATGAGGCACAAAGAGAGAAGTCAGTGTGCATCTCGGGGAGTGGAGGGGCAGCCTGGAAGCTATCAGTCACAGGGACAGAAACTGGAAAGCGACCATGAGTGTTAAAGGCAGCAGAGCCGGGAAGGCTGCCTTCTGCTGTGTCCCCAGCAGCTCACATGAGTCCCCCTCCCGAGCACCTCTGCTGGGGAGAAAGGAGGAACTGACTGCATTGAATTATCAAGTACAAATTGAGCACAGGGGTCCATTTATCCAACAGAGGTGAACTGCTTAGCATTTAACTAGACAGAGGCTTTGGTTATCACATAAAAGCAGGATCTGGAATGCTCATCTGAAGCAGCAATGTCCATGCATTTCTCCCACAGGCGCAAAGCGGAGTCCCCATCTGTCTCATTCTATAATTGCTTCTCTTCTTTTCCCTCTCTCCCTCCCTACTGCCTTCTTCCTTCCTTTTCCTTCCTGAAAATAGAAAGACTGGCCAGATATGGGATGGGGGAATTTTCAGATAGTTACATATTGAATTTTGAGCCACTGTGGATTTCTTACCATACTATTTTGCAGTCCTTTTTAGGGATGGCACTAGTCCCATTATTTTAAAAATATATTTCTTTCTAATTACATACACCTAGAACAATTAAGGATTGTTATTATGTCTTCCCAATATTGTAATAATAGTGGGACAGTCGAGCTGGGAGGCTGAGGGACATGGTTGGGGAGATTTGTCACTGTAATTCTCTTTGCACCTTTTGAATTTTGCTCAAAGTCAATGCATTACCACAAGCCTTAGTCAGTTGTCTGCTGCATAACACACAACCTCAGGCTCACACATAACACACAACCTCAGACTCACAGTGGCTGGTGACAATTGGCCCTTCTTTTTCTCACCTGGCTCAGTGGGTTGACAGGAGAGTGTGCCCTCAGGCTGTGGGTCAGTGGCCCCAGACCCCAGGCTGGACTCAGGTTTCTCCATGTCTTGCCCAGACCCACTCGGAAGGAACAGCAGCTGTCTGGGGTGTGACCTCCTGGTTGGTGTGCTCAACAACCGGAAAGGTTGACCTGCTCGTGCTGGCTCATTTCTGGCCTTCCCCTCTCAGGCCATCATGGTCCATTGGCCAAACATTAGGAGTTGGGAGTTACGCTCCCCAGGCTCGCAATTCCGGGCCCCCTAGCAGAGGGAGGACATGGAGAGGGGAGGTGTGTGAATCATTCCACCATGCGCAGTAAAATGAAAGTGCACAGATGTGGGCGGCAAGCCACCCAGATGCCGAGGCAAGAGACCGAGGAGGGCACGAGCTGTTCCAGTGTAACAAAATATATAAGATAAGAATTATACCAGATATAGATCATAGATATCATTATATATGAATATCACTAATCATTAGTGTGTAGCAATTACTCTTTATTCCAATATTATAATAACCCTTGCTCTACAACTCTAACCTAGGAAAAACCAGGCCATACAGAGATGGGAGCTGAAGGGGCATGGTGAGATGTGACCAGAACATCAGAGTGTGAGCCTCTGTCATGCCCCGGCAGGGCCACTAGAGGGCTCCTTGGTCTAGCCGTTAACGCCAGTGTTTGGGAAGACACCCGTTACCAAGCGGACCATGGTCTAGCAGTAGCGTCAGTGCCAAGGAAAAGCACCGCTACTTAGCAGATGGGGAAAGGGAGTCTCCCTTTCCCCGGGGGAGTTCAGAGAAGACTCTGCTCCACCACCTCTTGTGGAGGCCCTGACATCAGTCAGGCCCACCCGCAGTTCTCCAGAGGCCTAACCGTCTCTCTGTGATGCTGTGCTTCAGCGGTCACGCTCCTGTTTCACTTTCATGTTCCACCCTGTACACCTGGCTCTGCCTTCTAGATAGCAGTAGCCGAATTAGTGAAAGTATTAAAGTCTTTGATCTTTCTGAAAAGAGCATAGAAGAAATAATGACATAAGCTGTCCTCTCTCTTTCTGCCTCAGCTACCTAAGAGGGAAGAGCCCCCTGTCCAGTGGACATGTGACTCACGTGACCTTATCAATCACTGGAGATGACTCACACTCCTTACCCTGCCCCTTTTGCCTTGTATCCAATAAATAACAGCGCAGTCAGGCATTCGGGGCCACTACCGGTCTCCACGCCTTGGTGGTAGTGGTCCCCCAGGCCCAGCTGTCTTTTCTCTTATCTCTTTGTGTTGTGTCTTTATTCTATGATCTCTCGTCTCCACACATGGGGAGAAAAACCATCTGATCCTGTAGGGCTGGCCCCTACACACAGAAGTCAATAAAAAGCTTAAACAATTAGGGGTAACCTGGCTGCAATGTTAATAATGTCTCTTCACCTTCCCACTGCGCTCCTGGGCCAGCTCTCGCCGATGGTGCCAGAATCCCAGTGACTTAGAATTGATAAATGCACCTCTGGTTCCTCCTTCTCGAGAAGGAAACCCATACTCAACTAAGCCTCGCTTCCCTCTCCCCGTCTCCATCCCTGACGGGTCCGTGAATCTCCCTCTCTCTCCCACGAGGATGCAGCAAAACTGAGGACTGGGAAGTTCCCAAGAGAAATGCTCATGTGAGGCAAAGCCTGCAGTGAGGCTGTGGTGAGGATTCCCTCACAGGCAGGGGTGTCTCTCGGAACAGAGAGCCCTGGCATGTCCCTGGGACAGAGACAGCACAGACTCTGGAGACCGGAGGTGGACTCCAGGCAGAGCCAGCATGTTGGAGGGGAAGTGAGTAAGTGCTGCAGTGAGGGCAGCCGACTGTGGCTCCCTGTGTGCAGAGTCCTCTGGCTGCTGGCTGCAGCCTTCCCGAGCCAGCCACATGCGCCACTTTTCACAAAGCACAGCCCCGCCTGGTCACACTGGGTAAACACGGCTTCCTGCCACCTCCTGCCAATCACCCCCAACACGAATTTCATCAGCTAAAGGTCAGGAAGTGATGCTCACTAAACACTTTACAGCAGCAATTTGGAGGAAGGCATGAGGGTTGCTTTTTTCCAGACTCTTCTTTTGAAAACTCATGTGTGTTTTTGTACCTGATTTTAGAGCAGTCCCACCCTGACTCATTAGCAAAGGAAAAGGCGTCAATCCTATAACTTTCTGCTTGCTGACGGCAGGAAATCCTGTCTCTCAAGTCAGATTTTTGCATGCTGTGGGAAACATGATGCAGTAGGCAAATTTTCTTTTCTTCCCAACTTCCTAGATCATAGGAATCAGGTAACTGCCTGAAAAACAGCCACAGCCTGGCGCTGCTGGACTTCAATGTTCCCCCAGGCTGGAGTCTGCCTGAGCCCATCTCCGATCAGCTCCCAGGCGGTGCTGCGTATGGAGCGGGGCCGTCTGTGCCTCTGGAGCCTCCGGAGCATGTCTCCTGATCCCTGGAAAACAGCTCCCCAGGTGCAGCGTCTGTAGGCGCTGGGTCCAGCACAGGTTTCTGAGCTCCAGGCTACACAGAGTGCATCAGAGCACCCCGTGTGGAGCAGACAAATCCGCATCTGCAACAGGCTCCAAACACGACCCGCATCCCTACCCCAGGCACAGGGTTAAGGCCCAGTTGAGCTGGGCAAGATCAGTTATTCGTGGTCTTCGGAATTCATGTTTGCAAAATGCGGGACCTACGTCTTGGAGGGGTGACAGGAGCAGTGTTTGGAGCAGAGCGCAGGGCCCGTGCCCATCAGGCGTTATTGCTGTGAGCTGCCTTTATTCGTGCTCAAGTTATTGAATGTGAACAAGTTTAGTGTCAAAAACAAGAAATCCAACATAGTGATACAGGATTCATCGGATGTGGGCGTCCCTCCCACCTCTCCACTGGCCCCGGTGACCATTGATGCCTGACCTTACCCCTCAGTTCGATGTGTAAAAGCACAAAAGTAGATTCCTTAATGGTGTCAATGCCACAGACCAGAAGGGGATGGTGCTGCAGGTTGTTCTTGTGTTTCTCAGAGGGCAGCAACCAGATAGAATCGGGAGGAATGGATTTCATCTAGTGCTTGATGGAAATAACAACCCCACATAGCTTGTCATACACATGAAATGCAGAGAAATATGCAGCGTTCTAGAGGGTCCTGCACGCTGTCGCATGGGTCCCCCATCCACTCCTCCTATCAACTGGCTAATGGATCGTGGTCCCTGCAGATACAGGAACTGAGCTCAGAGAGAGGCCGTGCCTTCTGCAAGACTCCCGGCCAATGAGAGGGACCCAGGCCTGAGCACAGGTTTCTGAACCAGAGTACCGCCTCTCACCTCCTCAAACCTCCCTGCTTCCCTTCCCACTGAGTTATAATTGAGTGATTGTGCACCGGGATTGTGGTCTTCCAAAGGCACTTACGTGATCGCCTATTCCTCTTCGATTTCTCACCAGTTAATCTGTAAAGTCTGCCCCGTGGAGAAAGCGTTCTTCAGATTTTAATAGAAAGACATCAGCATTGCCATGAAAAGATGAAGACCATGAACATAATTATTTAGTAGGATAATGAACAAAATCTGGACAGAGTTGTGCTGAGCAGCTATCAATTGCATCAGCATATCACAGACTGGCAGCAACCATATCAGCATATCAGCATATCACAGACTGGCACAGACCGTCTAGGCCACATGCTCGGGTCCCCCCGACACCCCGCTTCCTTTGGGCATTTTCCCTACTGGGCACTAACATCAGATGGGTTCACACTCGTGAAAGACACTTGGCACCAAGAAACAGGTGCCTGCAGGGCTGGTGTGACACAGGGACTCCGTAGTGTGGTGTGTGTGGCTGGTCGGTGTATTAGCAAGGATGGGGACACGGGTGTCCAGTAAGGACTGCTTGAACAAAGGTCCATGATTCACAAAACAGAAACAGTGCTGACCGCCTGCCCTCCTTTATCCCAGGAAGAACTCCAACTGACATCGTTACAAACAGCATGGAATCCAAACCTTATCCTCATCACACCTTAAATAACATATTTGTACAGCACTTTATAATTTTTAAGTCACCTTGGCATATAAACATACATTTCTTTTGCATAAACACGTGTGCATATGAAGAGGATATGTGTGTGTGTTCACAAAAGTCATGTCTACAGGATATGGGACTGGTTTTGGTAAAGTCCCCTGGAGAAGGGCCTAGGTCTGAGTCCTGGATCAACTCCCAGGTCAGCTACTTGTCTTCAGGTCTGACCATGAAGCCAGCTTCCCATGTCCCCACCCTAAATGGTGTCAGGGACCCTGAGAAGACCAAGGCAGTATGGGGCTTTCCCAGTGGGGAACCTGTTCCTAACTCAGAGCTCTGCACCCAGGCCCTTTGGGCGTCTGTGTGCCTGCTGCGGATGGGAGACCCGGCCCCTGTATCTTCCGTGGAGAGGGTACGTAGCTTTCGGCAGACCACAAGACGCTGGAAGTGAAAGACACCCCTCCTTTATTTAGTCTGAAAGTTCTGTTTGCCTCACTAGAATTCTGCGTCATAAGAACCCCCAGACTTGTATGGCCCCACTGTGATGGCTGGATCTCAGCTCCCCACGGCCCTTCTGAGGGTCAGGTGTCCTTTACCCCCGGCCCCTCTGAGGCAGTCAGGGCAGGTGTCCTTATCCCCCATCCCATCTGAGGCAGTTAGGGCAGGTGTCCTTATCCCCTTTGTAACTGACTCCTCCAACAACCCTCAGGGTCAATGATTCACTAGAAAGATTCACAGAACCTTACCATTTATTACAGCAAAAGGACACAGATTAAAATCTGCAAGGGAAAACGTGCTTGGGACAAAGTCTAAGAGAGACCAGCTGTGAGTTGCCCACCGTCCTGTCCTGAGGGAGCCACCGATGCACTTAATTTTCACAGCAATGACTGTGCCAGTGTACACACAGCACCACCTGCCAGGGAGCCTCCGAGCCTTGGGATCCAGGGCTTCTCCTGGGAGGGAGTCACATAGGCCTGAATCATCCCACTGACTAATCCTAGTCACCCAGTCCAGCTATACCAGAGGTCAAACTCATGTAGTGTGGCTCTAGGCTCCGCATAAATCACTGTTAACATGAACTCCAGGAACTCTTGGCCATGGCTGGAGGCTGCTTGTAAACAAAGACACTCTTATCAAGCCAAGATAATCCAAGGGCTCAAAGGGTATCCTCTGGGAAGAAGGACAGGGCCAGGCCTTTCTCTGAATGTGCAGGGTTTGGACACCCCGAGCCTGCTGAGTCAACGCTTTACTATGCACATCCTTGTGCAAATGAGGAGGGCACACTTGGAAGTGTAACCAGCTTCCCTGAATAACACAGTTCTTGAGGCCAGTGAACAATGGGGCCATAGATACTCCCAATGCATATGTAGGAAGGGTGCAACGTAGGATGCCTTGAGGTTTTCCATGAGCATTGCTGAATACTCTTACCATCCAGAGACCTGTGTCAGCCGTGGCGTTGTTTCCCCAGGCTAGATAAAGGCTGGCACAGTCAAACTTGCTGGCTACCTCTTAACACAGCCTGGGTCCATGTGGGCACGGTTCTAAAACAAAGAAGTACAAACCACTCTTTTGTAGTAGAGGAGACTACTAAGAAAGTAAAATATAAACGACCGTATTGGCATTTTCAGTATCTGTTGTGAATCTAGCAGTTCCCACAATGGGAGACCACTACACACCTGTGCAGGGCAGGGCTGATCCTTCACACCCAGAGAACTGAACCAGGTGCCAGTGGGAACAGGCAGTCCACCAGGAGCCAGGTGGACAGAGACAGCAGCCTCACCAGGGACTTTAGAATCCTGAGAAGCCCATCAGGCCAAGGGAAGGGAGTCCCGGTCCCCAGGCCTCGTGTGGTGCTGTGGTCAAGGCATACCCTGAGCTCAAGGGTGAAGGGTGCAGACTTTGGGATCGGAAGTGCTTGGATTTCAATCCCTCCTACTCCACTCCCAAGCTGCACAGCCCCGTGACATGGCTTGCCCTCTTCAGTCATAGCTTTCATCTCTAAAGTGAGTGTAATAATAATAATATCTGTGTCGTTTTTCTGAGACATAAATGAAGTAGACTGCACGCCAATGTGGAAGACAGTCGTGCTGGGAGGGTTGTTTGCCTTCAGCCAGCCCTACGCAGCCCCTTGCACCCAGGCCTCAGCAGCATAAGACCAAGGCCCTGAGTGCTCACAGGAGACTGTCCAGCCAGCCTCAGGTCTGTTGGGCAGCTGCCCGGGCTCAGACAGGGTGTAGCTGCTCGGACAGTGAGGACGGGTGGATAGAGCTTTGCCCCAGACACAGGTGCAGCGAAGACCGGGGTTACCATGAAGCATCTACTGAGGGGCAGGTCACAGGGCCCCCGGGGACTGAGCTCTTCCCTGGTGCAGGCCCTGGAACCGGTGTCCATCGAAGATTATGGGGCACGCCCCCGGGAGGTGGAGAATTAGCCCTGCTCAGTCATGCTCCTGTGTGCATGGTGCATGTGACTTCCTTTTAAAGAGAGCAGAGTGTGGAGGGGAAGCTTGGCAGGCATGACCTCCATCTGGTGGACAAGGTCAGCACGGCCAGTGACAATCACATAGACAGCACTGTCTTTGACTGCATGTGACGGGAATAGAGCTCATCTCTGGGGTCCTCTTCCCCGAAACCCACAGCCCTGGTCTGATCTTGAGAAAAAACATCAGACAAAACCCTCCTCCAAACAGCCAAGGTCATCAGAAACCGGGAAGGTCTGAGAAATGGTCATGGCCAAGAGGAGCCCAAGAAGACGTGTCACCAGGCGTTGTGTGGGAGCCTGGACAGGACCCTGGGATAGAAAAAGGACATTGGGCAAAAACCGAGGAAATCCGAATCCAGTGTGGACTTCAGTTAATGTCAGTGTGTAAATATGAGCTCAACAGCCACAAGTGTTTTACACAAATAAGCTGTTAGCAGGGAAGCTGAGAGCGTAGGGAATGCAGGAACTGGGTTACTCCTGTGACTTTTCCGTCACCTAAAACAGGAGCTTCATTTCAAAAGCTTGTTGAGCAGATGCCAGGCAATAACAGCGCAAACTGACCCCAGGCGGGCTGGGACGGTCTCAGGGTGTCCTGGTGGGAAGTCTCAGCCAGGAGGCTGGGTCGGGCCTCCGGACATGAGGCCCTGGACACAGCGTTTGCTCCTGAGACCACTCAGATTTTATTTTTTACAGATTTTGCCACTTTCCAGGCGGTTGCTTTTTGTCCTCCTGAGCTTGGGCCTCACTCCTCGAGACCCCTGGCCCAGAACCCCAGTCAGCTCAGGAGCAGGCTTCCGGCAAATGAGCCCGGAGGCCATGGAGCGAGAGATGCAGCGAGCAATTTAGTACCATAAGCACAATACGATGCATATCCGTTCAGCCACGCCTTTGTTTATTTCATTCGCTTTGCTTTATGAACGATTTCGAGAACTGGAATTGTGTGCAAGGCTCTAAAAGAATTTTTTGTACGTGTTTGATTTTAATTTTCTCTGCTTGCTTTTAAATAATTAAGAGTAAAGTCAATCAAGAACATTTTACATTCCTTTTGTTTTCTTTCTACACTTGCTAGGCCAGGAATTGAGGAAAGAAAACAGTACTTTGGAAGAATTTGCTGAAGAACAACTTAAAGTAGATTCTCCGACAATACAAAATTGCATCCAGCTACTCAGGGCACAGGTGCAGCTCCTTGGTGTAGACGGGCTATGGGGTCGTTTTGTCCACCCATGGGGAATATGTTTGTATCCTGTACAAAGTGTGGCCCTGTCACCTTGTCAGTGGCCTGAAGAGTTGTGGCATGAAGAGGGATGTTTTAAATTCTAGGCCTGGCACGGTGGCTCACGCCTGTAATCCCAGCACTTTGGGAGGCCGAGGTGGGCGGATCACAAGGTCAGGAGATCGAGACCATCCTGGCTAACACGGTGAAACCCCGTCTCTACTAAAAGTACAAAAAACTAGCCGGGCGAGGTGGCGGGCGCCTGTAGTCCCAGCTACTTGGGAGGCTGAGGCAGGAGAATGGCGTGAACCCGGGAGGCGGAGCTTGCAGTGAGCCGAGTTCGCACCACTGCACTCCAGCCTGGGCGACAGAGCGAGACTCCATCTCAAAAAAAAAAAAATTCTAATTGAAACTGACTTTCTGTGAGCCTGGATTCCGAGAGGTGTTGCCTGATTTCCATCCAGCTGGAGGCCCTTGGATCCTGCATTTTAGGGACAGGCCCTCATTTTTGTTTCTCTGGCTCATGGCTGGCGTTTCTTCCCCAAGCTGTGACACTCGATGAGTCAGGCCCTTGCATAGTTAAGTGGTGGGTTCCCACAGGGGTCAGGAGGAGCCCCAGGGCTTGGAGGTCAGGACAATTTTTAAAAGCAATCAGATTTTATCAATCAAATATTCATTTTCACATATCTACAGTCATACAAAAACTGAAACGACACTGGTACATAATTCCCCACAGTTTGGGAGGCTCAGGGAGAAGGAGACTCTGACTTGATACTCAGATAGCAGAGAGGTAACATCGAGGGGAGGAGGGTCTGCCCCTAATACGGCCAACTCCCACAATAGAGAGCTTCAGTATGACAGAGGGAAAGAGCGGAGAAGAGGAGCTGGTGCTCACAGAGGACCCCATGCGGGGCCAGCAGGGCCCCTCCACCTAAGATCTTCCATGGGGTGGGGGAGTCAAGGGAGCATTTTAAATTATGCCCTAAAATACAGCATCTTGGCTACAGTAAACTAGACATTCTCCAGTACTGGAATCCTTGCCCTGTCCCTCTCTCCTTGTAACTCCAATAACCCGATCTAACTTCTTCCCCTCGACTATCAAACTTGTGCAGCAAGCTCTGACTCCGGATCTTCAGTATCCCGCTCGTAGCTTAGCTTTGAGCCCACAGTTTCCGATGCCTCCTGCATTAGGGCACCTGGTCAGCCATGCTGCAGACCCAGTGCAACCAAGAGGGGACTCTCCCCTCTGTGGACCTCTCCTCTGTGCAGCCACTCAGCCTCCTCCTTCCTCTCTGGCTGGAAACGTGAGACCCATCCTGGCCCAGGTGCTCCTCCATCATCAGAGCCTCATCGATCTCCAGAACCTCCATTTGTGTCCGCGTAGAGTTGGTAGTGGTGGCTCTTTCTTCATGTTTCTGTTGCTTACTGTCTGTCACATTTTCCTGAAGTGTCACTCTTGGCACCTCGTCAGAGCCACTTAAGTACTTGTTAAAAATTCACATTCTCAGCCCAGAACTATTGAATCAGAATTTATGTGGGTAAGGCCTAGAAATGTACATTCAAAAAGAGTTTCTTCTGTAACAAATTACCAAAACTTAGTGGCTTAAAACAACGATCACATGTTCTCTTACAGTTCTGTATGTCAGAATCCTGGCTGAGTCTCGTGGAGCTACAGATCAGGCCTTGGCAGGCTTGTTCGTTCCAGAGGCTGGAAGTGGGCTCTGCTTTCCTGCCCTTTCTGGGGCTGAGAGCTCCTCGGCTCCTGGTCCCTTCCTCTCTTCAGGCAGGAGTGGAGCCTCTTCAAACCTCTCTGCACCCTCTCTTTCTTTCTCTCTCTCTTTCTCTTTTTCTTTCTTTCTGTCCTTCTGTTTTCCTTTCTTTCTCTCTTCTTTCTTTCTCTTTCTCTTTCCTTCTTTCTTTCCCATTCTTCCTTCCTTCCTTTTTTCCTTTTCTTTCTTTCTTTCTTTCTTTCTTTTTATTTCTTCTTTTTATCTCTTTTCCTTCCTTCCTTCCTTCCTTCCTTCCTTCCTTCCTTCCTTCCTTATTTCTTTGTTGAGACAGGGTCTCACTCACTCACCTAGGCTAGAGTCCAGTGCCACAATCTCAGCTCACTGCAACCCCTGACTCCTGGGCTCAAGTGATCCTCCCACTCCCGCCTCCTAAGTAGCTGGGACTATAGGAGTGCACCACCACACCAGGCTAATTTTTGCATTTTTAGTAAAGATAGGGTTTTGCCATGTTGGCCAGGCTGGTCTCAAACTCCTGGCCTCAAGTGATCCCCCTGCCTCGGCCTTCCAGAGTGCTGGGATGACAAGCATGAGCCACTGTGCCTGGCCTCCCTGCCTTCATTGTCACATCGTCTCTCTGACTCTGACCCTCTGGCCTCCCTCATGTAAAGATCCCTAGTGATGACATTGAGCCTGCCCAGATCATCCAGGATAACCTCTCCATCTCGAGATCCTTGACTTCATCACCTCACAGTCCCCTTTGTAAGCTGACATATTTCCAAGTTCCAGGGATTAGAATGTGGGGGCCATTATTCTGCCTGTCACACATTTTATGGACTAAATATGTAAACTTTGTAGCTTAAATCTTCTTCCCTCATGACTGGGTTACTAAATGGCTTCCCAACTGGGCTCAGCTTCTCTCTCTTCCTCTTCCAATTTATTTATATGCTTCTGCCAGAATCATCTTATATAATCTACAAATTTCATCATGCTAAACTTAAAAACATTCCTACTGATGATCATGTCAAGTCCAAGGTTGAGTGTCTGAATTTTGAAAGGACCATCATCCAACCCATGCTATACCTCTAGGTTTATATCCTAAAGAAAAGCTCCTCTCCCATCCAAATAGTCTTTGCACAGCTCCTCATGGGTGAGGAAGCACAGGTAAGGAAGCGCAGGTGAGGAAGCTCAGGTGAGGAAGCACAGGTGAGGAGGCACAGGTGAGGAGACACAGGTGAGGACATGCAGGTGAGGAGGCGCAGGTGAGGAGGCGCAGGTGAGGAGGCACAGGTGAGGAGACACAGGTGAGGAAGTGCAGGTGAGGAGGCACAGGTGAGGAGATGCAGGTGAGGAGGCGCAGGTGAGGAAGTGCAGGTGAGGAGGCGCAGGTGAGGAGGCACAGGTGAGGAGGTGCACGTGAGGAGATGCAGATGAGGTGGCACAGGTGAGGAGGTGCAGGTGAGAAAGTACAGGTGAGGAGGCACAGGTGAGGAGGTGCACGTGAGGAGATGCAGATGAGGTGGCACAGGTGAGGAGGTGCAGGTGAGGAGGTGCAGGTGAGGAGTTGCAGATGAGGAAGTACAGGTGAGCAGGCACAGGTGAGGAGGCGCAGGTGAGGAGGCACAGGTGAGCAGGCGCAGGTGAGGAGGTGCAGGTGAGGAGGCGCAGGTGAGGAGGCGCAGGTGAGGAGGCACAGGTGAGGAGGCGCAGGTGAGGAGGCGCAGGTGAGCAGGAACAGGTGAGGAGGCGCAGGTGAGGAGACGCAGGTGAGGAGGCACGGGTGAGGAAGCGCAGGTGAGGAGGCGCAGGTGAGGAGGCGCAGGTGAGGAAGCACAGGTGAGGAGGCGCAGGTGATGAAGCACAGGTGAGGAGGCACCCACTGCTTCCTCCTGGGCTTTGGTTGACCACCTTCCTTTGGAAATATCCCTTCTCTCTCTCTGACCCTACAGAAAGCTGCCTCAGCTCAAGACCTGGAAAGGTGTCCCCTCTTGTGTGAAATACTCTGCTCAGCACTATGCTACTAATATCTAGATGCTAATTGTCCTAGTGCAGTCTCTTCATCTCTCTCACTATGCCCTGACTTCTCAGGCACCCAGGACCACGTGCCATACTCGTCTTTAAGTCTTGCAACGGCCTGCACAGTGCTAGGCGCTGGAGGTTGTAGATTAGTTTACAGTTAGTGAAATACAAAATAACAAGGAACAGAATAGAAACATGTTGCGTTAAGTATTTACCTTCACTGATGACTCAAAAGTCCCATGATTTTATAGTATTTACAGAACAGTATTATGAATGTTAGTGTTCATTTTTCTGGCGGTTATTTAGTTTTGGCTAACAGAGCTCTGACTGCATAAGTATCAGGTCACAAAATATTTACTATGGGTTCATATGATGCAGGAAACCTGTGTCTTTCATGGTTGTTTTTTTTTTTTTTGGTTTTTTTGGTTTTTGTTTTTTGTTTTTTGTTTTTTTTTTTTTTTTTTTTAGCTAAAGCAGTAATTAGAGGTATCTGTAAGATGAACCCCTTAGCTAATTGTTAAGCTGTACCTGACGTCTCCCGTAATGACGAGCAGTCAGATCCTGATGTCTCCCATGATGACGAACAGTCAGATTCTGAGGTCTCCCATGATGACAAGAGTCAGATCCTGAAATCCATGATCGTGACTTGCGAAAGTCTAATGGATATTCTGCAATGACGTGCCATGGGCTTCTGTTGTTTCACCTCACCCTCATGCCACAAATTAGTACTCACAGCTGAGAATTTAGACCTAAGAGGGGCAATAAAATTGGGTTCAAATACAGTTGTAAGGGACTTGCCCCGGATTACATAATTCTTTTGTGTAAAGACCAAATTATACAAATCCTCAGATTCCAAGGTCGGGGATTGGAGTTTCTTTCCTATAACATGTTTCTTCAAATATGGTTTTATCCACGTTTCATATCAAGGGGACCCAGGAAAAATGATGAATAATCAGACAGCATGATATGGACACAAGGTCATGAGCAATCAAGGGTTCAGATAGAACTATTAGGAAGAGCATGAGGCCCACGAGCAGTAGGAACATTGTTCTATGTATTTATTGGCCTTGTAACTATGGTTTAGAAGTGGTGGGGATCCACAGAGGTATACCTACAGAAAGATTTAAAAGAAGTAAAACTCCCAGCCTCAATGTGGTATCATCCCACCCTCAGCACCACTGTCTCAATCTTGGCCTTCATACACATATCAAGAAACTTTCCACTTCTTGTAATACAAGAACTTTCAGATATTAAAAGCCTTCTCGGGATTCTCTCTCCTCTGTGGCCTCTTCAGCACTGGTATTGGAAGCCATGGGTTGATGTTATATGGCTGAGTGGCTTATCTAGAAATGTCTCCTGACCCCGGTCCCTTTTGGTGTAAGTTAGCTTCTTCCCCTGTCCGCACTCATTCTCAGCTGGTCACTGACTATGTGATATCATTTCTAATCACTTGGGTCCCACTACAAAAACAAAACAACACAACATAGGGTAAATACATTATCGGGATGGCTAACAATCATCGGACATTTTTCTCTGTTCATTACCTTGAAGAGCATAATGTACTCCCCCAATTCATTTTAAACAAAAAACCTTTAGAATGTAATTAATGGAAGTTCTCACTACTGTGGATTGAATAGTTTTTATATGTTGCCTTACCAGTTTGCTTAAAGGGGCAATGTCTTTCCTTATTCTCAACCTTTACAAAATATTGTACAGAGAACATGCTTAAAGAGTGTATAATCCCAGTACTTAAGAGGCTGAGGCAGGTGGACTGCTTGAGCCCAGAAGTTTGAGACCAGCCAGTGCAACACAGCGAGACCTGTTTCAACAAAAAATTTAAAAATTAGCTGGGTGTGGTGGTGTGAACCTGTAGTTCTAGCTACTAGGGAGGCTGAGATGGGAGGATTGCTTGAGCCTAAGAGAGCAAGGTTGCAGTGAGCTGAGATAGCACCACCACACTCCAGACTGAGCAATGGAGCAACACCCTGTCTTGCAAGGAAGAAAAAGGAGTGTGTCACTTATAACATTCAGACTCAGCTCATAAAATCCAAAAGAAAGTGGAGTTTTGAGAGTGCTAAAATGCACCACTGAGGGAACAACTAGAAAATGTGGAAAATCTTTCTCTTTTTGTTCTATCATTGTACACTATAGCTACTGGTGATAGTATTAAGGCGTATTTTACAATTCATATTTGGATTTGATCACAGGGCTCATACTCTCTTATCTTCTCCTCTCACAAGTTTTACCATAAGAGTTTTGTGGTAGTTTGAGGAACTCAACATAGCTGCTAGTATTTCGCTGGAATCTACTATGATCTGTGTCACTTGAGGCACAGTATGAGCTCATGTCATTCCTTGGATGACATGCACCCCTCGCCTAGGTTAGTATTCCCACACTTAGTCATCCTGAAATTCGCTCAGCTACCTCCAGTGGAGTGGGCTCCAATCTCAATGGCATCTCACTAGCTCCCCGGTCACATTGCCCATTTGCAGTGATGGTATTTATAAAAGGTGATTTCTTTTGTCAGGGTCTGCACCACTATAAAATTAGTCTTTCGAACCAGAAATTTCAACAGCTAAGCTACTTTAAAAAGTGTGTCTGCTGCTACTCCAAGCAGCCAACTGTGGAACTGGCTTCTGATTTTAAAAGATAAGTGAAAGATGTGCCATGGTTTCCTCTGCAGAATGTTCAGATCAGAAGGTCCCTGGAAGACCGTGCGTGAAACGCGACTAAGGCACCACGAAGCTGAACAGAAAACGGGGCCTTATCAGAGAGAAGGGAAGGGCCCCACAGTCCAAACGCCCAGGAGGCGCCGCCCTGACCCGTGGCGGCACGTGTTTGCTGCAGGACGAGAATCTGGGGAAGACTCAGTGAAGAAAATGGCCTGGGCAGGCCAGGAAGAGCAGTACCCAGAGACCCGCAGCAGAGAGAGGAATAGGGGGACCCTGCCCCGGGAACCACCCCGGCTGAGGCTCAGGAGGGGAGCTGCGAAGCCTGAAACACATCGATGATGGCTGGTGATGAAAACATGCGGGTGGACCTGCTTTGATAGCGAGATGGACAGGTCTGAGCTCACACATCCTCGGGATAACAAATAACACCCTGTGGAAATGAACATGAGATACTGGGCCTCATTCCCCAACCTGTAGAGATGACTGAGAAAGGCTTCCAGAAACTCGAGGACGTTACAACTTCCAGCTGGGTCAAACTTCTCAGGGTGCTGTGAGGCCAGGGTAGAGACACGCCCTGTGTGTCCCAGGGATGACGGAGTCTCTGGAGCATGGAGACACCGTGAAGATGGGGATGGAAGCTGCCCGCCCCACGGAGAGGGGAGCGGGGCCGGCCACGTCTCTCCCCACGAACAAAAACCATGAGGTACCTGAGAGGAGCACAGAAAAGAACACAGCCCTCACACACCTCAGGACACACACACACACAACCCTCACACACCTCAGGATACACACACACACAACCCTCACACACCTCAAGATACACACACACACACAACCCTCACACACCTCAGGATACACACACACAACCCTCACACACCTCAGGACACACACACACACAACCCTCACACACCTCAGGACACACACACACAACCCTCACACACCTCAGGATACACACACGCAACCCTCACACACCTCAAGACACACACACACACAACCCTCACACACCTCAGGACACACACACACACAACCCTCACACACCTCAGGATACACACGCAACCCTCACACACCTCAAGACACACACACACAACCCTCACACACCTCAGGATACACACGCAACCCTCACACACCTCAGAACACACACACACACAACCCTCACACACCTCAGGACACACACACACAACCCTCACACACCTCAAGACACACACACACAACCCTCACACACCTCAGGACACACACACACACAACCCTCACACACCTCAGGATACACACACACAACCCTCACACACCTCAGGACACACACACGCAACCCTCACAGACCTCAAGACACACACACAACCCTCACACACCTCAGGACACACACACACAAACCTCACACACCTCAGGTCACACACACACAACCTTCACACACCTCAGGACACACACACACACAACCCTCACACACCTCAGGACACACACACACACAACCCTCACACACCTCAGGAAACACACACACAACCCTCACACACCTCAGGTCACACACACACAACCCTCACACACCTCAGGACACACACACACAACCCTCACACACCTCAGGTCACACACAACTCTCACATACCTCAGGACACACACACACAACCCTCACACACCGCAAGACACACAACCCCTCACACACTTCAGGACACACACAACCCTCACACATCTCAGGACACACACAACCCTCACACACCTCAGGACACACACACAACTCACACACCTCAGGACACACACAACCCTCACACACCTCAGGACACGCACACACACAACCCTCACACACCTCAGGACACACACAACCCTCACACACCTCAGGACACACACAAACAACCCTCACACACCTCAGGTCACACACACACACAACCCTCACCTCAGGACACACACAACCCTCACACACCTGAGGACACACACACACAACCCTCACGCACCTCAGGACACACACACACAAACCCTCACACACCTCAAGTCTCACACACACACACACACAACCCTCACACACCTCAGGACACACAACCCCTCATACACCTCAGGACACACAATCCCTCACACACTTCAGGACACACACAACCCTCACACACCTCAAGACACACACACAAACCTCACACACCTCAGGACACACACACAATCCTCACACACTTCAGGAGACACACACAATCCTCATACACCTCAGGACACACAACCCCTCACACACATCAGGACACACACACAATCCTCACACACCTCAGAACACACAACCCCTCACACACCTCAGAACACACAACCCCTCACACACATCAGGACACACACAACCCTCACACACATCAGGACACACACGCAATCCTCACACACGTCAGGACACACAACCCCTCACACACCTCAGGACACACACACAATCCTCACACACCTCAGGACACACAACCCCTCACACACATCGGGACACACACACAATCCTCATACACCCCAGGACACACAACCCCTCACACACATCAGGACACACACACAATCCTCACACACCTCAGAACACACAACCCCTCACACACCTCAGAACACACAACCCCTCACACACATCAGGACACACACAACCCTCACACACATCAGGACACACACGCAATCCTCACACACGTCAGGACACACAACCCCTCACACACCTCAGGACACACACACAATCCTCACACACCTCAGGACACACAACCCCTCACACACATCGGGACACACACACAACCTCTCACACACCTGAGGACCCACACTCCCACAATTAGAATGACGCGCAGGGACAAAAGTGCCTCTGTTTCCTCTTTGTGGTAGTTTCTTCATTCATTCACGATGTCGGTGTTTACTGCCTATTGCACGCCAGTGGCTTGCAGAACTATCCGGGTGACACGCAGCACGAGCAGCCTCAGGGGAGCCCCAGGCGTGTTTTCCACAGGCAGCACGTGGATGAGAAGGACGGCCAGGGCTTAACAGGAACGTGGACTGTCGCTTGCTCCTCACTATCTTCTCTATCACAAAAATCACACGACAATTCAGATGGAGATGCATTTTGTGAAATGATGAAAATTTGAATCCTGTCTCCTATTTAGACTCACGTATATTATTTTCCCTTCATAAAAATGTTTTTTCTAGTAAATAATTTGACATCCAAACAAAGTTTATATTTCTGAAGAATGTATGCTCAGAGAAATGAGCTCTTACTACACGTTGCATATTGAAGACCTGATATTAAACACATGGCTTTTGTCAATGAGAAGGAGCAGTTTGACTCTTTCCAATGTCCTTTGTGGATGGGTGGACTCCACTGACGAGCTTCTTTGTTCGAATTGCAGGTTTGGGATGTTTAATCATTATCTGAGCTGGTCCAGTGGTCACGCTGAGTGAGACGCTCATGCCCCTTTAAGACAGAAAGTCCGTTGGAACCGTCTGCTGCTCCCTGGTCTCCGGAGATGAGGCGGGAGGACTTGGGGACAGCTGTGGGGACACGGCCCAGATGATCCGGTCCCAGCAGAAGTGACTGGCGGGGATCAGGTGAGGTGAGGAGGTCTGGTGTTGGGGCTGAGGGAAGGGGTCTTTCCCGGACTGAGGGGGTCACGAGTTTGGGGTCGAGGACACTGGGGTATCCCCTCGGAGGAGCAGAAAAGAAGGAGCTTTCTCAGGGCTGTGAGGACCGTGGACCCCCGCCCACTTCCACAGAAACTGTCCCACTCCCCGCGGGGAGGGAACGGCCAGGGATCTGCTTACTGGTAGGTCTTGCTCTTGACCTTCGATTCGCTTCCATCAGGAGACTCTTTTAAACAGCATTTCTGCGATCACTGTGGTTAAACTGTTCATTCTCAGGTTTGTATACAGTGAGAAGTTTATGAATAAACAGTTGGGGTTTCGTTGGGGGCCACTCGCTTCCTAAAACCGAGAGGGTGAGGCAAGGGTGGGAGCGGCTTTCAGAGAGGACCCTGCGGGCTTGCAGGAAGCTTTGCGTTTTCTCTTTTGTTTTAGTTTTCTGATTGCTGTGAGCTTCCTAGAACTGGCATAAATGCTGTACCTATAAAAAGGTTTCCTTTCCGCGTCTTCACCACGAATTCACAAAAGACATCTGATGGTTCAAGACTCAGACTCAACACAGTGGAGGGCCTGCCTGTGTCCTCCAATGGGTGCTGATCCAGTGGTGCCGGTTAAAGGACTGAGAATTCCCTCAGGGTCGCACGTGACCATCCACTCACATCCCGCTCACACTCGCGACCATTCCAGTCACATCTGCTCACACCTATTCACATTCCACTCACACCCGCTCACACCCCACTTACATCCCACTCACACCTGTGACCATTCCACTCACATCCCACTCACACCCGCTCACACCCCACTCCATCCTACTCACATCGCACTCACACTCGCGACCATTCCACTCACATCTTGCTCACACCCATTCACATTCCACTCACACCCGCTCACACCCCACTCACATCCCACTCACACCCATGACCATTCCACTCACATCCCACTCATACCCCGAGACCTTCCTGCTCACATCTGGTCACACCCATTCACATTCCCCTCACACTTGCTCACACCCCACTCACATCCTACTCACATCCCACTCACACCCACTCACACCCACTCACACCCCATTCGCATCCCACTCACATCCCACTCACATCCCACTCACACCAGCTCACACCCTGCTCACACCCTTCTCTGGATGACCAGAGTGCATTAAGTGTCAGGCTGATCTAAGATCTAAAGCATTTTCCACGGAGGATGGTGGAGAGCCAGGTGTGGACGGCTCAGTCCCTCCGTCTGTGGATGGTGAGAGTGTGTTAGGTGTCAGGCTGATCTTCTAGGAACTGAAGTGTTTTCCGTGGAGGATGGTGGAGAGCCAGGTGTGGACGGCTCAGTCCCTCCATCCGTAGTGTCCTTTCACCTGGTCAGCTTCGGGCTTGGGAATGTGCACAGGACCCCAGGGGAGAAGAGCAGCTGTGGTTCCTGCTTGCCCTTAGGTTGAGGCTGGGGCCTTCAGCCCACACTGAGTGGGTAAGGGGGGTTGCATTCAGATGTCGCCATAGCTCTTCCCTTCCCAGCCAGGATGCTGGAGGGTCAGCTCGAGGTCGGGGAGCCCGAGGAGGGCACCCACCCAGAAGACCCATGCCTGGGAGCTGGGGCTGCCATGGAGAAGACAGCTGCGGCCGCCGAGGTCCCCAGGGAGGATGGCAACGCCGGGGAGATGCCGGTGAGCTGACCTCTGTGGGGACAGAGTTAGTCCCACCAGGCGGGACCCTGATTCCTGTCCCTGAGGGCTGTCATTGGACTTTCCCCTCACCGGACCCCTGTAGGAATGAGCCACCCTGGGACGCTGATGCTGAACTTCCTCTCCGAGGGGCACGTGGCTCTCTTCCTCTCTGCAACCTTCTCTCTTAGTGGATGGGAGACAGGATGGGGAGTTAAAGAAAATATTAACATTCCAGCTTTTCTCCTCTAATCCAGGAGAAGGCACCAGGCTTTAAAAACTTCATTAACGAAAATCAGAAGGTTGACATGCCTCACACCATCCCAGCAAGCACCTTCCTCACCGGACCCTGTTGGACAGTGCTTGCTCTGATGAAAGTGCCATGGGTCCCTGTGGTCAGGGCCACACAGTGCAGGGCTCACGATTCCATTTATTCTCAGAACCAGGCTGGAGGTTCTATGGTCCGATCAAGACCAGCCTGGCCAACATGGCAAAACCTCATCTCTACGAATAATACAAAAATTAGACAGGTGTGGTGCTGCACACCTGTAATCCCAGCTACTGAGGATGCTGAGGCACAAGAATTGCTTGAACCTGGGAAGTGGAGTTTGCAGTAAGCTGAAATCACGCCACTGCACTCCAGCATGGTTGACAGAGCAGGACCATGTCTTAAAAAAAAAAAAAAAAAAAAGATGTTGAAACCCCATGTCTACTAAAATACAAAAATTAGCCAAGTGTGGTGGTGCATGCCTGTAGTCCCATCTATTAGGGAGGCTGAGGCAACAGAATCACTTGAGCTCATGAATTTGAAGCTTCAGTGAGCTGAGATCATGCCACTGCACTCCAGCCTGGGTGACTGAGTGAGACCTTGCCTCAAAAAAAATAAAAATAAAAATAAAAGAAAGAAAGAAAGGAAAAGAAAGGAAAAGGCTGCGGTAGTCCTGTTTATCTCATCGGGTGTCTTTCTGTCCGGAAAGATGTTGGTCTTACACCAGAGAGGGCTTGAGTATTTTGCAGATAAATGTACCCATTGTGATGTCTGAGAGGTTTTCTGTTGTTGTCTTCCCAATAACAGCCATTACAACAGCAGATCACCAGACTCCACCAAGAGCTCGGGAGACAGGAGTCTCTGTGGGCTGATGTTCACAGAAAACTCCAGAATCATATAGATGCTTTGAGGAAGCAGAACCTGGAGCTCCGAGAAGAGCTGAGAGATCTGAAGAGGCAGCAATGGGAAGCCAGGAAGAAACCTGTAGCACGCCCACACGCAGGGCGAGAATCACACATTCTGGTACCAAAAGTGCATTTGTGTTTTTGTGTTGTTTGCATTATGTAAAAATAGTGTCCCCGTAAAGATGTGGGCTTTATCGCTGGGTGACGTGGTATCACACACGCTCCAGGTGGTGGGGGGTTCCCTATCTTTCCATCATCTCCATTTCCCATAAGTAATGATTAAAGAACTGGATACATCAGGCCTCTCAGCTGGCGCTCCAGCAGACAGAAGCACAGCTGCCTCCAGGCTGCATGTCTCATGTCTAGAATTCTAAGACATCTCATGATGCCTCAGGACAACAGCAGCAGACCCTTACTGTGGACTTTACATGGGCTAGGTAGGGAGCTTTACCGTCTTACTCTCTACAACGACCCTATGAAGTGGATATTATTACTAACTCCATCACAGTCATGGGCTGGAGAATGCAGAGCTGGGATTCGAACCCAGACTGACTCCAGAGCCAGCTCAGGGGCCTGGTGTCCTTCTGTTCATCCACTAGGACAGCTGTGTAGAATGCAATAGAGACCTGTTGAAATGAGAAAAGTTCCCTTGTACTCCTCACAGGGTGTGCGATGCGGGTGTGGCTCGCTTCCTCAGTGTCCCACTGCTCAAACCTCCAGGGGAGCGTAGAGACCGGCAGACTGTGCAGCTCCAACCCCACGGCAGTGTCTGGGGTGAATGTTTACAGCTGAAGCCCCAGTGGGCGTGTGTTACAGGGCGCTCTTTCAGTTTAGCTGTCTGTAGGCGGCTTGTGTTTATCAGCTCAGTTAGACCC